>NC_050203.1:84924719-86287219 GCF_013141755.1 Anopheles stephensi | reverse complement strand
GTACTTGCTATTTGCATCTGCTGCTACACGCTTCACGCCTTGATTGACTGTGTTTTTGCCGCAATTTTCACGCGCATCGTGCTGCAGTTTACGACCGGCGGAAACCCTTTTTTGGGAGCGACTCGCCGAGGTCGCTCGGAATGGCCGGTTGCTATATTTACTGCATTGCTGCACTGATTTACGTCTGGCTCGGCTGTGCTGTGCCGTGCACGTTGTTTACCGAGAGGTCTTTCCAGGTCTCTTTGTTCGCTGCACCGCCCGGTGGAGTTGGCGGATTATGGGATATGTGCGCACATGCCACATGCTGTAAACAGGAACTGAAAAGCGTGTCCATCAATGTGGAGCTGCGCTGTGTCCGCGGCTGTAGCGTTAAATGTTTGGACACATTTGGACGAGACATTTGATGGGCAATTTCGCATGGCGGGTTTCGCATGGATGTTTATAAATGCTTCCAAATAGTGCATTGTTTAGAGGAAACAGTCCAATAAGTTGCCTGTTTGGCCATTGTTTCTAACGGTCAGAAATCAGCTTGCATGTCTTTCTCTTCAGGCGTCAGTTACAGACATAAATTAAAGCAATTGACCAGTGATTGAAATCTTGCCAAAATTGGAGGAATAAAATGAACTTCTGCGGGTTGATTGGCTCCTGTGAATGTTGTGGAACTCATCACTAGCCAAATGTCGGAGAGAAATTGGGTTGAATTCAAATAATTGGAGCATTTGGAGTAAATTTTCTATTTTAAAGGAGACACTTGTTTGCCACTCTCTATCCAAACAGCAATCAAGAGATTCGTGACGCCATCCTGTCGCTGGTACACTCCTACAACACGCTGGACAATAAGCTCGAACGCCACGAGCAGCGTGAACGTGCCCATGCCGAGATGATCAAGAAGAGCCTGATTACGGTGCAGAAGAATCTGCGTGCGCTGGATCCATTGCCGGGCATGATCGGCCGTTTGGAGAGTCGTACCGGTGACATTGAGACAACGCTGATGAATGTAAGATGTGGGATGTGGTAACTCCGTCGAGTGTAACTGCCTCATTTAGTGACTTTTTTGCATCTTCAGCACGATGATAAAATCACCACCTTCACCCAAGAACAAGTGAAAGTGGCCAAAACGCTGGAGGGCATCCTGAAGTGGTTGACCGAGAACGCGCAGATCTTGGAGACCCGCTCGGGCAATGGAGGAGCGGGTCGAGATGATGATGAGGAAAGTGTGGCCAGCAAGCTGGACGAAGTGGCGGGCACGGTTCGTGAGCTGCGCCGGGAGTTGGCCGAGCTGAAGAGTGATCGTGATGCTACTGAGGTACTATTGCTTCATCCTGCTATCGAACCAATGTAAACAACTTCTATCGATCATTCTCATTCTCCCTTCAGGACGTTAATCGACAGCTGTTGAAGGAAACGGAGAAGCTCGTCAACTCGAAGCTTTCCTCCGCGGACGAAATCATATCGAAGATGGAAGAGAAGCTGTCCCAGTTCTATCTCACCAGCCCGGTAATTGCGACTCAGAACGTAGATTTCGAGGAGAAAGTGCTGCGTAAGCTGGAAAGCCTGAGCAACACGATTCCAGCCGCCGGATCGGCCACCAACACTCTCGGCAAAGACCCAGCCTCACTGCCCGACAAGCAGTTCATCCAGGGCCTAGTTAACGAAACGCTGGAAGCGATCAACGATATGCGCCTGGAGGTGTTGACTGCATCGGACAAGAGCTTCACCAAGACCGCTACTCGCATCAAGGAAAACAACGAAGTGCTGCAGTCATCCGTGGACGAGATTTTGAAGACACTGACGGAGGAGCTAACGACAGCCGAAGCGTTCCACAACACAGCGCGGGATCAGTTTAACATGATGAACACAACCATGGCCCGGCTGTCCGATTTCCTGCTCAAGACGAGCGATAACATTCTGGACGCGAAGCGTGGTATCGATTACGGTATACTGCAGATCACGCGCGACGTTAGCGACGTGATTAAGGCCAGCTCGGGCAACCTAAACTCGACCGTTTCGAAGCGCTTCGATGAGATCGATGCGACGATCCTGAACAATCACAACGGTGCACTGGCGAACCTTAGCTCGAAGATCGAAACGGAGATCAGCCAGGTGTGGCGTCAGATTGGAATCATGTACCAGGAGATCTCGTCCAGCAAGCAGGCGCTCGACCGTCTCCAGGAGCAGACGGAAACGTACGTCAACGGTACGCTCACCACGATGGACGGAATGGAGGGCAAGGTTACGCTCATCACCAACCGCATGGCGGAAGTCGACTCGAACCTAAACTATCTGCTCGGCCGTCTGTCGATGGTAACGCAGGAGTTCAACCAGATCAAGCACGGTCTCGGTAAGGCGCTGGACGAGATTAAGGACAGCTTTGCCGAGGTGCATAACCGCGTCCGAGGACCTGGACCGCATCGAATCTCATCGGACGAAGTGGTCGATGATTTGGGCAATGAATCTACCAAGTAAGAACAGGGGGGACAGGAGCTCCTCCCCCTTCTCCCCCCGGGTTCGTTTGAGCTGGGAAGTATTCTTTAGAACCAAAAAGAAGGAAACACAAAACCATACACGAAGAAGAAAGGCCGATCCAGTGCATCGTCGCCCTGTGCTGCTAATTGAATGTGTAGAGGTGGGAGTAGTAGTAGTAGTGATAAGATTATTTTTTTATTTAGAACCTTTTTCTTGCGATTGGCGAATGGATGTGCTTGCCTGTGTGCTGGACTTCCCGGTCTTACTTTGCTGTATGAATTTACTTACTAGACTTTAGAGAATAACGACTGGACTGGTGTGCTTAGTGTGGAGTATTGCCGATCGATTGAATACACAAAATAAAGTGTGGAAAGTGCTTGAAATGGCCGTCTCTATGATGTATTGGGAGTTAAATTAGCATAAAACTTATTATCCTGTTATTTGAAACCATGTTTGAAGCGAACACGTTGTTTCCGTTCGAATGTCGACTGGAATTTAAAGTAATCGACATAAAATTGTTAATACGCCTGTGGGTATGCAATATGCATGCATTCAAATGCTCCCAAAGGTATGCAATGTGCACTACTCGTGTTTGAATCCTGTTTCAAATTTAAAACACGTGAAACAAATGTAAATCAGTGCAATTTTATACTTGAAGACGTCGAAAAACTTCTTAAAAAAAGTTTTCTCATCAGTTTTACTATTCTTTTGCAAAAGGATAGAAATCATTTAGCAAAAAAAGCAACGAATATACAGTGTTGAAAATCCACTTAAAATTGCTTCCACCTGAAAAAGGCACCGAGTGGTGTCCTTACGATAGCTTCGCAACTTCTGCATCGAATGCGAACTCTTCCAGGCGGACAGATGGCCGGCGAAGGAAATGGATTTTTAATTATTCACCAACGCTCAGCGTCGACAAGGGCTAAGCTACACACCGTACGGACCGAGACCGTGGAAAGCTTCAATTGACTGTGAAACGTTGGTGACGTTGTCGACGAATCAAGCTGAAGCCCCTGGACGGACCCATCGTGAGCAAGCTATTCCAATCATCTACAGACATACACACACACACACACATGGATTGCAACGAGCAAGCACTTTTTCGTAGAACAATAAGGACCCGTTTTTATGCTTTTTGAGCGATGAAAAGTTGATAAAGAAAAGTGGAAAAATCCCCCTAGCCCAGGCCGGTGCTTAGCGGGGTTTTCCGTTCGACAAGGAAGCGATGAAAGCGCAAATCCCTCGAAGGGGAGAAAAAATGCAGACACTTAAACAGGATAGAAGATGTGTCCTTTGAAGTGAGACACTCGTACGAAACGGAAAACGGAATGCTTGAAGCTCAGCTGAGTTTGTGTTCTCAATATTTTGAACTTACAACAAAAAAACAGGTTTGTTTGAATTATTTTATAATTTTATTTCTCTGGTTTTAAATTACTTTCAGTATCTAGAATAATTTCAGTAAATTTGTTTCATTTTCTTCTCCTCTTTGCTCGTTTTCTGCTTCTGCTTCGTTTCGTCAGTGTTTTTGTAAGCCAGCAGGGGCCATGTTCGGTCGCTTGCGCTTGCTTTCTTCTCTTTTCATCGTCCTGCAGCATATGTGCACCATCGATCCTCTTTTCTTTGTTTCTCCTCTTGTTTTCTCCATCCCCCTCCATCTCTCTTGTGGTTAAATGTTTTGCGAATGCAATTTTTGCTGTATGTTGTATGTGTGTGTCTGTGTTTATCTCGCGAGTTTTCCCCTCTCCTTTTGTTCATTTTATTGCTTGCAGCTATTGTGAGTGTTATCGTTTTTTCTCTCTCTTTCTCTCCGTTTTTTCCTATCTTATTCTTTTATCTATTTCCTTTGCACGTGCTGTTTTGTTGTTCTTCTATGTTCACGAATTGTTTTACTGTTTCACAAGCGCACACACACACACGTGATGGCGTGGTTCGATTAAGCTACATAACTTCAGTGTCCTTAAACAATCTTTTTTACAGTGTTTCGTTTTTCGTCTTCTGTTTGTTTTGCTATATGATTATACGGTTTTGCGCATGTAGAGGTTGATTTAGTTTTTAATCGTTTTTACTCTTTATTTTATTTTGTAGAAGATGAAACAGACGTGTGTGTGTGTTGCTTCTTCTTTGTTCCTATTTGTTTGTCAACTACAGATATAACGTGTTTCCGGGTGTGTATGTGTAAGCACATTTGTCGCTTTTCCTTATTTTGTTGTGAGTTTGTGTTTTTCTTTTCGTTTCTTTTGCCACTATTATGTATCAGATTGCAAAACTACAGTTATTTTTCAGTGTTTGACTTTGTTTTAAAGAATTTTCTATTTTCTTCTCTCTTTTTGTTCGCCCCCCTTTTTTCCTCTTGAAAGCTTACACCTATTTGTGTTTGTGTGTGGGTGTTTTTTCTTCTAATTGTTTGTTTTTTTTTTGCATTCGCTAACATTGTACGGTATTTCTGTAGTGCGATAGTTTGAGAGACTGATTTTCCTGCGCTCGACGCCGATTTCCCTTTGGCCATCTTTTTTTTTTTTTGTTGCGGAATTCTACGAAACAAAATGGCGCACGCTTCGGGTATCGATCAATCAGGACATCATCAGCCTTACTCTCACACATGCACTCACACCTTCATCAGAGCTCGGTCTCTACCTCCATCTCAGCTCATCGCTCACATATACTTGCTTTGTGACTTTCAGTTCTCTCTATATGTTAAAGTATAACCGTAGCTACTAAATAACATGTAAATGGCAAATCTATACACAAACTCAAATGTTTAGAAATAAATAATCCCATTTCCCTTTCACCGGAAAGAAGCGTTTTTTTTTTGTAAACAGTGCGCGGCAGGCAAATCGGGGCTTTTCTTTTTGTTCTTTTTTTTTGTGCACTGGCTTACCTACTTTTCGACTCCTTTCGGCCCCTAAATCCGTACTTATAGACGGGAGAGTGAGAGGGAGTGTGTATGGGTTTCTTTTATTGTGGGAAAACGAAACCGAGCAGAAGAAGCTTAATAAGCGCTTATTAAAAGTAACGTAGACCACAACGCTTTAAAAGAGCGTACGCGTGTGGGTGTGTGTTGTTTGGCTTTTTTTTTTCGCGATTCACTTAATCATTAGACGCACTTCTGTCATCACGAAGCAACACGACAGGGACGATCTTACGCTTACGAGGGTGCCTATCCAACACGCAAGGAGTTAAGACAGCTTAAAAAGAACAAAATATATACATGAAGCCATTTGTACAGAAAGCCGTAGTAGTAAGGTAATAATAGTACGTACAGCTAAATCGTTTATCATCCGATTGCGTCCGATCGATCGCTAATATAGTGAATACGTCTCGCAATGCAAAAGAGAGAAAAAACGTGTCCCAAAACCTCCAAAAGCTTCGAAAAGGAGTTTGAGGAACCGACCCGAGCTGACGGTGCTTCTGCTGCGGTTGTATTCGGCATTTAACAAAAATCGACTAATAATTCGTTTTCTTCTCAAACCAAAAAAAAGGCACAGCCAAAATTAAAACGAAAAACGGCAACTTTTCTTAACTTATCGGCTTGCATGCGTGTGTTTTTGCTTCGATTTGAATGTTTTCTTCTGCTTTTTCGCGTGTCGATTATTACTCTCAGTCGCACCTCGGCTTATCTTCTGTCGTGTTTTGCTCTGGTTTTGTACAATGCCGATCAATTTTTGGTTTCCACGTTAAGTTTGATTCTTTTTACTGCCTACCTTTTTGTTCTGTTTCTTCGTCTCTATGTTTTGCTACGTACGTGTGAATTTGAATAGTGTTCTTACTTGCTCGCGGAGACCGATTACTGTTTGCTGCAGCGTCAATACATGTTTCACTATTTTTACAGGTTTTTTTGTCGTTCTCGCTGCTCTGTGTAAGTGTTTCGTAATGGTAGTTTTTGTTACTTCAGAACTTTCAGTTTGTTTTGCTACTTTTGGCTAATTATGAATACGATTCTCGCAAACTGTTACGATCCTGCTCCGTGTGTGTCCGTGTGTATTTGCTACAAGTTTTTGTATCTGCAACAACAAGTGCATAAAACGAAGAGATCTACTATTTTTGTTCCTTCTTCCTAGGAAGAAGGAAACCCAAAGCGCACAATATTTAAATTGGGAAAATCCTACGGGAGCTGTACACAAGAAAGAAAAGCCCCAGTCGGGATGGAACCATTCAAGAAAAGATCCCAAAAAATAGCTAATTTTTATATATATGTTTTGTGTTCAGAGTGTTGGTTTTGTGTAGCTTTTGTTAGCCATCTTCCTCTGCTGCTGAATTATACAGATTTGCAAAGCCAGTTTTGCAGCACTAACGCACGTACAATGCACATTTGACTATTAAATTCGTGTACGATTAATGAACCGCTTTTTTCTGCTATTTTACCGCTCTCTCTTGTTCCATTCTTTTTTTTATATATTTCCCACATATTTTCTTCGCTTTTGTGACGTATTTGTTTAAGTGTAGAAAAATAGTTATGGCTAAGGTTTGAACGGTGCAGTTTTTGTGTTTGTATGTGTGTGTGTTTGTTTTTCTTTTTTCTTTATGTTTTTGTATTTGATGTTATCTTGTTACGCTTTTTTTTGTTTTGTTTTTAAACCGTTCGTTTTGATTTTATCCTCTTTTACTATTCTCCTCTGTTTATTGTTTGGCGCAATGCATAATTGTGATTTTTCTTCTTAAAAACGAGAGGACTTTTATAACTGGGTTTACTTTTTTTTTCTATATTCAGATATTTTTTTCTGTTTTTTCTGAACCTCAAAGAAAAAAAGGGCAGGGAATGCACCACATTCGTAACAGTTTAAAAGAACGCTCGGTAGTTCGGTAACACGCGAAATCAATCCAATTGGCACATGAAACATTCAAATAAGTAGTTCGGAAAAACTGCGACAAGAAAACAACACCACGGAAAGCGTTCGAACGGTAAACGGCATTGCATTTCGATCCGGTGTATTGGCTCTATCGGCGAATTCGTTTTTGCTTTGTAAGTATCATTAGTAGCATTTATTATTGTGTGCTTGAGTAGGTAGTTTTGAAAGATTTTATTTATGCAGTTATTTTTATTATTTAGATTTGTTTCCCTCGTCCTCCCTCTTTTTGTTCTCGCTTTTCCCCTATGAGTGTGTGTTTTTAAAGCATACATTCTAATTTGTACTTCGTTTCGCAATCAGGAGTCTAGAAAGTGAATCTTGACGATAGTGAATCGTACATGTATATATAACTATGTATATTTATTTATTGTATTGTTATATGTTGTATTTTTTCTTTTCTTTCCTTTTCACCTATTCTCCCCTACGTAAGTGTTTGCATGTTTGTTGTATGTGTTTTGAATGTTGTTTTTTCTCTATCAGTGTCAGCAGGAGTTGTGTGTTGTGTGATTTTATCGTCCTTTCTACTTTCCCTCTTCGTCCCGATTGGCGCCCTTCCCCTGCATCTTACGTTACTAAATTGCTTGTTAGTCTCTTTTTGCTGTTCGCAACGCGGGCCTAGAGACAGACGGTTCTCTGTCCCCAAAAAACATGAAACCACCATTGAAAGTGCGCGTGTGTGTGTGTGAGTTTAACAGTGTTTCCAAAAACACAATCAAACACGTAGCAAATAGAAACAAATACAAAGACAGCAATTCGAAACGGAAAAATCCATGCAAAAACGGCCCCCACGGATTCAAACACCCAAGGGCGTTACTACGTGGCGGTAAAGCAAAACGATCGACCCGCCACGATCTTGATTGTATTGGTTATCTTTTTTGTTTTTCGACCATCCATAAGGCAAACAGTTTCGCTAGTTGGGTTTTAAGTTCGCTAAATCTATCGCTGTCCGTATCTTAAGGTAAGCTTTGTGTCCCATCCGCTGGGACTCATCCGTTGCAAAAACAACACAGAACAACCAATGCTGAACGTACGGAACGGGCCATCAAAACAAACGTCCACGCGTTTAAAACAATGTACGGATTCTTCTGGTGTGCCTTGAAATTGGCCATTGTTTTAAACATGTGGGTACTTGTTTTATGACCAAGACAAACTGGGGCTGCTGAGGGTGATTTTTTCCCGCACACGTTTCTCTTTCGTTTTTTTAACACAGAGCTGAAGACATTTTGTTTTTTAAATTTTAAGTTGCTTTTTAAACTGGCAGTTACTCGTCAAAGCGGGTGGGGCATGTGGGGAACCACCCAAAGCACAGATCGAACCGTTCCTTCGATCGACGCAGCTTTATTGCAGTAGCTCCAGCTATGGATGCACCTTTACCATTCGTTGTTTGCTTCTGCACCCTGAACACGGCCATTTTCTCAATATACACCATCACAAAACCCCAAAAACAAAGAACAAAAACAGTCAGCACGCACACACACACACACAAGCGCCAAGGAGACAGAGATACAAACACACACACACTCACTCAGTAACATTTCGACTTTGTTCGGTTTTTCTTTGTTGGGTTTTTTTGAGTTTACTTCACTTGTCGTAGTAAGTTTCATTAACGCTAGTAGAAGCAGCATGGGGGTTTTGCTTGCAAACGGACTGCAGATGTTTGTTGGTTGCTCGTTAAAGTTATTCTCGTGGTTTTTGTTTATACAAAAAAATTACATTTAAGATCGACAGCAGCAATGCTATGCTTCTATATAGTATTTGTTTTTATATTTATATTTCGACTCGAGTCCTATCCTCGTATCCTTGAAGGTCGAGTGTCGCCCACGTTGGTTCGACTTCCTCGGCTTGTTTTTTTGTTTTTGGATGGGAGAAGAAGAAAGTATTTTACAAAAAGAATAATAATTAAAAAGGAAGGAAGCTTTAAGCTAGAAGGAATTTTATCCCAACTCACACCGATGTAGAGAAATAAAAATAAACCAGGAAGCATTAGCTGTAGTACGAAAGGAAAAACGTAACCGAAAGCAAGACTTTTGTCTTCTTTTTGTTTGGATCCAAACTTGTACTTGCACAATCCTTCCTTACCTAAGCACACCACAAATGGACGCGTTGAATGCTTTTTGAAAGCAACACACATTAAGGACAAACTCAAGTAAACGTACATTTTATGGCTGTTTTTGTTGGTCGATTTTAATAAATTAAATTGACAAGGATGGGTAGTAAGAATAGCAGCAATTTGGCAGAAACCGGTCGATGGAGATGCCCCATCGAAAAGGAAAAACCGTGGGCTCTCCGTTGCTTTGCAACGTTGGCGGCGTTGAGGAGTGCCGCAGTACGACCAAACTATTGCCGGCGGTGATTTTACACCAGCAAGGTAACGCGAAACGTTGCCCAAAAATTCGCCGGCAATTCGTGTCGAGGTCCTCGATAGACACTGCGCTGTGTGACACAGTGATTAGTAGTTTTACGATAATTCATCACCAGAGGTGGTTCCCAGAGGCGCTGGGACAGACAGCTTTTTCCGGTTTTTGTCTACTTTTGGTAAAGAAGAAAAATAATTTAGCGAATTTCGTGAGCAGAAGAAGTTCGGCCGACTTTTGCGTCGTAAGAAAACAAGGAGCAGCGAAGGGATTCGATAATAATAACTGGCACTAGACGCTTCGCTTCGATACGGGCGTTCGAACGGAAGGTGAAAAACTAAACTGGAGCACACCAAGAAAACACGCAGTGTCACGTGTGTCCGTGTGTGTGTGTGGGTACATTACATTTTTGGATGGGAAAACTATTTACATGCGGCATTTGAACGCCGGTTCGGTTCCGGTTCGTAATGCACGGAACCATCTCGCTAGGTGTGAACTATTTCTTACGATTTTACCAATTACCGATGTTTTTTTTTTGCTCCTTCTTTGTTCTTCCTCTCCTGCTACTACTACTGTACTTTGTGTGTTGTTTGTTATACATGCTTTATCGTTAGGGATTAACTCGTGAAACGCTTGTTTTAAAAACAGTTTGCTTTTCTTACCTTAACCTTTAAGAAGTGTTCCATACGCTTATCCTCTCTTTACGAAGCTGCTTTGTTTAGTTTCTTCTTTTTTTGTTCTTCTTCTCTTTTTGCTTTTTTTTTCGCTTTGCTTATGTGCACATGTTTAAATGTAGTAGTAGTAGTAGTAGTAGTAGTAGTTATCATTTGACTTTATCCTTTTTTCTTAAACCGTTTCACTTACTTGCTACTAGCAGATAGTTCGCTTTTCTTATCCATTGCTATCGCTCGTTTGCGCTTGTGCACTTGCTTCTGCTCGTCAGTTTCGGGATTTCGGTGTTCGGTTATCGTGTCGTCTATCGATATAGCTAGCATATTTTAAACCACTTAGTGGTTAATTAAACGAAACCTAAAGCCTACGTGCACACGTCTACTCCCTACTCTACCTAACCCGGACAGTGGCGCGCGCGCGCGCATCAGACAGACAGAACAGATGGGAAGAAGTGGTTAATCGTGCGCTGTGTCTAATTTCACAACTTGTGGATTTTTGTTTTATCAACCGGGGGTTTTTTTTTTAACAGTACCTCGATTGATAATTATTATTTAACACGTTTTCGATGTTGCGATGCGGAGAACGGCTCTAGGTCGCCGTGCCGTTTGTGCTCCGGATGAACTGCTAATTTGCGCGTACTATATACGATTTGCTGGGTAACGCTAGCCGCACGTGTACAGTAATTCGCGCGATTAGTGACCGGAGCGCTCATTAGTTGTACGGTGACTAAACTTAAGTTGCGTATCGATTACCGACGTTCGAGCACTGGCTCGTCCTAATCCTGCCGTCCTGCTGTTCTGTTCTGCGTGCCCCATTATCATTAAGCTGCTAGACATAAATAATTTAGGTGGGAACGAAACGAATACCAATTAAAACACACAACACTTTGATTTTGGCTTGGACAAACTCGAAGCAATGCGACTTTGCGCTTCCGCTGAGCGCACGGATCCTACGGAAAATGCTTCACTTTGTGTACGTGTGTTCGCGCGTGTGTGTAAGCTTTCGCGCAACCGGCCTGCAACGGCCCTGCCTGTACGGCCACTTCACCCAGGGTTGGTAACGAAAGATAAATAACAGTTTTAAGGTGCTAATAACACGCGCTACACATTAGGATACGATCTGCCGGTTGCGTCACAATGTCGTCCCGCTGGTTCAGCGCCAACGGATTACAAACTATCAGTTGTCACAGCTACTCCGCACACCGGCGCTACTGTTGTTGTTGTTGTTGTTGTTGTTGCCTGCTTTGGAGCGGTTCGGCGAATCGTTCTCCTGGTTGCTGCCACCGGACGATGCACTGTTGCTAGTGATGGTTGTCGTCCCAATGGCCGCTTTCACGTTGATCGACGCTTTCGTCGTCTGAGAACCGCCATTTTCTTCCGCATTAGCCTTCGCATCCGCCGCTGGAGCTGGAGATCCCGCATCCCGAGTCGCGTCTTCCATCGGCTCGTCCTCATCTTCCTCGTCCGGGTCATCCTTCCCTTCGGGAGATGATGTTGGTGAACGGGATCCTTTGGCATCGCGATCGCACCGTGGCGAAGCGACAGGCGACACACTCCGCGAAACCGGTGGCCTCGGTGAAGCGGCATCTTTTGGCAGCGGCCCACTGCTGCTCACCGGAATAACTACCACGATCGGAGATCCCGATGAAGGGCCATTCTCCACCGACGGAGTTGATGGGTTGGAGACGGAACTGGCAGCGCCTGTCGCTGGCGCTGGACCACTACTACTGCCATTCACTGCGGTACTCACTGCCGTTATCGTTGTCGTTGATACAGGTACATTGGTGGCACTTGTTGGTGGTTGTTGGTGTGGAGCAGCGGGTGAAGGCGATTGTAGCAACACTCCCGCCGTTTGCTGCCCCGTTGGCGATGGAGACGTGGATGAGGAGGAGCTGTGGTGCTGCCGCCGAATGTCTTCCCGCGCTGGCGGCTCCACATCCTGGGCCGACAGCTGAGTGGAGGCCGCTTTCGGTGCCGGTATCGACACGGTGGTCGCCGTAATTGACAGGCAGGCTGGCAGTGACGGTGGCAAGCTGCCAGTGGTTTGTGGCGGTGGCGATGCCAGCATCAGCACCGTCGTCGAATCGTCCGGACTCCGGCGCAACAGCTTCTTCAGCGGCTTCATGATGATCTCCGACTTCTCCGGGAAGCTGTTCCGTCGCTCGATCAGCTGATGACTGTGGTTGCTGTTGCTACCGTTGCTGACCAGCGACAAGGGCGAGGGAGGCGTCGAGGACGTGCTGGACTCACCCACTCCACCCAACGTTTCCCGCACCATTATGTGGTGCTGCTGATGTTGCTGATGATGGTGGTGTTGCGAGAGTTGATGTTGGTGCTCTCGCAGCGAATCGATCTTCAGCAGCGCGCGATCAAGATCGTTCCGCAGGTGATGGTTCTGTTGCTGGAAGTGGTCCGCCTGTCGCTGCAACTCCATGTTGTGCCGCTGCATCTCCATCACCTGTTCGTCCTTGGCGCGAATCTCCATCTGCAGCCGATGGTGCTCGACACGGCTTTCCTGCAGCAGCACATTGAAGATGTCCAGTATCTGTTTCTTCGTTTCCTGCTCCACCTCCTTCAGCACCTCGCCGATCAGCTCCATCGTGGAGGGAACGTTGCTACTATCCGGCTCGCCCGCCTGACTGTCGTCGTCCGTGTCAGTCGACAGTTCAAACTCCGAATTGCCCACGATCGGTAGCCCGTTCCGGTGGATGATCGTCGTGCCCGGGCCCGTCGTTCCGGGATGATGAGATCGGAAGTGATGGTGCTGCGGTTGCTGTAACACCTGGTGATGGTGCAGATACAGCGGCTGATGGTGGGAAGGTGGTGGCGATGACACGACCTGCTGCGAGTGATGGCCCGCACCACCAACTCCTACTACTTGCTGCTGTTGAAGCATATGGCCGGGAGGAGTGCGCCGGGATGTGGGCGTATGGGCGCTCAGCGGAGGACTGATCGGTTCCTTTATTAGCACTAGCTTTGGCTTGTCTCCCCTTCCTCCCTCCCCGTCTCCACCCGCAACACCTTCCCCACCGTTCATGTTTATAACGATGGAGGTCGGTGGTAGCGGCGACGTCGACGAGGTGATTTCGTTCGATCCAGACGACCCAGAATGTGGCACATCCAGCGGGATTGGACCGGGGCTGTTGCTGTTGCTGCCGCCGCCGCCGCCGCCGCCGTACGTTGCCATCGAAGAGACCTGCTGCGGGTGATGTTGTTTGGCAATGATCGTACTGATCGCGATCGCACCCTGTGACAGTTGGTGCTGATGCGATGTCCCAGGTGGTGCTGGTGGTGGTGGTGACGGTGGCGATACGGGAATGTGTGTCGGCGGACCGGGTGATCGACTGTTGTCTCCCCGACTATCTCCCCTTGACCGACCGATCGATAAAGGTGTGCCGGGACGTTCCTGCTTTATCTGCACATCACACTTGATCACCGACCGCATCGGTCCATCCACTGCCGAGCTGCCACCCGACCCTAACACCGACGTTGCCGGAGGTGTCGATGGACTTTCCTGCTTGATCTGCACCACCTCGCACTTGATCACCGAGCGATCTTTACCATCATACTCTCGTCGCTGCGCAGGTGTGACTGTGGTGGAAGATTCTTTACCGCACAGAATCGTTTTACGTGGCACAAGCGCCACGTTCGGTTGGTAGGACCGCTCGAACTTGTCCGTCTCGGACATGGGGACAACGTTTTCGGGATTTTGCAGCAGTGGCGGTTCTTGACTGAGGGTGAGAATGGTACCGCCTGGTGAGGTTGCCCGAATCGTGCCGTTCACGATCGTGGTGGTCGTACCGTTCGCGTAAGGAGCCATCTGCTGCAGGAGCAGCGCCTGCTGCTGTTGCTGTGCGTACTTCTGTGCCTTCTGCTGGGCAGTCCAGGGCCGGAAGGCTGCACTCGTTTGCTGCTGTTGCTGGTGGTGATGCAGATGGTGCTGTTGCTGCTGCACAAGCAGTTGCTGTTGGGCCGCGTAGTGTTGTTGCCGGCTGCCGCCACCATTGTTGCTACTGCTGCTACTGTTGGTGCTGCAGTGATATAGCGATGCAACGTCGCTCATAAGCTTTGGTTTCTTTAGTGGAATGTCCAGTGGTTCCGCTTTGATGGCAATTGGACTGCCATCTTCGAAGGCCGCCTAAAACGAGAAGAGCCAAGCGAAGACATACATTAGTTCAGGACGCCTTAAACGAGCCTGAGGATACAAATTTTGTACTGATATCCTCTCTTTTTTAGGTCTAGGACAATGTCAGAAGTACCTCAGTCAATCTTAAACAGAACATACTCATACAAACATCTTGCAACTTCAATGCACCTCACAATTTGTAAACAAAATCCCCCCCATTTCTTATCGCGATAAATTCTAAGAGCGTGCGAAAAAAAGGACCAAAGGCACAAAGTGACTGCTGCGTTGCTCCATTTCTGCACCACCAGCGCTATTCTCTTCCATACAAGGTGTTGCGTCTTTTTCTGCCCCGGTCTACCCCTTTATCTTGAACTTGGCCGTTCTGGTTGTGGACTCAACTCCCATTGCATGCCTTCCCGTCATCCGGCTAAGGAAAAAGCCATTTCATAAATTAAGTTATCACAGCGAGATAGGTTTGCGCGAAGACGTGGCGACGCACAGGGCTACGTAAGGGTGCGCTCGTTCGCTCCTGCTTACACAGCTCGCTACTACATTCCTTTGCCTCGGTTGCGCATTTGTCAACTATGCTGCTATGCTGTCATGCAGGGCAGGCCAACCCGGGCGGAGTGGAGTTAATGTGAGCAACCGAAAGAAAAGAATGAAGCAATTCCTTCCACCCGGTAATTCCTCCAACTACAGGTTGATCATTGGACTTCTCCTATGGTTCGCGTTCGCTCGTTCGTTTCTCCGAAGGAAATCGCCACACTGTCTCATCCGGCTAGTAGTAGTATGGTGGAAAGTCAGGAAAATTGCAACCGTTTCTCTATGCCTCAAAAAAACGGACCGTAACCATCGATCAAACCCAGCGCGGGCACACACACACACACACACTTGCATCGCTTTATATTCATCACCAATCGTCCGTCCGGCGCATTCTTTTCTGTGCACTTTCAGTCCGACTTTTCTAGCTCTACACAAAAGGGGATGCCTCTTTGGCTGGTGGAATATTTGTACAACTTCTGAGGAGCGAAGGTCCCCTTCGGGTGTCGAGCCGTTGGGGAATGCAGCATCATTGATCGTTGTGCAAATCGAGACGAGACGGAACCGGGCTTACACACGGCTGATAATTGAACAGGTTTTTTTTGTCGTTTAGTTCTAGACTACCCTGGGTGCCATGCTGTTGCTGCACCTGTCCAAGCAGCGGATCGTGTTCAACTGTCAACTGTGCGCACGTGTGAAACTTCGGTGGAAGCGTTGCTCGAAAGCGAATGTGTGCACTAAAAGCAGCGAATAAAAGCTTAATTTTATTTTAAATCGTGCTTTTAAGATCGTATCTTTAGTATCTTCACCTCGATGGTACAAATCTTGCCAGACTTGTCCGGGGCCATCGTCTTGTTGAGCACTTTAATAAAATAGTAAAACTGGTTGCAAAACGTTAATGCAACACCTCGTTAATTACCGCCGGCTGGATGGTAAGTGAATCGATAGAAAATTTATTGTTTTTTAATCCGTTACAATGTTCGAAACTGGACAACCGATACAGTTCTTCGATTTGCTTCCTTTACTTTATCGATTACACTTAAATGCACCAAACATGCTATCCTACCGATCCGATCGCTTTTCTACATTGTATTCGTAGCGATCCGGTGACGTTAAATGGGATGATGCTGCATACTGCTACTCCGAGACAGCTCTTTAAGTAGCAGCATAAAGGGCACCCGAGAATTCCTGCTTTCTCACTGGAAGGTCTACGGACGATCGAGCATGGGTAAATGGGTGACACACAAAACAGCTCAAAGCTGCCCAGACAGAAACAAACAACGGAGCAAATTAACACGCGATAGCCCAGCATAATTAATGCTAGAGACAACAAGCACCCTGTGGCTGTACGATGAAATCGATCGCTTCCATCGACCACTTGCGCTGTTTCTCTGCATACAATGTTGCAGCATGAAGTGGTAAAGGACGAAGAACCTATCGCTGCCGAGCGCACCGTTTGCACCCTGGGAAAACGGGGATGATTATGTTAAGGAAAGCGTTTTGTTTTGTGGCTACCACACGATTTGAATGGGCTTTCTGCTGTTTCATGCTGGTGAGGAACTAGTGGAAGGCACAGAGACGGTTGGCGTTCACATCTGGGCATCTTGGTATGTTAGATGTGTTTGTTGCTTGTATGGGGATTTTGTGAAACTTCACATAAAAACATTATTACAAGAAAATTAAGATTAATAGTTGGTAAGGCTTACACCTTAAATGTCTCTGCTGAGAGTCTCGTCAAAAATTGGTTTAAATTTAAATTCCCTGGACATTGGAAAACTGCTCTCCCGCGACCTATTACCAAACGAATCAACAAAGTATGTCCTCAACTTCGAAAGAACCCACTGTTTCCGTTCTAGGATCAACACATTTTTTCCCCCAAACAAGGAAAACTTGTGCAGTGGAAGGAAAAGCGTTGACGTACTCCACTTTTTCAGCGTGGAATATATCATCACGATAAAGCCACACACACGCAAAAAACACGGACACCACGAAACACTAAACCCCACCAACGTCGTTGTACAGAGGACGGTTTTTTAGTCGCCCAGTTGTGTCGACATGCTTGTCGACGACAAGTCGCTTGGTTTGGCGCGATTCGTCGTAGAACTCCGCACCGCTCCCGGGCTAGCTGCGGGTAGACGGGAGACCCGGCGGTGGTACTATGCCATTCGATATCTACTAAATCTTTCTAATTAGAACCGCGTCGGACGGTTAATTTATCACCTTAATAGGAACTTCACGACGTCCCGGCGTCTCGGTGGCGGTTTGGCACGACAACCCCTAGCGACATGGAACCCGTCCGCCGGCCCTTGGAAAACTCGCCTGCGATTTGAAACTGGATGCACATACGCGTGCTTGCTGTTTAATTTGCGGAAGGAAGAAAAATGAAGCGGCTGCCATGCGCTGCACCATGAGGCCTCGTAGCGCGCATTAGTAGAGCGACAAAATTTACAGCCTCCGCGGTCGAATGAACATTATGGCTGCATTCTTGTTTTGCGAGCGCTGCGCGTTGTCTAGCGTCCGTGATCGAGTTATCTGGTAATTAGAAGTGAACGAGCATGAGGACCGAACGAGCGGTGCGGCGATCTATAATGAAGATGCAGTGGCGGTGGATTGGTTTTCTACAATGTTGTCGAAAGGGAAGTCGTACCGAGTTTAGGCGAGCTACGCTTTGATGCTGGATGGAATTTTAACACGAGGAAATATTTTTCCGAAAAAATGACTCTTAGCTCCTCCATAGACCTGTTTATGTGTCTACCTACAACATTGTAACGCAACACTACCCTACTCCAAATGAGTTCTAATTACAGTCAGAACCGCATTAATGCAAATCCCCTTTCAATCCATCGAGCGGATGAGGAGATCTTCCTCGCTATGTTACGTATTAAATCAATTAACGTAATCCCCATTTCGATACGGGTGGAAATGGTGGATTACAACTTCGGTGCATCAGGATCATCGTAGGGTTAAAGGCACGCAAAGTGCAAACTAAATGGCTAAGATCAAAACACTGCAACATTCTTCGCATCGAACGTCGGCATCGCAGAGTAAATTAGTGTTTATCCTGCTGTCACAATAAACAGTGTTTAAAGTTCGAAGGGATGTTGGCATTCACTCTAATGCGTGAGTGTGTTCTACGTTGAGTGATGTTGCTTCATTGATGGTGACGGAAGATTATTTGTTACTAGTCATCCAAATCACTTGCTAATGTTAATTCAAAATTGGAAAATTGGACGCTGGATTCTACTTTTAACAAGGTCACAAGAGCAAATACACCTCTATGCTATACCAAGACCCACATCTCTTCTGTCACTGTACTAATAAGACATCTCATACTCCATCGGTTGTAATCATGTCAGGAAACATGCTCAAACAAGTCTTCCCGAAACAACCTAACCGACAGCGACCGGATGCCTTCCTGACGCATGCACCAAACCATGACAAACCAAATCAATATAATTGATCCGCGAAAACCGCATAACCTTCTTTCCATTCACTAGACACACTTGCCAACCAGCCATCGCCATCTTCCCATTTTTCGACATTGACATATCCGGGCGTATCAGTGGTCAAACTGCCGGTTCGGGGTCGAACGTAAAACCCGTACGAAGGTGTGTGCTCGCTCTCTCTCTCTCGCTCTGTCTCTTCAATATTATTTCACATCCTATATTTTTAAATCATCACTTGCAGCACCAGCTCGAGATAGAAAAATATATATGTACCGCAAGGTGTCCGGCTCATGGTTCAGCAATAAACGGCCAGCGAGTCTGGCAGACGTGCGGGTAACATGGGACGGTACAGTAAAAATAAAAGGGAAGCAAACACACAACACGCGCGCTTTGGCGTAAATTAACAGCGATCTTGATGCATTTACACCCGCTTGCCCGTCGGTTGGCCGGTCGGCCGGTCGGCCTCTTTCTGTCTTTGGCAGGACGCACTAGACACACTTGGTGCAACGTCGTGCCCCGCCACGAGAAACAGGCGGCTCATCATCTCTTCTTTCCGTCTAACGACGGCTGTGAGAGTGTGTGCCCCGCGAGGTTCGAATGCTGGCGGTAACGTCTTCAATCAACGCCACATCGCGTCTTCTTGTGGCCGGTTTCCACTAGCCTGGCTCTGAATGAGTTCGTAGAAGTCGTGCGATAATTTGTGTATCTCATAAAGCAACACACAACGCGCTGTTTCCTTCATGTTAGTCGTGGTTCGAGGGTGGCGGACGGATAATCCACTCTCGGACTTCTCGGCCGGCCGGTTCCAAATCTACGCTTCGCCCGGGATGGATCATCCACGGGTGGAGATGAGGCATTTCAATTTCTGCTCGTCATCCTCAACCCGATCCTGTCACACTTCCGTAGTAATTATTGCCGCTGCTCCGTTCTGTTGCTCGGTGAACGTCGATAACCCTAGCGGCGGCGTTGTTGTTTTTTGCAGCGGATGCATCCGTATTATGCTGTTGCACACTGGATCTATCTCTCTCTCTCCCTCTGCGCGAGTCGTTATAGATCAAGATCCAATTATGATCGTGTATATGCCGGCACAAGCATCGACAACCACCGTTTCGCGAGACTGGTGGCGGGATGCGATGAATCCGCAGCATCGGTGGAGTCGTGGTAAATCGGTTCATTTTAGCTCCACTCCGGAACACCACGATTCGTGCCCGACAGGTTCCGGCAGGTGTGATGGGAATTCGTAGGAAACCCGGGGTGATGATGTCCAGTGCGGACTGGTGATGTTGCAGTAAAATTCTATTAACGCTTCCCGTTAGAAATGACCGATGCATCATACCGAGATGGGAGATCGGTTGTGCCACTGATGCCACCCTAACGACTCTCGGGTTGAACTCATATTGAGTTGCTGAATAGC
Source organism: Anopheles stephensi (assembly GCF_013141755.1). Classification (NCBI taxonomy): domain Eukaryota; kingdom Metazoa; phylum Arthropoda; class Insecta; order Diptera; family Culicidae; genus Anopheles; species Anopheles stephensi. The sequence goes on along the minus strand of NC_050203.1, from coordinate 86,267,355 downwards.
GTGAAGAAGTGATTTTACTTCCTTGTATTGATCTTCGCATCAATCATTTAGATACTGTTTTGTCTAACTTCTTTATCTAAGTTGTTTAAAGTTGTGGAGAATTTATTGCAAGGTCTTGCGGACTAAACGATGCTGCTTTCGGGACATTCGTTTCTTCCTTGTAGCTCATAGAGGTGGACTTTGATTAGTTCGAAGCACACTAATTAACAACAAAATTGTGAAACAAATATTGACTTGAAAGACCAGTTCTCTACGGCAACTTTGTTGCTGCTGGCAGCTAAGATAGATGCGACGCTTAATCCTTGGCGAATCTACGAAATTGATGACTGTTCACATTACCCCATGACCTCGACAAAACGTACAGACGAACATCTCTTTCCGATCAAAGACACATCTCAAGGCAACGCTAGACCGGTGGTGGTGATGAGTATCTTTAAGACCTTAGTCCAACATTCTTCTCCAGCTCCAGCGTTAATTCGCGAATCAAGATGAGCTGCGGACGACTGACGACTTTCAAACGCGAATTCCCATCGTTGCTGCTTCTCCTATCATCATCTTCACGTGGTGCGCAAATCCTAATTTATGTCCTTACACGGAAGCGGAACGAGCTTCCATCAATACGGCGCAATTTGTGTATTTGCCGTTTGCCGCTTAGCCGTACTTGCCGTGCACAAACGAGCAAAGGAAAATAAGAACGACAGCGAAATCATGCTCACGAGCGCTAATGTTTATGATATGTGCATGAGCATGGAGCGGCGTGATTCTTGCTGAATTCCCCTATCTCCAGTCCAGTCCGGCGTAATTCGCATTTGCGGCGTGGTTGTGTGCTCCCTCTCCAAAGGTGTCAGATTGAGAAGTGTCGAGCTGCTGCTTGGCCGGAGAATGTATGCGGCCTCTTCAACCTTCCCATCATCCCTTCATTCAGCTCACAGTTACTGTTACATTATTGTGAGTGTGCCTAGAACAACCCTTTCGGCGCGTTTTGCGGAAAAGTTCCCCGTAAGCGTTAGGAACCATCTCCATGGGGTCCGGTTGGCGGACGTCGGTGCCTGTCAAACAATCGTTTTCTTTACGGCTGGACGGCAGCTGCGATTGAGGTCTTTATTTATGTTCGTCGTGACATTTGAAAGAATGTAACACATTACAAGAGACCCTATTGATCCGACAAATGTGACCACCGGATCCGGGGTGATACCGAGGGTGCCGATGAGAGACGACGCCGAGTAGCAACGAAACCTCAATTAAAATATTGACATACGCGTAGCCTGGTGTCGGCCATATTCTTTTTTTTGCACGATACATTAGCATAAAAAAGAGTTCCAGCAAAAGAAAAGGGAATGTCCTCAGGAAAATCTCTCCATAAACGTTTTAATCGAAGTGAACATTCCCGGAGGAAGGTCTTGGTTAGGGTAAATTTAGTCTTCAACAGGCAGGACCGGATAGGGAGCCAACATCAGCAGCAAAAAATCTACAAAAATGCGCAACTGATACATTGAGCAAACGTGCAAACATTGATTGTTTGTGGGCATTTGGCCCACCGAATCTGCTCGCCTCGCTCCAGTCGTCGGCCAGAGCGTTAATCATTACCATGTCTGGAGACGTCTGAAATCTTTGCCCTATTCCCTGCTATATTTCTCGATACAAAGTGGTGCTTTTTTTTACGCTTCTTCCAAACCAAGCACCGAGCAGCATCGAAATATGATACTTTTCAAGGTTTATGCACATAATTCTGGTTGACTTTTGGGGGGGGGGTTTGGCAGCAGCGTACGCAGTGTTTGTGTCCCGGGGAAGCACCAGAGCGGTTACCGGAGAGCCGCGAATATTAAAACGTTCCAGAGCATTGATGGCATTCTCCAACTAAAAAAATGCCCGGTGCTTTAGGCAAACGGGGTAAGAGCGTAGAGACGTGGTCGGAAAGAAGTTGCTACATCATACATCGCAGTCGTTTTTGGGAGGATTAATCCGGACCCGGGTTCGAATGATTTTGTAGACATTATTACGAAATGGTTTCTTCAGCCACCCTACATGGGAGCAGAACACGGCACACATGTGCGCCGGCGGCGAATGTGTAATGGTTCCAGTTTTTGAACTCCATTTGCAACACTGTTGTGTGAGATTGATGCTTTAAATGTTTGTATTAGACTAAGCTGATACTTCAGATACTGATTCTGTCGACGATTTCATCTTCTCCATGCTGGATACTCTTTTGGTAGATGATTCCAATTACCTGCAACGAAAAGAAAGAGAAAACAGACATAGCTTTAGTAGCTGTGGCTAAACACTGTTATCAGTTGAAGTTCATCAGCTCACTAAATAGCCCTTGTGCACATCAAATCGCCCATTAACTATCCACCAACATCAGCAACCTGAATGGAATCATACATCTACGAGATGAGCTTCAAGATAATCTCTTCTATTTGCTTCGCTGTAGATTATAGATTTTGCCTTTAAAAACCTGTTGACAACGGCATTATGAGTTCCCTTCGGTACAGCTACTTTTGTCGCTTACTCATTTAATTTACCGCACACAAGTCCCATCCGGTCTTTCCAGCTTGTACCCTTGCGTATATGCGCCAGTAAGCACCAAAGAATCTAGCAAATATCAGCATATCACCACGCTCGAAAACCGACCACGGCCAGTGCAGCATCAGCATAATCACTTCTAACGCGATAAACAAATTGGCCATGAGAAAATAAATCAACCGCCTACCGGAAATCACTGCGCCACAGCAGCACGCAAGACCCGGCGTCCTCCCATTTGGGTTGAGGAGCGAGCGTGAAGAGAAAAAAAAGCACAGGGGGTAATCAGCCGTCAGCCGTTTGTTCCGTTGCAACGGAGATGATTTAGCGCTGGTTTGCCGACGTCTGCTCGAACTCGCACCCCATCACTAGAGCTCGTATACCTCACCTGAGGCTGAGCAATTGTAAGCAACCGGGCGGCCTTTTGGCTGCAGCGGAAGATCGGAAAATGCATCCTGCAGGAAAGTATACACCTATTTCCTTTAGCTTGTTGTTCCTTTTCTTTCCTGCCCCACCTTCAGCCCCTTCTCGGGACGGAACTCTCTTTCTAACGAGCACTTTTCATCGCGGCACCATCAATCGAATGTACTGTTGTGAGCGGACGGAAGAAGAAACTGCGGGCATGAAAACCGATCTGGTCGTTCGTGTTCTGATTATGACGCTGACGGAGCACTTCTTTTATGACCACTTTGCAAACGAGAATTGGCTTCGCTGTCTACTCGGCAGCGAGCGAGCGGCGAAGATGGTGATGATCGTTCCAGTACACCCACTAAACCACCGCCAAACGGTTGGATTTTGAACTCATTCCCATCGGTAGGAGCGGGAGAGCCCAAAGCGACTATAATGATCATTTTGTGTAATATTGTTTAACACGGTTCTACGCCATGATTGACAATCAAACCACTACTGTTGGTTCGAATGAACGGGACGAAAAAAGCATGCACTAGGACGGAAAGTACATCAAAACATGCACACGTTCAATGAAAAATCCTTATGAATATGTGACATTGTCCAAACGTCCACAGCACACGGTGACATTTCCACGTCCACCAGCATTACCATATGTTACAGTGATAGTTCCGAGTCATCTCCGCACAAGCGCACCAGGAATGACATCCTTTTTTGCATACGACCCACACGACTCTTGTGTCCCAAATGCGGAGCACACGTCCGTTCGCGTCTTACCCGGATCCAGCGGCTCCCATTCTAATGTCCATCAAAAATTGCATCAACCGACAGTAGGGACCCCAACCGATGCAAATTGTCCACCCTTACCCAGGTGAGAATAGCCGGGTAAGTGTACATGCTAATGACCTTCGACGGCTCGGGAAGAGAAGAATGCTACGAGAGTTTTGCGTCAAAACTTGTCAACACACGGCAGCTTAGCGCCTTGAGCAAGCAACCGGACCCAAGAGTCGCTCTGGGCTGTCTGCCTGAGTCGTCTGGCGCTGGTCGCCCAACAAAACCTGATGCAAATCCATGCGACAATGCGTTGCCCCGTTAGACCGTGGCTGCGTGTTGTGTGTGGTGCGTGTCTGGCGTATATTTAACGTCAAAATTGGCGCACCAAAGACCGGCTGGGACAGCCCTTCAGGGTGGTGCTCGTTCCCGGTGTCGTTCGTGTCTGATGCGTCGCATTTAAGGCTTAACATGCACATAAAATTAGATACCGTCAATCACAAGCTGCAGACCAAACCCGGCTAGAAGATGGCACGGATTTTCTCTCGCCCTGCCTGTTTGCTCCCAAGAAAGCTGATATCCCAGCACGGGGGACTTGCCGCGTCTCGCGCTAATCTCAGACGACATTTCATCCCGAACGCAAACAACACCCCCAGAATCCTAGTTCCCACGATTAACGAGAAGCTGTAGCGCCGTAATAGAAGCAGGACACTCCCCGATGGCGAAACAGAGTGGAACATTGTTTGCACACAGAGGATCCGCGTGGTGCGTCGGGTGACAGTAACGACTTGTATGTTTGCTTTGGCTATATGACTGTTGAATATTAATTTCCGTCTGTCTGCGCGGGATTGAAACATCAGACGTAGGCGACGTGTTCCAGGAAACCGCGCGATAGGACTCTGGCGCTGGCAAATTTCAAAACACACGCTCGCACACACCACACCAGACGCGGCGACCTCTCGAAAAGCGTCCCAATTTTTGCGACGTCAATTAATTGTGTGCCTTGAAAGCGCGTTGAAACTCCGGCTGCAACAAAGTTGCAAGTGCTTCGAAATGCACGGCTAATCGCGATGCAGCTGAAATCGTAAATTTAATGCATATTTAATCCACTCAACCTGTTGTCTGCGCTTGCTCGGGGCAGGGGAGATGGTACCTGATTCTGCATATTCAATCCCCATTTCCCGGTATGGTGTTGGCCACCTGCGCACGGAGGATACACACGAGTTCTTCGGCATACTAATTTCGCTGGTACTAATTTCTGGTTGCCCTGTCTCGCCCCAATCGCTTCAGCATTCCCGACCACGACCTAATCTGATATCCATTAGAGAGGACGCGACACTTCGATTGTGGAATGCAACCTGCGCTGATGATGATGATGGGGTGATGGGGTGACGACGATCGGTGAGCAATAAAAATCGCTTTACGGCAATGCCATTTGCTTTGGATCACACTCTGGGCCACATCTGTAGTTGAGGGTGGAGGCCGAGGTCATAAAAACGGAATCAATAAATGCATTCTGTAAGAAGGAACGTAGAACGCCGTGTACGCTTCGCGCCGTTAAGCTCCAGTCTTTCTGTCACAGTTGCATTTCGGCGTTCGAAAGCAATCCTCACACTAATTCCGAGCGAACCGTAGAGAGGCGATGCACTTGAACCTGGGTGCAGCACAAGTGCAACTACCACACACCACTGCCCTTCCCATCTTGTCTCCCCTTCAAGAAAAGCGATAGGACGAGTCATTTTGGTCGGATCAGGTCGCACAAAATGTCACATCAAATTCCCATAAACGTCGGAGTCATTTCGCTTCTCTTCGTTCGGGTGGAAATCTTCTCGGTTACGGTCGCCGGCGTTAATATGCGTTCTACGCGAGAACCCGATAGGATGGGAAGTGTGAGTGTGGTCTCAGGGCATGAAAATGGAATTGCTCTTCGTCAGGCGACAGGCGAGTCCGCCAGCCAGTGTTCGAGTCGTTTCTTGTGGCAGATGGGCGATGCGAAGAATTAAATTAATTTCATTCCACACCCTGAAGTAGCGGGGCCTGTCGAAGTGAATAAAATTGAAAGATGCAGATAAACAACAACACTCGAACGATGGCGTTCGGAGGCTAGAATTTGCAATGGCTAGAAGCTTATGAAACGCCTTCAAATTGTTTCGTGTGGCTAGGAAGTTCGCTGCCGAGACTTCTCAGCTCTCACTGGGCGTTATAGATTCACCGGCCCAAACTCAGATATAATAGCTTTAAAAGTGACGACTGGAGGCATTCAGTTTATCCAATTTTTAAATAAAAACCAGTGACCACGGACGATAGCCACAGTAGAAATCCACTGCTGCAAAAGATCGCTTACAGAGATGCCATAAAAATGCAGTTTTCAACGGAAATTTATGATGCTTTTTCTCCTGCCCATAGTGTCCTTCTGTGGTTGCAAAATTGCCCTGGCATGAGCTTCTCTCTCCCGGATGGCCGATGAGGTTCGGCGAATGAAGACGTCCACACAACCCGACCCGACAGCTCCATGTTGTCTATGATTTTCACGCCTAAAAAACCAACACCAATTGCTGATGGGCAGCTAACGTTGGCCCATTTTCCCGCCAGTTTGGTAGGAGGGAAGAAGCGGAGGTCATAATTTTCCCTCACATTTAACCCTTAAAGTTCCAGCAAAACAATTTCAAAACCACCAACCGGCCAAAGCCATTTTTGGTCGACGATGCTGTTGTCAGTTTGCTCGCAGACCACCATTTGCCACCTCTACTGTGGGCTCAGCTGGGTTAAAAAAGGATAATGCCGATTTGTGACAGTTTAACGATTGGTTCCGTCCGTCCGCTGAACCCAGACCCCCCCCCCCCCTCCTGCCAGCGTTTGCCGCAACATCTATGCTTCGGCCCGCGGTGCACGGCGCTAAACTGTAAATACAAATTGAACATAAATTTAATGGAAAACTGCGTCATAAAACTATAACCCGTCTGCAAACCATCCCTTTGGCCATGAACATTCCCCAGCTCGTGCTGCTGCTGTGGCGCATCGTTTGTTTTAGATGCACCTACCTTACGAGCTAACATAGAGCCGTTGGGTTGTGGAGACAGAAAAACGCGTGATGAGCACACTACTATCGCATCACCGTGGCTCAGAGTGTAATTGATTTTCTTTTCAACCAACAGTGAACCTAATTGCTCGTTTGCCGATTACCGTATATTTTGTGCACAACAGGCGTCGTTGGAAAATATTTGCCTTGCACTCACACCAGCAGCAACTTCATCCCGCACCCTTTGGAGTCTGTTTGATGCTCGACCGAGCTGACGACTTTGAGTTGGTTTAATTTTTAAACTCTCGAGCTCAACAAAACACTTCCATTGACACAGTATGGTCGGGTGTTTCCTTCTCTGATGTGTCACTAGTAAAAAGAGTGAAAATAATGACGACAGCTCGAAAAACACTAGGCCAAGATGATTCATTGCACCACAAAACACTGAAACTCGCGCGATTCCCACAACAGCTCTCCAGCACGGGTGAGAACAGTTTTTACTTCTAACGAGCAGCCGTGAAGCGCAGGAAAAACTTAGCCATATCAAAAAAGGGGGGAGGTGAACGGAAAAACTTTTTTTTCCCTTGCTTCGAAGCTGTCGGTGCAACGTAAGAAAATGGAATCGATCGATGAAGCACAATCCTCGCCCAAGAAGGAAGATTATGGACCAAAGATCTTTCAAACAGCGAGCATTTCGCTGAGTTTCGCACATTTGCTTTTTTGTTTGCTTGCTTGTGTGTGGCTGTCAGGAATGATGAAGACAAAGTTCTGTTGCGGGGTATATTAATCATCTCGCGCCTTTTGCACACCGAGCCCCGCGAGTGCCAGCTGATGGGATGTGGCAACTGTTTTGAAGCAGTCGAGAATAATGTACTTTTTCGTCATTGGATTCTGGATGCTGGAAGCTGAGAAGCAAACCGAGAGTGGCAGAAGAGATGCTTCCAAAGTACACAAATTGATTGCAAATATCTTTATCAAATAAGGGCATTAAACTTTGAATTCTAATATAAGTGTGAGCTTGTTTGCGTAGATGTGAGTCTCTATAGAGCAAGTCATCTCCAAGAGATGACAGATGAGATGAGTTACAATAGCACCATACAAGGGCGCAATAGACATCGTGGACATGATTCCCAATGCCACTCATCAGAGGCATGATGACTCGCCCACAACACAACCACCTGCACATATCCACTCTCCATTCCAACTAGGTTGTGTTAATTTATTTAATTTCATCCTGCTCTCTATAGGCCCTCTACAGATCTTTATTTCACTTTCTTTTCCTTGGCTGGACGAGAAATAGGGCTAGGGCGATTAAAGTTTGATGGGCCCCTTCTGCAATTGCAATCCCGAACGATCGTACCAGCTCTTACCCGATCCGGACTCGTCGAAGGGATTTTCCAATCGCCATAGATGGTTGGTGACATAAATTTGCTTATTATTTATAGTCCATAAATCTAGCGATCACGACGCGAAATGGTGCCCCGTTTCAGTTTGATTCCCCTGCGCAATAACAATCTATCCGCGCGCCCGTTCGGCCCTCCATCTATCGCCGTGTGCAAGCCGAGGTTGCTGAATCTGATGCACTTCAAAAGCGAACGCAACTTGCAGAAAACCTCACACGGGTGAAAAGACCACCGCCCAATGTGGCCAGAGGGCGGATGAGATACACACTTTTTGCCTGCAGCGTTTGCCACCACATTTCCAAGTGCGCTCTGCTTGCATTGCATCTGCACGGTGCGATGGCCGGTACAAAGACAACCGGACATGACACGGCACGTTTCGCGTACCGCCCCCGTGTGTCCAAGTCACGCTGGATGCCTCCCAAGCAACGCACAGTGATGCCTGCCCCGTTTCACTGAGGGTCTGTCTCTCGCTCGCTCTCTCCGATTCCGCTTCTTGCAGCACAGCCTTCAGCAAAGTAAACTTTGCCGCCAAGATCGTCGCCAGTCAGTGTGCAATGAACCGTAGCAAGATGTCCACTGTTAGATGGAGGATGGACATGGTTGCACCATTTCGGTCAAAAAGCACGGCGACCGGTGTGGTGTTTATGTTATTTAACGTCATGCCCTTCCCCGCTTTGGTTTGCTTGCTTTTTCTTCCATTCTATTGTTTCTAATTGTCTATAAATATTGACCAACGGTTCCATTGCTACACCATTCGCGCAGGCTATGCTCTAGAATCTTTTGTACGCGGCGAGCAAGCTTTAGCACTTTTGGTCGGACGACTTTGGTTCTTGGCAAAACTGTCAGGGCACGCAGAAACGTCAACTACAACAAGAAAGGAATTCAGATTATTTGAAAACGATTCACATTGGAGACCTGGTGACCAGTTTGAGGATGCAGACTTTGTTGTTATCATTCGAGAGGACCACGTCAGAAACAATATTCTGTCTCCTGTCTAGAATGATTGTCCGTCATTTTTGACAACCAAGATGCATGTACTCTAGAGAGATGTTTTACTAGGTCTTGTAGATTTTTGTCCTTCATTTGGCTTGCCTTTTTGTAGTAAACTTAAAATTTCATAATTGGACCAAACTTCGCTTTAGTCTGTGATGATTCTTTAATTCCTGAAGACTTTTCAGAAACTCTTATCCTGTCAAGGAAAAAATGTTGTAGTTCTTTCTTTCTTCAATCAATCAAAACTTCCTTTCGCCCTCACTCATCCATCAGTCGGCAATTTGTCTTCCGACTTACAGTGACGTTTCAGTTGATTAAAATGAATAACAAATGAGGATTTGTTGGATGCACTTAAATGCGTGCGTTTCTTCACGGACTGCGCACCTCATCTCTTATCCTGCTTTGCTTTTAAAACGAACCAGAGATTATTTCCAAAATTCGCCCAAAATTCTTCTGCCACACATCTTTTCCAAAATTTCACCAGTTGACGGCCTTTTTTTGTGCTCTCGCGTTCGGTTCAATCCATCCCCTACTATTCACGGCTTTTGGCTACCCTATCAAACTGTCTGGTGTCTGTCTCACTGCGAGCGAAGAACCAGAACACAAAAAAAAACGCAGTGGAAACAGATCAGCCCGCAGGTCATGTTCGCATCTTTTAACCTTCTGCGTTTTGCTTCTTCTACCTTCTGCTTCGATATCGGATTTATTCGCTCAGGTTTCTTCGGTGTTTTATAGCGTATTTTAAAATCCTCATCAAACTTTCAGCCTGTCCGAAATATTCTGTCCGTAACCAAAAAAAAAAAATCAAAACCGGTCTTCTGGCCGATGAGCTCAGATCCCGTTGACTCGTCCGACCGCTGAAAATATTTGTGCAACATTGTCATCCGAACCAAGAGGGGGAAAGCAAACTGTCAGCTTGAAGGATAGCCGATTCGTTTCAGCGTGTGGAATTTCTTGTAAGGGAGACCTTCCTCCGAAAAAATATTCAGACGCGATATTCGGGCAGGTTTCGCAAGGCACGGGATTCGCTTGTTAATTATGGTTTTGTAATGTAAATAGCGAGCCATTTTATGTTCAGCAGACGTTTTGGTAGTATGTAATGCAGGTTTTTGGATTAAAAATCATGTACAGGGAATGATCATCTCCTTTAACATTTAAGGGGTAGGATTAGGAAATTTACGCAGTTGAGTTATTCTTCGCAGATGAGATCTACAAAATGATAGTTGATAATTTTGTTTCTTCGACGATAACTTCAACCACACATGCACGTCACCTCTCCAGTAACTACACATTTCTTCAACTCCAACTTTGGTAAAGAATCCGGATCTTGGCTTCCCTTAATCGGACCCAGACACGCCTTTCCTTCCATCCAAAGACCTTCCTTTGCATAACGACAAATAGTGCCGCGGAAAAGCGGATTTCTTGTTTTCCGCTTTTTTCCCCCGCATTCAAATGTCCATTTTCTTCTGGCGGGGAAGTGTTTCCACAGCACACGCGCACGCTTCTCTTACCCAATAATTACCGGCTATAAATTTATTCGCCTTCGGTGAGAGAGAAAATGATATGATTCAACGCAATTGAAAGAAGGCACGGTGGTCAGCGGCCAAGACGGCCGCGGCGACCGTTACGGCGTGTGCTAAGCTTAAGAAAAGTGTTATCCATTTTCGCTGGGTTAGAATTTGTACGCGATCCAGTGACTCTCTTCTTCAAGGAAGAACGCTCTTCTTCAATCGTCCAATGCATAGCGCTGATCCGCAATTTCAACATGGCTTAATTTTATTGCTTGAAATTGTAATCGTAAAATTTCATCGACTCAAATTTGCATCCTAGGAAAAATCGAACTGCTTTCCTCGGTTCTCTCTACGTACGCCGTTGCTATCCGCGAGGATCGCTGACATGCTTTGCCCCCTTTTTAACGACGCTCGTTAAAAAATGGTTTCATTTTCTAAGGTTTGCCAGTGCAGTTTGCAGGAAATCAATGTGCAACAACTCATTTATGATCGGTATTTGCAAAAATTTTGCTCAATAAAAGTCTTCTCTCGTGCTCGCTAAGCTCACTGTAGATGTCACGATAGCAGCCATAAAATATAATGCTATCTTCTCTAGAGGCATCGCAGCTTAGCTCAATAATCTCCACGCTAGGGAGATGCCGTAAACGTGTGTCTGCTGCTGCCGGACACAATCTGGAGCAGCTTTTATGACATATCCAGCCAGCTGCAGGAAATCATATCATAACTTAGACAGACATCTCTGGATGCACTTATTCGAACAATTTTATGGCACCTTCAGCGCAATAATCGTTGTCCGATGGTCAAGAGCAGATCAGTTTATGACTCTCTTCGGACCCGTGTGCACCAACACCGTGTGGTTGTTGTTTGGTGCAATTTTTCACAACGCTACGGAGTGTTGGGCGTTAAAAGAAGATACTTGCAGCTATTTCCTACGAGAAAGGTCACAACGAAGCGATTTGAGGTATCGAAACGAGGCTTAAATCAATCTCGATGATTTCAAGGTGCCCACTGCAACCGACCGATTACGTTCGGGTGATGAAAACTCGTTCTACTGCAGGAGGGGAAAATCTTCTCCACAGGTACAGTGGATACCAAACGGCACCACTAATCGATTCTTTATGGCTCGCGTCTACTAAATTTACCATCTTTCTATGGGCGCAATGGGTATCTGCATTAAACAAGAATCAATTCCAGCACAAAACCGCCCAGGTAACTGTAAGGTTGGGATACGCGATAGCGCAGGGCGTTCCAGAGAGGGCCCTTTCACCATAAAGTTCGTTCTTAACAATCGCACCGATGTCGTTCATACTAATAATATAGCCACAGCAGCGGAGGACCAATGCGAGGTAACGATATAATCGGCCGACGAATGGTCGCGATCATTTCGACCGACAGGAGCGCTAAATCCTTCAAACCAAACCATCTCCACCATCGCGCGGTCGCAGATTGTCCTCTTTATGGGGCTAGAAACATCTTATCTGAAGCCACCCGTTCGCTCCTATTTGGCCACGGAGCGTAATCATCGTTCGTAAAAGGGTGGACGCAATAGAAACGAACGACAGGCAACAGCAAATGGGAGAAATATTAGCCGTGCTGTGGTAATAGAAAATTGGAAAAATTAGGTACGCCTACGAAGTAAAATTGCAATTATCCACCCTTCGGAAGAAGATTTTTCTAGATAATCAACCATTTTCTTTCGCGATTAAATGAAACATTTAAAATAATGATCGAGAGAAAAATACTGGCGAGTATCCTGGTCACGGCGTCACAACCAAGTGGAAAATCTACACAATATGCTTTACTTACTTTAGTCCTCCGTCTGTCAAGCTGACCGATACACAAGGAACCAAATAATCTTGAAGAAGGAATTTTACCAACTTATGGGTAAATAATAACCAACAATTCACATAAAAATGAAAACCTTTTTATTCCTATAGACAGATAATCAAAAACACGTCCCGAATCCTGACTCTCTCTCTCTCTCTATCTCTCTCTCTCTCTCCACGTATAAAAGCGCTAAACCCTTTTTAAGGATGCATTTTAATTACTGCAGCGCTCGGAGAACCCAATCAACGATCCATTAACGCGAGCTCCGCACCATACGTTAGCGAGAAAGCATTACGAATGATTACAATCAGTCTGATCGTAAAACGAGATTTTAACTTTGAATGCACCTCGACGGCGAACGAAATTTTACCTCCCTTTTTTTAATTAACTACACCGTAACAGAGCAACGGAGCTAAAGCATCATCAACGTTGGAAAATCGGGAGTTCTCTATTGGAATGCTGCAACCAAATGGTATGCAGAAAGGGTGATTTCTTTTTGGATTTCGATAAAATCGCCAGGACGTTGGCCGGGAAACCTTGGCCCAGGTTACACAATAACCAAAAGTGCAGCTTAAAATCTCGTCCAGGGAATGCGCTTGCAGCATGCAAACGGTCGCGATTTGAACTTACGACCCCGCGACCATACTGTCTCGTTAGGGAGTTTGTGTTGAAAAAGGGAATAATATTCGTTTGCTCAAATTTCCCTGCTAAATTGGCCGTTCCCGTCCAGACTTTCGGTGAAGCGCGCCTTCTCGACGACACCAACCAACCCGACCAACCCGGCCAACGGAAACCTTCACCGCCATGCTGGAGCATCATCTCCAGTTTGCAACGCGAAAACAAACAGAACCGGGGCTGCAGCATTCACTGACGCGAGGAACAACATTGCGCCAGAGACTGTCATGCTGGCAGACGTTGGTGGTAAAAGTGCATACAGAGAGAGAGAGAGAGACGAGAGTTCTTCTCGAGTTTCTTTTCTTAGACCGACGGGCGCATTCGTTCGCTGCAGGTGGATGTGTTTGATCATGTAATTTATTTTATTATTGTTATGCTCGTGATCATAGCGATGGATAGGAGGCCGGTGGTGGCGCTGGAGTTAGATGGACGTAAAAGGACGCCACTCTTTACCGTATCTTCGGTCGCATGCTGATGCCGTGCTTTTTTGTCGTAAACATCGCCGTCGTCTTCGTCGTCGGCGTCTGGAAAACCGCAAATCTTTGGCATCGTTCTGCTCCTCGTCTATGGGTGACAGTGGATGGTGGAATGTTCAATTAAGCGCCTCCTCTGCTCCCGCTTTCGTCCCTCCTCTCACCCGGGATTACGAATCCGTCGCCCAACGTGAGGTTTAGCTTTAAGGGTAAACTCATAGGACACGGTCAACGCTTGCTAGCAGCTAATGCCCGCTTCTGCTGCTGCTAGTGTCACTTTTAACCGTCTCCTTTGTCCTCGGTACAGGATTTGTGCTTATTACTTCTAGGAGTCTTATTGCGGGTTTATACCTCCGCAGCTTGATAGTTCTAGACTTGCACCACCGAAACAGGGACAGCAGCAAGAGGGCAAAAAGAAAGCAAAGCATCGTCGTTGCCAACACCAACCAAACACACAGCCCGTCACAGACGAGTTTATGTTCGTGATTTTATGGACATACCACTGGCGTTCCCCGGCCACTTCCGGAACACGGAGCAAAGGAACGTTTCGGTGGTGTTGCAGACGCTTACCGGACGGACGCAAACCACTCACGAAGAAAGTGTCCTTCACTTCTGGCTGGAACGTTCGCTGGCATAAGCAGTGCGAGCACCACAATTACTTAGCTCGGCGAAAAGGATTCCATCATCATGGTCTGGCGGGGAGATCTAGCAGAATAATTTTGCATTTATTGTACGCTCGATAGACGCTGCAATCGTTTGTGTCTGGAGATGATTAAACCAGACGGGTTACCGGTTAAGTATGATAAGGGTTTTCTTTTCGAATTCGATTTTGAGGATATTTAAAACAAAAAAGTGGAGTAGATTTTGTGATTTTCACTAACAGGACTTCCATGTGAATTTTACATTTTTACAACTTAAAAAAAATTTTCCAACTAATCATAACTTCAATCACGTCGGGAAATGTTAGCAAAAATACCACACACAAAGCACACCACAGCAATCACATGGCTGGCCGCACACAAGCGCACATATAATTTACATTTCTTTTGCCACCACATACATGAGCACGGCATGAGATGCAGCTTTACTGCTTTCTACCGCTTAAAAAAGCGTTCATCATCGTTGAAATCTTGACCTACACGTTGGCTGGTAGGTACCACGAGCACACCGGCAGCTGCACAGGTTGCAGCGCAATATAGAGCATAAAACGAACATCAATCTTTGGCCACCGGCAGAAGCTTGCCACTGTGGTTAAAGGCCAGGGCCCTAATATATCTGCAATATTATCTAATGCAGAAGCAGCTCCTCCTCTGCCCAAATGGCGCCCAGTTGTGGAGGACCCAACGCCACCTCCCAGCACTACTAACGATCAAAAACGTAAGCGCCATAAATCATAGCATTAGCGCTGGGCTACCGGTATCTCTCTCCCGATTGCTGCTCCGTGTTACACCTCTGACCGTGTGCGAAGCGTTACGGCTATAGTCATGCGATAGCCAGAGTTATACGTTATCGGAAAAGGTATACACACACACACCTTCCGCCTGACTTTGATCGGTTCAAGTTCAACGGTGCAATCGGTAAACCTCCTCTTTCTGCTAGCGCACCGTCGAGATGAGAGAAACGGTACGTTAACATAAATCATACTCTTATGTTACACGAATACGAACCTGACCTCGGACACATCCTCGTCGACGTGAGGCACTCGGAAGGGAACTGCTGACGGGTAACATGTCTACTGTTACCCACCCCGGAGACAAGGATTCTCCACATCGAGCGAGATGAGATGAGCGTGCTGGCACATCTTGGTAACAAGTGTTCAACAGCATCGCGATTAAACACTGCAGCGAGAACCTTCGAACTTCGCACACCACATGACCGACAATGCAGAAGATGATGGCCGAAGAAAATTTACATACTACCAGCAGAAGCAGCAGCACGATATTCAATGTCAAGCAGTGTGTAGGATTTAAACACGGCTCAATGAAGATAATCCTACCCAGATGATTGACTAAAAGGAAGAAAAAGCTTTCTGGCCCTCGAACACACTAAAAATGCACTCCAAAAGCGCACAATCGCACCGCAATCGAGCGTATTATACACCCATAAATTACACGATGCATTTACTTTATTCACCTTCTCGCTTTTCTCGAGATCGAAGCGAGCAAAAGGTGTCAAAAAGCGCCATATAACCCGATAGAGTAGTTTCGCTCTGCCACGTATCATTAAACCACACTATAACAAGATACCGGTCGATGCACACAGCGACACAGACCATCGTAAATAGTAATTTATGTCAGCGGGCAACATTTTATAAATTTAAACGTATAATAACCCATAACCGTTCGCGCGTAAAACTGCACCGTTGGATTGGTTGATTTGCATTTCCACACGCGGTCACTGTGGAGTGGATAAGCTCGTCAAGTGACATCCAATAAATGTAAACCACAGTTCCTGCCGTTTTGTTTGACGCTAATTCGTATTTATATGACAAAAACAAGGCACACGCAGCGATCTGTACGACTGGGAACGGAAAGCATCGAAACATCGTTGAGGATGGTAATCTATGTGACCTTTGCCGGTAAAATTAATCTCAAGGAATTCCAGGTGGTGAACCTGTACACAAATTGATCGAGCTTTATCGAGCAGAGCGAATAGCGCTGTCGGTAGTGCATGGTTCGATAACTGCAACGATCGGTATGGGTTCAAAACTCGTCCTGAGCTGATGGCAATCGTGTATGCAGAAAAGGTTTTTCCAAGCTTATTTATAATGGTAAGTCATTTAGCTAGCAGTGTACAGACATATGGACCATATGCCCATGAGAGTAATAAATAAGGTCCTCTTGAGCACAGTAAGTAAAAGAAAAGTATTTTAACAGTTGAAGCTACTAATTTTACATATTTACATATATCTTCGATGCATGAGATTCGTCAAACTATAGCCCCCAGAGTGTGGCATGGAAACAGTAACAGCCTCGCGCACGTCCGTGTGTGTGTGTGAGTAACGCGCAAATGAAAATGCAAGTTTATGACCTCGGCGAGCCCGTGCGAATGCGCTTGAACCTGTGGATTCGATGTTTTGCCGTTGATTTTTTACGACCCCCTCCGCCGCCAGTTGATGATAGTATGGACTGCTGCCTTTTCGTACCATACCATAAAGTACTTCTGGCTGTGTCTTAAGCGTGATTCTGCTTGGCGGGGGCATCGATTTGTTTCAACTATCCCTCCACACACACACAAAAAATGGCAATTATGCCCTCGCGGTTCGTCCATACCTATGAGAGTGAAGAAAGAGAAGAAAAAAACGAATAAATGAGCATGATTTGAATAAACACAAAGCAAACAAATCAACATGACGTGTGATGTGCATCAGACTAGAATGAAATCTCGATTTTTAAGACAAAAACGTGCACTAGAAACTTCAGACCGAGGGATTTTGTTCCACCCTGGGCTCAATTAATTCCAGCACGATCGAGTAGTAACCTCAAGAAGGACATACTAAGGCTAGGAAAGGCGCGTACCCACCTTCGCCATTCCTGTGTCGTTACTGTTGCCGACATTGAGTATGGCGATGCGCGTGCGCAAGAACAACGGTCGCGAGACCCATTCTGTCGCCTCCTCGCGGATGATTGCTGCCATTGAACGATTTATCCGATATTGGTCAATAAATTTCGTCTCCAAACGATTTCATTATGGAAACGATCATAAATTGTGCGCACCATCGGCAAGTGGAATAGCGGAATCCGTTTTTTATATATATTTTCTTGCGTGTGTGTGTGTGAACTGGTGCGACACAATAGAGCGCACGCACAGCACACGCAGATGATGGTGCGTTGAACCCGCGAATGGTGAGTTCTTCCATTGTCCGGAGCTAGATTGATACTTTATTTTATTTCGTAATGCTTCTTTTGTACCATATTTCTGCCATACACCGGTACCTACTGCTTGACGTGCGTGTGTCGTTGACAAACGGGTCAATAAAGTTCGCCCTGGTCACCCACTGGAGGTGGATGGGTGAATGCGAATTGTCGAATTAGTTGGCCACTATAGCCGGCACGTCTTTTATAGATAGTTTTGGCTGGCAATAAAATAGCGACAGCTAATTGGAGACGTTTTGCAGTTCAATATCTTGACGTTCAAGCAGAGCAGAGTTCTAGACACTTCTTGCGCATATAATTTGAAATGTTTTTTGTTGTGTTTGTTTTTGTTTTTTTGCTTCTCTAATCTCGCCACATACAGTTAGCGTTACACAGCAGTACAGTTACAAAAGTCCTTCAGAAACGTGCCGATTTCCTTCGACGCTTGGCGTACAAAACCTCAGGTCGCTGCGCTGCGGACGAGACGAAGAACATAAACAGTACAACACACAACTTTCACCCACCCACCAACCCACACTAAACCTACCGTTAGAACTGGTCGGAACGGTCCAACTGTGTTTAACCGGACGACTCACCCACCGCCACGCTCACAATCGCTGACGATGTGCGCGCTCGCGGCTGTTATGTCAGAGACGAAACATGATGCCCCCTCGGAAGGTTGTGTGGAAGGTGTGAAAGCTTCTCACGCGGCCGATTAGTGCCCTCTCCCCGCCTTGCTGCCTGATACAACGGAACAACCAACGGATAGCGCGTTTACCGTTTGGCTGGGCGATTTTTGGCACGCAATTCGGTCGTTAGGCCAGGGCGCAAAAATCCGCGTCCCAACCAAGCTTAGATGTCGACCCAGAAAACAAAACAAAAACGAAATACAACTACACGCGGCAAGTTTGCTTCGCCTGCCCTGCAACGCCAGTGATGCTTCTCCAGCGGTGGCGTTCTCAATGACATCGCTGCAACAACGCCGTGTGGCAATTAATTGATACATTGTAGGTATGCTGCTGGCGGGGCCGGCGGTATTAGCAGAGGCAACGATTCCGATTGCTGCAAGACCTTCGTGCGTGCCGGGTGGTTTTTTTTCTTCTTCAAGTTTAAAGAAAACAAACACAACACGCTGCTTGACAATCCGATGCCAATCAAACAGCACCAATTACAATTGTTTTCAATTTTATTCGCGCCATAGACATCGTGCTCCACAACAAACAAAAACAGGCTTATTATTTCTCTCTAGTTGCTAACCCTCGCCATGTTCGGCTCATCGGATGACTTAGACCTGGCGTGCACGCTCTCACTACGAGCTTCATCTTCTTAGGAGTGTAGCGCAAAAAAAAACTCCCCGCACAAGAAAAATATTAGACACAGGAAACCATAAAAATTGCCATTGTTTTTGTCCCCGGTGCGCGACAATGTTGTTGTCTTGCGGACGGAGGCGTCCTATGGCGGCGTGTGATCACATTCGGCGCTTTTATGATCGTGCGCCCAAGAACGATCTCGGCCGCCGTATGCTGTTTTACGATCTTTATAAATATTCCGTAGGAGGCAGTTTAGCTCAGGATCGAAAGTATAGGGTGATCGTTGACATAAGTTGTTTTCAGATGAAACGATTAATAGAAGAAAAAAAACATGATGGCTGGCCGATTGTTCTCCACCGACCAAGCCATATTCCTGGTATTGGAAATTCACTATATATTTATACCTTTTTGCGTCTCGTGACATTGCTAAGCCGCTAGGGATCAAACATAACTGGAAACGAGTCGTTTGTACAGTGCGTATGATTTACGATAACTACATAAAATATTGGAATTTACTATGTTGATCACTAATCTTTTATCTGCAGGGAGCTATAGCTATAGCCGGTATTGGATATATGCTGCCCATTACATCACACGTCATGTGCAATTTAGAGTGCAAAAAAAAACCAACAACAAGGAACACGAATGCATAACAAAGCGTTTGCCCTTATCAAAAGATTAAATCAAATGTATGCACCGGCACGGCGGGAGATGCGGTATTGTTTCGAAATAAATCAACCGCATAAGCTCACCTGCCCACCACAAAACACAAAGAGCAAACTACGTCAAACGATAGGCCGCCGCCAAATGGGCATGCATGACTGACTGCCAGCCGATTGTGGGTCAATTCTAGCATCAATTCTATCACGTGAGGCGATCATCCGTTGTGCGAAACGAGAAATTGGAATGAACAAAAAATGTTATGGCAAAAAATTATAGCAACTGAATTCACATAACGCATTGCTTTAGAATTATTGCGAAAAATGCATCCGAAAAGGAGACATTTACTTGCAGATGACAGAAGATAGAAAACATTCCCTTTTCTGTTTACCTTATTCCCGAGGATAGTCGACACTCACCGGCTAGTGTTTATAGCGTCAAGATGTAATTTATTATGTTTTTAAAACGCCTGCGCTGGATAAACGATCTATTCTGAGTGGACTCCCCGGCACTGAAGGTGTCATCTTTTATCCCTTAAACGGTGGCCACTCGGCAGCCGATGATTCATTGCAAAGCCGTTGCTACGATGAGCAAGAATGCGTACGGTCATCCTCTATTGGGAGAAAATCGAGAATCGAGGTTAATGAACTGGCACTATAACCTCGTTTTCCCCGTGTTTCATAGTGCGCTTCGGATGCATTTGATGTCGTGTAAAATTATTTACACTCCAACGCGCCCTCCTGAGCGGAAGGCGAATGCAGCAAAATAACGACGTAACAATTATTCAATTTCTTCTCCATTTTAATCACAAAACGTCGTCAAGTGCAATTGCAATAGCAAGCTGCAACACCATGAGCAAGCTCGAAAGGCAGCTCTGACAGCTCATTAACAGCGAGAGCGAGGGTAAACATGGACGATGGACTTTAAGTATTAAAAAGAAATAATTTAAATTAAGAGAAAACAATCTCTTACCCATTATTAATACACCTTGGTCATAAACATCGCATTAGTGAAACACGACAAAAATTGACAATTTTCTTCGCGCTATCGAGCGTCAAAACGCTTCCATCTCGCACTCAACGCAGCCGCCCGAAGCATTCCACCAAACAACAAGAATGGAGGCTTTGGAGTATCCATTTTCGTATGTCAAAGGCGTAGGCGAAAAGAGCACTCTAAATGAATATTCAAATTTAACTACTGCATCGCGGGGACACCCAACCTTCCATCCTCCTCTTCCCAACCCCATCCTCCTGGATGCGAAGATTTGCATCGTGTGTCGGGTAAAGGTTTGCTGCTGCAACAAAATAATGATGCATAATTTACAGCGAAACGAACGATTACGATCGCATTGCTAATGCACCGGAGCGGACGCGCGAGTCTCGTAGCCCATCATCCGCCACCACCCTCCCTCCCATCCCCTAACTACCAAACGTCGCACCTAGCAAGTAATGACGCCATGTTCTAATGAGATCTTGATTAAGCTGTGCGATAAACGGCCCGTCCTGTCTGGTGCAGCCAGCGAATGGAGAGCTGGGATTTATTTTTTCTGGACCCTTTTTTTGTTGTTGTTGCTGCTTTTTGTTTGGTGCAGCTTCGCATTTTAATTTTAATTTCGCTGTCCCGGTGAGCGCACCAGACACGCATAAGCCCGCCACAGAGCATAAGGGTGGATGCTCATTGGATGCAGCGCCTGCACACAGAGTGCAGGATATGCGATGGACGTGGTGAGGAACCGTTTTGCGGATTGCTGAAATAAGTTAACAAAAAAAAAAAAAAACACACACACACACAGCCTACCACCGAGTACGAGGAGTCTGGGAGGTCCCAATCAGATACGTAATCTTGTTTACCTTTTCATGACCTAAATCCATTTCTAAGTGATTTAAATGGGGAGCAGCAAAGCAAAATATATCGACGGGAGATATTGGAGCGAAAAATACACAGGATAGATTCATTTAAAGATACGTCCTGAACACATAGGAAAGAGCATTAGGACACACCGGGATCAATCGCGACCGATAAGCAAAATCAAAACAAATATTAACCGTACGCAGAGAGACATTTTCGAGCCCCAGGCTGTTAGTCACGCAATCAATTGCTATAATCCTCGCCGTTTTTCGTGTAGGTGTCACACCGAACGATTCCGGCACACTTCTGCAAGGAGGCCTGCGATCCCGCAGCTCGTTAAGTGCGCACCAGTAATTAATTACGCAAAGTCGACATGATCCCATTACTGGAGGGCCTGGCCTGAAGCGCTATGAGTCTGCAGTCAGCGCAGAAGGTGACGCAGCGGCTAATGAGAGAAATCTGCTGTTTAAACGAATCGAAAACAGATATTTAAAACTGCCAACTCCATCCAGTTGACAGGCTCGAGGTAGATGTGGACAAAGCTATATTTCCACTTAAACGCTGCTAATGAGCATGCACGCCAGCGTACTAAATCATCGATTGTGCTGCAGAATAATCTAGGTCTTTGTGTGGGCACCAAGGAACTTTTCGCGCCTGTTCAGATTCCAATTCCACTGCAATGCTGCGAGCGTGCAGATTGAAGTTATTTGTTAGGATCAACCTCACTAGAACACGTTCTTCGCGTCCCAGGTTAAAGCGTGTTACTATCTGTGAACACTGCACCGGCCAGACCTCTAGACACGCAGCTCCAACCATACACGCACACGTACCCAGCATCTTTCCTTCACATCTGGGCCCCAGCCATAATTGGAGGTGAATTATAAGGTTCGCACCAGTAATAATGCAGAAAATTAAATATTATTCATAGATTATTTATGCACTTCCCGGGCGGTGTAATTCATCATATTTCACCCAACATCCAGCACCGCACGTACGTACGCCGGCCAAGCGAGTGGTGTGATTATCTTGTGGTAGGACTGCTCGAGCTAGAAATCCACGGCGCACCCATCCGCGATCGATCGAGCTTCCCGGGCTGCTATCGATCGATGTTCTACATGACGGCGACGGCGAAGCAATTACACACAGCTGCACCAAACAACACCGTCCAACTGCAGCCAGTAGCAGCCACTCTGCCTGGTGGGAGCCACTACAAATTGGCGATCGAAAACCCGAAGCCGATCAATGGTGGAGATCAGTCAACGCGCGCTCAGGAAGTTCAGGCCCGCTTTACCTGGACCAGTTTTGCGTCCATAGAGACAGCGGAGACTGCACAGGGCGAGGCGGGTTCCATTGATCATTTGTTTCGCTATTAGTCATCAGTGTGACCCTTCGCGGCCAATGCAGCACACGACATTGAGAATTCTTCCCCCACCCATACTGACTCGCTACAAGAATTAATGCCAGAGATTATCGATTACTTCGGGTACTATGGCGAGCGTAGCGCTATGAAACTTGCTCTGCAGTCCCCTGTGAGTAGTGAGTCGCTTTTGGCTCGAATCGGTGCAGATACTACAACGAAGGGGTAGCAAGCGCATTAATTTGCATGCAAATAGAGTTCTACACAACAGTTTTCCTTCTTTTACAGCTGTCGCCGACGGCAGCGTACAGCAAACCAATGATTTACACGTTCCCTTCTCGCTACGCGCTTTGATGGACGTCGCTGGATTATTTGTAGTACAAAGTCTGCAACATGCATTTCCTTGGGTTTCCTGCTCGGCAGGGAGATAGACACAACCGAGACAGAAATCACCTCCCCCTGCAGTTTCGTATATCAATAGTCTAACTAATTGCATGGAATCGCGCGCGCGCTTAAGCGTGGAGAGTCTGGCGACTCACACGCATCTAGTCGCCGAGATCCATGCGAAACGATATCCCAACTGTGACTTCACTGACGAACCCCACAGGTTGTGGACATTCGCTTCCAGGAGGTCTCCGGCATCCCGGCAACTTGCTAATCTCTGGACAGCGATCGACATGCTTCCATCAAGATTCATTAGTTTCCGTGTGCTCATACATGCTGTTGCTGGCGGTGTGCAACAACAACATTCAGTGCGCGGCCCTGCACAAAACCGGGCTAATTGTCCCAGTCTTCACGCGCCGGGGTCCAACGAACAGATTGGCCCTTGGGTGATTTATTGATCATCAGAGCTAGGCTCTCCCCAAACCCCTTCCTGGCGCGTTCCCATTCCTGTTGATGCACTCGACGTCTGTACAGAGCGCGGTCCCGAGCACTCGGCATGTGCGACGTTCACTTCTCACCGGCGGCTCCACAGACGAAGAAGGATTGTGTGTCCGGGTCTCGGTGTGCCGGGTGTCCACAATTCTGAATTGATGAGGTAATTATCGAGAGTCGGCAAATAAGCGCAACAACCTGCCAACAGCACACCGTGCAGTCTCCAAAGTACCGAAAGACCCAAGTGTTGCACGCCAAACACACACACGGGGGTGTTTGGTTGTGGCATCCTTCACCGGGTACGTACGTGCCCTTCATTCTGAGACGTGTGTGCGCGCGCGAACCGAGCAACGAAAAACAAGCGCACACACACACACACATTTTGCTCGATCAGAAGACAAGAGCGACTGGCCTGATGACAGGCACCTCGAGTCGAGAGAAACATAGATCCGTGGCAGTGCCGCCTGCCAGACCACCATATCATTACGCAACGATCCTTCCATACGCTCGACACACAGAGATACTTGGCACATAACTGTCGCTCGAAACTTGTAGAGCACAGATGTATTCAACAGCGTGGTAATCAACAAAAAAAGGGTAGTTCTTGTGGTACGAGGTGAACCATGCACGGATTTCCGTACCAGATCGCAGGATGTGAGGGTTGCGGCGAGTATTGTGGAGGTATCTGTTGCAACCGAGGATGCGATTGGGTTGATCCTCCTTCTGTGAGATCCCTTCACCTGTGTCAATCTTAAAAAAAGCACCGCGCACCAAGTCCGCAACCTCTGTCCACCCACCCACATCCACAGTTTCCTCGCGTTCGAGAGATCAACCTCTCTTGATTCTTAAGATGATCGAGATTAAATGTGATCACTTTACAAATGTACCTGTGTGTGTGTGTGTGTCTCGTGCAAAACGCTGCTCAGATCGCTAGGCTGTAAAACTGTCGGTGGTTAAGCCCCCTTGTCCGAAGGACAGGAAGGGAAGAAATTTATAGTCACCCTTCGCCCGTTCTCTCCCATACCAGTAGTAGGAGGAACAGACACACAAACCTGCGGCTCGTGGAAAGGTAGGAATTAACCGATCGCTGTCATAAACTTGTGACAGAGGAATTTATTAGCAAGCCGGTAGGGATTGCGCGACCACAACACGACCCTTTTTTACCGTCTGGTACCTCCGGCCGGCCTAACAAGAACGGGGAGCCAGCTTCCATGGGTCGGAAACAGGACAAGAAACACGACAATCACCACCATCACTTCAAGTACGCGCTCTCTTGGGGGAGAGAAAAAGCGCAAAACAGATCATTCCAGAACGATCAGCATTAACGCGAGATCCCGTGGGAGAAACGGAACAGGATGACGTAGTTACAGCACACAAAAACCCATTCCCTTTCTTTTTCTTACAGGGTAACCTTGGGTCGTCATTCCGCACTTGTATGTTGTACTGGACAAGCCACCATTGGTACAGGAAGGTGCCAAAGACTCACCGGAAGTTAAAGGGAACCTCTCGCGCGGTATCTGTCAGCTTAGGAGGTGAGATTATACACGAGACGGACCTCCGGACGTTGTCGTATCATCCCGGGAAGGATCGTACATGCAGATAGCGATTTGTAATTTGCAATCGACCGACGGCATAAATCTCTGCCGAAGACTCCAGAAAACAAATTCCACAAGCCATCATTAAGTGTCGGATGGAGCTTCTCTTGTTCGCAGCGAAGAATCGGGAAGCGGTGATTTCTTAACTCCCAGGCTCGTATCATGTAGACTTTGCATACATTAATCAGGACAGGTTTGGTTTCATCTACGCGATACGAGCTTGACTTGCATATCAAAAATGATCGGTTTGGAATTTGGTTAAACATGTAAAAATGATATACGGAGGATTTCGCATGCTCACTCACGCCAGCCCGAGATCATGTTGTACGGGCGGGAAAATAGCTGTACCGCTGCAGCAACTGCACGCACGCAAAACAAGCAGCACGAGGCTTCTTGCAACTGCGGCCACTACCTTAAGCGTGCCACCAACCTGTCAAACTATCCGGATCTCTCGTGATCTCGCGTGTGCGGCAGGCTTTACACCCGGTACTGCCGGTGTGCCCCGTTGCGCACATTCCATCCATCATATTTAACACCTTTGCGCGTCGCTGCGCTACGTACTGCACTTGTGTGTGTGTGCGCGCGCGCGCGTGTGTGGTACGCTGAGTGGCACATGGACACAGTTCGAGTTTCACGCACGCCGCGCTTCCGAGCCGTGAAAAGCCGTCAAACTAATCAAGCGCCCTGTTCGCGCCTATGAACCGTGAATGATGGATGATTTTCTAATTGATCCGATATTGGTCGGGCCGCCCCGTACACTACCGTTTCCGACAAAAAACGCGGTTGTTTTTGCTCTTGTTTTTTACTTCAAATTAAACATATAAACAAACATTAGGCAAACGGAATCAAAGTGTCCTTCGTGTGGGGGCTGCAAAATCGCAAAAAAAATCGCTTCCACACAAAACATGCGCTAGTTTCGATCAATCCGCTCCGCCTTCATTTAAAGGAATGCAACAGTCAGTTTAAACATACAACGCCAAAACAAAACAAACACGTGCCGCTTCTAAGGTCGATAGCATGTAACGCAAATGGTGCTTTTTTTTTCAGCCGTTTTGTTTGGTTATTTAGAAAATCAAAACTAACCTATCTAAACCTTCTAGTTTTCCGCAACACAACCTCGCTGCGCGCTGAAGTATTTGGGGTGAAAACATTCAAAAGGGCATGTCCGAATCAATCAATAACTGTTTTTACACACAATCTAAGGTTGAGCTTTAGCAAACGGAAGCTGATGAGAAGGGGTAAGGTAGCTCTTCTTTGGAGGTACTCAGTGGCCGTACTTAGGTGAACATATTTATGAAATAAATTAAACAAGTAAAACAATTTACATACAGGCCACCGCCGCTGGTCAGTGGGGCACAGATAACACCTTTCCGCTAGGGAATGCATACAATGTTGTACCTGCACATCGGCTTGCGGGCGTGTGATTTCTTTAAAACACCTTCATCGGTACGCTTCATTGAGCATACGCACCTCAGAATGCTTCTGAGGTATGAATGCCACAAAAGGAAAAAAATGACAAAACATCATGTATCCAAACAAACAATTGACTTGTTTTATGAAAATCGGCGTAATTTCCATTTTACATCACCCCTATATCTTACGGCAAGCGCTTTGCTTGTAACGTTCAATTTCTCATCATCACCTCATAAATATCCGCTGGCGGCAGCTTTTGATCAGTGGCGGCAAGACGCACGCGATGTGCACCCGAAAACATCATTATACCCTTTACGTATGTTAATTATCGCGAAGAATGATGCATGCTCGAATGATTACTCATTTCCATACCGCATGAAAATGATTGACAGTAATCGGCTAATTGTTTGACGGGGCAAATCAAAACCGGTGTAAAAATGTGTGCCAAAAATGTCTTACTTAAAGGCCTGACATCAAGGTACAGGGTACACAGTCTTGCAGTTGCATATTTTACTATAAAAAGTAACCAGGGTTTAACAAGGAGCTACAGTACTAATTGCCGTTTGCGTAGGACTAATTAAGGCTTAACGGAAACAATGTGCAAACGATTTCTTATTTAAATGCTGGGCGTAACTCACGAAAGATTCACTAGGATTGCATAGTTTGCTATAAAATCGTAAGCGACTTAACGACATGCCATAATACTAATTGTCTCAAGAATTATTTATAGCTAACGAAGAGTCCTCAGAGCAAAAATGTTTGTGTACGGTTTCGAACAGATAATTGGTTGATTGCTTTTGAAGGAAAGCCAACAGCGCACCACTAGAAGCGAGATACATTTTTTAACATATCAGCTCACTGACTGTCGATCTAGGACACAAGCCACAAGCACCAACTTCCTGCATTCTCCTGCTCTGAACTCTGCTGGAGCTCTAAAAACTCTAGAAGCTTATGGAATTTGAATGAACAGAAAAGAACTCCTGTGTCGCACCTGGCACGCAAACAGTTGATGGACAGTTTGCAGTAACCGAACCCTTCAGAATAGTTGGCAAATCTTTGCTTTCCCTTTTTTTTCCCCAATCGGAGGTGGTACCCTCTCTCTCCACGCCACACAAAACCGATGCACAACACACAACACGGTAACGATTATTTATTATTTAAATTGTAAACCGCTCACAACAACTGCAGTTGTTGGCCACCGGTCGTCGGTTGACCAGTTATCTGAGATGACGTTGCAATACGGCGGCGGTCTAGTCTACCTCGTCTATCGATTGCATCACGTGTCGTACGACTGGCCAGTCTCGTCGTCTCCGCAAGCACACACACACACACCAGACATCTTTTCACCTTACCGGAGCAAGCAAGCTGCTAGCTAGCAAGGAAGCATAAGCTCTAATATAATAGGTGACACACATAAATTGACCGCACGACCAAACGTCGATTGCGGTGGTGGCGATGGTGGCGAACGGCAAACCAGGAACCCCAATACCGATTTTTTAATGTATCGACCAGCGCGCGCCTTCTGCAAACGAGTGACGTTCGCAAAGCGATTCAAACTGTCGTTGCAAAATGCAGCGCAACACAATGGTCAAACCTCGCCCACAACAGTTGCCGCTATGGGCTCGCAGTGGGGTCAATCATCGTGCAGCGGAACTGGGAAAGGTTAGTATAGAGCTGGTGGAGTCACCCAATTGTGACCTGAATTTTGTTTCATTATAAAATGGGTTCCGTCCCTACCTCAAGCGAATGTCTGCCTGCAGGGCGCCTGTGGGCAAGTAATTCGACGCGAAAATTAATCGACACCCCAAGAGCGAAGGTGGTCGGAAGTGGTTTGAAATAATCGTTAAAATGGAGGCTTAATGCTATGTCCTAACGTGTCTTGTGTCAGTAGACATTACCATTCATGGTTCGTGATTGAATGGCGCAAAATGAAAATACCGCATCGAACTTCATTAGTTCCGAAACTCCTAACTTAACAATGCTGTAAGCCATTAGAAAACATTTTTTTTTGCCAGCTTGAACTCTTGACAAAAGGCTCATAGTTTTAAACACAACAACAACCATCCGAAAACATTTCCTGGTTCCGAACGTTGTTTACCACTCACACTGAACATTTTCCCATGGCTCTTGGCTCTGGGCATACCCGTGGACTGGAAAGACGGTACATAAACAAGACAAGTGTTTTAATAACAAAAATAAACATTTAAACATTGTAACAGTGAAGCCTGTATCTGCAGAACACATCGATTGGCCAGTGTTGCCAAATGATGCAGTCTAACATCATACAAATGATTTTAATCTCATATTCAGTCCTTGTCAGTCACACTTGTCTCTTTTCCCGCTTCTGCTCAGGTGTCATCAAGTCATCACAAAAAAGCGTCTCGGAAAAGTTTGACTGTTTTGTTGAAGAGCTCCAGGCAAACAAACAAACACCGACACTGCCCAAAGCTGCCAAAAATCATAGACAACCAAGCCGAAGGCCTTGTCAGCCTTTCCGTTTGCGTTACACGACGCTAAAAATCCGTTTTTCCACCTGAACAGTTTCGTTTTCGTGCGCTGTGCTGTTTGGCAAACTATCCTCGCGGCATGGGAAAGTTTTACTTTGGCATGCACCGTCAATCGAGGGATTGTGGCCACAACATGCGCCCGGACCACACACACCTGTCCACAGACACTACGTCAGCTGATAAAGGCGTTCCGGTGTGATGGTACGCTTTTCGGCAAGACGCAACTGTTTTTTTCCCACCAAATATTGCGACTGTCTGAGTCAGGATTTTGTTTTTAAAGGAAGTAAAACAGTACGTGCGACCGCGCCTGGGAGGCGGTAGCTCACGAGCGTAGCTTTGACTACGGTTTGACAACCTTTTTTCCTCTTCCGATGCTCAGCTTCAGCAGGAATCGGCGTAAAATAAATGGACCATGTGTTTGGTGGTTTCGTAAGAATTGTACCCTGTCCAAATGGTGAATGATTTTATTCAATTACTGGAAGCAATAAAACCGAAAACCTAATTAAACCGCGTGATGATTAACTTTGACCACAACCGTCTCCAATGCCGAGGCGCAATGGCGTAATCATGTAATCAAGTTGCTCCACTTACGAGCGTAGCAAAAAAAACTCATTCTACTTAAAACAAACATATTTGATTCACTATACGCTGATACGACGAGATTCCTAAAATCTGTTCCATTCATAAGCAGATGAGATTGAGAAACGTCGATCACGCCATACGGTACCCATATGTAAAGCACAAACTCCAGTTCCTTCACGACCCTCGTCAATACATTTTCAAACAGTCTACATTCATATGGCTGGTGGCTGGTGTCGTAAACTTGAATTTTATGTCCCAATTTCACACATCACACCAGACGCAGCTGAATCCAAGATGAATGTGCTGGGGGTTTGAAGGTTTAGGTTTAGGCTGGAAGCGATTAGGCTGGACATCGTGTGCTAAGTGGGAGTGCGCATTCTTACTTTAATTAGAAACTTTTCCAGGAACAATTCCCACTGAGAGGCATTAGTGAGACGTTTGGTTTTCAATTACACGGTTTTTATATTAATTATGCTTCTTATAGAGATGGAATTTGGTTGAATGCATTATTGACCTATTTTTAATACCTCAATGTGCTTTCATATCGGTCAGTAGGGTCCACGGTCCCATGCTTAGCAATTTTGTAATGTATGCCAGAAGGACGAGGATTGAACCCCACTATATAACTTATCGAACTAAATTAACATACCTTGAAGGGTCTGTTAAGTATTAAGGAAAAATAAGAAAAGTCTCTTTTCGAATGGAACTTATAAGGGGTTTCTTCCTTGTAACACCAAAACTAGGAAAAGGAAATAATGTCCAGTCATCGACTCCTACTTCCCCAACATGCACACTACGTTCATCAATCTTGTCTCCCCTGGGCTTGACTGCCAGACTCGCCCCACCAATCCATGCGTGTATCTTGCCTGTACATGTTGCACAATTCAATTAACATTCTATCATACGCAGAGACAGCAAGAACACATAATGCACACCGACCAAGCACCAAGCAAAAATCGGTAAAGTCGCGTGGCTTTGGCTGGTAGTCGATGAAGTGGTACGATCCTCAACATGGCCCCATACCCCGACCTCCCGCCATCACCGACGAACACGTGTGTGAGCATAATAAAGCCGGAATCGACGCGCGACTCGGCAACGGCGTGACGTTGGACACGTTGAGCTTCTTAAAACCCCCGGTCAACCATGGCCGTTAAAGGTGCGCCAGGTCAGGACCCGTCGTTAGGTGGCCGAAGAAGAAGAAGAAGAAGAAGAAAAAGGTGAGGAACACAACGCAAAAACTCCCAGTTACTACTACTGACGGAATCGGTACCGGGAGGCGCATAAATTATGCACCACACGCTGCATATGCATTTTATGTGCATGCATAAATGCAACGTGAATGCAGCGCGACGGCCAAGGAAGGGCCACACAATGGAGGCGGAACATATATTGCAACCTCGCAGCGGCGAAAGGTGGTGACTTGTGGATTGGGTGCTGGTGGTGTTCAACCCATCGAGCAATGGCATCCTCAGTCTAAGAGGTCCACCATAGGCCCTAACGCCTAACGGGTGCCAACGACACTGTGATACACACACACAAACACACGCGAATAGGGACTTGCTTTCGGGCGGAGTACCAGAACGAAGGAAACATTCCTTTTTGCCACCTGCGCCACCGCGTTAAACGGGGGCCGCCGTCTATGTTGACCATACCCCCCCCCCCCCCTTTCGAGCTCAGTTTAAAACGGGGAAGCAAAAGAATCAAATACGAAATGCGGAACACGCGAATAGCCCAGCAGCCGCATTATCTGTCTGGTGGTTACCGAGCCGACGTAGTGCGAAATCGCGTTCCGATGCGGCGTAATTGTGCCACCCATGTGTGGGGTGTTATATCGCACGAGCAATAGCGATGCATTTCGTTCCCCGGCGTCCTGCGTTCGGTTCGGCAAAAGGGTTTTTGAGAAGGTGTCCAAGAAAAATGTTGAGCAATTTCTGTCTCGGTGCGGACAACGGCTATGCTGTGTGAGAAAATTAACCTGAGAGGCAACACAACACCGCACGAATAACTAATAGAATGTCCAGAAGGAGGCGAGGCCAGAAGCTACATTTGGATTTGCTGGGATGATAGACGAGATCTTGTTTACGAGGTATATGAGTTCTCAATTCAGAATTCTTGATGCTTCCTTGATCAAGAGAGGATTCAGAAACAAGCAGAACTAGAGCTACAGTTCATATGGTTCGGCTGGACAAGATAATGAATTACTACATCAAGAGCTGAAGAAATCAATGGCACCAATGCAGGTTGGCTTTGTATTCCTTCAAATTATTCGCAATATACTAGCCTCAAAACTACTCTCAGAAGTGTCAGCAAAGAAAGCAAATATTTTCATAGACATCTTATGTCCTTTTCGTGATAGTTACATTTCACCTCGCGACCTCGCACCTCGCCCAGTACCCTTTTGTGCATCTCCTTTAAAAAGAATGGACTCATCACTTGGCAGCAGACGCCCAACTTTCCATTTTAAAACAAGTATCAGTTATTCTACGTGCCCATATGCTTCTTTTAAGGTTTTTGTGTTTTGTTTAACTCTAGACACACACATACACCCGCTTACAGAAATCCCGAGCATGAAAACTTTATTTATGCCTCAGATGGGCATGATTCCTGTGCGCCTTCTTCTGACCTTTGTTCCACACGAACGGCGAAACGCGGGAGTGCATTTACATTGAAACTTTTGATTGCAATTTCCCGCCCTTTTTCGCTCGTACCTCGGCAAGAGATACAACCACGTGGTCTCTCTGTCTTTGTGTGTCTAGATATTTCTGTACACGGTGTCCTGATGCAGGGCATGGAGCCCTCACTACTAGTGGAGCGAGCTAAAATAAAACCAAAGCAACTCCATCGAAGGGTGACGGAACCTCGACGTCGCTGCATATAGAGCGTTAGGGTTCGACGATGAACTTTGTTGCCACGTGCTGAAACACCGCTAGCTCTCTTTCGATCTCTCCCGCTCCCGAGGCCCCACCAACCAAACAAGGACATTCGAAGGACGACGAAAGCAAAATCGAATGCGCTGACACGCCAGTCCTTACTGCAGGGCCGGTTTCATTCTGCGATACGTCCCCAACCGGTCCTTTGTTCGGATAGCGCATAGCAACGGCAACAGGAAAACTCAGGGAAAAACTGATGATCCTATCTTTCGGTATGGGCGAACGAGTAGAAAAAAAAGTGGAGCAATCATGAAGCTGTAGCGCTGCTTTGAATCTCCAAAGGGTGCAGGAGGTAAGCTGAGCTGAAGCTGCAGTAAAATCGATATATTCTGTGGTGAAAGAGAAAAATGTAGCGTGCGAGAGAGATGGAAAATGGCTAGAAAAGTGCAGTGTAAATTGTGTGCTGACACTGCACCTTCGATAAGAGTGTGCATTCGAAAAGAATCCGGAGTTGGGATGGGTTTTCCATCCTTCAGTTCATCCACACATCCTTACCCTCGAAGCTAGTCATTGTTCGACCTACCGAAACCCGCCAAACACCCCATCACCTCCGTGTGCTCTATATTCACAAAATGCAAAGCTAGGTCAGGAAAATACAAAAACACACATACAATGTGAGGGTGCGCGCACTCCAAATTGTAACCCACCGACCGACCAAACCCCCACCTTCTGCTTCAACTTCAACACCAACAGCAGAGATCACTGGAGCATTGGTCGATGATGATGATGATGTTGACATCCTTTCTTTTGCCGTCATTCACAACCCAGACGACGATGCTTAATGTCATTGCTCCAGTAGGGTGGGACGTTACATTGTAAAGGGCACACTGCACATGCACAACACTGCAGCGTAATCCAAAAGCGATGAAACGGTTGTTCACATTTTAATTGGTTCACTGACTTTCGACTGGAGACGAAGGTTTTTCAATCCTTTAACCAAACAAACAAAAAGCAAACACGACTGGCAACACTAACAAAACATTTCGTCTCTGTCTCTGTGGTCGGTCGACAGGTCGATTCTAATGCAAAACTTGAACGATTTAATTTTACGACCCAAGCACGAACCAGACAAAATGGCGCGATAAGAAAAGCGGTGGGTGAGTCGGTTCGATTTTCAGTAAGCTTGCCTAAACTGGGTCAAATATGCATTCGATTACTTTATTTGTTCGATTGGGGATGAGCGAGTTTCCCAGAGGGAAGATAATATGCATTTTAACCCGAATTAATTTCAGCAAGAGGAAAGAAATTCTACAGATTTAGCTTCTTGATTAAAGTATAGAAAACCTTAAGAATCAAGCAATGCTGAGGTCAAGAAAACATGCCCTGTGGTGCTTTGGGTATAAGTCTTTAAAACATATGATCAAAATGGAGTAATTCTATCATTCTAGGTGAGAATCCGAAACAAATCTCAAATTCTATGAGACATTCCTAGCTGATTTATCTCTTAAGAGCAACAGACAGCTAACGATATAACGCGACACTCGATCAGATCCAAAAACCAATTCTGACTCTTTCATTTTCCTTTCTCATAAAAATATCTGTGTAGGTCGTACACTACAATAACTATGTTTGAAAATTGAGCTTTAATTGCAATAGCTTTGATTGAGCTAATTTTCGAAGTCAGCAATCAGCGCACAATCACATTTTGCGTACTTATTTGTGCTGTCTCTGATGTTTGATGACACAAACGATCCTTTCTTGTGGACCCACTATCCACCAACACATATCCACACACCATTAAATCAACCTCCGCTGCATTAGAGCATATTATTTTAAATTACACACCTTCCTCACAATGCACTCATTGACATCATTAGATGCATCGTTTCATCGAACCGGGGTTGTAATTTGAAGTTCGTCTGTTCGTTCCGGTGGTGGTGGTGGTGGGTGGCGGCGTGTGTGCTAGACAATTTCCAATATTTTAACCCTACTGCACACAAAGCCAGACTTATACTATGATTCGAGGGTTTCGAGATTGGGTCACGTTAAACTCACGTTCGATGATTAGCAGATGGTGGTTGTTGTTGTTGTTCAGGTCTTTGCTCTGTTGCTCTCGCTTCCCAGCTGGAAGCCCAAAGACGGATTGTGAAATGGAGCTATAATTCCAAGCTCCGCATTCTCGACCATACGCCGTAGATAAATCAATAATGTGTTGATGAGGAACGGAGGAAGTCCTCGCAGGAGGGCCGATTGCGTTCAGCTTCCACAAAGCAAAAACGGTCAAACGGAGAGGGATAGAATGCATTTATTGATCCCACATTGACACCTCCTTTCCGACTTCCACCTTTTTCACGATGCAGAGATCTCACGCAGTGCGATGAGTGGTGTGAACCCCCACCGTTGCAGGCCCTCGCAGTCAATCGCTGCATCGTAAATCGTACTCACCCACAAAATCCGGGTCACCGGGTGAAGGGAATAGAGCCGCTGAGCTCAAGGATGGAGACACATACGTACGCAAAATTCGATCCATCAAATGGCGTGAGATTTGGAAGTAAGTTGGACACTTCCAAACGACCTCCATCCATATTACTCCCGGCTTCGCTAACTACCTTTGCGCAACAGAGTACCACCGCTCACAGCTAATGTCGTGGGTACAATCAAAATAAATTCATAGAGGAGAGTTTTCCCGAACGTGACGTGTTGTGGTGCGCAAGAACGATCGCAACGCACCTCGCGTTCGGTGTCGCACCAGGCATGCAAAACACGTAAGAGACGTGAGAAGACGATCGTAAGGGATCTCCCTCTTGAAGCCCCATCCAATTTGCGCGATCGAGATGATCATCATTCGGTATGATCGTGCATCGTGTATCCCGTCGCAAGCCACCTCAGCCACCTCATTGGAAACTCTTTGGAAGGGAGAGAACATCGATGATCGCTAGTAGCAGCAGCATCGGCAGCGGTGTGTATGAGGAAACCTTAGCCGCGATTTACGACGCTAATTCCCATGAATTGTGACTTCAATCATGCGGCTCTAATCAAACTGGAAGCTACTAGCCCTCGCTACCAGAAGAAGCGGAAAGGCTACCTTTTCCGCCACAGAAGACGGTGTGTGAGGCGGTAGAAGCAAATAGTTTCTAATGATAGTTCCTTTGCCGATGGCGCGAGCACGCGCGAGCTATGCAATGGCTCTGGTCCACCTTCCACCTACGATCCAGAGCCGGTGTTGCGCATTATGGTCGTCGATCGATCAAGTTGCAGGTCAAAAGTTCGAGTACGGATAAAAACGCACAAGAAGTGAATGCCTCAGGTAGACTGGATAACAAACATCAGCCATGTAATAACCAATATGTCGATAACAATGTTTCTGGATATTAGTCTAAACGTCCAGGACATTTGAAGGCTTCTCCGAAAGGTTCTTGAAACATCTATATACCCATGAGAGTATTTTGCTCTTATTTGTACACCGTAAGAATCAATTATTGTCAGGTTCTTCTGGTTCTGGAATTCTGGGTTGTAGGGTTCCGCATCTGCAACACACACCTCACAATAACTCCACATCGATTGATCGATTAAAAACCAACCAACCAATTCGACACTCATTGTGCCTTCTGCTGTATGAAAAACAGCTTTTCCCACGGCCCTTCGGAGTCCTCCAAAGCTCGCCCACTCCCATACCAAAGGACCCGTCGTACACCTCATTTCCCGTGATTGCTACACCGACCAGCAACCAATCAACCGGCAACATATTAAACCAGCATATGATCGGCGCGTGTGTGTATTCCAGCAATCGTTTCGCACCTACAGCCGCGCCAGCCGGCCAGCAGATGCATTCGGCTTGCTTGCTAATTATGACGAACTAGGCGCCCCACCTCGCCATCGATCCAATGACAACACATTTCCTGTGAAGTGTTCATCAAGCGGCACTACACGGAATCACAGACGCCCCGGTGTCCGTTGACGACGGTGGTGGCGTGGGCATAAAGTGCCACGATCGTGGTACTAATCATACTAATTCCGAATGCGGTCCAGTCGGATCCCGGTAGAATGGAGAAAAATCGAACGTAGGCAAATAGGAGTTCCTCTGGCCGTGGCTCCTTCCATACCAGACGTAGTCTCTGCAAGGAAAAGCCGACACAAACAACTCATCTACACACACACAGGCGCGTTTCGTTGAAGTGTAATGATTCTGCAACTAATAAGCCTATAGCTGAAGCCGGTTTTTCACGCAGAGATCGATATGCTCGATTGAAATGACCGTTGCATCCTCGTGTGTTGCACACGACTCGATCCGAGATCCGAGTGTGAGGTGGGCAAGATACTAATTCCGAATGCGGTCCAGTCGGATCCCGGTAGAATGGAGAAAAATCGAACGTAGGCAAATAGGAGTTCCTCTGACCGTGGCTCCTTCCACACCAGACGTAGTCTCTGCAAGGAAAAGCCGACACAAACAACTCATCTACACACACAGGCGCGTTTCGTTGAAGTGTAATGATTCTGCAACTAATAAGCCTATAGCTGAAGCCGGTTTTTCACGCAGAGATCGATATGCTCGATTGAAATGACCGTTGCATCCTCGTGTGTTGCATATGCACACGGCACGATCCGAGATCCGAGAGTGAGGTGGGCAAGAAAAAACGACTTCACTAGGTCGCGGCACCCGGCACCGGTCGCTCCATCGCAAACTATGACTGTATTTATTGTAACAAATTACAAGCACTAATTACCATAATCATTCGACCGGTAGCGTTCTTCTCACGCCATCACGCACCGAACACCGGCCCTTTACGGCTTGCGATCTTGGCGCTGGATAGTTGTTGGACGTGTCGTCCACAGAGTCCACTCGCTCCACACGCTCCGTTCGGCGTTCGGAGAGGGTAGAGGTGGTCGGTAGTTGCTGAGAATTAAAATAAATCGATATGCCGCCGCCATAGTTGCGATCGCGCTGTCGTCGTTTGTAGCGGATGAAGTGAAAAGCTTGGCGATTGAGGAAATGGTTTTTTTTTTATTCATCCTGAACCACTTTTATGGACAGGCAAATAAATGGTGTGAGATTAGGTACGACACTGTACCGCTGTTACGGGTAAATGATTTCAATAATTCCTGGCCAATCTCCTAGCATTGAAGATATCAGGCGCCTAAATGTATGCAAATTAATAAATTGAATCAGTCTATGGGTAGAATCCACAACCAATTGAGGTTCTTAATCTCTTGTAGAGTTAAGCATTATGCAACTACTATTAAACCCACCTTTAAAACCGATTGAAACTGCAAAAACATCGTCTAGGCTAAAGCTCTATTTCGGTTCTGGCAATATAATGCACACGGATAATAGTTTCAATCCCGCTGGTGCAATAACAATATCCGTCCATTAATTCACTCAACTCCCTAGACTCCGAGTCGAAAGTGATAAAGTTGCTTCCTCCTTGGCCGATTCTTCCACCACGTCCGACACTCCTGCTCTCCAGGGGATCGGCAAGAGCTGCCACTCGATAAACAAAAATGAATGTGCGGTAAGCTCCTTTTCCCTAAATGCATCTTTAGCTCTCGGCCCAGTTCTATGTGAAATATGCACAAACACCACTGTCCAGTAAATCGCCGAACGAAGCCCATAGAAAATTAAATTGTACTTTATTGAGTAAAGTTTCAAACAAAAAAATATATAAAGAGAAAACCTCGCAAAACCATATCTCGCCCTCGGTGCAATAATTTTCGGAGCAGCCTTTTAAACCCTGCCCAACCTGGGAAACTTTTCCCCCGAACGATTGCGTTCGTTCGAATTCGTCACAAGTTTTGCGGCAAGCGAAAAGCGTGTGCCGGGAAGAAGGGTAAAGTTTTTCGGAAAACTCTATCATCCTAAATTCCCACCAGACGACGGACGGCCTCAACCCAACTGCTGCGCTAACCGGGACTGGTGAGGTACGGGAGAAAAGTATTATTTTTAAGATTTTGTAATGAAAATAGTTCGCATATCGCCTAGATCTCTGATGATGCAATTGCATTTGCATTAAGCTTTTGGGGGGGCGCGTGCTTTTTTTGTCTTCGCAGAAGTCTCAGCAGTGCATTTTTTAACGACAGAGAGCT
Source organism: Anopheles stephensi (assembly GCF_013141755.1). Classification (NCBI taxonomy): domain Eukaryota; kingdom Metazoa; phylum Arthropoda; class Insecta; order Diptera; family Culicidae; genus Anopheles; species Anopheles stephensi. The sequence continues at coordinate 86,228,802 of NC_050203.1, read as the reverse complement.
AGCAGTTGGTGTTGCCGGGTTGATTGATGATGATGGGATTCTAATTGATTTTAATCTGGAAGGTGCACTTTGGCACGTGTTTCCATATTTTCGAATTCAAACTGTTGGAAAATCTTCGATGGAATTGAAGCGTTTTTCCGTAGGGAAATATCACTAAGTGTGCTTTGGCTGGTGGCAAAACAACCACTTGGAGAGTGACCAAAACATCCGTTCCCGCTTTCAATCTTCCGTTATTGGATTACATGGAGAGTTGCGATCATAATTTTAAGTCAAAGATTGCGATTTTCCTTATCCAAAAAGCGTGACACAATAAACGCGACCACGCGTTACCTGTCCGAAAAAGCAACATAAACAGCCAATTAATCATTATTTCCCCTGCACCGTAGCATGCAACGGAGAACACGATACCGAGGAGCTAACGGTCGCAACACATTTTTGCAACACCACAGCAGTAAACGCCGCTCGTACGAATGCACTTTTCGTCAATGGTTTATTTATTTAGCTTTTAGTGTCCCACATTTCCACGGCCGCCCATACGTTGGTTGGGTGTGTCTGTGTCTTAATGCTAACATTACAACATTAGATTGTTTACTTGTCCGGTAAAGCACCGAGCGCGACACATTCAGGTGCATCAAACAACGCAACACAGGGAGAGAGAGAGAGTGAGAGAGCAAAAAAAGAATCAATTTTCTTTTTTACTAATTACACTTGTCGTGCCCATTGCGTGTGCAATGGCAACCGGTAGGCGCAATAAACACACAACCCCGCTATGTGCTGCACTAAAATTTCACATGCCAAAAGGGGGCCGCGATTGCTGTTTGCATCAAATCATACAAACAAACACACGCTGCAAAAATATGGATGCATCCGGACGACATGGGAAAACAACCGGCCGGCAAGCTCCAAAGTAATGCAGCGAGAGCTCGCGCGGACACATACACAAACGACAGTTGCATTGCAATTTGCATTAGCAGCAAAACATCGCCGTTTGTTTGTGTCTTGTTGCGGGCAGATGAAAGGGAGGGAAAAGGGGGTGGGAACAGAGGGAGGGTGACAATGTCCAGTTGGTAGGCGGTGAGAATGTTTTTCGCACCCTTACCACGCCAAGTGCCGTTTGCTTTAACCGACACCGGACGGGCTACGGCATTCTAAACGATGTTTTCTTCGTATTTGGTGGTGTCCAGCATAAGGACGGTTTGCGCTGCATTTGCTTAGAAAACATATGCATTTTTATACAAGAGTTTGTGTTAGCTTTCCCGGTGCTTCTCGCTATTCACTTTGTTTAATCATATCCACATGAACGAACTAGAAGAATAACATTAAAACAATCAACAAACAAAAGCCTAGACTAATCAAACAACTCGTTTTAAGTAGATACCGAAACAATTCTTCATAAACTTGCATTCAATTCCGGAAAGCACTCCAGACGCTTTGATAATCAATCACGAAAGGTTTTCCAACAAAAACAGACACACATACACATGTCGCACATATAAGTGACACGTACAAAAACACAAACCCTCTGACAGCAAAGACAAACAAATACACAGCCATCATTGCACACACACACAGCCAGCGAATCGTTAGGCAAATTGCTCATCACCCAGGACAGCAGTGCACACAAACAAGCCAAAGTTGGCCAAGCACGCAAACAAACAAACTAACAAACAAACATGTAAAACACAGTGCAACACACAACTTGCAGCAACATGCAAATGCAACGAGCGATGCGTACGTGCCAGCAAAACTTTCACCAACCGGAAGTGCACTGTGAGCGTAAGCGTGGTGGATAGATCGTCTGTTTTTGATACAGTCAAAGTTGGGATAAGAATTCCCGATGTAGACTTCTTTGGTGACGACTTTGAGCATGTACTTGCCCAATATCTTGTTATTCTATTCTTATCCTTCTTTTTGCATAAAAGAAAGATAATAACTAACTACTGCTAAACATCAAAACCAGATGGTTGCAAGCATTAGCTGAAACATACGACCTGCTAGCGACTCTCCTTGCCTTTGCTTTTGACAGTAGCATAAATACCATAATTACACCCATAACAACATACCCGCATCGCCATTCGGACGAGAGCGCAAAACTGCGGCGACCCGGAGTTATTCTTAGAACCCTAGGGGACTGTATTTATTTGTGCGTGAATTTGCCAATGCACACCAGCACACGGCGGCACGTCCCTCTGTACGCTGGCCCTCAAAATAGCGAAAGCCCTTTCCCCCCATATTCGACAAGCACATACACACAGGTCCGCGCTACTTCAAATCATATCCGCATTAACGCATCGTACCACAGTTCTCGTAAACTAGACAGCATCTTCCCCCGGGGTGCCCGGTGGTGTCGGAGTATGTCCTGTGTAAGTACTCCCTCCAACACACTCGGTGTGCTCGTTATTCCGATGCGAAGAAGAAGAAGAAATTTCGCTTCCCAAGTGGAGAACTGGGCGGTGTCGTCCGAGACACACACACAGCGAGTTGCGGATGATCCGTGTCTGTGCCATCTTCTAGTCTTTTTCCGACGTTGCTTTACCTCGGGCCAGAAATAACATCGTGATGTTGCTGCTCCGCACGGACGCGTAGCACACGGACAACGGTGGATCGTCCGTCCGGTCGTCGTCGCGCGAATATCCAGGAAACAAACCAGACACCAGGCGTTCCGTTGCGACCGGACGACCGAGGCACAACAAATTCGCCCGAATCCAATGGTTGGGGGGCTCGAAGCGGCGAGGAAGCTGAAGTGACATCCCTTGCGATGGCGCATCCGAAAACGGGGGAAAATATGTTTTCCATCTTTGAAACATTACTCTCGCTTGTTGCAACGCCGCGTGTGGTGTTGGCTGTCAAAATTTGCGCCTGATGCTAATAAATTGATACAGGAGCTGTATTTGCACCAGATCCAATACGGGTTTACATGTGGACTTGAGTGGATTTTTATTAGTTATTGAGCTTCTAGAAATATTGGAAACATTGGAAATTCAAGTTCACGATACCTCCAAGTCATCAGCCTCATATGTCTAGCATTTTATTGCCAAACAGCGATTACTGCTACTCACCAACACCTTTACAACCGCAGAACGCTGGTCCCGATTTTTCAACTACATCGGAATTCCATTCAGGTTACGGCAGAACAACACGGGAACATTTTATCGGGACTCCGTGTGCCCATGCGCATATCCTATCCCGCAGGAACTCCCGTGTGCACAAGGGAACACACAACATCGATAGCGAAGGCAACGACCAACAACACCACAATTCCATAAATAACCTTCACAGTGTCCTTCAGCGCTGGTGGGGCGTCATCGCACTCGCCCTAGTTTTGCAAACCGGACCGGACCATGGTCCTTGCTCCAGTATCACGCACCACCAGGGCGTTCGGAGAACGGCATGCGGAGCAGAATCTATCGAATTCTATTTCATAATTGCCTTCTTTAATGGGGAGCGAAGGGAATACGCTGTGTGTGTGTGTGTGTGATGTGCTGCGTAGAAAACATCAATCACGTGACGGTGGGTCGGGACTTTGCACCGCAGTTCCTTTAGAACTACCCGTCCTGGAACGCCTGACGGTATGCAACGTTCGTGTGGCTTTAAGGCAAAACGAAAGGGAAACTGGGACGCAGAGCAATAATGCAGGTCAATCATTGCTGTGATAGATTTGAGAGTGTCATGAAATATTGAGTTACCTGTTACTTCGCAAATAAGCGCTTCGCTACAGGAGGAATTTATTTTTCCCGAACATTCTGCGACATGTCATTGAGCCGATTGCTTTAAACGGACATCAGCGAAAAATAAAGTCCATTCGCTAAATAAATTCAACAAGGCAACTCAGGGACACATCGACAGTACACGCAGCACACAATAAAGCATAAAATGCGTGACCATCCGGAAGGGACTCATGCCCACCCAATCTGCGCGTCCCGTCACCCGCATATACGTCTGGAGAGATGATTATCGCAGGAGCGAACGGAATGGCACGATAACCGCTTTTCGAGGACAACACTGAGGACGACGGGAGCAAGAAAACAACCCCCCTACTCTCACCACACCCTAGACGACGGCCTGGACAGGATGGATGGAGCCCATGCTCCCGCCAGACGACGACGACGACGACGAAGGTAACCGACACGAAACCCGTCAGGCGCCTTTCAGGCGAGTCGTCTCGTCTATTGATTTTACGCAAAAGTACACATAATCGCGCCGGTCCGTCCCGACGACGACGACGATGATGGCGCTTCGTTTGCCGAGTGTCCTTCCCCAACACATTCCTGCCTTTCACATCCTTCCAGCGATAACGTCAGTCTGGCCATTCGCGCGACTTTGCTCTCCATCTCTTTCGCGCTTCATCGGAAGGACAAATGCGTCCGTATGTACCGCGCGAACTGGTCTGCGCAAGGATCCAGGACCTGAAGAGGCTAGCAGCGGGAAACCAGAGCACCACACCCTTTGCGTGAGTGTCCCTATTGACGTACGTGGCGAGCTCCAATCAAGGACTTGTGAGTTCCCCGACTGCTGTGGATGCTATGCAGACGCTCTTTTTCTCTTTTCCCGGGAATATTCTCGCTCCGAGAAATTTCTCCTTCATCTCTCCGAACAATAATGGTGGTCGAATCGTGCTCAGAGGTACGACCTCGAATTCCACAAAACCGGGACACCGCACGAACGAGACCAATTGCGTACGACGGTACGATGATACATAAACAGTTCTCTGTCTTCAATCGCACCTGCATCCGGTGAGGCCACAGCGCTAGAACCAGCTGGCTTCCATCCTTGTTTGGTCCCCCTCACAAAAACTTGATTGTCCAGTAGAAAACGCATAATATCGTAGCTCTGATTCGCTTCTGCACAGTTATTTGTGTGGAAGAAGTGAGATAAAATGCATCCTTTTGCAAGGATTTCGCTTTCGCCCTAAAAGATTGGTGTCGCAAAAAACATTCCTACAATGTAACACCAGGATTTCAAGAAACCTATATCTCTCTCACACACGTGCATCTCAGAAGAGAGAATTGTTCGGAAATGAAAACACAATCCTTGCAGCCATGTTATGACGCAGTTAAATCGTTCACACGGTGACCTCCACGCGGCACATCCGCATGGCGGCGGCACCAAGGATCGAGGAGCAATGTAAACAGGACCTCCAGGCTCTCCTAAGCTCCTCCTGTCACTGTGCATTGTGTTTATGTCCACCCTCGCGAGCTCCCCCTCGCCCCTCCCCACAGTGTCTCAGCTGCCTGGCCGCACAACAAAAATCGAGCCAATACATTTAAGGCGTACACGACGATGATGTACGGCAGGAACTCTCGGGCACACACAGCAACATGATGCCTCCCTGTCGACACACCGCCAGAAAGCCCGGAGGTGGTTCTCTTCATAGAACTCCTGTCCCTGCTTTAATCCGCGGCACAAACGAGCGGAGCGGAGTGTTCGAAGAGTCCAAGGGAGTGTGCGTTTGTGGCCACCGAAGCGAGATGGAAGTTGTCTGGAGTGCAATCCTAGACAACGGCTGGCTCAGTTACCGCCGAGCGGAGCGGAAAAAAACGTCAATACACGGACCAGAAGCATGGGGAGGGAACTGGTGTTTTTCTACCACGTGCGCAGAAAGCAGTGACGAGTACTGAGTTACCCGGGTGCAACTATCGCGAGCAAGAGAGACGAATTGAGTTTTCAACTGAGCATAGAATTTCCGCTCATCTCACACCCCGGGAGTACAGCTCGGGTCGGGATAGGGAGTCGGGGTGAGGGTGTCTAGGCAAACATTGAAGCGTTGATAACGGGTGCACAACTGACAGGTTCGGGTTTGTTTTATTTTTGCAACTTCCTGACATAAGCAACACCAATGTTTACTGACTTATCTATCCATACGACATGACCGGATACATTCTGCTGCAGAATGGGTCCCCTCCGGTCCAGGGGAGCAACCTTGAATCAGCCCTAATTTTCTCGTTCAATCGCTTGCGCCCTGGCCTCTCACGACCCGCTGTCTCTCACTGGTTGCCTACCGATGAGCAAGCATATTATTGCAGCACCAGTGTAATTATTCCAGCAACATGATACAAGGGCCATTTAATGATTTCTGGATTGACAAGTGACATTGCGAAGAGCATTGTAAGCAAATGAAACACGATACACGTATACACATGGGCCGGGATATGCATGAAGTTCAGAGCAACATCACGCCGAGCTGCAGTTTTATATCAAAATCGATAGAGGCCCTGAAGCTCTTGAGGTGATATTTCTGTGCCTTGATTTTGTGGAAAATGTCCTCACCTCTCAGAATGCATGAACACAAAACAAAAAAACAGTGACAGACATTAGGTGAGCAAAGTCTTGTCTGCGGTGCCACTTTCCCGATCCGACACCGTCTAATTGGATTTTCAACACTCCAAACCAGGCTTCCAACGAACAATGCCTCGGTTGGTGTGAAGCTAAGAAAAGCTAATAACGTAACCGGTGCATGAGTAGTGGAGTCTAAATGAAATAGACGTCGGATGGTGTGAGCTATTCTTGCCTTCGTTTCTATTTCCACCAACAGTGAACTAGGTTCAATGTCTTAGAATTGTTCCAAGTCAAACTGTGGCAGGATTCCTAGCTGGTTTCTGTAGTGTAGCTTCGAATACGTCGATATTTGACCCTGAAAAAATGTAATACTTGCTGGGGAAAATAGTTGTGCTTAGGATGACTTAAAAACAGACTAAGACTTCTCCGAGCAAACAGCTTCACACACAAGAAGAGTATCGACGGAAGTGTCGAAACGGAAATGGAACGGCTGCAAGAAACGTAGGCATCATCCCACAGGAACGAACGAACGAAACCATTCCCGGCGTCGGACGATATGCTGCTAAAAACAAGCTAGACAAGTGACAACAACATGGTGACAGTCAGCCTGGCGGCAAGTTCCTATTTTTCGTGCCGTGTCGTTTCTGTCAGCATCCCCGACCGGCCGCTCTCGTAACACTATAGGGCGAAGATCTTTCATCGTTTTCCAAGAAAACCTTCGCTTTCTCGGGTACTTAATAGCTCGCTTGATGGATCTCGCATACTTTTTCCGGGCGCAGGCTAAAGGTTTAGCTATGAGTCCATTATCACAACACAAAGAGCATAGATTTTAGATAACATAAGAGTTGCTACAACTAACTTAAGATGTGCTCTACTGTTCTCTATTCTTCATGTACCTTTGCCTCTCACAACGCTACTCTGGCGGGCCATGCTCAATCGGCGCATAGTTTCGCACTCGATCATATATTCTTTTCCACCGTTCGCGTTTGATCCTTTCGGGGCGTATGGGCAAAAAAGAATAAAGCACAAGTAGAGCTGCAGAAAACAGGGAGCGAACACTATGACAAATCAAAAACACAATATGACAGGAGCTGCACGGGACGAATGGAGAGATCATCTTTCTTCTCTTTGTCCTACATCCATCCTTCAGCGGATGCATCGGCCTTCGCTTTCATTAGTCAAGCACATTCTCTCGGAAGCACTTGTGCTGAAAACGACTGCTAGCGCCTTGGTCTTGGAATCCTTTGAAACTGATTTCTTTTCATAGTGCACAGATCATCATTCTGCAGCCGGTGCACAAAAATACAAAACGAAGACAAACAAGGGCGAACGAAACAAACACACGAAAAAGCACACACATATTCTAAGCTTCGCTAGTGCCCACACTCGTCAAAGGGCTTTGGACTCAAGGACGGCAGCGCCACCAGAAGCAGAAGCCAACTTCTGACGCCTTCGGGCAGGATAATCCTTGGCTTGCAACCGGTCCCTCCCATCCGGCTGTATCGTTCCGGAGGATGAGGATTTTTCATTTTACGGCCAGATTTTTCTTGCCATCCCGCTTTTTGTCTTACACGCCTCGAAGCCGCCTGATGTGTCGCGCTCGAGGGTCTTTTTTCTTCGAAAAGCTCACTTTTAACGGGGAACGAGTGCCATCACTTCACACGTGCCGAGCCGAGATTGCAAAAGCAGGACCGCGCGACAAACATGCATAACTGGGCATTGGCATGACCCAGTGAAACGGAGAAACTGGGTCGCGAACTACTGCTGGAGCCGGTGTGCCTGGCGGGCAAAGAACGTATCCCGAAGAACGGACACGTTGTCCATGGAATGGTGCATTGAATGGGTTTCTGTTTCAAGCATGCAGTCTGCATTATCCCGTGGTGTAGCTTAAGAGGTGTTGTACGGCACAATCCCGCCTCTGTGTGATGTTGTATTGTATCGGCCATTTTTTTCATGCTTCAAAGATTTGGTCCTCAGAATATCCTCCTATTTTCTGGAGGCTCTTGGATCCAGTTTTGAAAGAAAGATATAAAACTGCTCCCGATTTTTATAAAACTTATAAATTCTTTATCTATAAAATAATCCTTCAATAGTTTAAAAATCACTCTACCTGGAAAAAACCAAACCTCGATGGAGTCTCCTGGTGTCTCGTAACGCCCAGGTAATTTATTTGTACGGCCAGAGACCCCACCAACCGCACACACACACACCCACGTCCAAGCCATCAACACCGTCACGTGCCCACACCACCGTTGCGGAAATACACATACCTGCAAGTAGAGAGAAAGCAAAGGGCAAACAGTTATTGATTATTCACCTTGTGCATAATTATTCATGAAAATGGAATTTTCTTAACGACTTGCTGCTTCTTCCTCCACCTTTTCTTCCTCCACCATTCGTTTGCCACAAGCGGATAATGATTTAGCCAAGCAAATACGTTTGCCACTAAACCACACCTGGAACCTCGTAAAATCAAACAAACCAGAGGCGGTTGCTCATTTAAAAGCATGAATCAGTTCTATTTCATTTGTGTCTTTGTGCCAGCTCAGTTCACACGCTATAAAAGAAGTATAAAAGAATTTTAGATAACTATGTAACGAAGAGGATGGTACGAGTGAGCATTACACCACAACCAATAAGAATAACACGGGTCGCCTACCCGCGGTTTTCCTTGGATACTAAAACAGAATGACCATCACGTTGCAGCAGCTCGCATTACACTTTCACCCCCGGTTCGGGAACTTTTCAACACTATTCATCGCTCTGAACACGCGAATGTCCCGCGAACACAACGAAAAAAAAAAACGGGGATGAATAATTGTCCCAAGGGCACCTCCCTGAAAAATAACACTCTCTCCCCCCAAACAAAAAAAAAACTAAATTCCTGGAACAACGCGCACTTAATTGACTTTTTCCAAAGTTACGCATAGTCCTATAAAAAAAAACCGGGTCGGGACGACGGTTCATACAGACACACATTTCTTCTCTCTCTCCACCAGCTCTATCCCATCTTTTCTCGCACCCGACAATGGGAGCTGTGGATGTGGTGAGGCCCAGCTTTCCAGGCACTCCTCCAGAAAAAGTCCTCGCTCCAGAAAGTCCTCCCGGAGAAAAAGCTACACTTGCGGCGCGGAGAAAATCGATGAAGGTTGGTGTATATAACCACGGGCGCGTTCCCGGAAACCCCGAAAAATGTGGGATCGGACACACACACACACAAAACCGGGAACGGGATATAAATAAGGAAAAACAGGATCCAGACCCTTGGCGTCAGGACATACCGACGGGACGGGATGCCAGCCGGGATGGTAGAAGAAAGAGTAAATGAATAAATAAAAAAGCCTCGGCCGCTCGCTTTCGGCAAATTCGGTTTACCCAGCAAAAGTAAATGGGGAGAAAAAAGCGCTAAACACATCGACACTGAGTGTTCCCATACAAACACACACACACATTCCGCCTGTGCGGTGTAGGCAGGCCAGTAGAATTTAACGTAAAAGCTAGGTCGATTCTGAAGCTTTAGAAAAGAATGGTCACAACTCAACACGGTTGGCAGCGGCGAGCAAAAGCCCCGTGTCCATAAAATACATTAATTATATACGACGACGATGAGAAGGACAATGTCCAAAACTAATGATTATGCTGCGTTATGCGTCAAGAACTTTGCTTCGAATAACTCATGTGTGCAGGCAGGCGGAGAAATGCGTTAGCAAACGGACGGCTGCCCAAAATATTACCATCAAAATGTTAGCCCAGCAAATATGTTTAATAGCAAACAAGTTTTCCACCTCATAAAACAAGTGTCCGAATGTTAAACAGAAAGAGTTTGATGTAGTAACAGCAAGTCGAAGATTATTTGGATGTTGTGTGATTCAATGAATATTCCATTATCCTGAGCAATACAAGTGAAAGACTGAGCAATCTTCTTTCTACATTAATGAAACTATACAAGTTCCGAGGTATCCGGGTCTCAGAGTAGATCGATTTCACAACATTGCTTATCATTGTCTACCAGCAGCTACCCTACAGACACTCACGGTGGCACCGTTGTCGACGCCCTCGAAAAGGCAGTCGAATAAAACCGGCGGCAAATAAAATCGAAAGTGAAGCACAAATATGCAGCTCGCTTACTTCACTGACTCGGCTCGGAGCTCCGGAGCAGCAAAACACAACTTCACGTGCTCCTTCTTCCAACCATCATAAAAACAGCATTGCAGAAAACCCGCCCCAACAGCAGCCAAAGAAAAGCGCTATTTGATCAGGACCTGTGAATGATCGTTCTGCCAGAAGTTCCGCAGAAACTGTACCACCACCACCTTTCCCCGGGAGGAGTTTTTCTTTCCATCCAATGTGCGTAAGACACTAATGGTTCACCGGCAGCGGTTGTGACTACGGCCTACGCACCATTCAGCCGTATATATATATACACACACAGGCTCTGCCAGGCTTCTGTCTGGTTTCTTTCTACCCAATTTACGGGTGTAGTCTTTTCGCTGCAGTAAAACCGAGAGTCAAACTGTGAGCTTTTTACATAGCGCAAGCAAAACCCGGTTTTTATGTCCTTCTGGTCGGGAAAATTCGGGAACGACGGGATAGGCGGTGAATTGTGTTCCAGCAACATGGCGCCCCTGTACATAAGATCCAGACACGCACGCATAATTCGCTCCCTTTTTCTCTTGGGCGCGCACGCAGACACACACGCAGTAACAGGGTCGGGGTCCATCAACGCAACGAGCGTCGGACGGCTCCATAACCTTGTCGTCGAACCTTCTGGAGCCATACCCAAACCCACGGCAGCAAAAAGCGCTTTTCGTCCTCCCTGTTGATCGTTCTTCGTTCGCACCGCGGTCCGTCCCGAAACAGCAGTAGAACCGGGTAGCGGAGTGGTCTTCTGGGGCCTAAGTTTCGGGATAATTCGGGATGGGATCCAGGAGAGAGCTTTTTGCTAATGCACGCACTTCCTTCCTCCGCGAGCTCTGGATCCAAAAAAACGCATTACTTCGCTGGGTACAATTTCACATTTGAAATAAGATAACGCGATCCTTTTTCGAGAGTGGAAACAGCACACATTCGGCACGGAGCGCACATTTTAGGGAAGACGAGTCGTTCCTCCATTCTGCCAAGAAGCAAAATGTGGGCCAGCATTCCGAGATTCTGCCGAGCATGATCTTATCTTTCACTTTCAATCCAACCGACTAAAAAACCCAACCCACACACTGCCAACGTAGCGGACAATGTCGCAATCAATCTTATCCTCGTTTATGTCGCTCGTCCTTGCCCGACCAACAGTTTCCATTTTCGCGAAAAAAGAAAATCGCATAAAATCTTTAACTAGACTTAAGCATCCGGCGAAAGCTGTACGCCGTCGTGCCGTCTTTACCGTCAGCGATGGAAGATAAATGGGTTAACATTTAAATCTCTCTTGAAGCGTCGTCGCTTTGCGGGAGGGACTTTCTGCTTGTGCGAGTTGCAAAATAAATGAAGACCAAGCACCAGGCGTTGGCTCCGTTTTAAAACTGGAGATTGATATTAGTGAAATGGCAACAGCGAAAAAAACACCCGGTATTTCACAAACAGAAAACACAACTTACAAAAATTAAAACAGCATTTTTCCGAAGCTGCCTGCCACACCCAGGTACGATTGATGAGGTTTCGAGGGAGGTTGAAAATATTTTTTCCTGAACAGCAGAAACAAAAATCAAACATTCCCGCGTTCCATTATCCGTAGCGCCGTAAGTACGCAAATGCTATCTTTCTCCGAGTCACAATAAAGACCCTTGAAGGGCGTTTCTTGGAAATGAAGGCAGTGCTGTGCGAGCAACCACTGTTAAAATGGCGATGATTTCAGGCAATCCTTAAAAACCCGGCACATATAGGTCAAAGGTCATCAGAAAATAGCGAAAAGCAGGTAGATGGATATGTTTTTGCGAAATTATTTCCGAGAATTACATCTTGAAGAATTTGGGCCACGCAGAAGCAATCGTTCCGATCAGGCATGACCAAATACATTTTTGCCTGTTAAACGCTACAGATGCTATTAATTAAATATTTAATTTGATGGAAAATGTTTGAGCCACCAGGCGTCTCCATTGACCACGTGATTCAATCATATTAAATCATTAACTAAACAAATACAAACCTACGCAACTATGTTTTAATAGCCAGTGCTCTCTCTCTCTCTCTCTCTCTCTCTCTCTCTCATTGGCGAATGATGTTTTCCTTTAAAATATGTGTTTGTTTTCCAAAAGCTAAAAAGGCAATATTTTCCATCTTCGAACAGGATGACACACACACGCACACACGCATACAAAAATTGCCAAATCCCAAGGGAAGACAGAAAATCCGGGAAAACGAAAGGAATGGATCCAGCCTGCCCGAACCAACACCGAAACTGGGATGGAAAGGTGAAACTGGCATGGGAAGGGGTTTGTGCGCTAGTTGGCTGGCGACGGGAAACCACTGTCGCCGTTTATTTGGCGCGACAATGTCGGGAAGTCGGCACACAGCGGCTCGCGTTGATACCAACATACGGTCAACAAAACAACATCCAATCGGGCGGTCGATCTTTCGGAGTACAGCATTTCTCCCAGCATCATCATCATCATCATCATGACGGCGTGCGTTATCATTGGCATTGGAGCCGATAGCATCATTAGCCCACCAACAGCAGCATCGGCAGCAGGCCAGAGGCGTTATGTTTATGTCGCGCAGTGGTCGCTTTGGCGGGCGCTTCTTTTATTACCGCTTGGCGTCAACGGCAACCCATATTTTCACAAGCACCGTCGGCCATCGCTCTTGTTTTTGTCGGCAAGAAAAAAAAATACAGGAAAAGAAGACATTTTCCGATTTTTGTCCCACAAAAAAAGGGGTAGACAAGAAGCGAGCAGTGCCAAGAGGATGGAATTTCTATTTTTGGACACGCATTTGCACGATGACGATTCAATATTGCTGTGTAGATTTCACTTTCTTCAGCATCCTCTACTGCTCTCGTCTCTCTCTCTCTCTCTCTCTCTCTCTCTCTCTCTCTCTCTCTCTCTCTCTCTCTCTCTCTCTCTCGTGCTCTTCTGCAGCCGCCTTTCTCTCATTCTTACACTCTTCTCAGGCTTTGCGTTCGGAACAACAGGACACCGGAACCTTTCTGCCATACTTCAAGCTTACTAACGACATAGCATCCTTGAAGCGACGACGCCCAGATTTCGCATGCCCCGAGCTTTCCACCGACGACGTACCGCTGTCTGACGACCGAGAAGAAACTGCTGACGTTTGACGACTCGCACTCTACTCGCCTACAGTGTGTTCAATCACGAACGAAGGAAGCCCGCTCTCAACGCTTCCCGCTTATCATCGTACTTCATCAACGTGGCCCACAGATGTCCTTGTGCCTGCTCCGTGGCGGGAGGATACGGAGCGAACGGTTAGAGGCCGGGCAGGAGTGCCCCCAAAGTGAGGCGTCACGAATATTGGCGCTGTTGGCGCAAGGAGACGAAAGCGACTTCCGAAGATGCCGCGCCGTCGGGGCGAAGACGCCGCATTAACCGTCGTCTGCCGCTGCCGTCGTCGACAGAGCACAAAACCCAGCAATACCAGAAACTGCAAGCGTCTGCAGGAGAAGCAGGCAAAGCAACAAAAACCTCTCACCGAGAGAAATAGATACACACTCAAGCGTGCTAAACGAAAACGTTACAGGCGGGGAGCCAGCCATCGAACTAGTTTGACGCTAGTGTTTTCCAGGATATCTTCGTCAGATTTTTGGGGATAGATTTTGTGCCACGCGGCAAAACTTCGACCCGATCCGATAAAAAACAGAGAAGTGATAAAATTTTATGTTTCTTTCTCTGGAATTGAAGTATACGAGGAGGGAAAAAAAATCTTTCTCTTTGGAACTTGGCTGCCAACGTTGCTATCATGGTCATCAGTTAGTTTATGTGTGCTTTCAACAACTGGGATTTCCAGCTTAACCAGCAAGTTTTCCTCTGGTTTCTTTTATTTTTTTTTAAGCGCAGAAAAGAAGTAATTTGTGACTGCTTTTTTGCTGCCAAATTCTTGAATCCTGGAACAAGTCAGTTTTTTTTCTAACTATTATTCTATCGCTACAAAGTATGTGTGATAGTTTGGCAATAAACTTTTCTCCAACAAAAAACCTCCCTATGATTCAATAATTGAAAACTTCGTTAATAGTTTTATGCTTCTTTATGTGTCTTGTTCAAACTGCCAGAAGCAGACAATACGGGTCCCCCCGTCTTCTCAAGGTATCGAACGACATGCGTGTGTCCTGCCGATAACTAGCACACTCACACACACACACACACGTGGCAGAGAGCTCCCTCCCGTCTACCGATATCGAGTTTATCCGCTTTGTGCGTCTGACAGGAATATATGGTAATAAATGTCAGGACACCCTGAAGGACAGCCCGGGTTCGAAGTCGGCAAGCAACTTCGGCAACGAACCCTTCCTCTTCGTTTGATTATCTTCCGTTTTTCTTATCCCTTTTGTAGAACGAGCGTAGCGTAGTTGCCGCAAAATGTTCTTTCTTTCCCATTTTATCGGGTGAAATCCTTTTGTTCACTCTTTCTCGCTGCTGCTCGTTCAGACTCTTACTCTGATTGATCGGGCAAAACAAAAAACAACAGGGCGAGGGATCCAAAACTACTACGGAATTATCCTTGTTCAAGTTAAATGAAGGGTAAAACCAGGACACAACATCCTGCCGACGCCATTGTACCCGCCGTTTCCCACCTTTTAATCCGCCCTGTGCGTTTTAGCAGGTCGCTCGTAATAAATTCCGCTGGATTCCATCGATCCACACGAGTTCGTCCACAAAGCGGCCCCACACAAATGTTTGTACATGCTGGGATAATGGGTTTGTGTATGTGTCACCGGGGTTCGGGGGCACACGCTACACAATTAATTCAATTGAGTGTGAAAGCTACGGTCCCGGATTCCTATTGTTACCGTCATTGTCGATATAATGGATGGATGGGGTTAGCGTACTTTCACAACTCCAATTACCATACCACTGTGGAAAAGTTCCGAAAAGCATCCATTCCATTCAGGAATTGGATGGAATGCTGAAGTTTATGTCGTTCAAGCGATAAAGCATTCGAAATTCCTTCAAAATTCACGTAGTGGCGTCGGTTCGCATCACGAAGGATCCGGTATCAAAACCCAACCCCAAGAGTAATTTTTCTATGAATAAAACTGTCCATCCAGCTAATTCGAGGGGATAAATTGAATCAAGAAAAACAGAAATAACAGGCCAAGATATGGCGACCAAAGAAGAGGTAAATCATTCTCAAATGACTTCTATCGTCACACCTTTATCCAATCCACACCTAAGGAAATTCTCTCGGCTCTCTGCTTCCAAGTTGAGCCACGAACGATAATTACTTTTCATTAGCAAGATTATTAAGACATCTCTTCTGGTGTGGGTTAACGGGTAGCCAGCTAGAGTTCATCTTTGCATCCACCAGGCCAATGCATGCATCCACGGCACCCTCCACTGCAACAAGAAGTGCATCACAGCGGCAGACACGCGTGCTGGAATGCAGTTTTGATTGCCGATACGATGCACGCAACCCCAAACGCCACTGCATGGCGTGGCAACAAAGTCGACTACTCCGTAAGTGACCGATTGGATATCTCAATCAATACGAACTTTAAATTGCTTTCGGGCGAAGCAAAGAGAACCTTCCCAAGGTTAGCGTTTTTCCTTCCTCGATGAAGATCTAGTGCAATTCTATCGCTTGGTCTATGATATATATACGCAGATTGAATGGGGAAGAAGTAAATAAAAACCCCCGAGCGAGCAAACGAATAAATTTTACGTCCTCCGGGCAAATCCTTTGATCTTCTAAGGCCACGCGACGCTATTCGCTACTGAGAATCGATTCAATACACCGCTCGGTCTTGAATCCGTAAAGATGAAACATCTTATAGAAACCGCCCCACCCGAGAGAAACGGACGCTCTCCGTCTCTGGTGCCGCACGGAGACATATGATTGAAATAAAATACAAACCCATCGGGAAACATCTTCATCTTCTCCGACGTCCCGAGTCTTCCCGAGGATGAAGCCGATCGAGCACGCTGGATGCTACATCGATGGTCGAATGGTGGAGCAAGCAGCAACAACAGCAAACATTCAAATCATCGTCAGCCCAGCCTCATCATCATCCCCATCATCAGGTTGAGATTTTATGATCCGCAGGGCCCATCCAGCACAACGTCACACACGGCTCCCTAGGGTGCCAGAAGACACACCGAGAAATCGGTTTCGACAGCTTTACGACGGGATGAAGAAACACTTTCCGCTCCGGAAGTGGGAAATTCGGCCCATCCCGCACACACACAAGCGCGCGCTCGCCCAACGGATGCGTCAAGTGAACCAAGTAATAAAGCGCAGTTTTTGGGAACCCTCTGGCGGGCCGAAAATGAAACTTCCTTTCCTACGAATTCTCCCAAAAACCACCACCCAGTACGAAAATGAAAGTGTCAATGCAAGGGGCCAGAAGTCGCCGTCCTTAGTTTTTTTACGACTCTCCAACGATCCACCAGGCCAAGTGCGTAGCCGCCGTCGACTCACTTCTGCCCGGAGATGCAATGGTGTCTCGCGCGTAACGCATCAAGTTACGCACCGTTTTCCGGTTTGGTGAGTTTTATTGTGAGCGGAGAAAATATATAGTTCGAATCTTTGCTTCTCCAATCACCATCCGTCAGCCTTTCCCGTTTAAATGTCCCCGAAATGATTCATCGAACCGTGAAATTAGTACTGAACTGAGGCTGCCATTCATCTTCAAATTTTTGAGCACGAATTCTTGGGCCACTTTCAAAGTCGCTGTCGCTCGAAGAATCTTTTCCATCTTTCGTCTTTTTTTGTGTTAGTTTTTATGGACTCCATAACCTACTTCGAGAATGACGATCATTCACAGCAGCCTTCGTTTCGTTAGAGGCGCTAGAATATCATATCACTAACAGTTTCTCCCAAGGAAACACGCCCTACAGCGAAAACCCTTGAAGTCAACAACGAGAGCAAAACAATCCCTCGCAAAAGGATCGCAACTGTGGAAGCGTCGTACGTGCCGGTTTGTTGAAGGGAACAACCTTCGTTCCAGACGGAAACACAGCGAAAAACAGACCTCCCGCTGGGAGCAGAACACTCATCGGTCATCGCACTGCAACACGCACAAAAGCATAAAATATGACCCCGCCTCGGCTTATAATGAGGTGATTTACGAACCACCGCCACCACCACCGAAGGGCCCGCTCGCCCATGATACCTCCAAGAACCTCGAAAAATCCCTAAATCTTCAAATCGAAAGATGAAACCGAGAGATGCCGCGTGAATGCCGCGTCCCAAGCTGCTCGTTATTAACCCAATTTAAATAATAATTAACGACCTGGCACAAAGGGACGAAAGCTGGACGAAGCTGAAGTAAAAAAATCGGACAAAAAATATTTTCCACATCCAACGCACCTTTGAGTGAAAAAATCAGGAAACAATCGATTTTTCCCCTGGATCGTAAATCGAGCGAGATTAACCACATCGCAACAAAAAAAAAATGATGTCCGAAGCGCAAAAATGCATTTATCCAATTTCCAAAAATCCGAAAGATAACTGACAGCCAATCACTATCGATCGACACTGTCGGATTATTGCATCATGTACGGAAATTGTAAAAGTATGCGCTGTGTAATACTCTCGCCCTCCGCTATCCGAATCTTGCTCCATCCCGAGTGCTATATTCGCACAAACGGAAGCAATCACATGTCCTCATGTTCGACCGGAAATGTGGCCAAGTAATGGCTGGGCAGGGAGAATATGAGGACACGTTCGGCTGAAGAGCATCCGATGCCATGCGCTCTGCATTTGACAGCCATCGACGAGCAACTAATGTGGAGAGTGTGGAAGCCAATGACACGAGCTGCTTGGCGAAGGATGGCTTCAAATTCCAAAGTACCAAAACCCGGCCATGGGAATCGATGCTAAACTAATCGAACGTCATTTCTGACGGAACATAACTGACAGTATTTTACATATAGAATGTACCCGACTGTCGGCTGTCGAAGGGAGAGCATGGGCTGTGTCATGGGTGCGCCCGCTCCACAATGTCCGTAATCGGTGCAATCAAAATTTACATACCATGAGCATGGGTGAGCATCATGATAGCCGGCAAACGAACGCACATACACACACACACAAACGCAGCAGAACATGTAAAGGCAGCAGGACTGAACCATTCCCTCCCATGAGCCCTTGGCTGTAGCGTGAGAGATAGAAGAGGAAAAGCTTCCACATTTCCTATTGGATAATGTCATGGCTGACGCTCTGGTCGTCAAAATTCTTTGCTCTCGTTCATCTTTTAAACTTGCCAGGGGAAAAATACTTGCTAGTAACAGACATGGAAGACTTAGGAATTGACGTCCATGGCTATCTTTTGCCTAAATAGTTCATGAAATAATTGGAAATCTAGACGTTTTTCTAGGATGAATGTGAATCCCTAGAATCGGTAAGTATTTTAAAACAAGAACAAATGAAAACAAGAACATACTATGAACGACTGGAGATATCCAGAAAATTCGAAGAATTTAAATTATGATCGACGATGATTGATTACAATCGCATATCGGATAGACTTTGGACGACCCATTCCCTTTCTACATGTACTTATCTGAACGCCTTCGCAATAGCATTCTGGTAAGATGTTCTTTTGACCTTGCACATCGCAAACGTTGCTTACCTAAAGTAGAGAAGGAAGAGAAAAGAGAGAAAGACACCGTTAGGAAATTCAATCACTCTGACCCGGTTAAATTTTGCCTACCATAAACTACGTCACACGCTGGACATCATCTTCACAACCATCAGCATCATCTTACAGCTTAAATTGCCAATTTTCGACACACAACATTCATCGCGCGTTCCTGTCTCTCTATTTGTCCTTCAGCTGTGACTCTATTGCATCTTCCCTCTTTTACTATCCACCATCGTCCACCAAACCTGCTACTATCAGTGGCGAACGACCGAATTAGAACGACCCTCCACATTTAACGCTTCGTCTGTTACTTCACTCCGGAGAGAGCGAAAGAGTGGCCAACCCGAGTGCAACACATCTTACCCACCAGAAGTCTCTTGTTCTAGCACACTGTTGTGCGAGTGCTTATAATAAATTGATTCAATAAGATGTCAACCTTAACATGTATACTCGATTTCGGAACCGACCCGCTTCGCTGGTTCGCTTAGAACGCTTGCAAACCTAACCAACGCGGAGCATACTTTAGCCTCTTCACAATCAGCTTGATGCACGTGAGAATTCTTCCACTAATGGCAGCGAACAGAGGACACTCACACACACACACACACACGCTTCCAAAGACTTCTTCCAACTTTCACTGAAGTTGATATGGATGTCTTCACTTGATGCGGTACGATTTCTTCTAGGAAAGGCCACTTTCGGCTCCATATCGCTCTCGGGAGGTCCGGGCTCATCAAGTTATCAAGTTCATCGAAAGTTCAATTAGTTGGCGGCGCAGTCGTTCATTCGGAACGCAAGAATGGGATATACGCTTGCCACGGCAAAAGGGACAGGCTTCGCTAACAGTCGATTGTAACATTCGACCTGTCATCTGGCCCATTCAATCTTTTGTTAATTTCAGTTTCCTGTATTTGCGTAGTGTCATCTCCTCGCATCTCGCTTCGCGCTTAGAACCCCGATGAGATACCCACGCAATGTGCTACTCGACCATATTGGGGTGCTCTACTCCAGCTAGCCAGAAATTGCAGTAACTCCGGTAACTTCCTCGTCAAACTGTCCCTACAAGTTGACGCTTACAACGCTTCCTATGCTCGAAGCGTTCGCTAAGTAGGTGGCACTTCCCTTGAACTTTTCTCTGTAAAAGGCTCCAATCAATCTAGACGGCTTGGTCAGCGGACCTCGCAACACGGCTCTTCCGATACACTCTTTTTAAGGCAATTTAATCCCTCCATTCAGAAGCCGACGTAGTAATGTTACAGGGTTTTATTGCTTCATTGACCAGCCCCGCAACAACAACCTACGCCGGTGTGACACAGGCCATCGGACGACTTCGAAGCAACTGCATGCTCTACTTTGAGGTAACTCCGACTTTGCGAATTTCCCTAGCCCAAACGAGCCACAACAACGATACTTCCCATAAATCCTTCCACTTTCGGTACCGCCCTACAATCTTCGCGTGGCTTTGATTCGCAATTTATATCGGGAGGAACTTTTTTTTTCTCCCCAGCCCAGCTCAAGGAGATATTCCAACAGGACGACCTACTACCGCTGGTACGTCGGTGTCAGATCATTAAAATGCTAATCGAACGGGCCACACCACCACCTTCGGTGTAAACGATTTGCGCGGAACCGATGGCGTCGGTGTACGCGATCGGTACCAAATCGAGCGAACGACTCCACTCCACCGTGAGTGCCATTTCTTCCAGTGCCCGCCCAGTGTATCTTCACCCTTCCAATGTACTCCAAGCAGCATCAGGGCACGTGTGGGCACCAGCCAGTCGCAAGCGTAATGGATCTGGAAGACAAACGTTCTACGAATATGGAGACGCGGCCCTCCTGCTGTGAGGGGTGTGACTGTGTGAGTGTGTACCAGCAGCCAGATGCATATTCCGGGATACATTTAAATCGCATCACATGTGTCGTGCCTCTGGAAATTGCTTCTGAACCCGATCGAGACAGGCGAGGATTCATGGTACCACCAACGACACTTCTCCATTTACCGGTAGCGTACAGATTCGAGTCTTTCGGAAGAGCAAAACACACGGGCCGTCAAACCCTTTCCTTTCGACCTTCAATCTTGCAACTGCCCGACGTGTCCAACATGTCATCAGGAACGTGTCAGTTGAGCCATTTTATTTCGTAAGTAAAATAATCCGATTTTATTTTCCCATCGAAGAGTAGAGACTGCGCTCTGTTTTTTTTCTCGATTATAAATGGCTTCATCTTCTTCCGGCCTGCCGGCATTCGGCCACCTTCGTTGCACACGTTAAGAAGCGCAACGTTAATGAAGCTAACTTTTTGCGCACGCGCGCAATAAACTACACACGCCGCCTACGCTTCAAAACGAATTAAAAAAAAAAAGGGAAAACACATTCGCACATGCAATTAGTATAAATTTGATATTGCATTAATTTCAACCTACTACAAACGCCACAACCGAGCTCTCAGCTTTCCTGACACTGTGGCGTGCTGCAGTTTTATGCATAACCGAACAGACCGCTCGCTCGCGCGCGCGCGCTTTACTTTGACATTGAATTCGCTTGTTGCCATGTTTTCACAACCGTGGAATGAAGGGGGGGGGGGGTGGGGGAGGACCGTGTTGGGGGAGTTGTTGTTTGGTGGGTGGATTTTTATTTATGTTTTAAAGCGCGTTTACGCAGCACTGCCGCAGCGGAGTGTTTAACCTTCCGCGTGCATGCGGATTGGAATGCGTTGGATATGGGTTTTATATCTTCGCCGATTACGATCTCGTTTTGCTCTAAATGCTTCCATTTTTTTTTTCTTAACGGCTTAAAAATATGATTGTCAAGGCGAGGTTTGATGAATGGGTTGGCAATATTTGAGGTAATAATTATAAAGTTCTTCAGGATAATTCGAACTTATTTGCTCTTCAAGAGCAACAACGCCTGCAAAACTGGTAAGCGACGATAGTTATTACATCCGCTGTAGAATCCTGTCCCGTGTGAACCGGCATAAGCCGGCCAGACTATTTTTGACCATCATCACCATCATCACCATCATCATCAAACATCATCGTTAATATTTTTGTCGCATACAGCCACTCTCGCGCCACGTGTTTTCCACCATATATTGCACCGCGTGTCCTCAGATATTACGGAGCCGTTAAAAGTAAAACAACAAAAACACTCATGTGACACGCCAAAGAAGAAGACTCTGCGAAGACACAAAGCTACAGAAACAACAAGACATCGAACAAGTTTGAGGAAAACGGAAAACAGAAATAGGATCGTCTGCCGAGGAACGCCATCGTTGCCGCCGGCGACGCCTCCGACTAAGGGAAGGTGTTTTATTTTTTGTCTTTCTGTTTCGGGATTTGCGCGCTAGACGAAAATAATAATAATGTTCACCGCCAGCCGCCAACTCACTTTCCCCCTGTCCGCACACAGGCGGTTTAGGCGACGCGAGAAAATATGCTCATCACACCGAGTTTTCACCCGCGCCGTACGATCCCTCCTGCTGGGGCCGATCGGTTGCCACGCAGACAACGGCGCTGGCGACACGGCCAGACTATGTCGACGAATGTGGAATGTTGTAGAAAGAAAATTAATTTAGTTATTATTATGTCTTGCATCCCGAGGAGGGTACCTGTGTCTGTCGCAGACACGGCTTAGGAAAACACGCCATAACGTCGGAAATCCTCTGCCACACCATTTTCCCACACTAGAGCAATCCTTTCCCGGGGACTGGGAAATATAGAAGGTAGGGGAGGGGGGGGGGGAGTTTTTCTTTTGACTTTCAGCTTTTCTTCGTCACACCATTAAACGCCATTCGCAGGTCGTGTATGCGTTGTCGCAACCCGTTTGGTCGCGCTGTCGAAGACATTCCTAGCTTCTAGCTTCTAGCGATCAGAGCACCAACTTCCCATCCCGATCGAAAGTGAATGGAAAAATAGCTCATCAAACGGAGGGGAAGAGCCGAGCCACATCCTTCCATAAGTGATCGTCTGCCTTAAGTTATGACAACTAACATAAAATCCATGTACATCTCGCTGATGCGCTTTTTATAGCAGCAGCCCAACGTCTGCACCAACAACAGCAACGACAACGATCGGCTGTGAGCCGGCCAAGCGCCCGAAATCCGCTCCAGCAGCAGCCGAAAAGCGGGCGGGTAATAAACATTTCTCACCCAGCTCACCAAAGGGGAGAGATTATTTTTAAGCAGGTTGCCACATGGAAAAACGCGCCACCCATAAATCGCCACGGTAAGTATTTATTTAGGAATTTTTCGTATGTTGTCTCGCTGATGCTTTGCTTTTATGGGGCCTCACCGCGCAAACTGATTGACAAACGGTTTATGTTTCTTCAATAAATAATCGGAGTCGGAGGACGCCGACGACCGTTCGTCGTTTGGTGGTGCAAATTCGATCTGAGATATGTCATAATTTCCACGCCACGTGCGCTACGGCGATTTGGAGGTTTTCATCGGATTTACTTAGTAAAGCGATGAGAAGGCGAAGATGAAACCCTCTAAGGCCTTCGGACATCTCGGCTGCCATTTTCCACGCGCTGCAAGTCAGTCGGAAAATTGGCTAACCTACTCTTGGGCTAAACACACACACACTCGCTTTATCGCTGCAAATTGCTTGTTCAGCCTTCTTCCTAACATGACCCAACCGCGCTAATCAACTTCAATCAAACAATCGTCCCGAGCCCCGTGCGAGAAACCGAAAGAGATTTTACTTTTTACACCAGCATTAAGCTGTTCACTGCCATGCGCTGGAAACACGACTTCATCGTCAAAGAACATCGGCAGCATCGGTAGTTGCGGGAATCAAATGCAAAACACGTAACGCAACTCGCGGTACACGTGGATGCATGATTGGGGCCGCTGCGTGTATCGCTTTCCGCTCGTGCCGTTTGCAGCCAGCCCGGTCCGGACAAACATAATCCGTAACGCCCGATTGACCGGCTCCTGCCGATTAACGTGATTAACCGTCGTGAAAATATTTGGCGTGAAATCCACAAGATGCACCACCAGATTCTAGTGCAGTAAGGAAGATGGTAAGGTGTTTGCGGGTTTTTCTTCTCCAATTACGAGTAGGCCTCATTAGATGCGGTTTGTAGAAAACCTCGGCTTTGTACTCTCTCTCATCCTCAATATGCAGCTCTTCAAACACATGCCAAATAGGCGCAAAAAATCAAGATTATTCGTCTGATTTAAAATGCTGGTGCTCATAAATACACACAACAGTGACATATTACTGCCACCGGACGATAGCAACAGTGTTCAAACACGATAACGTAAAGCATTTTAAGCTCGTTTCGACTTTAATCAAATGTGCAAACCAAACTATCATAGGCAATTCGGCACACAACGTGAACCACCCCAACTGGCGGGTTCGCGGTTAGAGGTTTTGGTGTTTGAAAGATAACACACACACACATACATAATACCCAAACCAACTGACTGTGCGAAAATTTGTGCGAATATTTTTTTTTCGCCAACATCGTTCACCCCTCTGCCCCAACTCCCGCCTCCCGCGATCCACCTAACGGTTGACATAAATTAAATAAGTGGTCCCCATCATGATCCGCTTCGCAAATCAGCTCTGCACTGACCCAGTTGAATGCTAAACACACACAGAGATAGACGTGCGCCTGTGTCCCAGCAGCTGGGAGGTTAAGTGTGTGTAATAGACGAAAAAGAAAGCTCCCTAAATCATGCCGCAGATAGCGAACGCACTATCACGAACTGATTTTGACTGTTCGTGGCGGAAGCATAAATAAATGAATTAGAAAAAAATGATTCCTGGCTTCAAAATCGACTCCTCAAGAACCGATTCATGGCTAGGGTTTATTTTGGATCAGCAAATATCTTTAGATTGCCTCCAGAAAAAATATTGGCATACTTTTTTTGAGGGGGGGTTCATTCCCGTTTTCATTTTTCCCTTCCTTCTTGGTCGATTTTTTTTTTTTTAAAGGTTGGCAAAGTCTTTTGGAGGTCTAAAGTCTGTTGATTTCTGGCATCAGAGTGCTCATTTTTATCTTCTTACTGGCAGATAAAAGGGAGATCTTCTTTGAGGAGAGACCGACCCTCAGATGGGATTTGATACCTGGTAGAGCCATGTGAAAGGCCATCAGCACTATCAGTATGCTACATGGCCCCAACTCAAAATCGCTGTTCATTTCTTACTTTTATGATGATCGGAGGTTAACAACGTTTGAGATTGAATAGGACAAGTGTGTGTCCTTCAGAAGAATAAACTTTTGCAACACATTAATATTCATTTCGATAACAGATCCTAATGTGTACGGTAATATAGGTAGTAAACACCATCCTATCACACACCGGAGGATTATCAAACGATGTATCGATGATGTCGCTACAACATCCGTACAACTTCGGCTGAGCAAACTTTCAACACAAAACAAAAAACAACCAAAGAGTTCATTTCCATATCATCCTGGCCAAGTTTATCGCCTACTGAATCATGTTTTCACTTCGGAGACTCTTGCTTGCCCGACTGACGCAAAGGAAAAGCCGCCCGCTATTGAATGCCCGTACGAAACACACAAAAAAGAGGAAAATCTGTCATTGCACCCGTTAGGCAAAGAATCAAACAAAAATGGAGGGAAGAAAATGCGCGAACCACAGACAATGCACACCCAGGGAGGACAGAACACTTGCCCAGGACAAGCCAATACCAAAGCAGGCGACAGACATAGTAGCACATCTCGCCTTCAAATCTACCGTGTCTCGCGCGATAGTAGTTTTGTCTGTGCCGTGCACCGACAACACCGCCAAAGACTTTGTGAATATATAGGAGCGATCCACAGAAACAAAGGCACTCGGGAATAAAGGGAACACGGCTACCCAGGTCGGACAATTTTATGCATGCATCTAGCATGTTTTCTGCACATCGGACTGGCGGGTTTTGTCGGCAGCCGTTTGTCTACGGGCTGGTCGATGATGTATTGCATTGCGACGCGTCCAGTGGCATCGTGTTGCATATCTAAACGCATGTGTGTAGCTCGTTCTACTTCTTGATGTTGTTTAAATCTTTGATTCTTCAAGAATCCTTAGTTTTTAAAGCCGAATTTACTCAAACCGACGTTAACCCTAAATACTTGAATATCGCTAAAGCATCCCATTTTCCCACACACAAACCCAACCCAGCAAAAAACGATTGGCAAATGTGCAAACCGTTTACGCAAAATAACAGTAACAAAATGCCATTTCGTACTTTACATTCGCTAAACACGATCGTCACACCGCTAAAACCACACACACTCAAGATGGTCGGTTTTGACTGACGGTGGCCTCGCCTCGTTGGTCAAACCCACGCAACGTCCCCGATGAAGCGCAACCGTTTGCCTTCTCCGCATCCGCAGTCGGCCCCACCGACAGACCCACAACCCATAAGCAAAAACGCACTGTCGTTAGTCATGCCATGAGGAACGACGGTACTTGTGTTTTGACAGCGTTTTGCTTACGAAAAGGAATGGCCAACCTCGCAGGAGATCGCGGCGATCTCGGAGGAAGACGAACCGGCAAGGTGGACGGGAAGCGTGGCTTGAGTTTCGAATCCTTGAGCCGCACGGGCACACCGACGCAGACCACCCGGCGGGTCCGGGGCGAAGAAACATGTTCGAGGTGATCATCCTCTTCGCTGCCGTTGCTTCATCGGATGCGCGAAACTGTATAAACCATCGCGATGAAACGTGGACATCATCACTGTCTATCATGTGCTACGCGCAGATCGGCCCAACGCAAATAACCCGACACGCCCGACAATATTCATGATTTGTAAAATATTGTCACAGCAAATACACAATCACCGGGCTGGCGTGGTGTGCCGTTCATTAGGCGGGGGCCACCGCAGAAAGGCCGTTGGCCCATCGTCAAGCAATCGAGCGAAAAACCCTTCTATATTCTATGCTTTTGCTCTCTTATTTACTGCCACCGCCACACGAAAAACCCATCCAAAGCACGCACACGCGAAATGAAACGATGCATTTTACTCGTTCGTTACCCGCCCAGCCGCCATCGTGCGTCCTTAACAATGCTTCTATTCTCCCGCTGCTGGGCTGGGCTGGGCTGGGGGATGGACGCGCGCAAATGTGTGACAAAAATGCACAATCTACTGCAAATTGCTGCAGCCGCGACGCTTCAACACCATCGGTATTCGCGCGTTCGCTCGCTTGGAAAGACGATTCTGTGGCCGTGGGGTTGAGAGCAAGTGCAAGATTTATTAGTGCCGATTAATGACCGTTACTGAGTAGGAACGATTTGCAGATGCTAAAACTGATGGCGAACGGTGTGAGGCACAGGGGGGAGGGGTGGGGAATTGTACTCGGAATGTTATTTTTTGTGCGATGATGCAGCAGTGTGTGACACCACGCTGCAAACTCTTTCGGCGTAAGAATCTTACAAGCCTAGCACTGACTTGGTCTAACTACGATTTTTTGTTATACGAATTGGACCTCAATATCTGAAGTGCTAAGACTCTTGCAATATTGTTGTAGTCGCTAAACCATTTTTCTTGATGAACTCTTAGGACGAAGTACCGTCATTTTGTACATTCCAGATATCGCCACTCCAACAACGTAACGACGCATATAACACCTCACCTAAAACAGGAATAAAAATGGAAGGCAAAACCCCGGACATGGAAAATGTCACCATTGGATTGGAGAACTACATATTTCCCTCAAGTAAGTTGGGGGAAGTTCCCCATTTTATCCTTACATACATAACGCTCCACAAGTGCAGAACAAGAATTGGAACGCGATTCTGGTCGTTTCCCTCCCCTCCGGAACGGTGCAAGCACCAATATGTGCTTTCGCCTGAAGAAGCATAAAAACAATGCTGCCACACAACACGCGAACGAGAGCGTCGTCTTCGAGGACCCTATTCTGCTTGAAAGCGTACAAACAACGGAATCCTTGCAGCACAATGCGTTAGTGCACACTCTCAACGCTCGTCTGTCGTTGAAGGAATAATTCCTCGATGGCGCAAGGCGCACTCCACCTTACGAGCGTATCCTGAAAACGCATCAGAGCGGCAAGAATTTTAACATCTCGTTCCGACAAAAATCCGCGATTCGAAGAACGATTACACATTCTACAGAATACACACACACATACACAGACTCGCGTACAAAGGATAAAAGGGTAGAAGGAAAACACATCTCATCGTACTTTCATCTGCACCACACATCTGATGTGCACAACTCCTCTCTTTTGTCCTGCGCTGCTGCGGTGTAATATTTCACGGCACATCCTTACCCTGTTTTTTTTTTTGCTTGGCCAAAGAGATCTCTTCCCACATACAGCGTTGGACAAAACAGTGAGGCTCTCATATCCAACACTGTGTACACCATAGTGCTGAATGCTGCACGGTCCGGGATAGCGTCTGGACTTATTTTTCGAAAAAGTCCCACAGACAAAAGGAAACCATCATCATTGAGCCATTATCGTTATGAGTGGAAAAAACGGATGCAGGACCGACTGCAGATATACTGCCAGATGATGGTATATCATCACACCTTCAGCATGCAGCATGCGCGTCCAGAACAAATGTGTATAGGCAACAAGAAGAGATTCTTCTCCCCACGAAAATAGTTTCACATAAAAAAACACATTTCCTTACAACTGTGCATTGTTTCAGGTGTTGATAATCACTCATTCAAAACACTTAGCACCACCTCCCCATCACGGTCGCACACGACGATACATCAACAAAATAATTATCAACTTTAATTTTTGCTTCCGATTCGATACGCTCCATCTAAGGGACACGCAATGTTAATTAACTATCGCGATCAAATTCTGCCAAGGATGCGTAAAACGTTGCTAAACTATTATTGTCTGCGAATAAACAAGTTCATCATCTGGATCCGAAACTCAGCCTGCTCCTGTTACCTGAACACTGTACAAGTGAGTCATGTGAAATGGAGGAACTATAAGCTGCATTTTCTTACTAACGAGAAATGCATCATCAACCCCGCACGCAGGGTGCGTTGTTCATCCCTTGCGGACCTAAGAAACAAAAGAAAAACGATGCACAGCCCGAGTAAGACACAAAACGTAATCATGTTCTTACATGTAGCCGAAGCGGGGTGCGCGCATCATCAAACACTACTGCCTGGGAGCGAGGGAACTACTAACCGGCACCTTCACAATGCCATGGCACAGCACGGGTGTTTGTGTGTGTGTGTGTGTGTGTGATCCACAAAGTGTCAGTGTGCGACCGAGCATAAATGCATGCGTCATATGTACATGTACATGGGTGCGTTTCTGCGTCATAAACTTCTTCTTCCTAGCAACTAAACGTAGCAAAAACAAAAACCCTCAAAGCGAAAAATGCTTATCCACCGAGAATCATGTTCTCTTAATCATTTGATCCGGCCATTGCAGATGCATTGAAACGGAAGACTCTACTCTCTGCCTGGGGCCATCTCTCCAAAGGTTGAAGTGGCGCGCGCTCACGGGAATATCAAAATGCACCCTTCACTTATCTAAAATCGGACCATTTTAACCGATAGGATAATTTATATAACTACATAACTTTACATACAAGAACATTTAAACCATTAGCGAGCACACATACTGCTCTACGGCTGGGGTAGAATAAATATTTCGCTTCACTTCGCTGGACCGTTTCAAAACATTTCCTTAAAAGCGTACTCTGCTCCCGCAATAAATCCTTTTAAGAATCCCTGGTTTCCTCTGATTGCACCACCTTCATCACCAGAACACACATAGCATTAGAGAGTTCAGTGCACTTTCGAGCCACACACACACACACAGAACCAAGTCATTTGAGCAACCCTTCTTCTCAAGAAAAGCTACAAAAAAAAAAGGAAAAACCTTTCACAAACGGATGCAAATCGAGCCCCCCAGTTCGCACGGTACTCTGCTTCAAAACAAAAATTTCGCTCCCTTTTGCAAAAGATGACGAATATATGGTTTGAAATCCTGTGAAGGACATCAATGTCGTTGAACTTGCCAGTTTCCCCAGCTAGGGAGAGAAATCATTTTACGGGCGAATATTTTAATCTGAGCAGTGGATTTTTTTTGCCCCTTCTTAACAGCACGATTACCCATTCTGTTCCCCCTGGAACATAATTTACCTCGCAGTTTAGTGTATCGACAGTCTCGCATATCCCAACGACAACGAGGATGATGCGGTCTGCTTCTTATCTTAATCGCAAAATAAACGTTTCCATTGAAATGAAACGCTCTCTCTCCCGCTCTCGCTCGCACTTATCGATCACCGTTCGGCGAATACCTCAAAAGCTCTCGTCTAACGCTATATTTAATTACACTATCACAACTCTTGATAAGATTGTGCGGGTCTTCGATGCGAACGAAGAAAGCGAACTGAAGGGATGATGCTCGAGAGCATAACTGATAAGCAAGAGGGAAAAAAACGCATCCCAACACTTTTTTCCGCAGCAAAGCATCCCCAATCGTTCGCCCTGGCTATCGCAGGCAATCAAGAGCAAAATGCTTATTTTTAATTGAAGTAGAAAGAGGTGGATTCTTCTGTCGTCGGTTAGAATCTGCTCCCCCATGGATTGCAATCCTGGAGATATCTATCCAGGAAAAGCCTCGCGGGCATACACGTCGTACGCTACGGAGGTACTGCCGGAGTTAATTGCAATCACTCATCAGCGTTTTATGCGTACGGAGTTGAGTGTGTTGTTCGGAGGGTTTCTTTTTCTCGATGCTATCGCAGACCACGGTATCTCGTGTGTATCGTTGAGCTGCTCCACACGGGTGATTCGCCTTGCTTGCAGAGTTTGCCTTTGCAACTGCAGCGAGCCCGAGTGGGTGTGTTCCGGGGGCCTAACCTAGCCCTAACCTTCTACACCAACCATGATCACTTTCCATTAACGCCCCAAGACTTTTCAAAGTGCCGACGCTGTTGGTTTGCCGCTCGCTATCGGACAATCGACAAATTCTGCCCTACCAGAACCACGAGAGATACCTAGCATCTACCTCCTACTTGCAATCATCCGGCGCCGGTAGTGGTAGTTGCAGATTACTCTTCTTTCGTCGGATCGGCTTTAGAAAAACCCCATGCAACGGTTGCACTGGAAGCAATGCGACGACGACAAGTGCATGCAGCTTACTGAGCGCGAGATGATCACATTAATGAGGTTGATGATGGTGCGACATGCCATCTTCAGTGAAGTTGAGCGTACGGAAGAGTTTCATCCCGAGATGCTGGATATCGTCTACAGGGAGGTTTAAATACAGATTCAGATGTAGAAACTTAAAGAATCTCTGAAGCTGGATAAGCAACTTCCAGAATCTTTAAGACTTATATCTCACGTAGCGTAAACTTGCTAGCAGGTCTTGGTGTTTCAAGGAAACATATGACATCATCTGAATTGTTATGTTCTTGGAATACGCGAGAGAGATAAAAATATTCACCCATCAAAGACTGCTTGCAGCTAATTATGTGCTCCCAATCTTCCGAACCCAGCGTCAACTCACAACGACCCCAAGAAATCTGCCTTCTTCCACGAAAAGCGCCTCAACTAATTCGAAAGTCTGCTCGTGTCGTACAAATCTCAGCAAAGAACACCCCACCCTAACTCGATTACGAAAATGAAGCGTAGCGTGTGGGAAACTTCTTTCCAAAGCCGAGAGTAGGACACACCTGCTTCCCGACTTCCACGTGCATTCGGAAGGAAGTTAATGAAGTTTTGACGAAAATGATTAAAATTCAAATTAATTTTACACCTACAACACCACAAGTGCATTCCGCCACGGTTCCACGACATAAGGAACAGACCGGCAGCGGGGCAACAGCAGGCGCAGTGTTGACGTCTTCTTACAGTGGTTGACTTAGTGGCGCTGGCACCAAACCCCCACTACGACACCATGTGCTAATCGTTCCAGTTCATCCCACATACGACATACGGTTCGTGGAACCGATGGCGGCACATGGACATCGAGCAGGCCACCCCTGTGCGCGCACGAACACATTGGCTTAACTGATGTAGAACTAATTGCTTCGCGATAGCATATCTCTCTTTTTCGGAACGGTAAACACATGTTCGACAAATTTGTCCTCCAACCATGCCGGACTGGTTCTCGGGAAGCAACTACGTGGGAAATCTATTTGTTTGACTAACTGACGCCTTTGCTACAACCAGCTTAAGATGTTAATTTCCGATTCAAATTGATTAGAGTAGATTGCTCGTGATGAAATTAGTTTGAAACATGGAACAAAAAACGAAAACGAGCAAAGCAAAGAGTCCTGGAACTGTGTACGCTCAATCAAAATGCTTTCCATGCATTAAACACGCTTTAATTCTTCGCTTTGTACTCTTGGAATGATGCTCTTTGTACTCACTCTCTCTCTCTCTCTCTCTCTCTCTACCCGCAAATAAATCGCTCGTTTCGATTACGATTGCATGTTACATGCATTTTTGGCCCAACGCAGCAGTGTCCTTGCTATCTCAACCAAACTCAAATGCCCAGTTTGGTTTGCGTTTCAATAATGCCAACATGCACTTTTATCCTGCCGTTCTCTCTCTCCCTCTCTGATGCTCTAGCGCTCTGCTTGATTTCTTCCTGTAAATTGCACGTCAAAGCAGCATGCACAGACAAAGTGACATGCCACGGGAACGTTTTGCTGCTTGCTGTTTGGTTGAGCCCAACGACACAGACCGGCATAATTCAACCGTTGCGCCACGGTTGCCGACGATGAAAACGGTTCGAAGCTTACACACGGACTTCGGATGGCTTTTGATGGTCCTCGGTAGGTGTGCATTTTGTGCAATTGACTGGTGCATTGTTATTCCCCTCCGATTCCTTATGCCTTCACGTGGCTGCGCAACCAGTAAGTCGGGAAAATGGTAATCCTTTCCATTCTCCACCCCGAACCGTTCGCCACGGCGCCGCTGCTTACCACCGTTTTGATACGGTACGCCTAAAAGAAGAGTACCTGCAACGATAGATTGCTGGCTCCTGCTGCGCTGATAGGAAGTCACATTTACATAATGTCATGCATTCGACTCCCAAACGCTCGGCGGATACGGTGGTGCAAATGAAACGAGGGAACAACGCACCTCGCTAGCGTTAACATTAAACTGCCCCTTCGGTGAATGGGCTGACGGTCGAACGTTCTCGGTTCACCGGCGGTTATGCTCGACCGGACCGAACAAAGAACAAACGACCGATTCCATTCGGGTTGCATTCTTCTCCCTTCTCCGGGTGATGTAGCATAGCGCACCTTGGCACATGGTCAGCTTGGGTACGCGATTTTGGTCGCAACGCAAACGGTCCGAATTTAATTCAATTCACCATTTTCTCCGCGATTAAACACATCTTGCGCTGCGCGCAGGAAGGGCACCGGAAACGGAAGAAGAAATTTATGTTACACTGCGATGGAGAATAATGTGCACGCGTGTAGCAGCACTTTAATAGCGAGGATTTGCGACTCGACCAACATGAAGTTAAGGTTGCTAGCCAGAGCGTTGGGACACACTACGACATTAGAGATTTCGAACGTATTATTCCCAATTTCCCTACAGGTTAAATAGCTTCCGCAACTTTTTGTAGATTTTACTGATATCAAGAGGATCAAAACCTTGTCTAAGAATTCTATCGTTACGAAAATGTGTCAAAACGCAGATTTCATTGATGACCTTCTTCACTACCAAATAACAGTTGATTGCTGATTACTCCTTGATCGGACGAACTTTTCAACCGTTCGTAAATTGGGGCTTACCTATAACGAAAAGAAACACAAAAAGATAACATTAGTATCTTTTTCATATTAAATAGGTTGAGAAAACAATATTGAAGACAGCAAACACCACGAAATCTTCACCAACTAGAACTCTAATCTCCAAGATAGGATAATGAGCAGCGGGCAAACAACTGCACTGATAATGATGGAAACACTTTATCAAATTGTTTTCCAAGAACATCCCTCAAAGTTGGCCTTACAATTAAGATGAAGAACCCCCGCCATCATGAGTCGCTTCACGACCACAATCATTTTCGCATGGAAATTTTTTCCCTCATTAGGAGAACAACTGTTATGCAGAATGTAATGTATTAAAGTTTAACACTGACTCCCTTCCCCGAACCCAACTCAATCCCCGATGGCTCAGCAAAACCACCTACAACAACCTCAGGAAAAGAGGGCAGCTACACACACACACACACACACACGAAGTGCACAGAGCAGTGGTCACTGCACACAATTAAGATTACGTGATGGGGTTGAGAATGGAGATTTTCCTAGAACTGGGTCACCATTAACCATCTGCACCACGGCAGCGTTCCCACATCACCTCCGCCACGTGTAAACACTCACCACCGTATCTACCTAACTATACCTTCAGCACAACAAGTGCAGCATAAATGTTTAAAGTGCTGAGAATAGATGATACTATCGTGAGAGTACATGCGGTGCGAAGGGGACCACACATGTACTACGAATGTTCTCCGTGGTCAACCCTTAAAACAGTGAGGGGGGGGGGCGATACCGGGACAAGTGGCAGGAGACGCAAAAGACACTCTCAAGCAACACTTGCAGCATGATTCCGGTATAGCGGAAACTAACTGATTCCCAGAATCCAATCAAATGATAGGCACTGTGCGGTGCGCTGTGTGTGTCTGTGTGCCCAACTATTATGCTGGGCACCCGGCTCGTTTACCGATGGATAGCGGCGACCGAGATCTAAGCCGACAGCTGCTACACATTAATTTTGCTGTAATAATTCAGCACTACACCACCCCGGCATAAAGACCGGGTCAGGGAGGACCTGCACCAGAACATAGTGAACAGAGTTTCAAATGAGAGCAGGCCGAGCGAAGACAAAATGTCCACCGGTTTTGTTTCGTGTCACCAAAAGGTACACACCGCATGGATCCAATGGATATTTAGACTCAGCAAAGGCCTGCTTCCTTCAGCAAAGGGATTACTACTTCCGAGACGTTCCTTCACTGCAGACGGATACTAATAATGCAAAAGACATGCCCACCTTCACCAGGCCCGGCCCGGTCTAATTTGTTCATCTATCCTCAGCCAACTACTCAAAATGGCTACCAGGCACACGATAAAGTTACAAATGCGAAAGGTAGACTGGGGCGTCGTACAAATATGAATCGTCGATGTCACGCAATTTTCGGTTCAACAGTAACATTTTGTGTTCTATGTATCCGGAGAGATCCACCTCGCGACGTTCACCCTGGCGAAACTTATTACATCTTGCCTTGCCTTCCCCACAACGTTTTCTATCCGGGCATCATCTAACCCAGAGTTCGTGGCCCTTTTGCCCGCAAAAAAAAAAAAAAATCGCGCCGTCCATGTTCTGGGCAACGGTTCCGTTAGCTAGGCTAGAGAGCGAGGTGGAGTTCACGTGGCAGCACGACTAGGAAGAACAACTGGACAGTGCCGCGTCACTGATACACGATACAGTGGTTGGCCCGTTGTATCCACCAACACACACAATAATTATTATAATTACAGCTAATCACGAATATAATAACGACCCCAGTGTGCTGGGGACCTTTTCGCGGCGGTCGTCTTCGCGGTTCAGACCAAAGTGGGAGATTCGCTAAATCGAGACCTACAGCTACAACAAAAAATGTGTAACCTATCTACACACAACATCGGAGCGTCAGGATGGACAGAACCGTTGGCGGATTAGTATGTCCGGTTGAATAAATATAAGTTGTTATATGCATGATGTTCTGCCGCGTTCGGTCACATGGTTGTTTCCTCCGCAAATATGAAACTGGAAATGAGGTCCAGTTAACAATGAAACATGGACATCCTCTAAAGAAGAGTTTGCTTCTTTTGTAGAAATTTTGCAAATGCCCACCAAACACCCAAGAAGACTCTAGAAAGAGATC
This sequence comes from Anopheles stephensi, assembly GCF_013141755.1. Lineage (NCBI taxonomy): Eukaryota > Metazoa > Arthropoda > Insecta > Diptera > Culicidae > Anopheles > Anopheles stephensi. The sequence goes on along the minus strand of NC_050203.1, from coordinate 86,192,931 downwards.
TAAAAATAGCAAAGTCTTCATTAAATCGCCTAGTTAAAATAGCTCCATTACAGCTTCAACAGGAAGAGTAATTAGGCCACACCAACTCCTTGCGCGTGTATTCAAATCATAAAATACGACAGCATCTGAATAGCCGAGCATGCATGCAGATTGTCTATTTGCAGCGAAGATGCATCTTGGACCTCATTGTACTGCAACAAGCGAATCTAGTCAGTCTAGCGCGCCAGACTCTTCCACACACCAACGACTAGGAAGTCGACCAGTCATCACCATCACACGCTGCCTTCCACTTCCACAACGCTGTTGTTGCAAAATAAAACTCCACGTCTAGAGACCCAACCCGTCGATACGGACCTCGTGGCGACGTAGATTTGCCGCAACGATAAGCCCGACGGCAACAAAACTCATGCTGCTGCTGCTGCTGCTCCAGGCTCGACATCTTGACGGCGCGCGCACTTGCACTTGTCGAGATAAACGTTAAATTTATTTGATGTCAGCTCATCTCTGAGCGCGAGCGCAACATCAGTTTCATCAGGCGAGTCGTCGTCGTCGTCGTCGTCGCCGTACCATCTGACTGTGGAGGATGTGAGGCAAAACGAAAATTACTATATTCGGATCGCACACTTGGTTCTTGCGTGGATCACTTTGACAAAGCACGAGCTGTTGTACTACTGTGCGCTGCCTGCAGAAGGGTTGACACGTGAAAGATGTTAGACCGCGATTGCGGCAGACTATTTGCAGCTTGGTAAAACTCCTGTCAAACGCAAAGAAGACCCTGCCTAGCCTTCATTAGAATAAGCAGAATCATTCCGCTAATGACTCAGAACGCATACCTTTTCAAATTCAACACTTTAGCAGGTCTAGTCCAATCAGTTCTTCCTATCATTCACACGATACGTTAAGCAATAGTCACTCGGATGCGTAACCTAGTCCGATTATTAAATATTCAACTTCATTACGAACATAATGCTGTCGCTTGAGGCATGCAAATTAGCTTCACTCAAGCACCCGGTGCTAGTCCCGTCCATTTGGTCCACTGAATAGAGAACGCGGAGTTAAATCACAGCTGCATATCCGGAATGCAGCCGGCAGAAGCATGGGGCCGATTATGAATGGTTCAAGGGCGATTCGAACGCCGGGAGACTGCAATCGTAGGGATGGGAGATGAAACCCGCTTTCCCTCATCCCAATGCACACAATAGTGCATTTGCCCTGGAGAAGATTAGCTTCTCCAAAAAGGGGTTCGCCCAGCTGGTTTGCCCGAGCCGACCGCGTGAAAACCACCACAAACACACAGGAGGCGCTTGGCTGGACGACGGCGGTGCTTGGTTTATCACCGCCAAGATTCCACTCCGGACACACAGCTGTGGCAAGCGTGGTACATGTTGTACGCGAACGAGCGGTTAATTGAATTTTACCAAAGGTCCACGCCAAACACGCATGGATCGATGCGTCTGCATCAACAAAGTGCAGCCCGATATGGGGAACAAACACCACCCGGCACTCAACCCTCTCGCGAAGGGGTGTCCATTGAAATGCCCGACACACGATGCGCGGCTATTGCTTATGCAACTCGACCCTGCACCGCTTCATTACAATAGTGCGGTTCCTTGCTGTTCTCATCTTCAGCTTTACAGCTTACCAACAGCTCCTGATTTTTTTTGCTGCCATGCTTAGAATTTTAAACATTCGCCAACGTACGCTGAGCGCGCGATAGTGAAATCACGGCACTGGGAACTTCTCGAACGCCGCTATCGATAAGCTCACGCGGATACGGCCGCGGAATCCGATGGTCGTTCATATTTGCATTGTGACTTGATGCGGTTTTTGTCTGCATTATTTCAGCGAACATCACCATATCGGTTAACAATCAACCCTGCCCACAAACTCCTTTTCAACGACATTTTATTGAATTTCTACTACTTACAATTGGAAATTGCAGCTTGGAAACCTTCTCGCTGAAAACAGGAAACACCCGTGCGAATAAAAATTATGCATACGCATTCGCCCAAGCGATTAGAACATTCGCGGGATGTACGCGCTACAAGTACAGCATGTGTCGCCATATTTGGAGGAAAAAGGGTGCTTGCAGCTGAGCATTGCGTTTTATGCATGCAGAAATTATTCCGCAAACGAATGCAGTTAGAACGCACGCCACCTATGAGCCTTGAAATTACAATATCACTGCAACAAAATCTTCCCCACGATACGGCACCTTCTGTATCTGTCGTTTGCCCTTCAAATATATTAACTTGGGCGTAGGGCAGACTTCAAACTTTGTAAGCAGAGCTACCATCACAAGATTAGCTCACCACTCTTCTGCATACCGTTCCGACGGCAGCTCTTGCCGATGCTGCGGTGGCCGTCCTTGTTGAGGTCCAACAAGATTTATGGGATTCGTCCTAATCGACACAGGGAGACAGGGAGCGTGAGCGAGTTCACGAGCCAACCAACAACCATCCCAGTGAGATGTTAATTGTCAATAATAATTAATTGCAACCAGAGACGACACGGCGCGACGAAAATAAGCGCGCGTCCTTCTATTCCTACAGCGACTAGTCGCTGCTACACTCAAATTCGCCGCAAGAATTCAACTCTCAGGGACTCTTCTGTCTCTGGGGCGAGCGAGCGAGCGTGTGTGGTGTCGTTCACAGTGAATTCACACCGAACCCGTTGAAGCAGCGTGAACGATGTAACATACTCGAAATTAAAAGTGTGCGAAGCTACTACTACCGCTTGCTAGACGAGTTCGCGCGGCATGATACGCACACGCATAGACGAACCTGCGGAAATCAGCATACTTAGTCGCGGATATTCCTGGTACTACGGCCGGCAACGACATCAGTAGTCTGGTGCTGCTTCTGCGGTTGCATATTTTCGGATGCATCGCGACTGCACACTCACTCACACAATCACACATGCCTGATTGCTAGACAGCCTTACCACGCGTCACTTTCCCAAGATCATCACCCCTCTCCGCCAGAAGCAAACTCGTGGCGGTGCACGCGTGGTCTAATCAAATAAACGATCGGAATGTTAATTGCTCCGCGGTGGCGCGGTGGTCGGTAAGATGCTTTGGTCGTGATAGTGCACCTGCCGTCTTCTTCAATCCCCCCCCCTCCCCTTCATCTCTGCCCCTTACTACACCAAGAGACACGGTGTGGGGGTTTACTTTCCCTTTAGACGAATTCGAGGCTGACTACGGCTACGAGGTGTGGGTATGAATGTCCTCATCGCTCGCTTCAGTTCGGGTGGCAATTGAACTAGATGTCAATAACATAAATTACGGGCAGCAGTAGTAGCGGCAGTAGCTAAAGCGACAGCCAAAAATGTGAAGTACTTGTTCGGATGCGACGAACCAGACGACACTGAATGAAGTACACGATTGCGAGAACATATACGCATATGGGCTAAGGATCTCTGCCAGAACGGACAATGTTGCAGGAGCTCGATCTGTCATTAACAAGTTAGTTAATCTTATTACTTGGATAGGGCCTCATCAGTACAGCTAAGCAATGTTCTAATATCTGGTACCCTAGAGATTGATCGCAGACATTCGAAGTTACTGTCAATACTAGGAGCGTAACAGACCTTTTTTTCAATTTCCCAACACAACAATCTCGGTGATTCATTACAAAGAATGGGACATTTACCATCTCGCGGCCCGTTCTATACCACCCGATCTGGTGGCATCCTCATTAGCTCAAGTGTCCCCAGACCGCATTACGCAATCGATACACGCCTTCACCGTGCACACGCTGCCGTGTGGCGATGGTAGACAACGAGAAGCAGTCGGTGTGCTGGATCGTGGGTGATCTTGAAGTGCCACTCCTTCGCGCGCACACACACACACACGAGGACGGTACGCAGCGATGCAGTTACCGCCTTTATTCTCCAGCGAAACCGCGAGACGCAACGACTCAAGGGCCCTCAACTTGGTCCTCTTCCTCCCTCGCTATCTCTCTCTCTCTCTCTTTCATCGATCCGATTCATTTGATACCGGGGGTTGACAACGATGACTGTCACGTGGCAGAGCGGAGAACGAGAGACAGAGAGAGAGAGAGAGAGAGATGCGAAGTGGTGCAGCTGCTGCAACTGCGGTTGCGGTTTTTTACATTTCCGTCGCTTCTGTGTTTCGCGATGCGCACGATTCGTCTCCTGACGCGGCAGATCAAAGCAAAAGTGCAACCCACCTCCACCACTCTATATAGACCACCCAGCAGACCCTTCTACTGCTGCTGCTGCACCCAGTGCAAACAACCTCGTTCGCGTTCACACCACATACACTCGCCATTTTTTCCCACCAAAGCCTGGTAAAGGGTTAAGAAACACAATGGGCCATTTTTTGACGACAACGACGACGGCGGGGGACACGATCATATTCCGCTAATTTGAATATTTGCGTACTAGTTAGACCGCGTTCTAGCGCTCTCGGTTGGTGCCATTTTTATTTTCATTCACCAGTGCTTTTCGATGTCTGAACGCGGCACCGTTCTAGTTCTGGCACGTGTTGGTAGATACGCGGAAGAGATGGACTGTGCGGGTGATTCCAGTTTGTTGATTATTAAGTGGCAGATAGGATGAGTTTAATTATCAGCATTCGTTTATCGTTTGATGGTTTAATTATTTAGACAAAGATAGATCTTCCCACAATAACGTCGTGCCGTTTTTTATTAATCCAATGTACACGGGAGCTCTCATGAAGTACTCGTGGTAGATTGCGGATTTGTGTGACATGTTTACCATCCATAGTGGTCACACAGCAGAGAGGATCCATGGCATAATGCTTCGCCGTTCACGCTGATACAACGGGGATCATTGGATCGAATCCCATCCAGAGACCGATGGATAATCTTTCTTAGTAAGGCATTTTAAATGCTCAGCATCGACCTCAGTTGATCATTAAGCAAAAGAGGGGAGAGTGAGTACCAGAACAAGATTTCATACCTCGATAAGTGAAATAAAAAAAAGTACAAGCCGCGCTCTCGATACTGGTGCGGTTTTTTATTCGTCCTGTCCTGGTATCTATCATTACTCATTCTAACTGATCTAAATTCATACTGTCGGGGTGAGCTCCGTACTGGAATGAGGACTGAAGGGCAACAGAGCCTGGTAGAGAGAAGCTTGTCGTTCCTTTTACTTGGACCACTTTTACCTTGAACACTCTAGAATATCTTGAGGCGATATTTTTGTAATGCAAAATTAATGCCATGATCGATATCTTTCGAATGATTGAAGCGTACTAATCAATATAGGTAAACCTGTTTGGAATTCTCTTAGAGCACTCATTAGCATATTGTTCCAACGCTTCAAGTAGTGCGTGTTCCTCGAAAAACCTCTACTAGGTTTTCCAAAAACCAATCCGTTTTGACATTGTAAAGATACACACGAAAAGATGTTAATTGCAATTGTTTAGTCTGATTGTTTCCTTCCTCCATTAAACATAATTTGCCACTGGCACGTGTTGTCACATCACCTCATCTGTCACTCCAGTCGGGTTAATCTCGAAAAGCGTATCGGAATGTACTGTGATCATCGGCGCCATGTTGTTTTTTTTTTCGTTTTTCGTTCGCGTGTTTGGCTTTTGCAATTATTTCAACTCTGTAGCTACTTTTTATCGACTGCATGCGATCAGCTTCGGTCGGCGCCAGCGGGTGGTGCTCTATCAGTTTTATATCAGTTGTGTCTCGCGCGCTGCCTATTACTTCCAACTGTGAAGCAATGCAGTGCAAGCAGAGCGCGCGGCGAAAAGAGACATCGGACGCTTAACACGCCAGTGTCAATCACACACAAAAAAACGCAGCAGCAAATCCCGTAAGCCCGAATAGCTCACTCACTTTTCCAGCCGCCTATCTTCGGAGTTGCGAAGGGCTTTAGGAAGAAAAAAAAGGTGCTTCCCTTGAGCTGGGGTGGAAAATTAGCAGTATCCAAACGTCGAACACGTCAAACTGTCAACCGACGGTTCGGTTGAAGGTTGAACCACCGAGCGAAACAAAGTAGCTGAAATCGGGCGGTGAAACATCATCAAGCTGTGCCCCGGTTGAAAGACAAATTAAGGTCTCTTGAGGGATTGAGCGTGTGTTTTATTTTTTGCTTTGGACTTCCAACTATCGATCAAGTACAAATGCAATTATGTACTTCGAGCGAGCACAAATACAAATTATTTGCTGTTAATAAAATCGTTCCAAAAGCGACTGTTTTTAATTCTACTCAGCACCCAACAGCAGTGAAGGGGTTTTAAATAAAACAGTTTAAATGTCAAACATTCCTTGAAGCTTAAGATACGTCTACTGAAAACTTCCTACTTTTCATATATTTCGCAACACTCGGAAACCAATTCGTACCACACAACCAGTCGCTCGCGTTCTTATCAAAACAACCAATAGGAAAAAAAAAAGTATTTTACCCCCTCCCCAACCAAAACTCACAAAATGAAAAACCCAAACTACTGCCGAGTGCGTTTCTTGACATACAATGCGTGTTATGCTAACAGGCGACAACTTTTGAGGCGCTTCCGGGAATGTTTACCAAACAATGTCACGCATAAGCATTAACCCCGGCGCGAATGGGACGCCAATTAATGAACCTTTTGAGGCATAATCGCCCAATTCGCGACGTTTGCCGTGGGCGCCTTCGATAAGCTCCATTCATAAAAATTTGGTTCCCCAAAAAATATTGCTTCGATCGTCAGTAATTTTGGCGAGCTGCTAACCGTCGCCGAAATGCAGTGCGCCGGCGGGATTCTTCCACTTATTTCGCCTGTTATGTGACAGTTGCCCAATCAGCCATGTAATGCGTGAGAGCGCGTTTACTCTTCCTTCGCCCATTTGTTGATTCTGTGCCACATTTGCGCAAAGCAAAACAATAAACCAAAACATGCTGGCAATCTTTTTCCCCGAAAAGTGATTGCGACACAGACAGCCAAAATTCATTAAAAAAGTAAACCTCCGGTGTGGTTTGTGCGTTCACCGTTTTCATTGATTTATCTATGGTTTTGGGTGTTTTGTGTTTTTATTTACTTAAGGTTCAGTTTTAGTTTTCTTTTTATTTTTCGTCGGCCGCTAGTGTCTGATTTCCGCAAAGCTTACATTTTGCGGCCTGCGACTCTGCCGTACACCAAACGCTCCAAAGGTAGTTTCGAAGCGTCTGCAAATTTAAATTCTAGACTCCGAATAAATTGCTGCCTTTCGCGGAGAAGTTTGTGCGTAAAAGAAAAGGGGACGTAAATATTCATGCAAAGATAGCTCCAAAAATAGGGATCGTTTTTTTCGAATTAATTAAGTTCGATTTCATCAACATCTAAAAATAAAACAATTGACATTCTACATTAAAACAAAACCATTCCCATTTATCTAAATACCGTCTGTCACCACACCACATTGCGGCAGAAATCGACTATATTTAGAAACATTTCAAATGCCTCCTAATTTCAGTTTGCCAATTCCAGCCGTTGATGGTTAGCACTAATCTAACACTTTTTACGATAGGAATGTTAATAGGTGCGTAAAACGCTTCGTTCGGGTTTGACAGCATCCCTCCGCTGGATGTAGAAAAGATACAAAGTCAGCATCTTCGATCACACACTTTGCATATGCATGAAGGTGCGGTGCGCTATCGTAAGAGCCGATCATCACTTCTTAGGCTTAGTGAGACCTTGAAGAAAAATATTCTGCGTAGAAAGATTTCGGCGAAGAACTTGACAGTCCAAAATCCGTGTGATAACCGATCGCGACAGGTTAAATTGATGAAGCGCCGTACACACACACCCTTACACACAAATTCATGCAAATCCACTCTGTCTACGTCCATGAAGTCAATGTTGAGGATATAAATTTCGGCTAGCTACAATTTAAACGAATGAATTTAAATTAATTTCAAAGTAGGAAGAATTTACTAGCGAATATTTTATTGCTAGGATTTGGCTAACGCGTAACCTTTTGCCCTTGAATATCACCTTTGAAGGTAATATATCTTCCCGATAGTGATCTTCGCCAATCGAAACGCTATCAAGAGACACTAATTAGATATGCCGGTGCGTTTCTGAAAGGTGGCAACGAACTACGAAAGACAATCCCAACCAGCCGAAGGAAAAAAAAACCGGTCACCAGTACCGGTACAAGCAGAAGTGATAAAAAGGCGTTACGGCGTTACAGCAAGCAAGTGCAGTAGTCATATCGGTTGACCGTGAAAATGCAGCTCAAAGCGTCTGCTTCAAGGTAGAAATGGGCCGGAAAGAAACAAGAAAACGCCACTAAAGACTCACACACACACTCACAGACACACCGGTCGGTGAAGGTCAATCGGACGATCGGAAAACGGTGAGGGGAAGTGAAGCACAAGAGACGACGTAACACATGCATCGGAAGATATGATTGTTCCCTTCGATGCAGCTGTGTAGTCTGGGCACGGAAACAAATGACATGATATCCGCATGTCTGCCGAATGGGAAGCAAGCGAGAAAGCACCCCAACAACAACGGGCAAGAACTGGACAAGTGGTCTACGGAACAGAGCAAGCCGAATACGACCAAAAGCACAAGTGCAGCGACAAGCTAAGACGCAATGTTCGCTCATGTATGTCCCATACAAGACGGAGCTCCTGAGAGGAGCGCAAAGAGCGGCAGGAAACACGATCAAAAAGGTAGGGGAAGCCGCCAGTGGACCGGAGGTCTCGGGGAATATATGAGAGGGAATTAAAACATCAACAGGAAACACATTCCAATGCTAACCGGGACCGGAACGGAACATCGAAGCGGAAGAAATTGACCGAATCAAGAGTGCGTCTGCTTGCCCTGGAGGGAGAAAAAGGCGTGCAAATGAAACGAGCATAATAACAATGGTTTTCGACCAGATCCTGTAATGCGCAATGCGAAGTTTACTTATTCTTCACAAGTTCTGAGAATATTGTTGCAAGAATTCAACATAGGAATTCAAGCATCTTCACATCCAACACCGCTTATGATATCGGTGAAGTACATCCAGAAGGACAATAGTTCTTCGAAACTGAATTCAAGCTGTTTGCTCTCGTTTGCGAAAATATTTAGTTCTGGTTGTCTTTTCGACGCCGCGACACTCTGCTCACTCAACCGGTTCCCTCAGATCACCAACATCGCATATAACGCTTCTGCTGCTTGGTGTTGCTGCCGACCCATCACTACACCCTTCTGTCTGCAGGCAGGTCTCGCCAACAAACTCTGGCAGAATTTATTCAACAGCATGGAAGCAAACACAGATGGCGCCGCTTGGACAGGGAAAACAACAGACGTACGCCCGTGTCTCTCACCTTGACAGCTCCATTTAATCGCTTCGTTCTGCCACGGCACATCACAGCCAGACAAGAACACACACACACACTGGAGACCATGCTCAGCAATACAAACCGGTGTAGCGCGATCGTGATTCGCGATAGGCTGATAAGGGTAGGTCTGCACGAACCCTCCATTGACAATAGACAGTCGAGAATGTCGCGGCGTGATAATGGAGTGGCGGCTTCCGTCTCTTATCACAGATGCAAACCCATATACACTCACACACACCGAGACCTGAGCGATCTCGCGTCTTTTAGCTCAGGCAGCCAGTGCATCTACATTGTGTCAATCTAGACTTTACCCGTGAATGAAAACAAACCGATCTACTACAACATGTCCAGGTCCTTATGTCACTGTCTGCAACACACTCGTGGTAGACTGAGGTGGCTGTGTGTGATCGGTGTCTGCTTCTGATTGCAGTTGAATGTCACAATCTGCGCTTCTGCGGGGTCTGCGCTACTAGATGAATAAGCAGTTATATGGAGCAAATAAGGCTGGCCTTGAAAATTAGCGTGCATGTGCGAAGAGAGAATTGCAATCAATGGCAGGCGCAGAGCAGCGCAGCAAACACACAACACACTCCAATTTCCGCACCTTTTTATCAGTTTTGTTTGGTGACCAAACACTATTTGACGTACGATCGAAGAACGTTTTATCAGTACCTATCTTTTCCACAAGCAACTTAGCATGTCAATACTGAAATAATCAATAAATATCGCCTTTTTGTTATTGTTTGGGCTCTACTATCATATCCCGTCTCGGTAAGACACTATGACGCAACCTTATACCTGAGATTTCCCCAATCGGAAGGAGTCCTACCACTTATGGTTCTTCAATACATCAATCGAGTTTTGAACCCAGACCAGATGGGGTTATTGGGTGTGCGACCTGCTGTTTGAGCGGTACGATCACCACCTGTATCTGAGCCAATATAAATACATACATGGGTTTATTCTGCGTATACTATTTCAAACGCTCACAACAGGTTCGAAGCTGTGAAATTTATTTAAATTAAAATCTCTCGTCTCATGCGTATTAAAACCACCAGCATTCGAGCATACGTTTTTCGAGATCATCCGAAAAATTTACACACGATACCGCACACCTGCAAATACAAAAAACCAGATTTTCATCCGTAAAGAAAATAAGACACACAAAAACAAACGCAAACCTGTAGACAGCGTTCCCATGAGAAGTAGACACAAAGTTCCCATCCCTGAACCCCACTCTACAGCGCCATCTAAAACAAGAACAAAAAATCCAGATTTGATGCGTCCACACAATGCCAAAAAGAAGAGGTTTTTACGATTCGAGACAGCACAACGGTCTGTGTGTGTGTGTTGTCCTCACCGCCCAACACATCATCTCGACGGCCTTGCCCACGTTCTGCAATCTGTTGTCAGCCAAAAACCGAATAAAAGGTTCGTGACGCATGGAGGCCGCAAGGTACACACCAACTACACGCCTGAAGTGACTCCAGCACTCTCTGGGCAAACAGCACAAACTAAGGAACACACTTTTTATTCCCGGTGCCTTTACTTTAAGGTTATGTATTTTATGGTTGCTTCTAGTGCAGCACGATGCTATGCCACGGACCGGATGGAGATCTACAAGAAGAAAATTCTAACAATCAAATGGCAAGCAAACACTTCTTACAGGGCGACCTCATAAAACAGTGCCAGTGAAAGCAAAAAGCGTCCAGAAAGAGATCGTGCAAGAAAAGACGAGTAAAAGTATAGACGAAAATCTGAGGAGTCGTCTTGCACAAAAAAAACTGCACACAAAACCCGTTCTTGCTTCTCCAAAAACAACACACACTTCAAGCGACGAGCTGAAGCCGGTAGACAAGCAACGGCGCGACGACATCGTTCTGCTGCTCTTCTTCGCTCATCGCACCGTGGTTCCATCAGCAAACAACACCGATCTTTGTCCACCGCAGTTGCCGAAACAGACAGGCGGCGCAGCAGCAACCGCAGGCAAAGTGCAAGGAAACACACGAACCAGCCATATGTGTGCATGGCGCGATCTAGCCGAACGATCGCGTGTTATGCTGCAACAAGACGCAACACACGCATACACTCGCACGCAGCAAGAGAGACATCGACATCAAGACACATGGGCATGGGAAAAAAACCATCACCGTAAGACGGTGAGATGAAGAAGAGGCGATCCAACGCCGAAAATGCGGGACCCGCGTACCGTTGATGTGGACCACAAACGCCAAAAACATGATGGCTTTTTGGAGGATTTGGGAAGCTGCACAGAGAGACGCAGGAAGCTATACGACTTTGTCGTCTGGTTGGATGGTCGAGATGTTCTGCAAAACATTGCGAAGAGAATCGAGCAAGTAACATGGAACCTAAGACGACTTTTTCCAACAAAAAGCACGAAGGGCAGCAGTAAGATATCTCACGACTTTGTCTACGAGATGGTCAGACAAATATTGCGAAGAGAGTCACCCCAGTAATGAGGCACCTTAGACAACTTTTTGCCAACAGAAAAGAGCCACTTGACTTTTACTCACAAAAATCTGCTTCAAAAGCATGATTTTGATGGTCTTTACAAGGCAGAGCCACCATGTTGGAAGATCGGTTGGTAGAGTAGCTATAGATTCAAATAATACAGGGCCACACCTCTCTGTCACCCTTCATCCAGCAGGTCCACCACATTACCTTCCGTCATCGATGCGACAAGAGCAGCTTCAAAAAAAAGGGTCAAAAGAACCGTCTTGTCAGTACCGAACCGGAAGGGACCGATCAGACTCGATGATGCGTGAGGCAATAAAGCGAGCTCGGAGTGGCCGATGACAACAAATGAATAGCGCTCGAGCGGGCACACCGTACACGATCCGCCAACAGAGCGAGGGCTGATGATGATGATGATCGTCGTCGTCAGGTTTGGTACAGACATAATGGATAAATAAGCGATTCACCGGAACGTCCTTCACTGGAATGTTTTCTCGCTTCGCACGGTCGTGGTCTCCCACTCCCGGTCGCTTCTAAGCCTAAATTATTGTACCACTGCAAATGGGTTGGAGTTGGAGCAAATGCGCGCGAGTGATCGTTTGCTGCGTTTGCTTTTCCCCAAAACGAAAATTGCTGTCGTCAATCAAACAAGCGAATATCGCGATGTGTGCAGCGAGAGTGCAAATTAACAAACGAATCCCCACGTCCGGTAGACGGTACAAAGAGGACACCAAGAAAACAGCAACCAAAAAGGACATGCAAAGTAAAGAAGATAAGGACCAGCAAAATGCCAGACCGGTTTGACGATAGTTTGTGCGTTTGGGTGTGTGTGTGTGTTTTTATGCTCTTTTTCCACCCATCCATCCATCCATCCCCTTTTGGTGGATTTCTTTTTGCATTAATTTGCTTCTCCACAACATTTCGTCTGTCTGTTACGCTCGCCTGAACAACGCGCGTTCCAAGCGATTGTAAGCGGGGTTTTTTTCTTCTTCTCCAGGGTTTTTTTTTCGCTCCTATCGTACCTGGTGAGCCTACCCTGGTGGTGGCAAGGGCTGGTGGTGGCAAGGGCTGGTGGTGGAAAGGGTCCATCGGTCATCGGTCTTTTGCGGCAGAAGTGGAACGAAGCGAACAAACCCTGCAACCCTGGCAAAAGAGTGGAAAGAAACCTGAACACCGAAAAGCACCGAAACGCGAAAAGAAACGCAACGAAAGAGCGTACCAACCAGCCAACAAACCAAACCAAACCTTTAAAAAAAAGAGCGCGCGGCGGCAACCACGACCACGACGACGACGACACAGCGCCAAAAAATAGAATGGAACAAAGAGGAAAAACCACGATAACCGGGCAGATATAGCAGAGCAAGAAGCCGCAACAGCAGCAGCAGCAGCAGCATGATGAAGGCGCACACTGCTGCAACCGGAGTACAGAAACACGTGGAAACGGGGAAGGGGATGTAGGGAAGGAGGGGCGGGGGAACAGGAGGTGGAATAAAACACAAACCCGAAACAGAGCCAAAAAGGAAGCGCGGAAAACGCGGCTCACAGCGCTGAACAAGCGCAAACGGCAACGACGACGACGACGGCGGCACAAAATGCATGCATATACGCATACTTCCACACAACAAACGCAAGCGAACCGGGCCGGATGGATACACCACCGAGAGCGAAAAAAGCGATAGAAAATAAAATTAAAATAAAAAGCCTCACCACACAAACACACACACATACGGGGCATGTGACGAGACAAAACGCCAAAGTCTTTTCGACCTTTGGGGGATGGGGGGGGTGTCTTTCTTCCTTCGTTGCTTCGTGTCGGCCACCCTCAACAATGCGTTCACTCCCGGCGAACTGACAGATCCACTCTAATACTTTTTGCTTTTCCTGAGCTCCAGCACCAACACCTGTAACTACCAGTTCCCACAAAAAAAAGCATCTTTTCAACCCTTAAATATTTCTTCTCAATAAAATGAAGATGAGATATTGCAAGACACGGCTCATCTCATACACGTGAGGCGAGAGTCTCTGTAATTGCATATACTCCAGAGAGGAATGACATAATAATCTGGTAAGGGGTTTAAACGCTTCTTTCCTTGAGAAGCTCCCAACATTGTTGTAATCCAGTAATATCTCTTGGAACATTTTTAAGAGACACTTTGAGTCGTCATAGCATCACCTATCTAGGGTCAAAAGTCATACACAACAACCACATCAGGCTCAGGAAACTTCTCAGCTCAACACGCTTGACGATGCTTAGACCTCAGCGAACATTTATAGGCCAAGTGCTCCCACACACACTGCTTACACCTCTAAGACCTGGAGTCTGTCCAGACGATCTTTTCTTAGTCACGTTCGAGAGGAAGATGCTGTGAAGGAATAAAGGAGCAGCTACGAGGTTCTAAGAGATATCGATGATCTCTTTAGAGAACTCTACTTGATGAGCTCATTAGTGAGCTGATCATGTCATGAGAATAACACTGGACGGTCTGTTTTGGCCGTCCACAAAAGTCTTGGAAGGCTTAAATTACGATGGAGTATGGAGGTTGATACGTTTTCCAGAAAACCCAGCAATTAAAATTGGCAGAAGACAACGCTAAATCATAAACAGTGTCGAGGACTACTGCAGCGCCAGATAGGTAACCAAGTAACGATTCTGATTGAATTCAACTTTCATGTCACTTTCAGAGATCATCACCTAACCGACACTTGTATTCTCACTGTCGCCCTCTCAGCTTCGATCTTGAAAAATGTGTATCTCACTGTTGACTGTGCGGCTTGGGCTGACATCTTTCCCGTTCCCAGTCATGTCTGCATATTCCCCCGTTCGATGGTGGAGAAAAAAAAACCACCAAAAAAAATTGGCTCACTTTGCTCTTTTGCTCGGCCGCCAAAGTATGTGCCCCTTCCCGAGACACAGTTCACAGTGGTGTGCACTTCTTTGCCTTCTTCAATATGGGCCCAGACGGTGCAGTCAGTCAGTAACCGCCACAAGTCTGTCGGTAAGACGCGGCAACAGACAAACAGGAAAGCGCGAGTATATATATATTTTTATCTCTCTTCCGATCTTACCGACTGGCGCACATATAATGCGGCGCACATGCGCTTACATAGGCAGCTCAAGTGCAGCATCCTCTCCACCCTCCTGTCTCACCCTCAACTCCCTCCCTCACGTCCTTCAGGAGCAACACGCAAAACTGAGCAAATCAGTTTTTACTCGCATAACTCATGAACATGTTTGCTGTGCAAGTTTTTGAAAAATAAGTAAATGCCATCAAGAGCTGTACTTTTCATCAGCATTTCTTTTCATAGGTCTTTTCAAATGCGCCTTGATATATCTTTATGTAAACAAATAATAAAAACACAACCTACACCACACGCGTAAAAATTTATGTCTTTCTTGTCCGAATTCTTTCCGCCCCGTTTGGATGGGCGGAAAACGATTTTCCACCACGCAAAGGAAAAACTATCCGATTTCATTGTGTGTGCTGCGAAAAAATGCGTTGCTAAGCAACCGGAACACATCGATGAATGGAAACCTTACTTCACAAAACGATAAACAAATTCCAACCATCGTTCGGCCAAGTTCGCCCGCCAAAGTTTTACCCTCCAAGACCTCCCCCCGGTGGGGTGTGGAACAAAGCGCATTTTCCTAACCGATATTAAATAGCAAACAAAATGTGTTACCCGCTTTTTTTTATTAATCGCTTGATTGCACAGCCCTCAAGAAATATTTTCCACCCTCCCCAGACACACACACACACGCCTAACGTGGCTTGCCAAATATGATCATGATGCGCACATTGATTCGTTCTGCTCATCATATTCATTCACTAGAAAGAGAAAGAGAGAGAGAGACAGCGATCACGCTCGTCAGATTGAACAAGACACAAGCGAGCAATCAAGAGCTAAAAAGCCTCTCGGTCGCGCGAGGAAAAGCTAAATTTAGCAAATGTGTCAAAAAAGACTTTTCCTCGGCCATCCATCCATTCCACCGATCGGTTCAATTTCGCTCGCGACCATGTCCAACGCTCGCTCTCAAAGGCCATAGTAGAACGCTGCACGGGTACTAGGCGTTTTTCGCTGTTTTCTTCTATGACCGTGACCGTTGACTAACGCAGACGGCCGGACGGACGAACAGGGACGGCAACCGACCAAACAACAAGCAACCAAATTCCACCCCCCCACCGGGAGGGAGTGAGTAAGTGGCCGAGTGAGGCGGCAGCCCCCATCACCATCATTTGCAAGTAAAAGAAGGCAGGCGACAGTTCCAAGAGACCAAATCGGCGCAGCTCGGCGGCAGCGGCGGCGAATGACGTCAGAGTGTGCTCTCATAGCGCACACACAACCGGAGTTGGAATGGAAGGAATGTAAAATAGGGACAGAAAATTACCACCAAAGCATGACCCCCTAGAAGAGACTCAACTCAAGATCTCGATGCTGTCTGATTGATGCTGCCTCTGGCTCTCTGGCTCATTGATATTTAAAACTTGATTGGTATCAGATTTAAATCATTTCATTCAATGGCACAGCACCGAATCCTGACCGGACATGTAGTGGTATAAAAGTGGCCAGATCGAGGGACAAAACAATACACCACCACGAATCAGTCAGATGTGATTGAACTCACTCTGTTCGAAAATAGGTTCAAAATTGATTCCATGACCTCCACCTCACTCGTACCTCCTCGTTCGCTCTCCGTACATGGAAGTCCAAATCACGGCGCGAAAAATAGACACTTTCCAAAGAGCAGGCCAACCACGCCGACGCCCACTGTTTGTTGTGTTATGTCTAGCGCGTCTGTCCGCGAATTCCATAGCAAGATGATGAGTGCTGTGTGGTTACATCGGTGATTATTACCATCGTTCGCCGCGCGCACACACACCGGTCACGATCGCGGCTAGACGCGCCTCTGTCAAGATGACCCTGAGTCGCGAGCACACACGAAGAAAATGGACGCATCGAGGCACCAACGACGCAAACAATAACAAATGCAAAAGCGAGCGCGAGAAGCAAAACATGCAGAATAAAGCACCACAATCGCACAACAATGTAGCTGTGGTCATCGGACGAGTTGTCGGCTGTGTCGTGACCGAAGAAGACCGACGCCGATGTCTGATGCTGCAGCGGACGGCGATGATGATGATGGCCTTCTCTAGGACGGTCGAACACGACGAATGACCCCACGGCTGGTGCGTGTTCATCACACCCGAGAGCAGGCAGGCAGGCCGAGTTTGGCAAGAAGAAACACTGGGGATGTCACAATGACCTTTCGACGATTAAGCTCCACTTTTGGGAGGAGGACGATCGACGGCTCTGATCGATTTGGTTAAATGTATCGCTCCATCCAACATAAGAATTTATTCCAGATTACAACCCCATCAATATTTATACGAACGAGAATTCGAAGCTACAACGGGCATTAGAATACGAAACGAGTCTGGCAAAAATTTCGTATGCGAAGACAACAAGTCTCACATCGCGAATCATCAACAAGATGCTGTTTTCAAACTACGGGAAACAGATAAATCTTGCTTATTGGAAGGAATTTCAGGGTCACTTCTTGAATCAAAATGTTAACTCTTTTTTGGCCAAAAGTTTTTTTTTACAAAGATTTGTTTCCTAATTTTAAAGACCAGACCACGCCGGATGTTCGATTCCACCAGACCAGGGTGATTTAATCGCTCTCTCAGCAAGTACAAGTTCTCTCTCGCTCTCTCACTTAGTCAAACAAATATTGATGGTAGATATTTTCTATTTAAACACACACACACTCATACACAGAAAGGGGTGTGCATGGCCAAAAACAACAACATTACCACCCCTAATCTCCACCAATCTACCCCTACCATCCGTGACTACTTTTGGCAACTAAAAAACCAAAAGCCGTGCAAAGAAAGGCAAAACTTTGCTCTGGCTCCCATTTCTGAACCACGCCGAATAAAAACGAGACCCCCCTTTCTAATGGCAATCAGACCTCCGTTCGTCCGACCTGCTACCATCATGCCCCTGCCTCTTCCAATCTCTTCTGTGAACGCCATAACGCGCCAAAATTCATACCGAAGGTCAAACATTTTTCGACGGCGCACTAGGTTAATACCGATTGCCAAAGATTAGACGAGACAGGTTCATATTCCTCAATGTTCGAAGTGAATGAACGAATAAAAAAGGAATTGGCCGCTACGATTGGGGTTAAAGCGAGAGTTACGAACTTAGTTTGAGCGGCTGAGATCGTTAAGGTAAAGGACAAGACTTTTTTTATTATTAAGATCATTTTAACTTGACTGGAGATATTATTGTATGTAACAATAGCCTAAGCAGTCTAAAGCTCGTGACCTAGAAAACACTCGACACGATTTCTTTAATAGCAACCTCTATTTTTAACTAGGAACTAGATATACTTAATTTGACTGTAAAACACCCTTCTTTCTCTTAATCGATGTCACCTTGTACGGATTATCTCACAGATTAAGCTTTCTCTACAAAGTTACATCACACATGCTCAGTGGTTCCAGACTTAGACCTTGGGGCCTTGGAACGTGAAAGACACAAAGATGAGCGTAAAATCGTAAACGAAGATGAGCTAGGTTTAAAGTTCGCTTTTGGGCTATCTTCAACCATTTCACCCAGTTTTAAATCTATGCAAAGGTTAGGGGTTCAGATTACTTAATCAAACCACAGGATTTCCAAACATGCCAAGCTTCTTCGTCGAAACAATCGAAATGCTTTTTGAAGGTTTTTTAAAACAATAAAATAATCAACACCGCCCTTAATGATCGATGGTGAAGAATCCTTTCGACGCCATATCTTATCGCCGCGGTTCGCGAAATCGGGAGAGAAAGTAACAAATTGGACTTGGGCCAACATTAATCAATAACATCGTACACCTGCTGACGCGAACATCTAATCGCCGAAATGGCCAACTGAGCCACGTTGGCAGCCAGAAAAGTTTGATAAACCCTCCGCCGACCCCGACCCGAAAATGGACGATGCGCGTGTTGCGTGTGTAACAGCGGGAAAGACAGACCGCCACCAACACCAGCGTTGCAAAACAGCGTCACGAGAGTGAACGAACTACCCCCAATCCCACCCAGTGGACGAGGTTTTCGCAGTTTTCTCTTCGCACCACACCACGACCGGCGTGGCAGGCAGCCCAGGAACGTACGTACGTATGCATATTGTTTCATCGTGCGCGCGGTGTCGATACCAGTGGAGCACAACGTCTTACGCCAGATTCACAAACATTCCCCTGTTCCTCTATCTCGCCCAACTCTGCTCCCTCGTTCCCAAAGCCCCGTTTGGTCAGCCTGAAAAGATGTGGCCGTGAAAAAAAAGGTTTGCGTTGTAGCGGCGAAGAGAAAATGGTCAACAACACTCACAATCATGCTGGCACAGAGGTTGCAACTCGACGAGGTGGGTTGTATGCTGCCTTCGCTTCTTGGAGTTTAATGGTACAACAACCTGAGCATTGACTATCTTCACTATTGGTTAACGTTAGATGAAAGATCCTACCATTAGAGCACATCGCTAGAGTTCAACTTAGAGTAGAATTCCCTGAAGTTATCGAAGAGCTAACCAAATTTGAGCAACAAAGAACATTGATTCAATTCGATTGTTTACGACACAAAAATATCTCCCTTCAACACGCTCGCACACTAGACGCCGACGAATGATCCAATTTTTCGCTCTTGATTTACCGAGGCGTCGTTTTCCGCGCCGCAACACGCACCACTTGACGCAAGTGGCTGACATCACCCATAGCGAGAAGCAGAACAAACGCACAACACATTGCAAACATAAGGCATCACACAAGCGACATAACACTCGTCCACGCATCAGAACATAAACATCGGAACAACGCTTGGCATGTACAGTAAAGTACAAAAACAAAAATCCAACAACCCTTCGTCAAACCGCAATAAAAACTCACTCACTCGCTCGCTAGCATCAAAGTTTATACAAACACACCGAGAAAGGATTGACAGAAATTTTGACTTCAAAAGTGGAACCAACATTACAAGTTGCGTTAGGAAAACGAAAAACTCTCTCTCTCGCTGACAAATAATTTATAGCGATCGTCCCCACAGCGCATAGAGCATGTCGCACAGGAAATACGTTCTTCTGCACCAGCGACAGGAACCTATATACAAATGCAAAGTGCTCTCCATGTTCTCTGCCCCGTGTCAGCCCGGGAAAGCAAGAAGGAAGTGATTGTTTGTCAAGCATCTCGCAACGTGTCAGCAACAATCGAATAAAGTGTGTGTGTTGTTTTTTCGCTTTCTGCTCACTGAGTTGTGCTGTCTGCCGAGTGCTTGTTGGTAAAGTGCTGCTTAAGATCGAATAGCGAGGCTAAGGTTGTCACAATGCT
Organism: Anopheles stephensi; assembly: GCF_013141755.1. NCBI lineage: Eukaryota > Metazoa > Arthropoda > Insecta > Diptera > Culicidae > Anopheles > Anopheles stephensi. The sequence goes on along the minus strand of NC_050203.1, from coordinate 86,172,797 downwards.
TCGGGGCAGAGTTTTGGATGTTGATGTTAACACTTAGTTCTGGCTCGTGGTTCGATTCTGATGCTGCCTGAAAAGAAATGATGTCTCTATGCGGAGGATCTAGGGCACAACAGTTCTATTGTAGAATTTACAGCATGTCCAAAAACGACTCATATTCAGAATATTTTTGATATGGAGCTTTAGGACGCAAAGAGGCTATAAGACTTAAATTGGATTCCTCTGCATCTTAGACTGGAAGGATCAGGTCAATGACGCAATCCAGTCAGAGTTCAAATCTCGATCGGACTTGGACCTTAGACCACCAGCTCTCCCATACACAGGACAAAGATTTATGGGCAATAGAGGCTATGCAGTCACACAGATATTCTGATTAACTTATCTTCATGACCAAAGTCCAGAATTTTAAGCTCCAACAAAAGTGGCAAATTCTTCACAATAAACACACCCTCGAAATAGGGGCAAAAACTGACCCCCAAAATTCCTCCTGGCGTGCTGTTGTAATTTATTATTTCCGTTTTCCATTAGCAATCACCTGCTTTCTAGCAATAAATCAAACAAACAAAAGGGTACCACCAGCACACTTCCATCACCATCATCCTGCGCGCCAGAAGCAGCAAGGGGGTGATAACTGACAACCGACCACCGACAACAGAGCAGCAATGTGCGTTCCATTTGCGTCATAGGCTCATGCAATCAACGCCAACCCAGACAAGGCGCAGACGGCTACTAGCAGTGACATGCGCTTATCTCAAATTCTACAGTGCGTCGCTTTGTGCGAAAAAAGTGTGTGTCCCGCAAAAAAAAACCCACCAGTAGTAAACCCATTTAATCCTCTCGCAACGTAAACGTGTAAACGGTAGTAAAACGATCACCTCCGGAGCCAAACGATAAGAATACTGCTGCGACCAGTCGCTTGGCAGTAAAGAAGAGGCATTTTGAATGGCGTCTGATAATGGGAAACGTCTCTGATAGGACGGTACAGGAAGCCACCGGTCCGCTTACCTTTCGTCTCGCAAACATGAAGACCCGTCCACATTCCAGCTCCTCGATCTCGCGCTCCTTTTGCCAGATTTTATCCAGCACCTGCGCATGCTCGTCCCGATTCTTTTCACTCTCCACCACGTGGATGTACGAGCGCCAGTTGCTCGAGTTGAATCCCCAGTGGCAGGTGCGGATCTCCTGCGGCTCATGCTGGTGGCACACGAACTTTTGCGGTGAGAACAGACCGCGACACTCGGCACACTCGATGCAGGTCGGTTCCTCGAAGCTGTACAGCTCGGGCAGAAACAGACCTTCGCCCTTCCCAAAGCATCGATGGTACACGCGGAAGGATCCGTTCAGCACACCACCGCCACCCTTCAGCCGGGGTCGCAGCTCGTGCGCTTGGTGGAGCAGTGAGCTGCACAGTCTCTCGGCGTTGGTGCGCGTTATCAGCCCACAGGTCTTGGCCGTGTCGGGGATGATGTTGGCGCGCTTGAACTCCTGCAGCTGCTGATCGGTGCAGTTGTACAGGTAGATCATTAGCTCCTGAATGCTGCGATTGATCTGCTCCACGCTAAAGTCCATCAGGATGTTGTTGAAGATCTGCGGCAGACAGAGTCGGGTTTCGCCCCCGAGCAGAAAGCACCCGATGCGTTTACCTTCCAGTACGGTCATCTGCACGATACCGCAGTCTGGGTCGGGTGTTGTCATGATCGGTACGCCTGGGACCGGTGGACCCATCGGCGTCTGCTGTCTCGCTGATGGCTGGACATCTTCGTCACTGCTCCCGCGCGAAGCTCCATGATCTCCACCGTGCTGTGAACTGTGTTGATGGTGTAGCGGCAGATGCTGTGAAGCGCCAGAACCATGCAGGTCTGGCGTGTCCGCCCGTCCAACAACGATCGTCGAGCTGCTCGCCTTGCTCGGATGCACCAGCGACAGGCCCGGGCCGTGCAGACTCCGGGGCGCTTTGTCCTGGTACGTCTTCAGCACCGAGATGAGATGTGGTGGCACGTATTCCGTCATGTTTGCTAAACACTAACGCACACACACACACACACACGCACTACCAAACGCAACTGCACAACATGCGCTTACGCACCGGCGCACTCAACTCGCACACCAATGTGCGCCAATTTCCTCCTCTAAACGCACGTACGCACACACACACACCAACAATACAAACAAATGGTGAAAACCCGCGCTTCACTGCGATTCACTTTCGACTCACGTTGTTGTGATGGAAGCTGCGGCTCTCACTATTCCGATCTCACTACTGAGATACTCACACTACGATCGAATCTACTACTTCCCTTCTGCTCCTTCTTTTTCTTCTTTTGCGCTATCCTCTCGTTTTATGCGCGATCAAATTTTCCTTTTCGCATCCTTTTTTTCCTATTTTTCCTTTCCCTTTTTCTCACTTTGCACTTGGCGGCGAACGCACTTGCCTCCTCGGTGCACTCAGACACAAAACATAGACCCCCCTGCACGCACACAAACACGAGCGTGGAGAAGAAAAACACTCACAATGCACGCACAACCCTTCGGATCCACACACCACCCTCCCCGTTTCTTTGCACACCCTTTCTCACTCACTCTCTCTCTCTCTCTCTCTTTCTCACATGCACGCACGCTTGCTTCTTCTCTTGCTCACTTCCTATAGTGATTTGAGGTTTTCCACGCTCCACGCCGCCTTTCACGCTGGGTCGAGCGGGGTCGCTTTGGCTTTGCTCATTGCTTGCTCGCTTGCTTGCTAGTGCTCACTGACTGATTTGCTTCTGCGCCATCATCTTCTCTCACGACCGTACTGTTGTTGTGGTTGCTGTTGCTGCGTTTGGGGCTTTCATCTTATTCTCATCCTCATCGGCATCGTCGTCGTCGCGCGATCAGCTCGATCGTACAGCATCGCGGCTGATGATGACGCTGCTGCTGCGCGTAGAATTATTTTGGCGAGCCATCTTTTCTCATTTCCTTTTCTTCCACCTCACTTTTTGTTGTTACTCGTCACACAAAAGCACACACGTTCTCGCACACAAGCACCGAAATGGCTGTATATGCTTTGCTGATCACTACTTCTTCACTGTGGCGCGTCGTATCCCGGGGACCGGGGCCTTTTTTTCATTCGTTTTCAACTCTCGTATCCATCTCAGGGGCGCCAACCACCACCAACCTTCTTCACTCCGTCGGAGGTGCCTTATTTGTGACCGCACAACTTCGCTAACTCACACACATACACCGTCATGCGTTCTGTAGCCGCCTGCAACAGAAAAATGGAAAACAAGACAACAAAATAACATTATGCGCTCGCGTCCGGATTGCATGCTATGCTAATATGCTTTCTTGGGAAGTTGTTTTGTGGATGAAGGTATGGTGCGTTTCATTCCGTCCTGCGGTCCTGCCGTTAGTCAGGAGAATCGGCAAACGATGTCATGCCCAACTTTATCGACTTTTCTTCGTGGACGACCCGGCGGATTTGACGTTTATTTTTGAACTTTGCATTTTCGCATGGCCTACCACGACACAGTCTGTTAGTATTTGTTCGCGAAGATAAGGACGAGTGCATATAAGCGAGACAGTGAACAAACTAACAGACACTGATTCCGACACCACGCGGTCCTGTACGAACCGTTGTTTCGCAGCGAAAAGCCGGCATTTGTCATTACAGACACGATAATCGATGTTCTCTTGGGTTTCTTTTCTTTATCTAGTAGTCTAGCCCAGATATGATGGTATAGTCTTCTTAAGGCAGGACCGGATATCAAATCCCATCCTGACCGTCTCACTGGATAAACTAAGCCAAGGAAGCTAGTGATGTGCCAGACGAAGATCGTTTAAGGTTGTAAAGCCAAAGAGGCAGAACACTTACACTAACAACAATGCCTACAATGCACAAAACGGAAGTGAATTTAGTAGTTCCCACTGTCTGATGCTGTGCTTGCGTCATCTGTCATCAAAAGCATCCAGCAACCCCTGGCAAGTTTTGCAAAATGGCGGGTACCGCTTTGCAGGGGATGGTGTCATATCAACAACATTGCACAAATCCCAAACAACACCGCGATGTTCCGCTGTAGTGTTGTAGGGTCGGCTTAATCAGTGTCTCCCTTCCGAAACACTCACACGTACACAGCCGAGCGCATTAAACAGATTGATAAGAGCGATCTTTCGTGTATGCCTGCGCCTTAGTCGGCCAGTCCACACTCTGACCCGTCTGTCGGTGTAGGAATGCAAAAAAAAAAGGGAAACAACAACCAAACGTCACACTACATGCCCCATCCTGTGTCCCCGCTTGCTCCACAAACACACAACACACATACACAACAATGGTGGCGCACCAGGCACCGCGTGCGCAATTGTGCTCGTTTTCACCGCAATCCGGCCCGCTTCTCTCTCACATCTTCCATCCTACACCGACCGACCGACCAGCCGTGTCTCAGCACTTACGCAACTCGACTTTTATTATAATCGCACACACATACACACGCTCTCATCCCCCGGAGTCGCCGTCACCCTCGTGTCGACGTCGTCGCGTCGCTGCAGCACTGAAGCTGCTGTCTGCCGCTTCAACCCTTCTTTCCGACAGAGGGTTGCACCCGACAGACAACGGAGGAGGGCCGGGGAGGAGAACAAGGGGTAGTTGGGTGGTGGGTTGCTCGGAATCAGTCTGTCTGACTGTCTGACCCCGTCGTCGCTCACTCGCTTTCGCTGCTCTGTCTCGCTCTATCTCTTTTCAACGCATGCGCTCGCTTTTGACGTTTTGTTAACTTGCCACAGCCATTCGCGCGACCGTTTTTCCGTTTCGCCTACACTCGCACGGGACACACGGGGCGCGTTACTACTTCGCGCTCCCCCATCAACAATGCACACATACGCACACACACACGCGCATCGCTAGACACAGTCGCAACCTGTCGTCTCTCACACCCGCGAACACCCCGCGCACACATCCCACCATTTTCACACCTCGGCCAGTTGAATTTTTCGGGTGCTTTACGGTGAGGAAGATCGCTTTGACCGACGTTTTTTTTGCGCTGCGAATGCAACCCCCGGATCGGGTAGAGTGTGTGACCGATACCGTCGCCGCTTCTTCTGCTTCTTGTGCTGGTTTCCTCCCTGCTTACTTTGTTACACTACTACGTCCCTTCATTCATCCCTCCCGACGATTTATCATCGCACGCAACCCCTCTGCCAAAATCGGCGGCGGCGGCGGCGACGACGACCACGAAGCTTTTCCAAAACCAAACGACGGACGCGCGACAAACAAAAATCGTCCACGTCCGTTTCCTGCTGCTGCTGCTGCTGCTGGCACGGGGAGATTTAGCCGCTTTTTCCCCCTTTTCCTTTTGCACCGCGTGCCACGCAGAAAAACGCAAATTTGCTGCTTGCTTTGCTGTACACCACCGAAAAAGAGAGGAAAAAACAAGTAACACTGGTTCCCGAGACCGCGCGCACACAGAAAAAACCACCGAAAAGCAGCAGCAGCAGCCGCCAGCAGCACGGCACGGCACGGTGGAAAAACGATGCTGTCGGGTTGGTGGTTTTCTTCCTCACTTCGAGATGATTTTTCCTCCCAAAGTAGGCAGACAGACAGCGGCGGCAGCAACATTCGTTTCGTACCTTGCCACCCGGCCTACTAGAGGTTGGGTGTTTGCATGCATGTGTGTGCCCTGTTTTTCGGCCTCACATTTGCAGTGTTTTGTTCTGAAGCAGATTTTTCACCTTGTTGTGTTTTTCATCGATTTTACACATTGTACGAAAATATGCACCCACTGCTGTTTGGGGCCAGTTTGCACACCGCTAGCGTGGATTTGAATTTTCTGTATCACACGACAGTTCACGCCACAGCTTCTTCTAGAACCTTTCCCTTTTCCCCCACGAGAGCAACCGCCCCAACATCATCGCGATTTTTCCGCAGTTCCACAGACGCATTTTTCTTCACCAGAATTTTCCTTTCGCAACCCGATGCAGAACTTCCCTCCGGCAGGTGTGAAATCGGCTTTGGCCAACCGATGGTGCCTACCTTGTTTGCTCGCCTTCTTCTGGTTCCGAAATTCCGAATTTCCAACCACACTTTGCTATGTTTGCCTTCTTCGTTCGGCTTCACATTTATCCCTTTTTCGGTATCGGATGCACCGCCAGCCTCACCCGATTACAGACACACGGGACACACCGCTCTTTGCGCAAAACACCGTGTGCCTTCTGTGGGGGTGGGGGGCTGTCCAATTTTCGGGGGAAACGCGCGAGGCCCACGATGAACGGGAGGAAAAACCACACACACGGCACGGCCAGCAGCTAGCCCAAGCACATACACTCGACACCCCGAACAACAACCGACTGACTGTGGTATGTGTACATGCGCGACCGACACACACCGCACGCACAGCTCGCCAGCTCTCTTGCGTACTTTACACACACGCACGCACGCAGTCACACACGGGCAGCGCGCTGACGGTTTCGCTATTATTCCCGATCTGTTGGCTGGCGCGTCGCGCCGCTGAATTCGCAAACGGTCGCAAGCCATCTCTTTCGCACGCTATGGGTGGAAGCGTGAGTAAGCGAGAACAAAATGCTTTACCAAAGGCGTCTGTGAATAGAGAGAAGAGAAAACTGGGCGAGAGAAAACCGCGAGGCGAAAAAGCAATTGTCGGGAGAAAATAATGCAATGCATTTATTTTTCAAGCAAGCACAATACGCACAGCGAAGAAAATTCAAAAGAACGGTTAAAAAAGGCGAAATATGAATTTTGGAATATTTAACCTTGTGTCGGGGAGTAAATACCATGTTTTGAAATTTAATTATCAGAATTCAATTATTTTTTAGAAACATACTTGAAAAACTAGCCCATAGCGTAACTATTCATCAATAGTTTTCCAATCGTGTACAGTATTGAAAAAAGAATAATTTGTAAAACACCGGTAAATTGAGAAAAATCACCCAAGATCATATTTAAATGGTAAATATATCAGTGAGGTTTATTTTTTTTTATTAGAACATATTGTGTAGTTGAATGTCGCATCACAAATATTAAGCCCATACTAATTATCTACGAATTGTCTAGATGAAAATGCATCATGATACGGATTGATTGCTTTGTAGCTACTTTACTTAATCGTCACCAGCGGTTTGCTCATGATCGCTTTCGAGAGTCCCATCGCGGACAAAGATTTCTTCAGACTACGTTTAACTGCCACCGGTTCCATGCTGTTCGTGGCGTTGATTCTTTTCCGCAGATCGCGATAAAATTCGAGCACCTTCGTGTTGGCCCAAACCTGCCGTAGGTCGAAATCAAGCACACGGATACTGTCCAGGCTTTGGGCACGGCTTAGCGCCACGTATGCCTGGCCCGCCTCGAACACTTTCGAGAGGGATAGTTCTACGCAGTCCAGAGTTAGGCCTTGTGATTTGTGAATGGAGAATGCCCAGGCTAGCTTTAGGGGAAGCTGTATGCGGGTTAAAACCAATCCCGTGCCCGTCTTAACGGCCCACTTTTCGTGACGAATTAGAAGCTCTCGATGTTTAAACTTTACCAGTGGCATACCTTGCACAAAGTTCACTATTACACCACGTGCGCCATTGACTAGACCTTCGGAAATGTTGTAGTTCTTCAGCAGCATTACCTGTGCACCGATCTTGAGCGTTAGTTTGGCCGGTGCCTGCAGCATCATATCGATCTGCTTGACGCTGTACGGATCGCTGTCCTTCGCCTCGAACGTTATGGGCTCGGATCGAAGGGCTTCGAGTTTGGCCTGATTGATTGCTTCCACCTCGCTCGTGTGGGAACAGAGCTGGGTGGCAAGAATTCCTTCGGTTTCGATACGTTGAGCAGCGGTTTTACGCAGCCGTTCGCTAATATCGTCCGTCACACGGCCAATGCGGATGCTGTTCAGGATGCTAATGAACTCCTGGTCACGCTGCCGATGTACGACCGTTAGCTCGTACGATGCCTGGATGCATTTCTGCCATACTTTCGATTCGAAGCAAAACCGAACCCGACCCAAATCGTCATCTTGGTACGCGTCCTGGGAATATTGGCCGGGTCGGGAACGGTCTGGCAGGCGACCGACGGGGGGCAGTTGGAAGAAGTCACCGCAAAGGATTAGCTGAATGCCACCGAAAGGTTTGTCGTTTTTCCGAACGTATCGTGCAACAGCTTCAATTTTCTACAATTAAAAGACAATAATTAATGTAAACTATCGTTTTACGTTAGGCTGCAACCACTTACTTCAAAGAAATCCGCTTCTATCATCGATATTTCATCAATAATCAGTCTTTTACACTTACGCCACGCTTGGGCCGTATTCGCACGGGATGCCTTGTCGTAGCAATTCTGTAGTGTCGCTTCCCCCGTTCCAATTCCGGCAAACGAATGCAACGTAGTTCCACCGATCAAACAGGCGGCCACTCCCGTCGAAGCAGTCGCAATCGTACCGTCCGGAGGCAGGGTCGCAATGATCTTTCGCAGCAGAAAACTTTTCCCCGTTCCAGCGGACCCGGTAAAGAATATGCTCTGGCCAGATTGACAGGCGGACAGGACACGCTTCTGCTCCTCGTTCAATTGCACTCCATCGATCAAGGCTGCTTCCTCCATTGGCTGATCGGACAGAAGTTTCTTCGGTCTCGGGCGTTCGCTGGACGGATCATCCGAAGGTCGTTTTCGTTTCTGGGACGGAGACGGTGTCGTTATGGAGCCCTTCCCCAGGGCCAACTTCCGAGCGCGATTTAGTTCACTCGTCGTCACGGGACTGATCTCATCAAAGTGGTTCAGCGACTTCCCTGCCAGTACATGCGCTCGAGATTTCTTCAGCAGTTCCGTTTTGTTAAAAGGTTCCTCCTTCTTTCCGGCACCCGCTCTGCCACCATTTGTGAGCTTCACAAAGACAATTTTCAGAAACTGAATCAACAGCCCGGGCGGTGCGTTGGACAGGAACAGCGTACACTTTTCATCGTTGAACTTGATGCTCGCCTTACCCTCGGCCATAAACTTCGAGTGCACCTGGACACTCCGCAGCTTAAATCGTATCGTACTGTGCTTTTCTGCCGACAGCTCGAGGAACATCTCTTTCAGCGTGTTCCGGGATAGCCTTAGCGTGGTTTGCTTGTGGGCAAACTTCCGCAACGTAGTGCCATGCGGATCGTTCCATTCTACGTTCACGGCACAGGTTAGGGAGGCATCGTTCGGATCCATGATGTGTGATTATAATATTCGAGTTTATATAGAGCTAAATTACACTTCCTAACGAGGTCAATTACCGCGCGCGGGGGATGAAAACCGATGCCAACAGACTGTTTCCCTCCAAGCGGGTTTAAAAGTGACAGCTGTTGCTGTAAACAAAGCGACGCTTGCCAGGTGTCAATGGAAGTGATTCCCAATGAACAAAATGGGAATGTAGATGGCGCTACATGCCTTCCATGTGCTGAAACAGCAGCGAATTCGAAAAGATTTTTTTAAATAATTATTATAATTATTACAACATTTTTTACCACCAGCCATTCCAAATCAAAATTGGTCATTTTATGACGAGCACTCATGTAGAGGACAGAACCTGGTGCAACAAATTGTTCGAAGCAGAACTTTGATATATTAGGAACAGTCAGGCCTTCTCACGCACCAGGTCTAATATCAAAATCTATCTAGATTTTATTTGCTGCAACAAAATCGGCTGGCTAGCATTTTCTCATTTTTTATGGCACTGCTACTTCTTCTTGTTCTCCTTTTTTGGCACTACAATCGTAGCAGTTTTGGCTAATCAGACTTTTAGCTTAAATCAACGTTTCTTCAAACAGCAGGGAACGCTTCAAATTTAAAAGATTTTTTAAACCAATTACAAATAAACAAAGTGCTTAGCATTTTAAATTAATCTTTTTTAATTAAGATCTTGTTAAGCCCACACAGTGATCCGCTCTTTGTCAGCGGGGAACAAGCCACACGGGCAGTGAGTTCCACCGATTTTGTTCTTTGGGAGCACTCACTTCTTCTTTCAGGTGTTTTTGCAAATATACCCTCCTGCGGTTGCCAGAGCGAGAAGCAATGACAAAACACATCGCGCGTACAAGAGACACCACGTTCGAACCATGCTGCTTTCTCCCTCACACATTTAGCGCCGAGCCGAGCACTCACCACACATCACGCTCTCGTTAAACACCCAACACCGTGGTGGAAGTTAAAAAAATCCCAACTTTCAACGGTGTCGGGTGTGTATTTGGTGCCGTGGTCCGCTACGCGACGGCAGACAGAGAAATACAAATCAGTGTAGAAACTTGAAGTGTACGGATTATCTTCGGTAAAATCGATCGGCGATCGCTCGCCACCAAACGCCGCTATTGGGCTTTCTTCCTGCTGATACTTGGCAAGAAAAAAGAAAAATAAAATAGTGATGCAATAAGGGAAATAAAGTACGCGGAGAAAGAATTGTGCACTTGGTTCTGTGGGTGTATGTGAGAATAGAAGTAACAGAAAAAAACACGCATCAGTGTGTTGGAGGAAATCTCTCATCGCATCTGCTACATAACCGATAACGATCTTCGAAAAGCAAGAAAAAATAACGTGTAGAAGTAAACTACCAATAAAGTGTGTGCGAATTACGCTTATCGAGTGTGTTAGTGTGAGTGATTTAGCTACCTTAAATATAAAATAATATTTTGTAACGAAGAGAGTGCCCCGTACAAGTTCTTGCAAGAAATAGGAAATTGATATCGTGATCGCCCAAACACACCCGGTCCATGTAAGAGCGATCGCGTGCTGGAAGTGTTGCGGATAAAAAGAAACACCCAAAAATCCTGCTGCAGATTGTGTGCCGGGGAAAAACAGGAGCATCTGGTGAGTGGGGATTGCATTGCTTCCTTTTAAATTTCCATGAACTTCCCTGGTGAAATTACACCACAGTGCAAGAGTGTGCCGTGATGTGAAATAAAGCATTTTTTATGCAAAAAGGCTCTGGCTTGATTACGCCCCGTTATAGGATGATCAATCCATTCCACCTTGACATGACTGCATCGCGATGCAAATGCAATGTCACACAACTGGCCATCGGTTGCAGTAGAAAACCTATTTTTACCAGTCATCATCATCATCGTCGTCGTCGATCGGGTGATCTTAAAGAATGATCGTGTGGTGATCGTTCGAGCATATAATTCGATCGTACGTTGTGTATGGTTCGCTAATGATCGGTGGACATTATTAATGGTCCTTTATCATGCCTAAACCTCTTATGCGAGAACGTACTGCTCTCGGATGCTGATCGTCATGAAGGCCCGCCATAAAAGTCAATTTGCTGATGGAAGTCAATTTGTTTGATACACATCTCGAAACGACTTTGTTAAACTCTTGCCATTTTTTTGTGTGCTCAATTTGAAGCCTTAAAACGTTTCACATCTCGAGTTATCACGGCCACGATCATGCAAACAACGAGATCTATTTAAGCTGGTCCGGTGAAAAACATCCCTGTATTAACAACGCTGGTAAAAAGCTCTTATATGTTGTTGTGTTGTTTTACTACTATTCTTCGTTCTGCAAAAGGCAAAGAAGCTTGACGAGATTTTGCATTTCGTCCAATCATTCAAATCAATCCGGCATCCGGCGTTATTTATTATCTAGTGCCGTGGGTTACACCTCCCCTCCCCACTCGCTCCCTCCCACCCACCCAATACCTCCTTCGCCCCCTCACTGAACCGATGGCAGGCATTATCGCCCCGCGGAGCAGTTCGCTTGTCAATCAAGTGGCTGGCGATAATGATACAGCCATAATGACGTCGATAGTTGTTGAGCTTAACGCAATTCTACCGCTTGCCACTGCTCTGCTGCTACTACTTCTACTTCTAGCCCATGCAAAAACTGTGCCCCGAATGGCATGATCGTAGTTCGCTACTTGTGGGCGCACGACGACGTTTCGTTCTTGTTCCTTACACTATGTTAAGAGCAGGCCAAGACAGCAGCGAGCTTTCATGAATAATTCGGTAGGGAAATATTGACTTAAATCTTGGATCCTGCCCACCAAGAAGCAACACTTTTCCTTTTCTTCCTTACGGCCCCCACCAAAAAAAAAAAACGGCTGACAACAGCATTAATCGCTCTCAATCGGCACGTTCACGCTCGCTCGCTCTCTTTCTCTTTCGCACTCTCGCGTGCAAAACGAGAGACATCAACGCGGCCAGCGGCGACGAACGTTTTCGAGAACAAAAATCCTCCACCGATCGACACGCGCGTTTGCCGAGACAGAAGTGCAATGAACCACCACGCCACACTTTTCTCCCGAATATGAATCCCTCACCGGTCGGATCGGTGATCTCGCGAAACGGTTGCGCAAAAAAAAAAAAAAATGATGGTGAAAAGAGTTGCTCGACGGTGGCTTCCATCTTGCCCAGATTTTTGACCACCACGACCACCGGACCGAATTGTTTCAAGGTTGAGACGGTTTTCATTTTTATAGCTATCCCGCGGGAATCTGCAGTCGCCATTCCAGGGCGGGCAAAAAGAGCGAGAGAAAAAAAGAGACAAGCAAAAAAACTAGTGGCCGGAACTGAAGTTGGCTTCGCACTTGGGAAGTTTCATACGCGGCACCGTTTGAGATTGATCATTTTCCTTTTTGTTGGCATTTTCTCTAGGTGATTGCTAGAACTGCCGACTACTGCCACCGTGCGGGGGACACAGAGTTTGCTGTTGTGCTGCTGTAATAGCTAAATTGGTTGTAAATTAAGTGTCTGTTTTTGGCCCTCTCTTCTTACTGCAATTTTTGCTGTTCAATTCTCACTTTTTTTTCGCGATGGGAAAACTGCTACAAAACCGGAACATCAACGAACATCATTTCGGCTTCGTTAGGTTCTAATGGAGAAAGAGCGAAAAAAAAGCCTAATGTTGAACATTCCCGGAGAAAAAGAATGTTGTTACGACCCCAAAAAAAAGCCTCCCATTACCACTAGCACAAAACCCTCATTTGAAAACAGAACTAGCTACACAATTACCTATCATTCGTTTCATTTTTCGAGGGAAGCAAGATTTTTCCAGCGAGAAAAGTCAAACCCATTAGGCGCTGCATTTCGCTCTCCCCAAAAAGGCCATGTTTTCGTAGATAACCTGTGTACATTTTATCGTCATTAAAATGCCAACCAGACCCGAGATCTGACACCAACAAACAATAATAATCAGTGCTAAATGGGTGAAGATCCGTCCATTCGCCCGGGAAGATCCAATCCAGAACAGCCAGCAGAAAACTGTTTTATTGTGATAAAATGCTAAAATCTGTTCATCTTCCTCCTCAGCCCAGCCTAAATCCACTCGATTGTTTATGGTTTGTCGTTTGTAGTTTTGGTGTAAAAGGTTAACTCGGACTCGTCTGAACTGTCTGTAAATTAATTGGGCGATCGTAGAACGAAGAAGCCACCCTATTAGTTTGAGGTAGCAGCAGTGCATCGTTTAATTCATTAGACGAAACATTCGACATTTTGCCTAGAATGTCATGGCAACGAGGAAGGACTAATTTAAGGAGGCCGATATGCGGAACGATATTTTTAAAGCAGAGGACGTTTGTTTTAATTTTTTCACTGGGCTGTTGAGGATTTTTTGATGAAATTTCAGTTAGTAAAATTCTTAAACATCACACTTAGAACTCTCAAAACGATGGTGAAATATACTTGCATACGCCGGCTAAGCTCGTCTGCTCGTCTGAAGAAAGAGAAGCGATAACCCTTTTCTTGGCCTGTTTTTCGGGTCAATGCACCCCCCACGCAAGACGAGATGGTATGCAATCGTTTGCTTTTGCTTCTTCTTGCCACAAGATCCCGTACGGCGGCCTGTTCCGTGTGTGCGAGGCCAGGTTCGTGCAATCTCACCAGACATCACAGAAGATGCGTGCACGGTGGAAGGGAATGCGCTTCAATTATAATATTTCGCGCTTCTCGCTTCCCTCCTTCCCCTCCATCTCGCTTCCTCTCAATTTTTGTACGCGGACATGAACTCTTAATTTTCCAAATTCGATAATTACAAAAAACACGGCCAGAGAAACAGGCTGGCTTTAACAGCAAACGATTCTCCGGGCTCGGGGATTTCGCTCCCCTAATGATGATCGTTTCCCGTGCATCTTCATCCCAAGCAACCCTTCTCTTCTCCATCCTCCCCTCCTCCCCCCCCCCCCCCCCCCGACTGATCTGTGATTACGGTTATGGCATCGGAGTCGTCGCTAGTTGCAAGGCCGATCGTACCGCGGTGCGTTGCGTTACGCGCAATCTTTTCTTTAAAAAAGCCCTCCACAAACCACACCGTGATCGTGGTGAGGGTACCGTTCTTTGGTTGCGTGGATCCCACCGGGGAAACATTCTCCCCAGTCCGTCGGGGTGCATCTTGTCCGGGCTCACGACAAGCCATCGAGCCAATTATGTTGTGTGCGCGAGGAGGGCGAAAAACACAAATTTCTTTTCCCCAGTCACGACGACGACGGCTCTGTGCAGCAAGCGTTCGCTCAAGGTCGTTGGTGGTTTGTTCGTACCCTGTTTTTTCCCATTGGGTTGCTGGCAGGTACCAGCAGGGCGTGTACTGTTATGTACTGCTGGCGGATGTTTGATTAGTCGGTGGGACGTGATAACGTGAAGCTTTCAGGCTTACGCCATTTATACACTTTTTTTTTTGTTTTTTTGGGTGAGTCAAAACAATCCAAAATAGTTTTTTCGGGGTAAATTACAAGAAAAGGTTCACCAAAAACTTAACACGAAACTCTACCTCTATGCCAACGGTGTGGGTTGTTGCGCTGTTGCTTCATCGGCAAAAAATGCTAATTGGCCGTTGATAATGAACAGCCTACACGTTGCGGTTGCTGTATTGCTCATATGCACGCTTTCGGGTGGTGCAGCAATATTGCAACACAATCAGACTCGCTACAAAAACTTGTTTAGTTTCAGGGGTATATTTTAATTTTACAATTTTAAGCGATTTTTACTAATTTGTTATTTAAATTAATATAAAAACAATTTAATATTTTTTAAATATTCCTTTTCATCATCTCTATTATTTTCTCTACTTTTGTTATCATGTCATTTGTTTTTTTTTATAGATATATTTAGCATATTTTTTTAAATTTATTTCCTACTTGCAATACCTTTTCTTTTGTTTTTCCTTAAAAAAAGCTCTCTTAAGTGTGTAATTTTTTTATATGTTTCTCTATGTTTTGTATGAAAAATGTCAAATTTTACTACTTCTCAATTTAATGTAGTTTTTGCATGCTGTTGTCCTGTTTTATGTTTTATATAGTTCTGTATAACAATTAATTACATTGACTAACTTCTAAATTTAATTATTTTATCCACTGCTGTTCTCTTTTTTTGCAATATTTTTCTTCTCTTTTATCTCACTTTTGTACAAATGTTGATGAACTTAACCAATGTCTTGATTTTACATTTTCTTCCCTTACACTTTGTTTCTGTTACTGTTTCCCCCAAATAAACCGTTAATACACAGATCATCACATATAAACATTACATACACAATTGCTGTGTCGCTGTAAACCGCGCTATTAACTGCTTTATTGTTCCTTCCTGTCGGGGAGAGGTTGCATAACGCCACATGAAACCCTCCCTTCTGGCCGACCTTCGACGGCTTCGAGTTCGGCGAAGGTCGTTAATGGAATCCAAGAAAACAAACACACACACACACACACACACACGCACCACACCCTTTAGTATAGGAGAGCCTCCCCTTACGTTTATGGCCAATCATACCAGGCACCGTCACGGTGACAGACGCTGCTAACAGCGGCTTAATTAAACCATAAGCATCTCCTCAGCTATAAATGTCACCCGTTGGCGTGTTGTGTCTCGCAATTGAAAAGGTTAGCGTGTAATTGTTTTAAAATAAAATCACACATCAATCGGTGTGAGCGATTAATTCTACCTTCTCATCTCAGGGGCGTTTTTTCTTATAAAATGTCTCCTTTTTCTTCTCGGAATATAGTGAAAGTCTCATAAACTAGCTTCTATTCCCGAAACAGCACAATAATAACGAGAATTTAAACCTCTTTAAGCCCATTTTTTATTATCGCTATTATCTTCGCCTTTTCGTAGTTGGTGCAGAACAAAGATGACACTGCTAATGATAAAGACAAACGATCGGTCATTTACATTCTTCGCCCATGTTCGATCGCGAATCTCACTTCATTATGAGCGCTCAAATGGGCACCTACCCCCCAAACTATCTCTATAAATATGTCATCAATGTGAGAATAGAATCGGTAAATGAGCAGCAGAGAAAAAAACCACACAATCAAGCAGGTGGGAATCGATGACGGTGGGAAGCAAAAGAACCGATCATAATCTTTCTCCAGTAACACACCCGCCGGCAGTATCCGGCAACACGGGTGAAGAATTTTCGGAGAGTTGTGGCGAAATTCCGCAATAAGCCGTCACTCGGAGCCGTTAGAATTTCTTGGGCCTTGGTTGGTTTTCTTTTTGTCTCCCCAAAACCTCCCGTGACCACAGCCACAGGTGTATCACGTTCGATCGTCTATCGAACCGTGACAGATTGTGCACCTCCCAGAGACTTCATAGTTTTTTTATCGGCGATCGGCTCATTAATCTAGCAAAGTTTGAGTTTTTGTGTGTGTGTGATCATCCCGGGGATCGCTGGCATCTCCTGGATGAAGAAATCCGGGATCGCTGGACCGCTTATCATACTTTAACAAGACAAAAAACGCCACACTGAGCAGATGAGGTTATTAAAGTTTCCGGAAGAAGTTCGGCTTCGTTTTTGTTGCCCCCTTCTTCAGAGCAGCTCGTTTAGCTCGATCTCATCATGAAGATCTGAGAACTTCATCGAAAATAGTCTTTTCCCGTTAGCGGAAGGTTTTCTTTTTGTTTGGCTTTTAGGTTTAGAACTTCTTTTTTGGGGCGGACGTAATAAAGAAGTGTTTTTTTATGCTAGCGCCCCCTATAGAACAAGTGTCTCTATTTTCGGGTTCCCAAGCCGATGATTATCTTGTCCGAGAGGGGCTGCGATTTTTGCGATCGAGACAGGATTTATGCACAGTAATTTATCGCCATTAGTTTGCGTGAACCGCGAAACCCATCGCGCCCATTCTAGGGCCGTTCTAATGTTGGAACAGAATTATGCAAACGCGTTTGAAGAATGCAAATTCTATCCCAGCTTTCCTCGATCAAAGAGCTCACATAGAGGACTTGCCTTGTGAGGACAGCAAGAGGGAAGGCTTAAGATTAGAAATTATTAATAATTTCTATTTCTCTTTCTCCATCGTGCGTTCGCCGGCTCCGGGAGGAAAAAGGTGTTCGACCCTTTCGATGGGCTCCAAGACACGCGGTGAGCTTGAAATCACCGTTATATAGGGCTGCATGGTAGGGCTGTCTGGCTGGCTGGCTGGCTGGCAGGTAACGGTGGTAGTTGTAAGAGACGTCTAGCAGAGACTGACTTGCTTGGTCACGTTCTTAGCCACCGGGCGCGAAGGAGAAACCCTCGGCCAGCCGTCTGGGCTTTTGGTGTCGTTTACCTTGGGAGACGCAAAGCCATAGAAAAAGGGCTCGGGGTTTGACTCGCGGGAAATTCTCGATCGAGTGATATGTTCTTCGTGGAAAGCGGATCTGAGACGAAATTAAGCTTATCTGTAGATGGAGACAGCCAGACAACCCGGTTGGGGTGTATTTTGTCTCTTCTTTGTGATGCTTATGACCCACAAAGGAGCAGGTTGTCTATTTTTACAGCAAACCGATAAGAACGGCATCTTAAACTTCCCGGGAGACAGAGCGACAGTCACTTAACAATGTAAGCGATTAGTTCCTGCTTAAGTGGACATTTTATGTCTCCGTTTAAAAAGGCATCAGGCGCACACCGACTCCTTATTGGCACACTTTCATTAATACCAAAGGTAGAAATGTCCAAGGTACTTTTGTGTCGTGCCGCCATGGCATCATGATCATGCTTGAAACGAACTGGACTACTATCACTATCTCTCCGATCGCTTCGTGCACTCGCTCAAAGTGAGAGGATCCACCGTCAGTAAACAATCTTCACTAAGGCGCACTATCGCCGATGAAGATCGTACAAGGTCTCCGGCGGTGACACAGTCACAATTTCATTCAAAAATTCGACCAGAGAAACTTCACCAAAACGCAGGGCTTATCGACCGACACCGAGCAGGTATTGCGACCGAACACAACAGGAAGGTGACGCCACACGGCTCGATAGCGCGGACCTTCACCAAAAAACCAAAGTCTCTCATTTCCTGCCGGTGGGACTGTCCGATTACCGCTGCTTCGACCGACAAAAAAGTGCCATTTAATGGGGTGTGAGCTTACATAATGATGAATATTTTTCGACCCGCTCGGATCACTGATCGCCGCCGATCGCCGAGCATCACAGGCTTCAGTTTTCGCTAGACGTTAGACGATGCGGAAAGTGGCTCGATCGAGGGTTTGGGCCGATTCTTCTTTCACATTTTTTGTTCAAGAAATTACATAGGAAGGGAATCAGTACATCACCACAGGGTGTCGCTGGAGACGTCAACGAAGGATCCGCCTTCTTGCAGTTGCGGGGCGTGATGAGTTCACGCTGCGGCGAACCACTCTTGTAAGCTGCATTTCTTTGAAATATTTCTTGTCCGGGTCTCTTATCTTACTGGTGAATGTGTTGTTGTACCGCTTGTACGCGATATCCGTATGACAAGGTACAGGTTTTAATCATTCACCAATAGATATTCCCACAGGGACGTAGATTAGTTCGAAGAGGTGCTGCCTGTTGTGCAAGCGTTTCGAATGCCGCAATCTCCCGATCACGGTAGCTACTACAACTGCAACATACTCCGGCAACCGGACCGGATTTTACATCCAGCAGGAACCAGGAATCAAGTCCTGCCAAACGTATCCCGCAGCGTTTTTCGCTTCCCGCTTGGCAATGGGATAGTCAGGTATTGGTTTGAACTTGCCCAGCGATAACCTTGGGTCCGTTAAGTGACAACAGATGTACACGCCGGAGTTGGAAAGCGGTAGAACATCGTTCTGAGGCTCCGATGAGGCTGATATGCGCGAGGAATTCTCTGGGGTCCATGAGGTCAGCCTTAAATCCATGCGCTCGGGGTGACGTACTGGTAGATAACGAAGTGACGTTTCTACACGAGAAACTCGTTTTTAAGAATGTAGAATCGTGTGTGAACGATGAACGAAGCGATGGGGAAGTCCGGCTATCCAATATGTCCGCGCGCTCCCTTGCTATGCGGGTATGAATAATGCGCATCTTACATGATTCGTGGAATATCAAATGGCGTGCATTAGGCATATTGATGCCCTTCCCATCCACCGTCTCCTTAAGCAGCATCCGCTTGACGTCAGCCTGGTTCGGAATTTCTTCAAAAAATAGCTATAATTCTTCAAAGTTTTTCGAATTCGCTTTAAAGTTCACAAGCGTGTCCTCCGCGTGGCGCTAGACGTCATCCACTAGTCCGGTGGGTCGAACCTTTTACCTTCCGCAAATTCATTTCGATCGGTACGTACACCGCGCCTCTCGGAAGTGACCCATTTCCACCAACCAGTCCACCACCTCAATATGCTTTCCGGCCACCGGAGGAGGCCAGCAAGCAGTAGCAACATTCCCGAAAATGTTTGTCCGCAATGAGGTCAGGCAATTATTTCGCTCTTGCTTTTTTTTTTTTTGCTGCTTCCATCACCCGTTCGGGTACAGCGCTGCCATTCCGGTTTTAACAATCGGCCATACGCTAGGTCGATGGGACCAGTCGCCCTCCATCCCCGCCTTCCCACCCTGCCATCGCTTCCACCGAGCAGAACCCATGGATGCCCATTTCGGAAACAATTCCTTTCAATCGTAATGGATGATTGTTGTTGTGGAGGAGGTCGCGATCGCGAAGCCACCAGAGTCAAACGTGACGGAAATTGGGTGCGAGATAATAATGCTACCGTGGAACGGTCGTCTGCTGGCTCGCGAACCTGAAATGTGACTGCATTACGTTAGCTCGCGTCTGAGCGTAAAAGAAAGAGGCGCCTGGCCACCGAAAGGTGATCAGCTGTGAAAGCTACATTCTACGCGATCGTCGTCGCCACCGTTCGGTGAAAGAGTTTCCTCCGGCCACGCTGACCTCTTATAGAGCGTGCGCAGATGATCGCTCACGTACGATCGAACCAGCATCATAGCTGCTGCGAGGGACTGGAGGAAGCTTTTCCAGCGTCTATTTGCTCAACAATGGCTTTACAGTTACAAAACACTTCACCGACACTGTTCGCGTGTGTGTGTGTGATGTGTGTGCATCACTCCAGCCAAGGGAAATGGATCGCAAACTAGGTTGACCTACATCCGGTGGTGTTGGGATGTGTGACAAACGCCGGGGACTGTGGCGATCCCACTTACGCAACCGTGGCGCTGGCTCCAGATCCGAGAGCGTTGAATAACTGGATGGCACGCTACAATTATCCGTCTAAAGACTGCTCTAAAGAGACACTTTACTGATCACCGTTGTTAACTCGATAAGCAATGTGTCGTCGCTTATATCGGGAAAGTGTTTCAGGTGACGATCAACTTCACGGCTACACATGTGCATGAGCCTACACGCCAAATCAAACCGATAAGCGGACCGTTTTGTACGTGCTGGAATAATCTCCCGAGAGCTTCAACTTCAACTCCCACAAGCGTTCGTCGATCTCCCACAGGCGCGCACACGAACCGCACTCACGACGCTCATTGCTAGTCCCCCTGGAGGCTCTCGTGTACTCGCCAACGATTAAGAAGGGTGCGAGCAGAGCAATTAGCCAAACTGCAGCGCTAATTACTGACATTTCGCTATCGTAACCCCCCACGCGGGAACACACACACACACCGGGATGCAGAGTACTTTACATACTATGTGCTAATTTCTGATCGCGTGCATCACCACGACTTTTGCACACGTTCTTCGTTCGTCAGGCGAATGCTTTCGGTTCGCACGCCTCGCAGAAACACCCGGACCAAGATTACCTTATCGGAATTCCTTTCCAGAATCCTTTAACCACTGGCGAAGGAGATCCTTCCATCAAAAGAGAAAGAAAGTTTGAAGTCGGTCAAACGGAATGCTCCAGACCGGCATCAGTCAGTAATCTCTCAAGGAAGACCCTTTTCCCTGGCCATATCCACTTTCCCCCTGGCGATTTGTCCCCCTGGCGATTTGCGACAATCGCAGGAGGCTTCACGTTCGATCACCATCCCCGAGGGGGAGAAACACCAAACAACACCCGCCAGACAGAAACCCTTTTTCACCGCACGGGCGCTCCGTCTTCGGCGGCTTCTAACCGGTTGCTCTGAGCCTCCCTCTGTACACGTGTACAACCGTGCGAGAGCGCGCGCACGCCTTGGTCTTTGGAGTCCACTTAACTGTGCCACGTTAGCACCATCCCATCGTGGTGGCTCACTGCGCTGTATCGATTGCATAATGTCTCGTGTCTCCAACGGCCAACGGCAACGGCCTTCCATGAGCTGGTGTCCGTGTTGTTTTCATTTTCTTCTTCTAGGCTCGTCATCAAGTTTTTGGTTTGTAGCTTGTCTTGGCGATGCAAACCACTACCTCCTCAAGGTTGTTTTGGTGTGATGCAGCTGTCCAGAAAAGACGGCAGGCTGCAGCAGGGTCCCCCTTCCTCGTTCCGGTGGTTGTCTGTTGGCGTGATCCTCATTTTTTGCGGTCGACAAAATGGCCTCTCTCGCTCTCTGGGGAATACGCGGAGGGAACACTCGAGTGCGTAACAGAGGGAAAGAGTGGTTGTGTCTCACCGTAAAAAAAAGCCCTGCCAAGGGATGGGAACGTTGATTATATAGGGTTGAATCGTTTCATTCGCTCCTTTCCGAAGGTTATTTTCTTCGACCACCATTAACATGGCCGCAGCCAGACCGACCCGAACTGATGTTTCCTTTTGTGCATCTCGAGTTCTAAGTACTGCTGGCAATGCACTCCATTAGGAGCACAGAAATTAGCTTTCTGTCAATCGAAGTCCATCGCTTTGCATCGATTGCTTCCTCTTTCATGAGAATTCCTTCGGATGTATGATTTATGATGCTCTTGGCAGGTTCAATATTTTGTGAAAAATAGTCGTCAAGCTCAGGAAACCTCTACTGGCCCATCTCCACTGGAACGCACCATCAAGGATGAACGTAATGATACAGGAACTAACCTCCATTCCGGACCGTCGCCTATCAGGTTGATTGATGGGTTGGTGCAGCGTGTGTCATTTCAGAATCTCTTGTGTTAGAAGACGGGGATGCCTGAGATATATTATCATTACCAATAGACATGATTAGCGGCTGTGTATTATATAGTCGAACGGCAGTTATTATGTCACTCGTGTAATACACCCATAGCGATAATATCATCGTCCTCGTCGCCGTCGTCGTCGTCGCGCTCCTAATACCAACTATTGTCGTGAAAATTACATGCCCAACCCCTATTACCTACTTGTTAGCCGATGCTCTTTGAACTCCCTGCTCTAGCAGTAAGGTGGAAATCTCCACATCAAGGCACATAAGCATAACACACACAGAGAGGCAACACAGCACCTCCTCTCTGCTGATCCGGGATTTGTGGTGGTGTCCCGATAATGTCATGTTCGCTTCGTATGTATTACACAAACGATGGCAGTCGACAGGAGAGACCGAAAACCGAAAGCCCTGGGCTGGCCTGGTCCACTTAGTTTTCAATTTGTAGCTTTCGACCACATCGATCGATGCAACACACGTCGAATGCTTTAATAAACTTATTAATTTCACTCTAATCCTTAAGCTAAACGAACGGTAACCGTTGCTCCATTAATCAGCGGCTCTTTGGACGGAGGACACGGATTCAATCTGATCAATCGGACGCGTGATTTTAAAGCATACACCGCCCCGGAGGGGGCATTGAAGGCATTGAGCTGCTCCCACATCCAGCAAACATTGGATGCTCGAATGCAGCCGGCGATCAGCACGAGTCGCGGCGAAACTTCCTACTCCGTCTAAAGTGTCTGGAGAGCTAGGAAACCAATATTTGTAGGCCTTTCTCTCTCTCTTTCTCTCTCTGTCTCTCTCTCTGTCTCTCACTGTTAGTCGAGCGAGAAGATTGATATCTTAATTACGATATCCAAGGCAATTCACCGTATCCACCAACCCGGCCAACCCGATCCTGGCGAAGGTTCTCGTACGAGGCTGGTGTTGTTTGGTCGAACATTTTCCCTACAAGATCACTTTCAGCGATCGCGCGCTTTTACCATGTGCGCCTTGCGGGCTAACTACCGCTTGTTGGCCACCATCGACATGTGCTAATAAATATTCAAATTCAATTCCCAACCCAAAACCTACTGACTATTGGCTACCGCCGAGCCGAGCCCTCTACTGGGGCCCGCATACATGCAACTTGCCAGAATTTGCCATTCGGGGTACCCCGCTCGGTACGCTGGTTTTGCACTTACACGCCAAAGTTTATTGGATGCTCTGCGTCTTGTGGCTCCGATTCCATCATCCATTTCCCAAACCGGGGGTCCTTTGGGGGGGGCGATCGCCAGCGCACCGCAATCGTCGTCATGTACGGCAAAAATTGTGTGTTGGAACAAGAATCTCTCCCCGTCGGGGTCCGCCATTCCACCCGGCCCACCACTCCATCCAACCAGCCAGGCCAGCCAACAAAGAGCGAAAGTACCGTAGGCTTAATGTGTTGTGTTCGGTACACCCCGTGATGCCAAAGCCGGCGTCCCGTATTGCCGGCCGCAGATTTATGGACGCGAGTAGACCAAGTGCAGCGGAACCATGGCTCTGCGCTCTCGAGATCTCTCTCCGCCGGGCCGCCAGAAAACAACGACCGGTCGGCAGCGTTTTACGGACCAATTTGACTAAGTACTTTATTGCACTCTTGGATCTTGGTGGGACCTATTATTCGTCGCAGCGAGAGTATAGAACTCGACTTTGCTGGAA
Source organism: Anopheles stephensi (assembly GCF_013141755.1). Lineage (NCBI taxonomy): Eukaryota > Metazoa > Arthropoda > Insecta > Diptera > Culicidae > Anopheles > Anopheles stephensi. The sequence goes on along the minus strand of NC_050203.1, from coordinate 86,148,919 downwards.
CAGGGCAACTTCACTCTGGAATTAATTACTGACGTTTAAGTGATTTTTATGGTCACATCGATTGTGTGTGTGTGTGTGTGCGTGGCTTGAGAGCAAACGATGCGGGTGACGACCTGTTTTGACTTGCATTTATTAGCGGGTCGCAAAGCTCACCGAGCCCCCCCCCCCCCCCCCAGTGCTAGTGGGAGGCATTTTTAATAGAGCAACTAGTGGCGATCCCCAGCCAAGCTTCCCAAGGTCTCAATGTCCCAGAGCTCCAATTCTAGCCATTCTGGAACTCTACGATCGCTTCGATAAAAAATAAGGAAATGTTCCACCTGAAGATCAACGACAAATGTGTACCACATGACGGTGGTGAGGTTGTCTGCGAGCTGCAGGACTACATCTGTTTTGTTCACATCTGCTGGTAAGAATCGTGGGAGGTAGTGTTCAAGTTAGGAACGAGGGTACATGTGTGTGTGTCGTTGTTGTCTAGCTGCACCAGTAATTAATGTTTCTCATTATCGACCACTGGCCCACTGTAGTCGAGTTATTTGCTACTGGCTACTGTCACTACACGCTCAACGTTCTGTTTGACACCTACACGGAATCTCGCACTCGCGATCGCGCGTACTCTAAACGAGACATTCCTGTGGACGCCTGGGTACACCGACACAAACACACGCCTATGTGGCTAAATTGGTGACTTAATAAATGATCGCCAACTAGCGGATGATTTATGGAGAGCTCCAACAAACTGACCTATCCTAAACGCAGGCCTCCTGCACCGCGACACGCAGTTTTTCTGCAGCGCCACGGCCCAGCGGGCGTCCATCGAAGGTAGCGCCAATTAATGGTGACCATTGCTACGCAAAGTGCTGTCGGTGTCTGTGATTGTATGTTAATGCTGTTGATCGCCCCCATCTGTCCGGATGATGACCGAGGTCCATTACCGGTGCCGGTGCAAGCTGTCTGTGGAACCCTTTTTTCCGATGGAAAAGCTTTCGATCGGAGCTGTTAGCCTTGCTTCCGTTTCACTCTCCTCGAGCTCCATTTTGCTTCATTTTTCACGGTTTGCCTATTTTCTCTATTTTTGCAGATCCGTGGACTCGTCCAAGTACGCAGCGTCATCAAGTGTGAACACACCGAGAAGCTTCTTGCGCGAGTTGCGATCGTCCAAACCAAGATCCAAGCCCCATCCTGCGCTCTAAGGTCAGTCTGCGTCTCTTCTTCTGAGGCCCTCAGTGCAAACTCTCACCTATCATCATCACAGACCAAACGCTGCTGGACACACACGCCCGGCGCACTTTTTAATGCGTATGCGCGCGATTATCCACGGACCAATTTTCAAACCCCCGTCCGCCGTCCGAACCCTTTCCGAGGAGTGTGTGCGGTTCCGAACCCGAAGTAGCCGAGTCACCACATCATCACCACACGATCCATTATGTAATTGTAGCTCGAAGGGGTCGTCACCAGCAGCAGCACCTTTTCCACCGTGTGCCATTTGTGGCCTCCATAGCTTTTTTTTTTGCGCCACTGGCCCTGCCCCACACACCTTATGTTACAGCCTGAGTATGCTGCACACACCGCGCGATCGACGTTGATTGGCATCGACTGATTTCGTACAATTATGTCTAACGGTGATCTCCGAAGAAGTGAGCTTCTGTTTCACGGCGAGATCTAGTTTTCCTTCTCCCTATTTCGTTTCTCTTGCGTCTCTGTTTGATTTCACTTCGAACCTTGGCGATTTATCATATCGCTTAGCTTAAACAGCGAGGTACGCGATGTGTCGATTACTCGATCGTGTTGATCGTCGCTTTTTTTTTTGTTATTTATTTACTTCACAAACACGCGCGTATGTGTCCGCGTGTGCCGGTGTCGAAAGGGTCGGAAAATCAATCATCCGATTAGCGTGTGCCTCAAACGATCGCAACGAGCTGGAAGGAGAGCCGCTCGCGAGTGATCTCGCTTCCCAATGTTTAGTGAAATAAATTTTCCTCCCATTCCACCGAAAAAGGGTGTCTAGTGTGGTTGGCCGAGAATTCGACACCCCGTTCAATCTGTGTCAGCCAAACACACAATGGTACGGTGACTCGGTGTACAGATTAGACGCACGTTCGCCCGTCCGCCCCTATTTGTTGCCTCTTTCTCCAGCATTCAGCCCGGGTGAAGTGTTCTCGCACGGTGAATGACTCGTTGCTCGGAATGCATCCCATTCGTACTCCAATTAAATTCCGTTACTCAATGCTCATGAATATTCAGAGTGCGCCCTGTGTTCCGCACCGTGCTTGACCCGGTCGGCCTTGTCCGCCGGGGAATGGGGACCGTTTTGAGCCCGTTTCAGCATGGACCTGAGCTTCGGCTCCGATCGCCGGTGTTCTATCCGCGCAGCCCAATATCCGATACCTTTCGCGAAGCCCGCTGGCGTTATTAATTTGATTATTAGCAGCAGGAGAATCGGTTGTGTCGCGGATGACCATTTGCCACGGCATTCCCACTGGGGACAGGTTATTGTTTTCAGCGGGTAGCTTATACCATCTGCTTCATCTGTCCACCTGAGATCCACCAGATCTATTTTGGGTGAGCAGATTTATCTAGCTTATTTTGCTTCCATTTTTGGGTCCCGAGATCTTGAGCTTCTGTCATCGTTTGGAAGGTTTTCTATTGGCCATTTTTCATAGCTAAGCCAAAAATTTGTCATAATTCAATCATTAGTTGGCAAAAAGACACAAAACCCTTTTGCGAAATCTTCTCATATGTGAATGATCATTAGTTTGTCTAAAATTTCGATTCTTTTCGCTTCATCCTGTTAGGAGAAATCTGCACAGATCGTGTTTTGAGCCACAGAAAGATTATTAAATTGCTGCTTCCTCTGCCATGGATCCCATACCGCTGCACAGTTGGGCAAGATCCCGCGGTGCAGGATTAATTTCTCACTGTTTATATAATGTTTATGAGGAGAAGATGCGATGCACAGCGAAAATGAATGAGAATATTGTCGTCTTGGTCGTGGTTTTTCGCCATTCGATCGCCATCGTCATAGGTGATGCTTCTCAGCTTTGTCTTGGACACTTGCCAATTAGAATATCCCGAAAAAGAGGATATACCGAGACCACCGGGTGGGAAAACAAATTGTCTTTTTAATGTTTGACTTTCGCGTATGATGGGCCAAGAAGGATGAATCATTGCACAAAGCTGGAGGGTTCTGCCTCTATTTTTCTTGGCTTGAGGAAATTTGGGAGGCTCGTATAACCTAATGAAGAGTAGCTAGATTCGGAGTTATAATCTCAGTTTTTTTTTAATTTATTTGACATAAATGTTTAGGAAATAGAATTCGACAGCTCAGGAATACTAGCTTCACATAGTCTTCAGGGAACTAGAGGTAGAGAGATATAAGTCTCTGATGAGGATAGAGCAATCTCAGAACCTCATCCAACAATCCCAACTTACCCAAAACATGTTATAAATCCTGTAATAATGTTGTAATAAAATTACATTGCATCCTTCTGGTAGTGTTTACCCTCCAGGTTCACCCAATTTTCCATCGACATTTGTGGACTCCACCCTAAACGCGCTCCCATACTCACAACCCCCGGGATCCCCCTGTTCGACCTCATAAATGCAGCTCATTTTTCGGACAATTATACGCTCGTTTAGCTTTTAACGTTCACTGCACCGATACCCGCACGCTCTTGCCCCGGTGAAACCTGGCGGTGGCGTAAAGGTCGCGAGTAATGCGAGGATCTCTAAACACCGAGTAATCGATTCCGCTGGCTAATCGAATAAATAAAATACAATCCGCCCCGAAAAGCGGCCCAACGCTAGTAGCTTCCAGTCACGTGTGCCAAGGGTGGAGAGCCTTCGGATGGGGGGCAGCGTGTAAGGGAGGAAAAGCGGAGGTATGGGTGGTGAGGAGAAGAGGTTCCATATCAAGATTGAAGCCTCGACAGACAGCGAGTGCCCATGTACGTTGCATCGTAGTACATCGTCGTGGGGCGTATAGGAGAGAATCGTGCCCCAACGTGACGATGTCGCGAAACGTGGGCTTCTCCTTCGGCTGTGGTTCGACTGACTTAAATGTGCAACCAACCGGCACCACCATCAGGCCACATACCACATTTTTATTCACGCGTATGTGTGTGAAGAGGCGAGTGCGAAATATTAGAGGGTGTTAGCTCAAATTGATTTCGGTCTTGAGCCTACACGAAGTAAAAATTTCGCTTTCGCAAATGCAAATGCATTCTCGCATTCTCGCAACTGGTTGCAGTTCGGTGCATTTGCAGCGAGTAATTGAAAATATTTTTAGGTCCTCGCAGGTCAGGGTAAAACGATCGGACGGTTTCACTTTCGGATAAGAGATACTCATTTTTATTGCCCATTCCAGGCGCTAGCGTAGGTGCAGCCTACACCGCCGAACCGATATGACTAATTCTTGCGAGTAAAATTGATCGATTGACAGCAGAAGCAGAGCTTACATGGCATAAGTGGAGGAGGAGGAGGCTTTATGACCACCTCAAGTACGGGCGGGTAGATTGGATGCTCAGAGCCAAAGTGTTGACAGGTTGAAGTTTGAAGTGGAGTTCCGTGATGATGGGCGTGCACATCTGAACATCTGCCGCAATCTTCACTGAGCGATGAAGAGCCGCGATCCAGCCGATGGGAATGGGAATTGGACCACTCGAGCTCACAGCGATCGATATTGTTGTCGGAAGAGCCTGTTGGCTTCTGTAGGTGCTGGTGGTTTGCACACTCGTCAAACACGCACACGCAATCGGCAACAGTGGTAAGCAAACCGTAAACATATGTTTTCCTAAAAGCGTGAAAACTCAGCGCCACCCCCCTCACCTACGCTTCCCTCGCGCAAAGTTTTTCTTTTTCCGCTGCTGCTGCTATAGAGGAACGCGTCGAGCAATGTGCAACCACAAGCCGCGCGCAGCAGATAATACGGGTTGGAAGCACAGCCACAAACACACACACACACTGAAGTGAAGCATATTAAGATTCGAACGGATTTTGAAATTTGTTGCAGTCGGTGCATACATTGGCAAAAGGTGGGTTGAAATGTGTGAGGGAAAAATTGTGGGTCAAGTTACAAAATGTTGCATTTTCGATGTTGTTTTTTTTCGCTGTTGCTGTTTTCTTTCGCTGTTTCATGTTTGTTTCCAATGCTTCCCAGAGCAAACGCTTCAGCCGAGTTTTTCTTCTAGATTGTTTTGCTTTTCTTTTGCTGCTTAAAGGGCCCAGTTGCGTGTGTTGTTGCTGTTTGTGTTTATCTTTTTTCTCGTTGCTACTGATCTATTAACACAATTTATAACTTATTATTACTGCTTTTTGTATGTTATGTAAAGTTTTCATTTTGTTTGAGCTCCCTTTTGTCTGCTTTTCGTCAATATGTTTATTTGATAACTTGGTTAAACTTGATTTAATTATGCTCTGTTATTTGTCCTTGCTTTACTTCCCTTTCTTTAGTTTACTTTTCACAATTATTTGAATATGCTTAATTTGTTTTGGTTTGTTTTCACTAACTTTTTAGTTTTGTTTTATTAAATGAAATTTGATTTACTCTTCTTTTATGTACCTGATTCCTTTTCGTTTCTCTTTTCAACTTAAGTTAGTAGCTCCATTAGCTTTAATTAGCCTCCACGTTCTTGTTTTCAAATTTAAAACATTTTTGTCCTTCCTTTTGTGATCGAAAGAATGTGTCTTCTAGTAGGTAAAATATTTTATATTTCCCACCGGAGCTCGCACGCTACTTCCTTGCACCTTTTATGGGCATCCTGGGCCAAACACACACACACTTGAAACGAGGTCACAGTTCACCTTAATGCTCACCGGTCTCACGGCAAAATATAATATTTCTGTACAACGATTTGTCATTGGTGGCCTTCTTTAAACCGCCTTCTAAGCATCTGCGGCTCTATGCCGCACACCGTCGTTTCGCTGCCTCCGATCTGATCGAAACAACGGTCTAAGTCCGTGAGCGTTTAAAATCGCCAACCGACTGGAGAGGACATTAAAAGCGTGATCGCTTCCGTACCCCCCCATTTACGCCAGGGGTGGTTAGCCTACACTGCGTCGTCGCGACCTTGGTGACCTTAAGAAGAATGGTGCGTTAATACCATAAATGGAAAACGCCCGCAAGCAGGCAACCGTGTGCCGATGTTGGGGTTGTACAAAACACACACATTGCAAAACGGGGGAAAAGATTTATGCGTACTTCTTGCATGCAGAGTATGTGTCTTTATGGCCTTTTTTCGCATGGCGGCGTCTTATTGGGCAACGTTGGAAGATTTTCTACCCAGTAGAGTCGAATAGGAAGTAGAAAATATTCAATCACACAGTACATCCAGAGCTCTTCTAGGAGATAACAGTGCTTGAACGTTTGAGAACGGCATAATTATCACTCACCAGTCCGCATATCGGTGTAATTGTTCTCGTATCATTCGATCGAACCACAACAGAAGCGTTGCTTTGTTGCCGTTTCTTGGAGCCAACAGATGTTCTCGGTTGGTAGAACTGATTTGATTTTAACTACCCTAGCTCAAGCTCTCGAGCACTTTATCGAACCTAGTCAATCGATCGTACAGTTCGCAGCTTGGCGAAAGCAATCGAGAGAGCGAGAGATGTTCCTAGAAAATATGCAGTTATACGCCGTTGCCCGATCGATAATGCCTTTTGGAGAGTATTTTCGCGTCCAAGAAACCCCGTTACAACACCGCCTTGGTATCGTACCCGTTGTGAACTTCCAAGCGAACTTCAAACGTAAAGCCAGTCAACGTCAGCTGGCTCGGGCGATGCCAAAATGTACCGAATTGTTGCCGCGTTGCTTCTCCACGAGCCCGTCACAGCTTTGTTGAAGCGATCGCCACCCTTCTGAGAGGTGTATTGATTTTTTGCGAAGATGTGCGATGTGCTTGTCTTTCCTAATGGCTGTGTACCTATCATTACGCGTTTCTTCAAAGATCGTGGGGCATCTTTTCTTGTTTCTGTGCTTTGTTTCGCCCAGGTTCTGAACCAACTCCTCTGTTACCTACATAATACCGGAGGAGTGTTTTTGTGTGAATCTGCCAACTTCTAGCGATCTTTCCGTGAGTTTTTGTTTTGTGTTCAATAGCCATTCAGTTTTTGTGAAGCTGTTGCAAAAAATCTCCCCCCCCTAAAGAAACCCCATTGAGCCCAACCGGGCAGGATAATTTATGGGCGAATGTTTGCCGAGGATAGAGCCCACAGAACTCCACCCCCTTCCCGGATGTTTTTTGAACGTGTCTGTGGGTCCGTTTGTGGTGAGGGAACAGGAAATGTCTTCCCAGAAATCTCACTGACTCGATGGGCTCGAATTGATCCCATCCTCTACATCCAAGGCTAAACCTTGGAGCCCTCGGCTTCATTCAACCTCACACAGTGTTGACCTCACACCCCGAATTCGGAGGCACTTTTACCGAACGACCTCCATCCATTTCCCTTACTAGGTCAGAGCGGGTGATGAAGATGGCCCCAAATCTCCAGTCCCCAGTTTGTTCGTCACGTCACACCCGAGGCCCGTGGATGAAAATTGAAACCGACGATCGCGATCGGTCCAAACCTTATTAACTAACCATTCAATTTGTAGACCAAGACAAGACGCTTGAGGGTGGGTAAAGCATTGGGAGGAGGGAATGTTTTTCATCGAAACAGAAGGAAAAACTGAATGCCCTCTTCCGAACCCTCCTTCTACCCTCAATTCTTTTTCCCAGACGGTGATGAAAGTTGATGATAGCATCGGCTGTTTTGTTACTGTTCAATGTACTAAAACCTATTCATCTGCAACTTTTTCCTTTCCTTCTCATATGACCGTGTCGGTGATCGTCTCGGTGATGTCTTTTTTTTTGCAGTGCTCCCGGATGGCCTCTCCTTAAATTAGACACACTTTCATGGTCGATCTTTGTCGAGCGAAAACCACCATCCCACTTCGGGGGGGGAAGAAAATAAAAACCGACCTCGATGGTACTTGCACTCCTGCCGAGACTAAGATTTTGGGTTTTTTTCTACCTTTCGGGGGTGAAAATTAGATCAAGCAGAGCGTATGTATGTGTGCAAAGACGATGCTCTCCCACTGATCTCCAACCCATCAAAAAAGAAACCTTCTTTCATGGACAGAAAGCCTGCCCAAGATCTAGGTTGCTGCAGTAGTTTCCAATTTTTTGGACATTAAAAATGAATACCCTGCCCTGGTATTGATTGTGCCCTAACAGGGGGTCACATACGCCCCCTTTTGTGTGAGAGTTCGATTCTAACCTCGTTTCGAGGGTGCTCCGGGTGTGTACCTTTGATCGACGGCCCATCCACCACGACCTTGTCTTATCGGTCAACCGATCCATCAAACGTAGCATGCGGCATGCTCGTAATCACAACCATGCTCGGACGGTCTGCAGCGGTCGGTCCCCCACTATCAAGTGTTATCTAGCCGGTCGGTGTTGCAGCTGCAACTGCAGTTCGTAGAATGCGTCGGTTCAATGGACGGCCTTCGTATGACCCTACCCGGCATCCTCAGGCTCGACACGCGCTCTAATTGAAGGGGATGGTTTTATTATTACATTTTAATCGTTACACCAAACGAAAGTCCCCTTAAGTGATACATTTTAACATGTGATGATTATCAGTTTTCCAGCCGCGAAGAACAAAAGAACTCATAAGAACCAGACTTCGGTGCAGCGAACTTCACCATCCAACTCCCGCAAATGATTGATAGCGCGTTGCGATGGGAATCATATTCGCGATTTCTTCTGATGCGTTAATAATCGTTCCAGGTTCTTTGCTTCGGGGTGCCAACGTTGTCCGCTGGGCTACAATAAGAAACCTTGTTGACAGACAATCCAGCCCTTTATTGCTTGACTACGACAGCCTTGACTGAAACGAAACACCGGAGAGCGCTCGTCCAAAGCATGCAGAAATAAGGTCAACTCCAACAGTGCCCTCCGATCCACACTGTGAATTTTCCACTGACAACCGTAACGTTGGAGTAGACACCGCGCTGGCGGACGCTCTCAACGTAACCTGCTTAAACTGTTGACGTAAACGGATTTTTGTTCCATCCATCCGTTACTCGTTTGTCATTTGGTAATGCGATCGTGTGAAGTTTCCGTGCGATCGTGCACCGTACCGGAAAGATCGTGCGGCTGTTGGCCAACAGTCGAAGGAGTTGGTCTGAAATGAATTTCTACAAACCCTAACCGTACTATTAACTATTCACAACACTTTTTCACTTACTCACAAAAACGCTTTGCACAATAAAAGAAAATCCGTCTCCGTTCCGATACGGCTCATTACGACTGCTCTTGGCGAGAAATTGCACTACTTCCTACTGCTTATGCGAGAGGCGCGCACGCGACTGTAAAGGGATTTATGTAATATCGCTGTTGCTGCTGCTGCTAGTTAGTTGCACCTGACTTAAGTTACCAAGGCGTACCCCACACAGATCGGCAATGTGGTCGAACAAATTGCTCCGTATAAATCATTACCCGCAGGGCCTGGATTTGCAGGACTTCCGATATTGCAGGTCTGCAGCTTGGGCGAACCATGCAACAATGTAAAGCGTATCATGCTGGACGATGTTTCTCCCGAAAGTACAAGTGATAAAATGATTGCTCCGTTCTCCACATAAATGGGTCTCAGACCCTTTTCGGGATGATGGTGACGTAAGTCCGGCGCAAAAAAAAAACGCGTAGGACCAACAACTGGTCCAAAGTCTGTGAAGGTTTTACGGTATTTTCGATAGGCAAAGTAGGCTGTTCGCCATTACTATAAGGAGACGTGCCAGCTTTCTTCTTCGCCCGGTTGCTAAGTGACGCACAGACGCACAGATGTCCAGAAGAAACACTGACAGGGACGCTAAGTATCTCCCCAATATTCTTTCGGCGGTTTTCGTCGGTCGGCGGGTGTACTTACTTTCCCAGCCATCGGGTCATTGACACAAACTCGAATTGCCACCGGACGGCCGGTAAGCGATGGAAAAAAGAACAGCAAATCCAACGGACACAGAACCCAACTAGGTCAGGGCAATCGGTTTGATTCTGCCAGTTCTTAGGTGCGCGTGGAGCCATCGATCAAATCCCTGTGTGTGAGCGCGCGCGCGCGCCCGCTCGAGTTAGGTAGTTACTGGGCAAATGCGAACTCACTAGCATCCACACACTCTGTTACCAACGTCCGCTAGGCGCAATGGAGAACGGAAAGCAACATCCAAAAGCCCTCCAAACTCCAAGCAGTGGACGGGTGTACGCGCGGTCACACCTAATTTCCAGCCACTACGCCACTCTTCTTAACGTACTCTCTTAGCAGCAGCAGCAGCAGCTGTGGGGCAGTTAGTTCGTTCGCTTTTTTTTTGCTGTTGTATGTTGAATTTCGATTGCTTCGCAGCTTCGTCAAACATTAGTTTCCTTTCTCAAACAATCATCCAAACCGCTGCCGCGGCTACGCTCGGTTAAGAAGTTTGCCGAGCCGAGCCGCCAAGCCTGCGCAACCAACACCACACGCTAATCGAAGCAGGACGACGCCCTGACCAGTGTGCCGTTTTGACGTACTGTAGCCGCTGGACTGGACTCCACGGCAAGCGGGGTCAGCAAATTTACCCTGTGCGGTGTCGGCCAGCGAGAAGCGAGCAGGCAAACCGGCTTTCCGAAAGATTTTCAAACCGAACGAAACGAAACGGACCAGAGAGCCACCAGCTACAAGCCATCCGTTAAAAAAGGGGGTCTGTGATATCTGACCTGCTCGGGCTCGGACACTGACGTAGCCGCACACCGTTTGTGGTCAGAATGTTGTTTTGCGGAAACTGGTTTTCCAGCGATCACGTGTTGCTGTGTTGCTGTGTCTGTGTCTGCGTCGCACAGACTCCGATTTTGCCCGATTTGCGCTTAATCTCCACGGTGCGATTTTCGTGTAGAACGCAGTGCGTCTTGCGATATCCAAAAGGGCCCCCCTCCCCCCTCCCCATTTCGGGGACCTCGAACACGTAAAGACTCTCTACTGGGAGTGTTAGAAAGCGTGAGAAGATCGTAAAAAAACCTCCACGACTTCTTGAATCCCGATGATGATGTCCCCCGGGAATCTTCTACTTCATTCATTAGAAGTATCTCGATGGGATCGCACCTCCACCGAGGCCCTAGCAGAAGGCGCACTCACGCAAAACGGCGCAATGGTAACTTAAAGCGGGGGAACTGGTTTGAAGGTTAGTGCTACCGGTCCTTGGGCGACGACTTCTGAGCACAGTACCAGCCACCAGATCACCACCGCCACACACCGATGACATCATAGCCGGGCGTGCGTTCCGCTACTGTCACTGTCACAGTGCGGTGTAGTGTCCACGTAATCCGGACCGTTCCGTTTCGGAGGGCCAAGATTAGTTAATTTGCCTACAACCGGCTATTCGCTCGCAGGTCGGCGATTATCGGCAACAGGTTTTTCGTCCATAAAATGTCCCAGCCTCCTGCGTGGTACTGTCCTGCGGGATGTTCGGAAGATGTTTGCGTTGTCGTACACGAGCGAGCGCGCGCGCGCCCCTCGCTCTTAAGCAGGAAATGTCAATAACCCTAGTCTGGAGAATGATGCTGATGATGCTGCTGCTGCTGCTGATCCTCCGGGGGATTATTTGCAAGGTGACGAAATACGCTCTCTCCACACAGACACGAAACTCAACCCAACCACGTCATAGCCGGTGGAATGTGGTTTCGCTGTTTTGGTAGCAAAAGTAAAACTCTCCAACTCCCAGCCACCTCGCGATCGTGAGTGATCGGTAATCGAAAATTGACTCACCAGCGTTGGAATTTCACATATCAGCACCGAAACGAGCGAAGGTGAAATTGTGTCAACGTTCCGATTCCTGACGACAATGAGGGTGCTTCTACTGCTGCTACTGCTGCCACTGCGGACCACAGTAAATTATGGCAGAATGAGTTCCCCGGGCTAGACGTGCGCACCGTTGAATCATCGTATGCTAATTGCGTACGCTTCTCCATCCGGCGGCAGTAGTGTGATTTAAATCACGACCGTAGCTAATTTAACGGCCAGATAACTCCGAGCGAGCCGAAGATGATGGAAAGCGGGCAAGCTTCTTTGTGGCTTTTTTTTACAAAATGGACCAATTTAAGATATGCGTCGGTTCTTCTCCGGTTTTTTTTTTGCTACAAAACTTCGCCCATCACGAGAGCGAATAAGATGTTCAAGACTGGGCAATGGACAGATGTGTGAGGCCCAAACCAACCGCTGAGTGCGTTATTATACTAACGCTCCACACAGTACCTGGTGCTACCGTTCAGATTCCGGAACCCAAACACAAAAAACGGTAGTTCGCTTTCTGATTCTGGATTATTCTGGACGGACGCATGAGGCATCCAACAGTACAGTAAACACCATGTAACAGTGTGGCTCGTTGGGCCTATAATGAAACTGCCAGAACACAAACATCATTTGTTAGTCAGATGCTCGATGAGCTTTAGATAATTTGAGTTAGCGCGAGATACGAGATTGTACGGTTGCATGATTTCGGTTCTGGTTCTCTGAGCCGGGATCCGTTTTTGTGGTGCCTTGTTTTGCTCGACATAGCTCTGAAGAAGCCTTTCAATATCCTTGCGGTTGGCAAATCAAAACCAAACTTAGCTCTGATTCGCAGTGTGGTATTTCCGATGACTGTGGGCCGATAATGCGGTAGATCTCTGCAGTTCTTTGAAAATCAATTCCGAACTCATCGCAAAAATTCCCCAACCTCAAGCAATCTTCAAGGCTATCCAGAGCCGCGCTGATTGAGTTGGAGTTTATTTTTTATCTGGCCATTAATTCAATCCACGTTCAACACATACACACCGTCTTACGTTAAAGTGCATTTCATACACTGCCGACACTGTGTGTCCACTCGGTGGAATTCAGCGCGCCACACCAACGCTTGGAAGTCGTGGCAAAACTGGTACCGTGACCATATTGTCCGTTGCATACCGGAACCAACCCGCTTGACGTTGGAAAAATAAAAGAAAACTCCTTAGAAGCAACTTTGCTCCTCGATAAGTGCATCTCGAGATGGAGACGATAAGATACAGAGAGAGGGAGACGTCAGAAGAGGTCCTCTCTTCACTTCATTCGATTATGGCACACAGGCATCACACGTGCAGCTTATGACGTCGAGCTTTGTGCCATCGGTTAGGGCTCCTTCACAAGAGATGTTTTTAATTTACTCGACGTCACTAGGCGGCTAGCTCAGGACGGTCCTCGTCCCAGGGTGCTTCGCAGATGCTCTCCAATTCAAATTATCGCCCAGCACCGCCACGGGTGCAGTATCACTTATCGGGAAGCAGTAACAAACCGCTCCACGGTAAGGAAACAAAATATAGTCTTTGAGTGTCCGTCGGAACGCCCCTTTCGGACGAGGGTTGTGAGTTGGGGGACACGTTATGCCACGCTACCCGGTTGATGACGGATGATGGGGATTTGTTTTTGCTTTCGTTGTTGTGCTGTGCCTGTATTCTTCACCCTTTGCGCCAATTTGACCCACCGGTTGTTGCATCATCGATCGAATCCTATCCGAGGTTCGCCGGGAGAAAGTTGAGCCAGAGAGTTAGTAGCTCTCGGAAGGCTCCAAAATTATATCTTATGACGTTGTTAATTTAGTACATACAAATGCCAATAATCATTTCTTTTGCGATAGCTCAGTCGTCTTCGGAGATATATTGCGTTTTACTTAGGTACCGCTGCAATCCCCAAAGTTAATGTTGGACTGGCCATACAAACCTTGAAGTAACGACAGCAAACACAACAACTCTAACCTTTACCTCTGATTCTCGTTTTTCCTTACAGATATGATAACAGCAGGATCGAGCCTTGCAGACCGAGCTTAGCTTGTGTGGTTTAGACCATCCCGACTGAGGTAAATATCCCGTCGCAACTGCGCGCGAATCTTGTACGTCAATATTTAGCATTCAAGAGCCTCACTCTCTCGCACCGTGGACCAGAGACATTCCCTTCGCCGATGACATGTTCAAATATTGGCGCAAACCGCGACAATGCATGCTCTTTGTTCGTGGGCCCTGCATTTGCCGCGTTGCTGGGCATGATGTCGGTAAGGTCTGGAAATTTGTTTGATGCACGACGCACTGATAAGAGCCCCCACGAGCGAAGCAGAGAATGCACTTCGCTGATGTGCTGTATATCCTGTAAAAAGCTCTTTTTTGTCTGCTTCCCTTGGGCCCGGCTGTTAAGGCGCGTGCGACCTTGGTTTGGGTCGTTGGGCCGTAAACGTTGGGCGATCGACGAAATTTGAAGCCATGCCGCCCGCCACAAATGAGGTCATCCTGTGGAGAGGCGGCCCGCTGAAAACATGCTGTCATGTTGGATCGGTTGCTGTTGCGAATGTGTATATTCCAGCGAACGAGAGGATGATCGCGTTCGGTAAATGCTTGTGTGTGCGTGAAATATTACATTTTGGCACATCAATCAAACGGGCCCGTATGCGCGCGGCGGGACGTCGAAGAGCGCAACAGCTTTATTGTTCCTCGTGATACGATGCCCAGCAGCAGCAGTAGTATAACACACCAGATAGTGACAGCATATTGTGCTGCGGAATGATCTCATCTGCTCACAGCTATGAGTTCTTCCTTTCAAAGCCTTCTAATGGTTTGGAATGTATCAGTTTCATTCTTGTTGTTGCAAAATGAATGCGGGTCTTCTTCGTTAAATAACTTAAAAAATAACTCAAGTACCAATCACTCGAAACCGGTTATCCATTTCCGTATCGTTTGAAGGGATTCCGAACCGAACCGATCTGGTGGAGGTAGTACACGCGTGCTGATTTTTTTGATTGCTTAATTAAGTCTACGCGATCGCAGCATCCAAGAAGGGTCCGTCAGTGACCTTGCGCACGATAAGTTCCGCGGTTCGTTCAAGCCCGCCGACGTCCATGGCGACGAAGGGATCAAATTGCTCTGCCACCGGCTCGACCGGAGATACCGAGATGTTGGCTGGTCATCGATAGCATCACCTTCAGTGGATTTTTTGTGTCACGGCCGGTACACGATTCATTCGATACGCCGCGTAGGGATTAAAGGGAGTCTGCATATGGGTGATTTGTTGTTGTCGTTCTTTTTTTTGGAGCCTTCTAGAATTGTCTGATCGTCAACGGTGAGGCGCGGGGGGGGAGAATTAAGTATGGAAAAGTATCCAATTACATCCACCAATGTCTGCGGATCTTTCCGAATCTTAACTTCTGAACGGAAACCACGTTGTGTTGTAGCAGGAAACGTCCTCGTGTATCGTATGTTGATGAGAGTTTAATACCGTTTGACGAATGGCTGGTAACTCTGGTCTCCGATATTGCTGAGGCTTCTTTACTGCGCAGCAGCGCCATCTGGACAGCATTTGGCGAGAACCGAGTCATGGGAATTGGCTTTCGATTGCACAAAATGTAGATGTGGTGTGACTAAACTAGCTCACTGTCACTTTCAAGGCATATTTTTTAGCCCGCAACGTACCGACATACACAGCACCGTAATCCCGCTTTAACAATTCGACAATTAATTACACGACTGTTCGTCACATCGGCCGCCGTAAGCTCCCTGCGATGCTGCGTAACGCGCGTGAGCCAATGCGCGGTGCGATGATGTCGTCGTGCGCAGCGGCGTCTTGTTAGTAGACGCGCGCTCTTGTCGCAGGTTTTTTTTTTTTGGACGAAAATTCCATTGTCCGACAATGGCAATTTTATGTAGCTGAGAATCGGCCAGGAAGCTGCAACACCGTGTTTCGCCGTGTCCATATTGCACCACGGGCAACCGTTTTGTTGTTGGCTCGCGAGTTGCGTCGCCCGCCATTTACCTCGTAGGCTTGGCGGGTTGCATTTGACGCGATCTTCACGATGCCGCGCGTGAGATTATCATTAGCACCACCACCAGTGGGCACGCGAGTTTGTTTCTCACATGCTGCACGTGTACCGTAAGGTTCGTCGCTTGGTGGCCGCAACAGCCCTGTTGCGAATGTGTATCTTTATGCCCTTGCATTGAGACACAGACACAGCTCGTTACACGGTGCTAACGTCACTTTTATCTCACGACGCTTTGAGACCTGCTGGAGTCTATGTGTGTGTGTGTGTAAGAATTTCATCTCCGGATTACCCGGTCTTAAATCCACCCACGGTACGCGCGGCCACGGTGACAAAACGTCAGAGGCCCCCCGGGAGGCGCTTCAGAGCACCGACCGGGCGAAGATTAATTTCTGACTGTGTCTATTGTTTTAGCGACGACGTTGCGCGACGCAGTTTTCATTAACCTCGTTTCCCGGGCCGGATGGGGCACGAGTAAGGGGGCCGGTGTGAGGGCATTAAAACACTTTGGATTTCAGAGCGGCCACAGTGCACTGAAGCCATTGCGAAAAAGGGGAGCACAGTGCGCTGCAGTTCAAGTGTCGGAATGAAGGTGTTTACTCTAGCCAGGTAAACAGAGCGAGAGAGAGAGAGAGGAGTTAGAGACAGCAGGGCTATCCATGTTCGTTGCCGTAGGTACGCTCGTCCGGTATGCGCACACCGGGCCCGTTTTCTTAACGTGCGGCGTCGTAAAAAATGTTAATTTTAATTACATGGTGATTGAATGGCGGCCCCCCTCTGGTACGTACGTGACAGCACGAGAGGCGGCATCAGAGGCCGCGAAATTGCAGCACATAAAAGCGCGCATGCAAAAGGATGATTGTTTGCCTTCTGGATCCCCGCAACAACTGCACCTTCTGATAGTGGGCTTCAGTTCCAGAACTCTCGTATATCACGCCAAGTGTGTACCTCGGCTTTGCGAAAATAAATAGCCAGGCCATTAAAAGTCGCTCGGCAGTTACGAGTGGATGGCATCAATTCGATCGTAAAACTTCTAGACACCTAAATTCAAGTGATCCAATTTCGGATCTCTTGCACACCAAAAACACTCTCAAAAATGTCATGACCAACGCGATCAACAAGCCAATTGCACCTCTTATCTCCAGGTTAATCCAGGTTGGCATTGAAGTTGCTAGGAACAACAGGAATCTCTCCGGATTGTTCGCAACTTCTTTTCCCAGTGAAGACGGGGCGAGGTCACGGTGGTATTTTCTTGTGGGTAAACGACTTCCACCTCATTAATTCCTTCCGTGGCCCAATGCTCTTACGCCACACGACCACTGTTCGTCACCCGCCTCCTGCTGCTGTCAAGTCAATGTCAAGTGAGGTGTCGATGACGCGAACTATACGAGTTCGTACGGGGACTGCAAATATTGACCATTCCATGAATATTTATGTCCATAACGAGTGTTCAGGTACGTTACATCACCGTACCGGGATGATTCGTTTGGAAAGAAAAGACCCTCATTTTGGGTCACTATTAGGTGTGGAGTTGGAGAATTGGACGAATTCTTGAATGATGAATTTGAATAAAAATTTGCGTTGGTTTTCTTCTTCAATCAATGGCCACGTCAGGCAGATCGTGACTTCGTTGTTCTCCAAGTAAAATGTGTCCCAGCTTCCGGCTTAGTTTTGATTGGGTCTGCAGGAGGAAATGACCACATTTAAATAACATTACCCTGTTACAACGGTCAACGTCCGAACGGCTGCGTGACTGGATGTTTCTGAAGCACTTTCCATTTCAATGCTGCTCTTAGATCACCTTCCCGGTAGAACCTCTATAACCTAGGAGTAGGTCGTCGTAACTTTCGATCCATCCAATGAAGAAGGAATGAATATTCATGTGCGCATGCGCATTTTGATGGCTTATGTACGCCGCAATCCCTGTTGCTCTCTCCCGTACCGCAGGACGATTAAATCGATGCCATCTGGCGGCTTAAATCCGTCCTAGCCTCTTTCCGAATGATAATTAGATGAGCGTACGCGGGGCGTGCTGGAATTTATTAAGCTCGATAAGGTCCTCCATCGGTTGGATGGTTGGATGGTTGGCGGCAGGGGTCGCGCGCGACCCCATCTCGCGACTCGCCCAGATGAGAGATGCCGATGATTTGTCACCTTCAATTTGTCATGCCACACGTCGCGAATCGTACACCGCCGCCGGTTCGGATTTCATTCTGCTGCTGTTGCGATGGACATGTTGGGCTGTTGTTGTGCAGCAATGTGCAACCAGCATTGCATTCTGTGCATTGCTGACTGTACTTTTATGAGTGAGCGCGCGCGCACCGATGTCTACGGAGGTCGGACGTCCTCCGTGTGCCAAGGTTCTCCACCTTTTGTGGGTCCGGAGAATTTCCCTATACGGACATGGGGCAGCTTCGACGAGCGATGAAGAAAATATGATCAAGTATTTCCGAAAATGCCAACGGACATCGGTGGTGGAAAAATGCGTTCCACTTTCTCACAGATGGACACATTACACGATTTTGAGTTCAAGGATCGCAAGCAATACGTACTGCGTGCGGTTCTCGAACGAGCTGTGTGGCTGCCCTCGTAGCGTTTAGGAGGATGCGTTAGTGCGTGCGATGTTGTTGTTTTCATTAGCCTTGACACCGGTATCGGTAAGTTGCCTTGGCAGTGCAAATTGCGGCTAATCGATCAAGGATCGAGATCGGTGCGAGTTAAACGCCGTGGCGTGATCGAGCGCTGATGGTGATTATTCGCTTAATGCACTAATAAATTTAATTCAATTGCTTTATTCCTGTAGAAAAATAAACTGTGGCTCTGTTCAGAAACCTACCACAAGAAAGTGAAATGTTGCTGTGGGTGGTTCGGACGAGAAGCGATTCCCATCGCTCAAGATAATTGCAAGACCCAATGTCAATGTTCGACCATATATTTTTTCACGTTTTCCAATTCATGCTGTCGTTGGTGTACGACGTCAACCTCGTCTCGTTTCTACAACAATCTCCCACTGCAGCAGTGTATGCAAAGCCACCTAAAGCCCCGTGGTGTGGCTGCAGATGTGAACAGACGTAATAAAGAAATTTGAACAGCTTGCTGTACCTCTGTTCGGCAGCAACTCTGCCACGATCTCTTTCGATCCTTTGCTTTTCTCATCCTCGCTCGTTCCGATCATCCTCATCCACTTCGAGGAGGCTCCAGCCTCGTCGCGAAAACGGCGCGAAAATGACTTCGTCATCATGCACCGAGCCGATCACGATGGTGGTCAGCGCGCGAATCGATAAGTTATGAAATCACGCTCACCGCGAAGGTATTAATTATGAAGAAAAACGTCTAGCTTTTATATCTAAACATATATACAGAGGGTTGATGCTGTTTTTTGCTCGCTTGTATCGCTCAACCATTTTGCTGATTCCGGGACTACAAATTGCATCGTTTTGGGAGGAGATGATTCTCTCTCCGCAACTGCCGGTAACTACCGAAGGTCAACGACATTCGACGCCATTGTCTGAGGGTCTTGTGGCCTGGCTTCCAGTAGCAGCTTAAGATGCAGGAACGCCCCGGATCTACCGAAAAACTTCCCAAAACGGAACAATTGTGTGCGTGCAGGTAGTAATGATGGCTTAGCAAAGGTAGGATGACTCACGGGAGTCCTAACTCTTCTTTGGAGGAATGGGAAGCACGGTGTGGAGATTATAGTATTTTGGATTGAATCCAGAAGAAGTTACCCCTACTGATTTACTCTTAGACGATGCAGAGAGATCAAGCTACACTTACAACAACTTCAGGTCTTGTGATCTCGTGATCTCAGTGTGAAGATCTTAGCATCGCCTGAGCCTAAATGACGCTCGAGAGAGCTTCAAGAGATCAAACTACACTTACAGTTTTAAATCTATAGCTATTTCTTGAGTAATTGCCTAGCCAGGCCGTACAGTTTAGAGACTTGATTTTATAATTGAAAATTTGCCATCCAAAATGTCAACTGTGGGTGCACTTGGCAGAGCATGTTCAACCATAAACACATACACACACCGGCAGGCAATAGTTGTAGGGTATGACGCTGCACGTAATCGTGCGTGCATACGTCCGTTTGTCGATTAACGTCTAACGCGCCTCCTCCAACTACGCGCCATGCGATCACGCCACTGAACAGTTATGAATTTATGCTGCCAAGTTGCATCGGTAGCAGCTGTGTGTGGCGCAGTGTGCTCAAGGTTAGACACAGTCAGCTTATGACGTAAGCGATGTAATTTCCTTTCTAAAGCAAAGAACCCCGTCACCGTCAACCCTGTTGTAGGGTCAGACAGCTCGTCTAAAAACCAGCCATGATGCCCGTGTACAGTTTTTTTGTGTGGTTATCACCAGTATTGGATTGTGCTAGTGCTAGTGACCGTTAGAGTAGTGCGTTTCGTACCTGGTTGACGTTTGACATGCAACCTCTCCGAAAGGGGCGTAATACGGGAAGCAGCTAACTGTATAACTCCCTTTTCTTCATAGCTGCACACATTGATTTATGGCCTACTAAACCACGCACGGCGACGATGTTGATGCAATTTTTGCGAGCAAATGTACTGCTAAATTATGCGGGAAAACCGTCCCAATCTTCGGAACACCTCCCCTGGGGTGCAGGTTTTCGGTTAGAAGTTACACACCTTACTCACCTCACCAGTTACGGGGTTTTATTCCAGTTCGTCACGGATAGTGTGATGAGAGTGAGTTGTAAAGCGGTTTATGAAGCGTCGGCCACACAACCTTCGACCAGACACTATATAACACCGCCTGTTACTGTACGGCTGTCGTGTCGGGGAAAAGAATCCGTTAGGTTCTGTTTTTAATGTGAATATGTACATTTTTTCACCAAAGTGGCGGCGAACCTCTAAAACATCAGAAAACCAACGGTACCGGATCGCCCAACGCCAACGATCGCGGCTTTCGGTGAGCATTAATTATTATTGGTGAAATTTCGCGGATCATCGATCGACGCTTCGGGGAGTTCCGTGGAGAGGCCCTTTGCCTTTTCATTAGGCCTTTATTGTGGTTGGTCTGTTTTGGGGACGCGAACTTTTGGGATAATTTCCACACATGCCCGGCTAGAACACGATCGCGTGCTAATAAATTGAAACGCTAACGATCCCAGAACTGTGTTTCGCCCCTTGTCGCCCCATCCGCTGATTGGATGTGAGAACCGTTTTTCGTTAGAATGGAATTTTCTGGAACCTAGGACAACATCGGTCAAAGCGGTAATTTGCTCGGCGAAATGAGGCGAACCCTGGCAAGCCTGTGGCGCACCGTTTTACCGTGTCTTAAATCACTCGCGGGATCAATCTTGTTAGCGAAATGTTCGCAATCGCAATCACTCTTGATGGTTATTGTGCCGGACAGCTACAACACCCTTCGCAGATAAAAGCCGCACGATCACCACCGAAAAGACCTTGGCCGGTTGTTCTGTGCGCCCTGAACCTCCTAAACCTATCGAACGAAAGTAGAGTGCCGTTGGGGAGCGAGATGTGTTTTATGGCTATCATAAAGAAGATTTCAAACACACACACGCACACGCGCAAAGCAAGCACACTCCTTGGGCGAATGTGCGAATAAAACACTCCTTTGGCTACACGAATCGGGGCCAACGATCAACGGGCAGGCAGGCGAGATCGGATCATGGGCGATGAAGATGGGGGATAGGGCATTGTATGCAGATGTGAAAGGGAGGGAGGCTGTGCGGTCCGTGTCCATTTTTTCTGCGCCTCATTTGCGACCACACCCGGAGGCGAATTTGTTTGCAGCGACGCTGCTCTGCAAGGGTCTCAGCCTCCTGAGACTCTTACATAATTCATGGGGGACATGTCACCGACGGGGACCTTCCTACGTTCCGGTGTATCCTCCTGCCCACCAGCGTCGAGTGGACTTTGTTTTGTTTCACTTTCTACCATAATTGTTTGTTTGTGTGTGTGTCATTGTTTTTGGTTTGCTTAAGACTCTCCGGTTGAAGTTCGTGATGACACGAGGGCTTTTTTTGTTGGGGTCTCCAATCCAACTTCCTTCCAGTTGTGCTGTTGGCCACGTTGAGCAGGAGTCTTCCACGAACTTTTGGGTTGGGTTGGGTGCAAGGTCATGAGAAAATGGGCATGTTTTTTGGCTTGCTTAAGTTTGTTTAAAGTAGGCATTATGATTGTGACCAGCTGTCACATTAAATTTATTAATGGTCCCTTGTAGACATTACTGGCGTGCTGTATGGGGTTGTTTAAGGTGAGCTGACGCAGTTTTTGCTGTTGCGTATGGTTAACATTTGTTGCTTTAAAGGTGTTGTCTGTGTCGAAACTAAATATATGAGGGAGAAAAAATCGCCACTGCGTGTAACAGGAAGCTAAGAAAAGTTGTTTTTTCGATGCCGCGCGTACGATTACATCCTGTTCCTGATGTGTTTTTGTTCTCGGAATACCATTTAATAACTTTCTCCCAACAACTAGTTGCACAATTACAACTCCAGCAACTGCCTTTAAAGTTCCGGTTTTGATCGAAAATCTTCGAGAGTACCTCAGCAATCATGTTTCGTCCTCATCAGGCAGTGCACAATCGTTGAAAGAAGGGACATACTTTGTATGCGCTTGGACAAGCAACGCTCGAGGCAACGCTCGATCCCAACCGGTCGTCCGGTGCCGAGGCCGAAGACCTGCCCACCACAGTCCACAGTGTCATTGCCAGGGTTTGGCGCGTCATCATTAAGCGGTAACTCTCCTCGGGGGCAAATATTGACAAAGAGTGTACAGAGTGGCCCTGCAGCTTCTTCACATCTCTACACATGTCTCGAGAACTTCTGCCCCACAACCGGTCCTCTCCACAGGTCCACCGGTCTCCGAAATATGAAAAATGACACTTTCAATTGCTTATCTATTCATCCCGCCAAGCGAAGAGGAGTTGTGGTGCGCGTCAAACCTCCCCAATGGTCGGTTGTTGGACGGCGGGATAACGCCGGAGATAAAACACTCTCCAGCCGGTGTGAGTGCAAAAATAGCAACATAAAAAATGGCCACAACCAGGATGGTCGTAGAACTTTTGCTGTCCGCTGTTCGGCTGTTTCTAACCTGTTCTCGTTCTAACCGATAGCGGATGGATGCGTCGAGTGCCAGTCAGCCGTCATTAGCATACACTCTGAAGTGGCCTGAAGCTGTTCGAGACGCGACGACTTCTCAGCCTCAGCACTTTGCCAATTGTGCCTCATCCTCCTTCGCGGGAGACGATTGAAGCGCATTTCCAACTCCTCCCGTACAACTGTCGGTCGATGCTCGTCTTCGTCAGGGTCTTCAATGCCGGGTGCAGCAGCAATGCAGCACACTGCACTCGTCAGAATTTTTTGCCTCCCTTCTTCACTCGCTTTCTTCAAGAATTCTGCGGAGAAGCTTTTGTAGAAATGTATAAATTATAGCTCCCACCAACGGTTCGGTTTGGGCTATTAATCTCCTGCAAGACGACGTGCGAGTAGGTTAGCCGCGAGGCAAACCCCTTTTGGGGCCTATTGCCTATTGGTAGAGGGCTCATTATTTTTTCCACACATTTCAAAAGTGAGTACTTTTATCAAAGTAATACATTTTCATCTCGCCCCAGCTGTGTTGGGTTGCGCGCTATTCTGACGGCCGGCTGTTCTCGCACTGGCTGGGGTTGTGATCGTGGTCGTTATCGTGTTTGGAGCGGCATAATTTTTATTCTAGTACCGCCTTTATTTCTCATTAGCAGAAGAACGATCTTAAGAATGATTGTTTTCTGCGTGGATTCTCCTCTTCTTATGCCTAACCCGAGGGAGAGTTTACTAACCCTACTTAGCATAAAATTAGTCCCCGTTAAACCTGATCTTCTAGAAGCGCAACTCCAAGAGTGTACAGATGCTATCAGTGCTGTTAGTTGTTGATCTCTGCAGCAAGACAACATTTTAAGCTAAAGCTTGCAATTGCTCTTGTAGGTCCAATGCGCCATCCTAAGTCTTATTTCACGGAGGAGCTTATTGTTGATGCTATCTCTTTGGAAGCCTCTTCTAGTCACATAGATTCATTTATTTATTTTGACACTCAATCTCAGACTTCATCAACTTCACACATGATCATTATTTCATCGCAAAGGTTGCATTTTTTACGATCTTTAGTAAAAACAACCAATTTATGCAAAAACGTCCCCGTAGACTTCGATCTAACACGATCAATCATTCTAGCTGGGGTTGGTTGGCGGGGGCTGCCTTTGGCATTATTTAAATCGAACAAGTTTCACCGGATCCGGCAATCGGACAAGAACCATCAATATATCTATATACGCCAAGGTCACGCTAGAGACCAAACCCAAGCGATTCGCAATACAGGAAGGCACCCGGCTGTCCGGTTGTTCGGTTGACATTTGCCGCACGATTGCATACATTCCCCAGCCGCCTACTTTCGCGCCCTTGCCTTCATTTTACCGACACACACACACGTAAAAAAAATAGCAAACGGATGTCGCATAAACGAATGGTTGCTGCTCTCCCGCTTCGGGCAGCATGGCCACAGGTCGGCGAAAATCATTTATAACATACCGGCATATACACACACACACATATGGCAGCCATAAAATGCCACCGACCGCGACCACGGACTCATACGGGGCTAACGGTTTCCGGAGTTATCGCATAAGACGCGCGGTTTCGCGACTGCGGTCCCAGTCCACTAAAAAAGGTCCCATAAAATGCTGTCGCTGCCGGAGAATGCACCAAAAGCCATCCGAAACCGCAAAACCGTACCGGTCGGTAGAAATGGCTTTGAGCATATTCGTTTCGATTTTATTTTACTGGCTAGCTTAGCCTCAAACGATCACACCGCCGCCGTCCGCTGGCAGTAAAGTGTTCCCGTCCCAGATTGCGCCACGCTCTGTGGTCAGACGGGAAAACATGAAATGCATTTGCGTGCAAAAAAAAACCTCCTCAACGCGAGTGATGTTCTTGTGCTGTCGGCGGCTAAAACTGGCAGATGATTATTGTTTCCCGATTGTCTGCCCACGTTACTTCACGTGCTCATTCGTGTAACCGCGCGAGCCGCCCTAACAGAACCGCACTCCCCGGCTTGCGGATGCGGATTTAGCAGTAAGGATGCAAAATGTTCATCTTCAAATTTATGGACAAGCTCAATTCTTTCGATATTAATTATCGGATCGATTCAGACTGGTTCATTTCTCCGTCGTTTTCAGCTTTAGTCGGCATTTTCAAGCAACACTTCAATCGGCCGACACCATCTGGTGGACCGAACTTGTCCACTTCCAAATGAAGAAGTCTCGAGTTATATGACACTTCACAGAAATTGTGTGTTGGTTGTGAGTAGCCTTCTTCTGTCTGTTTTGTTTTTTTCACTCACTTTCTTACCACTGTGTCCGGATGATGACCGGCATAGGGGCCAATGCCATAGTGTGGCGATGCTGAGGCTGCTGCGCTCCTATAATTTTGAACCCCCGACAGAGAGGTTTCGTATGTATGGCTATGTATAATTGAAAACGAAAACCTTGATGCCTACGCCAACCGTTTGCCTCCGGGTAATTGGTGGCCAGTGCGTCGTTGCGTATGTGAATATTGATTATAGCCATCTGTGCCGCGCCACGAACCCGCCAGCTCGGTGGACGATGAAGTTTCGTTTTCGAGAGCTACTCGTCTAAAACGCCAAGCCAAGAGAGCTTCTTAACCGGTCAGAACGCCACTACCGGGGGCAAGTTGGGAATGGCATTGCAAGGACGAGCTTTTTTTTTGTTGTTGTTTGCGGTGACGGTCTTCTGCAAGTCATCCCGCCTGAGGTGTTAAATTGGCCAGTGTAGATTTCGATCGAGGTGCAAAACGAAACATCGCCAATTTGTAAGAGTTGTTGCAGAACGGGCGGAGCTTTACCCGCGAAGGACAACGCCACAAGTGGGAGGACATGAGATCCTTGATGTGTACGCCAGGATAATCGTAGGTGGAATGTACTGCAGTGCGTGCGTACTAAATGCCCTTTCTAGAGATTGTAATGAATGGGTATTGTTATGGAATCTGGAGCTTATGTACCGGTTTTGGGATAATTTGTGTGTCTACTGTACCATATAAAACATCTTGTTTATGGTGAGATTTGTCGCGTCGCGGATAAGCGGTAAGTGTTTCGCAGAGTAACTTCACTTGAGACGGAAGTAGCGTCAGGAAATCTGGCCTCAAAAATAGCTAGTATTGGGTGATTTGTGGTCTATTAGAACTTTGCGGAACGGAGTTAGTTAGATCAGTCCATTTTACAACATCTACACACAAGCAATAAAAAAGCTTAAAGACTTAATGTAAGCTAGCATTAATCCCCTTAATGCACAACGGCATTTCAAGGACATGCCCATCCTCTCAGCTTTAAGACATCGCCTGAGGATTTCATTTGAAATATTATTTAAATGAAATGATTTACAACAGTATAAGCTCGCTACTATCCGGGCCTATAAAAGTCTGTGTCCAGGGTGTGCGATAAATCCCGCATACCTTGATGACAGGCGACCACATATTAGCGATCGCTAATCGTCGTTCCGCACACCGCAACCATTCGGGCGGCTGAAGAAAAAACCGGCTTATCATAAACAAAAGCGTGCCCTCCTACAAGGAACTTCGAAACAGCTCAAGTGGTCCTGATTATATCACCACCGGATTACTACTACCGTTTGTCTACTTTTTTCTCTCGAGTTTCGACGGCTGATCGCCCACCAGCGTTTTTGGGTAGCTCCGTAGCCTGCACCAACATGGACAACGAACGTGGCTTCATCAAGACGTTCCAATCCGTACGCGGCAGAGTAGCGTGTCCACCAACGTGCTCTAACGTAATCTGCTATTAATTCTCATTCATCTCGTGTCTGAGACGCGGTACAATAATAAACGGTCGCTCGGCGAGGGACAGCATTCCCGGTTGCCGGTCAATTATTTCTCACATACGCCACACAGTAAGGAGGCAATACCCTTTTTAACCGAAAGTGGATTTAAAAACGGTGCTGTGTGTCCTGCCAAAAAAGGGCAATCGGGTTGGGCGAAGAGAGATCCTCAGGGTGGCTCAGAGCGAGACGAGACGACACAGTATGGCACACGACTTTACGATGTGGTCAGACCATCTTCTCGACCAGTCTCACCGCCCCGCTTCGGCGGAATTCTTCGACCGTGCGTAGGAGGACAGCTGGTGGTCAGTGGACACAGTAACGAATGACTTCTTGAGGCGTAGGTGCCGGTTATTGCAGCTAGTAATGCGGAAACCACCGTCATTCGCGATCAGCGTTGAACGCAGTTGATCGCTACATGAGGAAGGATTTGCCCCCAGGTGCTTGGATCTCTTTCCCTCTGGCCACAACCGATCAAGGCCAGTTGGAGGAGTTCTCGGGGTGCTTTCGCTTTCGCACTAGAAACAGCACTCCTGCTATGGGTTCCCGAGCTTCCTGGTTGCGATGCTGTTGTGTTCCTGAAACTCGATAACGCACCCGCACTTTGTCGGCTTCTCGGCGGAGTGATCGCGACTGCGAAAGTGCAATCCTCCAAACTGCTGCTGCTGCTGCGTGCCGGGGAGCTTCTGGAAAGGAGTCGAGGCGATCGTGATTTTCGCGTTCGCGTGCCTAACCACCATTTAACATTTCTCGCGCGCGGTAGACGGATAAATCCATCTATTGCCGTTGACGGTGCCAGCCAGCTGTGACGTTTATGAATCCATAAAGCATAATTAGCCTGGACGGTGCGCTGTCACCCCCGATGGTCTATTCTGTTTCGCCTGCCGCTGCTGCTGCTGCTACTGCTGCTGATTATGCAGTGTTCGATATGCGTTATGCTTCCGACTTTACGCGTGACGCTTGATGTTGCCGAACGGACAATTGAGGTCGACTTGTTGTAACGCCAACGCGATTTCACTTCCGTTCACCTCGTTGGACCCGCTCCACAGACCGGACCGGAGACTCGAGGACCTACCCGACGCGTCACTCGGCAACTCACTGATTTCGGTGACCGGCACACCGGGGCCCATGATGCACACCAATGCATGTGTGACGAGGCACTCAGTCGGAAGCCGAGTTTTTTTTTGCACCAAACAAACTTTCTCCCCACAAACGGCCTAGCACGTGTGTGTGTGTGTGTGCGGGTCTGCTCACCGAAACAGCGCGTAATGTTAAACGGAGTAGAACCAATGGTTCGGTGTTCTTTTCACTGACCAAACAGGGTAAACGCAGTACAAATCGTCCCAAGGACTTGTGCTTTGTAGGTTTGTTTGTTTGTTTGTTTGTTTTCCTTTTTCCGTTGACCTAGTGCTCCCCAAACACAACATCGACGTGTTCCGACGTGTAGTTAGGCTCTTGAGAATATTCGTCTTCTTGCAACCACGATTCGAGTCGAGGTCATGGGCAGCAGCATGTGTGAAGTGAGCCATTTTGAACCTTAACCCCAGCAGGGTCTTGACCAACCGACCAAGGCAAGACCGCCTGAAGTACACCTCCCTCCGATCGGAACCATGTTTTCCGTACGATTAATGTAATATGATGCCAAATTACCAGTCTGCAAAAAAAGCATAGCCAAGATCTGTCCTGTCATCGGCAAATCATAACCACAACTAGCTGAGGACATGTTGTGTCCAGGTCAAATGTCTTCACCAGACATACCTCACTTTATGCACAATTGGCGCCTATTCTTTACGAGCAGAAGAGGGTCACTCGGCCGGAGACTCAAGAAGTGGCCCAGTCTTTTGCAAGGTTAGAGGAAGTTCTGGCTTTTGGAGGCTCCGCACAAGAGCGTCATTTTAGGTTAATGCTTTGTCTTCATGTCACCCAGTACTTCAGCTCCATTCTACATGAAGGTCATAGGCGCAGAAAGCTCATCGTGGGGTTTGTCGAGAGGCAACAACTACGAGGAGGCTGTTATGTAAATCGATGTTAAACATTTTTATTATTCTTAGACGACCGGCCACCGACAAGTGGACAAGTGCGTCCGGACAAGCGCGCTTCGGCTGGTCATTGTTACTTCCGCCGACATGATCTAGTGGAGATGTATTCGCCGGCATAGACCGATCGTTTACGTTGTAATTAAATCGCAAACTAAAGTTTTGTGTCTTCAGGCGTTACATCCGTGTCATGGAGATGTCCTTCAGCGCATTGTACATTATTGTTTTCGGAGGCCCTCTGCGCATTGTATACACAACAACGTAGTAATTTATTTTTTCTGTTCTCTTTTCGTTACAGGTACGTTTGCCCGGCAGGTTAGCATTATCAAGATCGTCACGATCTTAATAACTTTGTGGCAGAATGTGCTTTAAATGGACCACCTTCTGAAAGGATTATCTTTAACGATCTTCAACAAATTTTGCATTAAATGGACGATCATCATCAAAACTCGGCTTGTTGAGGAGCTTGAAGCAAGCATGAAGCGCGATAGAAGGACAAACGGTTGCATTGTTGTGGTATCGCTCGTTTGTTTTTTTTGGCAACCCAATCTCCCGAGCCGTTGTGCATAAGTTGATGAGGTGACATCGGATTCGGTCGCGTTGCCAAGGGTGACTCCCACGATCATGGCGCAAGCACGTATCCACGATATATATAAAGCTCACACAATCCGCAGACGTGCATAAAAGCCGGGTGGTGCCGCGGTATCAATCACTTGGTAAAGGGCGAGAAGCAATCGTTTGCTGCATAATACCTGCTTGTTAGCAGTGCCCGTTGATGCTAGCCACTTGCTGATGTGAACGAAACGAAACGCCAGCGTGACAACGAAACAAAAAAACTGCCGCCCAGCAATCCCATCGCACAACGCAATCCATCGCGTTAAGTGGCTACACACTGAAGTGATCTCGCAGCAAAGAATAGGCAAATCAATGGACTGTGACATTGTCGGGGCTGCCGGTGCCGGTCGGTGCGATTGTCTAATAATATTGTAGAGGAAACAACAGCGCAAAAAAACGGGAGCGAAGGTGATCGATTAACCGCTTCTACTCGGGGAGAGTTGGTTCCACGTAAAACATTACACGCGGCTTGCTGGCGGGGCAGTCAGTCGGACGCAGTCGACGTACTGCAGAAAAGCAATGCCAAACAGCGGCAAAACATGCTTAAACCGTATCGCAAATTGCATAATTTATTCGGAAACACCCACCCACCATGTGGACAATTGACATTTCGGTAGCATAACTGCTACAACAACCCCCCAAAAAACGCATTCAATTCCATTGGTTAAGTGTTTGACAATCACGGTGAATGGGGTGAACCGTTCGACATGTTTATTGTCCATTATTATTCGGTAGCCCGGCTGTGGACGGAAAAGCGTCACAGCATAATTTATTGCTGCTAAAGTTACCAATGTGGCCGGTAGCAGGTACGAGAGCTCGACTCGGCTCAGTTTGAGTGGCACGGTGACAGATTTAGTTTCACTTACGTTTTTCGCTATGCCACTAGGGGATATCGCCAGAAGTGTAAGTTCAGTTCAGCCTTTTACACGATTTATGTTAATAGAGCCTAGGCTTCGTAATGAAGTTCCCGCGAACCATCGTGACATCTGCACTCGATCTCTTGAATTTGCAATCATTCGTACATTACGCTTAATGGCGCGGTGGTCAAGATGATGCCGTGCACGATGGTCGTGGACTCCCGCGCGCGAAGTCTTATGCAAAGATAAGCTAACCTACCGTGGTGGTCACCACCACCATCGCCCGCCCTTCTCTAGATGACGACCATAATTTGTCCAACCGTCCCATTCGAAGCCCTGCGGCGCCATTCGAGCCATGGCACGCAATCGGGCGGTCAGATTCCGCAGATTTCCCTACCAGCCAAACCAAACAGCCGAAGCCGGCGGTAGGAAGCTTGTCATAATAATTGAGCAAGATTACGATCCATCGTTTGGCAAATCGGGGCCGACGCACAGGGTGACGCTCGATGAAAATCGACCAAAAATTCGAACGGTAGATTCGGGCGTACGCGAGATGACGCGGCCTGTATGATGCAATACGGTGAATGTTAAATCTCGAACCCGGCTGTATCAAACACTCGCTTCCTTCTGCAGCCCTATGCGACGTTAAATTCGCTCCAGGGCGTATCATGGGTGCTTTGCATGCTTCGCGTTGTTGGTTTTCCTCTCCCGATCTTTACCACCGCTTGTCACTTATTAGGTATCGATCGATCGTAGTCGATCGAATGTAAAGATAGTGAGATAATCAGATCATATGGATCTTTCGAATTTGTGCTGCGTGTTGACGCTCTCGAATCTCCGACAGTATTTGTACGTAAGCAGCTGAAATTAGTGTGCTGTCACAACACGGGTGACGGACTGGGTGATAAATTACTCACGGCTTACTCGCAAACGTCAAATATGTCTCTTTCTGAACAACTGTTGTAACATATTTAGGGCTTCGAGTGAGTTTGAATAACATCAATTGGAGCTTGAGTATGAATAATGATGTTTGATGTTGGGTGATTAGCGCTTGTTTGATTAAACAAATAGAGCTGCATTCGATCACAGGGTGGAACAGACCCTGAAGAATGATTGATCGAGAGAGAGAAGGTCACTGAAACAGCTTCATATCGGAGGTGTCGAAATGAGGGTGAAGGAATTGGCCAGCTTGAGATCTTGTTGCGTTGTGACCTATATGTGATCATCAGTGATCCAATTGATCATCTCAATGATCTCTTTGGACGTTTCATTTAAGTTTCGCAGACTATGGCCTCAGTGATGTGATCTAGATTTGAGACTCCTTGAGACTTAGTTTAAGATATTTGGAAACTTTTGTATATAAGTTCATCAGGACCATAGAATTTCTGGCATCGGCGCTTCTACCTTCAAACTGTCTCAAAACCTGACATCCTCATGCCTTAAAAAATAGCTCACCCGCCATCAAAATACATCAGAACACACATAAAACAATCACCAGATCAGACGATCTGTACTCTACATTGTTGCAACCAGCAACCAGCTATGCCACCGACTGTGTATGTGTGTAAGTGCTTCGTACCCCCTAATTTGCATTCGTGCTGGCACACAGATAAATCCATTGGATCGCGCCCAAGCGTCGCGAGATCCATCGCTGATTTACTGCATTTCATTTCCTTGCGCAAAAGTGTCCGTCCGCTGACCTGACCCAGCCGACGCAGCCGAGCCAATAAACCCCGAACGTCACACCGAGCGTCTGGATGCACATTCTATACACTCCAGAAGTTGTGGTTTTGTACGGCATAAACGCGGTCAGAAAGGGATTCATCATGCAAAACGCTTCGAGACAGATTATGCAGGGAATAAATAAACCCTTGGCGATATTGGAGGACCGGCGGAGGGGAGTGGTTTGGGACCGGCTTTTGCCCTCTGCCAATGACCCAACGAGAAGTGAGTGGAATGATGGTGTGCATCTCGTTAAAATTTCATTGCGGAACAAATATTTTTATGGGTCCCATAAATTGTGCGTCACTCTCCGGTCACCCATCACCTGAAGGCAGAGGAGAGTGGCGAAGTACCCTTGTTTTTAGTAAGATGGTGCAGATGTGAAACGAAATTAGGGTGTTATTGGCACTGCATTATCCGTACTCACCTTCCTGACCACGAGAGTTAGCTCCGTAAGCTGACCTCCGTAAGTGGCCGGTAGCTATTTGCGCTAGATTCCACCACCGTCATCAAAACCCGTATGCTCATTGCCGTTCTGGCAGTTGTAGGTTAGTGCCCGAAGCGGAAAACGTTTTCCCCATTGGTTTCCTGCAGCTCTCTGCCAGACACGGACGAGGTTCGATCACGCCGTCAAAATTTGCGACCTCCCGCGCCAGAGGGCAGAGCACCATTTCTTGCAGAACGCCAAGTCGTCCTCGGAAGATGGTTGGGATTTTGCGAAACGCTCGCTACTTATTATTGAGGTTAATGGTTCGATTCTTTCAACAGCAGCATCATCTGTGACATTCGGATTGTCAAATTCGATATCGTCTTCTCCTCCGATCCACGTACGCTCACGATTCCGAGTCCGAGTTCTTGCGAGCTGCAACAAAAACCACCAATGATAGAAACATCATAATCGTTTCGTGCCCATAACACACGTTACCAAAGGGATCACCACTTCTCGCGTACAACACTTTGTTGCTGCAGAGAAAACCGATATATCCCGCTCCAAGTTCGTGCCGTTCGGGCACGTTCCGGCCATGTTTTGCTTACCCCTTGGGTCCACGATGACTTGCCGGGGAGCTGGAGAAGTGCGCGCTGCGGAAACGAAAATCTAATCGAGGCCGTACAACCGCAGAGATTGTTGCCCACAGTGTACGGCGGTGTAGTGGTGTGTGGTACACATGTTTACGATAACTGTCTCATAACACATCGCACCGCCGCCGCCTGCTTCGACCATTTTGTATCGAACCGTTTTGCATCGTTTAGTCTAATTCCACAGCCTGCTAATCGAAACCTCCGTTCCGAAAGCATTCATTCCACTTATGAGCCTCGCCGCGCAGTGATGATCGCGATGTTGGGTTATGCTTTTCCGTGTTTCGTCTCCTCTCTCTCTCGCCTTCAACATCAACACCGATCGCGCTACCAAAACAATAGGGAAACGAAAACGGTAAAGAGCAATAAAATCCCTTCCATTTGTTGTTTTGGCCGGTTGCTGCTAAACCCTGCAACATAATTCCAAAACTTGACTCCCAACTATTTAGATGGTGATCTTGGCTCTCGATCGTTCGTTACACGGGGTCTCTCTATGGTCAGTAGGCTTGTAACGAAATGGGGCCACTACCCCCAATACGGAGGAGGCCCTTCTCATCTGGAGGGCCATGGTAATGTTCGTACGTGGTCAAAGCAGCAAACATTGGCACATTTGTTGGTAGGTTCTACTTTACATCAGTGCAGTGATCTCGTGGAGTTCTTGGAGGTGATTTCTATTAGCGATGAAGCTGCGTTGGATATTTCAGGAGCTCTACCAATGCTCAGTAGGAGCCACGGTACAACTAATATCTAACTATGGTCTAAGACTTCAACAGTCTCATAGTTCCATAGGTCTTCATACCTGGAGTACCTGGAGTTCGACCAGGCACAAAGTTTCAACCTTTCTCTTCACCCAAGAACAAATCGAGACAGTCGTGAGTGTTTGTCCATCGCATGCAGTTCCGCTTTCGATTGCATTTTTCTGACCCTGACTACCGTGTGTGTTACCTGGTGCTTAATCAACAATCAGAGAAAGACAACAACAGCAGCAGAAATCCACATATATGTGTGTGTGTTTTTCTTTCGCTTTAAACTATTGTGTCACCTTTAGTTCGCGCGACGCCAAGCATGAAATTTTACATGCGTCCACCAACTTTATGCAAAGAAGCGGGGGAGAGCGGTTCTTATGGACCAGAACAGCGCCCAAGGTCTGCTTCCTGCTGACGTGACATTGTGCAACAAATCGTCGTCGTCGGAGCTGTGTTGCACATTTGCACACCACCCCTTTGTACGCGGAGAGGTGTATAGACGAGAGATTGAGACTTAAGATTATTCTATACTACACACTAGCAGGCAAGCGCGCGCACGCTTTTTGTACTTGGTTCGCTTTGATATATTTATGAAGCATAATTATCGCCTTAACTTTTTGTTCCTCGTTAGTTACTCTCCAAAAGGTGGAAAGGGAGTCCGTTTTTTTTTTGTTCAATCTCCATCGATGCGCTTAAGAAGGTAAAAGTAAGTGTCCATAAAACGCGAGGATCCTTCAACGTCTGAAACAGCAAGAGAGGAACCGCAGAGGTACCTCACCCCCGATGTTCTGACTGCGTCTGGGGCGAGCTTTGCGCAATAAGCGTTTGCTTTTTTGTGCAAAATTAGCCTTCAACATATTTTGCAAGGCGTGGCGTGGCGGATTAGCAGGGTGTGTCCCATTCCCTCTGACTATCGCATACAAACGCGACGGGCGATCCCGACGATCATCTTCCATAGATGACGACGAAGCGGTTCTCACTGCGTTAGCTTTCACGAATGTAGCTTTGGGAAAAAAGATACCTTTCCCTTTGCCTGAACGCGATTCCTGATCGCCGTTGGTCCAGTTTTAGATACGGACCAAATTAGCGGCCGAAAGGTCGATAGGTCATCGCGGTTGGATCCTATCTCGGGACGCATATCTTCACACACACACACACGTGCGCTAGGCTCACCTTTTTTTTCGCCGGACAGTGCAAGACTCGATGCAGAGTCCGAGATCGATGGCCATAAATCATTCGCACCAACGGGCTTCGTCGAAGTGTGTGTGTACGGCAGCAGGGAGGAACACATGGTGACGACCTTCGACTGTCGCTCGTAACGCGCTGCGCCCTGGACAACTCGGTCCCGGAGGGCGTCAAAGCCTATAGAGCGAGCCTCTCCTGCATTGGGTTGCAACGGCTTGACATTTCAATTCGGTGGCCACGGATTTGGTGCGCTCGCTTTTGGCTACGTAATGGTCAGACGATCGATTCTAATCATTATTGGAACTTAGCTGCGTAAAGTAACACAATTTACGAGCTCTTTTGAAGCTCAAACTAGTCGTTGGATGGGGGAAACTCTTGGGAATTATTGAACCACAAACGGAAGTGAAATTAGAAAATCATTAGTGCAAGCTCTCTACGATCGAGGCTTTCGGGCATGGTACCAAAGCTTTCAGCTCGTGTACTACTTCTTGAAGACCTTAACCTGAAACGGGCCAAAAGTAGGTAAAAAGTTTCGCAATGCAACACAACCATATCACCAAATCGGTCTCCAATTCGGATTAGGTTCAATCAAACGGCGATCAAAGAAACCGAACTGTGTTGTGGTGATCCTTCAACATATCATTATGAAACGCTCTGCTCCACGCTACATTTCACACATGCTCGCCAAGTGATGATGATTAGCGCATAAATGTTGGTCGCAGTTTTCGGATGCGACTGATGTTGCACCACTAAGCCATTTGGTTTTCCCATGCACTAACTGTGCTTCATAAATCGCAAAACATTGGCCTGAACATTCATCACTGTCACACAACAGAGGCGAATGACGATTTGGTTGCTCCTCCGAATTTCTGCTGTCATGCAGAATCATTAAAATAAAGCGACCATCTCTCACCGTGCCTTTTGAAGTCTTTATCGACAGATTTCAGCTGTCGGGAAGGGTTACACACAAAGTCAAAAGATGACATAAAGAAAAACGCTAGGGCCACTAATTATAACGAGCAGATTCACCCGTCTGATCGGTCGATCGTTACGTTACGCCGCCTTTTGGTAGCTGTTGTGGCTTTTTGGAATTTCAAACAGCCAACTGTCCGCCGCCCGTCCGGTCACCATGTCACCACACTCGCTTGCCGCTGTCGATAGCGGTGGGCCGAGAAAACGAAATCTGCGCACCACATGGCCACCATGATGATCTGTGTCGATCTCTGGATGGTGTAGCAGCGCAACAAAAAAAAAACGACACCATGTCTGAAACAATTAAAGCATTTTATTACCCCATTAATCTTGCCGCATCCCTGGAACTGGAGCAGCAGCAGCAGCAACGCGATGACTGACTCTCACTCGCCGCCTGTGGACAGTGGAGCGACGCGTCGATCATTTTATGTTCGCTCGAAACGTGTGTATTATGGGACCAGAGCGCTGTGCCCTTGTCGTTAACTTGTCGGCGGTTTATGGAAGGGATCGATGATCGTGTGATAAGGAGACGAATCAGGAGAAACTGCGAAGGAGAAGCTTATCAGTTTGAATTTTTATAGAGCTTTGGCATAAAAGTGCGTGTAACAGGAGAAGAATATTATTGCCCGGAAGCGCTTGCTGTGGGGAGATTAAAAACACTATATTGCTGTTCAGTTGAGTGAAAGATCTCATATTACTCCTACTATTCAAATAACTTAATTTATTTTGATTTGATTTGGGGTGTTGATAACCTCTTCTCAAAAGCTATTTGTTCAATGCGAAGGCATACGCTCCAGGCTAGATTTTGTTCCAGAGAGAGGTGTGATGACTCAGGTTGTGCCTTTACCTTGTTTGCTATTCCGCCACCTAGCCGACATTGCTCTAATTCTTTGACAAAGACCTGATTCATTTTTTTTACAACTCCGACACGAGCTAAACGAACTCCTAAGATGAACTCCTTTCAAGAATACCATTTCTCTACGTCTATTTTTTTATTGAACACCTTCTAGGAGATCGATGTATGGTATATTAGCATATTTTCGATAGTTATTCAGTCACCTTTATGTTAAAAAAATTGAAACCACATCATCGGCTAGATTTTATTTCTTTTACATATTTAAAAAAGGTTTCCATGTCATTATGACATCGAATGTTTCTCTTGGTTGAATAACCGATGGTAAGCTGCAAGCTTCTAACTTCCGTCTTTTTTTCGGAAATTGGAATTGGAAGCATGAAGCAACGCGAGCCTGTTGTTTGTTGTTTGGCTTGCTTCTAATAAATCTGACCTGCTTTCTGAAACTCGAACGCCACCCGAGAGGTTGTTTTGCTACACCTCATCGTCGAAAGGGGTTTAAGTTGCAAACATAGCATAAGAATCGATCGAGTAAAGTGAGTGTGTGAGCTTTTTGTTTTGATGGCATCGGATGGTGGAGTAAAGTAGAATTTCCACTCGACACCACCTCGACTTTGGTACGGAAAACAAATTCCACTCGACACAAACGATGAGGTGAAACGAAGGTCCGGCTTACGCAACGTGCACCAAATTGAAAACAACTTTCCTCCCCAACAAACTGGGCGTTATGGAGTGGGGTGGTGGGTGGTGCACTTTCACCCCACCCGACTCGTCTCATTTCATTTCCGTCTTTTCGGCCCCGGCTACGATCGTCGTATTCTGAATGGAAAGCATTTCGATACGGTTATGCGATTATGATCGTCGTCCTGCCTGCCTGCTATCCGCGAGATCGAGAGTATGGTCGTTGCTGCTGCTATCAGCTGGCCCGTTGTCATCGGGTGTCTGCCTGTGCCCGGGTCCGCCTGCGCGTTTTGTAATTATGCAGCTGCAATTATCCGCACAGTGAAAACGCGTTTCCATCCTACCACTACCGTCGGTGTTACAGCGGAGAGCACTCACCTGCGATTCGGAGAAGTTTTGTTTAAGAGTATTAGCATAATCACACCGAAACTGTGGAGGCGCCATTTTGTGTGTGTGTGTGTGTGTGTGTGTGTGTGTGTGTTTTTCTCTCTAAAATAAACATTTGCTTTTCCCGAGGAACGCCGATCGCCGGAGCACGCGGTTCCTCTTCTTAATGGTGCCGGAGGCTTCAAATTAGCTCACCCGCCAGTCTCTGTATGTTGTGATGCCATCTCGTCGGCTGGCAAGAAGGACCGAGCTGCCATCTAATTATGATATAATTGTAGCACAACCGTGTGCCCTCCGCATAATGATGTCAGACGCGCGCTGGCTTGTCGGTGGTAGCAGCATCCGGGAGAGCGTCCATTCGCGGCGTCGGCTGATGTCTCATTCGGTGACGTGTAAAGAAAAGCATCGCAAAGCTTTTTCTACTTACGCCGGCGAGGAGGCAGATAATTGCCGTCTTACTGCCAAATTGAATTAACACTACGAAAACAACCCAGGCGGGGAAATCCAAACAAAACAATCCACTTTCCGTGGCCCCGAAAAAAAGGTAGATGCATGTCAATTGCACAAAGTTGGTCCACCAGCGCCGCCATTGTTGCCAATTGCTAAGTGCACAATATTATGCGCACAATGAGAGCTCCAATAAAAGGAGAGCAACAATCGAGATGGAAGAGATGGAGGATCGGTGAGGCATCGATTTCGGGCGGGATGGGGCGGCATTGGGAGGTTATGTAAATGACGATGATGATTGATGAATTGAGGGTGCAGAATCGAAACCGGGTGTAAAAGTGAAAGTGTTGCGAGCGTGCGCGCGCGCGCGATCCCCCAAAACGATCGACGAGAAGACGACGCGCGCCATCGTGTTTGTGTGTGTGTGTACTTAAGGTTTTGCACACATCAACATTCTCACAACGTGTCGCTTTAATGTACATATTGGGCGGGTTTGACAGCTGGGAACCCGCGACAGGCAGAATGGATGATGGAGCATAAGGAGATATGCAAACACTTTGGGTAAATTTAATTGTGTGGCCAGTGAATGATGGTTGGTATTCAGCTTTAAACGATCTGTCAAGATATTTATTTGTGCTAATAGGTAACAAAAACATTCGGCATATAATGACAAATTTCAATTTGAAGTTGGTTGAGGATCTATACTCTTCCTAAAGGTTATTGGTCTCATTGTTTTTATCTCGTCCATTGCGTTGGAATTAACAAAAATCCAAAAATCCAAATATGGCAGGCCAAACCCTTTCTACGTTTTAATGCCAACGAGAGAGATGTCCCAGTACTCACAAACGTCTCTGAGTTTAATATTGATGAAAATGTGTTAGTCGCGTTTTAGAAATGTAAAATGTCCAGCATTAAATTTAATTTAGAGACCTATGAACTGTAAAAGAACTCCACTTTTGTAAAGCGAATTAGCATCACCATCCTACGGTGAGCTGATCATGTCCTGAGAAAGGCACCGGACGATCCAACTCGTAAAGGCTTACAGGCCATTTCACATTCAAGCAGAGCAAACTTGAACAAATTATTTGACCGATGACCATACTCTGCTGTAAATCCCTGAAATTTCCCTCTTGGACCTCTTCCTTTATCAAGAAACTAAGTTCATTAAAGCAATCAATCAAAACCTAACGAGAGTTTGGCTGAGAGTTTCGGGTTTTGGTGGGATAATCGTACGAAAAAAACGGTAGCCAAACAAGGGCTAGAACTAGCAGGAATATTCTACTTCATATTTGGTGGGACTCGGAAGAAATTGTTTATTGTGAGCTGCTTCCATATACCCTTACTAGCGATGAGAAATCTGCCAGTGAAATAACGGATGTAAATCCCCGGAGTAACTTTAGTCTCCCGATTTAAAACATTGCTCTGAAGCACCTCCAATCCTCCGGATTAGTGCATTGCTCTGGAGTGATTGTTGAGTGGTGCCCAACATGGCCTATCGTCGTTCCTTGATGATCTAAATTTTGAATTACTAAAAATTTGCACCAAGCAATCATTGTGAAAATAAATTTGTAGAATTTTTGGTTGGATGGAGAGGGACATCATGACGTGTATATACGACTGGTATTGGATAATCCACAGCAAGCTGAATGAAGAGGATTTCTGTTTTCCTGCATGCTTGCTCTCCTCCAACCATTCCTGCGAGGCGCATGATTTCAAATCGGCGAAAGTCAACACTCGTCACAGCACGTGATGTTTTCGCGATTCATCGATCATTATCGACCATACCGCTCACCGAATATGTAATGTCGCATCCAAGACGCAATGCATCACTGGGACGCAAAAATGATCGCGCGAAACAACACTAATTCCTTCACGTCATGCTGCGTATGATGTCAATTTTGCCCAATCTCCCGCGCTTTGCATGCTTATCTGGTTTCATGTAAATTTTATCGTTACCTTTTCAGCGAAAATATCGAAATGGAAAGTTGGAGCTCAATGATGATTCAATTGCAGCGTGCGTAAAACGGCATTTGAAAGCGATCACACCCGTCCGCATTCACGGAATCAATAAGAAGCTCGAGAGAGATGTGCCTGAGCGACGTTGTTAAACTGAAAACGGTTATGCATATCGTTGTCGCCAGAGTGTTTGCCGGCGACAGCTGCTGTTGTTTGGCTCTGACGGAATGACTGACTGAGCAGCAACGAAACCAACAGACCAACCGATAAGCTTTAATGAGCGTGTGTGATAAAGGGTTTAATTGCGCTTTTAAACCCCTGAAATCGATTCCGTTCGGTTTCGAAAAAACAACGCGCAACGCTTATCATCTGGCGAGTATCACGAAGCAACGCTAACGTGTCTCGCTGCGTGCTCTGCCAATGAGTGCACTTTATTGCATTTGCGATAAAAAAGGAATGGAATCCCCCACACGACACGGACACATTCGTACCTGAAGGGGATGCATTTTCACTTGCTTGCCGGGCAACAGAGCCTTATCATCATAAACTATGAAGCGAATGCACAATGATTAATACGCACCGATAGAAACTGCAACGCGCGCCCAGACCGAGCCGAGGGACTCGGCGTGCGCGTGATTCATCATGGAAGAAAAACAGTCTCCCCCACAGACACACACACACACTCGGTACCAAGAAGAAGAAGATGCGGGATGAATGAGGCTCATTAGTTGGCAAAATGGTTCATCATTTTCTTCGCTTCCCATCTCCGATCGGACGGACGCGAACGCAGGACGAGTTTTGTGACCACCTTCGCGCGTTCTTTGTCCTTCGAAACGTGTGGCGTGGCACGGCCGCCATCCCACACGATCACATTTCACACTGATGAATTGCATTCGGGGGACGGCATGGAACGACGATCCATGCATTATTGCACGGTGCACCGTGTGGCGACGGCGGAAAGCTTACCTTTTAGTGCTTTTCTCTAATTGGCCATTCATTAGATGTGGATGCAGATGTACTAGCGTCGTTTCTATGAGTTTCTAGGCGAGGAACGTAAGGAGGGGCAGGAATGCATTGAAATGCATTCGCCCGCCCTACTCGCGTGTGTGCAATGGATGTGCGTGCGTTTGCGCTCGTTAATCAAATGGACGAATCGTTCATCACATCGAGTTTTTTGTTTGTGTGTTGCTGCGGTCGGCGGTTCGGTTTACCGGTAATCGAGATCCTAGCTAGTCCTTAAAGGTTGGACAGATTAGGAGCGCTTCTATAGCATGCCCAATGACCATGCTTTAAATGATTGCAAAACAGGCGTAATATAGAGGAGAAGCAGGTGTTGGTTGGCTGGCGTGATGATTGGTGAATTTAACACGCAAACGTTGCCTAATCGTCGTAATTGCTTTAATGACATTCAATTTAAAAAAAAGCTGTTTATCGTCTTGAACGGTAAACAGGTTTAACTTAATGTGCCATATAGAATTGAAAAACTGCATAAATAAGCTGCAACTGCACAAGAGATGCAAATCTTAACTAGGATTCCAAGCGTTCGTGTTCTACAGATTGCATACCTTCAGGCGCAATTGATGATTTAGTTTATTTTGGCCGATTTATCATCCAAAACTTTCTCTACGAATCAATTCTATCTTAAATTAAACTGTAATTTTTATTAAAATGGACACGACCACAGAAATAACTATACAGCTACGTTTGGAATCAGTCCAAGTAAGTGAGAAATGGGGCGAAAAATCGAACAAAAAGAATAATGCTACATTTTGTTTTTAATTGCTTAGTATGTAATAATTATGGTGCGAAAATCAGTTCCTGCTAATTTTAATTGAAAAAGGTGTTTAAAAGAAAAGAAAATTCGCTCCAGCGCGCTTGGAGATAGAACTAAGCCGATTCGTGTTCTGCAGTTTGCATACCTTCAGGCGCTAATCATTGAACACCGTGTTTTAGCCTCGTTTTAAATCCCAAATTGCTTTCTAAACCATTTTTAGCGTACATTTCTTACACTTTTTGCCCCCGAATGTTTATTTCGTGCTGATAAAACATTACAGCGCTTAGCGCCCGCCATCAAAAAGCGGGGTGAAATCTAACCCACAATGGCCAAAAAACGTGAGTGCATTTGCAATGTTCGCTTCGCAAAATAAAGCGCGCGTAAAAAAAAAACATAAATCATCATCGCATCGCTACCGGCGTTTATTAGCTCTCCCCGCTAGCGTGCGTGCGTTCAATTTTCAATCGGAACGCGGGAAATTGAAGGAGAGCATGATGCATTATGCATCGCGCAATCGTTCGTCGATGGAATTCGTACACGATCACGTGCTGCAAAAGCGCACGCGAATTGGGGGGGGGAAAGACAGGCCGGGCTATCGAAAACATTTTGCATTAAATAAATGATCACACACCTGGAATGTGTGTGTATTCGAAGAGTGAAAGGGAAATTTTATTTATTTCCAACACCTTTTTTCGAACTATCCGTAGAAGACCCTACGCAGCCAAGTGGGGACAATTGTGATAAATGGTGTCAATATTGGGGTGGTCTGACGGGGTTTGCTACATCTTCAAACTTCCCGCCGGATTAAACCAAACAAGAAAAAAAAAATCTGCAATTAATGCAGTTTGTGTAATTCCACCGGGTAGACGATGGAGGGAATTAGAGAACTGAATCGTCATTTGACGCCGTCGCAAGTCGTTGTCGATTCGCGGCTGGGCGCCAGCCGACTTTTGTAAACCGAGTCG
Source organism: Anopheles stephensi (assembly GCF_013141755.1). Lineage (NCBI taxonomy): Eukaryota > Metazoa > Arthropoda > Insecta > Diptera > Culicidae > Anopheles > Anopheles stephensi. The sequence goes on along the minus strand of NC_050203.1, from coordinate 86,105,963 downwards.
CTTCGATGAGGATCGCTCCGTGTGTCTGTCCGTCTGTTTGTTGAAGGTTGTTTTTTCGCCGGTTGTTACCTATTGTAATTTTGTTATAGCCAAAGGAAACTCATGTGGTGTGAAGCGCAAAAACGGCAACAACGACGCCGACTGACGAAAGCAAAAATGGGGGCTAGCCCCCGAAGCTAGCTGAAAAGTGCCAGCGATGCGCGTTTTGATCACGCTCCGGTCGGGTGCAGTATGTGCAACTGCAACGAATCGGTGAATCATTCACTGGCTAATGGGTGGGTTACAGACGCTGTCTTCTCTCGGCCTTTCTTAGCCCAATGAAGGGTGCGCGTATTGATGAAATGATTCCAGTTTTTCTTTGCATGGGAATACAAAAAAACGAATCACACCTTGAGCAATTAAAACTACTTATAAATAGAGCTTTAAGCAGATTGTGTAACAGCCATCATTTTTTTTTTTTTGGAATTCAAGTCCAAAACTCAATTTAACTTCTGAAGGTTCATTTTTTCTCTCTCGATAAATGGGAGAGAAAAAAATCCCATATCCTAATTTTCAATCAATCACCTGTAATCGAAACACACCGCACACACAATTAGGGACGGTGGGGTAGCTTTTACAACCCCTCACCTGCGCTTTTCCGATCAGCCCCCAGCTATCAATTTCCCACTCGCGCCTTTCTTTTTGAAGGTCGATTGCAGACGAGAGGCGCATTATTAGTTGATTGCTTCAAATTAACCAACTAAAATAACGAAACCCTTGGCCAGGAAAAAGGGGCCACCCTGCTTTTCCGATACCGAAAACCGCGAACAACCCGCTCGATGGTCCGCAACGTGAATAAATTTGCAAACGAAAGCAACAACTCGGAGACGGTGTGCGCCGGGTTTTGCGATTGCCGCTGGTCAGTCAGTCAGTCAGTGTGGTGAGCTCGTGGTGGAGTAAACATGCACGTGGTACTGCTGGTGAATCTCGATACGAAGCGCAAGAAGCATGCGTCCTTCTTCAAGGCCATCGCGACCGGTGATACCAAGTGTAAGGGTGATTTCAAATTAAAATTCATTAAATATCGGGATCAACAGTTCTTAAACTCCAACTAGGACTTATTACGCGGAATAGAAGTGACATGCAGTGATGATTGTGTCTGGAACCGTATGAAGTGTCCACGCTCAAGTGACTTCCCAACCCAATGCTCTCAACCGAACCGAAAAATACGCCCATAAAACGTGACGGCTCAATTCGCTCGGCGCTCCTAAAAATAGGGACCCTATCCTGTGTGTCTGCAATCTGCGTGGGGTCACCCTCCCCGAAGCGATATGCGACACACTCGCAATGCAGTTCCAGATCTCGCGCTAGGATCACTTTCTCGAGCCTCGCACACCTTCTATTGCCATTTCCTGCAATCTTAGAATCATAATATCCGATACGGACGGGAAACAAGGTGTGGTGTGAATATATTTTAATAAATTTCAAACAATTTATTATACACCAATGAAGCATCACGACTAAATGGTGGCTATGGCTTGCCCCGGGGGCTTTAAGAGTCGAACAAACTCAGATGCACATTAGCGGTGTTGCATTACCGACGCGGAAGTACGCCACCGGAGGGTTTTCAGTTTCGCGCATTGCTCTCTGTTGGTGTTTTTTTTTTTCTTACTGTGAAATAAAGTGATTTGTGAAAGTGGTGCGCGCACGACAAAAAGCAACAATCGCCAACGAGAAGGCAACACTCGGTGCAATGTGGAACATTAGGTTGTAAAGGCGATGGGAAGAACAATAACATCTGAAGAGTGTTTGAAGGCAAAATATTGGAGAAAGAAAGTTAAGGAAGAATTGTTGTAATGCAGATTACATTCGCTTCAGTCTAGAAATCCTGGTCACGGCACCACATGAAAATGCGTAGAAAAAATATCTGAAAAGACTTTTCACACTCATACACGCTTATGCCAGTGAAAAATTTATAAAAACCATGTGAAATTAGGTATTTCTCATCCTGTCAATCCACTGCTTGATGATTGACACTCATACTAAGACTTTCAGATCCAACTGGCTTGCTTGGATTATACGGCTTCGTAGTACAAATGAGTCTAGAATGACTTACAAGTCCTAGAACTATGGCCGGCTTGATCCAGCACTTCGTTAACACAAGTTAAAGGCTATATTAATTCAAATAAGCTAGATCTTCTTCTCTCAATCTGAAGTCTCTAATCGCCAAGTGTATCTAGCCTCTATATGTTATGCCCACCGATCAGCCCATAGTGCACTGTCCACGCGTTACCGAAGAAAGTGCAACAAAACCGAAAAATTGATTAATGTGGCCACGTGACGAGTGCCGTATAAATGGTGTAAACGTGAGATTTCATATTTCCTCTCTCTCTCTCCCTCTCTCTCCAGTGCTGATCATGACCGACGCACTCAAGATGACCGATATGCAGCAGCGCGCCAGTATCGAGTTCGAGCGCCAGCGCCACCTGGCGAACTGGCTGATCGAGTCGAGCCCGCACATGCCCAAACCAACGGCCGCCCAACAAAAGCAGCTCCAGCAACACCAACAGCAACTGCAACAGCAGCAACTCCAGCAACTGGCCGGCGGTGCGATTACCGGCAAACAGTCCAAAGCGGCAGCCAAGCTGAAGCAGAGCCCTATGTTTCTGCTGGCGAAGATTGGCCACAACCTAGCCGTTGGTGGTGGAGGAACGGGAGGAGGTGGTGGTGGGGGAGGAGGTGGAGGAAACTCACTCGTTGCCGGTTCCACCTTCAACTCCCAGACGAACCTTCCGCTGCAGATCCTAGCTCCGGGTGGTGGCCGTGAAGGCAACAAACCGAAGCTGCGACGCTTCAACTCGCACGACACCAGCGCCAACATGTTCTCGGTGGCGGAGTTCGAGAACGCACGGATGGCGCGGAGGAACGAGCTGGAGAGTGCGGCCCTGCTACGACAGCGAGCCCGCTACAAGCTCAACTCACTCAATTCGTCTGGAGGCGGGGCGGGTGGCGGTGGTGGGGACTGCTCAACGGGGGAAAGCAAGGGTTCGAAGCTGAGCTCCAGCGAGTCAACCACCGAACCGCTGTTTGCGGAACAATTTCTCGAACGCTTCTCGTTGCCCCGTGTCATCCGGCTGTCGTACACTTCGTCCACCTCGCCGGGCGGACAGGGCGATCAGACGATGACCTCCTCGAGTTCGGCCGAATCGAGCAGTACGGCAGAACGGCCCAGCAGTGGCTCGAAGGGTGGTGGCAAAGGTTCCAAGAAGGGAAAAGGTTCGGCCACGATCGGGGGCGACCTGTTTCTGCTCTACCGGTATATGCGCGGCTATCGGAGCTACCACGTGTTCAACACCAAGGCGGGCACCAGTCGGAAGAAGGGCTACAAGATACCGCACGATTTTCCCGGTAAGTTACTTTGCGGTGTTTTAACTTAAAAAATGTTAAATGCATAATTAGTATAAAGCTGTATGTTCCAATTCACCACCATGCTGATTAGGAGAGAAAGTAAACTGAATGCTTCAATCAACTTAATTAGAGTTGTAAAGTCAGTTGGTCACGCAAAATGGGTTTAACTGCTCGTATGATCATTTCCATTCGAGCACGCGCCAAGTCACTCACTGCAGAAAAAGAGAGGCTATTTTCTGTTGTTCATCAAGGTGGGTCAAATAGCGATTGTGGTAAAAGCGTGGCTATGTAAACTTTGTCGCGATGTGGGTTCGAATCTCAACTCATTTGCTCTTTTATATTATACAGAAAGACTTTTACTATTTAGGACTGACTGCTACACGCTGTCCTCTGTAATGAAGAGCTGTCGTTAGAATACTCCAGCCTCACTAAGCAAACTCAGCCTCACTAGGTAGATATTCCAGCCGATTTGGTAGCTTCAGCCTCACTAGGAAACTCCAACCCCAATAAGAAACTCCAGCTTTACTGGGCATCTCTATGCTCACTAGGTAGCTCTGTCCCCAATATGTAGTTTTTCAGCCTCACGAGGAAACTCTACGCTCACTAGGGTAATTCTAGCCTCACTCGGTAGCTCTACCCTCACTAAGATCTCTGGCCTCACTAGGAAAATCCAGCCTCACTAGGTAGCTCCAACCTCACTAAGATCTCTGGCCTCACTAGGAAACTCCAGCCTCACTTAGTAGCCCCAGCCTCACTAGCTAGCTCTGACTTCACTAAGTATCTGCAGTCTCATTATGAAGCTCTGAGTACTCTACAAGCTCTTTACCTACCGCGAGAGAACGTAGAGCTAATTAGAGGTCCTGTAGGTTATTCAAGTCGCATCAAGATGGTCACCGCCAACCATTTTTCAGGTGTTTTTGAACTCAAAATTGAACTGAAATGAATCTTTGGGCATGTGACGACATTGTTGTCTCATTCCCACTGCTCTTCCTCCGTGTTCCTCTCACCTTTGCGGTATTAGCTGATAAATGGCCTAATCCATCGCGCTCCACTCTGCCAACACCTGCCTTTTCACACCTTCCCCATTTTCGGACGTCCAAACGCTTAAAACAGCTTCACGCGCGTACCGATCCGCCGATAGCTTTGGAAAATGGTTTCGTTGGCGCAGTAATTTTCTACGCTTCGCGCTACAGTTCCTTTGCTAGCCGCGGGATGCCACCACACGTTGCACGATTTGCATAATTCAGCAGCTCGCGCTCGATCGGGTTGTGAGCTGGCGATGTACCGCATACTCCAAGGCGCTCTTCGAGGGTGTTGGCAATGAAAATTGCATTATTTCACCGGCGGCCAGAGTTTGTTGCCTTTAGGTTTAGTGCTCTCTCTCTCTCTCTCTCTTTCTCTCTTTCTCTAGCTCTCGAAATGGTTGGAGATTGGATGCTTGGATAGATAGCAGATAGCAATCATGTTAATATGTGCACCCCACACAAAACTCCGTACCGCACACCAATCAATCGCTTCACCGATGCACATTCTGCACCAGAGAAAGAAAGAATGTGTTCTGATAAAAGTGCGCGCGTAAGGCAAATAATATTGGGTTTGGTTGGTTGGTTGGTTGGGTCGGTTGGTGTTGGCGGTTGCATATGCATGACGATGCATTTTTAATTGTGCGCCCGGTGCACACCAACCAAGATGAAGGTTGGCAACTCTCTGCCGTCTGCGCCACCAGTCATTTATTGTGCCTTGCTCCCCTCCCACCATTGGCAAGCTCCATTGTTAGTGATGCGGTTTCGGTTTGGCAGGAAGGTGCAAAGTGCACCGACAAACTCACGATCGTTAGCGTTGCATTATCGGCCGGTGTAACGTGTTGCTAGGCAGGATCGCGGGAATGTTTGTAAAGAGGAAGAGATGGGAAGAGTCAACACCCAACCAACCAATCCTTCTCGCTCGCTTGACCGGGAACTGTATCAGAATAGAATCTGCTGGCTCTCTGATGGCTGCGTGTCATCATTAATCAAACATGGCAGCAACACCGCGTAGCAACATCGCGATGCATCGGATGCAACTAATCTGCATGTGCGCTCGACCCTCCCTTGGAAGAGAAGCAGAGAGACAGGGAGAGAGAAAGAGAGAGAGAGAGAGAGAATTACAGCTTTGTTTGTGGATCGTTGTCAAACGTCGGCGATCGCACTGGTACTCGTAGAACTTGTCTAGTTGCGAGGCTTTTTCCAATTTTGTTTAACTAACTTAAGGAGCTAGACTCATTCTCGCCGACAACAATGCACCGATGCGCGGTCTCCGTCATCGATCGATCCAAAGAAAGACCCGCACAGCTAAACACGAACCCGGCAAGATGAACTTGAGAACTTGAGGGTGTGGCCGGCGGTGAAGTATGTTCCCGAAGATGGCATACGATTATCTCGATCAATCGATCTCTTCGGAACGACATACACAACGTGTGTTTGATGGTGAGATTTGATCGATAGAAGAGCCTTGAATGATGATCCAAAAAAACCATGATCCAAACTCTTTTTCACCAAGATTTTCCTCTCCCTCAACGAAACGAAGTTAAGTACGAAGAAGGTTATAATTTCAACACATCGTTAAAGACCGATCTACCACTAGCGCCTTGGTCCCACACTTGGACTCACCACATACGCTTACAAGCGAGACTTTGTTTGGAACGGGAACTGACCTCAGGAGCATTGAGCGTTTCGGAATAATGTTCGGTTGCAACTTCTTAATCTCAATGTATTCCCACACACCGCCATTGTTACGACGCCGGTGTGCCATTGTTATGTCCGCTTTCAGGCTGACATCATAGCCGGGCCGGGACTTCTCATGGCGGGCAGGCCGGGTTTCTTCAAGACATTGCGTAGAGACTTAAATCAAAACTCAATTACGAAGAAAGTTGTGTTAGAAGGGGGCAGCAGTTCTCGATTCAATATTACTGCTTATTCCTAAACATGGTGGAAAATTCTGAGATCGACAAGGATTAGATGACAGGTTTAGCCAGCTTTGGACAGATATCATTAACTATAATATAGCGAGACTTAGGACATCTTCAGCCAAATCATCTTCAAAGTCTTTTGGAGGACCTGTGGTGGTTAATTTGTTAAAATGGTCGACTTATCATTCCGGAGTTTCTGATTAAAAATGTAACATTCTACTCGTCTGACCTAAATGTATTCCACCATCCAAATCAGGAGTGGTCCCGGCCGGAGTAGGAGTGTGATTTTGTCGCAGTTGCTTAAGTAAACCATAAATACTCTAACAGCGGCTACGAACAAGGGCTATCACACTCACGATATCCAATTTACGATTCATTACCCTCATCAGAAATCTCATCTCCTGCTACCGTGGACCAAGCGACGCGACTGATGGATGAAACACCAAACTCGGTCGTACGTTAAAGCTAATCACTTCTCCCAGTCTCGAAAACTCCCACACACACACACACAAACACAAATTCGATTCGATCACTTCCAGAAGTCGTACAGAAGAGACCCGTATGTTAATAAGGTTAGCGCTTCTTCGCTCCAAAAAAACAAACAAACGACCCAGTCATTAACGATGTCCGATCTCACGATCCCGCGCTACTGATCGTTATGCAATGGACAGGTGACTACCGGTATTTTCTTTTTTTCTTGTCGTAGCGGCCAAACTTAGATAGGGCAGAGATTCTACGCAAAAACACAATAACTCAATTCACAAGCCCCGGTCACGGTGCATCAAATGGGAAACGAGAGAAGGGCATGCATATCTTCGCATGCATTCTTTAATTATCTGTCACTTTTTCAAATGACCGCTAAGGTCCGAATCGAGCCCACCATACATAGTAAATAGTAGGGAGGGCCTCATGGGGTATGTTTTGATATGCAAATATGGGAAACTGGCTCGGCTCGGCGGACCAGAAGCGAAAAAGGGGAATAGAAAAGCTATAATCAGCTCGGTAGACGATAGCGACACGCGAGTGGGAACTTCGACTTTTACGTTCCCAGATATGGCCGGTCGTACTTTACGGGGTTTGCTTTGTCTTTCATCTCTCCCCAGGTTACTTCTCCTTCATCAACGACAAGGGCGCACCGACGGCCACCGTGTACACCACGATCGTACAGCTGGTGCGGGACCAGGTGTACAAGTTCCTGTCGCTGGACAACCTTTCCGCCTACACCGAATCGCATGGTAAGTGTCGCTTGACTGTCCAAACTTAGCCCGGTGGTTCTAAAGCTGGCGGAATTCTCCCCCATCGAAACAGATAACTTCAGCCACAAAACGCACTACGTGAAGGCGACGGCCAAGGCGGGCCAGGTATACCGACTGTTGGCAGTCTTCCAGGACGGAGATCACAAGTCTGCCACGTCGTCCTCTAGTCACAAGGATGCGACCGGCGCCGGGAATGCGAACGTTGGTGGCCGGGAGAAGGAACGGGGCAAGTACGCGCAGCTGTTGGATGACAACCGTCAGGTAGGGTTCCGCCGTTCTTCTCAACGTTGGACATATTTTAATGCCCCAAATTCCCAAACTCTCCCCCTCTCTCTCTCTCCCGTATGATAGATCTACTACGTGTCGCTGTCCGCCAAAGGCAAGTTCTACGAGATAGAGCAGCACAGTGCCCCGGTGCTTCAGAAGTACACCAACTTTGGTAACCATCACCAACTGCACAGCCTCAATGGGAACAATACGAGCAGCAGCAGCGTGGGGACAAACGGTGGTAATCAGACGTCCCAACAGAACCAGCAGAACCACCAGACCCATCAACAGCAGCAGCAGCAACAGCACCGAAAACCGAAACAACTGAGCAGGGATTGTGTGCATCGGATCGGGTTCATCATGCAGTCGGAGCCGTGTCTTCCGCTGAACCTGAAGCTCATCTCGCCGCAGACGGGAGCCCACTCCTCCGCCGTACCTGGTACGAACTCGCAGCAGAACTCTCGCGCTGTTCAAGCAAATCTTATCTCAAATTCTCTTCCCTCTCCTCCAGAGTACGTCACGATCGCGAAGATCAGTGAGGAGAACTTCCTGATTGCGTGCCCACTAGACGAGCAACACTTGACGACGACTCTCACCCTAACCAAGCTCCACCTGACGCCCCAGATGAAGTTTGCCAAGTGTACGATGGGATTCGAGAACGAGCAGCACATGTTCCTGAACGCGAACGTCCAGACCGTGCTCAAGTTCTGCCAGTTCAACTGTGACAACTTCCTGCGTGTAGTTGACCACGAAACGAACGCGATCGAACTACAGCAAATGACGGCTATTTCCGTAGGACAGCAGCAGCAGCAGCAGCAACAGTCATCCCTCACGATGACGTCAAACACAACGACAACTACCGGCCCAAGTTCGCTTGGATCGAGTGGCAGCGGTGGCGGTGGCGGTGGTGGTGGAGGGAAGCACGAATCAAAGGGAGGTGGATCTGACGTCCTGCGACGGTTCGGGCGGCTTTTCGGTGGTGGTGGTTCCAGCGGTGGACACGATCGAAACGGCGGATCCGGCCACGAGAAGGAAGATTCCATCATATTTTTAAGTAAAAATGATCTGGAAAGTCTCGAATGCGGTGGTGGTGGCGGCGGCGGCGGCCGAGAGCTCGATGACCATCACCACCACTCCACCCCTTACCACCAACACCACCACCACCACCACAGTCTGGTGGACGAACGGTCCACGCTTGGTGGCCGATCGTCGTCGGATGGTGCCACAAACCACGAGCCACACTCGCTCCCGATTCCCAGCTACCGGAGCGAGAAGATGAAGGTGTTTGCATCGCCGAGCGGGAAAAGCAAGGGCCACTCGACAACGACGCCGGCTGGGGCCACATCCTCTTCCACGTCTAAATGGTTCCGAGGGTTCGGGAATCGGTCGAGTGCGAACGAATCCGTCTCGGCGGACGATGAGTGGGACAAGCGAACCAGTCTCGACCGTTACCGGGACATGTCGAAGCTGATCCAGGAACGGTTCGGGACGTTGGGAATGCTTTCGCTTTCCTCGCGTGCTGCCAGCACCGATCGGATCAGTGCGTTTGACGACGGTACGATCGTCAGCCACGATCCTGCATCGTCGGTCGCTAGTGTCGGTGCACGCGAAAAGTGTCTCTCTCTGCAGCACATCGAACAGAAGAGCAAACCGGACCTGGTACCACCCGGCCATCACGGTTCCGGCGGTGATGAAACGATCCGCAACGCCGACGACGATGACGATGATCAGGCGAGCGAACTGACCGCATCCGAGCTGGGGGATACGATCTTCTTCCCGCTGCGTCACAGCACCAACCAACAATCGTTCATGACGCAGAAGCTTTACAGCGAGTTCCACGTAAAGACGAAACAGTACAGCAAATCATCGTCCAGCATTCAGCAGTTGCTTCATCTCGCCGGCAATGGTGGTGGTGGTAATCGATCAAGCGAGCTTCCGGCCAGCAAGAAGAGCGCGCTCAAGAATCGCTTCCGAAACAGTGCAGCTGCCAGCCACGACGAGGTGGTGCTGTCGTTCGAGGATCTGCGCTACATGAACCGTGTTTGTGATGATGAGGTTGGCGAGGTGAAGGAGGAGAAGCGTCCGACGAAGACGGTTTCGCTCCGGGAGCCTCTACCATCGCAACCGGCCGTAAGCCAACGGACGATTCTGGACGATTTGCCGTACAGCAGTGTGCGAGATTCAATCGTCCTGCAGACGGGTGATTCCGATCGGGACGACGCTAGCTCCGTACCGGCCGAGAGCATTTACGCGGAAATTTGTACCGAAGCCACCGCTGTGCCGGCGGTGTCAGCGTCTGTACCAGCTCCAGCAGCGAAACCGGAAAAACGGTTCGTTAGCATACGCATCAACGTACCGCCGTGCGATAGTGTTGCGGGTGCCGGGTCGGTGTGCCTAAATCCGGCCGGTACTTCTACGACCACCACGAACCACACCAATACCAGCAACGGCAGCAGCTGCAACAGCAACACCAGCAGTCGCTGCTCGTCGGCCGTTTCTAGTCCGATCGAGGACAACATTTACAACACGATCAAGTAGTAGTCGTAGCGTTGTAAGCCGGATGTTGTTCGCGGACGACGACCAAAGTATTATTACCGGAATTTGTGATAAACCACGGGGGCGATTTGGTGCTTGCGTAAACCCGCTCAACCACGTGGGGCCGAGAAGGAAGCGTTTCAAAAACGAATGCAGCTATACAAAGAAGAGGAAGCAATCGGTTCGGAATATTAAACGTACCAGCCCAGGGAGACAGAGAGCGAGAGAGAGAGAAGGAAACTAGATTTGCATCTTATCGGGGAGTTCGACAAGAGTGAGAGAGATGCAGCAGTTTATTAAAACCTATCTGATGATCACGAGCGTTTGGACACCACGTTTTGGACACCCAATCTCCGCCAGACAGCGGAACAGGAATCGAGTTCAATCGTTCGGGGTTTTACTGTGGTGCGAAAGAGAAAAAGCGTTAAGAAAGTTACTTATAGAAATTTACATACTATTTGCCAACTAGCAACGAAAACAGCAGCAACAAAAAAAAAATCGGCAAAGAAAACATGACAAAAAGAAAGAAAGAAAAGGGCAAACAAACAACAAATGGCGTTAGTTGATAGTTACATGTGTTAATTGCACACTCACACAAATACTTGTAAAATTCAAACGCACACGGTAGCAGCGTTTACAGTGGTGTAAAATGTTTTGTGAATTATTTAATAGAAGAAAATAAAGCGATCGAAGCAATCGATGTAAACTAATACGAAGGTGAGTTGTGTGTGTGTGTGTGAGAGAGGTGAGTTGGCCCAAGTAAAAGGAGAAAGGATTTTACGTTTTGCACCTCAATAAAGACGTCTTTTGATTGTAAATAAGCGTGAAGCAGTGTGATTTGTGCCGAAAAAAAATGGAAAAGTGGACTTACATCTGTTCGCTCAGCTTTTGTACCAGGTAGTAGGCAAAATCGAAATTTTCATAATTGCCGGCCAGATCCTCCATAATGCGTTTCAGCAGCTGTAGCAGTGTGTTAAACTCGCGCAACAGTATGCCTTGCTTCAGCACGATGTGTTCGCAAACTTCCAAATCGTCTGGCGGACAACAAGAAAACATTATATATCTATTCAAATGGGGAAGAAGCGTGAAGTGGGACTCACATTTCGTTCGCGATAGTAACTCCGCTTCATCCGCCTGGTTCATCGCGGTGAAAATTTTGTTCATTTTAGCCATCAGCGTTGGCTTATCCTTTGCGATCTTCTTCCCGATGGCTGTTCGCACCGATTTGAGCGACGCTTTGAACATGCTATCATCTTCCGTGCGTAGCACTATCAGGCGATCCTGCTGCTGCTGTGCGAATGTGAGCATTTGCATTTCCACGTAATGCTTGGGATTCTCGAGCAGGTTATCAAAGTCCGGCAGGCCAAACTGGCTGACGAAATGTTCCTGACTGCTGGCCGGTGTGTTGGTCGACTTTCGTTTCGTGCCTTTGCCCTTTGCGGATGCGGAGTGGTCATCTTTGTTGGCTTGATATTTGACGATCATATCGTCCAGCGAGTCGATGGGGACACCGTTCCGGTCGAACATCTTGTACCCCATTATTTGGAGCGCAATATCCGTCAGGTCTGATACGTTCATGGTGGAGGTTTCACTGCGCAATAGCAACACTTTTTAGTAAATTAGAAAACTATGTGCAAAACAGTTGCGTGAATGCTAAATTAAGCGAGATTTATGCCGTCGGAACAACATGTTCTGTGCGTTGCTCCCTGTGTTGTTTACGATCGTTTTGCTTTGTGTACTGAACGAGAACTGTCATCTGGGTTTGTTTATGTTGCGATGCGTTTATACTGCTTGTAGTTGAAAAGTTCATCAAGGAGACAGGCGCGTCTCAAGAAACGCCACAATCGCAAACAAAACATCCCTGTTGCTTGTGATAGACTCTTCCTGAATCTTATTTAAAATCCTTATTTCAAATGTTTTTCTTTTGCTTACCCCCAATGAAAATGTGAACTTGATTCGTTTATTTTCTGTTACCGTTTCCAACTGTTTTTGCTTTCTTACTGCTTTCACGTTATTGCTATTTCCACTCTCCTGTTTCTACCAGATTCATAGCTGAAACCCCCGGTAGTGCGTATGTATATACTCCAATAAATATTAAATTAAAACTCGAAACGAAACAAAAGCAAACAAAACAAAACGATTGAGAGAAAGGAAGAAAAAAAAGATAACAATATTCTTAGGGCGGCGTTTCGGCCTTTTGTTACACTTTAAATTACACGCGCGGGGAAATTGTTTGCAATTGGTGTGGGAAAATGGAAACTAGAACTTTTTACCACCATCAAAGTCGTACGGTCGCTGTAATGGGACGCTTTGAGCTAGGATCGGATCCGAAGAGAACGTACTATTGCCACAACTGCGTCGCTGTGGATGATGATGGTGGTGTTGATGGTGCGGTTTCTGATCGGCCACCGCATTAATGCCACCGCTACTGTTCGAATACTTTGCCTGCTGCTGCAACGAATGATGCCGGTACTGTTTTTGCATCTGCTGCCGTCGATCCTGAAACCGGTCCGTGTAGTTATCAACCGAACGGGATATTCTACAAGAAAATAATGCTCTCGATGATGATTCAGCGCAGTGGATGGGCAAATTGGTCGATCTTACCCTACCTATTACTACAAGACGGGCTTTCCCGAAGAAAAGACCCACTGCTGCTGCTTCCGCTGCTACTGCCGGCAGTCGGAATAGAAACAAATCCGGGCGACATCTTTAAATCGACAGACGACGAACCGTACATGGAAGCGGGTAGCATTTGAAACGGTTCTTCAAGGGTACGGTTTGGCAGGGAACCACCGATTCCCGGGATCGTGAGAATGTCCAGCAGGTTGACGAGTGTGGCCCGTGGATCGCCACGGCTTAGCGAAAGCTGATGCTTTAGCTGTGAAATGTTCTGATTCAACAGGTACACGCCGTAGAGGAGTGCGTTCGGTGCTGGGCCCGAGCGACAATGCAAAGGAAAGCTAAAAATAAATGGAGACACAAGGTTATTATGAACAAGGTTAAGCTTGAGCGAATTTTGCAACTGCTGCCCGACTTACTCTCGATCCATCGTCGGTAGGAGCTTAATGTGGTCCACTATCTTCGACCGGGAACCATCGTACTTAATGGGGTTTCTACAGTAAGAAAATGAAAAGAATCGGGTAGAACAAATGCAAATGGCGAAGATTAGCTGTGAAACGTACCGTAAGGGAATATCTAAGAACGAGGAACACATCATCACAGCGTGAGCAACGAAACCGAGGGCAACGCTCAGGGCCAGTGCCGGCGTCGAGTCGGTATACGACTCCGCATTCGGCAACGGTACATCGTTAATCGTGTAGATGCCTTGATTCGTCTGCAATGAGAAGGAAAAAGCAGTTGTAAGCAATCCGTGCAATCTTCTCGCTTAGTAAGCCTTACCGATTTGATATAATAAATCTCATTCAATTCTCTCAACAACCGATGGCGGACCTGCAACATCTTCCCGCAAACCTCCCGCACACTGTCTTTCTGGCTCGCGTATGCCATCTTCTGCTGGTATAGCAGTTCCTTCTCCTTTCCGTACGTCCGATACCGCTCCATTAGTGCCGACTCTCGCTCAATATTAGTATCACAGGCCACATTTAGCCGATTGCGTAGCTGCTGCATACCGCCACAAATCCGGTCTCGTTCCTGCGCCAACAACCGACAGCGAAACCGAGCCCGCTCGATCTGCCGCCTTAGTTCCTGGCCGCGCAACAACACGGCTGGATCGATCGGTTCACGCTCCTGGTAGAGCAGTTTGCTCAGCTGCTTGCCCATACCACCCGTCCGGCCTTGATTCGCCCCGGTCCGGTACACTAGATGCTTGCTGCTAAACAGTTCCATATTTAGACAGTAGGCACTCTTCATGCAGATACGTTCCGTGAGTGTTTTCGCGCTGTCAGCTTCATACCGGATCCGCCTTTGCCGTTCCTGTATCGCTAGCAGGCGCGTTACATCGTAGCTTGGGCGAACCTCCCCGGTAAGAAATTCCATCACAAGGTAGCGCAACTTTAGGCTCGTCTCGAACGGTTCCGTCCAGCTGATCGGTGTGGACGGGCTGGCGGATCGCGCATGCGGAAACCCGGTTCCTGTGCTGCTTCCACCATTGCTGACCACGGGCGACACAGATAGCTTGTCGAGACGGCCTTCCACACCACCCAGCAGCAGCGACGAAGCGCCACCGTTCGGGAAGGTCCACTGGTTCGGCGAAGCGGAAGATGGCGTCTGGTAGGAAAGATGAGGCCCGGACGCCAATGGGGAGGAATTATTGCTAGTATCACAGTGTAAGACGTTGTTCTCGCGGCCACCACGCCGACCACCAACACCACCGCCAATTATTGGAATCGTTGCCGAGGGTGAGTGTGTCGCTGTTTTTGGTATCGTGCCATCCGTCACGCCCGTAACTGCCGCCATCGGTCGCTGTTCTTCCGGTTCGAGTATGCAGGCGGCCGACGTGAAATATCCACCATGCAGCTGAAACACGAGCGTATTCGGCCGGAGACGCTTTTCGTTCCGTCGTGCCAGCGGCACCAGCCCGGAAAAATATACACCCCATGCAAACAGCAGCCGATCGGTGTTTGCTGGAAGATTCTCATCGCCATGGTCGTTCTCGTGAGGCACTTGCGTCGTTCCGGAAGCAACCAGCAGCTCACCCTCACCACCGCTACCCATGTGTTCCCACACGCGCACACACACACTCCGCAGGGAGGATTTGATCGTGGCTGGGCAATCGATTTCCGCCCACAGTACGTTCCGGTGCAGGTCAAGCTTTTCACTCGTGTAAAACGGGGCGGAATGAGGCGTCTGATGAAGCGTAAAGTAAACGGTACATTTCGATCTTCCTTCGGCTGGGGCAACACGATCCGGTGCCGCTGCTGCTAGGGTAATGTTGTGTCCGGAAATTTGTATTAAGCTGCGCAACCGTAGCTGCTGCGTCGATAGTGGACTCCAGTCGCGACATCTCGGACGGTCAAACATTTTCTGCAACGAGAAGAACGACGGGAAACCATGGAAACGGTGACGTAAATGTGACCAGAACAATGCTTATGTGGTGTAGATAAAAAGGCACACACACGGAACGTGCTTTATCATATGTAGCCATCGACCATCCTGCTGTATGCGTGACCGTAACAAGCAGCAAAATGCCTTGCCGAAACCGATCGAAAACGTGCGTAACGACCACGTATGGCCAAAACTTTCTATCCAGTCCGTTCTCGGGGCCTGTCTACCGGGGGGTACCAGCAGTGGCTCGCTTTCGATGGAATGAGAAAAATCCCCTCGGGAGGCAGCATCAGCCAATGAGACGCCTTTCCCTCGACGCACTCACAGTAATCAGTCTGCGCTGCTCCACATTTCCTTTCTGCGTTGGAGGTTTTCTGGCCTACTAATCGCATAATTAGCTGACTGCATCTTCCCCCATACGCTGCTTTGTGTTGCGAGCAAGTCGGAATAGTTTTTTTTTTTTCTTTCGCCCAGAGTTATCAGGCGAAGTGGCAGTACCGCGTTCCGGAGGAAGGAACTCCTCGGAGCTGGCCAAAATCGATTGACAAACAGCTCGATCGATGATTTCACTCCGGAGGATAGATGTGTAATTAGATTAGCTTTTCGAGGTGCATCGTAAACAGTGCATTCGGTTTACCATATGTTTACAATCCTGAAGATGCATCAGAAAATTCACATACACACTGCAATTCTTCGCCACTGCCTCTTGCTAGTTTCGATCCCTTTCCAACCATCTGCACGCAAAAAGGTTGTTTTTCATTGCGGTGCGCACACACGAATTACCTCATTTTTCGCTTGTTTCGCTCGGTTGGGAAACGGTTTCACGACGAAAGCCCTGCTGATATCGTCGACGTTGTTTGGCTTATGCCACGGACGATGATCAATTTCTCTCGATACTCTATGGTAGCTTCCTTCACTTGCTGGCTGTACCGTACGCACACTGACACGTTCCGAATGTACGTAGCTGCAAAAGTCCACGCTACAATAATAGAACCATGTTCTGGGAACTATTTTCGTGTAAACTTTCACGATACGCGTTACTGTACACTATCATCGATATTGCTTTGCTGTGAGTTTTTCTCCTTTTTGCACTCTTCCCAAAACGTTTTCTCGCTTTGTTTGCATCGCTGAGTTCGCACAGCGGTAGTGCAGACGGTCCACTCGAACTGACAGCAGAAATGACGTTTCGTTGACTTTTATGCGAGTCACCCTGTGTCGGGGGTGAAACATATCAATCTGGAACACCCATTTAAAACGGATTTTCTTAAACTTGTTTTAGTTCGATACAATTCAACATCCACGAAGCATATTTTACCACTCTTTCTAATCTACAAGTCCTATTTGACTAAACTTTCCCTGATATCACAAATTTGTTCTTTCGGAAATTCACTACACCAACACGTGCCGACCGGAAGTCCAGCAGTTCGGCGGTTTTGTTTCATTATTCATTTATTTCCGTTTGTTTTACTCATTATTATCCAGCAGGTTTTGTGTACTTTCGTGTATTTTTTGTTTTGTTTCTTCGTAAAATAAAACAACTTTTCCGTTTTCTTTTTTAACACAATTGTATGATATATCTATTCAACAATATTTATATGTATAGAGCTTAGATTATCAACCTGTTCACAAACAAATCTACAAATATTACAATGTTTTTTCTTTACTTTCACTTGCTGATTTTCTTTTGGAGAAGGTGGCAGGGGAAGTGGATTTTAAGGGAAAAACGGGGATGCGTGAATGTGTCGTATGGTTTTGTATCCGAGAGAGTGTACGTACTTTTCACGGGGGACTTACTTGCACTGCTTGCAGTTCCTTGCTCATCTTCTATCGCTTCTAGGCTATCTGCTGTGTACGGTACCGTTTGTATTATCATACTTACAATACAAGGTTGCTTGTGTTGCTTATTTACCATTCGTCGCTTCGTGTTTTTCGGTTTGCAGGTCCTTTTCGATTTTACTTATCGCATACATAAATATGCACAAACCGTGTGTTTAGATTATCCTTTTCGTTGGGGGTGTTGTGGGAGCGGTGCTAATGTGTGTGTTTTTTCCCTCTCTTGTGAATGTTAATTTCGGCATATACATCAGCCATCAGCCTTGCACCATACGTTAGCTTCCACATTTCCCGGTCCTTCTGCCCTGTCTGAGGTATGCTAAAAAGAGCTGTATTGCTTCACGAGAGAGTTTGGTGTGCGCTGTGTATGGCAAAGAAAACCTATATTTTACAAGCAACATAAAACTTCAATGAAAACCAGCGCCCAACACTACACGATCAACAATCTGGGATGCCACTACCTATGCTCTTTCTCTTCACAGGCTTTCAAACTGGTGTACCGTTGATATTAGGGGCTGTCTCTACACAAACAGTATAGTGGGGGCAACTTTCATCCATCACCTAGCTAAATCCTACAACTCAACCGGGAATTGTTTAATGCTCTTGGTTTTTGGTCCGATCTTACCAGCCGTGGGCTAACATAAAAAAAAACACACGCACAGAAATCTTTCAAAGAAGCAGTGCCTTTCTGTGTAAACAAACCATCGGAAGCCTACCTCCAAACCAACCATTCACTCGGAACGGGTTAAAATATATAGAGAGCACTACATTCGCCATGCCGCTCCTCAAGCGGTACTAGCTGGCCTTGGCGAATAAAGTCTTGCGCCTAGCAGAGAAGTCTCCACACACGATCAGTGTACTGGCAAGCAGCACAAGATCCACAATCGAGAAAATGTGTGTATGTGTGTGTATGTGTAATAAGCAGCGACCGGAACAAAACACAGTACGATCAATCGAGGAAAATCCTGCGAACGCAGCTCCTTAACTAAGTGAATAAACCTACTTATTATCTTCCCTATACGGCGCCTAACCACATGTCATATATTAAACGGATCTGGGTAAGTGCGTACGTACGTCTGGGTATCTGTGTGTGTGTGTGTCTCGGACTTCTCTACTTGCAACATACTATACAAATGTGCACGGGCGTAGATACTGTCGGCCTTCTGTTCTGTTGTGAACGAATGGTTTAGAGTAGTAGGACACGCGTGTTATGAAGCCCGCTTGTATGTGTCTATCTGGTCTGCCTATTTGTCCGGGTGTTTGTGTATGTATACTGATCACTAAACGTAGAACGGGGAAGAAAGGGTTGGTGGAAAACTCAGTGTCCATCCTTAGGTACGGATATCTTCAATATTACGTGTGTTGCTGTGCACCTATACGTCATAATAATTTCTATATATACAATCAAATGTTAAGCTCTGCAGCATTCCTGCATTCAATAGCAATACCGCCCCATATATATATAAATCCCCTTTCTATTTCGCTTTCTCTCTCTCTCTCGCTCTCCTCTCCTGTCATTGTCTTTCATCGTCATACACCGTACATCAGAACGATCCTTGATCACTAGCGCGCTTTTCATCTAGACTGACTTGCTGACTGACTGCGGTTGACTAACTCCGATGCACCGACGAAATCGCCAACTAACTCTACATCTGCTTTCGCGTTTAAACGCACTCAACGCACGCACACACAGACACACATTCGCATTCAACTAAACATAATACGGATAAATTATTTTAAACTATCATCGTTCTATAAAATCCGCTTCTTAAACTGTGCACTAAAAGCAAGCATATCTCGTGGTGTTGCTGCGGTCTTTCTGTGTCTGTGTACTAGAATTGTGGACGTGTGTGTGTGTGTGTGTATATTTGGGTGTAGGTGTGTTTTACTCTTATTACTTCTTATTTGTATTTCTTCTCTTCCTACGAATCCTTTCCTCCCGCTTGTTCCGACACTTTTCTTCCCTAACTTCGACCACTTTCCACACAGCATTGAGACATTTTGTTCTGGAAAACGGCACTCGTTTCAAACAAAGTTCTCGTACCTCATCCGTGTGTTGCGTGGCGGTTAGCCGAATAAACCCCCTTAGCGAGGGATTTTATTTATTGCACATGTTCGTATAATGACAAACGATTCGAGTGATTAGTTTTGTTTATAATGTTTAGCAACAGTGCAACGCGCGTACCTTACTGTGTGTGTGTGTGATTCTGCAACGGAGGAATGAACACCTGCCCATTCCTTCCCTCTTTACACAGTACGGAGAGTGTGTGATTCCGCAAAATATTTCTTCTCCTGTTTGTTCTGTGTGTAATGTGTGTGGGTTTGTGTTTGCTTGTTAGTGTTGCTAAACAAAGCCATAACAAATACAAAAACAAGACAAATCCTTGAGATCAAAATGTAGAGGGGTTTCGTGCTACTAAAGACAGATTATTCCAAATACCGTGTGTAATAGCAAGCCCGGAAGGACAAATTAAATACAACGAGATTTCCATCATCCTGGAAAGTAAAGCTCTCACAATCAACCTTTACTGCAGTGTATTGCCAAAGCAAAACCAGGTACTTAAACACATTAACGAGCAATTCTCATAAAAAACACAAACAAAAAATCCATCTGTTGCCGCGTACTTTTCTAGCTTGGTTCTTGGTTTTTGCTCATTTTTTGTGGACCTTCTGAAAATAAACACTTTACACACTCGCTCTCTTTCTCTCTCTCTCTCTTGATTCTTATCCACTACCTGTTAGATATAAGACACTTTTTTAGACAACAGCATTCTTATGTGTAAGCATGTTGCGCCCATTGCATACGCTAGCCAATGTTGTATTAAATTTCGTTTGTAAGATGTACTGCAAGGCGCGGCTTCGCTCAAAATTGTTAATGTTTCCCTGATGAGGAAAAGGACCTTCACTAATACTTTTCCCTGAATGAAAATAAAATTTTCAAAATTTCTCATAACACACGAAAAATATAAATATACATATAGAAAGGGTCCAAACCAGAATGACACACTGAGAACAGAACAGGATTCACAAAGAGCAAGTTAAAAAAACAGGAAAATTTGTCAAAAATTGTCACATCAAAATAAAGTCCGGAATCACACTTAAAAACGCACTAGAGCTCTGACAACAAAAGCGGTATGGAAACTCGATCCCATCCCTTGAAGCAAAATAAAAGTTTTGTCTCTACCCCCCTCCCGATACGCCCAGTCATTCGTTCTATCCTCCCTGGTTCAGGTTCAATACAAGGAAATAGTTACCACCGATATCTCCAGATTGCTGTCGTCATCCGAGGACACAAACTCATCCAAACTACAGTCACTGTTGGTGGTGAGAATGATTTCGCTCGCATACGAATCATCGTCAAGATCGTTGTTGCCACCAACGCCGGCTTCTGTTGTCGCTGCTGCCGTTGTTGCCGATGGCGCTTTAGTTCGGTCACCTGGACCAACAACACTTGTGTCACCGCGAATCGTCGCCGAGGTGGAGGAAGCGCCACCTCCACTCACCAACGACGACCCATTTTCCGATGGCCGTTTGATGGACGACCGCTTCAACACCGTTTGCTTGCGTCGTGGCGGTGTTTGCGTCTCAGCTGTATGCAGTATGTCGACAACATTGTGTAAGTTCTTCTTACTGACATGCCAGATTCCGTCATCATTATCGTTGCGATCATCGCCGTTCGCGGTGTCCGGGTGGCTGTAGTACACTCCATTTTCCGCACCGTCTTCACTTTCCACCACAACAAAGCTTTCCGGTGAAGAGTCCGACTCGGCTCGGTTAGCGGAACTGGTCACCGGAGTGTTACGATGATGGTCATCAACGCAGAGGTTGGAAGAATCGTTTATGCTACCTTCAGGCCTACGCCGATAGTAATTGTCATCGTCACTAACGGCTGAGGCGCAAGCTATTGGTCACTTACTGTCTCGTGAGATCCTTCTCCGACGCCCCTCAGTAACGGTCACTTCAAGGCCAGCTGGAAGGTGAGAAAGTATGAAAAAGGAAATCATCAACTTCATTCATTCGCTCCGTATTGCAGACATGCGTCCACAAGGGATGAGAATTTTTAAATTATGCGAATTTGGAGCGTCCTTTAGGAGGTCCTATTAAACAGTGCAGCCAAAGGTTTAATGTTGACTAAAAAAGCCCACCAAAATGAATCTCTTTTAGGCAACCTGTTAAAAATAAATTTGGTCGATCGGACTCTCCAACAAACCCAAAGAATAATCGGCTATCGTACCTGCACTCCTCGTTTTTCGGCGCAGTTCCGTCACGGAATTGTTTTCAATTGCTGGTGTCGCAGTACCACCACCACTAGCAGCATTTGCCAGGGCGGCCGTTTTACCATCCACACCAACCGATGATCCGGCTCCTTTCAGACCACTGCTAACGTGGTGATGATGATGGTGATTCACGTGATTTGCTACCTTGCTGCTAGCGTTGGTGTGATTACCGTTGGCTCCACCGGATGATGCCAGCGTAGCACTCGTAGCAGCCAGAGATCCACCATTACCACCCTGACCGACAGCTACAACATTACCACCTCCTGCACCGGCCGAAGCGACGGGTGAACCACCGCCTCCTGCTGCAACATCGTTCACAGTGACATGGTTGCTATGGCCGGTGGCGTTTCCGTGATGGTTACTGTCGAGGTTGTGGTTGGTTGTAGCGGTAGTTGGCGTTGACGTCGGCGTTGTGGTGTTCTGCAACAGTAATGCATTGGCAGCCGCCTTTGCCTTGTTGTTCATGGCCGCCGTAGACAGTGTCGAAGAGGTCATGCGGACACTGCGCCGTGTGCTGATTTTCTCATCGGTACCAGCTGATGCAACCGTCACATTTGTGGCAGGGGCCGGAACCGCCGCCGTCTGTCGGCTGTCACTGTCGGGTGATGCATGCGCGTTGCTCGTAGGACCATTACTGCCAGCAACAGTACCACCGCTGCTAACCGTGGTGGCAGATGCGACTGATCCGGAACTCGGCAATTGATCTGGCGACGATGATGATGCTACGGAAGACGACTGCTTGACGCCACTCTTGGTTGGATGATTGCGAAGCGATTTTTCTTTCTCACCACCACCACCGACCGACGACGGCACGCTTTCGCTGGCACCTTGCAGGGATGCGATCGTGGCGGACACGGCATTTTTCTCGCCGGAAGTAGCAGCGGCGGCTAAGGTTTTACACGAGGTTGAGGAAGATGAAGCAGAATTTGTAGTCGAAGTATTGTTGTTGTTGACAGTGGTGGTATTGTTGCGAATAGTATTGATGGTCGTGGTAGCAGTAGTAGCGGTAGTAGCAGAGGTGAGAGTAGAAGTAGTAATAGAAGAAGTAGCGGTAAAAGATTGTATGGTAGTAGTGGAAGTAGTAATAGTTGTAGTAGTAGTAGTAGTAGTAGCTGTTGTTGCATTGCTAGTAGTACTAGAAGTTGAGCTGATTTTGGAGGTTAGTTTAGAATGTCGAGCTTTACCCGCGATTTCTATCAAAGGTTCGTCGCTATCCGATGAATCGGCAACAATCGTTACTGTTGGTGGCGTTACTGCTGTTGTTGTTGTTGTTGTTGTTGGGGTGCTGGCGGCGGCAGCAGCAACAGCAGCCGCCGCAGCAGCTGCTGCAGCCGTTTTTCTCGAGACGCGACCCTTGGTGAGCGAGCTTTCGGCGGATCTTCGTAATGCGGGCTTCGATGGTGTATCTGATAGAGCTGTCGTAGCCGCGTCGGAGGACGCAGCTGCGGCAGAAACCGTCGTCGCCTTACGGGATTTCTTGGCACGTGTCGGCACATCGTCGCTAACGCCAGATTGATTCGAACTTTCCGATCCCTGTCGTTTTCGTTTGTTGGCAGCAGCTCCGGGCCGTGTAGCAATTGAGCCCGATTTTGGACTCTGGCGATCGTTTCCGGCACCCGTGTTGGATGTTGTTGGAGCAGAATTGCCAGCAGACGCACTACTTCCTGCATTCGATTTCACATTGCCCACCGTTGTTGTCGTAGCTCCATTCTTCGATGATGCAGATATTGGAGGGCCCGCCGGTGTGTTGGAGCCACTGTTTGCTCCGGCTGCAACAGACCCGTGCAACTCATGCAAAGCGGAAGGGCTCTGCTTTGGTGGAAGTTCGAGAGGACTCTCCAGTTTGCTCGAGGCACGTGTCCTTATTCGATGCTCGCCACTGTCCGAATGGGATGGAATTTCTATCGACAGTTGTGTCAATATCTCTTTCCCCTGCTGTTGTTGCTGTTCAGACGTTGGCGATTGCTCATTCCCGGCTTTCGCAGCAGTTCGTGTAGCTGGTGTATCCTGCTCAACGGCACTGTTCGCCGGTGTTTTCGCTTTGCTCGATGACTCGTTTTCAGAGTCCACCGTCACATTGGCATCATTTCCCTCTGCCGACGATGATGCCACGGAAGAGTTTCGTCGCGATCTCGCAACAACGCCGTTCCCCGCCTGGGACTGGCTGCCATCACTGGCCGCCGCAGCCGTCCGGCGTTCGCGCGCCTTTTCACTGGAATAGCTGTACAGAGGAGGTTGCTCGTGGCGTGGTTTCAAATCGATGTGCTCCCCGGGACTTTCCGGTTCCACCTTCAATGTTGCTGGTGGAGTGCGTGGTGCTGGTGACGGCTCGTGCTTCACAGTAACAGAAGCAACTGTAGCAGCAGCTGCAACAACAACCGCAGCTTGTGTGTTAGCCGTGGTGGTGGTAACTGACTGCCGTTCGTCAGAAGATTTTCTTAAACTCTTCTTTACACTACTAACGATAGCCTCGTCGGGATCAGACTTAACTAGGTGTTGCTTATCGTCCACTAACTCTATTACCTTACTATCACATTCGCTTTTCACACTTTTAGGGATATCTTTACTATGGTTGCAGCATTCATCGTTAGCCGGTGGTGGAACGTTGGCTACGTCACCGCTTGTATCTGCAATACCTTCAAGCGCTTTCGAATCGAGTGCGGGCAGTAATAGTTTGCGCCCCTCTTCCGGCTGGTTGTTGTTGCCGACAAGCTCCTTTAGTTTCTGCTTTTCTCTATCGGCGGCAACAGACGAAACCTTTGCACGCTTTTCCACGGCCTTCTTCTTGCCCGTCGTGCCCGATTCCTGCTGCTGTTGTTGCTGTTTATGCTGCTGCTGTTGTTGCTGCTGTTGCTGCTGCTTCTGTGCGTCGTGCTCCGCTTGCCGAGTGACTTGTTTGGTGTGTGTGGAGGCGTCGACGTCCTTCTCAATAATACTCTGCTGCTTTCGTTCCTCTTCTAGGTCATCCATGTCGAGGATCTTCCGCAGGTTCGTCGTCTGGTCCAGCACATTCTCCAGCACATCGTCGTGATGATTGTGTTGATGATGATCGAGCATATCACTGGAAGGTTTCAGATGTATGGAATGATCTCCGTTTAGCTTTGCGTCAGCTCCATCTCCACCGCAGCTAATCACGGCCGCAAGGTCATTCAAACCTTCCATCTTTGCCAGTGCTGCCTCTATGTCGTTATAGTCCTCGAGGTTCGTTTCCAGCAATGGAGTTGTTTTTTGGTTTTCGGGTGTGCTTTTATCTACCTCACCGCTATTACTTCCATTTCCTTCGGCATGAATCTTGCCCGAGGATGTTTGCTTTCCATCAAGGTTATTACTCGCGTTTGTACTACTGCTACTGTTGCCGCTGCCGACGGCAGCAGACCCTCCATTACCACTACCACTGCTACTGCTGCTGCTGCTGCTGCTGCTGCTGCTACTACTGTGCGAACCCTGCGGACTGTGCGTGGAGAGTTGGTGGGGACTTTTCTCCGACAGCGCATCCATCGACTCGATGCCACTGTCCTCGCCTTGTGCCTGAGATCCTGGTGAACCTCGGACATTCGCATGCCCGAGCAGATGATGATTTACGCCGACGATCGCTGCACTCGACGACGACGCCGCCGCCGCCGCCACCGCCGTCGCTGACAGTGTTGCTCCTGTCGCGGGAGAGTGAGGCAATGATCCCTTTTCCGCATCGGCTGTTGCTCCTTCTGTACTGTCGGTTTTGCTTTTCTCTTTCCCTCCATCGTCCTGAAGCGATGATGGTTCGTCCGCAAGCAGTTGCTCCGGTGGTCGATTATTATTATTATTGCTACTACTACTATGGTGCTCCTCCTGCAACTGATCCGGATGATGGTGTTGTTGTTGTTGTTGTTGATGGTGTTGGTGATGCTGACGATCGTGATGTAGGATGGTGTTCGTGTTTTCTTGCTGTGTTTGCTCCTCGCCGCGCGTTTGACTGTCCACGTTCAGGGAGGATCTCTCACTTGAGGTAGATGTTGGTGTGGTTGTGGTGGAGGTTTTGGTGATGATGGAACTGGTGTCGGTAGTAGTAATGGAATTTACTGAAGATGAAGGTGATGTTGACGATGCTACTGCTAAGGTTGTTGTCGCCGCGACACGCTCGCCTCTACTACTCGCGTCCGTCGCGTCAGCCGTCACTTGGGCAGCGATTGTTCCCGTGCTCCCCCCGGCACTCCCGACATCCACCAACGTTGCTTTAACGACCAGGTTCTTCTGGCCCTTACTACCATAACTGCCACCATTATTGTTAATGTTGATATTGTTATTGTTGATGTTGTTGCCTCCACTGTTGTTACTGTTGTTGCTGTTAGCATTGTTCGCACCGGAGCTCTTGCAGTTTTTTGCAGCCGACTGGAGCAAATTAGACGTAGGAGGAGATACTGTACCGACGTTGGTCGAACCGATCGGTCCACTGACGCTGGTCGTCACGATCGATTCGTAGATATCATTTATTTCCTGCACACTGGTGGTGACGGTGCTGGGGGTGGTCATTGCTTCTGCCGCAGTGCTACTGCTCATCGCGTTAGGCAGTGTGCCTTGTGGCGCAATGGCACCGGCAGCAGTTAAGCTCACGGCACTACCACCATTACTGAGCCTTCGTTTCTTTTCCGGGCAAACGTACCCGTTCGGATAGTGGCTCGTGGAGCCGGTGGTTCCCGAACCACTGTCACTCGTTCCTTCCATGCTTGCTGGGCGCTTCTGAGATGAGCCAAGCAGTGTATCACATCCTGCGTCAGTCCCCGTCTCGGACGTTCCAATATGATTGTGATAAGCAGGTGGGGATGATGCGGGAGCGTTCAGCTCGATTGGATTACGTTTGCCGGTGGAGGACCGTTTCGCTAGCCCACCGCCGCCGTCACTACTGTCCTCTTCACCACCGCTTTGACTTTTCTTACGATCTTTGCGGGAATTCTTTATCACCACAGAATTCTTCCCCCGTAAGCTGATGTGTAGCGGTGGCACTCGCAGCTCTTCCGAACCTGATGCGCTAGAAGAAGGTTGCCCTACAGGACCGCCGATACTGTTTGTGCTATTACCAGCAACAAGTGAGGAAACAGATGTAGTGGCAACATTGCTGGAGATGGTGATATTTCCCGCATCGGCACTGGCTGTAGCAGACACTGAGGTACCAACAAGCGTCTGATGAGACTGCTGCGATGTAGCAGGATTGAGCTGCAAGGATGTCAACAAAGCAGCTCCGTCACTGTCCGGAGTTAACCTGTCAACTGGAGCAGGTGTCGCAACGGTTGACAACGCGCCCATTCCTGCACCTCCCGCACGCACTGCCACAGATTCGGGTTTTTCTAGCTTTAGTCGAAGCTTCAGTTCGGTTCCATTTTTGCTCGGCGAATCACCAGGTCCGAAGGTTCCATCCACCAGCAGCACGGGCGTGGCAAGCACTTTTGCCTTTTGCTTAACGACTGCCTTTAGCGACGCTTTTACCCTTTCTTTCGTTTTGTCCTTGGACGATATTGCTGCCTTCTGCTTGTCCTTGCCTTTGACTGGTTTCGCGCGTTCCTTCTTCACCTTGCCGGGTTTGCCTGGAGTACCACCCGCGGCCGTCGCCTGTGGCATAGAAATGCCGCCAGTAGCAATAGACGTTGACGGGACACCCGTGGAAGGGATGCCCTCCGCGCCTGCCAACCCAGCCAGCGGTGAAGGACGATCCGAATCGCTCGCATCGGAGAAGAACCGCGAAGAAGATAGCCCTCCAGCACTGCCAGTCGTATCCTCGTCCGAGTACAATGAATTCGGTACTTCCGGTGGGAAATCGTTCGTGCGAACGGCGTTGATCCTTCCCAGCTTTCCGTCCTTTTCCGCCTCTTCGGTGCCATGGTCTTCCACCTGCGTTTCTTCCAGCTCGCCCGTAAGTGGATTGATCAACAGTTGCGCCTTCCATCGACGTTCGCGCGTTTGTGCATCGGTCAATGTAGCGACGCCCGATGATCCCACCATGCCGGGCATTCCAACGGAGAGACCCGACACTAACGAGCTGTTGTTGCCGGCCGCGCCACCGAGAAGTGTGCCGGTGGCCGTTGCCATATCACCCGTAGCTGTACCAAGCTGCTGTTGTTGATGATGATCCATCAGATCCAGCTCGTCTAGATCTTCCAGCTTCGTGTCGAGAAATGCGCTACTGTCCAGATCGCTTGGTAGTAACGAGTCCAGATCATTTTTCGCTAAATCTGGCAGATCCACCAGACAGTTGCCTAGTTCCAGCGGATCGGAACCAACATTCGTCGACCCAGTTGCTGACGCGATTGTTGTTCCATCGATCGGACCCAGAACGGCCGTACTGCTGCTGGGCTTATTCAATTGCTGCTGACTGAGATTGTACTGCATCTGAAAGCGTGCAAACTCCTGGTATCCCGACTTGGTGGCCGAATCCATTGGCAGCGTCGGCCATCGTTGAGTATATCCAACAACCGGTTGCTGACCCTGTTGTTGCAACTGTTGCTGCTGCTGCTGCTGCTGCTGCTGAGGCGGTAGTGGCATTGGATTTGGCTGTCGAAACGGTAGCTGTTGCTGGTGTTGCTGTTGTTGTTGAATCGGAAAACGATTCAGTTGCTGGGAATGTTGTGGTTGCTGCATTTGCAGTTGGTCCTGCAGCTGGAACGTCGCCGGAGAGGCGGGTGGCCGCATTACCTGAGGATGGCTGTGCGACGGACCCATCACAGGTGCTCGAATGCTGTTTGTGGCGCCGAGCTGTTGATGCAGCTGCTGGGGAGCCCTTATGCCGGGACCCAAGCCCATAGCCACTCCTACACCGCTGGTAGGCGGTCCACCCGGCACGAGACTGTATCGTTGCAGCTTAATCGTGTTCATGGTAGCGGAGGCGGCGTTGACGCTGCTGCTACTATTTGAAGGCACTGACAATGGTGGAGTTACTAGAGAAGAAGGCGACACACTCAACGCACTCTGATTGTTACCGTTACTGTCATTACTGTTGTTCGCTGGTGGTAGGACCGTCGTCGTTACCGCCGCTGGAGTCAGATTGTTAATTCTATTCACACCACTAGCACTACTGAGCATCGCGCTCGACACACCCGGCACTGTCGTGGACGCAGCAGATCCACGCAATGGGCTACTACTATTCACTAAGGTCAACTGTTGCTGCTGCTGAGCAACGGCCGACACTGCCGTTGCTCGTCCCGAAACCATGGACGTGACCATCGTCGGTGCCGCGCCACCAATCACTGGATGATGCACTATATTCTGTTGCTGATTCACACCCGCTTGCTGGTTTACAACAGCGCTAACACTCTTAAGGTTTCCACCTCCCATAACAACACCGTGCGCACTCGGATCATTGTCACTCATCACGTTCGACACCGAACTACCACCAGCAACAACACTCTGCTGCTGCTGCGTCAACAGTGCAGCCGTAGTTGGCACTGCCGACTGCGGCATGTTTGGAATGACTCCACCTTTCACCACACCTGCTCCACCACCGATCCCCGTCGCACCGCCACTGGCTATCAACAATTCCTGCTTGAGGATAGGTTGACCTACGACGCCACGCATTAATTGCTGCTGCTGTTGCTGTTGCGGTGAAACAGTTTGCTGTTGCTGCGGGTTGTTTTCATTTTGCAACAAATTCACCAACAAAGGACTGGACATGGCCACATTGTTGCCAGCAGTGCCCACTTGAACCGCCGCCGCCGCCGCAGCCGCCGAAGATGGTACGACGGCATTATCCTTCACTAAAACGCTTCCGGCGCCAACCGCGGATTGATATGGTGGTGGGGGTGTTTGGATTGGATTGGCGGTCGCCACGGCAAACGGACCATTGGATGGTTGCTTAGCCAGCGTGCCAACGCCGACACCGGAAACCGTGGCTAGGGAGGGACCGGCCGTTACCGCTACACCACTACCGCCGCTGCTGCCACCCAATCCGAGCGTGTTCTCGCGCCGCTGTATCACCCTTGCCTGTGTCATGCTTTCGAAGGGATACTCGCAGGCGTCAACCACATTTGGCACATGGGCGGGAACCTTGCCGTCCATCGGGCAGATTGTGTTGGGTGATTTGAACATAACGGCTGGCCCACCAGTGCCTCCGCCACTGCTAACGCCGACGGTGGTTTCCAGTGGCAGAGGACCATTGCTGAGAGTTTTCGGCAGATTCGAGTGGCCGATCTTGGAGGTGCTGGGACCAGGAGTACCATCCGCTGTATGGTGCAGCAACTGCTGCTGTTGCTGCTGGTGGTGTAGCTGGAGATGGTGCTGTTGTTGCAGGTGAAGAAGGTGTTGTTGTTGTTGTTGGTGGTGCTGCTGCTGTTGTTGTGGCGGCGGCGGTATTGACTGGACATAGACGCCTTGAGGTTGATGTAACCCCGTAGTAGAATGGGATTGAGTTTGGTGATGTAAGCCAGCAACAGCTTGATGCTGTTGCTGTTGCTGGGACAGTACCCGCGTTAATTCGCCCAAACCACCAGCTCCAACTCCACTACTGCTCCCGGCAACCGCACCATCGAGCGTTGAGTTATCTACAAGAAAACACCGGACAGTACAATTAGCAAGCAATCCTACGAACGTTTCAACCGGTTCGGTGATACTAACCCGTCCGCAAAACAATTTCCTGCTGACCGGCTAACCGCAACGACAGTACCGTTTCTCCTTCCAGCTGTACGGACAGGATGCCAAGGGCCCGCAGCGCACTGTTACCTTCGGCAGCAAGTCGCCGTAATCGTATTGCAGCCTCCTTCGGTATCGACAGTGTAACTCGCACACTGTTCCACGGTTCAACCTGCCATCCAAAAAGCGTCACAATTAGTAAATACCTCTCGTATTACTGTCCTCCAACAACATCACACACACACACGTACCTTATCGACCGTAAGCTTGCCGCCGCTGTCCTGCTTCTCCTTGCTGCCATCGTCCGTTTGTTTTTCCTCTACGAGCGTTGCTAGACTTTCCACCAAGCTTTCGAGCCGTGTCGGAAAGTCAGGATCGTGCAAATTTCCTTCGCATATGACAACCGCCTTCAGTGTGCTAGGATTGGTTTGCTTTTCTTCACTGACACTTTTACTGTTGATTTTGTTGTTATTGCAGCTTTTGTTTCGGTTTCCATTGGTTCCGGCATTTCTAAGCTTGCTACTACTACTGTTTGTCCGTTTCTGTTGATCACCGTCACTATCGGCCGCCATTCTGTGGTAATTAATGAAATAACACAAAGCAAATCAAATAAGCATCAATCCCGCTGTGGGTAATACGAACGTCAGATTCGTTGTTTTTGAGCAACCTCTGATAAAGGGACAATTTTTTTTTAATATACATTTTTTTTTATAAAACCCCCTTGAGGATATTTACAATCCGTCGTGGTCAGTGGAGTTTACGAACTTGCATGTGTGTGTGTTTGTATGCTGGTCGATGTTAATAGTCCCTGCTATCGCATCAAAAGCGATACGCCGGAACGAAAAGCCATGGGGTCTTGATTATTTTAAAACGACGAACTTCTTGCTGACCCTCCAACCTTTGACATTTACTGAACTTTTGATATACTCTAACGCAGGTTCGCTTGCAGCGATCTCGTAAGAATGGCTCAATGAGTGGTTCAATGGCTATGCTGCTAAAACCATCATGCGCATTCTTATTACTATTTACACTTCCGTTCGAGATGGTTCTGTGCAGTACCGATACAACCTGTTGCACCGATCGATTGTAACAGTTTTACAGCGGTTTTCTGCTAAGGATGCGCAACAACAGCAACTTCGGACAATCGACGTCGACATCAATTCGAGAATAGGCTATACAATCTCGATAGGTTTTGGTCAGCTTATAAATGCCACCCTTGGATGAAATTACTCCCAGGCAAATAAATCTCTTCCGTGAACGGGCAAGACGGTCCGAATGAAATGTGATGCCGCTATTGCTCAATTAATATGGTGGACCAATTGATGCTGTTGTCGTGTCATGTTTTACCGTAGTCTAAAATGTTATGATTACGTTAATTGTCTGAGGACTCTGAGAAGTCTTTGTTGCCACCTAGCCGGTAGCGTATTTTAAATTCCTTCAAATCTTCTTTTAACCGTTGACAAGTCCTTAGTGGGAAAATCTTAACCTAAAAATGCGACAATCGCTCACAATGTGTATCACGCAATGTAACAGCCGTCAACAATTGAAACACACAATTGATCGTAAACAAATCGTAATTATGGTGCTACTTTTTCGCTCATATCACACACCATCATCATCATCAGCAGGCGGTTCAATTACACGCGGGATTTAGAAATGCTCACCCACAGCTATTCGCTCGCTCGCTCTCACCGCATCGATAGTGCCTTCTTGCTCTAGCGCGCTTTATGCTTCTCTCTTATCAAAAGAAAGGCGTGCGCGCCTACATCACACCAACGGGCAACTTCGTTCCCCGACAGTGTTTTACAATCTCTCTGTTCCGTAAAGGCGGGAATTCGAGACATCTTTATAAAAATACTTTTCTAACAACGAAAGCTGCCGAACGCACCTAACAAAAGGATGTGTTGGAACCATCCTGGCGTTCCATATGAAAAAACTAACATAAAAAAAATCCGCTACGACGGCACGTAAACCAATCTGACGTTTCTCTCTTCGCAAACCGGTCTCAAGGGGAGCAGGTTTGGATGGATACGCGTCCACAGAAGCAGACGAAGGCAAACACTCCTGGGCCTGCCTCGGTGGCGCTCCTTGTCGCGTATCATACACGCACATCTTGCGTCTCCTTTTCCAGCAGGCCATGGCTAACTCAGCATGGAACATAGTTACATAGTGTTGGTGGTGCACAATGTGTCATGTTACCTGTCAACGGGGGCACTACCACACGACATACGCATAACAAAACAAGAGAGAGAGAAATAAGGGTCTAGCATCATCTCCGAGTGTGTTTGTAGGGGGCTGTATGTGTGCAAAAAGAAAGAGAGCAACATATGCGTAGGAAAAATAAATTGTCATATCGTTTAAGGACGACGATTTCTACCGAATCGGTTTTGTTTAAGCAAAATTACAATTGCTAATGCAAGCTATGAGCCAATTTATGAAACTCTGGTAGTGTAATAATATGTCATATAATAGAAATATGTTGCCAATGCTTGTAGGTAAATTGATGCTCTTAAAATCCTCTTGACTTTTGAGACTATCGCGCGGCATCGTAATTATGTAATCCAGAATCCAAAATCCACTACACAATTCCACGCTTGCAACTCATCAATTCTAGCTCTATCCGTTCTTCTCCAAATATTTAGTTTCGTGAAGTTCTAATCCCCCCGTGCAGCATAAATTCTGTTCCGCAAGCAGGCAAGAAACACTAGAATCCAAACCCAGACTCGCACCAGACCAAAATGTGAGAAGCAGCCATTTTGATTTTAAACTATGACAGGAAAGGAAATATATTCCTTTCGTTCAAGAGTGACTGAGACGGATACACGCACACACACACGCGCTCGACTCAACCTGCTATGAAACTGAAGGCCAACAAATCTGCGCTCTCACTCTTGCATTCTTTCTCTTTCTCTGTTTCACTCAACTGTCCATCCAATATTTGACCACACGGATCTCTTTTTTTCGTTCGGTTCGTTTTCACACAAATGCACACACACACACATAGATGGCTCTTACACGCTTTAACCCACACACACACGCATACGCGCGCGCGCACGTACACACACTCTTGCACGCATTACACATCTGCACATACGGTGCAAAACCGCTCCATAATCAGTGCCTGGAAGATTTCCTGTTTTTCAAGTTATTCTCCATAGGCTTGGGTCGCGTTTCCCGTAAACGGTACTTTTGATATAAAATTATTTCCATTTCTTCTTCGTCGTTTCTTTCACTGCTCTCCCAGCCACCGTACACACCAATGCGTAGAAAGGAAACACAAACTACGCTCGCATTTTCCTGTGCCTTTTTGGAAACTTTTTTTTCCTCACACACGACACACAATACACATGCAAACACAAGCAATAACACACACTAGCTCCAAGCGGGCACAGCAGAAGCAGCAGCACACACACTCGACACTATTCTTCGGTGGAGGAGAAAAAACGCTTGCTTTGACTGGTTACTCGACGCGGAAAATCGAGAACGATAGCTTACTTCGATGCCAGCAAGCACATTTTCCTTCATTTTCTGCCCACGATGTTTACGTGTGAAGTAGGCACAGTTTTCCTTCGGTATGCGCGACTACTACCGTATGTTTTGGACAGGCAGCAGCTAGCAAACCCCGACTAAATTCTTGCTTCACTATGTAGGAGTGTGTTTGCATTAGTATAGCGACATGAACAAGCAGCGCGAACTCCCCCAATCGACACAACGAGCTCTCTATTTCCTTCTCGCTCTTTTACACGCACACACACAGGCATTTGCATAGAAATCAACTCAATTCATTTACAAACGATATGATGCTCACACAGTGTCGTGTTTGACCAGCAAAAATGCATTTCCCCTTTTTGGCACCGTTCCTGATCCCACTAGGGAATAGATTTACGTGTACCAAAATTCTCGGCAATCACAGATTTGCATTGTTTGGCAACGTTGATTTTCTTCCCATACGCGTTTCACGCGACACGCACGCAAAGGCAAGCACGCACGACTCTCTATAGCAATGTGGGTAAAGTTTTGAGCGAGAACCGCCGCATCCACGCACCGACCCACCACTACCAACACACTCCTGTACAGTGTGTACTATATAAACATCATCGAACGAAGAGGATGGCAACTACAAGCACGCACACACACACACTCACACATGCGACCAAACGAATCAACAAAACATACACGCATACACATGTGTGCGCGCGTTTTTTATACACACACACACACGCAGACGAACAGCACACCAACGTCTAGCTCCAGTGCACAAACACATACGCAACACATCATTCATCAAAAAGAGCGACAGAAAGAGAGAAACGGTCACGACACGAAACACGAAAAAAAACTCCAGCTCTTCTTCTTCTTCAAGCTATTCAATTCCAGGTTGCTTCGATTTCCGTTTTCGAGATTTTGAATGAAAATGCGACCCCTTGGGGTGAGTGGAGGTCGCATCCGGAGCGTTGCATAGATTCAGGCGTGGAGTAGAGCAATCAATTGCTGGAAGGCCATCGAATTTCTATCGAATCATTCGATTTTTTCTTCTTCTTCGTTTCCTCACTGTCAAATACACACTTCACCACCACCACACACGTAAACGCACCTCTTAAACACAACCGATTTAACGAATGCGAGGCACTTAAGCACCTAGAACTACCCCACACACGTACAGCATGAAACCTCGGATTCACTTTTCACCCGGACACCAATTGCCCTCTGGCCCCGTACACCCTGCGGGAGAGCACAAAAAGGTGGACACCACCCCCATCCCCTTCCTTGGAACGCTTAACGGACGGACGGAAGTTATCCCGCTTTTCTCCCGTCGGGAGACCGACCCCGGGTCTTCATCGTTCACACACATGCACGCACACACACTGGCTTCACCACATACGTACGCACCAGCGTACGTGAAAAAGGCTTCAACTCGAACACGATTCAGGCCACAGGAAAGGAAAAAGAAACCCCACATACACGGCTCAACCCGAAACACCGAGCTGGGCACCCCGTTTTTGCTCGGATGGCCCCCGACGACGATGTCTCGCTGGTGGTACGGTTGTACACCACTTTCTTACCCATTTGAGCCTTGCTCAGCCGAGAAGCCGAGGGTGACACACTTTTTGCGACGACAAATATCCACTTTGCACGCTCAGTTGCCGCCAAACAATAACGAAAACACGATCGCCAGATGCCAAATAAACATAGTTCACTCGTTTACGGGTTGCACTGTACGTGGAAAGTTTGCATTTAGCGAAAATTCAGTACGTTTGTTACAATCGAACAATAACAACGACCGCCATTTGCATTTTTTCCCATTTTCTTTCTCTTGCGTTTTGCTGGCGAGAGCGAGAGTGGAACAGTACGCGGTATGTGTTGGTGCGAGCGAGAAAGCATGACGGTGGGGGGCGAATTCGCAACTGTGGGCGAAATCCGTTGCCTTGCTAGTTCGAACGATTCGAACACGATCTTTTTGCTGTTTTGCTTCACATCGCTGGACTATTTGCATTGCAGATGATCGATGAAATTATAAAGAATTTTTCGAAATCAAAATCATTCATTAATTGTTAGCTTCGAAGCTGCAATTAAAGAATGCAATGTGTATAACAACATGTACGGCACACAGTTTCCCAGCGAAATGTATAACTGTCACTTTGACGTTTTCCGTCTTTGCAATCGGAAAGCACAATGGCCGCTTCTCATGAAAATAATAATTGTTTTGTTCAAGAAGTTGCATCAATTCCGTATCAGAAGTTTGTTACATCATTTGCGTAAATCTAGGATTTGTGCATATTTTTTCGAGTGCATAAACATTCTTTAGAGTATCGAACCGGTTTGAAGTCAACAATTGTTTCAAATTTATTTTACCAAATCAAAGGCCTTCTTGAAAAAATCCATTTTTTTATTCATCAAGAACGGCCTGGCCAAAAATTCCATTTTTCTTTGCAAACTAGAAAAAAGTTTTTCAACCAGCAGTAGTGCTTGATTGTAGATTTGTGAGCTTTTCTGTATACTTTTAAAAATTAAAGGATTAACAAATGTCTTTCCGGTTGTGCGATTCCACGACCTAAGTGCATTAAGAAGATGCTGAAAAGGGCGCGTGCGTGTTTGTTTTCCGTGCCCAATCCGTTGATCAACAAAACACAAAACTCGTACTATCATGGAAGACGACTCGGCGGCCGATATAGAGCTGTTGTGCTTCTGTCTACGTAAATTAGACGAAAAAGTAAAACTAAACAACGCTTGCAATGAAGTAGACGAGTTGCGAAATTTACATTATCGGCTGTACACGGAAGCACTCGAAACGTTTGTATCGAAAGCCAGGTCTCCTATCTAAAGTCCCTTTATAATTTAAATCTCTCTTTTGTTGCAGAGATGATGAAAAACTATCGGCTGGCGTACTGGAGGATGGCTTGCGCAAGAACCAGAATTTGATGATTGATCCCGATGGTGTTAACAATTATTGTGACGATGTGATCGAACTTCTCAATGCTCAGGCGGCGGAATTTTCCGACGATGACTACGAAATAACCGATACAGCTTTGGACGATCCTCACTCGTATCTAGCGAGCGAGGACCATGATTGTCACGGAAAGTACGAAAACTGTTCCGCAAACGAAATATCCCCGTCTACACTGGCCGCGATTGTAAGCAATTCTTTGCGAACGGAAGATCAACGGTCGGTAGAGAGAGGAGAGCGTGATAAACATGCTTCCAACGCTAGCAGAACCGGAGAGGACATTTCCCGGCCTGTAACTACCTCCACCGCTAGCATTCCATCGTTCACTCCAAAGATGCCCGTTTCTAAAGCGCCGCCTTTGAAACCTCCCTCAACAACATTAGCTGACATGGCCAAACCTGCTAGTAGCCACGAGAGCGGTGGTGCTTTTCGAACGGCAAATGATGAACTTGTCATACAAAACATGAAGGTGAATGATGGATATTATTTTCTAAGTTAGGGCTCGATTAAATTAACGCCTTTATGATTGATTTTCTCAGAAGTACGGTACATCGAATCCGTCCGGCAAAGCGCCTCTGTTTGCCTATGGCCGTAAAACGCTCGGAGGGCGACGTACGATCGGCAGTAAGTTTGTCTGTCCTTCACGAACGGATAAAGATGATCGGTCGGGTAAGCAGGGCCAGCACGGCTCGGACAACAGCAGCACCGACGATAGCCAAGAGGATGAGATCGACGAGCGTTTGAAGAACATTGACCCGAAAATGGTAGAACTGATTCGCAATGAGATTATGGACCGCTTTCAACCTCTTTCCTGGGACGACATAGCCGGGCTGGAGTACGCCAAAACCATCATCAAGGAAGCGGTCGTGTGGCCAATCTTGCGGCCAGATATTTTTACCGGTTTGCGTAAACCTCCCCGTGGCATCCTGCTGTTCGGTCCACCCGGTACGGGCAAAACGCTTATCGGCAAGTGTATTGCATCGCAATCGAAATCAACGTTTTTCAGCATTAGCGCCTCATCGCTCACCTCCAAGTGGATCGGCGATGGAGAGAAGATGGTGCGGGCGCTTTTCGCGGTCGCCGTAGTTCACCAGCCGGCTGTGGTGTTTATAGACGAGATTGATTCACTGCTCTGCCAACGGTCCGAGACGGAGCACGAAAGTTCGCGTCGTTTAAAGACGGAATTTCTGGTGCAGCTGGACGGAGCTGCAACGGCGGAGGACGAGAGGATTTTAATCGTTGGTGCAACAAACCGACCCCAAGAGCTGGACGAAGCGGCACGCCGTCGCTTGGTGAAAAAATTGTACATTCCACTGCCGGAAAGGCCGGCTCGAATTCAAATTTTAACCCGATTGCTAGAACGCGAACGCAATAGCCTGGAGCAGGAGGAAATTGCACGAATTGGGGACCTAACGGAAGGATTTTCCGGTGCCGACATGAAAGTTTTGTGTCACGAAGCCTCCATGGGACCGATAAGATCCATACCGTTCGAACAGCTGGGAGACATTGCGAAGGATCAGGTGCGCCCGATATGTTACGAGGATTTCCGGCTAGCGCTAACCAAGGTGAAAGCTAGCGTTTCGCCGGATGATTTGCAGCAGTATGTCGTTTGGGATCGAACCTATGGTGCGGGCGCGATTTAGACCTGGATACAGGCTACGAATAAAGTACTGGATCGGTGAAGTACGATCACCTGAATTCGAAACCGGGACCGGAAGCGCGTTTTTTTAGCTCGGTGCGGAGTAGAAAACTTGTTCAATGATTTGGATTAACCGCACTTTATTTTATTGTACGATTTCCATTGGCTGCAAGGTGGCTCTTGCTTCCAGTGGTATCATACATGCACTTTTTCTCTTATGTATCGCTCTCTCTCTCTCTCTTGCTCAGTTACTAGGATGGCGTGTCTTAAGGAGCCATGTCTAATCCTTTACCGATTGCAGCAGACCGGCATCCTTCATGCGCTGGAACGCTTTGTTTGCGTCGTAGGTCCTGGAAAGCAAAAAGAAGAGGCCATCCATTTTATCCACACCCACTGCAATGACGGGGGCGACTGCGCCACTCACTTGTAGAACTCGGCGTAGTCCCGCACTTTCGGGTCGTTGTGCATCACTTTCATCGCAACGACGGCAACGGTGCACAGGACGCCGGACACGATCAGGTTGCGCTTGATGGTGGCATTGTGGAGACCACGCAGCACCGGTTTCGGAATTTTGGGAGCGACTTCAGACATCTGCAACGGGAGGGAACAACATAACGCAAGTTTTTATTACGTAATTTTAGCGCACCAACTGCGGCATATTAATCGCCTAGGTTCCATTATCACCAGTGAATTGTAATTGCCCCCTTGTTAGCTACCTTTGGTGCGGTGCGGTTAAGGCGCTCTTGAGATGCAATAGAGTTAAATAATGAAATTTTACCTTGGCCGTGTGTTCTGTTTTTCTTCAGCACCAAATTTTAGTTCTGCAAAACCACTGCTGTGTGAAAAAAGACAAGGATGACAGCTCAACTCAACTAGTAGCGGGTGTAAACGCAGAGGACAGCGGGCACTGACGGGAAAACGATAAGAAAGCGAATGAGGATTTAAATTTCGCAAGCAAGTTTTAGCAATCAAGCAAGAAATACCGTTAATAAAAATTTCAGTTAAAATTTTAAATTAATTCCTTCACATGAAGCAATTATTGCACTCCAAAGTCGCTTTGATTTGTAACGCCTACCTGTTTACCTATATTTCGTTCGTAAAGGAAATTAAGGCCAAAGGGGTAAGAAAATTTTTCATCCATGTTCTGGACCTCCAAAAAACCGTTAAAATTCATAAAACGATTGTTTCTTTACCCTGGATTGACCTAATAACGAACCGTGTTTTATCTGCTCCTCCCTTTTCGAACCTGGAACGTGAAGGCTTTACCCCAACATTAAATGCCTACGAACGATCCTGTTGGAATTCCAGGTAGGAAATGCGCAGGATGCGATTCCAGGAAATAGAGCACGCGTATCCAACGGGCAGATCATCAACAGATGGCCGTTAATACCTGGTTCTGCAGTATTCTATTTAACTACCCTAATACCAGCACTAATGGAAAAAAATACACAGCCTTAGCATAATTCGTGGTGTATGCAGTTTTTTTCCACTATTCGCCGCCACCACCATGTCACAAACACAGGTAAGCGCTGTATGGATGCTATTTACTTGGCGAGATGTTATCTGATGTGCGTAGTAGTACCCGTGTGGGCGCGACGGCGATCGTCGTGTGCGTCGTGGGTAAAGTTCCTTGCTTGTAGCGATTAGTATATAAATGTGGTCCAGGTCGCCCATTTGCGTTAATTACTGTTCGTCCTTCTTTCTGCGTAGACCGGATTGTGCGAGTTGCAGAATCGTGTGTGTCCTGTGTGTGTCCATTGTGTGTGCGTGTTTTTTGAGAAAATAGCTGAATTGAAGGAAAAGGTAAGAACTAAAATCCGTTTGTGTCGTGAGTGATAGGTTAAGACCGTTTAGGAGTGTGTTTTAGTTACGTTTGTTCGTATTTCGTGATGGCCGTGTATGTCTCTTGGCCGTATTTGGCACTGCTAGTTTGTTCGTAAAGTAGTACGAATACGTACGGGAGACATCTGCAAACCATAGTCGCTAGATGAATGATTGCCAATCCGATGGAGACCGGGAACGGATACAAAGTACGGAATAGTTGGGAATAGCTTCGGATGACGCTACTTTTCCGTACAATATGTGGCCGTGGCCCTCAGCGTATAGTACGGAGTAGTAATACATTTTTATTCATACACATTCCATGCCAGTGGCGATAACTGTGTTCCCCCCACGACAAAGAAGCGGGCATTAGCACATCGTACGCGCATCTTGCGAATACGAGCTTGCATTTCCGCTGGGAGTTGTAACGTTAAACCACAGCAGCCAACAGAATTGTTATCCCACCTTCCCACACTTTCGCTCATTTTCGCTCTATTCTTCTCTTCGAATTGCAGCCATGACCGACTTCGACGCCGCATCCGCACTCCTAATGCTGAGTTCCGGATATCATCAGTACAAGAACGAGAATAACAATATCCGCACCGTGCTGAAATCGGTCAACACCGCAACAGCCAACAGCTCAGCGCCCTCGTCACCGGCCAAAAAACGGGAGCGAAAGAATGGATCACCCAAACAGCGGATCGTTGTGCCCCAGCCGGCAGCATTCACCATAGCGACCATACACGAGAACTTCAGTCAGCATGAACTGCTTGGTCGGTTGTCGTCTGAGACTGTGCCGAAGGGTAAAACCCCGCGAATTGCACCGATCAGAATGGGCTCATCCTCACCGGATGTGGAAAAGTGGGATAGCAGAGGAATTGCTTTGTCGTCTCCCACGCTGGAACTGCATCCGGACTCGACGACATCGGCCGAGAACGTTTCCTCGATGCTGTACGCTAGCCCCGGTATGAACGGTTTCGCTATGCTGCTAAAGTCGAGCGGCAACCAGTACACGAGCTCGCCGGAACCTCAGACAGTAGTGGTCGGTGGTACACTTTTAGAGGAAACAAATAAGAAACGATTCCTTGGTAATCATCTGGTAGAAGACGAGGAAGGCGCCAGTGCGATCGTTGTAACGGCGGACAAACCAGCACGATCCCCTTCGGATTCGGGAGTTTCATCCATTCTCGACGAGCTGCAGCAACCGGTACTGCAGCGCTGGAGCAAGGATAGGGATGCAAGCGACACGGTCCTACCGGCGAGTGTGCAGACGGAGTTGGACAAAATTAACGAAACATCCGCGTACAACAAGGACATCTACACCAAATCAAAGCTGGCCAACTTTCCGCTGGAAATGAGTAAGTATAGAGCATGGAGGGAGAAGCACATGGCACAGACATTTTACTCTTACCTGGCATTGGTACTTTTCTTCGCTCCGTGTAGCTTTCAACGCGGCAAAATCTCGCATCCGGAAGGAGTGCACGAACGAAATCGACCACCAGGACCGCATCAAGAATAACGAAGCGTCGCGTCGATCGCGCCACAAGAAAAAGCTCATTACGCACATGCTGAACATCAGTCTCGAGTTCGATCGGATGGAAAATCGGCAGCTGTACATGGAGGAACGCAGGTTGACGAACATCATCATGGAGCTGGAAGAGAAAGCACTGAACCGTGGAGTCGATGCGCAGGTTGTCCAAAAATTGCGATCCTCGTGCGGATTTCAGTGAGCACCGGAGGCCGGTCGATGATGGCTGGGGCTGGGGTCGACGCGGCGCTAACGAAGGGTTCAGAATCCTGATTGTGCATGTACTACTTAGATGCTAAAGAAAGCAGGGAAGGAAGGAAACAGGACACAACGGCGGCCGCATTGTATTTATTGATATTTAGTTGTATTTGTCCTTGATTTTCGCCTATACTGTGTTGTTCATATTTTTTACATTTTTACAAACTATTTGTATTTGTATTGACGCAAGCAAACTGTATCTTTATTGACTATGAAACGTAAATAAAATTGTGAAGAAAAGCGGGCATGTTGAGTTCCTAGAATAATACTATATTTGCTGATCGGTTGCTATTCGTTGCTCCTCTAGGAAAATGGTCCACCTGGAGTTGAAGTTTGGGGCTTTCCTACCGGTCATCCTTCTACCAACAAGATGGTCATTCTGAGCCTGTTAAGGCTATTCGACCAGACATTTCGTTCAGTCTTCTAGGCATAGACTCTCCTGTAGACTTGTACTCCTAGCCGCAGATGAGCATGTCGATTGTAGTAAGCAATTCTTTCTCCAATCATCAATTCGCATCAATTTGTTTTCATTTCGCTTTTAATTTATTCTCATTTCGCGCTCATGATCACCACACCAATTTGAGCTAAAAATGTACCGTAAACACTCGGCTCGTCTCGTCTTTATTGGCCATAATTGCACAGCTTTTCCATCATTCGGTAGAAACAGTAGCGTGCATCGTACTCCATGTCGTACCAAAAGTTGACCGCAATGCATTTGTGGCTTTGTCGCACGTGATGGTACCACAGACTAGGCAGATACAGCAGATCACCTGCGTTCAGCCGAATTTCGTACGTCGTCGCGTCGGCATAGCACGGAAATCGTTCCAAATCCGGTGCCAGTGGATCCACGCTGACCCACTCGATAAGCCGCGGTTTGCCAATCTCTGTGCAAGCAAGTCATATCAGT
This sequence comes from Anopheles stephensi, assembly GCF_013141755.1. NCBI lineage: Eukaryota > Metazoa > Arthropoda > Insecta > Diptera > Culicidae > Anopheles > Anopheles stephensi. The sequence goes on along the minus strand of NC_050203.1, from coordinate 86,063,267 downwards.
AAAGTAAAACAGATTCTGTTCTCTATTCGAACACTGTCCCACCCTCCCCATACTAACCATCCAGAATTGGTTCGATCACTATTTTGTCGTCATTTTCCTGCATGTAAATGCCCATCGGATAATGCCTTCGGGGTACGTTGTGCAGATCGATCGGTGGAATCAGTATGAAGTCTTTGTAGCCCGAAATCACACAGTAGATGTTCTCGTACGGATCTTTATGCACTGCGGACAAGGTCGCATATGGTTAAAATCGATCTAGATAAATACTTTCGGCTGGCACCCACTGGATGTGATTGCTCGTTCGTCTCCCATCCAGAAGTTGATAGCATCCGGCTTCTTGTTGAACGCTTCCGATGCAAAATCTAGACTGCTTTCGTTGACGTCCATCCACAGCTCTTGGAAATCCTCGGTAAGGTTTGAATTTTGGCGCTGTATGTAAGGAATGGCATCCGGACTAGACAAGCGATTAATGCACCGGGATTAATAATGTGTCGCCGTGAATCGTTTCTAGACTGGCCGTTTTACTCACTGCTTCTGATCAAGAGCGTCCAAGAAATCTCCCATACACATGCTTTGCTCTAGCGGCAGGACGAAATATTCTTCCTCCTCGTGAAGGGCCAACCCATCCGCATAGCCGTTGGGTGTGATCGCTACCGTTACCTCCTTGTCGACAAGCGTTTCTCTGTGGAACTTACAAAGGGTAAGAGATGGTTTGATCTTGGGTTATTTTAAGCCATTCGAACAAAACCAACAATTCATGCTCGCAGTATGCAAACCACACTAAGCCAGCTAGTGCGACCGAAACAAATTACAAAGGCTGTTTGTTGCGTGCACGGACACAGACAGGTGCACAGAGCGATGGATCATAATTTTATCATTCCTTCAACCGATGGTGCGAGAACCATCAGGAATTGTGCGACAGGAGGGTGCTAATAATTTCATGTTGCTTGCACCAGCTGTGAAGGTTGCAGCCCCAGTCAATGAAAGGTGAGATGATCGTCCAATTAAACTTTCCTCTCGCGATGACTGTATTTGGCTGTGGTTCAAAAATGCAACAGCGGCCTGGCCGTTGCCAACAAACGCGATATGACAGCACGCAACGGGCAGCGGACAAAAACATCCAGCGGAAGGCCAAACACGCATACACACGGCGTACGTTACTAACCGAAAGTACTTGGAGTTCCATTTCTCCACCGCTGGCCAATCGTTTATCGCCTCACGCATGATGAGTGGCAGATTTTTTGCTACACTGTCACGCACAAACTCTAGCGCACTTGGAATACCGAACGTTTCCGGTATGCTGGCAGGAAGGAACAAATCTGGTTGGATAGGAAACGGCCTGTTATTGATGGTGATTTGAGCAGCAAACGTCATCAAATACCTTTGGCTTCGTTGGTAAGAACTTGAAAAGCATCTCGAAGGTTAGAATTGTTCATGCTTTTTGCCTGTGAAAGAGTTTTGCACCGTTCAAAAATACACCGTCGTCCCGGCAGGAATCACTTTTCGTTCTGTTTGTATATTTTCTGCGTTTGTGTATATTGCGCGCGGCTGTAGCAAACGGTGACAGCTGTCAAACGCGGGTTTGTTTATATGAAGCCTTGGACAGATGCGTTGGATCTCGGATGTTGCAAATGCTGGTAAAACTTAATAATTTTGTAGCTTTTCAATAAAATAAACTCTTCTGTGAACTAGATGATATCTATTTGATACAAATTTTTCTTTATTTTATAGAAAAAAATTGCTATGCGCACGATATAAACAAAATAGCGTGGCATCCAATCTGTCAAATGAAATATTGTTTTTTCTTTTCTCTCCAGTGAACCAACTGTCATGTAGCGTGGTATGGGAGAACCCCGTCCAATCGCCCAGTTTTGCACTGTTTTCCTTCTGCGGGCCGCAAATAGGGGTGGAAAAATCTTTGCTCCACGGATGGCTCCAAAGGTTGTCGCACATTTATTTCATCCCGGTGCGCGATAGTGTGCACGATACGTGTTTCTGTGTCCTGGTCGGGTCAGTTCTCGCTTAAAGATTGTACTTCCGTTGGGGAGCACTCTGCAGCAGTGCATATTTGGTGTCGTTGTTGCTCTCTGCTCCTTTCAAGGAAAGGAACCATTTCTAGTCAAACAAGTGCACAGTAAATAGTGAACGTGAAAAATAGCACAAACTTGGTTGAAAACAACACGGGTGAAAACGGTGCTCGGTAATGTCCGGGAATGTGCGTTTGTTTACGATAGTTGTGTAAAACGGTTGTGCCTGTAACGTGCCAAGCGGCGATACTAATTAATACCCCAAGTGGGAAGGTAAATATTGGGCTTGATAACGAGGATGGATGCAAGAGAGCAGCAGCCAGGATTTGCTAAATGCAGCAGCACCAGCAGGGTTAAAAGTGATCATAATCTCTATATCGGCTGATGTGCCCTGTGCCCTTGTTTGTGTGTGTGTGAGCGTATGTGTGAAGAAATAGAAGAAATAATAATATTACTACCACTAGTAACAGCCACTCTCTGTATGTGGTGACACCTGATTAAGGGGGGCGTGAATAGAAGGTCTACTATTTGCAATCACACCCCCACCACCCGGAGTGGGAGGTCTCCCACCACCTATTACCCTGTGTAAACAAATAGCCTTCCTGCCGTCGGTTCGCTGCCGGAGCACCAGAACGAAACGTGTGGTTTAATAATGTTGCGGGATATGCTCATGTGATCACACTGCCTTGAAGCTATTGCAGTGCGACAGTTTCAGGTGTCTGCTGGATTGTTTTAAATTGAGTTGATTGATTTTGGTGTTTGTTGCTTCTTTTGGAATTTAAATGTGGTTCTCAAACAAATGTCTGTTTGTCTTGAAGTGAAAGATTGGTTAAAATTAAGTATCTCTTACGAAAGGGAGGTAATTTAAAGTAAGAAAAGCGTACCCATCCGTGCCCTCAATTTAACCTCGGATCGGATGATAATAAAGCTAGTTTTATTGCTACTAGATTGATTTGATTCACCGTGCAGAAAGGCGCTGCGTTGTGTGTAACGTATCGATCTTTTGCCTACTTCGATCTCTGCGCCTGATATTAAAGGGGCTAGTTGATAAGGGGATCATCATCACGACCGACCCCCAGCCTGCCTGCGCATTGCGTATGCTGTTCATCATGTGCCCACTTTTTTTTTGCTCGGTTATTGTGCCCAAATAAGCAGATAAGCCGTCCTCCGGTATAGTCTCGATCGTCCAATAAACAATTTATGACGCTCGCCAACCGCGTGCGTGCCAGCCGGCCTGGGGTACAGTGTGAAGGGGTCCGCAAAACCCGTCGAGTGTGACAATGGGTGGAAAAGCAAGATAAAATACGTCCAGAGAGTTTCCCCCAACGATGGCTGACTCATGGCGCGTCGCTTTGTGCCGGGTTGATCGATGAATGAAGTCGCACGGTTGATGGTTTTTGAAGATAACGACCCGACGATGAAGTTCAGTTGGAAGATATCGACGTTATTAGATGAAACGGATGTCTCACCATGTCCAGAAGGGTCCGAACCGAAAAAAGATCCGGTATCATATCCCATTCACGTCTTTCCTCGATATATTAAGAAAGGCCTAGACTTCCGGCGTTTGAAGTTCCAAAGATATAGCTTAAGAAGAATCAGAAAACGAAACTCCGGAATGGGCGAAATGGGTTAGGTGTAATTAAAACGACTGGCCGTTAAATATTGCCGTTGCCAATTATACATTTTCTAATGTCGTCTTCTCGTTTTCCCATTTCCCATCTGCAGCGTTTCTCCCATCGCCAGCTTTACCGCAACACGGCATTAATGCGTCCTGGTGACGCTTTTTAATTACTCACCGCGAACCAGGCGAAGTTGAACCGACGAAGAGATGGGCAACTCGAGCACAAAGCTGGCAGAAAAATGTTCCCTGCTGGCGAAGAGCGAAGTGCCGGTGGTGGCAAGCTCCTTCAAGCTAGTCAGCAAAAACTCGGAACGCATCAAGGAAGATGATCTCATGGTTGGTGTCGCTTCGTTCGCTCCGTTGCCGTTTCTATTTATTTTAGCTTCTGCTCGTGACTAACTTTCGCTAAATCGTGCTTGGCTACGTTCCATTTTGTTTTACTCCACTTCCGGCAGAAATTCTGGGGCTCACAGATGGACCCACGGTTGGCGCAATACATCACCAACTTCCTGTTTGGGCCACTCGGGTCCCGTTCGCCGGTGGTGGAATTTCAACGGTTTGCCGAACTGTACGTGTACTGTGTCCGCGGCACTATCGACGAACGGATCAACGTTCTGTTGTGCAGTCTCGGCCAGCAGCCCGAATCGGAATCGACCGAAATTGCTTATCCGCTTATCAAAGAGGTAAGGGGGAGACTGCTTGTGGCGGTGAAGGGCAACGATTTTATCGCCGTTATCAGCTGTTTGGTATGGGGGAAATGATCCTTTCATTCATTGTGCCTGTTTTTATGCTCCATGTACTTTTTACCGGCGGTGTAGTACGTGGAGGCGGTTGTCAGCAGCTATATGCGAGCGATCCGACTGGAAGGTGGTCCACAGTACAAATCGTGGGAATCGCGAGGATTCCGCATCGTTAAGGACTGCATACAGAAGCTGGCCGAGAGCTTAGCGTACGATGTGGTGCAGCAGGGCACACAGAAGGTTACCCGTGCCGATGCGGAACGATGGTGAGTGGAATTTAAACGATTTAAGCTGTGGAACGTGTTGCGCATTTTTGGTTCTGTATTGTTGCACCTATTTCGAGAAATGCAATTAAAATAGAATTTTGTTCCGAAAAAGCTCTCCAAATATTCGTTCACAGTAGCGATACAAACTATAAAATCAATAAGAGCTTTTCCTTGTTTGCATATTGAGTACCTGCTTTTGCCCTTGCCTCATGCTACTCCCCAGAGAAAGATTTCTCTTGGGGCATTCTATTCGCCATTCCACTTTTTGTTGCTACCGATACGGAACCCCGTCCGTAACCGTACATGCATTATCTATTGGCAGGTTACATAAAAACCCAACCTTCCTGAAGATGCTGGAACACGTGTTTTCCCACCTGTACCATTATCGCAACGTGAAGAATGCGTCCGAGACGGATGGAAACGCGCGCAAAAGCATCATCCCGCAGGAGGCCCTTCAATCGATGCTACCGTACTGTGAAGGACTGCAGTACGTACCGGACTATCCGGCGTTTACCGATCTGTCGCAGATGCTGTTTATCAACTCCAACCTACCGGGGACGCAACAGAACAAGTGGCGCTTTCTGTTTTCGTCGCAAATACATGGAGAAAGTTTCTCAACCTTGCTGGGTACGTGTATTTTGGAAGTGAGTTTTCTTTGCTGTACGGCTAATAATGGCTAATCTTTCTTTAAATAGGTCGCATCATGGATCAAGGATCGACGGTGGTTATTGTGGAAGATGCGAACGGATATATCTTCGGTGGCTACGCAACGGAATCGTGGGCCCTTAGTCCCAATTATGTTGGTAATGAGAACTCGTTTCTCTTCACACTTCGGCCAAAGATGCGAAGCTTTCCGAGCACCGGCTACAACGACCACTATCAGTATCTGAATCTACACCAGCAAACGATGCCAAATGGAATGGTAATTTGGATTTGTGCTTGTTCTCGGCGCAACACCAGCTAATTGTACGCCATTCTCTCTTACTCTCGCTCCATCCAGGGTATGGGAGGACAGCATGGCTACTGGGGAATGTGGCTAGACAGTGAGTACGGTATAGGCGAATGTTCCGAGTCCTGCACGACCTACAAAGGCTACTTTCAGCTGAGCGCCACGAAGAAGTTTAACATCCGCAATGTGGAGGTTTGGGGCGTCGGCGACAAACCCGTGAAGGAGGATGAAGCGGTGCGTAGCAGCTTGCGGAAGGTGCGCCAAATCCCAGTTTACTAACTCCCTTGCTTTCTCTTTCTGTTCAGGAGGACGAAAAGTCGGGCGCACGCTCCGTACTGGATGGTAACGCGGACAGCAAGGCAATCCTGAAGATGAGCGGCCGGGAACAGTACTCGGACGGGTATCGAGAGGAGCCGAAAGATTAAGGTTTGCGAAAGCACGCCAGAAAGCAAAAGTGTTTCGTGCTGGGCCGCTCGATGGAGATCAACTTGGTGGATGTAACGGATACGTTCAATTTCAACTTTTTGTAATCTTGTGTACGTCCCACAAAACGTACAGAAAGCAGCAGAAGTGTGTAGCGTTTTAAGAATCAAAGTCTGAATAGTTTTCTCAAACGGGTTCATCGCGCTGTACTGTTTCGTTTCCGGTTTTTTTTTCTCACTCTATTTCTCTCACTTTCTCGATTCAAATAAGAAAACAACACCAACTTGTACCAAGAAAAGCAACCATCCAGGAAAACATCCGCACCGAAATCACGAGACTCTTCATCTGGCGTGAAGAAATACTTATCTGAAGGAAACTTTTTCGGAAGCACAAGGAAGATTGTTCGGGTTTTTGTTTTGCACAGCAAATTTAGCGCCGATATCATGTAGTAGTAGTAGGCACAGCGGTCTTAAAGATACGCCACAAGCTCTAAAGGAACTTTTTCGATAGAACCACGTAAAGCAATGTAAATTCGCAGACAGTTTAAAGTAGTTTTGAAGATGTAGCTTTATGGGATGACGTTTTAAGCGGTGGAAACCCCGCTGCTGGAGTTAGGAAGGTTTGATTTTGTTCTCCCTCTCTCTCTCTCTCTTTCGTCATCTGCTTAATACCAGCATAAGCATAGCAGGGCAGTGAAATAGCAATCTTTTACTTGCAATAGAACACAGTGTATCGTTTGTACAGAGTTTACAGAGTAGCTCAGAATGTCTGTCGATGTCTCCTGACCCACTTCCCAAAACACACACACTCACACTCAAATCACAACAAGGTATTCATAAATAGTGCAAAATGTTTGTATGCGAACGATAGCAGGGCTGTACGTAGACTATATTCGATGTATATTTATTTATGTATGTGATTTTGTTTTCTATTGTTAAAGCAACGTGGTGCACCATCGTGTATGGTTATGTTTGGTTGGAAAATGTGCCATATAGCTGGTGCTTGCGGTATCGAATTAATTATCGATGGAAATGGAAAACGCGCATTCGCTCCAAGAATCTAATTTAAAACGTTTGTGTCTCATATGTGCAAGAACAGGAAGAACAACAAAAGCAACAAGTATCCCATAGTGGGAATAATCCGTTTCCGTCGATACCACGCGCGTCCATTGCTGTCTAGGTCCCTTCTAGGTGTGCGTGTTTGCGTGTGTATTTTATTGTACCCATTGTCGTCGTCGTAGTTCGTTAGGATGCACGGATTTGAACGGTGTACGGAAATATAAAGCAGCATGTGAATTACGAGTAAAAATGGCTATTTGTGTTTTTTTGTTTATCTTCTACTCACTCAGCTCTTACAGCTCGTCTCCTTTCTTGCATTCCAGCTTGTACCGGTTGCACGAGGCAACCGTATGGCGTGCGAGAAACCGTTGACTTCCGAACCGCTTGCTGCACTCCTGGCACACCACCTGCCAGTCATGGTGCCCGGTAGTTCGCTGATGGTTTGTGAGCTGGTAGGGAAACTGAAAGTTTAGTCCGCACGTCGTTTCGGGGCACACGTTCAGCTGCACACCACTGTGGTGATACGCATGGTGATAGTTAAGGTCCGAGGGCCAACGGAAAATGGCGGCACAATCCGAACATCGATGCTTCGGACCGGTAGTGACTGTGAATCGTTTTCGTGCACGTTTTCGTTTGCACGACGTCTTGACTGGTCGGTGGGGTTCGTTCGCTTCGGCAGCGAATGGGTTCCAGAATAAACGACGAAATTCAGCTACAAGCGACAAAAAAAGTGTTATAAAGTATGAAATTCGAAATAATCTTACGTTTCTTCTTGCAATTGCATCAAAACTCACCATCAAAAAACTCATTTTCGAGCAACCAATCGATGTTATGTCGCTGAGAAAGTTGACTTCGTGGCATGATGGAAAGGTGAACGAAAAATGGCGGCTAGACATTCTTTGAAACAAGTAAAATGCAGCCCGAAAATCAACGCAGCCTACTTCGATTTGATGCAGGACTTCGATCTTCCTGAGCTGTCATTTTTTCCCGCTAGAGGACGCCACCGTAGACGGTGATTGCCTGTCAACTAAAAGCCGTTACTCGAATATTTAAATTTGGTCCACCAAACTCGGCCCACATTTTCCGCCCAAACACTGTACGGTGTGTAATGTGCGTGCGGTACTGCGCAGGTCCACCCCGTAGTGATAACCTGGAAAATTTCTACTTCCCATTTTGCACAGTCAGTGTGTGTGTGTTTGCGTGTATGGCAAGTGACAGGGACAGATGTGCGTCCTCACCGTGGCAAAAGCGCTAGGAAAACAGAAGTAATATCCATCTCGGGAAGGTCAATCCGTTCCTCGCGACGACGACAACCACCGTGAAGGTATAATTTCTAATAACTGCAATTCGCCCTGTTAGAGGCGGGTGGGGGTTAGTTGTGTGGACAAATCGAATCGCTGTGGTGTGTAACAATTCTTGGCAAAAGGAACATTTGGCTGAACGAGTGCCACATCGGTGGCAAAGTGTGTGCTACCTCGGTACCGTGTCCGTTGTTCCGTGTGCAAATAGAGCTGTCATCCAGCTGCGTGTGGAAAAAGTCTTGTGTGATAAGCGAAAAACTCGAGGTGGAGGATTAGGTAGCGATTTCCATGGGTTAGCTAGAGGCTTGTAGAACTCCCTGACATTAAGTAGTTATACCAAGGCTTTCCATTAGGAAAACATACAGCTTGCAAAGGAGGCTGGTTGTGTGTTTCCCGTGATAAAGTACAATGCAAAAAAAAGGTGGCCAAGATCAGTCCGTGAGATACCAGTTCCTTATTGCGGTTTTGGGGTTCTTCTCGCGCCTGTGAGCTGTGAGCTGAGCTGAGTGAGAATGAGCCAAATGGTGAAGTGACAAGCACGCTCCGTTCGTAGTGTTGGTGTGGAAAACTTTGCACCGTTGGTTGGTGGTGTTTGTGGTATGCTCATTTTCTCACATTTTCACACACATTTCCTCATCACTCATCACCGTCCAGCTCGCTCGCTGGGAGCGCTCTCACCAAGCCAAAACCCGATGCGGAATCATTTTCACAGTCGCGAAGAGTGTGTGAGAGAGAGAGAGAGAGAGAGAGAGAGAGCGAGTGAATGTTGGGGGTATAGTAGCTAGACGGAGCTCTGAGCTCACTGTGGCAACATTTTGCTAGTTATCGCGCGGATCTTCTAGCGTTGATATATCCTGCAGGTTCGTAAGCGAAAGTGCTGCCAGGTATGGTGTTACTGCTTCCGATGATCTGTTGTTGTTTATATTCAGGAGGAAAATAATGGGGATCTTGACTTGCGAGTGTGTTGAGCAGTGTGAGGTGCAAATTTGTGAAGGTGCAACGTATACCTTGCCTGGTTGAAGTTGAGTGGGAATGTCTCACTTGTCTCGTGAAGTGATGCTGTTAAAGTTCCTACGGTGTGTTCGGGACAGGTTAGGTTCTCCTTTGCCCCAGAGCACCTTTCTTTGGGTCAGCAGTTAGTGTTCGTTCGTGACCGAGGTCGCCGTGCGTGATCTTGCTCTGACCTCGACCGCCACCTTCGGAGAGTGTGTGTCGGTGGATGGCGGAGGCTGCTATGGGTGAATAGAGGGGAGCAGCAAAGAATGTCGAACCGGGCCACCAGCATTATCACCCAGAATCTCTCAACATTCTTTATCGGTTCACGCTCACTCTCACCGTGAGCTCCTGTCGCATGCTTCGCTATGCTATACTTCGAGAGTGTACATATCAGAGTGCAGTGTGTGCGCGCGGATTCCCAGATGGATTCCCGTCGTGTGTGCGTGTGTTTATAGTGGAAAGATCTTTTTGCTACGGTCGTCCATCCTCCTAGTTGGGAAGCAAAAAAACAAGCACAACATAATGCTGGACAAGAGCCTGATGAAAGAGCATTTTTGTGATTATTTAAGCGGTAGAAAACATCTTCCTGAAAAATTGGGTTGGTGATCAGGATGCAGGATCCAGGTAAAGCGAGTGCATGGTAGAGAATGCTGTGATGGCCACCGAAGCATCTACCTTAATCATAATCTAATTTTGTGATAAATTTATGCTCGGCTGCACATGACTTGGAGGTGAATTGGTTAGTGTGTTATTTTTAATTTCGATCGGAGAAGCATATTAAATAAATGACCTGGCTCGCTCCCAAACCTTGAGTGGAGTAAATGTAGTTGAAAGTATACTAAAGTTGCCAAAAATGGTTCAGGTTCAAGCCAGCGTTCAGAAGATAACAAGGAATTTGAAGGATACAATGTCCAGCTCCGTGGAGGTGTTTGTGTGAAGAATATAGATGTTCTATCTATCTGAAATGAATAGATGGATTCAGATGGTTCAGATGATTTGGTAAAAACCGATCATACCCGCCGCCAAGATTTTGCGTTCCACGAGAAGACATCTTTTCTTGGGCATTTTGGGCATGCCAAGATGTAGAACCTAATAGAAACAAAAGGAAGATCAAATACGAGAAGTAAAGAATTTGCAATAAACACATGGCCACAGAGGTTTATTTTTGAAAGCGAAGCATATCTTACGCTACGACAGAAATAAGTTAATAATTTACAAGGAAACGCTTTCGTGTTGACATGCGACACGCCGTGCAGCGAAAACGGTCCAATCGAGAGAGGACAAAAAAACTGTCCGACTTGGGAGCGTTTATCATCGGGAAAACATGCGGCAAGCAATGGGGGATTACCCAAAACGATAAAACCAAGTTCCAGTTTCAGTGTCGAGAGAAGGAAAAGGAATCCAAAAAACAACGATCACTCCGGTTTGCTATTATTAGCCCGGAAAAAGTGCCGTGTGTAAGAATAGGATCCAAGGAGAGGAGCGAAAACCGATTGACCGGACACCGGCGGTCTGAGCGACCAGGAAGGCAATTGGGTCCCCAGTGGCCATCATCAGTCCGAGATTGGATGGAGAGTTTTATTTTGGATCGGCAAAGCGACAGACTGACATTGGAAGATGTTTGGTGCGGTACAGGAGTTTCACATCGATCGTATTCCAGGGTAGACAGAGATTCCAAAGCTCAGTCACAGTCCATTAGAACGTCATCCGGATGCCAGGGTCATCACAGACAGCTTGTTCTAACACAATTTATTGCACTGAAATCGCAACCTACGATCCCCAACAACCGGTACCGCTATCGCTTAATTGCCTGCTTGGAGACCAGAGAAGACTCGCAACTGCTCAGTGGAGGAACTACGGCAGGCGGGCCGACCTGCATCTTGGTGTGACGGTGGACAGTGACGTGTGCGGTACAGTACCGTCGCGTCATTGGCCATCGATTGGTCGTCAATTTGTAATTTGGCTTGGCCTCTACACGCCTCGCTACACAGCCAAACCGAACCGGAGGCAAGTCGTCATACTTTTACATTCAGCGACAGAACGAACACGCGGGCGGCGGGCTAATTATCGTCGAAGCTAAATTGTATGTCGTCATCGATTGTGTGTCGTGTCGTCGCTGTCGCACGACGGCTCCCTACGTACGGCGGACTATTTGCCGACTTGGTGACGCACGGTCCACCTCAGCAACACATCGCTCTGGTGCGCTTTGGGGATTGTGTTTTGTTGTGCAGTTGCGCTTGGCCCCGCGAATGGCAATGATTGTGTAGAATGGATGTCGTCAAATACGAAATTGCTTTGATAGTGCACCGAATGCAGTGCACACAGCGTATTGAACACGTTCCACGTTCCCGGAGATTAACCGGGTCCCTCGCGCAGAGTTGGCGTTATATTTTTGGATACTTGTTTGCGGCTGTCTGTGCGCGCGCTTGTGTATGTGTGTGCTGGGGGGTTTTTCTTCTCGTTACAAACACATTAACAAACACAGCCCCAAAGAGCGCTCGGTTGGATTGGATGGATGGAGGCACGACAGCACGACACAGTCCCGAGAGTGAGTGAGAGAGAGAGGGAGGCCAGAGACGGCTCGGCGATATCGGTAGGTCAGTGTTTTAGTTGACCCGATAGTGCCGCACCGTGCTGTACCGGGGTTGGACTGTTGGACCGCTCTCGTCCGGCTGAGCTGTTTGTTGCATTGGCCACTTACGGCGTTACGGTTGCGTGCGGTGGGTGTCTTCAGACAGTTCCAGTTGACAGTTAGTGTCACGCTACTAAGGTTTGGCACGCTCTGCAAGAAGTACAAAGTGAGTTGTGTGAAGCGTGTGTGTTGCGAGCTCTCCAGCGCAGTTCCTCCGCTCGGTAATTATTTAGTATGCAGCTCACGAGCGGCTTCGTCGTACGCGCGCGCCGCCGTAAATCGCTAGTGATCTCACCACAAGTCACCGACGGCCGAGGCGCGAAGAAGTGCATATCGTCCATTTCGCTTCCGACAACCGCTTCTCCAAATGCGCACGGTTTACGGACCACATTTGCTGGCGGACAGGCGCGAACAGCTGTGTATAGTAAGTGTGTAGTGTGGCTTTCGAAAAGTAAACAGCGTGCTTATCCATTCTTTACAATCACCCCTACCCCCGACCGCTCATTTCACCCTTTAACCCTCCGCACTCGTTCCTTATCGTAGTCGTTTCGAGCATTGGCAAGTGTCGGTGGTGGCGGTTCGGTACGGTTTTGTGGTTCGCTTGTTGCTTTTCGGTGTTGCTATAATTGAATCCGGCGATGTTGCTTCTCAGCCAAACCTGGCTGGCCCGCTGGCAGCGCTATATTAGATTAGTTCGCTCGAGTGTGTACGTGTGTGTGTGTGTCGGTGAGTGGTTGTTGTGCACCGTATAAATGGATGAAGGTGGCAATGCGCCCAGTGGGGGATAGGTTTATCTACCGAACGGTTATCGGGTCTGCCATATGGTGCTGCTGTTGACGCGGATTGCCAGATATGACCCAAAGCCAACGCATGTGTTGTCTTTCTCTCTGTGTGTATGTGTGTGTGTTGTTCGTGTTGATCTTGGTGGTTGGGATTCGCGTCACGAATGCACACTCTTGCCGCTATTTTGTGTCGAGTGAGTGGTTAGAAATTGGTACTTTGTTGCTTTGTTGGGTGCTTTGTTGAGGGAAAGTTAAGCCTCCTACACTTTCTAAGAGCGTCGATGTCGAGGAAAGCGCGAAAAACGAGTGTTCTTGGCATGATAATCACTCGGGGGAGTGTTAGAAATGTAAGCAAACGTAATTCAAGATACAGAACGGCCTCTGGGAAGGACTGGACAAGACTGTAAACAATAGGAAGCGTGAGTCTAGAGCACGAGCAACATATGATAAGCCCACTGTATCCTCTAGGGCTCTATTTAGTCGAGTGCAAGTAGTGTGAGCCTAATGTGCATCTAGCTGCAATAAATTATGATGTGCAATTAAGTAAATCAATACGGGCCATTAATGCCATTACAAAAAGTTTCCTTCACAAGCTCTTCGTACTAATATATTCGCTCGGCATTCCTTTCTCAGGAGTTTAATTTTGCATTCTAGTGAGAGGACAAAAAAAGGCGGAAATTAAATACATAAAAGGCACAGACAAATTGAACGAGCTCGTCGTCGTTTGATCCTGACGCAAAGAGCGATAATTAAACAAGTGGAAAATGACGTTAAAGTGTTGAACGCATTAGCAGAATGCTTGGAATCGGCAAACCGGGGGCACCCATGGATATAGTGGCGACAGTGCCGATGTGTGCGGGAACCGAGGTTCGTCGAATCGATCGCTTCTGATGACGGAGTGCTATTAAAGTGTCTCTCTGTGTGTATGTGTGTGTGTGGGCCCGTGTGGAAGGAAAATCACAACGTTCAACAGAAGCTATCAAACCGGAAGCAAAAAAAGGGGACCGCCGACGTGCCAACCGCCGTAGTGATTTCGGTGTCCGGGTGTGTGTTGATGAAGGAAGCGGTGAGAAAGGAAAACGTGGAAAACATACAGTGAGTTTCGAGTGAACATGCAGTGAGTAAAGGTGTGTGTGTGTGGGGGTGTCTGTGTGTACATAATGCATCCGGTGTGGAGCTCGGTTATAGTAAAGGGCTCGTCTCCCAGGGCAATGCTTGCAGTGAGCCGTTCGTTGCAGTCGGGGCAATGGTACCGATAAAGGCTCGCAGTAAAACCAAACGAAAGGCAAGCTGGATCAGTACCCGGATGATCTGACAAACGAACCGGTGCAGCAGTGTCACGAGAATTGTGAAGAGAGCAAAGAGGATTGTGAAAAAAGTTGAAAGGGCAGTCCCACTTTAAAGATCGTTGGCGTGCAGCAAAGCCTGAGCAAGTGAGTGCGTGTGTGGGTCGGTGTATGTGTGTGTGTGCGTGTTTATGTACAGCGGTTCATAGTGTAAAATGGGTAACTACTGTAGTTCCGGCCAGACCAAAAAGGATAAGGATAATGTATCGGAAAAGTCCGAGGAGTAAGTATCTCGATAATGTTACAATGTTTTATAAATTAAATGATCAATTATAAATTTTCCTCTTCTTAATTAGAAAAATTGAAAACTGTTTTAGAAAGCAATTAAAAGAATCAGGAAAACCCACTCCGCTATTGTTTGAAGTGTTCTAAAGGAGCGGGAGTGTGGGTAAGAGCACACAAAGACACTCGCACGGGTGGAATATTAATTTTGTATGCCCACCGTTCCCTTGTCGCTTGTAACGAGAACGTACCCCTTTTTTGTTGGCAAACATATTTCACACATCGGTTGACGGACGGCTGGTGCATACGGAGCGTCGTCGACCGGCCCAGCAAACCGGGTATCGATCGATTCCGTGCAGACGACAAACCGTGGACCGTTGTTCTGATGATGATATGATGTGAGACACACACTATCGGAAAATTAAATTTTATGCCTCATAATAACCCAGTATTTGCGGTGCTGGGTTGATGATTTACGTGACGGATACGATGGGATGGTGGGCCTGGATATAGCGGTTGCGATAAGCAGCCAGCAGCGCAACATGTGGTTGACGGGTGTCCATATCCAACGAGCTACCTGTCCAGCCGCTTTTACCTATTATTTGTTTAATATGTAGAGAGAAAACAGTGGTAAGGGGATTTTTTGGGATGATTATTTATATCACATTACAAAACGTGGCTTTCCTAATGGAGGCGCATGGTGTTTTATGATTATTGAAAACAATATTTAATAGATACCTAAGAAAAAGTATTATTATTATTAACTATATGCACGCAGTTTGCATACTTAACAAACTGTCAAATTAATCATCTATAGGGTGAACTTTTTTTTGCCTCATCGAAAAAACCCAATTAATTTTACCCTCACACACTCCCGATGGAGACGCATGGTGCCGAGTGACGATGGGTCGGGTGCGCCGTAGATTTATTATTGATACACGAACACGTTGGCACGTTGCATCAACTGCGCGTTGTTTATCTTGGCTAGGGGCGTGTGTGTCGAGAGTGTGCGCTAAATTTTTGACGTCAACCATCACTAGACACATCATATTTAATCTGCGTAGCATTCCTATCGGTTCTTCGGTATTTGCAGTGCCGTACGCGTTCGCAGGTCGGTAGAAAGATAGAGGGTCAGGCTTGTGCGTCGCATTATCATCAATCACAGGGCTGGCGTGTTTATTTGATATTTGAAGTGCTTTTTTTAAATATTGTAGCAAATTAGTTAGTAATGTGCTTGATGTGCGGTATAATTGCAGATCGCCATCTTAT
This sequence comes from Anopheles stephensi, assembly GCF_013141755.1. Taxonomy (NCBI): domain Eukaryota; kingdom Metazoa; phylum Arthropoda; class Insecta; order Diptera; family Culicidae; genus Anopheles; species Anopheles stephensi. The sequence goes on along the minus strand of NC_050203.1, from coordinate 86,047,635 downwards.
CAGCTGGCGGATAAGAGCAAAAGCAAGGCAAACGATGTAAAGGAGGCACCGTTAGCGGCCCCGGAAGTTACATCGGATGCTTCCGGCACGGGCCAGGTCTCGAACAGCTCCAACGCTACCAACGGTTGCAACTCGTCGAACGTGCCGGGTGGAGCGGACGGAGCCAGAGCACAACCGAAGGCTCTCCAGAACGTGCAATCGATGACGCTGTCGGGTAAGCTGAATAATGAATAGCTTGGTGGTTGCCGTGTGGAGATTTATTGGCTTTGGCTTTAAGCAACGTTAACAGTGTTGTTTTGAATAAAATGAAAGAAAAACTTGAATTGATCCTGATATTCTCATAAGCATTAAAATTGAATCGTCCTATTGCCACATCAAACGAGGCATTGTAAATAAATCTCCCAACACGTGCAGACACATACTCCACAGGGAACTAGTGGTCGAAGATAGTAATTTTTCAATCGCCAATCAACTAACCTATCAATCACAATTTGTTGTTCGCCTCCCACCCCATCGGTCGACGCCAGATTCCACCACCAACAGCCCGATGACCGTGTCGCCACCATGTGATATACCGCTAGTGCATCAGAACTTACCGCAAAACCTAACACCACTGTACGGCAAACCGACCACCAACAGGCGAACGGACAAGTACAAAAAGATTGTCCTTTACATACTGGCAGCGGATGATGGTAAGCCTTCTGGACGTGAGCGTAATACAGTGTGTTGCATACCTTTAGGCGCAAAGGGTTTCGAAACTGGCATAGACACTTAGGGATATAACGTAGGATTGGAGGATATTACACATTTAGCGTACTTTTTAAATAAACTCATCACTGTAGGTTGGAGAACTAGCAACAACTAGGATTAGGCGAGGCCACACCAAAAGAAACTAAAGCAGTGATTGAATATGTGCACGATGTGGCTCGCTATACCATATCCTGACCTGACCTATTTTTGTCCCAATTGGTTCACTTCTTTTGCTACCATCATAGCCCTTTAGACCTCACCTACCCCCTTCCGCCTTCTGGGGCCAACAGAAGGTTAACGGTGATGTCGAATCGTTCACCGACTGGATTTGATTCCCTTATGTCAATTATGGTTCCGATTTGCGCTGGTTAGTTTATTTTTATGTTCGTACGGTCTAGCAGCAAGCAGCTTCACTGGTAGTAACACTACAGCACAACCCACCCTTTCATGGCGTCACGCTACAGTGCGCTTCTCTGACCCGGCGTGACCCGCTGTCGAAACCGACGTAATATCCTCCGGTGATCGAATTGACCCTTTCCGGTTCCGTGCATGCATGAGATACGAATGGAAAAAGGAAAGCGAAAAAAGTTAACGGGAAAGGCAAACTATTGCCGTTGCAACAAAGATTAGGATTGGGCCAATCGTGTTTTGTAGATTTATTCGTGTTATCGTCCCTCTGTTTAACAGGATTCCAGACGGAAAAAGCCATGCTGCGGGAGGTGTTTAAAGCGTTGAACCAGAAATGTCAGAGCCGTGGATTCGAACTGCACGTAGCCGATCTGCATGTCCTACAACCCAAAGGCAACAGTTTCGATGTGAACAAGTGGTTTAGTGGGCCGCTCGAGGCACAGGGTGGGCATGAGCTGGCCGCGAACTGTTTGGCGGAAATTGCACGCCAGTCCTGTGACTCGTACCTTATACCGGTGCTGTTCCTTGGTGGCACGCTGGGCGATCCGTTGCTGCCGTTGACGATCGAAAGCCAGGACTTTGTGGCTGCGCTACAGATGGCCGAGAGAAATCCGTCGGAGCGAGCGATTCTAGAGAAGTGGTACGTGCTGGATGATAAGTCGCAGCCGGCGTGCTATCGACTGAATGCAACAGCTACACCGGTAGGCAGAGAATTTGCTTGAAATGTTGGACCAAAATGCTTAACGAATGTTGTTTTTTTTGGAACATGATTGCAGCCTATATCGTCGGAAGAATCGCAGAAGGAGCTTGCGTTGCTGCTGCAGACCTTGATCGACATTTTCTCGAAAGAGCTACGTGATTCCTACTTAACGACCGTTGTTGAACAGGTTCGTATGGTCGATAAACCGTTATTCGAGGGCTTGAGGACTTTGAAGTAATATTTTCAAACCTTGCAGGAAATCAACAACACCGTTCTGATTAGCCAAGAGCTTTCCAAGCGTTGCATCTGGATTCAGAGCGCGGTAGCGGCACCCAAATCGGAAGGACTGTCCTCGGTCGAGGCAGAAATGGTTCGAAGGTTGTCCAACATTCAGAACGACCTGAAGGTATGATGGTGTGACTTTTGCATCGCTTTCAAGAGTGACTAATTTTATTTTACTCTTCTTCTCCTCCAAGAATCAACTGTCCGAGAAGCACATCATCCGCATCCCGGCCAACATTGCCCAGCAGCAACAGGAACAGTTCGGTACAATGCTGGACGCTTGTCTAGCGCATGAGATCGATTCCATCATCGACGAACACATCAGCAAATACTCGATACCACACTGCACGTACGGTGTCGATCGTCGTCTGTTGAGTGAGCTAGAAGAGGTGAATCGGCATTCGCGTGTGCTGAATGAAAACTGCGCCAACTTCAGTACGACCGAGCGGGTCCGCGAGTACCTAACGTCGGCCCGAGGCAAACCGCTCGTTGTGTACGGTTCGATGGGAGCAGGCAAGAGCGTCTTCATGGCAAAGTTGTCACAAAATCTGCACACCTGGTTGCCAGAGTCGCATCTCGTGATGAGGTATGATCGTCGAAATAGGATAAGACGATCCGTAAGAGAATCTCACACTGATGGCGTTTGTATCGATCGTTACAGATATGCTAACCTTACTATGCAAAGTTCGGATGTTACTGGACTGTTGGGATCGATCACGGAGCAGATATCAGTATTAATTAAAGGCGTTCCGACACACTGCCAGCATGTAAGTAGAGGATGGATCAGCAGAAGCAAGAACAAGCTCACAAAATCTTTGTTATTTTCACTTCACAGACCATTCCATCCTATGCTGGTGTGCTGAAGTCTTTGTTGGAGAGCTCTAAGCAGCAGATCACCATCTTGATCGACTCCATCGATTCACTGCGTGATGTGGAGGACCTCGATTGGTTGCCTGTAACGCTGCTGGACAACGTGAAGCTTGTGCTGACGGTGAGCTCCGCTGGCACCGGACAAGATCTAGCGAATGCTGAGAGCGTTGTTCTCCAACGCCTGCGAGAACGAATTGGAGACGATAGTTGCTTCCTACATCTTACACCATTCACCCAGGAGCAATGGGAAGATGTGCTTTGCTTCGGAGGAGGTGATATATACGCCGCCAACGGGGCTTTGCAGTTGCCAGAATGTTGGAAGAAGTCCGGGGAAAAGATTTCGATTCAAGCAAAGGTACGGCCCGGGAAAGCTCAAATCTACTAGGATATTAACGATATAAATGTCGTCTTTTTAGATTCTCTGGTGGCTCGGATGGCTTGGCATCACCAACCTGTCGGACACATCCGTATCACACATCAGTGAGCGCGTGTTTGAGATTCTGGAGGAGAAGTTTACTGCGGTCATCGTTAGGCTGATCGTGTCATTGCTGCTAGCCTCTCGTGAGGGCTTACTGGAGACGGAAATCATTACACTTATAAGAAGCTCTAATTTAGTTACCGGTACGTAATGGTCTTTCTGCTCAACAAGAGATCCCTCTTTAAGCACTTCCTAAAATGGGGTTTTACTTTTCTCGCAGGATCAACTACTAAGCTGTGGACGCACTTTTGCTGGAAGATGGGACCACTTTTTCTGCACAATAAGAACATTATCGTCGTCGATAGGACGCTCCGACAGGTAGCGGAAAAGCGGTACGAGACCGACATTAAGCAGGCGCATCAAATTCTGTACGATTACTACGAGCTGCAGCCGAACGTGTTTCTCGATAAAAAGGGCAAAGATAAATGGTGAGTTGGTCGGATCAACTTAGAGGAAGCACAGGATCAGTCACAAAACATTTTTCTCCATTCAGTTTTAACTATAGGAAGTTTGTCGAACTGCCCTATCACAAGTTTAAGCTCGATGCGATGGTGACCGGAAGCGCATTTCCCAACTCTCCGTACCTGACCGATCTAGCCTGGTTGCAAGACAAACTGATCGCTACCGGATGTGTTCATATTTTAAACGATATCTGTCTAGTAGACGGTACTACTAGTGCTGGTACTCACGTGGCGCTGCTAAAATCTTTCATCGAGTCACACTTCAAGGCGCTCAACTACGATGGACATCAGCTGTACTCGTTGCTACGTCCGGTGTTGGTAGCCGAACGACAGCGTGCCGGTTCACCGTACGCGAACAGTGTCGTTGTGAAGCAATGGCTTGAGACGATCGATAGCAGTACCGTACCGTTCCTGGAGAGGTTAATATTGGACGAGGTGACAGATGAGAGTGAGAAGCCAGCAGGTGAAAAACTTCCGAACGCTGGGTTCGATCTGATCATGAACCTGAGCATTGAGGGATACTTTGTCATATCGCTCAGTACAGAGCGGGAAGAAATCTGCGTGTGGGATGTCGCGAAGTAAGTAACGTGACTGATGAATATCCGAGGTTGAGCTTTTTACTAACAATGATTTATCTTCTCTAAATTAGATGTCGCAAGGTTCGCACACTCACCGGAGTTCCTCAACCATCAGCAATCTGTCCTGTCGGTGACTATGGAGTCGCGGTACTGTGCCGTCGGGAGATTCGTATCATAGATCTTAACGAAGGCAAGTTCAAGGTGACGCTGAAGGGTGTCATGAACCAGAAGATGCCCTACTTTGGGCTGCACGATCCATCACACCTGGTATGTCTATCGCGCAACCGTATGTACGTGAATCTGATGAACATCGAGTCGGGTGATTGTGTGACTACGTTCAAGGCGGGTGAAGATCGCTTCCTGAACTCTCTCCTAGTGTCAGGCGATGGAAGGTAGGGCGTTGAATGTCTATAGCAACCCCCAGATGTATCTCAAACGGTTGATCATGTCTTCCAGAATTCTCGTGTGTGGTGATGAGACGCAGAAGCCTTTCCCGTTGCTAGTGTGGCATCTCTCGCAGAAGAAGTTACTGTACGATCTGCGCATACCGCACCATGATTTTATCACCTCGCTGTCCGCCATTACGCACGAAGGATCGTACGTGTGCGTTGTGGCTAAGGAGCTGGCCGAGCCAAGCCCCAATTTTATCGTGGTGTACGACCTGCAGAGTGGCACACTGTTCAAGAAGTGGAAACCGTCCTGCAACACGGTCTCGCTGGCGATCTCACAGACCAACACCTGCGTCATTGCTGGGCTGGAAGATGCAAGAATTTTAATCTGGGACTTGGTGACCGGTAAGTAAACCGAGAGTGTCACCGGCAATGCGTAGAATACATTAGTTGAATCTCTCTTGTATTATTTCAGGTAATTGCCGAAGCACGCTGGTAGGACACAGCGCTCCGGTGACTCTGCTAAAGATTGATCCTACAGGCAAAATTCTTCTCTCGAGTGATAAGGAAGGACGCGATCTGTCCATAAGGCTCTGGCAGCTTGACAGTGGTAATCTGCTGGCCGTGTACACACCAGAGGAACGCATCACGACGTGCGAAATTCTGAGCGGTGGTTCGTATCTGGCACTGGCACTAGAGAACCGCCACAATCTGATCACACTGAAGCTGCGGTCGGGCAAAGATGGACCGGCAGCCGAGGACGATCGATCGTCTGTAGTATACGGTAATTCCGAACACGATGGTAAGCAATTTGACTTGAAGCAGTAAGAGAAACGTCGCCAGTAAGGTTAAGAATCTCCCCAACACACAAGCGTAACGCTAGATAGCGAATTGTGTTCATAAAGGGCATTAGCAAATTAGTCTGTCCAACGTGACGTCAGGACACTCGCACACAAAAACACTGTGCTAGCAAGACAAAAGCCATACAAGCATTGAATTCACCCGTTGCACATCCATCTTCTTAAGGTTAACAGAGTCATATTGTAATTGAATTCGCATGATTCCGCACTCGGCGCGGGAGCTACTACGTCACGAGTATATGAATAGACACGTAAGAGTCCTCACTAAACAAAAAAAGAAAAGCATGCAGCATGTACAATTGCTTCGGAAAACGCAACCTTAGCATAAGATGCACTCTAGCAATCAGACTCGAGACATGATTATCTTCCCATCAGCTAAGAGATGAATGTGGAGTCGATTTGGAGTGCGGCGCGCGTAGGGCAATAGTCTTAAACCCACTGGTACTGCTCAGATACTACTACTTAACACGTTTTGTTCACTTTATCCTCTGGAGGAGTTTAGTTTTCGGTACAAACTGTCTGGAAATGCAGATAGCGCCCGAGGTTGACTCGATCGCGAATGTAACTCGCGGCATTCAACAGAGATCGCACAGTCATCGCTCAAAGAACAAAAGCTGCTAATGTATAGGTTATTTAATCATTTACCGAACTGGTTTACTGACAGGGATCATAAGTTTGCTACAAAATTGTGATTGTGATGGAGCTAATAAGTATCGTTGATTATTCTTTAGTTTAGGATTAAGCAAGCTTGGGTGCGCAACGACTATTGGAGGAAAAATAATTGGATCTATTCCTTTAACAAAAATAGATTGTATCTTACGTTCGGGGTTGAAGAATTTATTTATTCCTACATGTTTACGTTTTTGCATCATTGGAGGTGCGGATTTGAGGCTTTTTTTTACAAATCGTTTGGCTGTTTTAATCGTATCATGACATTAACGGAAATCATCTTTTCTACCTTCTTGAGATCATATACAGACCCAAATGAACCGTATACCCGGTATGTTTCAAGGAATATATTTTAATATGGTCGATTCCACAAGATTGAGAGGATTTTATTGTCCCGGAAGTTTTTGAATTTCGCTTAGTCTGACGCAAAGCCGGAAGAAGAAAAGGTACGGAAATTGTACCAGATATACATTGCACAAAAAACCCTAGCCAATCCTGCATAGAGCAATAGTTGTAAAACGTAATAATTAAGATATCAATAGAAGAAGAAGCCCGAATATAGTAGCTGGCATATCTTTACCGCATCCATTGCAACATAAACGGAAGAAAACATCACAAAAATACAAAAGAAAACACACAAAAAAATGAGAATAGTAAATTCCCATCGTTTTGATGTCGTCACGAATGAGCGAATAGTCAACTAGAAAGTCAACCACAACTGGATACAATTTAGCAATCAGCAGCCGCGTGCAACATACTACTAATACTACTAAAGCGTAACAAGCATAAACCATGGTGTAAGTCCTCACCACACATACCCACATAAAATGATCGCCAGTCAACACACACACACAAACACACAGCAAGAGTCTAAACTAGTGAACAAAGAAGAAAACATTCTCATCTGGAATGAGAAATTGAGGCTGGTCCTTGATAAAGAAATCTTGCACTGAAAACCACCCCACAGCCGAACACGATGCGCCAGTAATCAATTCAATGTTCACGCTTCGAACCACCTCCCGTTTTTTCAAACAGCTGTGAAACAAACCAGGTAATCTATACATAAATATATACATACAAATATACATGAATGTGTAGAGTAGGTGCCGCTGTTCAGTTGGGGACTTAGGTCCGAACCGATCGGTGGTTGAAACTCGTTTAACATAAGTGTGGGTGTGATAGTGTTTCAGGTGTTAGCGTTACCGGGACTTTGGCAGGTCGAACACTTTTAAACAGTCGGATGGTAATGTATGTGTGTGTATGCAATGCAGCATAGAAGAGAAATGAGAAGGAAATAAAACAATGATTCAGCTTAGTAACACCTACAAACACACAACCCTCCTTCACGAGGATTCAATTGATGGGCAAAACATTAGAAAATGGAAATCAAAAAAAAAACCTCGAAGAATGGAAGAAAGTAAGCTCCAAAGAAACGCGCAAACAAGTAAAATCTTATAAATATATGAATAAAACGCACAAGTAAATGAAACAAGCAAACATGGTTAGTAAAACCGACACATGATACGGAAAGAAAGAAAGACGGTGGGAAAGAAAATAGTGGCAAAGCAACCAACCGCAACACAACATACATATATGCGATGAAGTACTATCAATTTTTATGTAAAATCTTTTAAGTAATATTGTATTTGTTACTTTTGATTTATACATATAAAACATATGTCTGTATGTATGTGTGTGTGTGTGCATGTGATTGTATTTTCAAGATGAGAACAAGAAACAACAACAAAAACACAAACTATTATACGTATATATATCACGAAAATGGAAAAAAGAGAAAGAAAAAACAAACAACCACGCAAAACATTGTAACTAGAGCAAAAAAATGAAAAACACAGTATAAACTGAGAGAAGAGAAAGAGAAAATGAATATTGAAGCTGCTGATGAAAGTATTGTTTGTTTTGGTGTTTGAAGTGTTTGAAAGAAAGGGTTGTACTGAAGCAAATAAAACTGCCTTGGCCAGCATAATTTACCTTGCGAGCAATTTTTTTTGTGCTTTTTTTTCGCTGCGCACCGGACACACCCATCTTCTGCTCTATGCTTTATGGTCAATAAATCTAAATTTAAAATCCGCCGCTTAAAGGCTCCCGTCACGGGGCGAATCGTTTATCATCCGTCCATTGCTGGTTAGCCAATCTGTTGTTGGTGTGAATGCTACTTCGTGGGGAAGAGAGGAGGTTGCAGGTGAGTGAAGAAGAGCAGTGCGAGTTGTATTTGTTTGCAAGTTTAACTCAGCGATAAAAAGTCACTTACAGAAGGTGAAAATAATGAGAAACTTAAGTCACATGATCCACTAAGCGTAAGGATAACCGCGCACCGTAAACAATCTTTCGGGGTACAGAAATGGCAACAAATTGTTCGGTGTGAAAGTACGCGCATCAATAAAAGCACACCACCCACATGAACTATTTTCGAAATGCCTCCCGTGGCCAATGGGTGGAAGTGTCGTTACGGACCATTCATCAGCAAAGTTTACACGGTCGAGCGTAGCGAGAGCAGTGCGTCCCGGGTGTCGTTGTCGTCAGCACGTCTGTGCTTCGCGTGAGATACCGTGCGTAATGTAGACCAGGGTAGACACATCGTCGGCGCGATCGTTTCTGGGCGGCTAAGGACTGTGTACTTGGGTGGAACGAAAACAGAGTGAAGTTGATTACATCTGAACAAACATCAGAGTGATTTTCGGTTATTTGTGATTGAAAAACAAAACAAACAAACACATAGGCAAGTAAAAAGTGAATAACAATATTAGTTACACAATTTACAAGAATAATCTAGACAATTCGAGACGACAATCTATACGTAACAATTTAAAGTTACGGTATACTAAGTGGCGAACGGGAACATAACGCTTCTCGCAAGAGGTGTAATGCGTGTTGCAAACTTTTTGGCGTAAAACGCTTAAACCGTTTAAAAGCGCTGCAGTGAAGTGAACGCTACGGTGACCACGTGGTTGTGGATTAGGTTTTCACGCGGAAAAGATAGTACAATATTTGTTTCATTTACATTTTACAATTATTTACGTGTACCTGAGGCGTTCAAACAGAAATCGTAGTTTAGACGTTCATAGCTCAAAACTCTGACAGAATTAAGCGTTATCGAAGCGTTTACTAAGACGTCGAGAAAATCTCCCCCGAATTACATGAAAGCCCCGTACTATTATCTCCGTGAGCGACCAACAAGATTTTCCCACCAAAGCATCAGAACTCGCTCTCTCGCGACGAACTGATGTCGCTCTGCTGTAACAGTCATGAAAACAGTTCAATTGAACCCACCCTAACGTAACGTCGGGGTTTTGGGGAAGATGCGGATTGTTGAAAAGCGGAACTCGGAAACGGTTGTGGCATAACAGACAAGGATCGGATCGGATCGACTGGTCGCAGAACGCGGCGACCGAGCGTTGTGAAATCGTCGTGAGAATCGACCGCCGACACTGTTAGCGAGTGGAAGCAGCTCTCGGCTAGTGCTGCTTGCTCGCGCGCGCGTCCCAAGCAAAACGCAGCCACAGGCGGACACGGACGGTGAAGTGAAAAAGCAAAAAATCACGGGCGAACAGAGGAAGCAACAGAAGCGAACGTAGAAGGAACGAAAAAGCGAACGACGGCGAAAAAATCCCTTGGCAAGTGGGCGAAGGAGCTGCAGCAGCCCGTGTGCCCAGTAGTGCAGCTGTGCGGCCGTGTGCGTCCCGTTTTCCGGAAGCTGTGCGTTTTTTCGGGGCTTGGAAAATCGATCCCACCGTGTGTGATGTGTGATTAAGTGCAAAGTGAAAGCAAAAAGAAACGGTGGCCTCCCCGTATGAAATTGTGCATCGCTTGACGCGAAGTTTAGTGGAACGCGCACTTTGACGACGACAACGACGAGGCCAAGTGTGTTGTAAAGGAAAATGTTGCTGCTCAAGAAAAACCTTCTCTGCTGGCTGCTCCTGTCAGCCATATTGGTGAAAACGGGTGAGCCTTTTCCGTCAGGCAATCTGAGGCTGCTCCTACGAGCACATCGCCTTTGGGTGTAAAATGGGTGCTGTGTCTGGGTCGGGTCACGTCGGTCGGTTGCTGTAAGTAGTGTCAAGCGTTTTTCCCGATTTTCCAAAGTGCAAAACAGGCCATGACCTTTACGCACTCCGTACGTACGAAAAGGCAGCGCAGAGTCAGAAAAAAGTGCCAATCCAGCAAACGAGAAACCAGATCCTGTGACGCCTCCTTTTCGTGAGACCTTGCATTCTTCTCGAGCCCTCAGAATCCTCCATCACCTCACGTGAGGGCTTTTTTCTCCATTTTCTGCACGTTTTTTCGCAAAAAAAAAATAATGAGGACAGAGTGTTTGAGTGTGTGAGCACGCTCTCCATCGTCGTTATCGGTGACATTCCGGGTTGGCTTTTCGGGCTGGTCGACACGGGAAGGTCGTTCTGGGGTTTTTATTTATTTTGTTTTTGCACACCCGAAGCAGAGTGTGCGTGCGTGTGTGTAAGTGGGCGCTCTTTCCGCGTCAGTATGGGTGAGTGAGCGCTCTCACGTGTTCTCTCACGTGCGGCGCGAATCCTGACCGTTTTGGGCCGAATCGCTCGCAACCGTGCTTTCGGCTCCGTCCGTCCTGGACCGGGACAGCTGATTTTGAAATGTTTACATCGGTTTTTACGCGCTTGTTTCATCAGGTGTGCGTAATCGAGAGTGTCAAAACTAGTACTGGGAAAGGACTTGGGGAATTGCAAATCCCAGAAATTAGGATAAAAGTAAACAAGTTTTGAATATTTTCTTTTCGAGAGATTTTTGTATGGACTTTTCTCCGGGAATTCCAACAAATTTTATTCTAAAATCCAATCAAACACCGACTAAAGAGTAAATCAATGCATCAAGTGGATGGATCACATAATGGAAGGAATCATCACTTCTCTCCAACTACGTCAACGTTATATAAGTCAGCACAACACAAACAAACTGATTCAGCACGCCATCACAAATTGTGGCAACGCCTCGCATGACGGCAGACAAGTTCGGATGCACTACTCCCTGCCATGGATACGGCTCAGTTCACCTGGCGGCAATAAACGAGTTAGTGACCTTTGCGGTCAAACCAATCGACCGGGAGCGCGTGCGTTTTGTTTTCGGTGCACTTTGGCGCACAAAAGCCGTTTGTGCCCTACAAAAATAGCCCTCGCTGCTATGTTCCCCGGTGCTGTCACCCGGCACCAGTCACACGTAATCGGTCCGGATTTGTCATCATTCGTTTGGTGATCTCGTCTCGCGCGCACTGCATACGATCCGTACGATCCGTTAACTAACCTTAAGTAGCATATTTCGTCGGCGTGTGTCATAACCGGCCCCTACTAAATCGGTGGCCCGAACCGGCAAACAAATCGCACCGACACACGGACACAAAGTGTGTCGCAGTCTCCAAGTAACGATTCCACGATCAAACAACTCCAACATGTCCTGCGAGACCTGCATGAGACGGTGACGGTGACGTTCGGTGCAGATCTGTGCCGTCTGAGACTGTCTGTCTGGTTGCTGCGTCGTTCGTGCACACGTCTAGCCACGATGTCTGCCAACAATTGCCCAAATGTGTGTGCTCCCCAGTGTGTCGGTGTGTGCGAGTCTGGGAGATCAACGACAAGACAGGCTTTCGTCACAGTCTGGCAAACTGCGGCACGTACGCCGGCAATTCACACACGTACCCGGGGGGTTGGTTATTTCGGGATTTGCGATCGCGAAATGTTGCGCCCCGGTCGCCAGTGTTTCGGTGCGCGTACACTCACGCTCACGTCTGCTATGCTCGCTTTCCCCGGCAACGCAGCAGAAGCAGCTGGTGTGCAATGCAGTGCAGCGCCCGCCAAACCAGTGCAATGGCTCCAACAAGTCTCGCAAGGCGTCGGCCGACAACGACGATCGTACGATCGTTCGCGGTCGCACTCTGCCAGCACACTTGCCTTTTGGTGCGTAAACCCCGGCAGCACCAGCAGCGGAAGTACTTGGGTCGCCGGTTCTTGGGTTTCCGTTTCGACTGCACCAGACAACGTGTCTCGGTTGGGCCGCGCATACACATGTGTCGACACAGTCGTAGATGGCTTTTTTTAGAGCAGCTGCGGCCTACCACCGTGTCATACCCGAGTGTATGTGTGTTTGTTGGGATATGTGAGATGGCGTGACATTTTGTTACGCATCTCGGGCGCACGTTTTCGCGACTGATAAGGCGAGAGTGACAAATCGCAGCTGCGCGCCGGAATACGCCAACTGATGACCTTTTCCTATGCACTACCCAGGTCTCAAACAGGAAATAGTGATTTTGTTGCGCTTATAGCGAGCTCAAAAAATAATTGTAGCATTGCGGATTGTGGTCTGTACAGCCTCTGTACAGGTCATACCAACATTAAGCTTCTTGCAAGGCTCCAAAAATAGAATGTTTTTCTGTTTCAAGAAGAAAGCGGGAAACACGTACGTTGTTGACAGGCATTCCTCGCTGATCAGTTTGTAAATTAGCTATTTAGTTGCCAATGTTGAGGAATTTCATTATTTTCACCCCGCGCGCGATCACTCTTCTAGATCCGTTCCCTCTTATTTGACCTCCTATAGCGAAACCGCGGCTTACCTCATTCGAGACGAAGGAACTTAAAATAAGTACCGCGAGTAGTACTGACACCGACACAAACAATGACAACAGAGCGTTGGAACGCAGCCAGTACGTCGATCGTGACCCGACCCCGACGCAAGCGGCTTCTCTTGCACTTTCGGGCAGGTGCATGTTTGGCGGGCAATATTTATATTAAATATCTGCATTCCTGGCGATTGTTTCTCCTCAGCTTACTGCGTCCCAACGGCAGCCGTTACCGAGGCAGACGACGAAAACGATTCGGAATGGGACGAGGACGAGGAATCGTCCGAGGCGGATGACGATGGGCGGGTCTACAAGAATCCGAGGAATTCACCCTCGACCGAATGTCCACGGGACGAGGAACAAGCAACGCTGCTGGTGAGCTGTCCGCGACGGGTGACTTTAAGTGAGGGTGAGGTGCTCCGAAACTTGAATTTCCTTTCTTTCCACAGGGTCAAAAGTGTTTGCGCAAATGTTCGTCGGATGAGGATTGTAAGAGCAAGAAGAAGAAGTGTCTGTGTGATGGGGCGTGCGGTATGTCCTGCATCAAGCCGGACCGGGAGTGTCCGGATCTCACGCAACCTAGCCTAGGTTCGGTGACGCTTTCGGGGAAGCATTTTGGATCGCGTGCTACGTACACCTGTCCGCATGGATATCACGTGGTTGGGCTTCAGAGCCGACTCTGTCAGGCGGACGGAAGTTGGGCGGGAAGTGAGCCGGTGTGCAAGCAGAACAGTGAGTATAAATTGAAACCTTGAGGTGAATGACCGGAAGATTGAAATATTTGTGCGCCCTCTCGATTGACTTGCTTGCAGTCTACTGTCTGGAACCACCGACTATCGAGCACGCAAGACACTCAGCCCTCCCGGAGCAGGCCACCTTTGATCTTGACTCAACGGTACAGTACCACTGCCATACGGGCTATGCTACGGCCGGGTTTCCGCGTGCCAAATGTTTGGCCGTTGATGGACAGGCGAGCTGGTACGGTCCGGATATTTCGTGTGAACGTAAGTAGTCATTAGATGGAGCTGTAAAGCCGAGCTTGGAATGAAATTGCGTGTTTCGGTTTGCTTTCTGATCCAGCACGCTCCTGTGGACAGCCCCCGGATCCTGCCCATGGTTGGCATGCAGGGGAGAGTTACACGTTTGGAGGCAAGGTAACGTACCATTGCGGTGAAGGGTATGAGCTGGTTGGACGAGCTGAGCGCTACTGTCAGGCTGATGGATCGTGGACTCCGAAGGAACTGCCGACCTGTGTTCGTAAGTAGCTTTCTACCCCTTTTTAAACAGTTACAACAGTTTTGGTTCCTTGGACATTGGAGTTCTTCCTGTTATAAGTTTACTGGGAGCTTAACGCATGTACTAACTATTCGTGCACTTTTTTCTCCACTAACATCCAAACATTGAATGCTGCAACCTACTAAAGCTCTACCTGCGGCTGACTAGATTGACAGATGTTGAACGTAGAGGGTCCAAGTGCGTTAGGGCCTAGATTCAGTTCAGACCACGTATCGTATAGACAGCGTACCTATCTCATGGTTTACATACTCCAATGTTTTCCCTCCCATTCAAGAGAATACACTAAGACACTACTAGTAGTGTAGTAGCTTGCTTGGCAAAGACTCGAACCAATGTGACAAGGATAGAAGACATCGAAAGTCCTACCGATTTTGATGACTCGCCCGACCGGCCGCCCGCCTGCCGTGTTTCGTGACACGATTAGCTGATCGTTGATCAGAGATGCGCGTGGCCTTTCGTGGCAGAGTGTAGTACATTAAAATGACCAGAAAAACAGTATCATAACTTACATCCTCCCCCCTCGGTAGTGTTTAGGAGCCATAGGGGCTATAAACATGGCAGATGGTTGAGGTAAAGCGCGGCACTGGTAGAGCGTAAAAAAGAGTTACGAAGCTACCGCGCTACCCCAAATTTATCGCTCTTAAAATTAGCCAACGTCAGCACGACGAGTGAAGCTGCTAAGTGCTTCTCACGATCATTTCACATTCTCACCGTTTCTTATTGCTTTGCGGCGAGTGCGGGAGTTCAGGATTTTATCGTGGGGACGTAGGGGACGCTGGATGCGGATGGGGTTGAGGATGAGACATATGCTAAAGCAAATATTTACGTAGCGAAAACCCGTAGAATAGAGTGTCGCTTTGAATTTACTAGCAAACTGTTCGTATGTGTGTGTATGTGGATTAAGGTGTAGAAAGAGAGACAACGAGAGCGTAGTCAAGACACAACAGATTTAATGGATCATGAAAGAAAATCTCAACATATAGACACAATGGGCGATAGAAAGGGAACAGCGAGGGAAAGGAGGGCAAGCAGGGAAGGCCACAAGCAGGGAGCAAAACGGACTCGCATCAAACTGTCACATAAGTCTTGGCACGCGATTAAAATTGTACTCAAGTGTGACGTTTATTTCTTGAATAAATTCATTGCCGCAATCTCTAATACTTGTTTCATTTCGTTTCATTTTGTTTAACCGTAATCGGTAACCACAACATGCCACGCCATGGGTTGGGAGGCCAGCCGATTGGGGGATGGGCACGGAACGGAAGGAAAAGCCGGAAGTTTGGGTTTTTACGTTTGTGTTTGTGCTGCTTATCAGGTCTTATGTTTTGTTGTACCATTTTGAGTTTTATTACGATTCCTCGTAACTTTTACAGCCAAACGGGAGCTTATGGTTTTTGTTCTTTAATGTCGGGCAATGAAACAGTAGAAGAAGGTGTTAAACAAAATGAAGCGATCTGTGTATTAGCGAGTATTAGCGATTGGCGGTGGTGATTTTCTTGCCCCCAAAAAAGCTTGGGATGACGAGTTGTGAGATTAGGTGTAGTAAATTGTGAGCGATGTGGACACTTAACTGGAGGCTTGTATGTTCGCGCGGACGAAGCATTTGTTGGAAAAGCAAGTAGATTGGACGTATGGCAGAGGTTCACTGTTTCTCCTTTTGTCGCAACTAACTAACAACTCCACCGAATGCAATAACTGGTAGAATAATACGCACCTTCTTCTCCTATTTCATTCACTCGTAGTTTGTAGAACGTTTCGTTTCGCTTGAGAATTTTGGTTTTACTAATCACAAACGGGGGATAAAATGAAAGAAATTAAACGACTGCTTAGTTTATACCACAGTTTGCTTCCATTTTGGTTTCGTTTGTGTTCATGTATACTACGATCCCGCAGGTTCGTACTGTTTAAGTGGTACAGCTGTCACTATCTAGGACTGTCAATGTTGGGTAAACAACCAAATGTAAACAAAGTCAATAAAGAGGATCATTGTTTGTTTCAGTGGTAACTTCGGTGCAGTGTCCATCGCCGGAAAATCCGAGGAATGGTAAGGCCATTTACACAAGCACGTCCTACAACTCCGTGGTTAGTTACGAGTGTCGCTATGGATATACGCTTGTGGGCGAGAGCTCTCGTCGATGTGGCGCAGACAAGCGCTGGACGGGTACACTTCCAGCATGCAAGGGTAAGTAGAATTATTACCTATTTGGAACAAAAGCTTACCGCTTTGTGTCTTCTCAATGATGATAGAAATCAACTGTGGACATCCGGGCACTCTGTACAACGGTTGGCTGGAAAACATCGAAAGCGGTACCGGTCTTGGTGCGAGTATAATTTTCCGTTGTCATCCGGAGATGCTTCTGGTGGGAAACACTTCCTCCGTGTGTCAGATTGATGGTCGTTGGCGATATCCGTTGCCACAGTGCTTGGCGCCTTGTGTCGTCCCATCCATATCTCAAGGGCAGGTGATTCCGATCGAGTTCGACATTGATGTAAACGCCACGACAATTGTGCCGACGAGTGGTAGTAGCTCGAAAGTGAAGCATGGAACAGTGCTGGAAGTAATCTGCGACGAGCACTACGAATTTCCGTTCTCGTCCTTGTCACCACCGACGTGTAATAATGGAACGTGGAGCGTGATACCGCGATGTGCTCCGGCTCGCTGTAAGACGATGCCCAAGCCGCCCAAGTTTGGCATGGTGTTGGCACCGAAAACGGAACATGGGATGCGGGCGAGATTTAAGTGTAAGGATGGCTATAACCTTACTGCTCCGGGTGGGAAACCAATCCCGGATCCGAACAACTACGTGCTGATCTGCTCGTTCGGTAACTGGACTGGAGAAATGCCACAGTGTACGGAGGTGTACTGTCAGTTCCCGGGGTATATCCCCAATGGAAAGGTGTTGCTGGTGGGTAATATGGGCCTGTACGACTATCGGCCGTACGTGCGGAAGGTAATCAACAACAAGCAGATAATGTACGAGTGTGACAAGGGCTACGTTATTGAAACGGGTCCACCCGGAGCGACTTGTATAGGAGGGAAATGGAGTCCAACAGAGCTACCGATCTGTACGCCCGGGCAGCATCCTCGGTTGCGTTGGAATCGTCGGCGTCGTTCGCTGGATCTTCGTATGCGCTTCCACCGATCAAATCAGCTCAAGCAGCACTATCGATATCTGCAGCGTAAGCTAGAAGAGCACGACGCATATCAGCAGCATGAGATCGCAAAGCGTTCTGCTGCACCGTACCGCGGACAGATCCCTTCCAAGCGTCACTACACCTTCGAAGACTTTCAACGCTTTCGCGCGAAGCGTAGCATCGAGGCGAGTCGTAACGCAATGCTTAGAAGCGCTTTCCGTACCGCGATGGTGCGAGAGCGACGCGAGCTTTCGGATGTGGAGAAGGCCTACAGCAAGTACTACGAACGGATAAAGGCAAAGTATCGGAATTATGTACAGAATTTACTTGGCTTTAATAAGGCACGAACGATGCCGACACACGACGACATTCACGTACAGGATGGGCGATGGCACTCGTATCCGGAGTCAGACCCGGTAAGCCGCAACCGTGGTATGCAGAATGGACGTGAGACGGAAACGGGTCAACTCGTAGGAACACCTGCTCCTTCGCCTGCCACTCGACGACCAAGACCACACAAAGCGAAGCAAGGTAAGGCACGGAAACCGAAGCTTCCCCCACCGATTACCATTCCGGACATTAACGAACAGTCCCGCTATCGGTTGGATTTTGTCGAGAGTGCCGAAAGCAATCGTACAACAGATCATCTGAACGAGAACGATATCTACAGTAACTATTTCCCACCGCCACTGACTGGCCGGTATCATACGAGCTGGCAGTTTGCTTCGGAAGTTACACCTAGCCATCGGAACGAAGGCAACCAGTATCGTACGACGCAGTACCGGGGCCGTAATCGCACGGAACCACCGCTGGACGAGAATCCGTACACGCTGATGGAGAAGCTACAGTCGCAGATTATTCGACGCAAGCGAGATACGGCCAGCTCGATGGAGGAAACGAAGCGCGCCCAGAAAGCGAATCGGAAGGCAGCGAATCAGACCGACGTGGACAGTATGGATCCGGCACGGAAGGTAAAGTTTAAGGGACCTTGCGAACCGTTGGCTAGTGAACCGTATGCGCAGCTGGAAATTGTACGCCCGGGCAAGGATCCGAACGAAACGTTCGGTCCGGGAACGATTGTGCGGGTAACCTGCACGAAGGGTTACGTTTCGAACATTGTCAATCCGAACGCGACGGCAAAGTGTGTACGAGGCCGATGGAAACCGACCAAGCCGACGTGTAGTATGAGTAAGTTGAATGGACAGGTGTGTAAGAAGAGTGCAGTTTAACCCTCATTTTCTTCAATGCTAGAGCCTTGCTTCGTACCATCAACTGAACATGGCAAGTACTACGATGCCTCGGTAGATCTGACGACTCTTGATGCGGTGCGACCTACGACCGCTTCCCTGACACCGATGGAGATGATCGAGAATGGGAAGATGATCAACTTCCAGTGTGACCATGGCTATAACACACAGGTAAGTAGTGGATGGGATCCCTGAGGTGTTTTGGGAACGAGGTTAATGTTCAAAAAACAATTCTTTAAAGGGTCCTTCGAATCTACGCTGTTGGAACGGTGAGTGGGCTGTGAGTTCTCTACCGGAGTGTTTACCTGCACCTTGTGTCCTGCCACCAATAATGCACGCAATGTATCAGGTAAGCGGAGATACTAGAGATCCTTTAAATAGAAAGAGTATTGAAGAAGGTGCCTACTTTCAGGGAGGATATCGTGCTGGACTAACCATCGCGCACGGTAGCTCCGTGATGATCCAGTGCGAGAGTGGAATGGGAAGTGCGTCATCGGTACAGATGGGTAAGTGATCTAACTTTCTAACACTTTGTGCGTTTTAACTCACTACATAATCCTGTCTTCTCATCAGATTGCGCCCTGGGATCTCTCACGCCCGAAACGATCAACTGTGGATACATTTCATCGCGCAAATCGCGCGATGATGACAGCAGCTCAATCATTGTGCTCGACGGTAACAATGTGACCTCGTCCGAGGATGAAAACGACGGTAGAGAGTGTGGTCCACCGGGCAAGATCCACGGCTCGCTGGTGTACAAGAACGGTGAACAGATGGATGAAGGCAGTGACGAAGGTTTCCCATCCGGGACGGAGATAACGTTCGATTGTATCGCGTCCATCACGGGTGAACAGACGACGTGGAAAATTATCTGCGAAGATGGACAGTGGATAGGACGATCAATGAATTGCGGTACGTACGATAACATTACGATTTATTATTGGCTTGACAGTGACACACATTAATATTGTATATTGTATTATTTAGATGACGATGATCCACTGTTTCATCGGATACCGTCTGCAAACGGGTCGTGCATGTTCCGCAACAATGAGCCGCACGTGGTCAGCTTCTACAACGATCTGGAGATACGGGAGGATATTGTGGAGTTTCCACCGGGGACGACGATCATATCGCGGTAAGTTAAAAGTTGCTAGTCATATTCGGCTCCGACAGTGATGCTGATCGGGCCGGGAAGTACGTTGGTTTTGTGATACCATTTGTTGGTGTCCAGCACAACTGAGGGAGCGAATCAAGAGAATTACGAAAACGTTTTCAGTGAATTTTAAGAACACATACTTGTTTCTCCGGTTTGAACAACGACGGACAGGAATTCACACTGATAGAAACATTCCGGTGGTGGCGCAAGAATCCACTCTTTGGCTCCTTTCAGCTGCGACTGCCACGACGGAAGACGGACATTGTCGACCTGTGGGAGAAATTTGAAATTTTGCGAAAGTTTGTCTTCTGCTCCATTTTCTATCTACACTACGTACATGCATGTGTGCTCCAAGACCAGGGCCACCCATAAAAACCCAGTCGATAGCACTGTTCTCCGAATCAGCCGGTAGAAAGTACGGGCGTTGGTAATGCTCTCGCAGCACCTTAACTATCGCTGGGTCACAGTTGCTCCATCCGAAGTACCACGGTTCCGTGCCTGGGTCGTATCGGACTCGAGATTCCGGCAGTGACAACGCCTCCCTTATGTCTCGGAATCCCGTCTTGTAAGGAAAAAACTGACACCGTTCCGCTTTCGGTCCGACTCCGTGCGTTTCGTACACACGCTTGAAGAACCAATAGTCAAAGCGTTCTACGGCGGTCCAGTTTACGGTGGCATCCGTCACAATGACTGGCCCTCCACGGTACGCATAGTTGCGGGCAAACTCCGCCGGACTTACGTTCGACAGCCGAGGAACTGTTCCGTGAACTGCCCGACAGAAACCACAACTTTCCGGCGGTCGAAACGCTTTCTGCAACTGGGCCGGCATGGAGAGAATGCACTGCAAAACAGAGAAAGAGTCCCGGGTTTTTTGATGTTTTTAAAAGTGAAGGATGCACTTCAAACGGAGCGAAGGGTCCGCTCGACGAAAATATGTAAACTTGCGTCGAGGGAAAGCGTTCATTACGCGAAATTAATTCCATTTCTCATTTACATCTTCATTTGCTAACAACGTTGCCAGCAGTGGGCGCCATCGTCGTCCTTCGCCTCCGCCGACTGTCGTGTGGTTGGCCACGGTGAACAGGAGGAGCACTAGCAGCAGCAGCAGCAGTACACCCGCTTTCCATGGGTAGCCCAAACGCCGACGGATCCATTGGCCAGCGTCCGGTGGCAGGAGGGCAAGATAGGGTGCAACCGGTGTGGGGAACCGGTTCGCTAGAAACTCGCCCAACTCGATACCACTCGTGTCGGAATTAATTAAAAAATTCTTCATCTTTTCGTGCACTTCATCCATGGTGGCGGTGGAACGGACGGGCAAAAAGTTTGACTATTTTAGTCGCTGTAACGAATTTGGGTGCCCTTTTCCCCCAACTTGCTATCCACCACTTCTCTATCGAGGGAAAATCGTATTAATTCCACACTGAGAAATCACTTCACTTTTTGCATTGTTGTACGCGGGCAAGTCCTTCAGATGCTGCTCGCTCGAACCACTTCAATCGAAGCCCGTCCTGACGGTGGCCGGGATTTCCCGGCCGGCCTGTTCGGTGAGGGTGGAGTGATTTTCGATGCAAATTTTTCACAAATTTTCGGTCGCTTTTTGTTTGTTTGTTGGTGCGCTTTCGTTTCACTTTCGTTCTCGCACACACACACAGGCGCGCGGCAGCTGTTGGGAGGATTGGATTAATTTTTCGTGCTCTAATTGAACACCCGAGCGAAAGAGGTTGTACGGTGGGCGTTGATGTTGAAGTTAGTTAAAACTGTTGGTACAGTTAGCCACAGGCTTGGAGCAGCACGGGTTTTTGTTTCCGGGGTGTTTGTCCCGGAGCCCACTCAATACTCGAAATGCTTGTTACCGAGTGAATGGTGTTACAGTATTCGATTGTGCGAGAACCACTTGTTTGTTAAAATGGGCGAGAGTTCCGAGTTGCTCCGCCGGTTGTGCCGTACGGATTGATACTGAAGAATGGATGTAGCGATCCTGGGGTATTTGCAGCCTCGGTGTGCTTTGTGTCCTGGGAGCAGTGGAAGCCTTGAAGTGTGTATGAAGGGGATAACTCCCTGAATGGCAATTGAATTTTTGAATCGGTGAGCCAGGGACTGCGCACTATGGGAGCGTAGAATGAAGCGATTTGGACAGCTTTAATTTGTTTAGCTTGAAGGTGTTTTTCTGTTAAATGTCCAAATGTATAAAACAATGTGAGATTCGAGTTTCATAATTATAATATGAAATCAAGCTACGATACATCTTGGGACAGCAGATGATATTCAAATCGCAGCACATTTTAACACCACACCGTTTATCAAGTCCAAATCATGTCCGAGTCTTCATCAGCGCCCGTTGTCATCAGCGTTGATAAGTTTAACACCATAACAACTGAAATATCCTATATCATATCTCGAAGCGTGCACTGGTTTTACACGCTTTCAAATCAAAATTAAATCATTCTTAAGAAGTAATTATAGATAATTTAATTGACAAAGCTCTACTATGATAATTCTAACAAAGATCTTGTTTGTGCAGTTCGTTAGCCCAGCAAAAGCAAGATGTAACAAGCTCGCCAACAACCACAGTTCCCGGAAAACATTATCTACCGGAAGCGGCGACATTCATTTGATGTTTACACCCACCTGTGTCTGCAGTTCGTTAAGGGAAGCCGCTTCCTCGCAAACTTTTTCCACTTGAACTTGTTTTGCGAGTTTTTGCCTTCGATGACAAATTTTGAACACTCTGACCACCGTACACGCTGGCAACGGTCCGCTGTGCGGTGCGGTACAGTGATCAAACGGTTTTGCAGCTGATGTCTCACACCCTCGGTACACGCTGTCCTTATCAGTGGCTCAGCAGACACATTCACGCAATTGTGATCATTCGTGACGCGAAGGGCCTCGTTTCCTGCTTCGAGCTTTCACCACTGGTGCTGGATTGTGTGTGTGTGCGGGTCGCTCACCCATTCCATTACCATTATCAAATAAAGCGATTTACCTCCCGCTGCTTGAGAGACTGTGTTTTTTCGCTTCTTTATTTCACGGTGCTCTTAGCAGTAGCTTTACCCACTAAAGTCCACTCCTCGCGTACGGCGACTTCAAGGTGGAGCTTATTGTAATGATGTGACTATTTATGCCTCTCCAGAAAGGCACTTCCTTTAAATTCCAAAAAATTGCTTCCGTGGAAAAGTGAAATTAGTCCAACATGAGCCAACTTAAGACGAAGCCTGGCGGAAGGTGAGCTCTGGCGAGTTTCTTTTAATTTTGTTTTCATCTTTCGAATCTCGCTTTGGAATCGGCAGCCGGTACCAGCTGTGGACCGTTTTGTTAGTGTTTATGACTTTTCGTTTATGCTTCCTCTATTTAGTCGCATCCTTCAATAATCTGGGCGCAGGAAGCACATTCAGTCCCGATTTTGAGAAAAATCTTTTATTGAGCAAAAAAAGGAGAAAGCAGAGCATCCTTTTACTGCGAAAAACTGCGAGAGGCGTCGAACGGTTCGTTAACTTTTGTGTCAGAGATTGAATAAACATCACACTTCGATTGCTAATCGACATAAAAATGGCACTTGACTGACGTACGCACCGGAATCGAAAGGCAAGAAAAACTGAGAAGGCCGGAAAACTTTATCTGATTAAGCCAAGCCAAGAAGCCGTGACGGAGCGCGCCAACGCTGTGCTGCTCGATGGCTAACTGATTTCGGATGAATGAAATGCCGAACCTTTTTGGGGGTTTCTGGCGTGTTTTACACAATCCCACATCCTCGCTGGTGAGTAGCGCAATGAAAGGAAGGCGAAGGAAGAAGGACCGAATTGAACGAAAATGGGAGGACGATTGGCGATGGACACTGTGCTGTGATTGAACCGCCCACAAGGCGCCTTGTCCGTGTTGATGAAGCGGGAAATGAATGCGATTTAATTTGATAGACCCGAGCCTGGCGTTGCCAGTGCCCGGTGGCAACGTTGGGCAAAAAAGGTATCATATTGCATGATTGAATTGAAAATGAATCATTGAGTGTGCCTGTCTGCGCTACTGCTGGGTTGAAGCTTTTTCCAACACTCTGTCCCGCAGCCACGCAGGAAAACACTGTACGCGTAGCGACGATTTGTCAATTTTCCAATTAAAAGCATTTTCCTGCCGGTGTACCGCCAGTTGGTTGGCAGTGGAAATTAGAAACTGGAAATTTGGCACCAACAACAGCCTGTCGGTGGCTGTGGATGTAAATGGCTAGCAGGCAGGATGGTGTTGGGGGAGAGTGTTTTTGTACTTTGCTTGCGTACGTCGCGTTGGTTATGGACAAAAAAACAGTTCTCCACAAATAGATGCTGTGTATCCGGATTGAAATCAGAATGGCAATGTTTGGTATGTTTGGTGAAGGAGTTTCTAGAAAATCGCTGTATTTACGAGCTGAAAACACATCCGTGTACAGCAATCGGTCGAGAGTAGTATTTATTTTCAGAGCCGGGGAACTATTTTGGAAAAGTCTATAGAATATTGGAAGTTACGTGTTATGACTAATCAGAATGGAAATAAAGTAATCATCGATCGGTGATCTATAGATAGGAAATTTCAAGGGAGATGTGATGGCCACATCAGAGTCGTATCCCGAGAATTGTGATGCAATGACACCTCTGGCCGAAATTGCTGACCAAACAGTGATTTTCCGGGGATGAATTGCTTTACAGTAAACTTCGTGTGGGATGAGCTTGTCCCAAATTGGATTGTTTTGTTCGTGTTTTGCCATATGAAGCAGATTTTTTAGTTCAATTATTATTAAGCTTTATTTTCCAAGTTAGGCTACTCTCAAGTCCTCATGTCTCGATGCAGAATTCTCCAGGTGGATGTTATCTTATCTTCTACAAATATATTGTCACAAATTCTTCAACAGCTGTGTCGATATCGGAAAGTACGCAATGATCGGTACTAGTGTGCGTACTTGCGTCCGTTCGGAGTGGAGCGGTCAAAAGCCATCGTGTTTTGGGTTGAATCAAGAGAATGACTATGCAAGTAAGTGTGTGTTGTGAATGCGATACATGTCGGGCGCACCACATTACAAACATGTTTTGATTTCGCAGTGGAAAAACCACCAACCATATTGATACGCCACCAGAACGGCCCCATCGCGCAGAGCAACGATGGAAAGCTGATCGTGTACCCGGGTACCACCGTACATCTCGAGTGTTTGTGGATGCGTCGGTTTGGAAATCCACGGTGGAATGTCAGCCATGATTATCGGTATGTTCTGCAACTCCGGTTGATTTAGGGAGACTAGATTTCTTGAAGAGTTGTTGATTTTTTACTGGCAGCAAGTATCCAGAGGGCTGGAGCTCGGATGAGGGTCGCGATCCACAGTTGGAGTATCGTATCAGCATCATGCACGCGGTGAAGGATGACTCTGGTAGCTTCACCTGTGTCACACCAGCACGCCACACGCATACGGTCGAGGTGATCGTCAAGGTATGTTACTGTTTTTGGGCAGAAGCGGGCAGGGATCTTTTATTGCAATTTGACCCTTTTGTATCTCGTTGCAGGCGGTTCATTGTAACGAAATTCAGGTACGACGAGGACTCTCCGCTAGCACAGGAGAAACGATGATGGGTACACGGGTCTTATTCTCCTGTACAAACGGTAACGCACTTATCGGTACGCCGGAGATCTCTTGTTTACCGAGTGGAAACTGGAGTGCACCGTTACCCGTCTGCGAAAGCGTTGAGTGTGGTGAGGTCCCGATACAACCGAGCAGCAACGGATCCGCACCTCGGGTCGCCATTTTGTCTCGGGAAGTTGGGGGACGGGCAGCATTCTCTTGTCCACCGGGCTATGGGCTAAGGGGACCTAGTGAGGCGATCTGTTTGCCAACGGGTGAATGGGGCGGTCCTTTCCCATCGTGTGTCGGTAAGTTGCTTTAGCTTTGAAGATCCAGACAAGAAGTTCTCAACGACAATTCCCTTATTCATCCTAAAGAGGTACAATGTTTCCATCCGGGAGCACCTCAGAACGGTTACGCGCAGGGAACTCCACCGTACAGGGCGGGTGATGTGGTACAGTTCAACTGCAATCCGGAGTACATGATGCAGGGACAACCGATCATCGCCTGTCAGGATAATGGACGTTGGTCGGGAGGTTTACCAAAGTGTAAGTCGATTTGTCGAACAATTTCGGTGAGGATCTCCTCACTCTTTCGCTATTATCTCTCTCTCTCTCTCTCTCTCTAACAGGTGTACAGGCTTGCTCGTATCCCGGCACCGCCATCAGCGGACGGATGTCATCGGTGAAGTTCTACTACTCCATCGGTGAAAGCATCACGTTCACGTGTGATGCCGGTCTGGAGCTGCGTGGCGCCAAGATGCTCAAGTGTCTGAAGAACGGCAAATGGTCGAATGCCATACCGACCTGCGTGAATCCGGACGCAGTGAACGTGCGCACCGACGCCAAGGGAGTGTTCAAGCGGGACAACTAAACGGTTTCCGAACCATTCGTCGCTACAGGAACGGCACAAACGACCCACCTAACACCTGAGTGGCGGTGGTCTTGCTGGCCACTAATGCTGCTGGCAGCACCATCATCACAACCCAGGACACGAACCCTATGGAAATCGGTTTCGAGAGTACTCAAGAGTGAAACAGGGCGAGATGAAGCAATCGCAATAGTAATTTCCAGCAATCAAACATATAAAGAGCGAGAGAGAGAGAGCTGTTCAAGGAATTGTTTTCACCATAACCCAGGTACGGAAGTGGGGGTACAGCTACTTAATAATAGGGAATAAGAATAGTAAGCAAGAAACACAATACAATAACAAAACGCATAGCAATGAAAAGTAAGAAAACAAAAACATAATCATAATGCAAATTGATTGGGCAAGCAAAATCAACACACGCGCATTCGCAATATTGTGAACTTCGAGGCATCCAAGCAAGCTACGCTACGGTAAGCGATTAATCAGCAGTTAATAAGCTTCTTAGCCACAGGCACAGGTTGTCACAGGCTCGGAAGAACATATCGCGTGTGTGTGTGTGTGAAGCGTTAGTAAAGCGGCACGAAGAAGAGGAAGGAGTTATCAACGTTAATTTGTTCACAAAACCTTCTTTTCCAGCTGCTGCTGCTCCTCAAGAAGTGAACAAGTAAACCAAAATCAAATTCATCATACTCGTAGAGTTAACTCAAGACCACACCAGATGTACGTATATGGATATTTATACTTCGTATATGAATACTACACAGAAGCATAATGCTAGTATCGGAATCAGGGGTGAGGCTTTGGCAGATGTTGTTGCCACAAGGCAGAAACAAGGCAGATTAGATTAGCTAAGCGAGGGAAACCAAAGAAAAACCCAAACAAGTCTCAACAAAATATCGCTCAGAACGTTACGTTAATGCCACCACCGGGGCCATCTTGTTAATGCTTGTTGCAGCTCGGAAGGGTTGGTTTTTGTTTTAACCATGCTTGATGCATCACTCTCTCACTCACTGTTGTCACTGTTGATAAGGGATAATGATGTACGCACTGATGGTGTTGTCCGTTTGATGGATTGCACGCACTGACGGTTCTGACGGGCTAGGGAAGTTCTGTTCTCCGCACTTGACGCACATTTAATTGTATCGATGGACATTCATCGACCTTCACCGATGGACACCGTTGGCGAACCGCTGGAGGCAGGGGATGTGTACTTACAATTGTACGCCTTTATCTCTGTAGCTCCAGGATGTACCTAGGGTGTTAGTGGTTTGCTGGCCACTGGGTGAATAAATAATAACTAACAACTGCATACGAGATCAATTGATGCATCGAGAGTCGTTGGGGTTTTTTTTGTGCGCGTTTGAAACAAAATGCAGATTTATCGACATCAGCGCACCGACAACAAAACGCGACCGCTATCGGGCCGGTCATGCCAGGGTGTTACTAATTTATGCACAACTTAATCGCAAATGTAATGCCAACCCAAGGGTGGTGGTCACCGGCTGTTCGTTGTTGCATGATGCGCACCCGAATCCTTGTTGATATGTGTGTGTGCTTTTTGTTGTTGTCGTTTGGGTTCATTTTGATCCTTCTCTACGATAATCTCTTCATCCTCTGTCAGTGGGACATTCGTCAAAAAAAATCGGCGGGAATTGTTTTGTTTGCTGTTGCTGTATGCAAAGCGAGTGTTCACGTTATAATTGCTTTCGGTCGAGTTGGTGAGTGGACAACGGGTGGGACGCGAGCGGTGTGTCAGGATGGGCGTTTGTGCAGCAGCAAAAAAAAGGAATCGTTTTTTATCGCCTCAGCAACGCCACCATCACATATGTGTAGCCCACAGTTAGAGGTGCTGTTATTATTATGCGCACAATTTATCTCCCTTCAGTGGCCGTTGGCTTACACCGTAATAACACTGTAAATAATAAGCAGGTGGAATTTATTGAACATATTATATATTATATAATTACAAATGAAATACATATATATATATATATTATATCAATGTTTTACTATTTTACTATAGCGCACATATAATTTTTGCTCTTCTTAGTACAACAAAAAAGTTGGCAGCTTCGGTATTCTCCTGGTGTGCGGTGTTGTTGTTGTGTTGCCTTTTAATTAATCCGAACTTCGATCGTTTCGATTTTTTTCTTTCGGTCCGGCGCTTTACTGTGTCAGTGATGGGTGGCATGCGGTTGCGTCTGGGTGACAGTTTTTAACCGCCACCGTGCCGACCAACGTGCCAACCAGATAACGATTCATTTAATGTGTACGATTCATTTTAATGAGTGCGTTTCAGCGTGCCGCTGTGTATCTTATAATTTGTTAGCCAATGAACGGTGCTGATTGGCCGATCTAACATTAAATTATGAGTTTGTGTAGCATTCATTTTAATTAACGAAAGCAAACGCAAACGCGGCGCCCCGACCGTTAATGGAGGGTGGTTTTTAATTAATTATTTAATCGTATTGTTCCCGATCTTGGTTTGGGAACTTGTTTTTTTAAGGTTTTCCGTGCAGTTGCACTATGGTATGGTTGTGGTCTGTATAGTGAAAGGTTTTAAGTACTTTAATTAGGCAATTAGCAAGAAAGGGTGGTAAGTTTAAATTTTTACTGTTTATGTTAGGTATGTTCTTAACTTATTCCGTACTACAAATGCTTTGTGATTTTAACATGCTTCCGAAGTGCTTTTCATCCCTCAGAGTCAGTCAGCTTTTCCCGGTGGGTGCATCTAAGAATATCTGAGTCGCCCGGTGCCATTCTCCGGATGTGTGAGGCCATTCGAACAAGCCTAATAAAAAAAATGATAAGAATTCTTTTAGAGATCAGTAGATCCACATCCACTCCATTTCCACAAACATTTCTGATATTTTTCCTCTATCGCTTCCTCAAATTGAACAATTAAAACAATATAATAATCAGTATTAATGATACTGGAATTGTTGCACTCCAGCTTCTGCTTGATTTCAATCACAAGGTATAGACCAACCATTCCATATCTCAATGTTTGTTTATGTTCCTGCTAAGAGATTCCTCTAAAGCAACATTGTATTAAGGAATGAAATCAATTTCCAAAGAAGAGCCTTTCAATTTGCCTCTGAAAGGTAGAATGTAGGCAAAAAAAGGTGGTACAGAAAATGAAATCCTACAGACAATTTCAATTTACCTTACCCTGTCGTCTAGTGCTAAAAGCGAAAAGTACTATGCAGCTATATCCGTCCTGCGAAACCTTTCCGATGAATGTGTGTTGAAGAAGGCAAAATTGGATGCAATTTAGGAATGCACACGAGTTCGATGGCAAATGCGTTCCGGCCAGGTCGTAAAACTGCATTACCACTTGCTGGGGGAGAGTGACATTTCTCTGCAGGACTCTTTGAAACCAATCAGCATTGTAGAGGTTTCGGGAGCATCCACATCAGTCAAGCAATTTGTTTTCAATCGGTCCAGATTCATTTCGAGGACACCGGCACGTGGGCCGTATGGAAATGGTAAGGTATCAGGGGAATTCTCGGTGCAGAATATGTTTTGAACAGATATCAAAGATGTGGAATATTTTAAAGATCCTCAAATGGTTGGACTTACATCGGGCACTCATCTTCACTAGAGAAGAGTCGCAATTATAACCATGTAAAGGCGTAAAAATCATTTCAATGCACTATTCGGATGCAAATGAGTCGCTTTTCCCGGGAGACTCTTGGCCATGCCAAACTGGGCTTCCAGAGCTTCCACAAAAAGGGCGCCGAACTTCTCGAGGGCAACCGAGCATTGATCGCACACATTTTCCATTTGATTGCACCTTCCGTGCACACTCCGAATGGACCTAATGTCCGTAACGTGAGTGGTGCTATTTTCGGATTCCGCACATTCTCGACGGATGGATAGATGGATGGATGGATGAACGCAGACGGCAAATCCGAAGTAAACATGCGACGATTCCGATTCATTTCGAATTCGCCCTAATATGCAAATAATGCTGGAAGGAAAAGCTTCCGTTTCCATACGGTTTAGCATCCCGTGGGGAATCTGCATCATGGCGCGTTTTTTTTTTCGTTCATCTCCGTCGCGTTCCGTTGCGTTTGTCGTCGATGTTTTCGGTGAAAAGAAGCACACACACTCACACACACCTGGACAATGGGTCCCCCGGGAGACGCACGGGGGCCAGAAGTGCAAGGAAAAAGTGCACGATGTCGGTGACCCAGTTAACCCAGTTGAATAACTTTGCTAATTGGTTCTGTTGTGTAAATCGGTAATTGCAGCGAATGGGGTGAGCTGGTCTGGAGTATTTCTTGGCTTCTCGGGGCCGGTGCGCAGTGCTTGCAGTGGACTGCTGTAGTGTTTAATTACATTCAAATTAACGGTCTTAGTGTCGGTGGAAATGCAAGATTAGAAGCATAAAGCGGATAGGTGTTGTTTACAGATCGCTTGATCTATGTGAAGAAAAGCTTTAAGGATTTAAGTCTAGCAAACCTCAAGAAGTCCCACAGTTCTCTCAAGTTCTCTCTCCCACACGACGACAAAGTCTTGTTGATTGTTGACCATTTTGCAGTGCGGTAGTTACCGGAGCACCCGGAAGTCAGTTGCAGCAAGTTGCAGCGCAAAACAAAACGACCAAGATTTTATCTTTCAATTGTACGGAAATGTACGTGCCGAGCGTAGTAAATATCGAGGAACAGGTAAAACGGCGACAACCGGTAACCAAAGGGCTTTCGGTTTGCTTGGTGGCCAATTTGATAAAACTCACTCGAGTAGTTAAAAACTTTAAAAAGTTCTGCAGAGAAAAGATTGTAAACGGAAATAGGAAGAGAAAAGAAATGCAGCTCACAGGATGCTCGTCAACTATTGCACCACTGCACAAAGTGTGGACAAGGTGGAACAAATATTGGAAAAGAATCATATAGATAGGTGAATAAGTAAAAGAAGTTTCCGACATTTCCCACTAGATGGCGCAGTTTTTTTTTAGTTCTACTAAAGTACTAAATGAACGAAAACTTTGGAATGTTTGAACGAATTTTTTTCCCCCAGTAAAAGCCCACTGTGCTGGTTGCGTTTCTGGATTGCAGCTCTGTAGCAATCGTTTCGCCATGCTGGTGGACACGAATTTTGAACCGGAAGTTGCAAAAATATTCTACGTTCTTGGGGTGGGGTGAGATTTCTTTGTTCTTTCTTTTTTTTTCCCCCCCGAAGAAGCATAGAGTACGAGCAAGTGTGAAGTTCACAAGCGTCGGAGATTGCGTGATGGAATCCGGAAGGATGTGTCCCGAGACTGGCTTGCTGTACTCCGGAAGAGTCTTTGCTTCTGGACACTTTTCGGAACAGTTCTGTTAAGTTGAGTTTAAGACAGTGGCAGTGAGGGCGATAAGACTAAAGTTAGTAGCACAGTCTGACAGCTTGGCTCTTGGGATGAGAGTTTAGAGCAGTTTGGGGAATGTTTCAAGCAAGCAGGAAGCAGTGTACCTTTTGAATGTTTCTAGCTTCGCCTTACGCGGCAAGCAATATAAATGATTAACATTTATTAATTTTCCCCTTCAATTGGTTCCAAGAGTCAACAGAACAGTCTCTGTAGGTGGCTTGTTGCAATCAAAATCGTACGCAGAATTTATTCCTGCGGCAGAACTTCAATTAACTGCAAGGACCTATCTGGAAGTGCATGTACCGTACCGTATCGCTGTATCCCGGGAGCCTTTGTAAGGCAT
This sequence comes from Anopheles stephensi, assembly GCF_013141755.1. Classification (NCBI taxonomy): domain Eukaryota; kingdom Metazoa; phylum Arthropoda; class Insecta; order Diptera; family Culicidae; genus Anopheles; species Anopheles stephensi. The sequence goes on along the minus strand of NC_050203.1, from coordinate 86,015,617 downwards.
TGCATTACCCGATGGTAATTTTCAGAGATCATCTTCAAAAACCTGTTCCGATTGCACAGCCACATCCCGGGTGGGTCCCGGGGTGGAAATTTCGAGCCGCAAAACCATGATCCCCGGTATTCCTGGTGTGCCGTCTAACTTTCTCGGCCGGATCTCGTCCGTGCCAAATGTTTATTACAAATGCGACTCCTGAGACACGCTTACACACACCCGTACGCTCGGTGTACCAACTGGCCCGGCGGTTCTATCGGCAATAGTCGACGTCAGGCTTTGCTCTGCGCTCCGAGTGCAAAGGTGGTGCACCCGCTTCGTTCGGACTCGCACAAAAGGGTTATATCTACTGTATTTCTTCCTGTGCTTTGTGCGGGGACCCTTGCCCTTTCACCTCGTCCGGAAAGGTTTTATTTGCGCCGTACTTCTCTGGCTAGGTTTTGTAACAGCTGTGCAAGGAGTCCGCTCGGCATGGCCGGTTTTTCCCCGGGCTGCGTGCCTTTTGGGGTTAACCAGAAGCGCAAGAAGCAGAAAGAAGCTGAGGGCTCAGATGCTACGGATCCGGTCGGTTTGTTTCGAGGCCTTTTTGGAGAGCTGCTGCTGCGGCTGCCACCCGGTCGTATGTCGTATGAATAACAATTTCTCGTAATTAAAGTAAAACCGAGTAGGTTGGTTTGGCGAGCAGCACAAACGGTGAGTATTCCTTCGAACCACGGGCGGATGGCATGTTGGAACGCCAGGAAGACATTTCAACCCGCTCGAGAACTGAACACGGCGGGAAACGGGAAGATAGTTTAGGAATCGACCTGCGGTTGGGCTTTTGTTGGAGTGAGAAAAGTGGGCGATTTGGTGGCTTTCCTGACCCGCTGCATACGAGAATGTGGAGAGCAGGAGCACAACTTTGGCGCGTCGTCGTAGATGAGCAGGAAGAAAATTATTATCGTTAAGAAACGCCGGCTGAGGGCTCGTGTGCATAAGTTTCCACCCGGTTTGTACGGTGAAGAAATGGCGTTCCGCTTGGCAGAAGCAACACAATGCAGAAGAAACACAGTTTGAGGGGTTGCTGTTGCTGCACCGTGTCGGCACACGGGTCGCTTGATGGAGAGGACACCGGCCATAAAGGAAAAGCGCAGTGACTTACTTACTACTCCACTTACCCGTAATTATAGGCCATGAAAGAAAGCTCGGCGGAGCAAGTAAGTCATGTTTCGCAAATCATCCTCCATCGGTGGAGTCGTCCTTCCCATCGGTACGATGGTTTTGATCTTTTTCGCTCGCGGAAAAGACCGCAGCCGCACATAAAAGATCCGCTCATGTGAGATGTGCAATTTTGTAGGCCAAGGATCAACCCACCGGAAACCGGAGCCGGAGCTCGAGCAGCACGCGCGTACGAACTGTAACGGTATCAGGTTATGTTGTTACGATACGCTGGACCGGGGTTGCTTGCATTCACTGCATGTGGCTCGCTGGTCGCGAACAGTGGCGAACAGAGACCAGAAGAGGTACATCATTTGAATTATGATGCTTTTAAACAACCATCAACGCGACGTTACGATGGTACCGTGCGAGTGGCACTGAATAGCAGCACCTGTGTGCATCGGTGAGTTTTGGGGCGGTTTTTTTTTGTTGCTATGTGCGTCAGTGGTGAACTTAAGTAGCGTTCTCTGCTTCGTGCTTCGTGTGCTAAAAAAGAGGGTAAATTAATGATATTATGCTCTAATTAGTAAAATTTACTCCGAACAGTGTAATAGAATAAGCGAACCATGCCTTCTGGTTAATGTGGAGCAAAAATCCACTATAAATTGCATGCAGAAGCATATGAATTTCGGTGAAGGGCGCTTTTTCCGTAATAAACTTATAGAAATGGAATACTATAACATTGTTATTTGTATTGAAAATGAAAAACAATCAGCGAATATTGGGATAAGCTTTACTTTTTAAAGGAGGTAAAACGGCGCTAGGGTTCTCAAACGATGCGTTCAATTACATGGGTTCAAATCTCAATGGAATATCTTTAAGTGGTTAAGCGTTTTGACAAGAAAAACCTCACAATGCTGTACTACTCTGGCACCGGACTCTCCTTCCCATATTATATATTAATAGTTCAACAATATCATTCGCAACAATATCATTCGCGAAAGCACTGGAGGAATTAACGTTGCAGAATCATTTAGGCTTTTCATACAATTATTTTGGAATTTATAAATAAAACATATCCATAAATTCTTTTTTATACACCATATGCTTAATACCTTGATAGGTTACATGTAGTTGTGTAGTAATTAAACAAGAAATAATCCATTCCCCGGTTTTCCAGTAAAAGATAAACTTCGTACTACCCCCTATCGTACCATTATTATCCACACGCAAAACAATCAAACTTGTCGCCACAAACCCCTAACTGGATTAAGAAAAAAGAAGAAGGAAGCAACATGATTTTCATAAACTCATTTTCGCTTCACGATTCGTTTATTAGAATAATCCATAGAATGTTTCCACTATCACAAAGGAAACACGGGACAAAGAGTGTGTGTGAGAGAGAGAGAGAGATGGAGAGAGAGAGATTGCAATGAATGAACAAATGCAAAGTAAAGTGAATGAACGGAAGGATGGGAACGAAAGTTTCAAAGAGTGTTTGTTGATACGGTGAAGCTGCTTTGGCGCGAGCGGGAAATATATTAGTTTAATCGCTTTATAAATGAATTTGTCCTCGGGGGATAATGTTTTCCGTTTGATTTTTTTTCTTCCATCCTCGCTTTAAGCAGTAGTACATTGGAAAATATAACGACTACCACACCGCATTTGATTCACTTTGTGTTCTATTCTCCGTTGCGAATTGCAACAGATCGGAATAAATGGTTCGAGGCGCGCGAACGTGCACGGTGCGCGATAAGCAGGAAAGTTTCATTTGCATAGTTTCGGGGTACAGAGTTGTATTGAAATAAGGCACAATTTATGACGGTTATGTTTCATCGGTAAAAGTTTAAGAAAGCGAAGCAAACTTTCGCTGCCGCATTACAGGTGGCGAGATAATTTAAGACGAAACTGAACACCGAAAGAGGTGGAAATCATTTTAAAGTTTTCAATGAAAGTGGAATAAAAAGTGTACATTTATTCGTACATGTAGCGAAGAGGACACAAAAAAAAAACACGTGACTGCTCAGCTCGGACCCGGCAGAAACACTTTATACCGTAGCCGCGGAAGACGTGTGCAGGCTCCAGAAAATTTGTTACTTCACATAAAATATAATGAGTTCCGGGGTAGCCTGTTCCACTAAATTTGCCATCCTTCTTGGCTTGGGTCTGGGTCGCTTTTTTTTTGTGGCGGAAACCAGTGTAGGCCCGTTACGCTTTTTGTTGTTGTTGGTTCAATGCCACACACCGGTTCGGCTTCGGGTTTTTGGTAAGATTCCAGCGCAACTTTTCTTCGCTCGGTCGCTGGCTGTATCCTTTTTTTGTGCGGAACAGCGAGTCACTATGGTGCGGTGCAAAAATGGAGCAACTGGAAAAAGCTTGGTCACAGGATTCGGTTGGGCGGTCGAGCGAAAGCGACAACAAAGCGTGTGGAATGCTCACGTTTGATGCTTCCAATAGTAAGAAGTTACGATGACGCGCGTGCTGTGTACTTGAACGGCCGCGTTTACATGCCGTGCTCGAGCGCTCCGAAGAACGGTTTGGCCGTTGGTATCGCACAATGGGTATCGTTTTCCTTCCGAACGCGTCCGAGGCACGCAGATAGATGCTTTCTTGCCGTGCTTGCGCCCAACCGGTTTGTGTTGCTTTCCATTAGCATAAATAAGACTCATTCATTTTCGTTCCTGCCACTCGTACGCGGCACTCGTAATGACTGCCTGCTCGTGGGGCTGGGAGACGAAGCGAGAGGGTCGGGCGGATAAATCAGCACTTCAGTATCATCTGGTTGGCTGAAGACACGGTTTGTTCCACGGTTGGTTTGGTTTGCCCGGGAATCGTGCCCGGTACAAGCGGCACCGTACCCATATGAGGCGTAGTATGAGTTCCATCATCACCGCCCATCGGCCCAAGTTGCGAGAGCAAGAATTTTCAAATATGCTTGAAATAATTCCAGAAAATATACTCACTCTCCCTTCCCGAATCCAATGACAGGCAACACCATAAGCTACGTTCGAAGTAAGCCAAACAACAACCGACGCGCCGGGGAATGAGTTAATTTGACAGAATATGTTACTGAATCCTGCCAAATGTCCTTAAAACGCTCTTGGGCTGGGTTCGGGATGGAAAGAGGGGAAACGGTTGTCGCTTTGATGTAAGTAAGCGACACTTTGTTAGTTGAGGCACATGCACGACAGAAGGGACACACGGCACGTTCGGGGTAATGTGTGGTAGGATAATGCTTTCGCCGATGGTAGGCTTTACTTTTTCCGGAAGTATGATCCGGTTCCCTGAGCACTAATGGTGTTAAAAAGCGAAGCTGTTACCTCTCGTAGAAAGGGGCAAAAAACTAAATTCTTGCGAGCAGGATAACATATTTAAACATGTGTGTGATAATAACACTGATGTGGTTTGCCGGGAGAGGGAGATGGCCGTGGTGGGCGAGTTAAGTTTTATTTCCACAACTCGATAGGACTCGATGGAGCCTTTTTACCACAATGGACACAGGACGTGGTACACGTTTTCAGGGTCGTTGCACAAATATCCGATGAAATTGCTTTGTGTCGTGCTTATCCGTATTTGCATGGATGAGCAGCACAATGAAACTCGAGGTAAGTACCGACGGACAGATGTCTCATGAAGGGTTTATTCTACGGATCTTCACAACATGAGTGTGAACAGTGGTTTAAATGAAAAGTACTTCTAGAATTCCGGTGGTTTAATTTAAGATTTCGGTGGTATTTGTGACTGGGCTGCCAGTCTTCACACGGCAGGACATAGGTTCAAATTCAACCAGGGTCGTACTCCCGTAGTGAAGACTGACTATCCAACTACGTGGTATCAATAAGTCTAGAAAGCCAGAATTCGCAGGCATGACCTCGAAGGTCTCGATTTTTCCTTGATTATCCTTGGAGTTTTCTGCAAATTTATGAAATCATTTTTAAAGTCTCTAAAAATCTGGGTTGCCCCAAAATATTCGATTGGTCACTTCATCGGTCCATCGGGCTTCATCTGGTTTGAAGATCTTTTGGTAAAAACTGTCGTGCTCTAGATCGGACAACAGTCTATCTTCTAGGAATTCTTGCTCAAGGTGGATTTTTCTAATGGTCACATCGAACTTCTTGTCTCCGAAGGAAAATCGTTGGGAACTTGGTGTAAAATATATCTCCTATGTTTGAAAAATTAACGTGACCTTTGAACAGTAGGTACTCAGTAACAACCATGAAGACTTCGATGTTCAACTTCTTCCTAGAGTTGATGTGACAAACAACGTTAAAGCCAAGATAGTTTTAATATATCCGTTTAATAGAAATCTTGTGAAAGAACTTGTAATTGAAGGAAATATGTCTAAGTCCACATAGTTTTTTTTATGCATTAGGAACGACCTGGCCGTATTGCTTAGTTGACCTTTTGCAGGTGATTGACATTCTCAACTTTGTCCAGCTTGAGTTTATGTTCAACGAATAGTTTGTCCTTCGCGTAACAGTCCAGAGCTTTGGCTTGACACCCACAGCTTGTTATCAAGTAATCCGAGGGCAGGAAAGATTAAATTAAGCAGAATTAAAATATCGCACGCCATCAAAAAGCTTCCCAAGCGGCAACTTTGTTAGCTGTTTGTGGTGCAATTTTCCAGACTATTAAGTGAACAGGGGCACCACTGTACGGCGAGCAATTAGAAAGCGAAATGAACACACACACACACAGTCGCCGAGCAAATCGAGCGCAGTGCAGTCGCTGGAATGCGGACAATGAGACAGAAGATTACTCTTGACGGGAATCCATCGAGGGAAGCAGTTTCGTAAGTAGTTTAGTGTGGTTTTCCTCCCATTTTCGAGTATGTCACAGCTGCTCCCGTGCAGTGCGAGTGAGTGGGAGACGAAAAGTTGTGTCTCGACGTGATTTGTTTGGTAAAAGTGATGAAGTTTTTAAAGGCACGTTCAAGAATGTTCGTAACTCTGTAACACGACGTAGAGACAACAATCAGTCAGGAATAGCGGCGGGAAAAGATATTTCCAAATGCCAGCCGGGTGTGAGCCCGTTGCTTCTTCTACCATTTGTTTCCCTAGCCTTTTTTTAATGGCCCCGTCAACCCTTGCGTTGCTGCTGCCTCGGTGAATCTGAATCGCAAACAGATCGCACATCGTAGCTGCTACATAAGCCTCCGCTCACTGTAAGCCAACTTTTGCCATTAGAATTAACGGGCATCTGGGAAGTGCTTTATTTGCGGTTCGGAGCGAGAAAGGTGTTTGCGAAATTGTCAGGCAATAAAAGAGGAACTCACCGACTCGCTGTCTAGGCGGCCGCCCAGGCCAGCTCAGCCACCCGAAAAACATGCATCCGTGTCAAACGCCATGCCGGGGCTGGTTTTATAGTCGCGAAGAGTTTAATTAAAATTTTACGCGTTCAAACACATTTTGCCGAGATGGGTTGAGAATGTGTTCAAGGTATTCGTGTGTGTGTGTGTCTGTTGTGAAGGGGACAGGACACAGGACAGGTTGACAGCATGTTGTGATACCGACTGTTGATGACGGTGACGAGACGATTTGTTCTCATTTGTGTCGGTGCTAATGGTTGGCGAGGGAATCGGATCACCGTTTCGATTGGATTGGAGCTAGGTTGTGCTGCAAATGACAGCAATTAGAGGCACGCACGATAAATAAATTTATTGTTGCAATAAAAATTTGAAGCAAAAAAAATCAAATTTTAAATAGAATTTGTAAGGTTTCGTAGAATTGAGCTGTGGAGTTTGTGGTATTTGTTGGACCACTCGACAAGCCATACAATTTGTCACTGTTTGCTTATTGAACACTGTGCGGTATTGTTTCATACGATGTTGTACTTAGGCCATGTCTTGGATGATTATAAATTCTTTTTTTCAGGTCTATATAGGAGTTAGTGATTCGATTTTGATATTCGATAAGGCCGTTTTGACTATGGATTCCTGTGGTAAATGAGACAGCTTCCATTAAGTGGTCTCTTGGACGACGAGTCCTTTAAAGAGGCAAAGTTCACCTGAATGATGAGAGCGCTTTGACTATGCGGTCTCTTGGACGACGGGTCATCTTCTTTCTCGAAATCTCGTGGTACATTAGATGAGGTTCCTTCGATTACCTAGGTCTAATATATAGACTAGGTCTATTGTGCCCTGTGGAGTTGGGATCTCTTAGATGTGGAGGTCTATTGGAAGATTAACTCCCTTGAACGACTAGGGCTCTTGAACGAGGAGACTGCTACTGGCGACTCCCAACACTTTGCGCAGCTAAACTTCGCCACTGATCAGATTAAGTGATTTTACGGTCCAATTCCTTTCCTCGCCAATTCAATTTACCAACAAATGTGAAATAATAAAATTAAAAGTATACATGGCCGCTTTGCCTAATTATCATGTTCGTACGGCCAACAAAAAATAACCGACCGAGTGACAGCATGTAGTAGCGCCATGTTCGAGTTATTGTTTCGTGCTTAAAATCGTATTTGGTTAATTTTACACTTTGTCAACAGGACACTCGCCACTGTGCCAACGAAACGAAACACGTTCGACTCCTAACTCATCAAATTACAGTTCAATTAAGCCTTACTCAGCCACACCATCCCACGGCGTTGCGTTTGTCTACTTTTCATCCCTTTATAATTGGAGTAATTTTTGCAGCACGTTTAGCTAATTGCTATTAGCGCGGTCCCGCGGTCCGGGCCGCATCCCAAAAAAGCAACACACAAGCAGCAGCACAGGAGCGCATTTGGCCGTGCTCATGATGGTAACCCAACCCCATGGGTGACCCAAAACGGTGGCGCGTCGTGGCATAACGGAAAACATGGATTGTAAATGTCCGATTCGCATTGTACAAGGGTGTTTACATGGTACGGCAGCAGCTGCGCACGTCGTTTGACGACAACAACGACAAAACCACCACCAACCACCAACCACTAGCGTCGCCAAGGCCGTCGCGGTAATAATGCAGTGGGCAAGTTCCGGGGTAACTGGGCAACCCCGGGATGGTGCGATAATTGGTTGGAATTGATTTCCCCTTTTACGTTTGGGGCGAGTTTTCTTCCTGTGGCTTCAAACCACGGCCACTTTTGTAGCTCCATTTGTGGAGGGTAAAAGAAATTAAAACCCATCAGCAGCGCTCGGAAAACGATACAGAGCTTTTCCCGCTTTCCAGTCGTGTGTGAGCCGTACCATATTCGTCCGGTGACTCTATTGTGGAGTGACTTTACCGTTTTGCTCCAAAGCACCACTACCACAAAACACAAAAAGTGGTGCTTGGCAGTGGGTTTGGGAAAATTGTATGAGTGATTCTATAAATTTTAAACGCTCTCTACCCGTTTTGATGCCATGCTCTGGGAAACGGACGCCGGGGGATTCTCGGTCCCAGAAAACCGAACCAATAATGGGATGTTTGTGGAATGTTCATTATTTTGCAGAAACCCGCCACCGTCCGGCGAGGGCTGGCTGCTGCACGATCTATCTTACTGGCCTTCCCAAAAACAAAAGTCAACCACCGTTTCGCAATCGGTCGATTTGTGCAAAAGTTGCACCATTTATGCTGTGCACTACGGGGGGAGGGCAGTGACGAAAACCGACGACGAGTGTTTGGCAATTTGCCAGCGAAATACCGAGCGTGAAAGCATTTCCACCGTGCGAACGATTCGTCCAGGGACTATTTCAGCTAAGCGAGGATCAATAAAAGAGCGACTGAGAGATGTTGATTCTTGTGTGCGGTTGGTACGGGTTTCGAGTTACACTGGACTGGCGGAGGAAGCTAGGAACGGGGTAGGTTGTTGAAGCTGACCGGTCAATAGCCGAAATTTGGCCGGTGAGATATTAGCTTATTTATTAAAACAAGTTTCCGCGGAGGGGCGTGGGTTTGTACTGGCAAGCTGGATGATAGATTGCAAAACTTTCCCGCCAGAGAGCTGGTTCGTTTGCTTTGTACGTGCGTAGTAATGGAAGTGTTTCTGTTTTAGTGTGTTATGATGATGTTTCGCTAAGCGGTGTCTGTTTAACATCTCGTGGGACCGATGGTTTATGTAACCGTGATTTTGGAGAAAGTTTTTGAAGTTGAAATTTAATTGATTGTGGATTGAAAAAGTCTTCCTGGATCAAAAGCGATGGAATGTATTCGATGCATATGATTGTAGGTAGTACTGTATGTATGGTCCTAGGATCTGCTAGAACTGCTGAGTGTTGTTCAAGGTGCAGAAACTGCAAGATTCTCTGTTGTTGCTGTAGTACGATTGTCAGAAAGAATGTGATGTATGTGATGAGCTTCCCTGCCGATAGAGTTCTTGAAGGTTGAAATGAGAGCTTGATTAGGTCAGACATCCTAAGAGGTGTTTTGCATTCTACAAGTACATTACTTGAAAAATCCTGCAGCCTGGAATAAGATACTGAGGGTTATAGCTTCAGACAAATCCTGGAGCTCGTTGTAACCGAAAGCATCTTCAGACATTCAGCTACTGGATGAGCGTTATGCGATCCATTTATGCCTTCAATTTATCAAGAGATCTTGCTTAACAAGAGACGTTGGTAAGTAAAAGATCTCTAAAGGATAAGTCAATGAAACCTAAAATGAATGTCCTTCCGAGAAGTAGAATTTTGAGTTTATTTTTACTAGGAACTATCAAAGAAGCCTCGAGATGGTATTTCCGAACTCCAGTTTTTGGTCATAAGGTAAGAAAGGCAGCTACTCGAAGGAAAATTAGTCCTGCTGAGTTGTCTGTGGTCATTACAATTGAAGCAGGAAGTTTTAGTATGGTAATTGCTTACAACTACGACTATCCTGTTCACCAGCATAATGTGTTCTATGAAGGAACTATTCACATTTCACAAATTGTGGTAAAGATGGACAACAACATCAGATGTAACCTGTAGAATCTTACAACCCTGTAGAACCTTCAATTTGGACGACGATATTTAGTTGGCTCTTTTCGGCCCTTCATTATTATAGGCCTTTTATTTTGAGAGTCCATAAAATTCTGCTCTACCCGAGAGTTGTAAAGATCAGCTGTTATTACAAGCATTCGATTGGTCTTAAACGGAGGTGGCGAATCTCGTCCGATGCCTTGGGTCACGCTCACGACTCAGACATCGACTAGTTTCAGCGCAAGCAGTTTTTTATCCTTAAATGAACGGTTTACTACTACTACACTTTTTCTCCTCGGAGTTGGTAGTTGGTAAGAGTTGAAGCTCACGTCTAGTGCTTCCCAGACAGTGGGTAAACATGTGCTGCTATGAATACGTTGTGATAAAAAAGGCGGTACGGTCTCTCGAAACACAAAATCCGGATAAGAACGGTACAGAACAAGAAGGGACGAAGCTTTTCACGAAGAAAATCACGTTTGCAAACCGGTAAAACCATAAGTAAAACCGGTTACGGTGGCTGAGCGCTGCAGGGTGGGATGGAAGACTGCACAAAGCAGAACGGAGGGAAACACTTAAATAAGTAACGAACCGGACAGACACAGACACACATACGATGGTGGGGGTATAAAAATGAAAACATCCTTCAGCAAACAGATCTGCTTCCTTCTTCTATCCCTTCCATCTCCTCATACCGCCATGTCCAAGTAGCACCAGGAACCAGGAAGGATCGAGTGCAAAGTAAACATTATATTGCGCCCGTGTCTTCCACCATTAGTACTGATCCTTTGGCACACGCATTGCGATGGGTGCGGAAAATGCAAACAAATGATAAAAACAAGGGAAAAGAAAACCAAATCCGATGTGAGCACATGTTGATTGAGAATAAGAAGAAGAAGAAGAAGGCCTGAATCTCTTTGAGGCCTATCACGAGCCCTCGGGTTTTGTGAAACACATCCATTTACGGTTTACGGATGACACAACCGGTCACCCGCTCGCACACCAGGGACAGTTATGAATAATTCAGTGCTATCATTTATGTTTTTTCTTTATTTTTGGCGCCCAGCCCAGCGAAACCGACCTCCAGGACAGTGCAGGCCGGCTGGGTCCCGTCACACGGTCACGTCACATCAGCGATTTTGCTTTCCACTTTATTGTTGCACCAACGCGCACCAAATGCTACCGAAAGGATAACGAATCGAAAGGCAGCGGGGAAAAAGAAACTCTGGAACCTAAAAGCGGGATTCGCTTACTCCCAGCACCCAGCTAGATAGGTGAGTGAAATGGAAAATGATAAAAATAAAGCCGTGCTGCTCTTTGGTTTTATGTTTTTGAAAATTGAGTTTTAAATAATTTCATTTCCTTCGCCGAAAGGGAAGGATAAAAATGTGAGTTTTTGTTGGGCTCGCCTAGTTTTACCGGCCAAGAGATTTATGCGCGCTTGTCAGTGTTTATCCATCAATCGACAGCATAAAGGGACGCCTGTGCAAAGAGAGACGTTGGGTTCATTTTGATTACCTTCGGTGATGGTGATAAAGAGAAAAAATGAATGGTGCACCGAAAATAAATATGGCGCGAATTGTAAACGGCGTGAGTGGCCCGTACTGCATATTTACCTTGGTGGTTGAAAATGAAAATTTTTAAAAATGGCTAACCAATGAAAATGTTTTACCAAGACCGCCCGCTTTTTCGTTTCGTTTGTTGATCTGTTTGCACAGTACAATGTGTTACTCTGCCTGTGGTGCACAATGTTGTGAAGCGCAATTCATTTGTGCTATAAAATTTAATAATCTCTTGCTCTAAAATAGTGAACAGTTTGCCGGTGTATGCTCATTAGTTCACTGCTCTAGTGTAACGCTTTTCATAACATTGACAGCTATTTACACAATCAAACAACCTGAACATTGGATCAAATTTGATGAACGCTAACCACTCACTGACTTTCACACACAGACATATGTACATATGATCGTATGGCGCAAGCAGCAGCTCAAACTGTGCGAGGCAGCAGAGTAGTGGACGTTGTTTGAATACTAATCTGCTTCAACACTCAAATCATTAGCTTGAGCAAACAGCTAAACGTGCATGGTGCATGGTGCATTACACTAGGCTTGGCGTTTTACCAGGCTTGCCTACCTGTTGACGGCGGTGGCGTTGCTGCACGTGATAATGTTCGCTTCGGCATAAAGCTCTCGGTCAACGGGAAGGTTTGCTTTTTGAGGGTCGGAACTAGCGCAGGTTCAAACAGATCATTACGACGGTGAACTGGATGCGAACAGTGCGGATTCGAACATAGCGTAAATTGAATAGAATCTATCAAGCTAATCAGCTGCTAATCCGCGTAACGTAGTGTGTGAGGTGGTTTTGTGTGGGGACTTCCCATGGTAGGATGTCCGGATGTCCTTTGATGCGGTGCAGTTGTGAGTTACATGATCAACACAATCGACTGTCAAGCGTGGTTGATGAATCTTGATTGGCAATGGCACAAACCAAAAGACTAACATTGGCTTTCGTGCCTCGGAGAGCTCAAATCTATTATCTTACATTATTGCTCACTCATTGAGACTCATTCGTGGAAGAAATGGTACATTATCATTGTTTAATTCAATTTTCCAACTGGACTAGATGCACCCGGTTCTCGTTACGCGTCTGCGGGGCTACTCTCGTATTATGGGCCGTTCATTAGCAGCTGGAATCTAATTAGAACTCAACCCGGTAGACACGGTGTTACAAAAGCGAGGTAAAATATGGCTCCATTCGCAGCTGGGACAGACAAAATTCGTAATGTTGCAGCAACCGATTGCTTGTTTCCGCTTGGCAATGTACGATGTAATCAGTTACGCCTGTTTGATAGTCCAGCCGGCCGGAACGGAAATGTAATCTGTTTCTATAATATTTGTCTAATGAGTGGTGGTCTCGCCACAGCATACATGCATGCACCCGTGACGGATAGAGATTATGATCGAGTGTAAGGCTTGCTCTATTTAGCGAAGCAGAGGTAACGCTTTCCGGGGAGGATATTTTGGAGAGGCAGAGCTTTGATTTTGAACTCAGAGATCAAAGTGATTTTAAAATATAAATAACTCGTTTTGATTAGAGAAATTGGAATAATTTGAACGATTCCCGCAGGAAACGAACCTTGGAAATGAAGTTATATTTTTGACATTTAAAAACGCACATCAAAAAGCTAGATTGGATGGTGACAGGATCTAACGGCTTTGATTTCATATGATCATCTCACAAAGGGGTAGATCAGAGCTGTTAGTAGTTAGAGCCTTTAAATTCGTTTTGAAAAGAATCAATAGACTAAATTGATATCAATAGAATGAATGCGGCAGAATGAAAGGAATTTTCATCAGCCTGACACCGTGATGAACATCGTAGGGCAGCTATCATTTTTTGGATATGTATAGATGCTTGGATTAAGGTCACTTTCAAACTAGAATCTCATTTAAATCTGTTGCTGTAGAGTATACCTTTGCCAATAGCATCTAATACTCCCGTAAACGATCGAATCTGGTTGAAAGAGACCAGCCCTGATAAGAAACCCCCCGTAAGACAACAAGCTACCGTTCCGGCGAAAATAGCAAATAATTCGACAGGAAGGCAACTGGCCACTGATTTACAGCAAGTACACCGGTCTTAAGGGTATGTAAACAGCTCGCTCTCCATCAGCACGAGCACCAAGCCAACTGCGTAAAACCGGATATAATCCAATTAGCAAAACGGGCCTCCGCTCGCCATCCCCATTGCCGCATCTCCCTTTCCAAAATCACTGACTGTATTTGTTTCGCACAACTAATCCCTTTCAATTCTTGGGGGTGAGCCGACTAAACGATACACGATTGCTGTCCGATTGTATTGAGTGGGTGTGTGGGAGTGTGTGTGTGGGAAGGTGTGTGTGTGAGGAGCGACTTCCGGACATTTCCCTTTGGGGGAGCTAAACCCCTTCCTATAGCTTGACGTGTGTATCTCGGTTGGCGGTGATTATGGTGCCAAAGCCAAACCATCACGTGCGGACCGAATCTCGACAGAGCACCGAATAAAAACAGGCCACAAGCAACAGGCCCTTTTTGCTGGCGTTACGAGGCGTTACTGAGATGCAAAAGTTGGGGGAGCGATGTACCATACCGAAAACAGGCCTGATACTGCTGCTGTTGCTCATTCTCTGGAGTGTTGATACCCGGGAAAGGATTACCCCATTTCCAAAGTTTGCACCTCCGTACAGGATGGTCCTTTTGCTTAATGTCTCCTTCAATTATACGTTCTTCAACCTTCAGTTTGTTTGCTAGTCTGTGATTGCACCAAAAACTGGGATCATTATGCCAGCAAGATAGACAAGGAAAATAGAAGATTCCAGGTCCGAGCTTCCGGACGTAAGAACTCGAGCTGGCTTAACGGACTGTATGTGTGTGTGTGTGTAGGAGCTTGATTGCTTGTGGCAATCTGCATGAGTAACGCTCCCGGGGCATCACTGTCGATGCCAGAAACGATTGCCGACTAATGCTTGGTGGCATTCGGATCGATTCCGAATCACCAAAAACCGGCCAGCGAAATGTAACCGTAGGGCAGGCAGCAATCTTAAGCTGTGGTCCGGTGGGAAATACGAGCCACGAGCCACTGCTTTGCAATTCGGTTGAAGCGCTCTGTTTGCTTTTGGATAATGTTGATTTGAGTCGAATGCCGAAAGGGAAACTCATCACCGGGTCCGAAAATGAGATACGAAAGGTGGGCAGTTAAGAGGCAAAGGGAACTGGTAGATACTGAATGAAGTGCAGCTGAGCATGGAAATGGTAATACTGCAATGGAATCGTAAATTTTTACGGTACAATCGCAATATTGCAGTTTCTGTTTGAATTCACTTTTCTAGCTTTCTTCCATTTTTCATAAACCTGTTTTTTGCAAAGGACGTTTTTCAGCAGCTTTTATTCATTTGTGACTGATAATCTTGACGATCGTTTTAGGAATTTGTTCCCCTGTTGACACGGTGACTCGTTTTATGGCTCACTCGGTCAGTTGTTGCACGCGAATCTTTGCACAATGAAACCAGAGCAATAATCGTGTGAAAACTCTATAACAGCCCCATGGCATGGACGTGATCCGAAGTTGGAATGAGTCGCCCTGAAAAAATCCAGATACCCGTCAACGCAGTTATTGGTGCTTGGAACCGCACTATGGTTTAGTGGTGGATATTTGCTTAGCAAACATTAGAATTAAAATAATTTTAGTTATCAATTTAAATACTCATTCAAGGGTATCTTTTAGTAAAAACTGTTTGTCAATAAAATTTGTGATGTGTGGAAGACGCATCAACGTTATTTCTTCAGGTTAGGTTGGCTGTTCATATGACATGACCTGTATAATCTATTTCTGTTTCTGTCACAGACCTGTTTATAGTGGCGAATTTTTCATTCTTTTACATTATGAGGCCAAAATCTCCCGAGAACAATGCTCATCATCACCACCAGAGGTATTCCTCAGTTTTGGACACAGTCCATGTCTAAAAGACGTACGTGTGTATTGGGTTAACACTCCCATACTTTATTGGATCACTGTGCCTCGGTCCTGTTCGCCTTACCTCAAAAAGTCCGAGAAACTGTGCTTCATTCCTTGGCCTCAACCTCTGCCCCCCTCCACCTCGCCCTTTCCACCCGAAAAGATAGCTGACCGGAAAGTTTATCGAACACAGTGCCACACACACACACACACACACACACACACACACACACACAGTGGATTAATCAGTGAATGGGTGTTTGTAGCTGTGACAGCTTTTATTGAGCGTTTGGGCGAACCGAATAACTCGCCCATAAACG
This sequence comes from Anopheles stephensi, assembly GCF_013141755.1. Classification (NCBI taxonomy): domain Eukaryota; kingdom Metazoa; phylum Arthropoda; class Insecta; order Diptera; family Culicidae; genus Anopheles; species Anopheles stephensi. The sequence goes on along the minus strand of NC_050203.1, from coordinate 85,999,816 downwards.
AGGGTCCATATGTAGTGACAGACAGGTTTTCCTCGAGCGAACGAGTTCCGGACCGGGTTTGATCCATTAGTGGTGCAACGGGGCGTCGACAGCCGCGTAGTGACATATATAAGGAACCTTTTTTGTTGCTGCTCATGCAAGTCAGCATAATTCAACGGAGCAAAGACTGAAGGTTGAATTTCGTTTTCATGACGCGTTTTCATCCGCCGAGGGTGGGGATGAAAAAAGGCACAAAAAAAGGGACAAGACACGTTTTATAAATTTTAACACACTCATTATGCCGTTGTCTTACCACATTCTTTCGGTGCTTTATGGCACCGACACATCCCAACTGACCCTCGGTGGGTGGGTGGGCCTCTGCCCGGTGCATGCTGCCAGAGCAGCACCAGAACAGAACAACAGAAAAACGGGTCGGTCTGATAAATCGCCGGTAGGCATAAAGATTAATTATGCAGGTCAAATGGATAATTATTGTCCGAAAATGTGAAAAAAGGCTGGGTAAAAACAACGGCCACTGGACATGAGTAATCCTCTCCGGAACAGATCACGCAACGCCGGATTCGGGACAGGATCAAACGAATCCGGGCGCAGGAAAATGCGCAAGAAGCAGTAGACGAACGAGGACGAGATTTTTGAAAAGAATTGCTACCGTAAGCGGATTTTACGCGCAAAAATCCTTTAACCCGCGTTTCAAGCACGAAAGAAGCGTGTGGCTTCTTGGCGTGGAGCGTGGAGGCGTACCACTCGAGGAATTTTGCATCGAATGTTGTTTTGGCTGTTGTCATCCATCTGTCGCCGCCCGCCGGTTGTGTTGTGTAATGCTGTGTTTGGGATTTTGTGTCTTTTCTCTCTCTCTTTCTCTCTCTCTCTCTCTCTCTCTAGCTGTGCAATTCCAGTGAAACACACCTGTGCCATTCTTTCTCGTTTGTTCGGTGAGTTTAGCGATGATTTATGATCGGCCGTGAAAATGGAGTTTAGCTGATTATTGCAGGCAGCCAGTGACTTCCGATTTCGGGTCACTGGGAATCTGAACGCGCGGATGCCTGGTGATTTATCCGGGCAGCATTTTGGGTTTTTTTTTCTTTTTCTTTCGTGCGGATTATCCGACGGGATTAATTTTTATGTGCCGTTGCAATGGAATGGCAGTCGTTGTTGATGCTTGTGCTTTGGTGCTAGCATCGCCAAGGTAAGGGATAGGCGGCTTGATTTATGAAGAGATTCATCCTGTGTTTTCCGTGTTGTTTTTTTGTGTGTATCTACTGGCAGTTAAGTCGAACCGGTCTATCAAAATTTGATGAACCAGCGATTGGACATGGTGTGGGAGTTGAAGTCCCTTTTTTCTCCCTCTCGGTACAGACAATAAATCTCATCAACCGTTGGCTGTTGTTTTATCGGCGAAGAAATATGGATGAGGATGATGATCCTTTTACAGCTCATCAGGTGTTTGTATCGTTGAAATAGGTAGAATGTGATAAATGGTGGCAAACTTTCGGAGTGGCGATAAGAACGCTTCGTTTTGAAAATGGTCTCTTGGCTGAATTTTGGAGGGAGCTTTTCGGGGCCACTAATTACCACACAATGAAAAATGTGTTCTATGCTCATTTTATGGAATGGAATATTTTTTTATGTGGAATTTGTGTGTGGACTTTCTTGAAATCTGTACGATGAAAACTTGGAAAGCCATTTTAAGGACTTTAAATATTGAAGAAACCGTCAATAAACTACGTGACACATTGAAAATTGTCTGCAAAATTCTCAAAATACAAAGGTAGCTGACACAAATCAGAATTTCTAGCATTCAATGGGTTTTTACAAAAACAGTTTTTCCTTCAATTCGCACTCAAAAACCAACCTCCTGCTGTATTATGTTACGCGACAAGCAAAGAAAAACACAAGATGCACCAGCAAAGGGCTGGATATTCATCTAACATGCAATGTTTCATTGGACGCTACTGTTCTGAAGCAGCACACTACCCTCGGGCAAGCAATAACGTTCGCCTTGAGTGGGATGAGGAAAGGGTTTAAGGGGGGATGGGACGCGAGGTGAGAGTTTGAGATTTTTCTTCCAATCGACGTCATCATCATCATCCTCATCATCGTCGCCCACCCATATGGCAGCACGGACCGGGACGTCAGTTGTGAATACCAAACCATCCTATCCGGGTTGCAAGCATGCAACTCGCCATGGCGCTGGTAGGCGCACCAGAGCTGTGCGAGCATGTGCAACACTGATTGCATCCACCGCTTCCGGCAGCCCAGAACGGACGGACACGTGGAACGACACGTAGGACACAAGAAGCTCGCAATTGCATTCTCTTGTCACGTCCATCCAAGGAAGAACGGGTCGCTTTCTTCGATTCTCCTAAAACCAAAGCCACATCCTGGGCTGGATTAGCCGCAGGCGCACCATTGCGCACCACTGCAATCGGGCTCGGGTTGCACCGGATCTTGATGGCCGGGTTTGCCTGGATGGATATCAACTGAAGGCCTACCGGTGCTTCGGGCGCCATGGAACCACCTCCTGATGAAAGGCCATTAATTTGCGCAAACAATGTTGTGGTTTGGTGGCATCGGTAATGGTGGGTGGGCATGCGTACCTGTGTGTGTGTGTGTCTCTCCCTCGTGGAAAGGGACACTGACACACAGCCCCTTAGAAAGCGGGTCATTGCCCGGAGGGTAGCAGTTGTAGAAGTAGCGCCAGCAAAGACAGGTTAGTTATTTTTGGTACAAAAAGGTCTCCCGAAAGAATTCTCTTTTATTCGCGTCGGTCTGTTGGTCGCAAAGAATGTTCCGGTAATAGGGAAACGAGCCCATCACCGTGACATGTATGACGCAATGTATGAGCACTGTGTTGCCCTATGCCCTGTGCTTCCCACGTGAAAAATCGTCCTTGTGGCCTTCTGTGTGCGGTGTAAGAACAGTTGAGAATTGTTTTCTTTCAAACTTCTGATGACGTACTGGAAGACAAATTGAATATAAGAAAGACAAAAATACGAAACTGTATGCAAAGGACCAACCTCAAGACTTCAAGCCACAATGCAGTAGATGTGTGTAGTGGAGGACTTCAGGGAGAAAAGAAACCCGCTGCCCACATTGGGTTGCGCTACCGTTGGACGGTACGTACCGAACCATGCTCACCACGTAATGTCCGCAGGCGACCGGAGCTGGTGTATCCCGGCTTTGATCGAAGCTTTTTGCCGAAAGCTTTGTGTCACGTGAGAAGGTTTTGCAAACACGCTTACCACGATCATGTAGGGGGAGGATTGTGTCGGTTTAGCTGCATTGGAGAAGACCGATTGTAGGTTCCAGTAAGCTGTAGGTTTCTCCAAGCAGCTACCCACATGGTAAGGTGTTCATTGCCGCAAACTAGAATCATCGAAATCCCGGCATGCTGTAAGCTGCTTACAAAGGGATCTGCTCGTTTTCAATTTAACCTTCGTTCGTTCTGCTGCTGGCAGAAGGTGGGGTAGCGAGAAGGCCGGGAAAGAGTGGGGAAACATTGGAATTGAAAAATAATAATAAAGCAGCAGGTGATTGGCTTTTGTTTCGAGTTTTGCTGCTGCTGGTGGTTGTTTAATTGAGGAGAAATCGGTTTGCTACGCCGAGAAAATCTAATCGCAATCAGAGTTTAAAAGGAATAAAATTGTATGGGAATTAAAGGGAATTGTAAACCATTTTTTGAAGAATTTACTAAGCTCACAATCAACGTTTGTTCAATAATGGAGACGCCTGGTAGGTCGTAATAAATTCCAGTTGTTAAATGCAAAAGTGAATGGAAAACTTCGAAGAAGTAGAGTTCCAATTGAAACTGTTCAGTGATAAATTTAGTTTGAGAAGTCGATGTAATGAAAGGTGAAAAAAGTAAGTCTGTGTAAAAAATTATACCAACAATGGAGACGCCTGGTCAGTGATATTAAATTCAAACTACTGATTCATTACTTACAATGAGAGCTCCGATTGAAATGGTGCAATAAAGAATTTAATTTTGAAAAGCTTCTGTATCAGAATGTAAAGATAACGTATCTTCATATGAAGATTGTTGAAAGCAAATACCAAGCTTACTATCAACACCTGCTCGACAATGGAGACGCCTGGTCAGTTGTAATAAATTCCTGCTAAGACCATGGTAACTAAAGCGCACCACTTGCCGTCCGAGATCAGCCAGGATGATGATATCAACAAACAATTTCTGAAGCCATCGAGAAGCTAAGGTGTTAAGCAACACCAACAAAAAAACAACGGGACAAGCAAATTTAGCACTACACTCGGACGAAGATGAACGACGACACGGGACCGGGGAGTCGAGTCCGTGTCGACAAGGATAACAAACGACGAATATTAATACACACGCTGGGAACACACGCAGATGTGAAGGAACGCCCCGGTGTCATTATTTTCTCCCGTCGGCAAACATTCTCCAGGCAGCGACGTGGATGTCCCCGATGCGATGGTGAAGGTGACAACACGCAGACAAATTTCCCGAGAGCGTAATCACGGTGACGGTGGCGGTACTCCTAGTGGTCTAGAGTAGATGGGAAAAAGCAGAACAGGGATAATTGAATGAACTGGTACCATCGTGCCAGCGCTGATGCAATCCGGGGGCCTGGGATGCTGGGAACGAGCGAGAGAAAATGGGTAAATAATTTTGTAGAACGGATTAGACCGGGATTGAGGCGTCACGAGGCGGGAGGTGCGTTGTTTTCGTGATGGATGAGTTCTAGAAAATAGTAGGTTAGTACAACGCCATCATTGGGTCAATAATGTTCGAGCCGCGTGTGTCGCCTTTTGTTTCAATCTCTGTGCTGAATTTATGAATATTATGTGCTGACAGTTTAAATAAGCGTTGACACGATGTTTCGAGAGCGCGGGGTTTTTTTTTGCTCAGACAAACGACACGTCAACTCACATGTGTCGAGGTTTCAAGATGCGGAAATGTCTCCTTCAACACCGTCTGGCACCGAAACAGCGGATGCAACGGAGCGCGCAACAAATGAGCGGCTTGGAAAGAAGTCTGCGAAAGAAAGCCGATGGTCTCGTTCATCGCACAATCGGTTTGAAAGCGGGGTTTGCAGTCTCGCCTTCGTTTTGTACCGACACTTAAGTGCGTGGCATAGTGCCATTTATCTTTTTCTCAGCGTCGGCCTTGGCCACGCTATCGCTTGGTCGCTTGGTAATAGTTTTTTAAATGCGCTCTTGGCCACACTTGAGTGTAAGGAAAAAAGAGACTTCTTCCTCTGGAGTCCCACACTGGAGTGTAAGAAAAAAAGGGACTTGGTTTCTTCTTCCTTTCCTTTTTTGCCACGCCACGTCGATGAACGTGATGGGACCATGGGCGTGGTGTGCTGGGTGCGGTATGTTTTGGGTGTAATCAAGTTAAGTGCAGGTTAAAACCGGGCTGTGTGCTGCAAGCGGAGAAAGGCTAGAATAATATCACCTTTTTCGCTTTGCGTTTCGCTTCCGACAACACAGTGCGGCGACGACGACGTAGTGCTTGTAGCTTGTTGAACGGGTTTCGCACTCGCCCCAGCAAGCGGAACAGGGAAATTGTTCAGCATAATTATTGCCTTTTGCCTGTATTTTGCACCGGGCCCAGAAGAGATGGAGAAGGGATAAAGTTGAGAAGGCTTTTCCTGGACGGTGATAGAGACGGCCATTAGAAAATTGCTTAGTATTTCTCGAAAGAAATAAAGAGCCCGTGTACTGGCGAAAGACTTAACACTCGGCCACACTATCCTGGTGCGCCTCATCCGGTGCAGCTTAAGCTCTGCTGTCGGTCGTTTTGTAGAATGGCAGTTCTGGTCCTTCTTTTCTAGAAGCTCTACCATCCAGATAAGCGATGCTCGCCTAGAGTAAGGTTATGCCACAAATTGCCGGTGTGGATTGGTAGTAGATAAAATTGCAACCGTTTGCCTTGCTGCAGCCGTGATGGGTGTGAGAAATCAATTATCAACATTTCCCGATAACTTTTCCCTGGCGTTTGTTCCGTGGAAGCGTGTGCAGCGCCCTGTGAATCGTACATTCGTTTGTTTCCATTTACCATTCGTTTGAATGGAGCATGGACTTCATGGTATCAGTAACGATCCGTCATCGGTAGGAAGCTCCGGAAGCAGCAGCAGAAGCAATGAAGCTGTTTAAAAGCTGAATAGAGGGGCGGGGAGGACACGAACTGCAAGTGCAATAGCACATATTGTTTGCTGGGCAAGAGCAAGTAGCAAATTGAGTGCGGTTCATCGGAAGAAAGCTCCATTTGTCGTGTTTCCGTTCGCAGAACTCCCAGTAATATCAGATTCATTACGCTCGTTTACTGTGCAGCAAGCAAGAGGATTATTAGGAAAATATTTTCTTTAAAACACCACAGGTGTTTATGTCGATTGCTTCGTTTCTTAGTAAACTATGGCAGAAATGAATAGCAGTAACGTTAGGAAGTTTTATTCTTAAAAATGTTGTCTTTTCTCTGTTGAATGTTCTCTTCTTCTGGATTTTAAAAATAAAAAATAAATTATTCCCGGGAAAATGAAATGAGTTAAAAGTGGGAGAATAATGAAAAATCCCAGTTACACAATTATCCAATCCGAAGAGCGTGTTTCAGTTCGAAGTATAATGCCATTTCATTCGCTGCAACTCACGGGTTTTTGTGTTTAATGCACGGTAACGAACTGATTGAATGAAAATTACGAAGCATTATCAATTTTTACCTCCACGGAAAACATGGCAACCCGCGAAACTCCCCCTTTCCACCTTACACCCGTCCCTTCGGTCCCTTTCCCATGATGAATTGTATTTATTGAGTGAATTCGGAATCAATTCGTTTGCTGGAACGCTCACGCTGGCCTGTGTACGCGCGTAAGCTTTCGGCTCACTTCACTTAACGACACTTATGTGTGCGGCACAAAAATTCCAAGCACGAACGGATTGTTCGGAGTTGTACTGCGAGCAGCGGAACTTTTTTCCCGCCACAACTGCTTTACGACACTTTGGCCATAGTTGAATTGATGCCGAATGGTTATGCTGCTTATGCGGTGGCTCGGGTGGCCCTGTGTTTTAAGGGGGTGGGTCTTTGGTTGGATCTTTTTTGTTTTGGCGGTGGTTTGCGTTGGGCTCGAGCTGCCAAAACGCACTTAGACGCTGGCAGGAGGCTGGCAGTGGCGGGCGAGGTCAACGTTACTGCCATAAATATTCATAACGGGCCCACATTTGTCTTGGTGAAGCATAATTTTCGCTGATGTATTACATTTCAAACAATTTAATAAAGAGCAGCAGCCGCAGCCGCAGCCGTGGAGGTGGGATAAAATATTTAAATTACATATCCTACACCGCAAATCAGGCGACCCGTTTGCTTTCATCGGTTTGGCGCAGTGGCAGATAATGGATGCGAACGCGTGGAGCGTTGGTTTTTGGTTGCAAAACGAGGGATTTCTAGCTAAATCCGCCGACGGGAGCTTGTTTAGATGGGCACGATGAGAGTTTATCGAACCCGTGTGCTGCACGCGTCTCGAGCCAGAGGCGTGATCGAATTGCAATAAAGTGAAATAGATTTTGTTAAGCGCCGAGATGTTTACTGTGTGTTAGCGATAATGCGCCTGAAAGTATGCTTTGACTGTTCGAATGCATTTTTTGAGCTAAATTAATATAAATGCTTTCCCTCTTCAATATTCAAACTCGAATTCAAATTATGCGAAAGTTCTCATTTTCTCATTCTTTCGCACACACACACTCATGAAGAAAGCATTGAGAGTTGATGAAAATTTATAGCTAATTTATCGCAGCGATTATAATTTCGCAAACCGACAAATCATCCCCCGAATGAAGTAGACTCGTGTGCGTGCGTTGAAGTAAAATTGCAATTTGGTGCTATGGGTACGGACGCATAATTCACCGGGCGGCTTCTACTGCTGCTGCTAGTTAACATACACATGTAATTTCGTTGAAAGCTGAAATAACCGCCGTACTGACAGCTGAACTGATTCACCCGGCCGAAAGCGCAGGCAGCGTTTTGTGGGTTCGGTGTGGTAGATTTTCATGTTTCTTTAAATGTCTTGCATAAATCAGACAGGCAAAACGCATGAATAATTGATTGGTTTTGGTTGCCCGCGCCGGGAACGATCTTTGAGCGCAAGCTGGTTAATGTAGTATTTTTGTTTTTGGTTCATTGCCGACTTCCGTAGGCTGTGTGGATGGAATAATTTCGTTGCATATTGCCAAATCACGAACAAAACGGTGCACGGTACAGTTCGGTTGGACTCCCGATCTGTTCAGGCGGTTTGTATCGAGCGAACATTTTTCGCTCCCATTGCTGGGCGTCGGTTGATTCGGGAGATGGTTATCATTATGCATAAGCCAAGATTATGCAGATGGAATTCGTCATCATCGTGGAAGCAGCAAGTAGCAGCGGAACCATCGTCAACGTGATTGGATCGAAAGGCTAGACTTATCTAGCCCCTTTGTTACCCACCCGCAACTCCATCTGCGGTTGGTTTGGTTTGAATTTTCCATGACACCGAATACCGATACGGTGGGCACATTTCTTCAATAATCAATTTCTGCGAAAAGCTTGATCCTCGGGGCCCACTTTTTTGCGTAGGGACGGTAGGGATCAGTTTTCTTCAAAATGGAGAAAATGTAGTCGGAACATTAGGGAAAGATAAAGTTGGCTGCAAATGCGAGTACATAGAATGGTTTTCGCCGAACAGGTTTTGTTTGGCATGTTTGGTCCCATGCCCAGGAGGGGATTTAAGAGATGTGGTCGAGTGCCACTTAATGGTTGACGTGTGGGCAGTGTTCGGTTGTGAAAGCTTACTGGGAGTTATTTTATGTTCTTTACAAGGAATGGACACTGAATCTAAATATGTTGATTCTTATCTTCTCACAAATTTTCACAAATATTTGCTCTCTACTTTTACTAGCGAAGAAACAAAATTTGAAGCCAAAGTATGGATCTGTCCCGAAGTAATACCTGGGAAGTTTGTGAGACAAGCATTCAAAGGGAAGTTTCATTTCCACAAAAGTGAGTGACACCAGTGAGTGTTTTGTATGCATTTTTTATTGCAATCTCTTTGTACGTTTTGGTAGATGTCTCATGAAATGCATTATTGAAAATTGCACAGATGGGACAGATAGCCACATATCACACTGAATGTGGAATTGCAAATATGTGACTATTAGAAAAAAACTTTTAGAAATAGCCGTTGAAATATTTGAACGAATTTGTCCTAGTTTGCCCCCAAATGTAGGCAATGTGAAAACATCGACTTTGAAGCATCGCTATAAGAACTGCAATAAACTGCAATCATGCTAGGGTAACTCGAAAAATAGAAACATCTCGCTTTCGGCCCTTGAACTCTGAGCAAACGAGCAAGTAATGCGAGTTGCCTTTAACAGTCCCTATCAAAATGTCAAAACTAAAATTATCCCCATGATGCTGCGAAAACTCCCAGAACACTTACTATTACGAAGCGTTCAGCAGCGCTTTTCGTGAAAACATATTGCACATCATGTGTTGAGTAGTATTGTTTTAACACATTCAGCCATTCCCGCATAACAGCTTCTTGCTCGTCAGCAGTCGACTCGAAAAACCGAAAAAACGAGAAGCGAACGAAACAGCGCGTTCTCCATGAACCACAGGCTTCAACGCAAGCTGCATTCCGCCGCGTAACAGCGGCACTACGGCAGTTCATTTAAATACTGGTAAACACAGTTTGCCGATGGGCACAGAAATACGATGAGCGCACCGAATAAATTTGACTACGGACCGGTTCTCGGCTACATGCCGTAACATTCCGACGGGAGCGCGCGCGTCCGATTCACACGTGCCCGAGTGAACGAGAAAGATACGTACTCGAATACGGTCGGTGGCAAATGGCTTCATCGTCACTTTCAATGCATCGCAATGAGCTACAATTTACGTCTTTGTGGCACAAGTCGCCACGTTCCCCTTACACATACACATACACACACACACACACACAAGTCTCTCTCTCCCATGCAATACCCATCGGAGTATACACTGGTGCAGCAATTCGGAAAACCATAAAATGGGGGCTTTTCAAAATGGGAAGGTAGTGGGTAGTGAGGGGTGTGGGAGAAGGAATTCGGGATGTCGGTGCATTCCGCAGGCGAAACTCGTTGTCCCTTGGGTGGCTTGGGTGCGTCTCGAAGGAGCTGCACATGTGGCGTGTGTGCAGTGTTGCCAGCGTTTCGCATGGTTTCGTTGTGCGAATAAGATGCCACACGCGGTGGAAGCAGTTGCTGCACAAAATATGTCGTCCCAGTGCCCAACAACACCAGAACAAAAATGGTAGAAGCTCACAAAAAGGCGCTGAGCTGAGTGTGGCGTAATTTATGGTGTTTTCGTATTTTGTAATATATCTTTTAGTTTTTATTTTTAGCCGAGTTGTTCCGGCAGCGCTGCGAACGAGGGCTCGTACACTGCAATGTTCACTTTGGTCGGGGTTCATTTTTAACAAATACCTTTTTAATGTGAGAAAAAAGGCACACATACGCGCACATACATAGGCGGGTTGCACTCTGCATGCGTTTTGAAGCAGGAAAGACTGAAGCAAACAAAAAATCAAACATCATAATACCCGGTGCGAATTGGGCACAGCACCGAGCCTCGGAATCCTTTCACTTTTCCAGCCATTTTTTCAACCAGTTCAACTGGAGCATGGAGTATGGTGGCTGTTGGGGAGAGAGCCGCCGAAGAGGGGCAATATTTCATAAATAAATGCATTTGCCCCGGGCTTATAATGTTCCCGCAGCGTAACATAAATAAACACATGATCCAACCTGGCCAGGAACGGCCTGTCGGACTCTGTCGGTGAGGGGAGGAAGAGGAGGAGGAGGAGGAGGAGAGGTCACACTGTATATCTCAGCGGTAAACCGGCATGGTCCGTGTGGTGGGCACGAGTTTTGTTTTCCTTTCCAGTCGTCTAAACCGCTCACAGCACACAAGCCTCGGTGTTTGTTGGCGGTGGGTTTATTAGTGTGGTTTCGTTTCTTCGATCGCGCAGTTGGTTTGTTTGGTTGAACTTTTCTACAAACAGGCATGGGCAATCTTTTCGGTCCCCTTTCAAACACACACACACACACTCACATATCCATTAGAAAGCGAGCCAAACCCCGGTGTGATATGCGCGATGATGATCATGATATTAAAGTCAGTGCCGCCCGCATGCAGCGGCAAACGATGACAATCTACGATTTATTGTGGGCACGCTCGGGTTGGCACACGAAAGACACTCGCTGCTGCTGCTGCCTGTTGCTTGTGCGGGTCCCTGTGGTGTTGGGTTTTGGAGGTTGCGGGTCAGATGTAATAGATAGCATTTTTATTCGATTTTAACATACTCTTTGCAGTTGAAGAAAACATGGGGATGGGTTGTTTTATCGGAACGTGTGAGATGTCTTGGAAGATGAAGAAGTGAGCACATGGGAGGAAAGTTGGAATTTTAAGATATATTAATTGAATGCTTAATATTTTGCATGAGATTTTCAGTTTTGGAAAAAAATAATACAATCCTACAAATGTTAATTCAAAAATATACTTTGTGTGCGAGTTGATGAAACTTTCGAGCTTTATCTTTTTGTGTATCTGTGGCTAATTTAGCTAGGATAGCGCCATTATCCTACTTTTTATGTAACATCAATAGGTGATCTATTTATTTTGTTCGGCACTGTAACTGTCTGCGCCTACCGGTTATGCAATTCGCATAAGTTTGGATTTGGAGCAACATCACACGTGAAAGCAAGGAATGAGTTATAAAATTTAGTTGAATTTTATTGTAAATCGTGAAGATAAAACGAAGATCTTTCTGAATCATCAAACAACGATAATATGTTTAAAAAAGCATCCTTTTTTCCGAAGGAAATGAAATATTGTTTTTCGAGTGAATTTCTCTCAGATTGTTTTACTTGCCTTCGAGATAAAAAACTCGAATGTTCTTTTATTGCATGTCCAAAATTGTTCTTGGGTATGTTTCTTATCACACTTTTCATGTGTCAGCATTTCGAATTCTTTCTTCTCGCGTGGGGTAAATAAATGGTAAACGGGTAAATAACAACCTAAACACAAACCATCATCAGTGGTTCTAGCGATGACGTGGAGCAGCAAGAGCAAAAAAATGGCAAGCAAAAGGTATTACGACGTCTTTATCATCGCGTGCAACCGTACCATATGCATGGTGAGCGTGAAAAGTGCATGAAGCGTTTCACACACACACATACCGGCACCACACGATGGGTTCATTTCCCACCAGACCATGCCACCCGGTGCCATTTCACGGCAAGCGCACCATTTGTCATCGGTGCTGGTGCTAAAGCTAGGGGAAAAGTGATGGAAAGTCACTCGGTCATGCATGCATTTCGTAGCATTTCGGCGCAAAACACGCATCCACACACAGAGTGGCGCCGATGATGGATGGCTATATTTGGTAATGCGATTCGATGGTAGAGGGTTTGATTTCATGATTAAGTTGCTGAAATGGGCTGGCTTTTGCATGCAGAAATGTTGTAATATTTTCTTGACATGTACTAAACTACTGACGGCAGTGTTGCTACTTCGTTGAAAGCCCTTTGAAGGAGTGTGGGTGATTTTCAACACAAAATAAGTGCAGACATCCGAACAACCCGGGCACAGTTTCGGGGAAGAAATAGCAGCTCGGTTTGCTAATCTAACCGCAACGCAACGCATGTCAAGGATTACTATTAATAATGGTGGTGTCTGACAATGCACCCAATGCATGGAGCAGCAGTGGGAAGTAGTGTTTTGTTCGTTCCTTTTTTTTCGTATGCAGTAAAGAATGGTAAAGAGGCTCACGGTGCACTGTTTACCAACACTGACATTGACTGGCTGCGTTCGGAACATTCGTATTGTGATTCGTGAATGATGGGTGCAGTGACAGGGAATACAGCGTGTGTAAGTGCACACACAAACACACAAAGGCGGGTACATGGCAGGTAATGAATCTTCATTTTCCAAACACATCCGAAAGCACAGTTACATTGTTGCACGATCGGTTCGCTTGTCTCGGTGCGAATGCTCGCCGAATGGAGACGCCTGGTGGTTTTCCTCGTCCTGTGGGAAATGTTTATGCTGCAGTTCATAAATCATTACAGGATACGGAATGGGGAAGGAGCTGTTGAAGGAGGATTGGGGTCTCTTCCTAAGGGAAGTGGATCCCCCTTGTTCCTTCGGGCAACCATTTCATCTCGAAAACAAGCTTCAAAAGTCGTTGAGGGCTTGTGTTTGGTGATTTGTGCTGTAGTGCGAGCTTCCCGTGCAGGAATTGCTTCCTGAGTTCTAGCTTTGAACGACAGTTTTGAAAAATCACACTTCTGTTGGGAAGAAACCTGAAGAAATGATTATCAATGTGTTCACTGAAGAGTGAGCCATTCGATAGCGGTAACTTCTCCGGTTTTCTGGAAGTTTTTAAGAAGGATCACTTAATATTTTTTGTCCCGAGTCTCAGCGGGCCTTATAAGGCGAATATTTACAACGCCTTCAAGATGGATGGGATATCTTGAAGTAGATGGCCGTGTTTGAGAAGAAAAATGACTTGAGCACCTTGAGTGCTGGGATTTTTTTAGATCAAAATTAAACAAAGCTTGAATGAGCGAGCACAAAAACAAAAGCGTATTTTTTTGTATCCCTCATATGCTCTCTTTCATTCAGTGATCTTTCAACGCTTCATCTGCTGCCACAGCACGGGACTTGAAGGATGTTCGAGCATATATTACATCCTCGCAAAGTATCACTTAGGGCGGCTTGGCTTCATAAGTTTTGGACGCACTCGTTGTAATATGCTAAGTGGATCGGATGGTTGAGAATTATCTGTTTTGAGCGAGAGAGATGAGGAGAGCGAGAGAGAGCGAGAGTGAGAGAAAGAGAGATCGGGACCGCTCGCATGATTAATGTTCCTCACACGCGTACTGACCTTCGCGGCTGGCAAACCGTTCCCAGGGGATTGGTGAGTCGTGATTTCCATCATGAGAGGCTGTGTGTGTGTGCGCTATCCGGGGGAGATATGGCCGTCCTTGAATATTTCAGTGCGTGCGGCTGAAAGTGAATAATTTCTTAAGACATTGTTTATGTAAACATGCCATGTTTAAAGAGAGTGAACCTTTCCTAAGGATGAATGAAATCTCCCCAAGAAAAAAGGCATCTTTTCCTGGTGGGATTGCACTGCCAAATGATTAATGGCGAACCATCTGTGAGTAGGTGTGTGTGTGTGAGTGTGTCTGTGCAAAGGAGGAGCAAAAGAACAAGATCTCCCACATGCTGCGAGAATTAACGGCCAGGAGTAAAAAGTTGTGAAAATAACAATTCACTTTGAGCTTTTTTCCTTCCGTGTCTCTTCCGAGCAGCATCAGCTGGGTAGATGTTGGCCGTCTGTTGGCGAGGTATGGAATTTGGGACACAAAATGTGTTCCTTGAGCCACTTAATTTCAGTACCGGCCTTGATTGTCCCCTCAGTGATACACAGCCTGGAGCCACCATTATAGTTCATTTTAATTTAAACCCGTAAAACACACACGTCTGTGGCGGCCATCGATTGCCCCACTAATCTCGCCAGCAGGTGGGAAAGCTTTTATTACAATGTTAAGCCGGGCTATGTGAAACTGTTGTGTTATGGTAGCTTTTACAGGAGTTCGGTCTTTGGATTAATAAACGGTGAGACCATATTTTGTGTGGTTTGTCAAATTCCTCAACCCCGGATGGCATGACATTTATGAATGAGTCGTTATCAAAAATTCAACAGCTGGTATTGGGGGTGGTGGTGGTGGTGGGTCCCTTTTCCCAATGCCGAACAGCAGCAGCCCAAAAACTAGTTCGAACAACAACCAATCGAATTGCTCGGCCGAATCGAATGCAGACCCAAGGTGAGTGATAAATGGGATCGTCTTGCTCGATAAATGATTTAGATTTGCTCGATTGCCTTTTACCTCGGTCGGCTTGGCTATGCCTAGTTCGGTGACATTCTGCGGCAATTTAATATGATCGTTTTCGTTCGTCGACATGACAAGGGAGAAAATTTATTATTGAACGGAGGGGGTTTGGGTTTGCGCAACGTCTGCGGCACCGTTGGCAAAAAGGCTTAAGGTTTTGGCAGGTGAACAATGGCGTGGAAATGTTTGGAAAGCCGTCATGTGATGTATTGGTTGGCTGATTGGGTTTATGTTTTGAACAAGGTTGAATGGTTAATTTAGATTATTAATAAATGTTTTTTTTGTGGCTGCACGCTAAATTGAAATGTGTTGTGATGTGTACACAAAGCGATCGTTTATGGTTTAGCAAGAATGAATAGTTTGACGCAAGTCGATAATCTAATTTAGTCACGTTTAGAACGCGTGTTTTGGTCGCATTCTCTACAGCAGCTTATATTTGTTTCAGCTCTTTTAGAATTGATTGATAATTTGTCCAGTGAAAAATGTGCTGATGGAGGCTACCTTACATCAGATGCTCTGTTTGATTATTGTTTGATGTTTGATAATTGTTTTTAGAAACAATAATAGTTGTGTTGTAAAGCTCATCAAAAGGTCAAAACATACTTCATAGTCCTCCAATGTTTGTGCCAATCCAACAACCAGGACTTTCTGGCGGACGAATAAATGACATTAGTCTATTTCATCTTGGGAAAACAACGCCACCTCTGTCCTTGTGGGACTTTGTTCATGATCAACCTCATGGAGCCTGGCGAGTCTGATTCACGCTTTACGATAGTTTGATAATCGTGTGTTCTGCGTAGATATCGTCATTGTAGAGAATCCTTGACTGTCTTTCAAACGGGACCAAAACATCCTTCTTAGAATGCTCCTTTTGAACATGGCTGAGAGGGTTTCGTCAAGAGACGGGATTGATTCAGAAAAGATGGTCTAGCACTAGCCTTAATAAGATACATGGAAGTCCATCTCACAGGCGCCCATTTGTTCTGTTGGTTTAAGTTTGACCTTCAAAAATAGGAAAACAGGAGCCATAACTTTGAAAATGTAGCACAAAAAAGCATCTCATAAAACAAGACACAGAACTGCAACCACAGAACAAAAAATCATTTAACCTCTGCAATGCACAGTACATTCACCCTTCACAGTAGACAAGTGCATTTAAAAAAGAAAGCCGTAAATGAAGCATGTCATTTGTTTCTGTACGATATCATCACACGTACGGCAAGCATTAAACGATGCGTGAGACATGCTTTGGTTGGTGAAGCAAAACTAAAAACAGCTACTCCCCAAGTCAAACCGTCACTGGTGCAAGCGACAGTATAAGCGACAGTAAAGCTTGTATTCCGAGAGAAAAATCACAGAAGCAGAAAATCGGTACATCCACACCGGTAAAGCCACCCAGCTACATTGACTACACCGGCTCATTGGCCATTAAATCTCTTTCGCCTTCGGTCCACACCCAGAAGGAACTGTTGGGGTACTTGGGGAACATAAAAATGGACAAAAAATGGTGCTTTACATTACAGTTAGTGAGCGTCCTCGTCGTCGTCGTCGTCGTTGGTAGTTAGGACGAGTATGGGATGCACTTGGGAAAGGTGATGCTGGATGGGCCGGATTGTAAAGCAAACTAGAACCTGGACCGGGTGGGGAGTGTAGAACGGGCCAGCTGATACAATACTTAAAGCTTGATGTTTATGTATACACGGGAGAGTGAGAGAGAGAGAGAGAGAGCGAACGTGTGTGAGTAGCAAAGTGGGGAAGAGTGAGAAAGCAAGAAGCTCTCCAGGGTGTCAGGTTTTAATAGAGGGATTTAAAATGGACAGTTTTATTTCGAGCCCTAGACAGCTTGAAGAGGGTTTTGGTTGGCGTTAGAGGGCACGAAGTGGCTCACATTTGCCCTTATTATGTGATCTTCTGCTGGGATGCTTGAGGGAGCAGAATGGAGTGAAAGTCGAAATAAAATTAGCACTTGTGATTAGAGCTTGAATCCCTTGGTGTAATGAAAGTTGTACATTTTCCATTTTGAAGAAGAAAATAAAAAATGGGGCAAAAATCCATTAACTAGAACATGTGTTTGTTTCCAGCGCTGTTCTTCTCCTCATTTTGCTCTTGAAGCCTAATTTTTCCCTTTTGTTGGACAATTCAGAACAGAAGTTGATGTTTGATTTTTGAGAACTCGTTAATTTAAGTAGAAATTAGCGTTTGCCAGACTGTCATGAAAAGCTATTTTTCCTGTTAAAAACAACTTCCTCTTTCTTGGCAATGTGAAAAGCCATTCTCATTGCCAATCATTCCTCTTTCACAACCAATTTAACCACGAGAAGCAACAGAAAATCCGGGGGAATTCAAATCAACCGGAAAGAAATCCGTCCGCTTAGCGTTGTCTATTTGTGTGTGCGAGTGTTTTTTCCGTCGGAAAATTCACCGCCAGATTAAAAACCATTCGCACCCACCTCAATCTCATTAAAACTCCACTATAATAGGGGAAGGTAATTTTGCTGGTAGCCCTTAATTTTTCTGGCCGCCTAATTTCCCCATTTATTTGCTGCCGATTTGTTATCCCGACGGTTTTTTTTGCTGTTGGAAAGAAAATATTCATTAGATACTAGACGCACCGGCCGAACCGGTTTGCAGATCCTGATTGCCCTGAAGGATGCTGTCTCGGTGTGGGAGCTGCGTGGGAAATTCGAGAGGTGAGAAAAGTGCGGGAGAACCTCCACTACTCCGACATTGATTAGGGTACAGGGCAGGTACGTGAGGGAGTTGTGTCGTGTCCGGCTCGGTGGTGGAAAATAGGCCGCTAATGACCGACTGATTTAGGTGTGAATTGGGTACAGGTTTGTGTGAATGCGGACCGTACTTGCGGTTAAAAGGCTTCCATCGTACGACGGTGAATTTGCAAACGGGAAGATACATCGCTACAAGACTTTTCCATTTCCACTGGTGCTGGGTGACTGATGCATCATTTGCAAGAAATTCTAAAGCGACCATCGCTAGCCAACTAACACTGGTGAAGAATTGGACGATTCGTTTTCCCTTTTCAAGTTGAATTTGTTTGCGTCAAAGTCGATAGACTTTTGGGTGGGGGCGAGGATACAAGAGTTCCTCGGGAATATGGCGGGCGAAGGTGGTGACAGAGCCGGGAACCAACTAAGCCGCTGTAATCCGTTTGGTCGCGGGGAACACAAGGGCTTAATTTTTCCACCCGCTTCCCGCAGCTCCCTCTCCCCTTCCACCCTGCCGTTCTATTGCATTCCCTGCCATTACCGGCGGTAATCCGATCGCAATCAGCCGAATGTCCAGCGCATGCCGTTCACGGTTGGACAAATTACGAAGGATCACTTGACTGACTCTCTCGGTGTGTATGTCTGTGTGCGTGGTTCGTTACATGTCAACGGCACACGAAATGTCGAACCGTGAGCCCAATCCTGGGAACACACTCGTAAGTAGAATTCGATGTTTTCCCATTTTTCATAGTTCACCGAGCGAGAAGCGAAATGTCTTCTGGTAGGAGGATTTCATGCTTCTTCCCGCCGCATCGCGTGATCGGTTGATTGAGATTCAATCCCATTATGCGTCGCAAGGAGTTTTTCACGGTCGGGGTTTTGGGAAGGGGAAATTTCTATTATCCTCTTCCTGGGAATGGTTCGCTGCTCAGTGTCGTTTTCACAATTTCATCGTTTCGTTGATGGATTTCTTTCGAAATTTGAGCCGTTTGTGGTGGTGAAATATTGTGGTGTTTAGTTATTTTGCTCGGTTCGATCCGTAGTTCTTCTTCTTCTTGCGAGTCTTCTTTTTGCGTCCCTTATGCAAAGAAGTATTATCGCTGGTTTTTCGATTGTGTTGAGCCGTCATGCAGATTTAGAAAAGCTCTGCCAGCCGCGCCTTGCCGATTGTTGTTAATCCACATTTAATTGAGAGCATAATTGTCTGCTGGAATAATCGATCGAATGGAGGATGATTGACATTTTAGCCATTTTTCCGGTAAGATGAGAAAGTTCGTTGGTGGGTGGGGGCAAATGCTTCTCTGATTTCAATGAGTTTGTAAAAACAGGGTTTTCTTGCAAGCTTCTTTAATACTATCTGAGATCGTAGCTATAAAATTATGTTCGCTCTTGTCTCGATTGAGCTGTTATGAAACTCGTCCGTTACTTGGCTTGTAAAATGAAACAGCGCTAATAAAACACATATGAGCTTTTCCACCACAAATGGGCCACATCACCACTGATATATCAATTGGCTTCCAAAGAAATTCCTCGAAACCACTACTTTCGAAACGGTCAGGCATCTGCTCTGATGACTACGATTCACAGCTCCCTTCGTTTTGGTGAAACAATTTTCCTTGGGCATTTTCCGCTCACTGGGCAGCACCGGACCAGCCGGTCGGACACAACTGACTCCCGAAACATGGTTCTATGGCGTTTGCAACAAATCTTCCAACATACTTTTGATTGGCTTTTTATGATCGCCATCATCAGTGTTACGCTTTCGGCGGTCCTTGCGGAGCACCGAAACTCGGTCAAGTTCAGTTGGGTGGTGCAAGGGACGCTGAGGGTACATGTCACCGCAATAGAATTGCAGCCGATTTTCACCAGATTCGCGTCGCCGATTTTATTCACCCGGGACGATCGAAATGCTCGCGTCCCACCGTTTGGGACCGGGTGAATGAAACCATAAGTTTTCGATGCATTGGCAAGACAGATGGTGACACTCTGGGACGGGTGAAGCAAGGAGGCTGGCTGCGTGAAGGTCCAAAGGAAATATGGTATGAACTCGTTGCTCTCGAGGCACTCAATTTTGTGTCGAAAAGGGAAGAAGTCCACGTGGTAGGGGAGAAAAGTTAAGCTACTGCCGAGAAGTGCTCGGCGAAGAAAATACCAAGAAAAGCGTAATAGTTGGTCGGTTTCTTTGAGCAGCAACGTTATCGCCATCATCATCATCATCATTATCATCATCATCGTGACCATCGTCATCTATGTCAGGATTGACTTTTAGTAGTACCGGTGAACCGTCGTCGCTGGATGTCATGGTACAGATTATTTCCCCCATTTTCCCTGTTTTGGCTCCTTCGGGAGCAGTCAGTCTGTCGACCTCGAATTTGTAACGACGAATTGGTGTGCCCGGATTAACTCGTTGTATGTGTGTGTGTGTGTGTGCGCAGACACAAACAAGCCGAACGAACGACTACTACCACTACTACCCTCGAGGACAGATAGCAAACTATTAATCATAATAGTGACGCTCCGATGGAGGCGCCTGACGCGCCTGGTGGGAATCGCTTGCTATCTGTTTGAAAATTCGAATCGATTCCAGGCGGATTTTTCGTGGTTGCAACCGTGGGCTCCATTCGATGTCAGCACTATCGAACAAACTCACCCCTTACGCTGATGGGATCGGGACATTGCTCGACATTGTGTAGGGCGAGCAAAAATTTAAAATAAACGAGCGTTTGTTTTTCCATCCGCGGAAAGCCGCTTGAGCTTGAGTGGGGAGGGCGCGTTGCGGTACGGACGATATCTGCCACTCAGTGTTTGATCATAAGGTTGGACAACAAAGAAGCGGGTAAGCTGAGTCGTTGATCCCGCTGGACAAATTACGGTTTCCGATAAAAGAGTGTGATTTATATGCGGAATCGTTTCATTTCTTTTTGAATTCTTTGGTGGGGTGGTCGTTGGTAGCCAGCTTTGGTTTGTATTCGATCAGGAACAATGTTGTAACTGGAGATCCGGGTGGTTTTTAAGAATGTTAGAACTTTGTTTCTACCAGGCACCAGGCGCCTCCATCGATGTTACAAAGTCTGCGATCGACAATGACAAAACCATCGGTTACTCTCCCTTCGAAGAACTTGCAAAAGAATCTGAACCACCTGCAAGAAGTGAGTTCAGCAACCGCAACATAAACTGGAAAATGGCCACTCCAAATAGTCGAAAGCTAGTATCTTCTTGGGGCCGGCGCGAACAAAAAGCGACACCACCTCGAAAACTTTCTGACTCACTTCCGGCTCTTTAGCGGTGGGGTATCATTAGTGTGTGTTTCTGGCGAAATGCTTTCTTTAGTGGATAATTACACTCATTACTCTCGCGCGCTCCCTCTCTTTCTCTTTCTTGCATTCAATCCCATTCTCTATTCTGTTTTAAAGCGTCCAAGCTCTGTCTATTTTATTTCGAACCATATCCGGGGTAGAATGGCCCGCAGGGCTTTTTCATTCTCAATTGAAGCCGTCGCCGAAGAGTTTCGGGAAAGTTTCGCCGTCACAGTCTGGGAAGACCGAGCAAGTTTCTTCGTTGATTAAATTGTTGATATTGGAAAAGTGTAATTTCTTTTGAAGTCCGATAAAATCATTCTCAACTCTTTAATTCAATCATGTCGTTCGGGAGCCGGTGCTTTTTTGTGAGTGAGTTTAGAGTGTTGGACTTGTCCTTGTTTTCACTCAGGCCAAGAGGCTTTCACTTTCGTTTGGCTACTTTTTAGCCGCTCGGTCTGGAGCCGGACCCGGGTTGATGGGAGAAGGAATTGAATTTTCTTATCTTGTCGCTGTCCAGACCAAATGACGCTGAACTGATCGACGGATTTTCGGCAAAGCTTTGGTTGGCTGTCATCTTAGGGTGGTTGGATGGCAGAAGAACCGATTTCATTCATCTTTTGTCACAACTTGCTTGTCTTAGGAGGGTTAGCGAAGAAACATTTCTATTCGATGAATGTGGGTTGATAAAGAGATTAGAAGACCATTTTTGATGTGACACAGTTTGAGCTGTACAAAGTGAAGTAAAAGCAAGATACAAAGCGGTGATCGTATGTTCATTGTGACATTGATATCACGAGCACAGCAAGGAACGGGTGCCTAAGCTTATAAATCGATCAGATTGGAAACATCCACCACTGCATCATAATCAATTAATTTTTAGATCTTCCTTTTACCCTCCAACAAACACTCCAACTCCGCGACAGGACTATCGTTGTCCAATAAATTGGTTTTAATAAACGAACAACGCCAGACGAGTGTCGGCGCAGCCGGAGTTTGCCGCCTGCTACCGTTAATTAATACAGACACGCGCGGCATGCAAACACACGCGCGCAGGGGCCCCTGATTGCAAAGCCCGGGACTGTGGGCTTGAAAATTGAATGTTGCTAAAGTTGGCGTCAAATTGACGGCAGGTCCTGTCGACACAACCGTGGTATTATAAATGCGCCCCCGGACCGGAGCACCGTGGACGACGCTATCATAAACATCCGAGCATCACAACCACACGCACGCGCTGCACAGAGAGTGTATGCAAACAGGGCTGAAAATTTAATTTACCAAACCTATACCGGAAGTGAAGCGAAGTCCGAGCAACGTGGAAGGGCTGCAGTACCGTGGTTGTCGGCGTCGTTGCCGTCGTCGAGCGAAATCACTGCAGCACAAGCACATGCACGAGGTTTCACGCCAATTTATGCTTCCCGAGCGGGCGGGCGAAATTTCGGTGGGCAACTTTGTCGGGTAAGGCGAAAAGTTTGTTCGTCTTTTGTACCAATGGCTTCTTATTACTTTGAGGGAGAATAAGAAGAGTCGGGGTGGAAAATTTAACTTTCCGGATCGCCTCAGCGTGTTTGGGTTTTCTTTGGCGACGTTTTTTTCCCGTCGCTTCTTTTCCGTGTTCTTGTTCTCTCGTGTGTGTGTGTGTGTGTGTTTTTGGAGCAACCGGAAATGCAAAAGCTATACGAGCCATACGAGTCAACGAGAGTTTTGTAATAAGCCTAAACTGGGCTTGGCTTTTGCAACCCTGAGTGGAAAAAAGGGTACAAGAAGGGACGTTTATTCTAGGCAAGGTAAACTAAACTAAAGCTCGCCTGCAAGTTAAACTTCGGGCAAAGATTATTATTTAACTTACCGGGTCTCGATTAGCTTAGGGAACGAAGAAGCCGGAACGAGGACGTGGGTGACACGCCTTCCGTGCAAGGAATGGGTCGGTTTTTGTGGAAAGTTTAGCTACTACGAGTGCAGGAAGTAGACCTTCGGCGGGTTTGCTTAGGATCGGCGTTGGGAAAAGTTAAACAAATCTCACATTCTCGTCAGATTTGATGATACCCTGCAAGCACGGTGCGTGGATTTTACGCTGCACGGAAGAGTGTACCGCATTATATGACGCGGTGTCAAGTGATTTTGAGATGAGAAGAGGCGCGTGATACCGGAAAAGCTGTTGAAACTGTTGCTTTGATATTCCAGGAATGGGTTAGGGACGTGCCTGTAGCATGGGGTGTGTGTGTGTTTTGAAGCGTTGCCTCTAATTTTTTATATTATTTTTCCGTTTTGTTATGTGGAAGTGGAGTAACTTAAAGTTGTTTTATTCCAATACTAAAAAAGGTTAAAAAATGGCCATCGGGAGCCTAGAAAACAGTTAGTATATTTTAGCAAGCGATACAGTGTATTCAGTTGCATACTTTTTTCTGAATGTGTCAATGTTGTTAAATAGATTAGTTTAATAAAATTTAAATTAATTTGCCAGGCACTAAAATACCATTCTTAATAGCTTTTTAACAATTCTAAAGCAAATCGAAATCTAAATCAAAACTTAATGAAATGCTTGGTATCATCAAGCAAATGTATCTCTGTTTGAAGTGAATTTCGTTTAAACAATCCATTGGAGAGTGTAAATTGCTCGATAATGGTATCGATTAATGTAAATTAAAAAAAGTTTATAAAACTTTTTTTTAATGAAAATCGTTCTAAATCATTTTCAAGGAAAAGCACACTGTTGCAAATACTCGGTTACACAAACCAAACGTAAACATTAAATTGCATACTTCTGGGCGTAGGTGTCAATGTGGTGATAAAAAATATTGTTTAGGGGGTTTTGCAGGTTGTTTTCTTTAATAAATCTCTAAGTTTGCTCTCTTTCTACGGCAATAGAATTTTGAACCATTTTCGAAAAGTTATAAATCAAGTTCTTTTGTTTACAAATAATTTATTAACGTACTAAGCTTTACTAGCACGAACACCCCTAGTATACATAAAATTGCATACCTTTTGGCGCATATGGTTACATCGTGCAAGCATTTCATTTGAAAAGTGGTGTTCATCTGCATTATAAATTAAATTTATTGTCATTCCACATTTAAAAACCCTGCTTTCAAAAACTTGATCCCCCGGTTTGATGGAAAATAGTAATGAAAAGCACATTAAAATACTTTGAGTTCATTTCGTGGCCGTTGGATCGATGCGATCGCGTTAAAGAATCGTTTCTCGTTTTTGGCGCAATCCCATTAACGTATAGCCATTGTGTCAATTAATTAAACTTGAACTAAATTATACAGCCTAACCCTAGGCAAAGCAAAATGGCTGTCGTTTCTTTCCGCAGCTACACCACTTTCCCCGGTTCGACAGCAGTCGCTCTGCGCCGCTGAACGGATAATTTGCTGTCATTCATTTATATTTAATGATGATTTCTGGACGACGGTTATGAATATCTAGTGCCCGTGCGAGCCCGCAAAATTTTTAAAACCCAATGAAGCCGATGAAGCGTAAATCGTGTCTGTTCTCCAACTCCTGGCTCTCGGTTTGAAGCACGATTTGTTTTTGATTTACTGATTTTCCGCAGCACCGCATCCGAGTTGAGCAGCGGAATGGATCCCTTCAACTTTTGCACCAAAAACAGATCTGTTGCCGTGTCGAGCCAGTCTCGCTGTCAGACAAATGTGGTGCGTGTATACGTGTGTGCGTCTTTCTCTCCTCGCCACTTTGGTTTGTGTTTATCGCTCATGCCGGGAGCGGTTGTTAGAAAAGGTTTTTAATTTGTGAAACGACAGCTTTCTTCGACATTCAATTTAATTTATATCGGCCATAATTTATCCAAATTATTTGCCGGATCCTTAATTTCATTTTCAAGTAGCTGGAAGGGCCTGTTTTTTTGGTCCCTTCTTTCTCGGTGTGCGTGTGCGGTTGTTTTGGTGGGTCAGCTCAGTTTTCCACAAAAAAAAAGCCGCTGGAGATTGTCGTCACTTGGCGAATACGAAAACAATTTGCCAGTGTGCGTGCATGATGTGCAGTTGCTGCCTGGTTGGGTTTATATTTCCGTTCGCTGTTTGATGCTGACACGACGCTGGTGTTGGTAAGTGTCGCGTCGAAACGTCAGCGAACATAAATTATTCACTTGATTCATTCACATTCTGTTCAGCTACGGGAAGCTGAGGGAAGCTGGCCAGAGCGACCATGTTGAAGTGGGCTACCCCAAAATGAAAGAAGAATGGACTCAACTGGACTGTGTAATGGGAGCGCGTTGTGTCTGTGAGCGCAACCTACCGTGGACACAGTCTTGGAAACCGCGCTACGAACCATGGAAACCGTGACATTAAGGGAGCATTCATCTTGCTAAATGGTGGTTAGTTTCATTGCAATTTTTACGAATTGTTACACCACCAACCATGGTGGTCCTGTACGCAAAAACCACCACTGTACAATTGTTTAATTGAAATGGACAAAACGAAACGTGTTTGTTTTCACGTACAGTGAACAGTTCACTACAATACCCGGCATAGGCAGAGAGGGAGAGAGAAATAAACCAACCAAGCGAAAGATTGGCCACCAAAAGTTTGACCGAGCAGCCCAAATAATGAAATTGCTGGTGTCAAATGTATTATGCATGGAAGGAATACAAGTGGAAGAAATACAAAAACAAACTTTTCCTTCACACAGCGCAGCAGTGGAAGCGTTGGCAGCAAATCACCCAAAAACCATGGCCCGGAAACAAACACGAAAAAGGCCGCGCTAGGCATCAGCTTCAGAACGCACAGTTTCATGAGCACCATTTTCCATTTCCATGCACTGAGTAATGTTGTACCTGAGCAACAGTTTGACGCAATTTTGACGAGGGTTTTCGACAGGAACCTGATGAAATTAATTAAGCAGTTGTTTGGCGGGACCAACTGAGCGACATCGTTATGGTGGTTGTCTATGGCCAAATAAGTTTGATTGGCTATGGACTGTTGGCGCGAGCTGCAAGGAAGTCACGGTCGAATCATGTAGTGTGAAAAGCTCTTTTAATTTAACTAAAGTTTAACCTTAAAACTGTTTAATCACCGCTCACAGAAGGAAAGTCGTAATGTTTGACTGGGAAATGCAGATGCAGAGTAACAAACACACATAAACGGCTTTGATTGTAATTGCATTTTATGAGCGTAAAAGATGCGCCTCGTTGGGTCTCGATTATGGGATTCCTTCCTAACTAATGACGGACGACAGTCTGCAAAACTCGAACGGAACCGACCACATGGGGAATTGCAATTTGAGCTGGCTGGTCTGATTGGTACGGGAGTTAGTTTTCTTATAGCGTGCCGGTTCCTGTTTCTGGTTGAGTTTTGGGGCCCGCTTTCCGGGTCAAACACGCTTGGCGGAGGCAGATGGAGATGGTGTTGGGGCAATTCTCATTCCCCAAGGCTCGTAATGCATTTGATCTTGTCAGGGCAAATGTCGGGCCAAATGTCGCAGTCAAAATGGTGACATGGTCATTATGGGTCTCTGGGTTTTTTTCTTCTTCGATGGAAAATGAGCAGCATGAGGTGCAGTTTTTAACGACGTGGATCAAAAGCGAGAAATGGGAATCGGATGCATTTCGTGAGCAATTTGAAGAAAAGGGCGTCTTTTTAAAGATGTTTCAGGAAATAGTGATTTGATAACTTACTGATTTGATTTGTGTGCTGAAGATGGAAAAGAGAACTCAAGTCTTGAGAATCATTGAAAGGATACTACTTGAATGGTCCAAGTTTTGTAGTATTTGAGTCTTCTCAAGCTCCATATTTTCTTCCATGAAGTCTTTAATAGATTTAATTTCGTTTAACTCCATAAGGGAACCTTATTAAAACTTGCGACAAGGGAAATATCGTCGACGTTTCGCAACTTTTCTGGAACAACTCGTAACATTCGATTCAAGCTAAATAAAAGCAATCAACAATTACAATAATTATCGAAAAATCGAATATGGATCTCATGTACCCCTCTGTTCCAATCTAACACATAAAGTGTCATTAGGACCTATCAGTATGTCATTCAACGGTAGGAAATGGCATCATTGTAGGTGCCTGTTTGCTTTCGTTAATGAACGATAACCTTGTAAGAAGGGTCCTAATAAGAGATAATTTTGGTTTGTTTGCCAAACCTCACCGAAATAAAACCAAAAGTAGAAAGGTTAACGAGAACCGACATAACATCTTTAGCCGTCTCCCTATCCAAACATGACGAATTCACTGACTGGTGTCCAACCTCTCTGCCGTATCTATCTTTGTAGCTATCGGCTCGTAAACAGGCACCATGTACACCGCCGGGCGATACCATCGACAAGAACCATACTCGTCAGAAACAACGACACCGACGATGATGACTGTGATGCTGAGGTCAGTGCTGTACACGATGAGCCCTTTTTCGACCCACGGACACACACACCGAAACACGTGAAACGCTCCGCGCGGAACGGAATGAATGAGCAGCTAGATGAGAAGTCAATTCATTGCGATAGACGAGCGACTGCTCCTCGCGGGAAAATTACATTAAGAAGCATGGCCGACGGATTCCGGCACTGGACCGGCGAAGCGCGAGACATCTTTCTCATTTATCTGAAATTATTTAGTGCCCGCTGGTTTGTTTGCCCGAGCTAATGGGGCGATTGTGGCGATGATTGCTATCTGCACGAATTTCGCAAACCCGAACGCCACGGACGCCACTTGAACGTCGGTGGCCCGGCCCGGCGGTAATCGTTGCGGTAAGGCTGGTAAGGCAATAATTCACACCACACAGCCCAAGACGACCAAGACGCTGCCGGGAATCGGAATGGATGGGATCGAGATGGATGGATGGACTCTTGGGCTGGGGAGGTGGGGTGTGATTTGGGGCGGGCCAGCGAAACATGGGCAATTTAAATGCAAATGAATCGTAAACAGTGAAACCGCGCCCCGAATCGTTCATCTCGTTGCACGTACAACGGTGTGGGTGTGTGTGTGTGAGGTTGTATTTTGGCCATTGGAGTGGTCCACGTGGATACTCTGAGCTTCTCGATGAGGCTTGGCAATAAGCTCGCCGCGGGTTTTTTGGTACAGCAGTCAATGATGATATGTGCTGGTTTGCATATGAATCTTTCGGGAAGCTACCTAGAGCATGAAGTTGAAGGAAATTAACTTCAGTAGTGAGAAGTAAGTTAGTTATTAATTAAAAACAAAATAGAAATACTAACTATGGTCAATACAGTGATGAAGTTAGAGGTAAAACTGTTCTTATCGCTAATTGTAGCACTTTCCTCTGCTGGGAATGATTTCTTGGACAGGATACAAAAGCACCAAAAGTAATAACGATGAGCAACAGGGAGCTCAAGAGTGAGTCAATGTTTTGGCTTTCGTTTCTCCTGAAAGCAAAGTTTCTCAGCCACAAGTTGAATTGATGAACACTTTGCAACTTTGACTTGCAACGAGAGAAAGAAAAGGAGGGCGAGCGAAAACACTAGACAGAAAAAAATAAAAACACTTAGCTTAAGCGTAATGAAATATGTTTACGTATTGCTTGAACTACACGGCGCTGTGGCAGATGCGTGAGTTCGCTGATACAGCACGAGCCCTCGAAAACAACACCATTAATAGGTTGGTGAACGGTGAAATCCAAAACAAGCTGAATATGTTTGACGTGACCGGCGAAAGATTGCTACTCGAATCGGTCGGTCGGTCGGTCGGTCGGTCGGTTTTGCGGTTCAAACTGACGGTTTGGACAGCACGAAAACACACAAGTTCAATCCATTATCCACTTTCAATTACAGCATTAACTTTGGCGAAAAACCGTCCTGTCCGCTTGGATGGTCGATTCGTTCCGTTCCGTTCGGTGTAAGTCGAAAGGTGATGGTATAATATTTGCTGGTGTGTGGAAACATCGGGCGGAAAAACTCTCACTTGGAAAGGAGATTCCGCACCGTCCCATCCGCTCAGGATCACCGATGAGATGACTGTAGAGGGATGGCTTAAGATTGGGGATACATGGATTGGATGGGATTTTATGCTTCGTTCGACTGTGTCTAAACCCCTTTTTCCGAGCTGGACAGAAACTTTTTTCCCGAACGGCGATGATTAGCAATCCCGTGGGGGAAAAACAAGTTGGTTTGGCTTCGGAAAACATGTTACGGCAGAAAGCATATGTCGGTCGGTGATGCTGGTGTTTCACCTCTCGTTTTCGTTTTCTATTTTTCGCTCCCATTATTAGCCACCTTCCAATATGTCGAAGGTGTAAATAGGGTTCCATATGAACTATCGTAAATAAAAACGTTGCTCCCGTGCTTGTTGGTAGTTGGAGGATTCATTTAGGTGGAGTAATCGAGTGTTGAGAAGCTGAGGGATTTAAAGTTTTTCTTTTTGAGGAGTTAGGAGTTCAGTTGAGTTTTCAAATACTTCTCCAATCTTCTTTTTTTTAATGGATATCAAACAAGCATCCTCGAGTCGTCCATTTTCCTTCAAACGCTTCTCACACATTTTTCATACCCAATCCCGAGTAACAATAGACGGTTATAATTCTCTCCAGCGCCTCGAACACGAACGCATTTGATTGCTTCATTACGCCTTCATTCTGCTTTCCATAATCAACTTTTTACCTGTATGAAGCTTCGTACACTTCACTTCCTTCTTTCTCACTTTCCAGCAACGGCACCGTCCATTCACCGGCGCATCAGCATAAAGCAAACGAAGATCAACTTTTAATCGGATTACCGCATTCGGGTTTCATCGGGACGATTTTACACCTTACACCTGCAACTTTCCGGAACGACATTAAGGGCCGGAGCGTGATAAAAAAGAGCGCATTAGCACCTGCTGCTGCTACGACTACAACACCATGGCAGACGCTTCCGGTACATCCACCCATCCATGGGTCGAAATCAATTTCGAGCCGCATTCCATCGACTGCAAAAACGGACTGGGCCGACAGGCTGTATTGTTGACGATGGTCCGAATCGGGATTGAATCGGTGTACGATCGTTTTGGGTGCCGTTTTGGGGGGTGCGTTTGAATTTGAATAATGCTTCGCACTGTCGGCAATCGATCGGAAAAAGAATGCCACCCGTTTGCCACCAGCTGGCTAGTGGGTAGTGGGCAAAATCAAAATAAAAAAGCCCGGCTCCGGATGTTTTGTGGCGTGCAGAAGCACAGAATATGGCCTGGTGTTGGGGTTTTTGTAGTTGGGTCGAAAATACCATTAGCATATTTCATCATCACCGCTGAGACCGAGCTGAAGCATGCCGGTGGGAAGTGTACCGTAGAAAAAAAAAAAAACACACTGCCACGTTTCAACTGTCAGCAGTAAAAACGCAGGGAGAGGCCTGAGATATCGCTAATCATGCAATCGGATTCGATTGAAGGTGGCAGTATGGGTGCTTTTTTTTGGTTGTGTGGTGGAGATGGTTGTTGGAAAGAAAAATGTGTTTTTCCCGGTGTCATGTGGCTTATAGGACAAACAAATAGTAATTTCTTGCGATCGTAAAGTATCCATGACATGGGTATATTTTATTGAATATATGAACCGCTAGCATCATGTGCTTGTTGTGTATTATTATAAGTTGTTTATTAAAGCATATATATTTTTCTTGGTATGGTATGAATTTCATCATTGATATAAAGATTATGATGCACAAAGCTACATTTTGAAATGAAGTATTAGGCGCCTGCATTTGAGTATGAAGTACCAGGCGCCTCCATATTAGTATGATGCACCAGGCGTCTCCAGTAAATTATTTTTGAATGTGCAGTAAATGAGAAATATAATTACCATCATGATGGTAACAATTGTATCAACGGCTCTGGTGGCATTCAATACAACTGGAAGCTAATAATACAGCTGGCTGACAGTTTCCATGTCCGAATTAGTACACGTCGATAGCATAATTATGATGAAATGATTAACGATATAATGCGTGATTCTCCGATGTATACTGATAATACCGACACCCTATTAACATCCGTTAATAAATTATTACGAATTGACTGATCTTCGATTCTTGCTGAATATAATAGTGATATGTATGGGTTGAATTAATTCTACTGTTTATCAAATAACGACTGATATTACATCCTTTATTGCTTCATTTGGATTTAATGCATCTTTTGCCATCGAAACGTATACAGTTTAAAATTACAAAAATAGTTCAAACAACAATTATTGCCCACGGAATACTTTGTTGCTTTGTGAATGGTTGCGCCACGGATTATAGCATACCGCGAATGTTTCACACAAACGTCACGCAAGCTTTTTCGAAATGTCTCATAACCCAGTCAGGTCCACGAAGCTTGCTCTTTTCCTCTATCTTCGTTGCTACCTCGTAGAAGTGATGTGCTTGATCAATCAATTGGGAGGATTTTGGTGGTGGTTAAAATTTGATGAAAAAATCTTTATGGATTCGGTATATTTTTCCATTCGTGCGACACACACACACACACATGCTCGGAAACGTGGCATCGATAAGGCATTGCACACCATGGCATAGTGTCCTGCGACACCAAAACACCTGACCGGAGGGTTTATTGCAAGAGCTGACGGACTTAGCAGATGCCCCAAAAAATCCATCCACCACACACACAACCACGGCGAATGGTTAGCCGAGTAGCGCTGCGGACTCCTAACGAATTCGTTACAGAGGCTCACAGATGAGGCAGACTCACCCCAAAAAAAAAAGACGACCATTGCCATGCCACAAACATTTCGCACCATCGGTTACGGGGTTTTTAGGTACCGAGAAAGGCATTTGTGGACACTGGTACCGTTTTGCATCGTGCATGGGTTCGGTTATGCCAGCAAGTAACCATTTCCATTAATCCGCCATCTGACAAAACACGAAATGGGTCACCATGGTTCGATGGGTTTTTCCCTCCTCTTCTGCAGGATTGAGGCAGCGGAAGCGGAAAAAACATACCACTAGCGCTACCTTCCTGCTACACTGTGGGTAGTGAGTGTGGTAGTGGGTTTGTGTTTGCTGCAGTTTGTGATTGCACTTTTTAACTGCCCCTTGCACAATTGATGAGCGTCGAGCTTGCGACATTTTAGCGGCGAAAAATGGTGGCCTCAAAAAAGGCATCAAAATCGGCTGGCACCCAGGGCCACCCTCAGGGCTACGGGACCGGATTTCATGTTGTGTGAAACGTAGTTCTGAAACTACGCTTCCCGTGTAATACTGCACCGGAAGGCAATGGATGTGTTCGGCGGGTAAAATTAGCGAGCGAGCGTTATGGGTAGTATGCAACAGTGAGTGATTGTGTTGGGAAATGGCTCAGGGAAAGTGTAGGGCCGCTTGCAATAGAACAAGATTTGTTATTGCAAAATCATTCACCAAATAGTGGAGCTGAGCGATGCGGGAAACTAGCAATGAAATAAATTTGGCCTTGCAGTAGCAGGAACAAGTTTAGAGGAATGAGTTCGAATAGCTCAAACATAAATAAATATAAATGGATCACTTTTCGAGGAAAGTTCATGCAAAATTCAGTTCCAACAGGAATGCTTCCTCCACATGATTTGATCAGTTGCTTACAGAATCCCTATCTCTACCAATCTCAAAATGAAACCCTTTGATAGCAAGAACATAAAATAATTTTGATCTTACATCAGATGACAACAGCCTCAACAAGCAGACCTGTCAGAACCACGCTCGACTTACCGAACCGAGCCGAAAGAACGATAAAGATAAAGAGATCTGAAAACAATCTGGAGCTGCTTCAAAGTAATCATCTCCAGCCGGCAACTAGCCGGGTTTGCAGCAAGCGAAGAATTGATTTTTAATGTCTTTGCTCGTTGCAGTTGTTGCAGGCTGTCTCAGCATTATCGTCCGAATTCAATCAGTTTAATCTCTGTAATTGATCCGTCGGGGCGCACACACACACACACACTTGCAGCAGACTGCAGCTGGAGCATCTTTTAGAGTTTTGTTTTTCCACACGCTAAAAGAAGACTTTTTCTTGGATAATCGGTTTCACTGTCAGTTGCATTCAATTGCAGCACCTGTGTGTAGGGAGATAATGATGCTGTAGGGGATGATGAAGGGAGAGAGAGAGCGAGAGACTGAGAAAGATTGCAATTAAGCTGTCGGTTAAACGGTTCAGATAACGTCATTTTCAGATTGGAAAGATTAAAGGCACAGTGGCTCAAATGCTATTCCGGACAGCTTTGTGCTGAACATTCGACTATGACTTCGTCTACGATTTCAATCCATAAGGATCGATGTTTATTAGTTCTCAACACCTTTTTCCTCTTTTATATTAAAGTTATTTTTATATTATATCCCGAAGAAAATGAGCTGTTTCCACAACTCCTCTCAAGTGTCCAACTAGGTGTCAGAATTTGTGTTTGTTGCACTGTAGCTATTCCTTACTCCTTCAGTGAGATTCCTTCATTACAGACACTTCTAAGAAAAGGCATTTGGACATGACTGTAAAGATCATGCTATCGTTTTCTGATTGACGAAAATTTGTGTCTGTAATCAGGATCGTGTCTTTAAAGCAATACGGCCAGGCCGTTCTTTATGAATAAAAAAAAAAAAAATCAGGATCGTGTCTTTGCAAATGGCGAACATTCTGTTTCTAGAATACTCATCGAGACACACGTGCACCAGGGGACTCGAATCGATTGACGTGGGGCGCAGCAGAGGCACAAAATGAAAGAAAACAAATCATTCTACCACACTACCGGCTACCATCCAACCCGTATACCTCGTTTACGGTCCCGGTTCGACCGGTAGTTCATGAAAGGAAATGGAATTCAAAAAGGGAAATTAACTGCGTCCTTCGTCAGAGCTGACGGTACAGTTGAGCAGCCGGGATGATTGAAAGTGTTTTTTCGGCAGCCTACGATGGACTAGCAGCAGTAGACTGCGGGTGAGAAGAGGCGTTTGTGTGCTGTAAAATAGGTAACCTTATCCAACGTCCAGCAAACGCTTGAAGTTACTTTAATAAAGAAGTTTTTCGTTCGTCGTCAAGATTCGAGAAAGTTCGGGACAACATTTTCAAACACTTCTTACATTCTTGCAATATATGCAGCCCAAAGTCCGAACCGGCGAGAAGTTGCCTCAAAAGTGACGCAGGGAAAAACGCAAACACGTTTGCAAATCAATTACAGGGACGTTAATTGATTTCACGCCTACTTGGAAAAGTGGCGCTCGGATAATTGCACAACTTGTGTGTTTAACTTTTCACTTCAGTTTCCGCCCACCGAACCGAACACTATCAACAGGTTCGTGAGACGCGGACGCAAACTTTTTGACGCACCAAACGGCAAATAAGTGTCTGCAAGAGTGACTGTTATGCGCCGGAGGAAGGTTAATTACTGTTGATCACTTTGCCGAAGATAATGAGCGACTGGTCGTGTCTGGCCGTTTGATGTCTGGGCCACGGTCTGTAGCAGAATCGAGCGTGTCTCGAAGTTTGCTGCTCGACGGATAAGATTTGATGTGATTTTGAGCTGAAGAAAATGGAGTGGTAAACTCAAGTCTGTTGTAGTTAAAATCGTCCAAAAACTTCAAAATTTTGTTATTTATATTTATACAAACTATCAACACTTTACATGCAGTCGTCGCACACGTGCTCAAAGACAAATAAAAACAAACTTTCCCCAAGGGCAGGTTGGAAGGAAAACTTTCGCCCTCAACGAAACCCTCTCTCCCTCAAAACCCTCACAGACTCTCTGATGCGTTTAGTTAAAGGTGTAAACCTCGTGCAGGTATTACTGGCCACTGACAGCGTTGTTTTTAATTTTGAGACCAGTGAAAGAGAAAAGATATAACCCCCCGTTCTGACCTGGTTCTGTGTGTGTGTGTGTTTTATTATTTTCCTCAACCGTCATCAAAGCTGTTGGTTGGTTGGCTTTTTTACATACGCTAAAAACTTTTTCGCCCGTTTTTTCCTTGACTGCCAGTGGAAACTTATTTTCATTTACTGGACGTGAAACAGGATTTGTCTTGCTTGTTGTTTTTTTCTTTGCGTTTTTCACATGACTGAGGAAAATGTCAGTTTTCGCGATGTCATATAAAACACGATTGCCAGTTGATGAGTTTTGGCGCCTTCATGTCAGCGTAAGGTGAAAGGTTTAATTTTTTATAACTCCAGCAGGGTCCATGTCGAGAGGGAGAGCAAAGTTGCTGTTTGACAGCTGTGCGGAGAGTGCTTTAAACAATTCGCTCAGGGACGGTTAACACGTGTGGAAAACAGCTTTAAACTTTGCACTCAATTTAGGTGAGATCGAGCCGAGATGAGTCGGGTATGAATATTCAAAACGACCGTTAAAAGGGTGTTCGGGAGATGTGTATTAATGGCTGTTGTGTTTACAATTCAAATCTTGATCGAAATTTCTTGACTTAAAGTTGGTTTAAGCAAAGTCCCGAATTTTGAACTACTTTTAGCCTTTTCATGTACGGCATGAAATACACAGTCGAGAAGAAACCGATTCTCTGTGTAACACATCGGACTTCTTGATCTTGACGGCAAGATAAAAGGGTCATTTGTTTCTCGCCCGAAGCCTTGAGGGAAGGGCGGGTGTTAGTTTTACTATAAGGAGCCCTTTGAATGAATTATTCAGCAGTGGAAACCCCGTCTTTCGCTTTATGAGATGATTTCCATCCATTAAACTACATCCCTTTCGTTCGAAATCGATGGTTGGGCTCGAAGGCTGCCCTTTTTGAAGTCACCGTCAAATCACCCGCTGGCGTAGATATTTGGGCTAATGATGTGAACCTAAAAGCCTATCAAGCAGTAGCACCAGATGCATGGCTTTCCCACCAAGGATCGGTTTTGGCGAGCCGATGTCTCGCGTGTGGATCCGTCTTTTTTGTTTAGAGACGTTTCACACAATCAATAGGGCGCCTCAGAAATAATCTTCGTACATCAAACGAAACACATAATACTGTAGTAAAATTCCAGCTCATGTCTTCATTATGCTTCCATATGGTGCGTGTCTCGATCGAGGTTCGAGGTGTTGCTTTAGTACGATTGCACCCGAGGGCTCTGCGCGTAAAAGCTGTGGTGTCATTTTTAACAGATAATTAAACTCTGCGAGGCAGCCGCCGAGTCGAAGGCATCGATCTGGGTTGAGGCATGAAGCGTGTGCGAGTGTGTGCTAGGGAGTGTGTTGTTCAATCAATAGATTGTTTAACATTTCGCAAACCTCCTCGCCCGAAGCGCTGTAATGAAATTCTTGGTAAAGCATCTAGGCACGACGACGAAGGCGATGGCAGAACAAAATGTTCATTAAAAGCCAATTTCGTACATTTCGTTTGCTTTCGTTTGCTTTGTGTTAAAACACGTTCAATTAAGAGGTGCGTGTGTTGCGTTGTTATTGCTGTTGTTCGGTTGAGGCTTTTCGCGGGAAAATCTTAACGCATGATGTCTAGGCAAAGTTCGTATTAGATTGCCTAACGAAAAGTAAACGATCACATAACGCTGGTTCGTTACATAAACTGAATTTCAAAAGAAGGTTCTCGGAATTATTGCGAGAGCTTTTTAGCGTATTTGAAGAAGAAAATAGAAGAAAATTGTGTTGATATAACGTATCGATGGAAAATCTGCCCCCGGTAAGATAGGCAACTTTTAAAAGTCATTTGTGTAGAAAAGTGACTGGGTAGTATTACTAGCGCCATCCATGTATCGGATATCTACTTAGACATTGTGGTGCACTTTCAGGTTAACAGTTGATGTTTTAGTGCACATAAGAAAATCTTAAATCATCCCAGAAAAGGGATTGGTTAGTCGAAGTCAAAGCTGAGGTCTAAGCATTATACAACACCATGGTGATGGTGCTTGTATCAGATGATGATGATTAAAGGTTTAACAGTTACTTTTTATCCTGGAAAAAGGAGCCGAGCACTGGCATTGAATCTGAAGCATAACTAGTAAGTCTCGGCGATTTTCTTTGAATAACGAGTACAAAAAGATCTAATCAGACTAATAGATTACGAAAAGAGTTGGATTTTTCCAAGGAAACATGGTGCTCAGTTACCAAGATGAAGTAGAAGACATAAATTAATAGTTAGTGGAAAAAACTGAAGCTCCACAGTCAGAGAATGATTGTTAAGTAGGTAGAAATGCTAAAAAAAGCAACGTTGGATTTGGATACAATTTCTAGGCATCGAAGAAGTTTCGAGAAGAGCAAATTCAACTAACATAGGCTTGAAGGTTTGTTCCACTACCGTAACCATAGCCAATAACAAAGAATCGGACATGTAAGACGAGCACGAGTTTGTCCTAAGGGAGCTATCATGTCAGAATCGACACAGATTGCGGCTTATTCAAAGTCTTTTCGCATTGTTCTTACCGCAGTTTTCGAGGTCTTTCAGAAACCTATTAGTCCATGTCTGGATTTCTTTGGAAGGCTTGAATTCTTTGTTAAAAGAATCCCTATCGTACGGCATCTTTATGCATAAATTCGGAGTTATAATTAATCGATTCAAACCAACTGGATAAACAAATCTTTCCCAACGCGCCTGACCGTATGCAGTATGAATACAAAGGCAGCACGCTCAACAAACGGAAGGGCTAAACGCACGCTAGTAATCAATATGCTTTCAAGCAACGCACACTCACTCAAACACACTCACACACCCACCCTAAAGGTAATCATCGGCAACCGAACAATGGCAGAAGAGTGCAAATGTAAATGAGGTAAACATTTTCCCCGTTCTGTTTGCGTTGTTCGGCTTGATAACCGGAAATTCATCCACCAGCCTTTTGAAGCGAGTGGGTCAGGTGTTGTTTTGCGGTTGAGTACGTGCGAAATAAGGTACAGGTAAGCGTGGCTAAAGGTCTTACTACACACAAACACACACGCGCACGCGCTGAGCTAATGTCTTACGTGAGAAGGGAAAACCCGAGCAGCCTTTTAACGGTCCATTCACCAGTAGCACAATCTATGTCCTGTGGCTGTGGCTCACTTTCTTCGGGTTTTCTTCTCCGGTCGAAAGGTAAACATTGGAAGCCCGGGATAAGCGGGTTAGGGAACCGGTCGTGTGTTTTCCTTTTTTTGGTGCATGTTTGGGAGGTACCCCTTGATACAGATACAGGCAGCAAACTAGCATAAGCGCGTTTGGCTTCCTTCGGGCGGCGAAAAATCCGACGTTTCGGTTCGATTCCGCCCGGCTGTGTGTGTTTAGCATTTGCGGTTGCATTAGTTAAACAGGGGGGATGCAAGGGTAAAAGTTCGCAAAAGGGGTTAAGAAGGGGAAAAATACAATCCTCTTGATTTCAACCGCCCTGCAGGTTGGTTATGGCCACGTTCAGCGGTTCGCCTAATCCCTTTTTCTACGTCCTGCTGATTACCTTTAGCCTCGGTGTCGCTCGCCATCGTTTATGCTGCGTTTTGTGCCTGGTGCCGCCGAGAGTTGTGGTGGCCGCCCAACACCAAGTGACGCTGCCATCGGACAGACAAAAGACGGTGGGTGGTGGTTAGGGACAGGAGTAAGGTGGGGGACGGCTACGCCTAAGTGCTGAAAACCATTAATGGAGCAACCATGGGGCCATGGGTTTGAAAAATGGTTTCAGATTTACGTGAAGCCGCACACACCGGGCGAACACACTGGGTCGCTTGCGGGCGTTTTTCCCCCCTTTCGCATTTCTTGCCTTCCACCCCTTCTCTCCCTCTTCTTGCAGCACAAAACGTCAAACGAAGCAAGTGGCATGGCGCGGCACACGGGAGAGAGAGAAAAAAAGGTTTTTCTATTTGCGATATCATGCGCTGCCTGGCCCGCGTGTTATTCTTTTTCTTCGTTTTTGCTTGTTTTCCCTATTCTCCTTCTCGCTTTCCCGCTCGAAATCCCCATCCCCCCCGGGAGGTGGCGGTTCTTCCTTTAACTGTCCGTTTGTTTAAGCAGCTCCTGTTTTGTTTTTTAGCCTCCGCAGCAAACGATACCCATTCTCATTTCCCAGGCACCAGCGCCAGAGGACCTCCGGCCATACCAACCCAACCCAACCGAACCCAACCAACACAACCGGTACTGATTTAGTTCGGGAAAAAGCTTTAGTGAGAGGGCCGGGAAACCGCACGGACTGCAGCACTGCTCTTTTCCCTTTTATGTAATTTTTTTGTATTTATGTGTGTGGCGCTTTCCTTTCCACCGAACGCTTTGCCAGCGATGGATGTCAGGACAATGTCCTCCGGGTTGTCATAAATTACGCTTAACGAAACATACACACACAGACGGAGAGAAAGAGAGAGAGAGAGAGAGAGAGAGAGCGAGTGGCATTTCGGCTTAAGCGGATTGGCCATTTTGGAATCTCATTTGGGCAGTTGGCTGCTGGTTTTCGGGGAGGATCCAAGGAAAAGAAGGCCAGGATTTTTTGTTTTCGGAGCTCTGTTTTGTTGGCGGTGTATTTCTTTCCCGTTATCAGGTTACCCACACACGCAAACAGGTAGTGGGTTCAATCTCCCGGGGATAGGAAAGGATAACGTTTTTCTGTGCCTGTTTCTTGTCGGTGACCACTATGATTGTCTAGACGCCGGCTAGAATTGAAACAGATTGAAGCGGAACCCCCCCTCACTCGAGTGTCATTAAAATCGAAGCACATCTAATGGGGTGGGCGCTTTCATTTTGACAGGTGTCATTAGGGTCATATTGTTTTTTGTTGGACTTGGGGATCCTCCAGTTGAGGGGCTTCACCAGGGTGACAAAATCGGATCAGTTTTGTATGTATTCTAATTTCTGTGTAGTGTTTGTTTGCTCTCACTAGGAAAACCCAAAGAAATTTATTTCTCAACGCTCAATATCGCGGATGAAAGTATGAGCGTCAGCAGCAATAGTAGCTTGTGCTAAAAATGGCCAACCAAGAAAAAGAAAGGAAATTCCGAAAACAGAACAGCAAACCAGACCGGATAGGCAGTGGGAAGTGTTGCGGGTTCAGAGGTTCGCCCACCGTCGTGGAAAACTTCACCAGACGTATCCGGGCTTGCTTGCGTTTCGGTTTATTCGGCGCTTTTCACGCCCAAACTGACGCACACAGCTGCTGTCCCGGCTTCCCAGTAAAGCGGACGGAACGTCCGCGGTCGAAGATTAATTGTAATGGCTGTCGGAATGCGACAAACATTTCTCTTCGACAGTTACTTCCACGTCAAGGGGATCGGCCGATGGGCAGGAAGTGTGGTGTTATTGTTGTTATCATTATTCTTCCTCTTTGCCGGACCACGTGCAAAGATTCTGCGTGACAATTTTTATGATTTCCATGCCATCCATGTGGCGTTTTGCTTTCATTCTCTGCCCTTCTCTTTCTCTCTCTCATTCTCACACTCTCCCTCGTTTTGTTTTGCCGCAGATCGAACGCTTTTCTTCTGAAAATATAGTTAAATGCGTGGTTTGTTAGCTTCACCAGCATTCGCTGAATGGAATTTAGTCGAACCGGATGAAAGAAAAAGGTATTTATTGAAGACGCGTGAAGCAAAACAGAACCAAAGAGAGGTGGAAAAATATTTCCTCTCAAAAGATGGCTGAAAATGGTTAGTAAATAGAGCCATTTTTATTCGAACTTAATCGAACAAGCTATGGGGGAGTTAGTGGTTGAAAGGTTGATCGGAGATTGTGTCAGAACTCTGCTCAAAATTTAAATATGTTGAGTTCCACAGAAGATTTCCATCCCATTGCCTCATCCAACAAGACGTTGCACTACAATCACTTTATTTCCATCTTTTCCATGACTCCCTTCTTGCTTCTTCGTTGCGTTTTAAATGAATCCTCACGGTGGTTTGGCGGGTTCCCCATTCAATGTCAACGGGAGAATTCGTATCGATGGGTTGGTTCGGCCCCCGAGATAATCCGTCCATTATTGCTCCCTAAACGAACCCGTAATTAGAGCTCGGAGGATTATGGCCCAGAAAGTGGTAGATAAAGTGAGAGCCCCGAGTTTCGGCGCTGAAAGCTTTCAGGAAGCGTTTGTTGGCGATTCCATGCAGTCGTTAGCTTTTCCGGGTGATGATGAGGTTTTTCTTCGGTCGGGCGTACAACGCAGTGGAATGTGGGAATAGTAAATTTTGTATTTGAGTGTAATAACTGAGCGTTCGGAATGGTGTCATTAGTACGCGTGCTTTGTGTGTGTTGGTGTGTGCGAAGTGAAAGCTTTTCGGGAAACATCAGACTATGGAGAGTTAACAACGTAATTGATTGTGTTCGCACACCACGCGATTGGTGCGATAAAATATAAATGAATTGGCATGTAACAGGATATGTAAATGTGCGTCCAATTTTTAATTTAAAACTTGGAGATATTTCGGAAAACGGATGTAATTGATTTGCTTTCGAGTTTCCAGCCAAAATATAAATTAAAAAATGTAACTGTTACGCGAGATTCGATCTTGATACGTTGAGCTGTCAGAGGATTCTCATTAAAACTTCAATCAATCACACGGACAGTGACAATTATCGTTGATCAGAGTCCCTTTTTTGCTGGTTGAAGAGAGGTCGAGCGTAAAAACAACTTCATCCAAAGAGGATCAGTTACCGGTATTGGTGAAATTTTATTGATTCAAA
The DNA here is from genome assembly GCF_013141755.1 of Anopheles stephensi. Taxonomy (NCBI): domain Eukaryota; kingdom Metazoa; phylum Arthropoda; class Insecta; order Diptera; family Culicidae; genus Anopheles; species Anopheles stephensi. The sequence continues at coordinate 85,958,402 of NC_050203.1, read as the reverse complement.
AATGCACCAATAAGCTCATGTTTACATTAAAATCGTGTTTGTCGAACATCAAAGCTAATAATAGCAGGTTGTAAACAAGGGAGGATTATTTTTGACATGTTCAAGAAATCAGTTCATCTTACTTGTTGTTTCAATCGCAGTTCAGCTTCAAAGACCATTCTTTTCCAAATGAAAGAGTTTCCGAGTAACAGCAGATGAGTGAATCGCTGAGTTTTAGTACAGATCCGAGGAGTGTTTTCGCTTGAGCGCCCGAGTAACTCAATGAGCAGCCCTCTCACCGGCACTCAGCTGCACTTGCTCTGTTCGAGTGTTTTGCACTTGCAAATTGCTGCTTTTTCCATGTAGCTCATGGCCGTGAAAAACAATTTTCCCACGGCAAGCTGGGCTGAGAGTCGTTGTTTTGGACGGGTTATCTATGGTGTGGGTTTCCGCTTAAGATGGATGAAAATATTCCTTCATTCTCTCCGTCGTTTTTTTTCTGCTCTCGTCCGAGCAATGGGATTGGAATGTTGTCACTTTGGATGAAATTAGATTTAAATTTATATGAATTGTTGCGCTTAAAGGGATGACGCTTGTTTGACTAGCTTCGCTTCGGTAGTACCATCACGTACTTGAAGGTCAGCTGGTTAACTCGGACCCAGCGAAACTTGGACTGGAATGCGGATCATCGATCAGAGTTCCGGGGGAATCCGTTTGTTTGGCATTCTGTGAGCATAAAATTTGATGTGCCATGATTGAATGAATGATGAATGGAATCGGAATCGGTTGTTTATAGTTATCGGCTTCACCAGCCATGATTTTAAAGCAAAACAGGACACTATTACCGCTAATCATCGTTCATGGAACTCGCTCATAATCCATAACCTTAATGTGATGTAAAGCGGAAGCCCGGTCTGAATAATTAAGCCGTGCCTAATGGTTGATGTCAGTCCATCTGTCAGTTATCGTTCACTTTTAAGTGTTGTTTGTACGATGCACAACTAGCACTTTTAGCTGCCCTTTCGATCCCAAAGCCGGACACTTTAGCTGGGCGTTTAAAATATGTATGGAACGTGCCAACTAACTGAACTCGTTTCCAATAATTGTAATGCTCCCGATGGCTTTCTGTGTGCGTTTGTTAATCGATATTACAGCAACAAAAAAAAAAAAAAAAACACAAATGGAAACTTAATTCAGCACACATATCTCTCACCCAAGCATGTTATTGTCATTCGAAATGGGGAGCAATTTCGTATGCGAAAGTAGTTTGCATGTGTTAAGAATCACATTTTCCATCGTCTGGCACGCATAGTCCGTTTTCCTTGGCTTATGTAAATTAAGAAGTAGAGTGTATTCTTCGTCCTTCCTTTTTTTTGAGAACGTTACATCTCATCAGAAGAATCGAGCGAGCTCGGAAGTCTAGTTTAGAGGAATTCTAGTTCTACAATCAAAAGAACGAAACTATTTGGTGCCATTTTAGAGTGTTGGATTGGGGGCTTGTTCTTTTCTTGCTGGAGCTTTTATTTGATTTGGCAGCAATTTGTAGACGTGTGTGCGCCATTTGGTGGACAATTTTCCCTCGCACTTTCCAGGACGTGTCAGTGACACTTTTGGCCTGCACCTTCGGAATGTGTCTGGTATTATGTTTATTGAATATTTAGACTTCGGTTTTTTGCATGCGACACGAGCTTACAGAGATCGGTGGGACACGTGTTCACTCGTGTTCAATTATTGGTTCCAAACCTCTTTAGACCACCGGTTGGGTTTGTTTTGCATGGAAAATGAAAATATGACGCATCTGACACGCAGAAAATGGGACTCAGAGCTGGTGCGATACAGGCGCGATCAGCTAAAAATTTATTAAACGAAGCGTCGAAATAGACGCAGCATCGCACGTAAGCCGCCACAACACGGTCGCTACGTTAATAAACATTTATGATGCTGCGGAAAATTTCGTTATTAGTCTGTGTTGTTGGCCTGTGAAAAAAGCAGCCCCGGCATGTGCTAGGCCCGTTTTTCCTGCTTTAAGTATCTTGTTTTTCCCGAATCGCTGTTGTCAAATCCAGGAGCCGGCAGCCCTTCCAGCAGGGCCAATTTAAAGTGCCAAACGGCAAAACGAGACCCGGCAAGGAGTTGTCATTTTTACACTTCTTAGTAACGGTTCGGCTGCCGTTGATTCTACTTTACTGTTTGTGTTTTGATCTTTACGTTTTGGGCTCCCGTTTTTTTGCGTGTGTTCTCGCAACTGCCGAAGCGAGAACCCGGAAAACCTTCCCATCTCTCTGTGTGTGCGAGAGACGCTTGGCTTTTGCTAATGCCGGTAGCCAGTGTTTTTCCTCGGAAATGGAGCAAAACTGGGAAGCGTTCCGTGGAGAAGGTTAGGTTTGGCCATAAAAAGGGCGAGAGGCTTTTGAAAACTTGAGCCGCTGTGAACTGTGCTGGAACTATGCCGGTGGAGTCGCTAACAAGTCAGTGATAAGATTGTTTCATGAGTAATCGGCAAATGGGGTTGTTTTTTTTTTTTTTTTTGGAGGGTTCCAGCTCGGGAAAAATGGTTGATAACGATGGTAACGTTGGGAAAAAGGGGATTTATAAAGATCGTTATGGTGCTGTGAATTGGTATTATGATTTAAAGTTATGAAGCTGTTGTTATAAACTGAGTCAGAGAGGGAATAGTTTTTTTCTGTGTTTTATTTTCACAACAAAGTATTAAAAAGACAAGTTTTAGTAGAGGAAAAGCGAGATAATGAAGGAAGAAATATTATTTCCTGCTAAAGGAAAGTTTGCGCCTAACTGTATGCAATGTGCATTACAGGATCTCAACAAATAAAAAACAATGGTGAAAATAACGATCAGAATGAAAAGTTTTGTTTTGAAACCAATTCAAAATCATTCAAAATGCAAAAAACCGAAACTTTTTGAAAAACCTAAAAACTAGTACAGGATTTGCAATAAAAGTTGTAAAATAAGCAACTGAAGCTTATTTCCTTCGAGTCGCATTCATCAGTGCACGAAGGGGACACATTTTTGCCACCAACATATGATACGATACTCGCCCGAAGTAATTGCAAGCTGTACTTTTTTATTCACCATTTTCTTCACACTGAAGCACTAGCCCGTAAGAAAACTTGCTCCATGAAGCGTCGTAGTTCGCTCGTTTTTCTTCGCGTTTGCTTCTCGCTGTGCAAAGTTTTCTGTCCACGAGATTTGGCGTCCGTTTTTCATTCGGGAAGAAAATTTCAATTACGTTCCTTCACACCAAATTTAGTTGGAGGAGCAGAGAAGGGAAGCTAACATTGCCCAAGGGCTTGTGAGGAAAAGTGGAAAACTTCCCCGAAACACAGCACGGCACGGCCAAACAATGGGAGCGTTTGTTCGCGTTTATCCCTTGCCGAGCTCTGTTTTCTGACGGAGTCGCATTTGATGATGGTTCACCCGTGCGCTGCGCGTTGATGGGGTGTGTTTGAAACGCCACTTGGTACCGAACCGTGTCCACTTTTCCCAACCCAAGGGCTCAAGTGGTATCGGGTCATCCGTCCCGGGCGTGTCAAGAATCGCTGGCAGCCCAGGCCCAGGCCGCGGTCGAGACACTCTCAGCTCGTTAAGCGAATGATCAAATGCACAGCGCGCGCCGTGGGATTTAGGCACTGTGCCGTTCATAAACGATTGCCATTCTAATGCCACCGCCGACGCCATCACCATCATCAACGGCATTTGGATTCTGACATTCGGGGTCTGGAAAATGAAGCTGCTTGCTTTTTATTGTCGCAACGGTTGATTAGGAAGCGGGAGCGATATGCGGAGGGAGGGTGGAAGAGGTGGGATTGAAAAACCGGCCGGCTGTAATGGAGAAAGCTTAAGCAGTAATGTACGAATGTACGCGTGGATACATTTCGTTTTCGGGTACCCAGAACGCCGGTTTCCATTACAGTTGGCAGAGACTGGGAATGTCAAGCTGTTGGATTCTTATTATCCTCTTCATATCCTTGATAATGCAGGTGCTTTTGTATAACTGGGTAAATTGGATGTTTGTATCGATATTTGGAAAAATAATAGCCTGTAAGTGTTATCACAAAGGATTCGGATTCTAAAAATTCTTGCGATTACTTCTACTTATCACTAATGAGAAAATGTAATTGTGGCTAGTACTATAAAAGACAAACAAAAACTGACAACACTGCCAGCATGCAAGCGTTTGACCGAAGCTGACAGCACCTACTACTAGAGTATAGAGTTTCGGGTCAGATTCTCAAAAGGAATATCTGCCAGGATTTTCAGTTAGAAATACAAAAATTGCGAACGAGAAGTTTTAATCACAGTAATTGTTCAACAAACGAAACCATTTTCGGTAATGAATAAGACGTTCCCTCCATTCTTCAACAAACATACAACTATCATCACCATTTGTGAGCGAATTCTCATTGTTTACAAATGTTTGCCATGTTTCCATGGCCGTAGCAAACTTGCTCCATGTTGGTTATCTCGTAATTGGCCATTATTGACTGACAAGGGAATATGTGTTGCCCTGCCCAACCACCGGCCGGAACAAACATACAGTGTCGATTTCGGGCGGACCAGACACGGACACAAAAACATGAGATTTCTTTATCAGTGTCCGAGGTATTCCAAAGGGGATTGCCGATTGAAATCTGATCCTTTACAGCACACAGACGCATTATGATGCAGTCATTTGGGGATTGTTGACTCGCTTTCGCTATCTGGTGTTTTGGGGAGCTGAGAGTTTAATCTGAGTCCCTTCTCGTCTTCATTCGGGATGTTGCTTGTGTGTGATGTTTGGTTTAAGTTTGCTTTTCAATATGATTTCTTAATCCACTTGAAATTGGATAGTTTTATTTAAAATATTGAAGCTTTTGTGTTCCGAATATCTTCAAGTTCCTCAATGTTTTAATTGGACCGAAAATGTTTTGGTGTGGTCCTGAAACGCCTTTTAATCCACCGGTACAGCCTAAGCGACTTTAACGAATTACCAAGACACCATCATCATCATCGTCGAGGAAATTGGTTTCCATCGTACCAAACAACATTACCCAACCGAATTAACGCACCTTAAGGCAGAAAACAACACACTGTGTTTCGCGTAACGATGCTGTCGGTTTACCTTGTTGTTACGCAAAAAGTTTTTGCCTGGGACTTTTTGTTTGTTTTTTTTTCGGATGGCTTTTCTTTCGCCAGGATCGATGTGCAGCCAGCTTTTATTGAGAGTGAGAGTTTACCCGGTGAAAGCATTTCGGGTATGACATAGTGTTTCGTCGTTCGGGAAAACCCTAGGAACGGTGGAGAAGAGAAAAGTATTTCCCCCTTGGCCCAACTTTTACCGAGTTGTTGCATTGTTACATCTACGGAGTGTTGGCAGAGAGATGCATCAGCTGGAGGAGGACTGTGGTTTTAGTTGGGACAAATAAATGAACTTCAAGGGTGCAGCAAGTGTTTGAGTGCTTTAATTTGTTTAGTTAGCGAGAAGCTTTTTCTGCTTCGGGATCCCAATGCAATGGGAAGTTTTGGAGAGGTTCCTGTTGACATTATTGAATTAATTATGCAAAGCTTTTGAATAATATATTTTTTTAAATTACTTAACAGTCAGCAAAAATTCTCAGATGGGTCATGTCAGCGAGATTTTAACACATAACTCAAGTGACAGCTTAAAGTACGGCGTCCTTCTTCAGCGCTGGATGATAAATAACAACAGTAAACATCTTACAAGATGCTTATGACGCCTTCCAAGGCACACGATTCTATCGGGTATCGCCGTGATAAAACTGTCATTTCATGTTTGCACTAGCCAGAGCCTAGCCCGTTGAAGTTAATACCCTTGTCTTCGGACAACATCCGGAACCGAACGGGCGAATAAAGGAGAGCGAAGAAAGTAAACAAAGGTGTTTGTTTGGTGTGCTTCACCTGAGCGTGTATGTGTGGGGGTTTATGTTTTTGTTTAGACAGTTTATGATGACAGCTGAATTGGAAGGGCAAAGAATCGTAGGTTCCACACCGGAAGGCATAACCATTATGATTCAGGAGCTGTTCCTTTAAAGCTTTCCAATACCTTAGGACTCTCTTTCTCTCTCTCTCTATCTCTCTCTCTTGCTTTCTCTTAACATCAGCAAAATATTAAACCTTGACCTAGTGGAGTCGCAAGCGTCCCAAGATATGGACGTAAAGAATAAGATAATGTCGTTCCCTCTTTTTCCCGCAAAATTGTGCATTGCAGCGACAAACCCAAATGGGACAAACTTTTCCCTCATCTCCAACAACGAAGCCACCCAACTTCCGCCAAAAGTCTTTTCGGATGGGCCTCTATTTGATAGTGATGTTTACGAGCGCAAAACACAGTCAACCGGGTCCAGCAGACCCCTAGAATAATTGACCTGAAGAAAGCCATAATTTATTCCCAATCTGGTCTTATTTCCGATCGACCGGGTATAGCTCGGGGTTTTCTGGCAATGGTGTCCATTTTGAAAGGGAAAATCAGGATAGTTTTCCTTCGACTGGACGCAATATCAACCCGGCATCTTTACGGTTACGGGATGTTGACAGCGGCAAGCTCTGTTGTGGTCCGCAGTAAACAGTTACTCCGGACTCACTCTGTAACGCTGGCAGGAGCGAAGCGGACAGCATTTAAAGGACTGTGAGATTCGGTCGGAGAACGTCTTTCTGGCGACGTGTTAGAAAAATATGATCATGCGACGAACCCGGCTACCCGGACAACGACCACTGCTGGCCTTTTTTATGCGCTGAAGCACAACCGGTTTGGAGCCCATAAAGCACCCAGTAACAAACGAATGTTGGAGCAGTTTGACAGCGATTCTGTGCCCTTCAGCATTCGCTCGGTAAAAGTCGCTCGAAGGCATCTCCGTACACACGTGCTTTCAGCGAACAAAATTAAAAAAAGGTGAAAAGAAAAGCGGGAAAACTTTCTTGGTCTCGTGTGTGAGGTCCCTTAAGGACCACACCACACATAAATACACACAGGCTCCTCTATGTTGAGTGAATGCACGCATTGAAATGGAGCCGATGGGACATCGGATCATAATGGCTTATGAAGTGGTCCTCCACAACACTGTGTCGGAACGTAACGGACCATAACGGATGTGGCCTTTCTTTTTTGGGGTGGCCGCGGAAAGATGGCCCAATGTAAGAACGGGCGGATGCCATAAATGGCTCCCAATGATGGTGGCTTTCGTGCGGTGTCTTTTTCGTTTGAGTTCGCACCACACACTTGGAGCCTCACACTGGGGCGATTTAGCCACCTTTGACCTCAACTTTTCAGCGCAGGTTTACATTGGGCCATCAGAGAGCGCCGGGCGATTGAAATATTCTTTTGGTGCAGCACGGCACAATGTGTTTGTTCAGGTGTAGTTTTTCATGTCCCTTTTCTGGGGAGTTTTATAGCGGATGAGCAACTTAAGGAAAATCGATACACTTTATGCGTTCTCTTGAGAGTGGGAAAACATGAATTGATTTGCGGAAAATGATGTGAAATAAAGATTGGAGAGTGATATGATGTGCTATGCGTTAAAGGAGATAGTCACCGTTACCTAAAATCGGGTCAATTGAGGAAAGAGATGAGATCTAGGACCTTTCAGCGTAAGAGGCCGAGTGTATTTGGGATGTAACATGGCGCCATGGTGCTATTCTCAACTCGCAAGGTGCTGATTTAAGAACCGGGGACTCTGATAACGTTCGCCAAAAGGATAGTCAATCAGAAATATGTATGTTTGAGTTTTTTAAATGATTCTTCTTCATCTAATTTGATCGTTGGTGGTGATTTGAGATAAATAGCATCTGGATGGTTAAACGCAATTTGTGGGTTAAAATCTTGAAATCTCCTGTTTAATTAAGTAGTTTTTGGGATACAGAGCGATGAAGGAAGATTTTGTGATGGAACAATTTTATTAAGGGGTCGATAATATCCTCAATATACGGTTTTCTTAGAAAACTATGCTTCTTAGAGGAAATGAAATAATAGTCGATAGATTTTTAAACAAATGTTTCCCCCGTCACCAACTCCAGCCAACTCCAGAAAAGCCACCAGATACCGAGAAATAGTTGCAGGAAGCATTGGCAGTGAATTATTGAAATCCTCTCAACCGTAAATACCTCCTTGTAGAATTTCCCAACCAGGATGAAATGAACAATTTAATTTAGCTTGAAGGATAACGGACACTTACGAAAGATGCTGCTGAATAATCAATCATCAGCACCAGGATCCTGACCTGCATTATGCCGACAGGTCCAACCGGTACCATGCAGAAGTTAACAAGCGGCCTGCAGTTTTGAATGTCTCTCGTAAGTAACATTTGCGGGATAAGTTCTGCCCATCGTTCGGTATGCCACACTGGACCAGTCCTCGACCATTGTTTCCAACGGACTGGCACGGTTTGAGGGAAACTATAAATGAAAACTGCTCGTACATCATGTTTTTCACAGGACGAGTTTCGCGCTCGTTCCATCAAACGAATCGTGTCTTCTTCGCCGTTTCAGCACACAACGGACACTTTTGTGCGGTGATATTTCATCAGCAAAGTTTCCGGACCTCATTACGAAGGTAACGATAGTTTGGTGGAAAGTTCTGATTGAACTACAAATTTATTTCCCGATGTGACCGATTTATGGTGCGAAGTTTCGGTGGAGAAAAGGGGTTTTCTTGAGTTTTCTTGAGTCTTGTGTCGAAGTGATTGCATTATTAATCAGTGGTGAGAAGCTCTGGTGACAGTGTTGTTGTCAAAATATAGCCAGCTGCGGGAACAGAATACAAGTGATATGCATAACCCTCACATTTAGAATGAAACAGAGTTGTTCTTCCGAACGAATTGGTGGCAATGCGGCGAAGGATTGCCAGAGATCCCATTATCCCATTACTACACAGTTAAAAAAAAGGGTTCCTGATTTTTCAGCTCGGCAAATTTGTGGACAGCTTTCCGAATACCGTTCAGCGGAATAATGCAGCCTACCGGAATTTGCGCGAAGTAGTCAACATGCACATTGAATTTCCAAGGAATCCCTATGCATCAATGCACTGCATTGTGTGTTCAATAAACCAATGCGTTACAGTGTCAGAGGAAGTCCTACAAGTCGGCACAGTTCAACCGAAGAATGCATATGTACACCACATTTGGTTGCATTCAAAGCATTTCTTGCGAATCTGCGAATGACAGCCACGATTGTTCATTGTGTTGGGCTGTAAAAACTATTTTCGACGCATATTGTCGATTGATTGTGTTCTATGGTTCCGGGAAGTAGGTTGTGCTTTTTGTTGAAATTGAGGAAAAAATTCGTTGCTAGTTGTTTTTCCTGCCCTGTAACGTGCGTGTTAAGCAGAGAACAGCATGAAGGCTTTACACTTGAATAATATTTTATTGGAAATGGGGTGTTTTTTTGTTGTGAGTGTGAAAAATTGGGGAAAATGATATTGGTGTTATAATTATTCATTGAAAGTGTTGGTTTAAAGTCAAAGTCCAGGAAAGGGCCGATTCGGAGCGTTGAAAGTCCACAAATCTGCTTCTGCTCAATTACTGCTGAAAAAGCCTTGCTGTAAAAGCTAGACACCAAGAACTATCCTATCAACAGCGAACAGGAATGAAGCTTCCGTGAAATGAGTTTGTCGTGGTACGACTGTGAGAATTTCGTTGCGAGTTTTCTCCCGTCATTGTCGGAAGCGGCCGCAAGATAAATTTTCCCTACCGAAGCTTAATTTTTCCCTTTGTTTTGTGGTCAGTGCCGCGAGACCGAAACCATACTACTTTATCTTCATTTGGTGTGTAGCTTCACAAGAATGCTTCAACCAGCGCTTCCGGTGCGTTTCGCTTTCCTTTCCCTTTTAAATCGCTCCAACTCACCATCCACCCCATACAAGTACCCTTTGGGGGGTTAGTTTGGACACGGTTCGGTTAGGGTTGAACCGGACGACCAACAAGATGGATGCTCATTTTTGATGCACTGGCACTTCCTTTTTCCCCCCCAAGGGCACGGCTCGACTCTTGCGGAAGGATAAACATGCGTAGCACACATACGGCGTGTGTGTGTGTTTGTTTATGTGTGAAGAATGCAACTGGAAATCCGGAAGCGACAGTCCGGGCGTGACAGATGAACGCTGCTGTTGTAAGCCCACAGTAAGACGTTTGCTTGACCTTGCCTTGGCCGGGTACTACCATTAGCATAAATAAGACTCATTCGTTTCTGTGTTGCCGACGTTCTGTGGTGGGGCAAAACTATTTCACCACACAAACACACACGATTCCGCCGGTACCGAGGAGGAGAAAATCCGTTTTCTTGTACCATTGGGGAGATACCATTTTTCACCGAGAAGTATTTGCTGGGTAGAAATAAAAGAGTATCGTAATTTCTTCAGGCGGGAAATTTATTTCTTCTGCATGGGTTGTTTTGGAAAACAAGGTGTGTACGTTTTCACACCGTTTGGATTGTAATGCAAAGACCCAAAGGAATGTTTTTGAGCACATGTTTGCGTTCAAGTTATGCGTTGAGCGTTAAAGGAATTAATTGTTTTTTATTAGTTAAATATGCTAACAAAAGTTTGAAGTGAATGCCAATGACGTGTTCTAGGTACAAGTAATATGGAATAAAAAACTAATTGGGCCTATCGCAATACTCGAATGTTAGAGAAATTTTCTCGAAATAGGTGAACCGTTAGGAAACAGAGAGAGAGAGAGAGAGAGAGCTAGAGTTTGATGGGATCTTCCCGACAGAAGAGTTGAATAGAAACGATTTCCAGCCCTGATCCGCTCCGATCCTCTGATTGGCTGAATTGGCTCACTAGAATCTTTTACTGGGTGCTTTCTGAGTTTTGTATGTCATATCATTTCAATGATAAGCCTCCGAGCTGTGCTATAGTCTAGCATCTTAGCTGTACGATTGCCAGATTAGATACTACTTATCGGATAGTTCTCACAAGAACAGGACCGTGGATCAAATCGTCGCTCAAGACCACCTCCCTGTACTCAGGACTTTTCTACTAAGGGTGATATCAACTCATAGGAATCCAGTAGTTGACGACCGAGACCTTTCGAAGTTATAGAGCCACATTGTTAGAGACTTTTTCCGTTAGAGAATGACAATATTCCTGAACATGATTTCCTCTACTACACATCACCACATCACCACTGCAAAGCCAAAACCTTACCGTATTTAATAATTTTAAAAAGCATTTTAATTATTTCTCATTCTACCGCTTCAGCTTCCGATCTCACGTACCTGCCCGATACAGGTGAAGGGTTAAAAACCAAAGTTTGCAAAACCAATTCCATTTAGAATATGTCCCACGTTTTTCTCACATACCGTACGTGACAGCATGTAGGTGTAGGTGCAGAGTCACCTGCTTTGGTGTGTCACCTTCACTTGGCATCCTGGGGAGAAATCTTACACACCAGCCGTTCGGTTTCGATGATTATGATCCCCTCTTTTTTGCTGCCATTTCCCAGCCAATTGAACGTGAGGGTTCGTTCAATTGGTAAACTTAGTAATATAAATACGCCTGTTTTCCCGCTCTCTTACACTCGAGTTTGAATAGGGTTGGAGTAATTGAACCGAATGGTGTGGATGGGGAAGTGTACATCGTGAAGCACAAGCTGTTGTCACAGGCAGTCAGTCAGGGCATACAAGCGTGCAGGTTGCTACGGGCTCTATCTGCACGTATTGAATTGAAAGCTCTCCGGGTGGGAATAAATTGTGAACCCTTGCTTTCTTTTCTCTTATTGTTGTTTTTAGATGGCAAAAACCGGTAGAATTGAAATTGTATTTTGCTGGGGTTCTTTTTGCTGTTGGAAAAGTTGTACAAAAAAAAAAAGACGAAATGCTGTTTTGTGTTACAAAGTACGTAGGTGGTGATTGTTGCTGAGCTATGTTTAGCTGCTAAGGGATATTTTTTTTTGCTGCTTCATTTTTTGACACAAACTGATTAGTGTTGTACCTGAAAACCTATTGTGTAGCTAAACGGAACATTCAATAAATCATTGCAACAGAAAAAAAACTTCACATCATAATCAATCGAAATTAATAATCAATCGCGGGGATTTACGGGAATACATTGTTGCCCGAAAATTATGTGTCCTTGCACACCGGGCATCGTCATCGGCATTCTGCCATCGGAACACGTGCTAAGCGCTCTCGACTCCTGACGACCACGACAACGACGATGACGATCGCTTCAATGTAGACGTCAATGTAGATGCATTAGCGACTATGTTTTAAACCAATACGGCAACGTATGCGCCACTGCTTGATGCAAATTTAATGATTGCTTTTGCATGCTGACAGATTGTTTACATGCTGTGGTGCTAATTAGCTGCCAGTTGCCACAGCCCGATGTCCGATGTCCCGGCTGCATCTGCTTATGGATGTGGACATCGTTGCACATCGACAAGATGCAGCAGCAGCATCTGGCCTTGTCCCAGCAGTTGGTCGGTAACTCGTTGGGATTGGAATCAATTGAATTTTACGTGGAAGTAAGGCGGGAGATGGCAAGTCCTTCGAGAGGATTTGTTCAAATTAGCATACAGCGAAAAATTAGCGTATTTTACAAATGAAGACACAGGTTCTCTAGAAGTGCAGGAAAATTGGTCAAGTAACGGAATGCTTCTCTAATTGTCAGTAATCATGCAAGTTTTAGTGAAGGTTATTAAAACAGGAATGAGCTCGTCCAAGGACGGAACGGAGCTTACTCCAAGAAATCAACAAAGAGATCTCGTAATCAGAAGGTTAACAAAGTTTCTTGGTGAGCTTAATCTTTATACTAAGAGACCTAAGCGAAGAATCTAGCCGTCCAACAGACCTTGTACTCGAAACAGCATCAGCAAGCACCTAGTTCTCTAGAGAGCTCAATGTCTAGGTTGGTTTCTACACCAAAAGGCTCCCAGAGTTACTTCTAGGTTGTTGTTGGTCGTAGTTCTGGTCTGGTTTCAGAATCAAACCATCACATCTTACTCTTTATAAGCTAGGTATTTACAAGTGTTATGCAAAATAAAAGATACATTTCTAACGACATGAAACTTGAAGGCATAAACATAAACTACCTTTATCGGTTGATAATAGGTTGAAGACATTTATTGCCGCTTATTGTGATAGCTCTTGATGACTAATAAGACTCTTCGTTGAGCAACTCTCCTCTATTCATACTTCTTAGTTAGTGGCGCCCTCTTCCAGAGTCGCGCGGTACTACCACGCCATTCTAGAATGCTTAAATACTTGGGAAAACAACAACACAATTAAAAAAATACTGAAAGCTTTTGAGTGGCTTAAAATAAACGTTTTACAATGGATAAATTAAGAAATCCTTCCCATGGCACGATTCTTTTTTCCCTCTATTTATTCTGGCCTTGCTTATGAAGGGTGCCTTGTTGTGATAAACAAAACGAGGGAGCAACTCGGAAAAGTCATTTCCGATTTCGCTCGAGAAAGATTTGAAAAATCATTTTGTTTTAGAAACAAAAAATCACAAAACACGCCCCGGGAAATAAAACAACCCCGTAATGCTCGCGTTGCGTCGTATCTTTATGGCTGCAGGTGATGGGTTGGGCTCCTTATTATAAGACAAACGGCTTTGCACAACAAAAGCAGTAAAACAAGGTCGGAGCTTTTTTATGGAATTGGATTGGATAGCTATCGGAACGTGCGATTGGTGTGTGACTTGTTGATTTTTGCACGCATTTAAGCCGTGAAGAGCCGTAGTTAGGGTGTGTAAACAACGGTGAGGGATGAGATAAAGAAAGTAGAGAATGTTTTTTTCCCCCCATATTCCAGCTGAGGTCGTGTGCGGCAGAGAGGCGAACAAAGAGATTGTTTGTCAATTTTTGATCCAAAAAATAGAAAACGAAGCTTTCGAGAACCTCAAGCTCTTCTTCCCACTGGCGAACGATTATGTTTGGCACTCGTTCCACATTAATTCCACATCGACAATCAAGCACATCAATATGTCATAAATATGCATATCGCTGGGAAGCCAAATTTCAAATACCGAAAAAGAAGAAGTTCGACGTAATGAGAGGCAATTTTGAAGGAATTTTACCCAAATAAAGACGCTCTACATTGATGCGTTAGAAATGGAGGCCAAAGAGGGAGATATTTATGTGCATCACTTTGTGAATAGAAGAATGAAGTATTTTCCTCCTTTCCATCACAAATGGGCACTACCGTGAAAAGTTTACAATGAAAAAAGGTTTAATATGACGGGGCAATCTCGTTCAATGCATCAGCGTTAAGCAGAAGTAATACGTGAATAGTACATCAGAAATTCTTTCGCATTGTTCGGCTGGCTGTTCATTATTTCCCCTGTCAGACTGCTGATGCTGCTGCTGCACTTACAGATTCAGTTCGTTGCCCTTGACATCCGAAATTGAAACAGAGGGCTAGGCCACCTCTATTACACACACATAAACAAAAACCAAAAAAATAGGGAAAAACTCCCTCTGAACGCACTTGCCAACGCCAGCCAGACTTCGACTGTGATATGGCCATTAAATGACAGCTTTCAACCCTTACCGCCCATTACCGCCGACAACAGAAATGAGAGCAAAAGAAAAACGCCTTTAAGTCATTGGGACGCACAACCGAAACCGAAACAAGTCAGTTGCTTAGAGGAAGAACCCGCGCCGGTGACCGAACTCCGAAACATAAATTCCCGGAGAGAGAAGCTCTGGTTCGGCCGAGTACTTACGGAGAAAGGCGTTGCAGAAATTATCCCTCAAGACAAAGGATTTCCACAAGCATTTCAGAAAGGCAGTCTTCAACCAGGCAGAGTTTCAAGGGAAAGCATTATCCCCCCAGTACAGCCGAGCGTCCGCATATACTGGGTTGTACCGACTTTGGGTGCGTCAGCAGACGTAACCCTTTAATGCGTGCCAGTTGCTGGGTGTTTTATGTTTTGGTGGTGCTTTTATTATCCAACCCTTTATTGCGCGCTTTTATTTTATGCTCTTTTCATGAGCAAACGTACGTACGCGTGGAACTGTGGGGTTTTTTTTTTTGACTACCGATTCGGATTGGTCGGTCAATCTTGGTGAGGCTTAGCCGGCGAGATGCGTTTTTAAGAGACCTCCACAGTATCTTTATACTTAAGCTTTAAGCGCGTGGCGTGCCTCGGAAGGTTGTACGTTATTTCAATGAGTCTCTCGAGATATACGCGGCGATACTACTGCTGAAGTTTGGAATCATACAGAAGAGTAAATTTTTGCAGGAAAAACTAAAACTTGGTGCACTTTTTTTGGGAATTTTCCAGAGAAGACTTTTCTTCTCCATTTCTACTTTATATATAACAAAATTAGCTTAGAATTTATAGCAAAAAAGCAATAGAGTAGTAAAACATCCTGAAGAAAGAGGTCTACTAACATCTCAAGGTTAATTGAACGCAATCAGTTTGAACTCTTAACACCACGTCGTAAACGCTGGTAGTGAGCATTCAATTTGACGTACTGTTTTCCAATCTCTTCTTCCTCTATCCCTTTTCTCTCCCTCTCACACACTCTATGTGTGTTTATGTGGTCTACCAAACAGATTTCTCGCACCATACCGTGCTTGGCAGGTGTCAAGGCGGTAAGTGTTGTAACAGGAGCTTAATGGATCCCGGTAGCCCTAACCTCATCCGGTAGGTGATTTCGTTAGGTGGAGCGAAAATCTTCGTTCGAAACGCAGAATGGAATTCTCGCGTGCGCGGTTGTTGATTACGGTTTCATGGGACTGTGGTTTCGAGGATCAAGGGAGACTGCGCCCGCGAGTAGGCAAGCGTTCGACTGCACACGGGAGTAAATTGAAATCCATCATGTCGACAAAGGAGGTTAATTAAAGCGAAAAAGAAGTGCATTAGGTCACAATAAGGAAGGCACTTAGTATTTAAGGTTTATACGGCAGGATTAGGGTGCTTCGGGGCTTGGAATCGATATTTTAAGCGCCTATGAGTAGGCAATCCGCGAATCACGTGTATGGTAGAAAACGGTTTAACATAGTTTCTGGAAGATCGGATAACGTAATGTCTTCTGGTATAACCTCCAAACAAAAAACAGGTTGAAAAATTGACTCGAAAACTAGTGAAACTGACCTCTCGGACAGCTATACTGCTTCAAAATTCATCTCCTTTTTTATGGCACCCTATTGGAATTCCGCGTAACCAGTTGGCTAACCATCCACCCGAGCATCCAGTAGCGCGCGATTGTTAATTTATCTCACAAATTAAATGCTTATGATTAATGCGCTAACAAGCAGCTAACCTTTCTGACCGTTGCGAATCATTGAGCTGCAAGGGCTGCGAGCATGCAGCCATGGTCGACGCATGTCAGGGTGAAGAGTTTGCGAAGCGCAATTTGTCCGGAAATTATTGATGTTAATATCTTTGCTCGGGTGAGCGTGGCAGCAAGCTAGCTCGCGGAATGATTAATGAAGTTTTCTGCTTGACGTTGTTACGCTGTTCGGAGCTCGGGGCCGGGTCGTGTGCGTGTGTCTTTGAGGTGGGTAGATGGGGGAAAACCCGTTACGAGTAAGTTTAATTCGTCTAGGAAACAAGTTCATCGCACGTTAAAGGTTACGACTATAATTATCGGCATCATAATAGCGCAATTTTTAAGCGTCTGTCGTGAGTACTAAAGGGCTATAGTGGAGGTTGGGGCTTTTGAGTGGGATACTGTGTTATTCGGGGCTTGATTGGTTTTATTTGAACACCGTTTTCATGGCAGAATTTAATCAACAAAAAGGATTCTTTCTCCCAACAAAAAAAAGGAAGATAAATAATCTCTCGTTTTATTTTTGAGTCTGATATCAAAAGGCTTCAATATTTATCCACACCCCTGGAGCAGGTAAAATGTTGTCTGGATGTTGAAGTGCAAGAATCACTAGAGAAGAGGTCCAGAAAGTATCGGGCAAGTAAAACATAGAACCTCGATGAAGCGCAAAACAAGACAAACAAAAAATGCCCGTCGAACAGATTCTCTCTGTCTGTCTGGCTGTGGGTCCACTGTCGTCCACAGGGGATCCGGCCGGCAAAAATCAAAGAGATTAAATCCCTTCGCCTTAATATAATCTCATTAAATTCCGCGCGCGATGAACATCTAACCGTAATCAACCTGTGGGACTCTTCCGCCGGGCGTGCCCCAACCATTGCCCTTTCGCCCAACGGTGGAATGCTTTTTACACTAACGGTTTTATTTGCACCTAGTTTGCAGAAAGGGTTTGATGGTGTACGCGAGCTAAGGGAAAATATGGCAGGTCGGACGGCAGGTCAGTTTGACGTTGATGAAGGCTTACAACACACAAAAGAGCGAGAGGCGAGAAATTATGTTAAGCACCGGTGAAGGCAAATCCCGGGGAAGAACGCGTTCGCAAAGTTGGCTTACGGGATAGGATAACATTAAACATTATTTTCAACATCCATTTGCATAGACAAAAGGTTGATGGAGTAACGTCGGCTTCCAGGTATGAATTAAGCTTAAAGATCATTCAATTTCTCGATGTACAAGCCCTGCGTAAAAATAAGCTGAAATAGCTACGGCTGGTCAAGGAATGTACGCCTGACGGAAATAGCATTCCTTCATTCGATTCTTTTCTTCTCAACATATCTGACACTCATACAGCTAGAAAGGGTGAAAAAAGAAGTTCATTTCTGTAAACCTCAGACAACGGAAACGAGGCTGTCTAGGTGGTGTTCGAGAGGAAAGTATTGACCGCAATGCTAGTGTGGTTTCTATTCACACGTTTATGATGGACAAGCTCAGCTATAGAGCTCTGTATGGTGTGATTAGTTTGTGTTTAAAGAAAGCATTTTCAAGATGTTCCGTTTTTGGTTCTTGTCTGGAAATTCGAACCGCAACTGAAGATATAGCTGGAAGTGTGTCATTCAAGCATAAAAGAAATTCTGCATCTTTTTCCAAGTTAGCTGCTTTTAAAGTTATATTTGTTATGCACAGTTCATGAACTTACCACGGAAAAGTGAAATAAACATAAACAGTCATTTTCAACAGCGAGATTTGAACCTCGGCCGGTGCGTGTTCCGGAGCACTGTGTTGTCATCTCTTCCATTTAGAACCGCCGAAGCTCGAAACATTGGAAGATCCATAAAATCTTCAACTAATTGGTGTCAGAAGATTCTTAAGATCATATCTTTTATCTTTTAACATTCTTATGTCAATTTCTAACGTTAAAGCCATTTACACTCGGATCTATTATATATTGAAAAGGCTAAAGCTGTGAGGGAGATTGTTTTCATTTCACTATTAGGAGCACAGGTCGAAAAGCAGCTTCCAATCAGGTTCTCCTCAGTGGGTGATCGAATGACTATCGCGAAGGCGTTTCACTAGAAAAAAACGTGACATTGAATCCTTTTAATGAATGTCTTCATGGTGGTGTGTGCAGAATAGGTCGCTGGTGGAAGTTTGTAAGGACACTCACACAAAAATGCGTAATAATTTTCATTCAAAATCCCGCACTCACAGATGCGCTTATTTTTAAATAATAAAAGTCCTTTTGAAGAGATACAACTGCAGCACAAAGGTCATCCCAAAAAAATACACCACCGACACAGCACAACACTCGCATTGTGTGCGCGCCCCGTCGCAAATGAAATGTTTGGAAGAAAAGCGCGCGGTTATAAAACGAGCACTAAATAGCCCTGTTGGGTTTCTCCTTACAAAATGACATGATAAAATCCACGTGACGTGACAGCCCGGTTCTACCACCATCGTTCCTAGTGCCGGGACCACTTCATTTCATGAAGCCTTTTGCAGTGAAGTACCGGCTGAAACCACCGCACAAAAGATGGCTTCAACGTGTGCTTTGCGAAGGGCAATTTGATGATGCTACGGCTGCTGCTGTTGCACATGCTGCTGTCTAACCGCACAAAAGAGCTCTGAAGGATGTCGTTCTGTCTCTCTGTGTATGTGTATGTGTGTTGTGGTTTCGCACAGCTTTAGACGCATTCACAATGCACAAAGTGCGGCTGCATGAGTTCTTTTCGGAGTGTAGCGAGCCAGTGACGCGATAAGATGGTCGGCGAGTGGAATCAAGAGACAAAATGACAACAATCGGGGTACGAACTGATATGATTTCTGATGCGCAACACACACACACACACACTTGAACCATCATAATGCTGGTAGCAAGTGGAACCGTTACACATATTTGTTGGCATCAATTTTCTCTTATCGTTCGCCCGCAACCTTCGCACCATCAAATGTCAATGGCTTATGAAATTATAGTCATTAGGAGTGGGGCGCGATGCGCTTTTTATACGAATTGGGTCATTTTTCTGCTTTGATGGTGGCTTGTTGCTTTTCGGAATATTTTTTTTTGGGATGTAATAGAATAATTTTGAGTGCAGCTTAGGTTGCGTAACAATTGAAAATATTTTATCGAATAAACCCTTTAAATGTTACAAAATTATTTTACTCGTTTGAAATTACAAGGCAAGTCATTGAAAATAAAGCTACGATTTATCACATCCAGAAAGGGTTGGACCCTGTAGCTGAGTGGAATATAGAAAATGAGGCCTCCTTCAAAGCAGCCTCTTCCGCAACGGTTTCAAACGAAAGAAAAGGGATACCCTGAAACAAATCCTTGCAAATCCTGGTGATTTATTGTCCATCGTGAGGCGAGGCTTTTAACGAGTAAATTAAAATTAAGTAGCAAGTAAGGGAGGGTCTCTGTTTTCCTGGATTGTTTCATTTTCATTCTTCCAAATATCTTAAAAAACTCACTCAAATAAATCGATCGCTCGCATGGTGGGAGAAAATAATAAAACTTTATGCTCAAATCGTGCTTGACGTTTGGAACCAGCTTCAAGCAAACTCTATTGCTGCCAAATGCCAGCAATTGACCCGAATTGTTAATGATTGGATGGCGAGCTTAATAAAACAGCAGCAACAACGTAACGGAAGGAAGGGTTTACGTGGATTGAAATCGTTTAACTTTGGTTGTCTTATTTTTTCGTCCTATACAATTTGCTGGAAAATTGCTACCCCCACCTGATTTGCCGAAAATTGCCGGGAAAGGAAACCCGTGGCAAAGTGGCGAAGCAAAAACTGTATCATGAAATCAATGGACGAACTCGGCTTTCACCGTATCAGTTCACCAAGATCAGTTTGAGGGGGCTTAATTTTCATCCGGAGAAATACACCTTTTCCTGCCTGCCAGCCACCAATAACAATTGCACTGTCTGCGTCAACTGGGAGCTTTTGTAAGTTGGTGTTTGTTTGGGCGCGTGTGTATGTGTGTGTGTAAGGATTGTTTTTCTATACCAGCCTTGCCAGCAAGCGCCACCGTTCAATCCATTCGGTTAAATTTTTGCAATTCCCACGGATTGGGAAAATGAGATTGGAGAAAGGTAGAGGCGTGACGAAATACTGACAAGTATAGCCAAAATCAATATTTCTAGCGTAGTGGCGTAGGACCACTGATCGCTGCAGGGGTGGTATAGTAAAAGCAAGAATTCGATCACTGGAGAGGAATCGAGCGCAAGTGGTGTTATCGTAGTGGAGCTTTAAGTTGCCAGAGTGTCGGAAGGGTGCTGATTGCGAAATGGAGGGATTATGCAAGGACATGCAAAACTCAAACACTGGCTCTCTACCGGTCTGGTCTATCTGGTGAAAGTGAGTTCGATCCGGTGCAGTGTGTTGTAACTATCGTTTAGTCTTTGTTTGGATTGTAGGTACAAATCACATTCATCGCGTTCGTGTGAAGGCACAGACGTCTGGTGTTTGTAGAGACAGACAGGATCATCATCGGTTGCTTCGATTTTGACAGATAGCATAATAAACGAATCGCGTTGTACGGATACGTACCGTTGTGTTTACTAGATGAGGTTGTACAAAAATACCCTCAAGTGCTCAGAGAGAGAGAGAGAGAGAGAGAGAGAGAGAGAGAGAGAGAGAAGAATACAGAAAGTGCTTTTGATACCTTCGAGCTTTCAAGAACAACCGAGATTTTATAAAAGTGAATAGTTTTTTTGTAGCAAGAGTTATTTTGGCTACAACACTTTTTTAATCTCAGTAAAACAGTGTCGCGGGGATTTTTGGATAAATCAGGAACTGTAAAAGAATATCCTATATACTGAGGGAAGGGGTTCCCCGGCTTGGTCTCGAACTCAATCCGATCACGTTACCATCAGAAAACGTAGGCACCCTACAACAGTTCCCACTCGCAAGTTCTGCTGTTAATTGTTGATCTTATTAATTAACTGCCGTCCATATTCGTGGAACGAAATCGAACTTTGTTTGTTGCAATGGTTTTTCCTAATTTGCATATAACGCAACGCTGTTCTCGCTACCAAAAACTAATATCTCGAAGTAAATGATTTTCCTACGAGTTTCAGACAGTTTTTGTTACCATGATGCCCTAACTGTACGTGATTTTTGGTACAAGTATGTGAAGAATACTTTGTCCAATGCAGTTGCATCCCGGCATCCACAATGCAGCCCAGTGATGAACGAGATGGGTGAGCTCTCCCAAATTAAACGAACGAACCATGAGAAAAGCTCCCTTGATTAGAGTTCAGCGTCGGGGGCGATGGGTATTGTTTGACGCTTTTCTGCTTAGCCACAGCAGCGTATGTATGCAACACGATCAGTTTGAACCGAATTCAATCAAACGGGTTTGATGCAAATTTTCTGATACCATGTACCATGTCTTTCAGCAACGCAAGGATATTGTTTCACTTTACAAGACAACCTTAAAATGGAGCTCAAAAAAAATTGGAAGCTATTTTCCTTACTGCGACCATTACAGAGCAGCAATTGTTGAATTTTTAATCCACACTTCAAGAGCTCTTCGGTAATTAGAAGCCAACAACGCGAACTGGTCCGTTGTATGGGACCGTGAAATGCGACCGTGCGCTTCACTCCATTTAGCAGGCGTTATGCGTTTGCGGCAGTTGAATAAATAATAATAAACTTTCTCGTTAAAGTTAATGACAGTCAACAGGCATCGGGCGCAAACGGGAGGCCCAGTTTTGGTCGAGAAGTTCGCTGTCTTTAGTAGGACCGTTTTTGTAAGACACTGGGCGGAACTAAAATCTTCCATTCCGGTCGGTTTTCGGACCCTTCTGGTGATGTTTTACTTCGGTTGAAAGTAAAAGCGAATGGAAATGAAGCGAAGAAGCGTTCTGGTTTCTTAATAATAAACCTTTGCAGTACTGAAGATGGGTAAAACACTATTTTTTTTCAGGGGAATTTTTGAGTTGTTTGCTGTTTTTAATCTGATGAAGCGAAAGATCTTTAATCAGTGAGAATCAAAGTTTGATTTACTTTGTCTTGCTTTTTATATTTGGAAGGAATAAGCTATACTATTTTACTTGTTTTCTTTTGAAATTCAGATGCTTTAAGAACTCCGCCAGTTACTATAAATCAGTAAGCTGTTAGTACTGTCAGTTTTGAATTTGAAAATACCAGTAGCATTGGTGTTAAATTGTGGACGAACTCTAAGGATAACTTTTCGAGTGCAAGTTTCATAATGACCATTCACAACATGTTTGCCCCACTATATCATTACTCAAACGAAGCACTGATTTATTTCATCTTAATTTTTTCTTTATTAGCAACCGAACCGTTCGCGCAAAATTCTTCATCGTCCAATGTCCAAGCGAGCAGAAGGAAATCGATCACGCTGCACCGCACGTTACTTGTGGATAATTTATGGTTCAAAATTTAACCCCGTAAAACCATCGTAAAACTGCCGATTGCATACGTGCACATTTTTCAGCGTTTAAATTTCTACCTTCCGAAAAAGGAACATCGGATGCTGCCTGGTGCCGGGAACGATGCACGGAAGAGACGTTAAAACTTCGAACCCAACTTGGAAGGTGCAAAAACTTTGACCTGCGACCTGGAAAGTTTGGGCAGGTAGAAATACTTGCTCGAATTCTTTTCTGCTTGCTCCTTCTTTTTTGCGTCTTTTGTTTGTCGAAGCAAATCTGTAAAATGTTCCCTCCCAGCTCTTGGGGACACTTTGCCAAACTCTTCCATATTAACGCGACAACGAAGAGTAGTTTTGTGCGTGTGCTTGTGTCTGAGCGGAATAGTATGCTGTAACTATAGTAGTCTCGCTCGCCGTTACGACGAAACAAATCACTGATTGGCAAAATCAATACCCATTCTCTCATTTTGGCTCTCGGTAATCTTTTGTGTTTCTTCAAACCAGCATGATTTCGTCAGCAGAAATTTTTCGTACGGGCAGAGTACGGGGTACAAGTTTTGTTGCAGGAAACTTTCCCAACTCAGGCCGTTGATGAAGCCCACCGTCAAGACGAAAGCGGGGAAAAAGGTAGTAGAATCAATATTTTCCCTTTTCCGGGTGTAGCTCCGGGAAGTCTCCGGATGAGGCCGAAATATCGATTTAACCCCTTGTGCCGGAATGATTTATGACCTTTCATTACGGGTGCATAGAATATTGACCAGGTCCCGCTTTCCCATTGTCCAGCATCTCGCCCTGATTGAATGTTGTGTGATGTGCTGGTCCGGCGATAGTTGGTGATAGGAGTTTTAAGCTGAATATGTGCTTGTGGGTGTGTGTGTGCGTACATAATCCAGAAGATATTTGGGCGGTGTGTGTTAAACTCGAATTCGCCGAACCATGGCCGTACCGTCATATGTTGCTGATGGCTACCACAGCTCCATCCGAATGTCCAATCAATCTGGATGGCCGGGAGGCTGGGTCGTTCAATCGTATCGATCTCGTATCATCAAATATGCAAAGGCTATAACTTTCCAGTGGAGCTGCTGGAGTTTGAGAGTCGAGTGTTTGCTGGCTCGCACGGGAGAGTTGACAAATAGTAGGTGCCATGTTTTCTTTTGCCCGGTCTGATTACTACAAGGAGCTTTGTTTATGTAGGTACCCTTGTACCGGAACTGGCTTGGGGAGGGAGAAGCCGAGAAGCCGGAACTGGCTTGGGGAGGGAGAAGCCGATTGGATTCGACTCAACAGTTTCGGTTTCCGATGAAAAATGCGTAAGACAAGCGTTACAAGGATGAATGCAATATGAATATCGACTCTTTCCTGATTAGTTTGCCTTAGCACCAACCATCGTTTGTTTCGGGATTAAAAACACTCGAGAGTATATAGCACGAACTTAATCCTGAACTTAAAGCTCGGAATCTCTCCAATGAAAACACCTGGATTTTTTTTCTTCTGCAAGCCCCAGCAACGGGTCTTTTAGTGGAGATTTAATAACCCGGGACCTGAGCTCACTCAATAACTCAATTCGCGAAAGCGTACCAATACTAATGGAACTTCCAGGACCAGGATGCCCGGATGGATGGACAGATAGATGGTTCAGGCTTTATTTTTATCTTTTCTGCACCGCGCTGCTCGCTAATGGAAGCGCGAGTAGCCTTTTTCATGGGGCAGTATCATGGAGTAATTTTTGGTTCGTGGAAATGTTGTTCGGTGGTAGATATATAGCTATTTAAATTTAAAAAAAAATCACATGGTTTAAAAGGCCATTTGGGATTTCAAACCAAAAAGAAAAAAATGTTGAAAAATAAATTAACTGACACTTGTATAGGCGCCTGTTAGTTAGGCAATTCGCACTGCACCGTAACGCGGTATTGTGTAACGCACATGTTTTTGCTAGCGTTATACGAAGAGTGAGCAAAAAACCGTTTTTTATTTATAAAAACATATTTTTAAGCTGAAACCCGTAAATAATATTTGCTTTTCCATTTATCAACTGGTTTTAAATAAAACATTTTTTTTATAAACCTGAAAAGAAATTCCCGAAAAAAGTAACCTAAGGTCATTGGACTATATTATCAACAAACGGAACAAAAATGGTCCTCGTGCTATCCATTAGGCAATTTGCCAACGTAAGAACACAGCCCAACCCCGAAATGGCGGTTAGTTTTGTGTCACAGCATTAGACAGAGAAGGCAAATCGGCATAGGCTCAGGCTATGCCACACAAGTCATCGTACCGTGTCAAGGTTTTAAAATAGGATTGGACTGACCAAGAAAGGGCCAACGACCGGTATTCGTAGAAGACCGTTATTTGTAGAGGCACGAAAGGCTTGACTAAGTAGACCAATTTTTCCATGGGGCAATGACTGAAAAATCAAACAAGCTTCATTTGAAAGAGATATGAGGCAAAATGGAAACCATGAGAACATAAAGACATATTATCATATTTTAAACAAACAAGCGAACCACTTTTCAAGGTCGAGCCACAGCGCAACGCACGGAATATGGGCCTATTTTCCCAGCGCTTCAAATTAACTCCCCAAATGGAGACGCATGGTACCGCACGGCATCAAAGCAACGTTTCGCAATCAGGCGCAGCGTTGCATTCTTCGGATCACGTCCAAAGCCCCCGGGAGGAAGTCAGGGGTATCCCATTCAAGGGCTCAAAGCCATCTCGGCTACGGCTGTTCGAGCGATACCACCATCCACCGGCTGTCGGAGGACAACGACAGGGAAAAGCCCGTTGTTTCACGTTTTCCGACGCCACTTCCTACGGGCATATGGATGACGCCAGATCAAAGATCATTCGTTTGCACCCGAACAATAACATTATACTTCAAAAACATCCTACCAGCAACAGACGCAGAAACGGGCAGAAGGACCTGTATGGGCTGTAGGGCAAGGCAACGGCCCGGCCCCGATGATGATGGTCTGTCGCACTACAGCAAGCAATTAAGGTGAGCAGTTATAGTTATTTCTAGGTTATATCGTGACCTCCCCATTCATCGACGCCGTGTCCATCTCGTGCACAAACAAAGCAGAAGAAAAGAAGCAGCTTCCAGAGCCGGTCGCCTCCTGACCTTATCTCGCCTGATCGTTTTCAAAAGCGGGACAAAGTGGGCATTGTTGTCGTACGCTACCGTGTCTTCTTCAACCGTCCCCGGGAAGATTTATGTTATGTCGGGCCACTGTAAAGGGGTTTGTTTTGGCATGGTTCCGTGTGTGTGTGTGTGTATGTAGCAAATGCTGCAGAGGAAGGTTATTAGGACGATGTCGTCGTTGTTCAGTAGGCCAGCTTAAAATAACAAGTCGGATCCAGTTTTTACGGGATATCCGGCACGTGGAAAGGTAGGTGGTGGAAGGGGAATAATTGTCAAAATTACGTCATAACGGTAGTCTGGCATAGGGTTAGGGCCAGTGTGTTGTTTTGGGGCAATCAAGAAATACAGCTTTCATTCACACGCTGCCAAATGTCGAAAACGATTCAGGAAAATCCTTGTGCCTTTTCCTGAAATATGGACAATGATGTATGGAAGCCGTTTCAAGGGTGCATCATGTTGTTTTAAAGAGTTCTGCCATTAAGGTCTGAAAATTGGATTGGCATACAAACAACACTAGACTGTGGGCGTAATTGAAGACTTCTGAAGCAGACCAAGGCCGTGAAGCGTTGGTGTAGCTCCTGAAAAGTATATCATTGGAACGCATGCATGGGTCTCGCTGACTTTAACTTGAACATAAACATATTTCACGTTCGACGAGCCGTCGATGATTGGTCTGTAGTCAACTTAAAGTAAATCACAATTTTGCAACTTCAATGAAGCAATCTCTTGTTGTGGCGTTAGCATTTTCTCATGGAGTAGAGGTGTTTATCCCAAGTTTACCTGCTCAATGTCAAACACCCAATGAAGCAAAGTTCAAAATTCTAATTTTTTTTCTTGTCGTGCAAAAAAAGTTAAAAGAAAAGTAAAACATTCCCATGAATCTTCTGAGAAGTACCGGGAAAGCTCATGCAAATGTAGCTAAATCGCGTCTGATGTAAAGCAAAACGAAAGAAGGCAAATAATCCATCCATCGCGTAAAGGTCATCGTTTGCCCGGGATAGGAATGCGACCAACGGTGAAATCACTTTATCATCGGAATCAACATGAATTTGTGGTATGACGCCACAAAATGATGATAGCTCTCAGCTAAGAAAACCTCCAGAAGAAAAGCAAGTACAATGGTACACCCACCTTGAGACAACCGTGCAACGAAGCGAGATAAGGAGTTTTTCTTTCGTACCTGTGGAAATGCGAAACAAAAAACAAACTCGGTTTTGCTTGGTTTTGTTGTTGTTGTTGTGGTGTGTCTTGTCTGGTTTTGAGATAATCTCAACTTTTATTTCCCAAATAAATAGCTTTAATGGCTGCTACGCGCCACCCCTCGCCACCTCCCGGATCCTGGTTTTGTCCTTAAAAATTTGCTCTATCAGTGGTAAGGGGGTCACTGAGGGGAAAGGGTGGGAGGGAGAGGAAAGCTAACTGCGCCATTCCGTAAAGTTGATCCACTATCCACAATCCTAGTGAAATTTCGAATGTACACGCTTGATTTTTCGTCTTCGTTTTCCTTTTTTCTCTTAAATAATTTCACTCATGTTCTACCCTTCTAGCTGCGGAATGAAGTTTTATAGTGATACGGTTGATTCGTGGAAATAAAATTGTTCTCTTCGGCTGTCACGCTTCTTAATTGTACACCACACCAGCTCAGAGTTCGCTCTGCTGGTGAGTTCTGTATCTACACTTACGTTACTTATGTATGTATGCCTTCCTGCTTCTAATCTCGTATCCAGGCCCCCAAACAATGTTTCGTTTTGCTTAACTGATGAACTACGTTCTAATGATCTGAACTTAACTGCTTCCTTCCTCGCGGCGTGCACATTTCCCACTAATTGTACGAAAACTTCTTTGAAGCTTTCACACACGCCACCAGCACACCTGAAGCTGATTTATGATGACCTCCTTCTAGCGTGTGTCACCAGTATTGCGCTTCCCTTGCTTTCAGTCAGTGTGTAAAAGCATTCGATGTGACTCGTTTAAAACCTAACTCTTGCTTCCCGGGCGAGCATCGAAACGAGAGTGTCACTTACTGTTACGGTAATCATCCTCCAGGTGCACTCGCTAAGACAAAGTGGGTCAGGAAGTGGAGTGGAGAAGGAAATAGAAGGTTTAAGGGGAGGCGTTTGGTTGTTCGTTTTTTAAATCTTACAAACTATTCGTTTCACACCTTACACCAGGCGCATATTGCAACTAAACGAATAGCCCGTTGTCTTCTGCTATTGGCACCGCAAAAGGACCCATTTGTATACTCCGTTCGGTGTAGTTGGTTGTTTTGAGAATTGATTTTTGTTTGCTCTGATTTTTCTTCTTTTATCGGTGAATGGTTTCTTTCGGTGTTTTTAAATCGTGTTGCTGTTGAATTGAATTTTTTAAATACATTTGCCCCATCCATTACACGCCCGATTTTTTCACAGCAAGAAACTTGTCCGCTTCTGCTCGTAAGTTGGTGTGAAGCAATAATTGTATGACATCGTCTCACACCCAAAGAGTTGCAGATTGCGCACCTGGGTTTTGCCGAACATCGTACAACGTTGCATTACGCGTAGCAGGGCGAAGATGATAATGTGCCGACGGCGTGATGGTCCGTTATCACCTTACACTCGTGCGACACCTGCGAGGACCTGGCGCTGCCGGGCATGGTGCAGGTGGACCGTGGTCGTTGGAAATCCATCGCCCGGGGTCTTGCTGCTGTCGAGGGTACCGTGGTACTGCCAAGATCGGTCCGATGCCAGACGAGCGTTAGCATCACCAGCAGCAGCATTGTCATCGTCAGCAGCTGCACACTCCGGTGTTGATCTTTGTTAGCGGTCGTGGCACAACCGCGCTGCATCGCCGCAGGATGCTCTCCTGGTGAAGGACGAACGAATGGATGTCGCGTAAAAGAGAGATACGAGAAAGAAAGACAGATAGATGGAATGAAAGCAGTGCGGCATTTGTTTGTGTGTCTGTGAGTGGTAGTACCGCATCGTTGGGAGATTGAGGATTGAACATAATCGAAAACAAATTTTCGCTTGCGCAACGAGTAAGATAAGACGTGCCGGACTCGGGGCGGCAAAGGCAATATCCGACGATATCCTCGCTCTGGGTGAGGTTTCCAACGCTGCAACGCCCGGTGCACCAAGGGCGGGCAAGGAAGTTTAAGAGCTTGGTCATCAATCACAGAGCGAGCGGGCGCGAGTGCGAGAACAAAGAATCAAATGGTAGTTTTGCATTTCTTTGATTACTTGAGCTTCGAGTGAAATCAAAGTGTAAGCCACCAGCGGTGAAGGTAAGGTATTGTGCGCAATCGTTAGAGCAGTGGTTGAGGTAAGATCAAAAGTCGATTGCAACTATTTACTATATTTGCAAGTCTAAGACAAGAGTAAAATGAGGTTGAGAAACAGGTAAAAGGGGATTGAAAACCTTAATAATCGCACGCAAAGGGAGTATTATGCACTGAGAAGGTTTTTTGTTAAAAATGTCAATTAATGACAGGGTTTAAGCTCGTTGGAATGGAATCGTCCAAGATCTCAAAAAATTGTCTGTCTCTCTTTTCATCATCTTTTCACAATTGTTTTCGTTTTCGGCTTCATCAAGAATGAAATACATCTATAACAACAGGTGCAGTTCATAAGACTTAAAGCTTCTATCGTCTATGACAGGTCTATGAGGTAAAAAATGTGAACTAAGAAAAAATAGAGGTAGTTGAATGAGTGCTTCTTGATGGACCGAGATGTTCCCTAAGACCTCAATCGGTAGCTCTAAGATAACCTTAAAGGGGAGAATTTTGAATTTTAAAAATTGACTAAGATTTAAAATCTCTTTGAACGAGCTGGTATTTGATTTGAATTGTTTTATTAGTAGTTGCGCTTGATACGACCTCTATTAACTCGTAACCTGTTTAGGAATAGCACTTTTTTCTACAACATAATACTGTTTTATCTCATCTTGATATTAAACAGACTTTGAATACTCGTAAATTAAATTTTAAGCTTAGATGTACATTTCGCAATAAATTTTTAATTACCAGCAAAAATATCTTAAATCTCTTAAAAGGCTCCACATGACACTTTGAATGATCGCATAATTGTGTCCTAAACTGACAGCATTCTACGTAAAAAAGTCTTTTAGCTCAAAAATCAACTAAAAAATTACAAGTTACTAAATTGGGTCGAGAGCAATTCGGCAACCATGTGTAGTTAGTACTTAGTTCCAAACTTAAAGCATTATAAATCTGTTAAATATGACAGCTGTTTCTGTTTCTTTCTCCGAACATGCTGTCAGTTTCCTTCAGAGTGTGCTGTCAGTTGGAGTCTTATCTGATTATCACGTTCTACGTAAAGGCGCTCGCTAACATTTACTAAGTCCTTATAAAGATCTAAATATTTGCTTAGTAATGCTTACTGCCCTCCGTTTTCCTAGAACCCAGTAAAAATACCCATATTTTTACGACCTTGTTGTGTCGAGGGCATGTATTTCTGTGCAGTCTCTTCTCTATTTCGCATTTATGTTGCATCTGTGACCATGCTGCATTGCACCCGCTAGTGATTTCCATTGTCCACCCGGGTGGTACATTAGCGCAAAACACACAGAAACACGGATTTTCCCCGGCGTGTCCCCCACTCGACGGCTTACACTCGTTCGCTAGCAACAAAATCCTCCGACGGAGCACATTTCCATAAACGAAAATCATTTAGTGTTGCGAGTCCGTTAAGACTTGAGCTTACTCGACGGGGCAAAAAGAATACAAAAAAAAAACAACTTCGAAACTCCTTCTCGTGTTAAAGAGCGTTACATAAAACCGCTCATATACTTTAGCAAGCCAGCACGCTTACGATGCAGACTTCCATGCACTCCCGCGATTCCCCGGTGGGAGTCCTGCACTTGGGGGCCATTCCTGCATGTGTTCCCCACGGACGAGAGTGAACAGAGAGATAACAATTATGTTTTTCTTTTTCACTGCCACTTTTTTGCACTTCTGGTGCAGAATTTCGCTGCTTCCTGTATTGCATCGGCGGTGGCCCGTTTGTACGGCCCGCCCGTTTTAACAGGCAGCACCAGAATCATCATCATCATCATAATAAAGCCTGACGCTCAACGGTTCCACTCGCGAGACCTCACTCGCCAGGGCCACTTTTGCTCCGGCAGCAGTTCACCTTTCCACTTCGCTGTATTAACTACAAAAGATATTATCATCTTTTCAGCTGCTTCTTACGTCGAGTGCGATGGAAAGACAACCGTGAACATGGCGCGCGTCTTCATGGTTTTAGTAACGAAGAAGTGCGCGTTTTGTTGCTTTCATCTCAGGAATGATGGATCATCAAAATAATTCTTTCGCTTTTTTTGGGTTGCATTTTCGTTTTAATAAACCATTCATTGTCTTTAGAAGGCCATTTTGTTTTCAAGGTTTACGATTGTGCATACAGTTTAGGTAACGAGAAAAATAATATACTCTTTAGTAACAAAAATGTAAAGGTAGTTTGGATTGAGTTGTAATATTCAACTCACACTAATAAGTCTCAGTCTCAGATTAGTCAAAGTGCATTCTGCACGATTGCTTATTACAATATTTTGATAAAAAAATCATATCTTGATCTTTTATGTCAAAAATTAATGGAAAACGTGTGAAACTTCCTCGTTAAACTCTTTAAAAATAATTCTTTACCTAACAATTTTTAACCGAAGCCCAATACAGTGTCCAGGTCATGAAAAAAGTTTCCACATGTTAAATGCAATTAGAAATTAAAAGACAACATTCTAATCAGTCATCAAATCGTCTAGGAACGGTGTCAGTCGCATCAAGCGTCAAGCTTCTCTCAAATCGGGTAGGACAAGCTGCTTTAAGTTTAATCACCAAAGCCGCTTACATTCCCGTCATGCGATGCAAATTTAAACGCGTTACGCCTTTAAATCCAATTCCAAAAAAGCCGTTTGATGGAAACATTCGCCAAACCACAGCATTCGAACGGAAGCACGAACCACCCAATTAAGTATTTAATTTACTGCAATTCAACATCACTCAATTACTGCACCAACGGTGGGCGGTCGTGCAATGGAGACGCTCCGAGTGGTGTTTTCAACAGGGCGTACAGGTCGAACAGTTGCAATTGCAATTTCATTTACTCGATTTGGCGTAATATCCTCTTATCGGATGGTCGATAAATTCGACAAATAAAAGGCTGCAATCGAACTCAATGAACGGTCTTTTTCAGTGTGTTTAATAATATTAAACTCTTCGCTCGATGACGAGAAGTGTGTGTGTGTGTGTAAATTTGTGCAATTTGAGGTGAAATTTGTTTAAGCGATAATTTACCAAATAATAAGATCGGGCAGTGTAATTGTAGGGCTTACCATTTATCACATGCACCATCACGCTGGTTCCTTCGGCTGACGTCGGCAGACACGTGTAGTTCCCCGAGTCGGACAGCTTGGCGTCGAGGATTTTCAGCCTGTGGACAGAAAAAAAAGTTTGTTGCATAACTTTAAGGGGCAAATGTCGTGTTCGAGTGGCCACCGCTCTCGAAAAAGTGGGATTAAAGTGGAAAACACACACACACACACACACACAAAACCCATGGGAGCATCCCCTTTCAACCAGGGCATGATTGATTGTTGGGGAAGTAGGACGGCAGCGCAATGGTTGCCCATATATACACTTACCGTGACGTGAGTGCCTCGGTCCACTTTAGCTCAACCGATATTCGATGTGGATATGCTAATGAAGGATCGTTGGGATGCAACTCGACGGGCTGCACGAGATTTGACCCTGTCGATGCCATGAAGGTTGATGAAAAACGGGACACAAAAAAGAGAAAAGGGAAGAATTGCAATTGAAATTAATTAGCGCACGGTGACCGGACGAGATGTACTGCTTTATTGCTCTTGGGCGGTTCGAGTGAGTAATGAGATGCAATAATTAGACCCGCGACCCGCGAAGATCATGACCTAACTCACCTCTGTACCAATATATTGTCCCTAGATCATGTGGTCCCTGGCTAATGATGCAGGTGAGCGTCACAATGCTGCCCATTTTTACGTATAGGTCCGTTGGTCCGAGGATAATCGCTTTAGCCTCTGAAAGGGTGAAGTATCGTTATTAAGTCCGATCGAATCGCCAGAACAGATCGAGATGATCGATGTCTACTTACCTACAACGTTCAGTCGAAATGCCATGGACATCTTTGGTTCCGTGTTTACCTGACACTCGTAGATGCCCGAGTCCCGCTGCTGGGCGAACTTTATTTGTAGCGTCCAGTTTTCTGCCTTATCGGAACGTATCACCTGCAGTGAAAAGAGCAACGGCTTTTAATGACGAGTTTTCGTAGAATTTGATAGAAAGAAAACACAGTTTTATTGGTTTCTGCTTTGCTGCTTTCCTATGAATTAATCGTTTTGTAGTGGCGAGGATACGCCATCGGTTTTTCTTCTCGGCATTTTTCTTGCGCTGAATGGTTCCGAAGCTCTTAGAATGTCAATGAAAAACACATTTAACTGAACAGCTAGAAGCGTTCGATAGTAGCTAAATATAGCTGCTAGAAAAGGCGGGTTTATCGACATTACTTCCTGAGTGTGAAATGGAGAAGGCATGCGGAACCGTTTCTTTTTCTCATGCTAGCTATTATTAGTATCTTATTGGGCCCAGATTGTTCCGAACAAAAGTAAATAACAATATGAAATAAAATTTCATCAAAAGAATTTGCTAGTATTTACTCCTAACTCTGAGTAGATGAGTCTTTCTAACGGTGGCCAATTTTTAAATCAACGTCCAATTCACTAGGCTTCCACTTCTACGCTCTTTAATTCACCTGTCAGCTTCATTCAGCAAGGTAACTAAGTATTTACTTTCTAGTTCGTTTAAGCCGCTAGGCCTATCTCTTGAGCTACTCGTTAGAGGCCTCAACTTCAGCTTGATTTCACAATTTGTGTCATTAGATAAAGAAGAATGCAACAGTGAAAAATAAAACCTCGAGGACTCCAGAAGATACAGAAAACATACGGCTGTAAATAAAAAAGCCCCAGAACAAATCGATTGAACGCGCACCACACCCACACTTACCTGAAATCGTTCGTCCGACGTGTAGACCGCGGTTCCTGCTGACAGGATGTGTAGATCTCGTTTCCGGATCCAGGAGACCTGTTGGCCCGCAAGCATCCGATTGTGTTTGTGTGTTTGTGTGTTGTTATTTATCAACCGTTCGTTTGATATCGTCACAGTATTATTCCCGGTGGAGTCGATCGAACACGAGCGAACGACGCGAACGGAATAAGATTGGGCGGGACAGGAGGTTGTTGAAATGAGAACAAATTGAAAGCGAAGTTAGAGAAAGGAAAACGCACACCGAAAAAAAAGCTGCAAACAAGAATCCTGCTGGGTGGTAAATTTGGGGGTTAAATCGTTTATTGAATTTTATTTACACAGTCACAGAGCGCACGAATAAAAGAGAGCGCCCCACTCGAATGCAAATCACCACTCGACGAGGATCTTGTTTGGGCCAGTGTACCAGCAGCAGGCCTTGCTTGTCTTCCGACCGGGTTTTTTTTTTGGGGCGAAAGGTATGAGAGTGTTTTTTTTCGGAGCGTGTATTTGCGTGGGTTTGGTTGGGGAGGCTAAGCAACACCAACACCGGCCTGACAGATAAATACGTGCCGCTGATGATTGATGTGTTTATAAGAGTTGATAAATTTCTCCACCCAGAAGCAATCACTTGTGGCAAAAACGGCACCATAAGGATGCGGTGCGATTCAGTTGTGGAAAGTGGTGGGCAATTTTCCGCAACAAGCAGAAGGATCGGTTTAGGAGATAATTTTTCGCGGAATTTGAAATGTAAATTTCGCTGCGCCGCGAATGAGGCGTACGATGGTAATATGGAAGTGATGAGATGCGTGCATATGATTAATTACTCGTTAAATCGGGTACATTATGATTTCTGGATGCAGGTTGAACATATCTGGTGGATTGTGAGCTTTTAATGGACCATGAGCGTGATGTGAAGTAGGCGATCCGGTGGTGTATTGGTTTTGGTGCTGTTTTTGCACACGAGCCCGGCCTGGTCGGTCCTTGCCAGCCAGCATCGTCAAAACACGATCGTCAAGAGGCTGTTCCGAAAAAGAAGAATTCTTCTTAAAACAATATTGACAACATTCTGTGCCCCAAATATGTGCTTGTTGTTGTGTTTGATCTCAACTTGCCGAATCCACACCACGCACACGACTCCGCCACAATAAACACGCTTCACCAAAATCATTTTCGCCCTCATTTCCAAATGTCATAATCCTATTGCGCTATTTGGAAATGAAATTAATGTACGCCCACGTATGTACAATCAACATTCAGGGCTAACGGGCGACGGCCACCCCTGCTTATACTCACCGATTTGTCACCCATCTGCTCGACCCGACAGTTGATGAAAGCGGTCTGGCCGACGCGGGTCGTTATGTTCCGAGGCACATCGAAGTCGAAGTACGGATGGGGTGAAAATTTTTTGATGATTCTGTTTTCCTGCGGTGCCGGCAGATGATTAGCTACACCTGTGGAGCAAAGGAAGAAGAAAAAACGGCCACGATGAAAAGGTGAAAGTGGGAAAAAGCGCGTCGATAAACAGGACAGAGATTTTTGACAAAAGGAAGAGGCCCATCAGCACACCAAAAGTAAAAACCCAATTTCCTTCGGGGGATGGCACACAGGACTCGTTAGGATTGTTGGGGATGGCTTTGAGCGGATTGGATTGCTCTGTGTGTTTGTGTGAGGGGAGATGGCAGTGCCAATAACTTTTTCTGCGAATGACAAGTGGAACGAGCGAGCTAGGAATGATTGCAAAATGGATTCCATTATAAGCCGTTGAATTGATGCCTGACGCCAAAGCCTTCCTGGGAGGGGCTAAACGAGCGCCGGTGACCAAGATTGGGAATAAATAAAACAAATCTCATGAAAAACCCATCCTACATAGAAGAACATGGCTCTGCTTGCTTTGTAATTGACATCTTGACGTGACACACAGCTTGAAACAACACGTGTTGATTAAGGTGTGCCGAGAAGTTGTGAGGTGAAATAGGTTTTAATGGCAACACTGTAGTTCAGCAAAACGGTCCCGATATCCTCTTCGTAAGATCTTAAAACAATTACACCAAGTACACTGAAACAAAGTGATTATGCGTCCTTTTGCAATCATATTAATCAAACTAACGCACACGCATACACCGGCCTGTCAGTTAGATCCGCTCGAGCAGCATCGCCGTACGCTGGTGTGTCTTCCAGGCCAAACGTACTGCGCAAAGTGTACTGCAAATTTAATTATCCCTGTACGCCGTACGCCGCTGGAACCGTGCCAACACCGAACGCCCGGAGGCCATCGATGGGGAGCAATTTATTTTACCATGTTTGAGCTTATAACTGTGGGGCCAAATTAGGCTCTCGCTTGTGCTGGTCTACGTACACGAGGAGGGAAAAGTTTATTATTTCAGACCCACGTACCCCCAACTACAGCAGCAGCTCCAGACACTGCCGGCTCTTTCACTTTTTAAAGCCCGTGAGTAGCTTCCAACATCCGGATAAATGTCCGGCACGAAGAGAGAGAGAAGATCGGGTCGAATGCACGCACATAGCAGCTACGCTTGGGTTTATTCATCGGGCGGGAAAACTTTTCCCAGATGTGGCTAGTAAATCTTGTAAGAAAAGTGTGTGTGTTACGTTGGTCAGCAAAGCGGTTTTATTCCTTGATGAAGTTGGTGAAAAGTCATTCATTTACGGACACTTTGAGAGGAACGGGAAGGAGAGAAAAACAATTTTCCCATGTGTTACTCTTATCCGATCGTCGGTAGATTTTAGTATTAAATGCATGTGTGAAAATCCTTTCTAAATCGGCTTCCATAAGATTTCAGATTTCTTTTGCAGTAAATATACTCTCAATTTCTTGCTCAATTTCAACTTAGGCGAATGGGTGGACGATTCTCTTTCGATAAAGCTGCAAAAGGTTAGTTTTGGATACGGATTTAGTATTACTACAAGATATGATAAGATCCTTAAAAACTCATGGGAAGATCGACAATTAGATGGCGCCACTGAACAATATTTTTATTTCAGTTTGAAATTTGATGGGTAAACTTCGAATAAATATTAATCCAAGAAGAGAAAGTTCTGGTTACTAAAGTATGTTAATTATCATACAAATATGGAGAGCAAACAATTTTCATTAGAGTAAAATGATTAGTGCTATATCGCGAGCAATATCGAGGGCTTTCACAAAGACTTCTCCACCCAGTGAAAAATCATACACAAATCTTACTGTTGTGGCCCTCTAGCTGTCAAATTAACTAACACTGATTTAAACGCTCTAGTAGCAAAATTACAGGGGACCATTCTTCAACATATTTCTCCATCTCCAGTATAATCTTTCCTTTGTACTGTATTTTAATATTTCTCCGTAGTAAAAGCCACATCCCTTTTTCTGTGGTACAAACAAATGGTCTCCTGACTACATACACCCTACCCTTTTTAGTTGGGTACTCTGCCCAGCAGTACCAGAGTTTATGAGACGCATACACATTCCGAATAACTTGTTTCCCCTCTATCTCTCTCTCTTTCTCTATCTCTCTCTCTCTCTCTCTCTGCTCGGCCAATATTTGCCCGAGAGCCCGTCTAACGGTAGCACAAGTATGGGAAGTTATATGTTTTGTGCCGTTGGAATTTTATTTCTTGTAGGTCATAAACCACTTAATAGGCACAAACATGAAATGGTAGTATCGCATCCCAGGTTAGTAGCGAGGTGGGAGGAATGCTGCGATGCTCAATTTTTGGATTCCGAAGCATCTCTGCATTTCATCGAGTGGAATTATAGACATTTCTTCTACTTTCGCTATTGGAAATTGGATGGAGGCTGAGTGTGTTTTATCACATGCGATTTGGATTGTTGTTGCTAGCTCCGATAAGAGGGTGTGCTGTGCTGCGAGTAAAGATCGAATTTGATTAAATTTGTGTTTGCAATCACGAGGAGCAGGAGCAGACTGCTTATTAAATTTCAAAGAAAACTAAACATCTCTTTTTGTTCGAGGAGAGCACATGATTGGAGCAGTTTAACTTGTTTGCTCAAGTGGTAACAAACAAAACGGGGCGCAATCTTATGCTCGGTCGATCGATAGCATCTAATTGATTGATGATTGTCAAAAAGTAAGTCCTGGAGAAACGCACCAAAAAACATCCAACCATTTGGACGATTCGAATCGATGGCAGAGAAAAGAAAGAGAAAAAAAACGTAAATAACTTGAAGCAACA
Organism: Anopheles stephensi; assembly: GCF_013141755.1. Classification (NCBI taxonomy): domain Eukaryota; kingdom Metazoa; phylum Arthropoda; class Insecta; order Diptera; family Culicidae; genus Anopheles; species Anopheles stephensi. Next base: position 85,920,408 of record NC_050203.1, on the reverse strand, counting down.
AGGTTAGATTGATTGATAAAATTAATTGATTAATTTTCCAATCCATTGCATCCAATCCCAGACCGGTGAAGCTCCGGTTGGTCAACAACAGGAAGATTGATAACAGCTTAATTAGGCTGAAGCTGGGGCGAAAAGATGGCGTTTAATGCTTCGTTCGATGATGGTTCGACTGGGCCACATTTATTGGGCCCATTTATTGGGTGCGATTTGTCGTTGACAATTCTTAAGGTGTAGCTATCTGTTCTAATATCGATTTTGTGGTCTCTTAAAAGGCCAAAATCTAAAATACTCCACATTGCTTTTAGCTGATTAGATGCTGGATAAGGGAGTTCATGGTGGTCCCATTTTGCACTGAAACAACAACCTTTAAAATCTCAACCAGCAAAATGTGTATTTTATTTTTTTGGAGAAACTCCAAACCTGGCTAGAAATTTTACAAAAATAATATTAAGCATCATCTTGCTTACTCCTGACAACATCTGAGCCCTATTGCAGCCATGTGTCACCGTGTCACGGGCGTGTATTTAAGGCTCAACCGAAACTGTAAAGCCTTGTAAAATGTTCCCCTTTTTCAGATATGCGAAATCCTGCGTCAGACGATACTTGAGACGAAGCATGTTAATGTCCCGTGACGGATGGCCCACTCGCCCGGTCTCTTCCCGAGTCGGTCGTCGGCTACTACTGCTGCAATAAATCCACCGGGTCTGTCGTTGCCCGCCCTACAACGAGTGCCATTTAACCCTTTCGTTTGACGGCAGACCGGCAGACGAAAAACCCATTATCCACGAATGCCGTCAGTGACGATGCAGCAAAGTCGGCAAACTGGAGCGCGCTACTAAAGCTCAACCCTGACGGTTCCCGTGATGGGCTTGAATGAAATGCACTCCTCGTGAAGGTGAAGGATGTACTTTTGAGCTTTGAGCCACTTGCTTCTTGACATCTCTCGCTCTCTCTCTCTCTCTCACACACCAAGCCTTCTTCAGAGTCAGATTTTGTTTGAGCTAGCTGCTGTTGTTGCTGTTAAAATAACACTTGACGCCGGCAGAAGAGTGCTCGAGCTCTGACGTGATGGTGCTGCTGGTAGAAGCGGAAATCCCTACGAAAACACCCGGGACACGGATGGAATTTATGATGCACTGGGTAGGAGCACTGTCGCAATGTAAAACTTTCCCGGTGCATTTATTTATATTTGCGTCTGCCGTTGTAGTGTTTCTATTTATTTTGAACCGAATCGCCGAATGCAGTGCTATTTTTGAGAGTTAGATGGTGCGGTAAGAATTTTTAATTTTACAAGTACAACGTCCAGCTCCTCTAGAGTCCACGTGAATTTTGGACAACTCAAGGGATTTCTTTTTGCTAAATCAAATGGTCTTTTTTATCTTTAACCTGTAACTTTAAAAAGCAATAAGTACTACGAATACCTAATTTAAGAGGTTTCTGAACATGATAGAACTCCAGTGATCGAGGTGATCAATTTCAGAAGCGTCAATTGATTTTCTTGGAAATCTCTGGGCCTAAGTAAGAGGTTGAGTCAACCCAAAATCATCGTGATGGATTTAACAATATTCATTCTTACTAATATCTTACAATGACAATACGGCGTCAAGCTGTAAATAATATCTTACTACGACCCGGTGTGAAGGTCCCATGTTTACATTAATCCTCCTGACATGTGCATGGTTAACTTAGCGAAAATTAAGCGAAAAGTTGCCTTGCTTCTGAAAAGCTTTATCTTGCGCTTGAAAACAATAAAAGAATATTGAGAAGTGATGCAATTCCCAACTCGACATCGTCCTTCCACCTTTGAATAATTCATCCATGAGGATTTTCGATGTTTTTTTTTGGGAAATGTAAATATAAATTACGTGATCGAAAAAATCACAAACCGTAATCGAAACATGTTCAGCTACCAACGCTCCATTTACAAATTCATTAGGATTTTAAGCATATAAGTATGACGAGTTCGTGGAAGATTGTAATGGAGCTGCTCAAAACTTGCTAATGCTTCGAAATGTTGAGTATCCGTTTGATAAAATCCCTTTCGAGAACTGAGTAAACACAACAAGGGGATTTTTACACTCGAAAAGAAAAACTCAACAGTAGGATTTTCATAAGCTGTAAACATGGTTAACAAATGCTATTTATACTATTTATGTTAATAAACCCCTACGAAGTATTGAGCATTAACCATTGAATAGAAATATTGAACGTTACATGAACGAGCGGACGAGATACCATCTTTCATTTACATCTGAATGCCCTATCCAAATCGAAATCCGATTCACATTAACGTCCATCTGTATCGCTAGCTAATGGATTTTAGATCCCATCAACAGTGAGTGAACCACCCTACCACCCATCCTCCATACTGCAAATGTCGCCTGATGACCACTCCATTTATCGAATCGAAATTCCACCGAGCGCTGGTTGAGCTGAACTGATAAGCAGCTAATGAAAAATATTTTTCACATTTTTCCGCAAAAAATCTATTAACTGGTGAACGAAACAACCAAAGCCGCTTTGAATAAAAAGCCTTGAAAAGAAATGGGAAAAGTTGATGGAGCTCGTTTATGTTTTGCCCTGCCGAACTTACCCATTGCGTTGTGATGGTTGAAATGCAGATTTGCCAGTACGAATAATCCACCTATGATGATATACTGCATTTTTATCTTCGATTGGGTAGCACTGTACGGTCATTCATTTTATCCACACTCGCGCGCACTTTTTCACTCTCGCACACAACGAAATGAAGCTCACGAAAAGAAAGAAACTAAAAGCTTGCGCACGCTTCGTTGCACTTTTTTGTTGCACACAAACCCAGCGGTCTGGTCTTATCACCGGTGGATGGAACTGGTTAGTTGAGTGATTTCAGTAGCCTTCCACATACTTCACTTTGCTGCACCTTAACCATTCCAATTTCGGCGAGTGGTGAGCTTTAAACGATTGGTTTCCATTTATGTAGCCTTTTCTGAACTTTGTTTTCACTCGAACTTGTTGTTGTCGAACAGAATATCTGAAATAGAAAAAAAAGGGGAAAGGATTAATAATTTGTTTGCCGAAAGAAGGGATGATAGACACAGCCATTTAATAATTCAAACAAGACAATGCATTTGGCTAATCAACACAAAACAAAGAGCTTAAAAATAGAAAACAGCTGGTGTAAACAAGTTGTTTTGAAAGTGTTCGACCCATCGAACGGGGTTTGCCAGGAATGCAGAATTAATCATCGCGAATTTGCGGGACTGGATTAGAACAGAACGGCGTGAGGGTAGACAACAACACAACGCCATGAATAAATTATTAAGTACAAATCCAGGTGAACCGTAAAAAAAGGTGAAAACATTCTGCGAGAAGTGAGAAACCCACAAGATAGAGAGAGAATGAGAGAGAGAAACAGCGGTATGAATCACTCGAGCATCAAAACAAGCAATCAAAGAAATAAACTTTCCTTCCCAGCTTCTGTGCTGAATTAATCAGAGCAGAAGAAAATGAGCTAACGTCGATGAAAACAAGTTTTGCTTAATTTTGTTTATGCTGAAATCTTTCTTTCGAGGCTCGTAACACTGCAACTTCAAGCAAAGATTATTGGGTGCTTGGAATCCATTCTTTGGAGTACACATTTGTCGCTCGTTTTGTACAATTAGGCCAACTTTTGAGACATAAAAGCTCCGAAGCAAGACGACAACCGAATGGCACTAACGCGTCAAGGGCACCACGATGTCACGAATTCGTCCAATGGCTTTGTGTTTGGCTTTACTGAGGCTGAACTTTTGTCCTGCGAAACCGTTTGCACGTTTGATGTAGTAAGGATGTCCTCGCACCAAACAAACCCAAAAAATTCAAATAAATATCCAGCTCAGGGTGATCCCGCTTCAGGGAAGGAAAATGGGTCTTTTTGGAGTATTTTGCTATGGGAAGGGGGAAAGCAAACATTTTCCACCCATGCGCCCCCCGAAAAGAGGCTCAACACTACTGCTGACCTTTGGACCTTTCCGGACGACGAGTAGCTGCGCTGAGCCATTTGCACCTTATGACAACAGTGCCTAAGTTAGCGCACCTAAGTGGTGGCACTAAATTAGTCCTTTTTATAGTAAAGTTTTTGCTCATCCCGGCGCGTGAGCTGCAACTCGCTCCGAGGTGTGTTTTGATTTTGTTTGGTACGGAAAAAAAAACTTTCTGCAAAAACTGTTATCAATGCCAAGAGCAAAACACACCATAGGAAGCTAGGGAGAGAGAGCCAAGTCCGAATGCGGGAAAGCAATAATCGAAATAAGTTGTTGATTTTATCGCTCCCGTCCTGGAATCAACTCTCGAGCGGCATTCGGCATCCATTTGCTGGCAGTTTTGCTCAACTTTGAAAAAGCCTGGTGTTTTGGTGTTCTTGTTTTTCCTTCCTTCTTTCGAGTGGTGGCCGCCAGTGGTGTGTGGGAAAGATTAAAAGTATGCTTAGGGGTAGAAAACAGTACTGTTTTCCCCCTCCAAACACTCGTAAGAGTCTCGGGAAAGTTTGTTTTGGAACGAGCACTTCCTGGCTCAGTGACAGATAAAGCCTCACCATGATGGTGGTTGTGGAAGTCTGCTCAAAAGCAACATAATGGATTGATAAATTAATATCATCGATTTGGTGAACTTGATTGTGAGCTAATCTTTAAAGCTATGCGGGCTTCATCTTCATCTGCGCAGCTTTTCATTTAAGCTCTCCCTGACAATGCTACGAGCAGAGTTATCAATTTCCCTGGCGTGTGGTGCAGTGTATTAGAAGGGAGCCGTAAAACCATTAACTCGAAGTCGTTCGAAACAGCAAACGCGCTTCGGAAAAAAAGGGGGAGAGAGGGATGCTTTGATGAGAAGCATCACTCGTCCAATTTTATTAGCGGAGTGATTAAAAATAAACAGCCAACACATTGTCTGACGCATCCACTCAACTCAATCCGATGAATTAAAGATTAGAAAACGTGCACCGCTGTAGCTCGAAATGGTTAAACAACTCTCCGCTCGACTGGCACCGGCAACCGGCAACAACTGTCATACCTGGCGTCGGTGGCTCGATGTCCTGTGTAATTCGAAACCAGCCACGAGATGTTGCTACACGATCAGCAACATGTACGTGTCTGGTAGCGGTGGTTTATACAGGATTTCTCCTTCGTTTTTCACTGCAGGCTCTCTGGGGTTTTTTTGCTATTGGTTGGCCAACCCAATTTGCATATGACTGCAATGTACCGATACTGGGTGGATTTTCGGTTCGGCTTTTTTGTGTGTGCGTGTGTGTGTGTCTTGTTTGAGGCGTGTGAGCTTCCAGCAAGGCGCCTGCTGGGGAAACATGCCACACTTATTCGAGTTTTACCGGAATTGATGGGAATGACAGAAGACGGCAGTCAGCTGGCGCTACTCGTAATTCGAGCGGGAAAGTGCGATCCACTGTATAATCCTGCTCTTTAAGTATGCATTGAGAACCCGATCGAAAACAAACATATTGGGGGAGGTTCGCTTGCGATAGACGAAATGCGTACGCGGATAGCTGCTAAAGGATGATGAGGCTTTCGAGCGTATCGATTATTCGACGATGGGATTCGATTGGGAAGGAGCACTTCAACGTAAGTCTTTAAGAATGATTGACAGATAAATTTTGACTGCAAATTGCGCTTAAAGACATCTATTTGTATTAATTTATGCAAACCCTTTACAACTTCATAAATAAAATTACCTTGAATTTGAATTCACTCACATTAACTCTCAACGTCTGGAGTAGCCTTTTCCAAAAACTAAGATATAAAGCTCACAAAAAAGACACGTGTCATGTACCAGGGAGGTTCAAACTGGTAAACATTCCTTCCCAAACTGGCACACATCTAGTCAGTTCCGAAGTGGCGTAGAATTGTCCCGCCTTTTCCCAGCCAGAAACATCAATAGAAACTCTTATTGTGTACGTGACCACATTAACATAACATAATCAATTTGCTCCTTCCAGCCCATGCAACGATGGCCATCGATACCGGAGACCTCCGGATGTTTGTTCCGGTTGCAAACCAGCGGGGGTTCGATATGTAACGAGTGGGAAAATTTATCGGAAATATGCTAATTTAATAGAAGTGTAAATAAGTTTAGTTTACACAACAGATCAAGTTGAAGGTTTAGTGCTGGCTTAAGAAGAATTTTCTTACCTTTATGGGATGTCTAGCATTCGCCACGTCTTCGATGAAGTATAACTTATTTAAAATTGATAACTTAACGATCCTTGTGCTGGAAGCTGCCCTTCGCCATTTGAATTCAACAACACTTAAGTATATTCCTTACTAGCACTGCAATCAACAGCTAAAGACATTTTTACACCTTGAGTGATCATACAACTCTTTGCTAAAAATTCACCACAACGCTCAGCAAATGTTGCTTGTATTACGTTAAAACACTGTCACAATCTTCAGTGAATCTATCACCCTTCAACCCAACACTGGTGACGACACAAGAGACACATCCACCTTGCTGATAATTGCTTATTGGCTTAAAGTATTTCCTCCAAATTTGTTTCCATCAAATCGAACTGATTCGGCAATCCACTTACACCGCACCGACACAGCACCGAACTAGTAATCCAACATCAATCAAAGCACCAACTCCTTCCACCGGAAAACTTTCCCCGAACAAAACCGTACCCAGCACCAGAACCGGTGGTCAAACTTTGCTCGAGCGCACAGAACAACCATTCCCTGACAACGATATGTCAGGATGTTAACCCTGGCCCGGGTGGTACCGCACGCTCTCGATGCCAAAACAACGAAACCGACAACCGCCCGTACAACCGCTGGCCGTTACTGCGATAGTGGGAACGGAGTTTTGGGCTCGGCCGGGACACGCGAATTTGGCAAACATCGACAGAAACCGCTCGATTTGCACTGATGTAGGGTGCGCTCGTGCCGTTTCGTTGAGGGTACCGGGTTCGGGTTTGACTACGGGGGTAACTCACCCGGGAACTCAAGCACATGTCCCGCGCATTTTTCTGCCCACTGGTGTTGGATGAGTGCCACGGTGGGTGAGTGCGATGGTGTACTAAAACTTCCCGATGATAAACAGCTGGACGGGTTGTACTAAAATTGAGTGTCAGTGAGTGGCTCAGCTGATGATAGAAATGACACTGGAGATGGAGCTCGGTGCACTGTAACACGTGTTAGACTGGTAAGTGAGGTTTTATGGAAGAGAGAGAGTTATAATTCTTGCTCTACAATCGAAGTGCGTGGTTAAAAGAAACATTAAAAATTAAACGCATGGCTGAAGCAAAAAGAAAAATTGTACAAAGGACTGGGCGCCTCCATCCGATAGTTTTTTTGAGCTTATCTGTTGGAAGGCTTTTCACTTATGCAATTCTTGATGTGTAATGATTTTAATGATTTAAAGATGATATTTTCTGCTTTACCGGTCCATTGAATTTGATCGATAATTGAAATGGAAATTAATTTAAATCGACTGTTTCAATCGAATTGAACTTTTGTTCAATAATGAAGGCTTTAAAAAGCGGCACAAAACCTATATGGGAATGGGAATTATTTTTGTACGTCGTATCAGAGCTATCAATACAATGCCATAGAAATATATCATTCAGTCATTAATTAAGTCAAAGTGAATGTTAAAGCCATTCCGATTTTGAGCTGAATGTGAAAAGGATGATAATGATAATCTCTCCGATAATTAAATAAAAGAAATGTATTAATCACAACACATTTAAAGCGAACTTTTAAAGCGAAAACGAGCCAAAAATACTTGGAAATGTTCTATGTTGTTCTGTTGTCAGATATGTAACGACCTTACCGCACATAGAGAGTGTTGTTCATCACACAGCCCTCAAGGACACGCCTCCGTACAGTTCCGGTCACGCCACCCCACGGTGTTGACCAATTTTACGAAATTGTTTGGGTGAAACCACATCATCACCATCAGCTCGCTCGCTCGCCCCGAAGGCAACATCGTACAGAAAAAAAGACCGTCAAAGAGAAAAAGGCCCATCCCGAGATCGACACTTACAATTCATAACGATGGTCAACAAACACTTCGCCAGTAAGCGCATGAAAATATGGCCACCAAACCAGTAGCAGCACCATCGCGAACCCCGAGCGCCGCACAGACGTGGCCGTGAAATAAATCACTGTTTGACGGTTTCCGCCTCACTGAGCAATATTTCCCATTTCATTTCGACCGGCACTAGGCACGACCAACAACTAGAGGGGTTTCACGTATTGTTCTCAGTCGCTTCCGAGTGCTTGTGTGTCTGTGCCTGTATGTGTGTGGTTTGTGTTCTGGGCAGCCAAAAATCATTCATCAGAAAAAAGTGAGAAAAGAAAAAGGAGCAAACAGCTACAAAAAAATTCGCTCAAATGTGTGTAATCCCCTGTTCCGGGGACTCATTCCAAGCAGTGCCGGAATTTGTGGTGCAGTTTCGCTCGACTGGAGTCAAGCGCTGTTCAGCTGACATCGGTAAAACCCCGCACTGGTGGAGGAACAACCAAGAGCAGGGCAGCTGCCAACCGGAAACCAGAAGACGATGTGTCTGGCGAAAGACGACAGATGGACAGTTGGTACACTCGGTATCGAATGCGCACGTCATGTCACTAGTCACCGTTGGCCTAGTTTTTCGCGGGAACATCACCGGAGGCCTACGTGAATTGCGGTCCTACTACAAACACGGCTCGATAATGCTGACGGGAGCTAGAAAATCTTCTCCATGGGGGAGTAAAACGCGGACAGCCAATTTTTACGCCAGGATCGTAATGTACTCCTCCCGGTATGTCCAATTGGATTAGTCGCGTCAGTGCTGTGCTCTGGCCAATGTTTGGAAGTTGCTGGCATGAAAATGGAAGCTCGCTTCCTGCACTAGTGGCTAACTTCAACAAGTTCTGATTTCCTGGACAATCTTCCTCCTATATCTCTCTTTCTCTCTCTTTCTCTCTCTCTCTGTCCAGCTATTCTATTCTTCCTTTGATTAGTATTTGCCCGTTCACTGAAGCTTTCCAGTTTGGCTCTCAACCGACTTTCGGCTAAGTCAGCGATAAAGTTTTACGTACACCGGGTAGCTCTAATAGACTTCTTTGGGGCTAGTGGCTTGGCTTTGAACTCACCAATTACCCACGAAAACGACCGTGAGTCTCCGGTTCAATTGACCGAGAGATTGTTTATGCTCATAGTCGACGGTTCGAGCCAGCTGTGTCAACGATATCTAAGCGTTGCGTGACATTATTCCCGGGGCATATTCGTCCCTTGATTGGCACCTCAGACAGCATTTTGTGATGTTACGTTATGACGCAGGGATATGAAATGTTTTTCCCAAAGTGGACATAACGTATACTTGACTTCCCGACACACCAGATCATTCGCAATCGCAGCTTAGAAAATACGAGCAAAATACTCCTCAAGTAAGGAGTTGGGGAAGTTTGTCTTTATATTTGGGCGAAGTAATGTGCCTTACAGAGCCCTCATTCATCAATTTCATTGGAATATTGATTTTGTGTTTAGGAATAATGCGTTCAAGATTCTGATTGATCCTTCGAGACATTTGTAAGAAAAATCTTTCAAACTACACTGAGATTTCAATGCTTGATCGCGCTATCTCGTTTGTGTATTTTAATTGGACTATTAGACGATTCTTCTTGGTTTCTCAAGCCCTGATCAAAAGGAAACATTACACAAACATCAATTCCAACCCCAATAATGCGAGCTCATTGCACATTCATCAGAAACGGTTGATGTCCGGTTAGAAAGATCGTGCCCAAAGCCGCAAAGCAATAGACGACAAACGAATGCCACAAGCACCGGCACATCCGAAGCGATCGGTGATTCACTTTCACCGTTTGCAGTTTGCAGCCTTCGTGCACAATTTTCTAACTATTTTACCACGATGGTCAAAGTTCCCGGAAGGGTCCCGGACGGTGTGAGGCTTCCTATATCTATGTATGTGTGTGTTTGGGAGGTGTTCTTTGATTGACTTTTCATGGCATCGCTTTTGTGCAGCTGGTTCGTCGTTCGGATCGCCGCCGTCTGCTGCTGCTCGTTCTGGAAGGATTTCCTGTCAACTTGTTCATTGACCATTGGGCCAGGCAGTGAATTGATGTTTTCCCCACTTTTGCCAGCTCAGTCTCAATGGTGGCTCGATGACAGCTGAAGCTCGAGGACACACCGGCGCACACGAATTCAACAGCGAGACAACACGTTTTCGAGGTGAGAACATGGTGGCTTTTTATTGGCCTTTCGTTGTCTAGCAAAGGAGCAGACAGAATTTCCAAGTGGGAAAAAGTTTTGTTTTGCCGTTTTCCTTCGTTTTTGTGTCACGCCCCAACATCACCAGCACTATTACTATCATAATCAACTTCATCGTTATCATCATCATCGCCATCGCCATCGGTATCGGTAATTGTGGTTGTCAATCGGTTTCTTCCAACGGGTCGCTTCGAACGGGACGATTCCGTTAGCGAGATTTTAGACGTAAGATGGATATTGGTGCTGAATTTATTGCTTCAATCTTCACTTGTGAGCTCGTCGACCAACGCAACGTATCATCCGAAGGAAAACTGTTAGTATGGAATTTATTAAAAATTCTTCACACGTCTACATTCGAACGATTCTATTATGTCCTGTTTATTTACCAGCATTAAACAAACACTTGGATTGCAAAAATAGAAGCATTCCTGTACTATCTTAAATTACTCGACCAAATAAACTCTATCGCCAGAGATCCAACGCCAGCGAGGCTTCAATTTTTTCGAGTGGCCGTGTACACATCGACAGGCCCGAGCGATTCGATGGGCTCCCAAGTTTGCCATATGTTTGCTATTGAGAGATCTACCAGACAAGTAGGAAATTGGAGCATAATGGATTTATGGCACGAACCTTTTTGCTGAGCTTTCGTTATTCTGCTCCGCTAGTTGAGTTGCATGGTAGAGTTTTTTTTCATCCGGCCCTTCTCTTGCATTGTAACGTACGTCAGATCGATAGCCTTCAATGATCGAACCTACACCGGTACCCTGGGTACAGATTTCGGTGGAAAATCTCGCCTCATTCATCACACACTCACACACACACACAAACACACGTACATCACAACAGCCACCCACTCGGAAACCTTGAAAATTGAGGCAAGTGTTCGATGACTGGGTACCTCCGGTGCTGAGATGATACAGCAGTTGGTTGGATTCGTTAGCTGCGTTAGGTCGGCAGACATGCGGCATACAGTATGAACACCCGCTCGCACTCGGTGGGATGATTGAACCAAAACGAATCATATTTTGGCAAGATTTGGCAATACAATCGCTCGATGGTAATGGTGGAGCATCGGGCCCCACGGGTTGAGCAGCCGCAGAGGGGCTCGTTCTGATTGGGAAAGGCGTGTCGAGCAGGCCGAACAAGAGAAAAACTGAGCGAAAACAAGCTGGTATGAGTGGGGAGAAAAAATGTGCCACCTACATATTTCCACGTATGCCGCAGCAGAAGCACCCAACACATGCTTGATTATTTAAGTACGAATTCTTGGCCCCTGACACTCCTCAAAGGGAGTAATAAGGAGGTAGAATACAAAAAAACGGAACCAAATGTTTCACCTAAACGCTTGGCGATACTCCAGCATGCGTGAGGTTTATCCAGAAAATAATTGTTATTGTCCTTGCCCTATCATCAAGGCACTAATCCTGCTCATTTTCGGTTGACAATAAACTCCAACCACAGTCCCAATCCTACCAGCATCAGCCAAACATATTTACCGTTCAGCGTTGCTGTTTGCTCGAGTGGGCGCTGGCTGTGTTTGTTGAGTGCCGTTTCCGTATTTCGACCTGATTTTATTGACAGGAAAACGTACTCATTCCCGCTTGAGTGGCGGGAAAAAGTCGGCACCCACCACCCGTCCTACCCCCGGAAAAGCCGTCCCATAATCACGATGCCGAATCTGCCCTACTCGATTGATGCTATCAAAAATATCCCCAGCCTCAACAAACAACCACTTGAGTCGCTTTTCCCCGAGCCGGTGCTTCTTTTTGTCCACCCGAACTGGACCGAATAAATAGTGTCAGTCTCGGAGTGTGTGGAGGGGGAAAAGGCCTGGTGGGAAAATGGCGCAATTTATTTCAATAACAGCAATGCTTCCGGTAGTCAGCAGAAGGAGCTGAGTTCAGCAAGAACGATCGGTTGTCTTTTGAAGGGAGAGCGTCCATGTTCCAGTGATGCTCTGACTCTTGCAGCTTGTCGGGAAAGAAATGAGCCTACTGGTTTATTTGCCATCCTGTTCCCATCTTGCCATCTGTTAGTGTGTGTGGCCACTAACCAAAAGCACAACAGCAAACACCATAACGAACGGAATTCGTGTTTCCAATTGTTAAAATATTAACTTTTCAACTTTATGGCCACACCCGGAAGTAGTGTGCCATTAAGGAAACGGCCAAACCCTTCCCATCGCGAAACCAAACCCTCTTTCTCTCTTTCTCTCTCTCGTCCTTGGTTATATCAGGGTATCGATTGAGAGCTTAAAATTCCGCATCTCAAGGGACGTCCAGTACTATGTAAGACGGTGAGAAAAGAACATTCTTGTACTGTTTGTGAAAGTGCATTGCATTCACATTCAGCCGACAGCATCGCTACTTCATTCGTACACGGAATTGTTTGCCCAGGCCAGACAAGCGGGAATCGCAAGTATCAAAGAAGAAGTGTGTGTATTTTTATGTTGAACTTACTAAGCACGTTAGCGAATCGATCGTTCAAAAGGTCAATGTAAAATTCCACGAAACGGTTTCCCTTGGGACATTAAACATGTTGGTGTGTAACGTAATCGAGAATTGTAATTCTGTTTGTCTTTTGTACTCACCCAAAGTGGTTTCTACTTTCATTCACGCAAACCATTACTTGGTTGCCGATTGGAAAACAATTCATTTTGAAAATTTTGATTAAAATCCTATCGTGTGAGGGACGCCTGTGGAATGACAGCATTTGAACATCATGTGAAATAATTGGACGAAAGATCTGTTTTAAGTAAGCATTTAGATTAGCAGGATGAATTCTCGACGGCAAGAAATCGCGGCCAGGAAATTTATACCGGTACGCTTCGAGGTTGTAATGCTAAGGAAAAATAAGAATTCAAATGAATAATCATATGAATTGACAAGTATTATTAGAATGAAGTTGACAGCATTCTGACAGCATGTAACAAACTGAGGAGTAGCTTCCAGTGAGTATTTAAGCCGACTGGTTGAATTCTTTTCTTGTCAAATTAGTAGCTAGGTAATTACTTGTTGATTAAAATAGTTACATAAGAATTGTTAATAGAAAATTATTATAGGGAAACTGCGTTTCCTTCCGAACAAGCATATCTTCATCAACGGATGATAACCATTCATCGACCATCATACATCATAGGATTAGTTATGACATTTTCATCGAACCTGTCCATCCTATCCTTGCTGTAAATACTGCTGGATTTTCAGGGAAGAAATAATACCAACACGAGAATTGCTTCCCATCTACCGACCCAGGCCCTTTGTTTGAAGTAACGAACCTTTTCCACAAGCTATTTAATTTTCCTGTTTACGAAAGGCTCCCGCTTCTTTCCTGAGGCTCACCCGGTAAAGCCCCCGGTAAATGTATCAATGGTCATTTGCGGTGAGCCTTAAACGGATCACAAATAGTATGTGGGACAGCCCCTATGCCCCGAAGAATCCCCTTTCCCGGTTGTTCTCGGCAAAGGAATTCAATCTCGAGGGTTGGGTTCGGGAAAGCGATGGGTACCTTTTTCCGATCAAGCGTGTCAACCTTTTTCTACCATCGATTGCGAGAGTTCTGCAAGTGTATCCCGGGCTGTGCACGAATTGTCCAGTTCCCTCGGTACGGTTTCCAATACCGCCCAAGGCTGTGGAAATATTCGATTTAACCGTCCACATGACTATATGATGCAAATATACTTCTATTAGCATAGTTAATTAACAAACAGGCATGCTAATCCCTGAGGTGCTTTAATTTATAAAAATATGGAACAGAAAAAACTTTTACTAAGAAAGCGAGGTTATTGTCCTCGACTGTGAAACTATTGTTCGGGGTTTTTTAGAACCTTTGTCGCACCATCCAAGACAACCAAAACTTATTTTCGGGGGAAAGTTTTTTTTGTTTTCACCCCAAAAACTCACCATTCACCATGGCGTCAGTCAGGCGTCGTCGCTTTTCCAGTAACAATCGATCCAATCGAACCCTTTCACGTGTGCCACTTTTTTCCCCCATCAAATCTCCCTTAATGACGTATGGTGTTCGTGTACGTAATCGAAAAATCATTGATCGGTGCCAATCTCTAGCGATTGGGGTGACTCTAATGCCTTAAAAGAGAAAAAATAGCATGTCTACCGATAGCGTGTTCGGCCACAGCAACAGAAGCATCATCATCTTACATGCTGCTGCTGCTGGTGCTTTGTAACAATTTTCAGCTTTCCTTTAAGAAGCCACTGGGGGAGAAGCGTCGCGTGAGACGTAGTGCAAAAACCCATCCATCGCCATCGCCGTTTTCCCATCCATGATCAATGAGGTTGCGAGCGTGCCACTTCCATCGGACAGCATCGCCCGGGTGACGGAATCGATACGAGAGCGCATTAAATATGCAAAGCAATGGCAACGTTTAACCCCGGTGTCGTGCTTTCCTTTCACGGCAAACAGCCCAGCCATGGGCCGGTTCCAGGGTTGGCGGGGGAAAAGGTCGGTCGCTCGGTACTTGGGGCAATTCCGGTGCCACGATTCGTTCGACAAGCCGCACGACAAGTGTTTTCGGATTAGCGCTCGCTCCAAACCCGGAGTACCCACTCCGGAGTTCAACCTTGGCACGGGAACAGGCGGGACATAAATATCGGCAGTGTCTTACGAGAAAATCGAGCTTTTAAGTAGCGAAATGAAAAAAAGGCACACTGGAAAAGTAGAAGGAGTTTTTGAAGCTAACGAGTGCGAGAACCGGACTTCACAGCTCAAGCATGGAGAAGCACCAGCACCAGCACACTCAGGACCGATTAGGCCAACCGGTGGCACCAAGTGGCTGGCTTGAAAACTGCTCGAAAAGCAATTCAAGTCAACTTGAGGATAGGAAACGGAGCAAAAACAGTGCCGAAAGATATTATAGCAAATTACAATAGAAACATCAATAGTGTGTGTATGTGTGCGTGTAACAAATATCCTCCATAAAGACGATTTATGCCACTGAAATGGCGCTCGAGCATCCCATGTCCATGTGGAAGAGAGAAAGAGTGAGTGAGATTCGTAATTAGCTTCGCCTCAACACAAGAATCAATGCAGTTTACCGAGATAAGTGGCCATTCTTTACGCTTGGACGTATTTATTAGTGTTTTAGATTAACTCTGGCCGTTCTTTGTGTGCAAAACAACACACATGCGTTTCTGGGTCTGGGTTTTGCAATGCTCTACTGTCTGATTGTGCTTTTCAAACTGTCCAACCAATTATGATGAAAGCAACTTCATTTGGGCACCATAAAGGCAAACACACACTAACAGGTTAATAAAACCACTAGTCCGCTAGACACAATTTCCCGAGCTTTATGAAGGTACAGCGTCGTCGACGCCGAAAAAATAACCTCAACATTACCGTCATAAATTAAAACAAGCATAGAATATGCAATAACTCTAAACATAGAGCCCCCCCGGTATGCCCGGTACAGGTGCATGCATCTGACAGGCGACCAAAGTCACACTGTCATAAAAATGTTTGCCCCAAACATCAAATTAATTTTCCCGAAAGCTTGCACTTTTCTGTCCACACGACTGATTCATTGACATTTCCATTTTTTTGCTTGTTATTTCTGCTACTTTTGTTTGCTTTTTGGGTTAGCTTTCTTACAGCCGGTGTGTGCGGCCGTCAAGTGAACCGGGCAATTTAATTTCCCTTTTCGCTGTGTGTGCCTGTGTGCATGGGAAAGAGCTCGTCCGGCACTAACATATATTCTTGCCACCATTTCTAACACATTTAATTAAGCGTACCGAACAACCCACGGCAGCGCTCTCGGGCTAGTCGCTCGCTTGGCATAAAACCACCATTTATGAGCCTGTCCCGCGTGTTTGTGACGCAATCCGACAGACCGATGAGACACCGGCACAACACCGTCAGGCCCGTTTGAGATTTGAATCTTTGACAGCGGCGAGAGGGAAGCAAAAAATAAAAACCCACGGCACCAGGCGGCTGTTTGCTGACTTTTTCCGCGGGATTCTTCATTTTTTATTTATTATTTATGCTCCGCTCGGAACGGAACGGCCATTCGTAGGCTGGAAATCGTTAAAGCGTACACCCGCCAAAACGCTAGCACAGCGTGGTCGTTCTAGCTTGCCTTTTTTTGCTTTGTTTTACTAACCAACCCTGCCCGGAGAGTAATGTTTCCGTGGCGAAAGAAGCCTGTTGAAAATAAATTGTTTAAAGTGTTGAGCATTAGTTAGTAGCGCCCGCGAATGAACGGCATTTCACGCATTTTCATTCCGGGAAGCAAAACTTTTCGAACTTTCAGCTCACGGCTATGCTGGTTTTGCACATTATCCTCACTGTCACCGAGCGTGGAGAATTGTTTTCCTTTCCTCCTAATCGAGACAGCACCAACGGGTGCTTTGAAACCATTTGATGGTCCCCTTCTGGTGAATGGAAAGAATTTTTACCAGCACGCATGCCAGTAACGGTACGGCTGGTTGGCTTTCCGAAGAAAAACTCCAGTTCAGTTTGTACCGCTGAAATTGTGCTTGAGTAGCGTAAAGTGTTTCGGCCGAATCTCAGACAGTCGGGCCGGAGTTTGCTTACTGTTACCTTTGAACCGGTAAGGGCTTTCGTCTCTGTAAGGATTCGTCGTAAAGTAAGGTTGATTGGGAGTGCTTAGGGAACAACCAACATGTTAAATTGTTTTGATTTCACAATAATTCATAATTTTCATGACGGCAAAAAATTGTCATTTTGAATGTGACAATGCGAGGCAGAGTCAGTTGTTAACACGAAAAGACTGGTTTCTAATTCCAACCGGATCCGATCCGTTGTTACGCAAAATGCTTTTACGATCTTTTTGCCGTTTCAATAGAAATGAAAGAGAATCAAGAGAGAAATAAGGCCAAATTCAAAGAGAATCGAGAGAAAAATGGGATAGAATCAATGGAGAATTGAACAAGAATTCAGAGAGAAATGAGAGAAAATCTAGGGAGAGTTAAAAGAGAAACGAAAGAAAATAACAGAGAATCGAGAGAACATTGAAAGAGAAATTAGAGAAAATTGAGAGAAATAATACGAAATTTAGATAAAATTGAGAGAGAAACAGGAGAGTGAGAGAAATTTTAGAGATAATCAATTGATAACCGAGAGCAAAATGAGGGAGAATCGAGAGAACATTGAGAGAAAATCAAGAGTAAATGGCTGAATAATGAGAGAAAATCGAGAGAACATTGAGAGAGAATCCAGACTCCAGTAAAAAAGAATCGAGAGAAAATTGAGAGATTAAAAAGAAATGACAGAGAATCGAGGTAAAATTCAGGGAGAATCTAGAGTGAAATGTGAGAAAATCGGGAGAGAAATGATCTCACTTTTAACTCTTTTCTCTCCCATTTCTTTTCAATATTTCTCTCATTTCTTTCTCGATTCGTTCTCATATCTCTTTCGATTCTCATTTTCCCTTTTTCTTTATTGATTTTCTCTCCGTTCTCGGTCATTTTTCTCTCGACACGCTTTTGACTTTCTCTCGATTCTTTCATAATTCTCTCCCATTTTCTCTTAATTTCTCTTTCTTTCAATTTTCTCGGAATTCTCTCCAATTTCGCACTTAATTATCTCTTATATTTTTCTCATTTCTTCCTCATTTATCTCTCAATTATTTCTCGATTTTATCTCTATTCGATGTCATTCTCAATCTTGATTCTCTCTCATTGTTCTTTCGTTTATCCCTCATTTTTCTTTCGATTATGTAACGACTCTTTCCCGATTCTCTTACGATTCTCTCTCCTTTATCCTTCATTTCTTTCTCATTTCTTTCGAAAAGACAAAACAGATTAAAAAAAGTCATTTTGCCTTTTTTATATTAAACTAACGTATGGATCTGCTAGCGTGTACCCAATTTCTCCCTCATTCTGATTGAAATCCAGGGATGGTATAAACTGTTAGCAGTTTTTCACTCCAACCACGTAGAACTCACGCATCACGTAAGTAACTAAGGCCAAGCTTATTGACTGCAATACACTTTTCTTTTACTTTCTGGCACAAAGCCGAGTCCAATCCACGAGTCGTTCCGTAACTCGTGCTTACTCACACAATGCGCGTCAACCACTACCGATTAGTGTCGGCTGACTGTTTGTGTGGACCACCCTTAAGCACGACACAATCAAACTATTGTTGTAACACTAAAGCGTTAGTTGCCGACAGACGATGGAAACATTTTGTGCGACTCATTCCAACGGCTCAGGCACGGCTTCCGTGCGGCACAACTAATAGATTAATAAACGGTTTGACCCTGATTTGATCAAGAAATTATGTTACTGCGGAAACTGCTCACTGCGCCCGCAAACTATCAATCATCATCTACTACACCGGCTGCCGGAAGTGTGTCTGTTTGAGTTCGCACGACGTGGCCCAAGCGTTTCGAAGGAGTCAATTTTTCATCCATCACCCAGCGCCACTCCGAATTCCATCCTCCGCTCTTGCCTTTGCCCGTTACGTATGAAAATGAAAATTCAATTAGCGTAGGGCAGAAGGAAACGGACAGGATGTGGGACCTGCGGCAAAACCTCGATAAAGGCCAATCGGTTGTCTCGGTCTTGGAAAAGCCGGTCGGGCCCGAGATTTCGATCGCTGTCGATCGAGTGAGACACACGCCGTGGTCCGCATGGTGTGCGTAAAGTTGTCGTGTCATGCGAAATTTTAGAAGCTGTGCGACTAATCTTCCGTCCGGTATGTTGTTACTAAATTACCTCACGGACTGTGGTGACTGACTGTGAGGCCGGTGAGTTAGGAGGGGATGAGGACGGACGGATGGATGTTGGGTCCTGCGTGCTTGAGCTTGTGCAGTGCTTGCTTTTCGGTGAAATTAACATCCATTATCGAGCCCGGGCAGCTAGATGATGCAGCTCGTTTCATTATCGGATTCCGAGGAAAAATTACTTAATTTGTCTTACTTGGAGAACTTTTCATAAATCATCTTTCATGATAAATCATGGCACTGGTGGTGGAGTGTCGAAGGGATGGGAAGCTGGAGGAAGGGAAGGAAAAAGGAGAACAAAGGATAGTGAGAGGTAGGTTTCGCTTGGCCACCAGTGCACAGAAGCTAATGAAATATTGATTTCTACGATTCGCATGTCCGCGTTCCCGCTCTTGAGAGGATGTTTCAGTTTAAATCATATTTGAAGTGTTTTTGTGTTTTCATTCAATTCTCTGAATAGGAAAATGCTTTTCTTTTAAGATAATTTGAAGCTCAAAGCACAACAAAATGGTCAGTTTCTTCCCTAAAATAGCCGACAGTGCTTAAGTTCGTTGACTGATGATGGTCTCTCTCTCCCACTCTCCCTCTCTCCCCCACTCTCTCTCTCTCTACCACCACTCATCAAGTCTCCGATACGATGAGGACATTTATTTTCATCCCTCTGTTTGTGCCGGAGACATTTTGCACGTGGGACCCCAAGGAACACAAACCATCATGGCGATGATTTAATGCGTCCGCCATATCTCATTTTACAATGATTGAGCTGTAGCGGGAGCTGTTTATTGACAAAATCAAACCAGTTTCGTTAACCACCGGCTCGAATGACATCATCAATCGGGAGGACAGCTGATGACTGGCTCCGGGCCTACGTAAGGTTCTTAATCATTCTCGATTCAAGTTGAGCTATTTCTAGTCGCCAGTCACGAAAGAAGGATATTTATAGCAAATAGAGTGAAGTATCTGAAAGGAATATTTTGCTTTTGTAAAATAAAACTGGTGCTGGGCCTAGTTTCTTGCTGAAAGTAAACAATCATTCGAATTCATCAAGAACTTTCAACGTCTTTGATTGCGAACAGTAAAAAAGGTGAAAGAGAAATAAATTGGAACGAACGGCGGACTTCGGCGGACCTAACCGAACAAGGATCCAAAAACATGGACTAATAAGAAAACTTTTTCGATCGATTTTTTCCCATCGTGTATAGATATATCATTTGGCGGCTTACTGGCCAAAGGAGCATCGTAGAAATGGGAAGAAAGTTTTGCTTCTTTATGTGTGTTGTCCATACGGTCATATTAATCAAACATGTAACAGAAAGAAGGGTAGTAGCAGCAACTGGATGTCACCATATTTGTAATTTCTCTGCTTCAAATAGTTTTTTGCTTAATTTATGATCTGCTCATACTGCTATTTTATGACATGAAAAACATATTTAATCTCTGCTTCCTACTCCCATCAATTATCCTGGTCCAGCCCGTCGATTGCCCACCGGACGCAACACTCGAGAAGCTAACCGATTTGATGTGATGAATTTATTGGTTCGATGAGGTTGTTTACGCTTTGAAGCAATCGGTAGTAATTGCAAATGAGAGAAACGCACACATTTGGCTTTTTTTTTGTAAATTTATGCCAATACCATTTGCATCGGCTAATGATGATGGATCGCTATTGATAATTGGAATCGTTAGCTAATTTTTAATTTATGTACACGTACGGCGGCTATGGTCGGGGATATGAGTTTTCCCATCCCATCTGCTCTGTGTAATGAGCCAAATGAACGATGATAGGTTGCGTTTAATTTTAATTAAAACAAGCAACAAATCAATTGTAGCGGAATTTATTGTCATAATGGAAAACTTGTCTGTCACTCGGTGGAGGGTGCGAAATGATTTGTTGTACTTTTAAAACCCATGTCTATAATTTCAATCTGCGAACTGGTGTCATGTCAAATTGGACAAAAATGGATTTCTCAAGAAACAACACATTCTTCCTCGTTTTTTTTTGCGAACTTTCAATTTAAACGGTGTTCGTAAAGCGCTATAACACTCGGGCACGTGTTTCGCTTACGCCACGAGTTTCCCCGTACGACGCTTACCACCAAACTCTGTCGGTAGTTGGACCATTTCGTGCAGCGTTTATAATTGTTGCAAAGCACAAAAGGTATTCTGGCGCAAAAACTTTGGCAGTTTGAGCGTATGAAAATGACACACACACAAGCACACACGTGCGTGCGGAGGTATGAGCCGCGTATGGTGTTGATTGCCACGGGGCAAAATGGTTTCTGTGACGCGCATACTTTCCTGGCACATTCTCGGAATGCTCGATACGACTTCGCTGGGAAAGTGCGTACGTGGCAGTATGTGAATGGACATTCAGCAGAGCTATACAATTATACACACGCACACATGTGCAGACATCAAACAGAACTGGTCACGGAAGGACGATTTACGGAAGCTCAACAAAAGACACTCGTCTGCCATTAACATTAAATAAGACACATTCGGTTTTGCATTGAGCATTCCTTTTTTTTCCTTTGCGTCATTTATGGTTTGGATGATGGATTTTCGGAATGGTTTTTTATTATATAAAGAAATGCTTTTGAGCTGAGTAGAGATATTAAACGGATAAGTTAAGGACACTAAGAAAGAGCTAGTGTCTAATTTTTATCACAATCCTTCAAAGTCGTAGTACCAGTAAATTCCGGCAGTGGGCGCTTAATTGTATTGGGAGCGTCAGAGTAAGTAGCAGAATAGATTTGAGCTTTATGTTAGATGCTAGCTTAGTTTAAACCCTTTTGGTCTAAGAATTGGGGTCCCGAAAATTGAATTAAGGCACCTCTAGTTTAATATCTTCAACTTTTAATCCACCCGGAGCACCATTAACTATCCTCCAACAACACGCTACTGCTGGCATTAAATTGAAGTAAACGTTTCATGTTTTACAGCATCCTTCCAGAACGTTCCTCTCGCAGTTGGTAGAATAAGCTTTTACCAAGAAATCTTTAATGTTTATTTACACTTTGCGCTTCCGGTTTGATGAGTACCATTAACCAGTCCTAAGCAAACTATTCCACCCAGACCCAGAGAACCCGTCATCATCCCGTGAGAGACAGATCAAAACTGACTGAAAAGCCTGATAACTGACTGCTGAGCCTCCCATCAGAAGATGCATACGTGCGACCGTACCGCCGGATGCGTAATGGCGTTTATTAATTAACCTTAGCGTGCAGGTGTACGTTCCGACCACTCTGCAATTCTTGGTAGCTCTCGATCGGTCCGGGAGAGCTAAATCCACACCGACGTTCGAGCGTACTTCCCTTTGCGTAAAAGATAACGGAGATGATAATGAAATGAGTGTGTGTGTGTGTGTGTGCGGCGCATCGTCGTCGGTACAACCCTTCCGGTATTACAGTAGGTTGCACATGTTGCGCCGTTGCGTTTCGAGCTCCGGAAATCGATGGAATATTTCACAGATTACAAAACCGGCTTCTACTTCTTCTTCTTCTTTGCCCGACAATCCCACCCATTTGTTGAGCCGAGGTGGGTTTCTTCGGCCGGATCCTTTCCGCAGATGCGACCGGAGATGTGGTTCGGGACCGGAGATTCTCTGGGAACGCTCCGAGCGGAACACGTGACACGGCGGTGAAGATTTATCACCGAGCGCGGCGCGGGTCCTTTTCACCTGGCTTGTGGGACCGAGTTTAATTTGTCTCAGCAACAAATTTCACCGAAGGGATCCAACCCAGGATGTGGTTGGTGCCTTGCGAACACACGCACACGCCATACCTGGACGCAGGTGACATCCATTCGTCAGTAATGATAAATCCTTCCGGGAGTTGGGAAAAAAGGACAACCTGGCATTGTGTGTATTGTGTGCGTGTGTTCGTGTGTATGTGCATGTGACCGATATTTAACGGAGATAAGAAATAAGGCGTGAAAATGTTGTGCTGTAGAAGCCGAACAAAGGGAAGCTTTCGGGACATACGATATTTCCGTTGAAGCGCTGCAGTTTGGCAGGGTTTTCCATCAAAGCTTTTCTGCTTCACTTTATTGAAGCGAAACAAGAATTATTGGAAAAGCTTAAACCAACAAGAGGTAGTTTTCTTAATTACTTCTTCCCAGAATTGGCACTTCATTAGCGCCCTTGTGCCTGGCCTAGGTTCGTCTGAAGTGATGTCTACTAACGTCATCCTAATTTACATACATTCAAACCGTAATGCCACCTCCAGGAATGTTTATGAATCGTATAATCTCCAATTTCACGTCATTATGTAACATACTTATCGAAGCCTTGCATCATAACAGTACACGGAAATGCGCATCTTCACACACACACACACACACACACACACACGCACACACAGACGCACTTTGATGACCTGTCAAGTGTTTTGACCTGTCGCCTCTACCATTGGTTGTCTGCTCCAAACATAATGATCCGCCCTGGCTTGACTCCTCTCAGACGACAATCGATGATCCTTGACGAAAGGTCAGCAATTCTTGTGTTTGTGTCCTCCGTGTGGACCCAAGGTTTCTTTTTTTTCTTCTACTTCGAGAGACACGACGACTCTAGTCCACACAGAGGAGCAGAATGTGTTTATTCGTCGAAATTTATTCCATCAGGCGGACAGATTTTAAATGACTGCTGATGTTTGCAAACCATTATCGGAAATCAATCGAACATGTGTCGTGCCTTTTTGGTTGGGACAAAGGAATGGTGGGGGAGGGGGGGGGGGGAAGGGAGGTCGACGGTCGGTCGGAGGGAGTCTTTCTAGATACATAGGTCACCAGCCAGGTTTGTTAGAAGTCCATGATGCGTGACCCGAAAGCACTTTTGGCGATGAAGTCGCTCTCGTTCGTCTGGTCCACGTACGATGAATCGATGACAAATGTTGACCGTTCCTCGGATCGTGAGAACGTGTTTATGTTTAACCGAGTCAAGTTTTCATTTAAAAGACACACGTGCGTATTGCATAAATGATGCGTGTGTAGTAGACTTCGGATACAGTTGTTCACATGTTAAATGAGGCATCCTAAAATTTGTACTACGAGTCAACTTTAATGCTCTCCAAAAGAGGATCGTGTGCTTAATTTGAAGGCATAGAATTTTCCGACTTAAGACAAGAGAAACTGATTTGTTTAATAAAGTGAATTTTTGGAAAGCATTACATGTTCAAGAAAATCCTTCATGCTCGTCCCCCACGACAAGCAGCTTTCAATCCAGACAACCAGCTTAATTGTGCATGTGCTGCTCTGTTGGTAGACAATCACGGCAGGAAAACAAAATATTGGCTGCTTGTTCGGAAAATCACTGCATTAGCTCCTTTCCGTCTGGTGTTAATTGATAAATGAGTTTTCTTTGAAATTTTTAATTAATCCCTACTCTAAACCATTCGGTACTATTATTGCGAGGGAAGTGTTCTTCCTCTTTTGACGGCTCTTCATATTTTCACGTTTGCAAAGTGCTTAGAAAATCGTGTACAACAATCGATGGAGAAGCTTTTGAGGGAAAGTGACTTTTTTTTTCTTCTTCTCGCCAGTTTCTGCAAAAGCCTTCCACGCATAATCCAGGCTTTGTGGCAGCTGTGATGACGGTTGAGCAGAAATTTAATTAAGCTGAAACAAAACACGTTCGATTGCTGTGCCAATCTGCCGTATGGTGCTGGATCTTATTGTTAAAGTTGGTATTATGTGAAGGGATGAGGACGAGAAAAAATGAAAATGGTACGGGAAGGAAGCTACTTGAAGAAGGGTTTGTCAAAAGTTTCGGAAAATCGTTCGGAACGTGGAGAGGAAACATATTTTTAAATGAATAATGTAGCTTTTTTTCTCCTCCAGCACATTCTGCACATCAAAGTCTGCAGTCGAGAACTTCACCGGGAATGTGCTTCAAGTGTCCTAACTGTCTGATAGTTTACACACAGAAATGCAAACAACATCTGTGGCGCTATTTAAATGTTTCCCACCGGCAACCACTGTCAAGTTCTGCTTCCGTTTATTTGACAAAACGTTCTTTTTTTTGGAACGCTACCACAAATAATTTCGCTTCCACGTAATTCTGTCAGATACTGCTCACAATCAATACACCTATTTTTTCGAGTTCTGTTTCGCATTTACACAAACCTCCGATCCCCCGAGTGATCTTCCTCATTTGCCACGCTGTTTTTTCTTTGCTCTGTGTTTAGTTGCGTTTTGCGAAATGAAGTCAGGTGCAGCAGTTATTTATGCACTTCCGGGGATGTAGCACAAAACTTCAGCCCTGGTGCTTCGGTAGGTTTAGTTTTCATTTTTCGTGGAATAATTTTCACTGCACCACTGCACCACGTCGCTGTGGAAAAAATAAAAGAACGGTTGGGAAAAGTTTATCACCCAGAGTGCTACGAGAAACTGGAAAGCCCCGCGCCCGTGCGGTGACGATGGCGGGAAAACGAATCCTTTGGGGCGTGACCCTAAGCTACCTGCTTACGCGGGGAAAAGTAGAGCGTGTTTTCCTGTTTTTTCTGTTTTTTTGCCATACTTTTCCCAAGCGTAAAGATGCATTTGAATCTGCGATGTAAATAGAATTTAATGGAAACTCTTTACTTAACAGTGGTTCAGCTTCTCCGAAGTCAGCGACGCGACCGGGCGAGCTAGCGAAGGAGAAACAGTAATTTGTTTTAATAAGAATAATTTTCCCCAGCAAACAAGCGCACCGCGTTATTGACACAACAAAATGTTATTAAATTATTATCATTGAAAGGCTGCTCCATCGGCTGCATGAAGCCCAAAACTAAACCGGCCTCGTTTTTTGATGCGCTGCATTTACTACACTCATCAGCATATTGTTCGGTCCCGGCTCCGTCTCGCAGACAGCACCATAATAGCCTCCGCGCCTTCCACCGCAATAACTTCCATCCATCTTGGTGCTGCACTACGAAGCATTCCATCAGCATCGGAAAAGATGGACTCGGACCTGACGGAGCCCTGCGCGCTGAAAGGGTCTTGGCACCGGTGGAGGCACACAAATTTATGGATTCAATTAAAAGTTCCCACAACTATCGTTACCTTGTAATGAGGTTGGAAACTTTTTGCGGTAAAGTATCACTTCGTTTCGGGCGGCACCACCCTTTTGACGCACGAGGTTACCGAAAACACGGTAACCGGCGCTTATGGCTCGGCCATTTGGGCTGTAGGATTTCTTCAATTGTTCCCAATTTCGGTGGTGGCTCCGATGGGTGAGATGGAGCTGGCTAGTGGATGCTGCTCGTTCGACATAAGCCGCAGTACGAAGAATGCATTTCTTTGCTCGGTGGGATTAAAGACCCCGAGAGAGCTTTAATATCGTAAGACAGGTTTTGGTGTTGATTCGTAAATCGTTAATGGGACGATGGACGATGGATGTTTAAAGAATGGCCAGAAGGCTTGGAGCTCTTTGATGCCACAAAGTCGGGCACATTCTCCGGAGTTGTCTTGAGCAGATCATACATATTGATTCACAAAACAGCGAAGCTAACATGAGGTTCATTTTCCTTCTTCAGATGCCTCGATCAAACCCTCGAAAAAGCCTTCAAATATTCTCGGTCCAGTATTGAAGCCAAAATGCATGTGACATCTCCTGCTTTTCGTTTGTTCTTGCTGAAGCTTTTTGAATGTGTATCATTGTGTTTTTGAAAAAAAACCTTGACTATTTGATCGGACAAGGTTGATTGAAGGCTATTTGAACACAAGTTATGATCGTAGAAAGCTCCTCTATGATCTACGGAGATACTCAAACTTTTGGGCGATTTTTATCCGAAGCTCTGTCAAATCTCAGGTATCCTATTCAATTTTAAAGCCAATCGACAGGCTGTGAGAATCGACAGCAGAGAGTTCTGGACATAATCTTGTACACGTCAATATTGACTGCGGTAACCTGCAACTCTGGTTGTCACTGGAACACTCTGGTTGTTCTTCTTAACTAGACCTTCCTGGGGAGGGCCTTATTTGGCAAAGCGTCAACAGACTATAGAGAAAGTTAGCCACCAGTCAATTGCCGTCAGTATTCTTCCCGCATTATAGCTACTTGATGATTGTGTTCTAATGACTTTTCGTTTCGTCCGATGCTGGACTTCTGGAAACTCTCGCTGGAACACAAGCTCCCTTGACCGATTGTACGGTTGGTTGAACCAACACGCAAACAACCTTCCAAGACATCACATCCAGTTCTCTTCCAAGACCTCAATCGCTCATTCCCATCAAAATGTCCAATTAATAATTCCCATGTTTGTGTGAAGGTGTCGTCTGCAGGGTTTGTTGAGTGTGGAAAACATAATTCTGGCATTAAGTTCTCCAAGTTTCAGGTATTACTGCATGCTTCAGCAAACATCCCAAGTATCATTTCGCAACGTGTGACATCACACGCCCTGAGAGCGCGTTTCTGTAAACAAAAGCGCGAAACGAATGGGACTCGTCCGGAAAACCGGCCAGCGCCTGTTCCCTTTACCCGTGCGATGGCATAGGATGAAAAGTCAACAGTTTCAACGCTCTAAAGTGTCGCAGCAACGAGCGGGCAGCGGTTGGGCAAAAAAGGGTTTAAAAGACAGCATCTAGCTATCGCTACATATTACTTCATACGATATACGCTTTCGCCATCGATACGCACCCTCCCAGCGTCCTGCACAAACATTCAACCGTTCCCGCCGGAGTTGGAGGCGCTATTTTCGGAGGTAGGTTTGGTTCTGGAACTTAAGAATGTTTGCGGATTTTCGCACGACAAGACGCGTACGGCCCGTATCGGCCCATAACGTGCCCAACGTTTTAGTTTTAACCGTCACCAAAGCTGCCAACCTCACCACGGTCTAATAATCAATTCCGGTTATTTGTACCCAGCCACCCATCAAACACATCAGAACATCGAACGATTGTGTCTTGACACGGGAACCTTTTGTGGTTGGCAAAACCCGTTCTGCGACACACTCGCACGCAGCAAACAAAACAAACCGTGGCGTGGGCTTTCGGTCCCACCAATCTCCCGGTCGATGCGCTGAGGAAAATGATAATTTTATCACGCCCGAATGTATAGGCCAGATAAACTCGTGATTATGTTTATTCATGGGCTCATCCTTGCTTCATTGCGCTCTCACACACAGACACACACACACTTATTGTGGATGCTCGGTTCCTGATAAAATTTTTATTTTATGTGTTTATTTTTCGTGCCCGATCCGCCCAACATTCAAAGCTGCAAAATATTGCTCGGGAAAGAAGAAATTGAGCAAATTATTAGGAGAAAAACACACACAAACAATTCGCTTTGTTACTTTGCCCCGCTTTCTTCCGGTTCGCTCTTTCCCCCCTTTTTTTAAGAAATTCATTTGTTTAGTCATTGACCACTCGGTAACGGTTCCGTTAATGTTTCCCGGTAGTAGTAGTTGCTTCAGCTTTTCTTCGCCGCTTCATGGTTTTGGTATTTCATTTAGCTCTGTTTTCAACTCAAGGCTTCAATTCTTCATTTTCCACTGCAATGGACACCCGTTCGTGCCTGATGCATCGTGATTTTCCCTTCTACAAACATTCATTTGTTTTTTCGCTTCGCTGTATCAGTCCCGCCCTGGAACAGTGAAACAGCCGGGCGATACATTTCCGCATGCCAGCCAATCGTATTAGTCGCATTCTGTTGCAGCTTTGCAGCCACCACTCTCGGGCCGGGTAGTAGTTTCGTGGAAGAATTTTTCATCTTCTACGCAGACCCCGGACTCAGCCACACCGGCCCGTACGCGCCCGGTTGCTGATTGAAATATTCTCACTTTGTTGTCTGGATGCTCGCCTGTCTGCTTGGTTGCTTGTTTGCTATGCATGGTACGGCACTGACCGGGCCCGGGGTTGACATCATAATGAAAATGTGTTTCTTTTTGTCGGTTTTGTGCAAAAAACACGTTGCGCACTATTTTCCAATGGATGGAGAGGATGCCCGAGGCCCCGAAAGCCTTGCGCCCGGGCTGGGCTGGAATGTAGTGTTGTGCGAGAAGCGTGATGTCATTCCGGCCACTTGGCTTTCGAAGGGGTGTGTGTTTTACAGCCTTTTCTTCGGCGGAGGTTGATTTTCTGGCTTTAAGTGGCTGGTGAGCGATTTTGGCGCTAGGGTTTCGTGCTTTGAAGGGACGCAATCACGGGTTGAAGCAATAAATAAGACAATGGAACAGCTTTGCGGCATCCTTTAAACCTTAAGGCGAAGAATGATTTAAAAATGTGTATTTCGTTTTACATGATAGTTGTTTCGATTTTAGTTTAATTATTTTCCTTTTGTAGAATAATATTATTTTATCAATTAATGGGTTATTTCGAAATTTTGTCAGGATAAATTAAATGATTTTTTTACTATTTATTATGAATTATCAAAAATTTAAAATTGTCCCATACCATCAAATTTTCATGAAACTTCATCACAATCGATTATGGCACCAATTTTACCACAAATTCCATAACAATCGGCTGAAAAGTGTTTGAAACACTCTGAGACACAATTATTGAATCCGGTTTATCTCTTATATTTTTTTTCACACCCCGAAAAAAGGGACTTTCGGGCCATTATTCGCTCACCGTGTTTGATAACTGTCTCGCTTGTCTGGCCATAAATTCATCTTGGAAAAGTCATCGCGCCACTGCTTCCTGCCGACCGTGCCCAAGCTGGGAAGGCTTCAACTGACGTACTCTTGCTCACTAAAGCCGGTCGCAGCCAGTCACCGAGCAGTGTGTGTGTGTGTGAGTGGCTTGGAAAAGCGGCACAAGAAAAGCTGGTTCAATTTCACCTGCAGCTTGATCGGGCTTTTTCCTCTTCTTTCATTTGCTTTTCTTTCTCACTTCCCACTAGCTGCCCTTGAGTGGAAGCGACCGAAGCTGATGAATTTTCTTCTAAACTTTCCACTACACTATCGTGTCTAGCTAGCATGGGATGTAGAGAGGCTTACCGAGAGTCTTTATTTCAGCTGGGTGTGTGTTTTTCTTGTTCCCCAAATTTTCCATTTTTCAAGTGATATATTCTACGAACTATTTTTCGCACATCCTCGCACACTTGGTCGGGAGAGTCTGTTGTCGGGATGAGTCTGATGCATTCCACTTTTTTTGTGGGACAAACTCCATGAGAAATGTTGAGAAGGTGTTAGGGGAGTGTGAGTTTGTGCACCGGTAAAACATATTTTGTACCTTTGTTGACACTGCCACTAATTTCCCGCCCGTCTTTCGGATCGCTGCAAGCTACCCTGCTTTGAATTCAGGCATATTTCACAGCGACAAGCCGACAACGCTGTAGTGCATGCACGCTGAAAAAGACACAACCACACATCCACACACGTCGGCACTATTTTTAATCAGCTTTTCGGCACTTAAATACCTTTGGCGCTCACAAACAAAACTCTGCACGGGACAGATTTAAAGCGATGCCGAGAGTGTCGGCATCTAATCGCACTTGCCTCTTTTTTCACTTGCTTTCTTTGCTTCGGAGAAGAGTTTCCTTTGCGAAATTTGCTCCGTAGCGGACAGGTGTTCAATGCATAGTAGCTATTTTCCTACAGAAAAGTCGTCACTTTATTGTAAGGTACGTCCAAAGAACAAAACCTGTTCAAAATTATTCTGAGCATTCCAGAAAATGATTCGGGCCAATATTTGGTTACTTTTCGTAATCTTTACAATTTGTATATCAATAGGAGATCACAAAGCACTAGGCGCCTCCATCGTGAATCAACTTTTGTTAAATCATGTAATTGTTAATGATCAAATAGCAATACGGCCAGGCCGTTCTTTATGAATAAAAAAAAAAAATGACCAAATATCTACGATGGAATAACTTTTTTCTTTTTATTTTTTTACATTAATTAAGCCTAAAGTTTTCAATATTCAAGAATCAGAGTACTCGTCGTACATCGTCGTCGTACATTATTAATAGTATGTTTGCAATAAATGGTTTAAACTACTTTAGATAAAATCTTGATCGTACAATTGATCGTTAACAGCACAATGAATTTAAATGCAGCAAACAGATTGCCTTTTACTCTCCATTTAATTCTCACCCTGCCCCAAACGCTGGCTTTGGGCTTTATTATCGGCCAACAATCGGTATTTTGGCCTTTCCCATTTCGCAGCACCGGCGCCAGTTCACTTTTTCGTGCGGTTTGATAATCTTTCAATTTGTGATTATTATTTTATCTTCGCTTCGATGCCGATGCTCACCTCGCTGGTGAATGGTAAAACGTTCGCTTCGCCTACCATCCGCTGCTATCGTACAGATAATCGACCGGAAATTGAAAATTGTATTCGTTTGTAGCAGTTTTCTTCCCCTGTGTGCATGTGTGTGTATGAGTATTCCTTTTTTTCCCCCTCGCCGTGACCGTTTGTTTTCCATACATGGCTGATATTGTGTGTTTGTGTGTGTCTGAGGCGCGTTGTTGCGTTGTTGCGATGATAATCTTGCCACACGTTGCAGATGCAATTCAATAAACGTGATTAATGTTGATTGCATCGGGTTGGGGGGGTGCACAGTGCACGGTGCACGGGAAAATAAACTTTTCCTTTTTTTTCGTTATCATCTTTTCCCGAAACATCGCTCGGCAAGCGGTAATTGAAAATAAAATGATCTTTTTGATTGATTTTACAATTCCGATTTTTTTCTTTTTCGACTGCTAAAACCACTAAAATCTATCGATTTGAGTGCATGGTTCGGATCGAACTTTGGTTGCCACATGTCATTCACATTTCGCAACATAATTGATTGCTTCTATTGGGAAGCGCATCATGTGCTTTAAACTCGCATTTTGGTTACGGTGAATAATACATACACAGTCGAGTGCTGATGCAGAGTAACCGTGACAACACTGGTGTCACAGTGAGTGTGATGCAATTAAACCAAATCAGGTGTGAATTTCCTCCATTGTGCGACTTACCTACACACGGTGGAGCGTGTGATTGGGAGATGTTCCACTTTCCACGCGGTTGAACGGGTCCGCACGCAAATCGCATCCAAAATTTCGAAAACTTTCCCTTCACGTTTGCCGAGTTTGCGGGCTAGTTAGTGTAGTTAACGAGCAAACGAGCTGGTCCAGGGGTTATTTTCTTCGGGGCAATAGCTGTAATGGTCGGGCACTGGAACACACAAACCTGAAAATCTCATACATCTCAATTCCACTTGTGACGAAAGCATTTCGTCCAGAGCTTTTTCACTTGTGGCGGTCCTTTTTTTCGGCCCTGCCCGTAAACAGTCGTAAAATCTGATTATGATAAATTATAGCAGCTGGAGAGGAAAAGCGACAGATGATGAAACTCCGGCATCATGGCACGAGAGCATGTGCATGTTGTTGCCTTCTAATCCTTAACACACGGTACCAGCTGCACACCAGCAAAAGTCCAACAGCAGCAGCTGCCTAAGTAAACCCATCCGACCAGTAGGTGCTTAAGCGGTACACTTTCGAAATCCCCAGTTTTATGACCAAAAACACAGCGTCTCTAACCAGCTTTGTTTTCGCATCACTTTTTTTCGTTTTCCTTCGTACGAGATAGAATCAATTTTAAGTAACTCTAGCAGACAAACGTTCTCCAACACGTTCGCAGTTCAATCCACCTTCCAACCGCTACCAGGAAAAGCAGTTTAAAGGCACTTTAAGCGATACTTACAGCCGACAAACTCCGACGGGATAAATGAAT
This sequence comes from Anopheles stephensi, assembly GCF_013141755.1. Lineage (NCBI taxonomy): Eukaryota > Metazoa > Arthropoda > Insecta > Diptera > Culicidae > Anopheles > Anopheles stephensi. The sequence goes on along the minus strand of NC_050203.1, from coordinate 85,887,824 downwards.
ATCCCCGAATTAATTAGATTCGATGATTATGGGCCCGGTGATAATCTAGGTGGTGGTCTTGGTGAACCAAATTGGGACGGAAGTTGAACCACTGCACCACATATCGTCGTCTGCACGCCACACAGCTTTAAGATCCTTTAGCTGGCTGGAACATTGGCTTTTTGTTTCGTGTCGTGCCCAACCACGATCTAGCCATGATTCGGGTCAGGTCTGGCTAGAGGGTAACCAGAAATTACCATTTCTAAATTAAACAAAAGGTGAGATTCATCCCATGCTGCCCCTTGTCCCATGCGAGTCCTCCGGATAGACACTCTCGCTCGATTGCCAATATTCTAGATTGAACAGCCGCTTCAATGGATAATCTCAACACCGTGAGGATGGTGTATCGAGTCGGCTGAATTAAGGGACAAGGTATATGCAGGGTCGAAGGGAAAAGAAAACCCCACACACGTAGGACGTAACGATGAAACCGTTGCCGCACTTGCACATCATCCCTTCGTGACTGGGCTTTTTTTCGGAACTACCTGTTTACGATACAGCTTCTTGCCGACCATGTGAAACATGCCAAATATTACGGAGCCGTGCCTAGATTCCCTAGGCAACACAACAGACACCGAATTTTCCTGAACACGCTTGTTACGAGACAATTGAAGGGTGGCCCAATCGAAGTCATATGGATGATATCCTATCCCGCCATTAAAGAGCTCGGTGAGTATTTTTGTTTTCTTTATATGATTTCGACTGAAGAACTATAATAACGATGGATTTGCAGGAATATTGCAGCCCTTTACACCCTAAGGCACGGCCGGAAGTAGGCAGGAAATTGAGTAATTTCTTGTCTAGACTTCCCTTACTAACTGCCAGGGACGAGTTATTTGTAGCTATTAAAAGAAGGATATCAATCGAATTAAATCAGAGTGGACATATGTTAAAATTTTTGATTTATAGGTGAAAAGTTTTCAAAAGTCAATAAATACTGTTTCCCACAAACCAACGTTCAAGAGCTATTAAATCTGCAAATTTAACTGGATTTTCGGTCTATTTATGAGCGTAATATATGGTGACCGATATTCTTCTCCTCTTCTTTAGCCATACAAATTCAAGAGGAATTGGCCTGCCACACAAACGCCTTGCGGGCTTCTAATTTATACGAACAAACTTGCAAACTGAACCAATGATTTCTTATCAATTTCGATTGACACGCTTGGATGGATTGGAATGTCTTGTACTTGTAAACTTGTCATCCTCAAAACCTGTCCCATGCACAAGATTTGTCTTACAAAACGTGCCAGAAACCGCCACACACACACACACAAACACACACACACACACACACACACACACACACACACCGGCTCTGAAGTTCCTGTGAGACACAACTTTTACCAAGTTTCCCATGTTACCTGGTACGTGCGCATATTACCATAATATTCAATTTTCACAGCATCGTTACAGGTTTCTTTTCCGCTTTTGCCGCATTGAGTCGATAAAAATGCACTTCACGAAATCGATACGAGCCTGTGCATCGGGAAAAAATCCTCGCCTCCCTACAAACTGGCTCACACACAATTGCACTTCCGCGTGAATGAATTCCGTCATTCCGTGTGCATCGTGCCGAATCATGGAATCAATCATACGCGAACGGTTTCGTGCAGTTCGGCTTCGGGAATCGAAATGGAACGGAATCGATTGCTTGTATCGCGCGGTACTATTTATGGCAACAACTACCACCAGTACCGCGACGCTTACCAAATCTTCTTCCGGCTGAATGTTATCTCGCTAGACCGACATCGAACCAAGCAAGAGGGTTGCCGTTCACTTCATAAATCCATTATGAACGAGCTCCAATTTCCTTCCAATGTGCCAACGTTTTCCGTTTACCTTTGGGAACTGCAATGTAAGGGCAACAGTATCCTTGATTTTCCGATATGAAACGTGTTCGGAAAGGAGAAAAAAAGTTTCTTTCTCTTACGTTTCAAACGGTTAGCAGTGGCAGCAGCCTTTATTGGGGAGGGGAAAGAAGCCATGACTTGAAACAATACTCGATAAATTCACCTCGCTTTACTGTTGACCCACTTTGGAGCAGCTTTCTTGGGCGTTGATATTAATAGGAAGCGCTTGTGAAAGCTATGCTTTTCTTTTGCTTGTTAAATGCATTCGAGCTAGAGGAGAGTGATGCCATTCGGATGTTTATTTGATTCGAGTGATCAAATATTTACACCTCGTTTCGTGTTCAACCCCCATTTTCGAACAATGAATCGTAAATTGTTGACCAGCAACTGTACCCTGTACCTGTTTTGTGTTTTGAATAACATTATCATGCTGTCGATTTGAGGCTTTTTGCAGCTTAAAACGATTCTATTTAACTGTTTTTCGTTTAGCAACAAGCGTTTGCAATATGGTATATCGCCCTTTAAAACGCTACTCTGCTAGTTTGCCCCTGTTCATATGCTTTGCAATGTTTTATAACATGCATATTGCATACCTTTCGGCGCCAACAAACTCATTTTGAATTGTACGAGCTTAAAGCAACGGTTTTGCTACACGTAAGAAAGCATCCAAACAATGGTGTTAAATTCATTCAATCGAAAAGGATACTTTTGGTTTTATACTTCTCCAAGCCAGCAAAAGCGTTGGTATTCCATCCCAAAATCTCATGGCTTTTAGTATTTGCGCTTTAACGCTTCACCCTTGCAACACCATACCACACACACACCGAACGCATCGCTAGGGAACCACTTAGGCTAACTGTTCCCTGTTTCGCTACCCATTTCATTGAGCATAATTTATGGCAAACTAAAAAGTGTGCACCCATCTACAAACTTCTCCTCCCGATAGCAGGGCTCTCTCTGTGGCGCTGTGAGACCCTGTTTTCCATTCCACGCACCGTTACGATGACGTATGGAGGTGTGTATTTTTGTTAGAAAGACAGAGACACACAAAATAGCCCTCTGTTTTTCTCTCACCACCAGGAAAAAGCAAATGTAAGGAAAAAAGGACAAAAAAACCGCTTCCGCATGCATATGCACCCATTTCGTTAAAAGTAGCTATAGCACGACCCAAACTATATCATGGTGCAAGCAACCTTCGTATCTTCCCAAAATTGAAAAGTCAATTATTAACTTCCTTCCCGTTTTGGCTTTCAAACGCTTCCCTGCGATGAAGCCCACCTACCGTGCCACGTGAAATAATTAAAACAAGTGAAGGAAGGCCACGACCGTCTTCGCACGCGTCGGCCCAATTTTGCGTTTGGTCCAAGCGCAGGGTGAAACTTTATCACCTAATATCTTCCGATAACATTACCGCATAATTAGATTAGTGACGTTGACGGTGCAACGTGTGCGCGACAGCCCACCCTAAGTAAGCCACCGAAACCGCCTGCAGGTATAAATTGATTAAAACTGGGAAAGATCGCGAAAGTTTTTGCCCTCGAAGGAGTAGACGAGAGAGAGAGAGAGAGAGAGAGAGAGAGAGAGAGAGCGAGAGTGAGAGAAAGTGTTGGAGTTTTGCATGCAGGCTAACGAGTTCCCCCACAACCACTTGCAGGTGTAATTTGTAAGTCAAATGTGGTATTTATGGTGAAGCGAGACCGTTTCCCGATCAATTAGCAAATTTATAGAACTGCAGAGTAGGATGCTACTGATGCTGCTATCTGGTGGACCAGCTTTTGGTGGCATGTTTTGCACGTGATGCTATCGTTTTGATATATTTATCATTGGTTATAAACTGCCGATGATTTAGTTGGGAAATTTTAATTGTTTCCTTTCCGAGCTTGATCGTGGAAGAATTTAAGCAATCAATTAGTAAGCCACCCAAGTAATTTCATCTCAGATATGGATGCTGTCCAAAGCAGACGGAAACACCTTATGCTCCTCGCGTATGTTTAAGCTCTACAGCGTACTATGTACTGAACATCAATCGAAAGTCGTCCGTTTGCGACAAAGCCACCAATATCAGTCATTCACATCAACATAATAAGGATTCTATTTCCTGTAGACTGAAATCGAGATGAAGTCCACTATAAAGGTCTGGCTAGGCTAGGTCTGGACACTTATATTCCTACGATCATTCGATGCCAAAACTCAAGGCTTGTTCATCAAAACATATTGTGAATGCAGGAACACAGCTTCAATAACCTTTAACCGATAATAGCACTTCCTGTTATCAATCTCGCACAATCTAGAAATGGAATACGGATGTAAAAGAACCCTCCTTACTATCATGGCAGTAACGAGCGAGTCCGGTAAAGAGCACTACCTTAAAAATAACTATATGCAAAGCCGAGTCAAATTCACAAAGAATAGTCTAACGTCACAAGTATTTCGTGGTTCCCATTTTAACTTGATTGAGTATGTGATTATTTATTGATTATGCGCAAACCTGAGGCACACTCGTCATCGCGCTCACAATCAGAAGAATGCAACGACTGCCAGCACCGATCCCCTTATCAAATATCGTTATCGATGATCGTGGACAAACTGCTGTTCCGGTTGGTATAACGCTTCCGTTCAACGTTAAACAACCGGCGATTGAACTTTAAAAACCCGAACACAATCACGCCCAACAGCAGACACATCATTACCAGCAGTGCTATGATTAGTCCATGGTCGCCTCCGCTTGCAGGTGCGGCACTGCTCTGCTGTACAAGCTGGTGCTGTCGTTCCTGCGTCAGCAAACCGACGCTACCACCGGACGCCATCATATTGCCGATCTGTTGCTCGACACGCTTCGCCAACAGTGCCACCTTCTCACCGTTTTCCTTGGTCAACTCTAGCGCCTTATCTACCTTAAACGTTTGCTCGTAAATCTTAAACTCGAGCGTTTTCGCACTCAGCTCCTGTTTGTCCAGCGTTAGATTGTTCGCCGTTTCGATCATACGGCGCAGCTCGTCACTGTTCATTCCGAGGCTATCGTTTGTCCGGTTTGCCAACAGCTCAAGCCGAATATCGTTCAGCGCCTGACGCAAGCTGAGCAGATCCTTTTGCAGGCTGAACTGATTCTTGGTGAGATCGTAAACAGCCCCATCCAGTTTGACCGTTTGGTTTGCGACGTCCGCATTGTTCTCGCTGTAACGACGCACATCCTCGAGCACGCTCTGGAGCAACGTTTGCAGGGCCGCATCGTCTGTGGAGTTGTGTGGATGTAGCGTCTGCAGATGTTGCACAGTAGCGTTCCAGCTGCCCAGCGGGTTCTTATCGTCATAGCAGTAGATACCCTTCACATTCGTCTGATTCAGCACGGCCGATTGGGCTTTGAACAGTGCGATCTTATGCTCGGTACAGTAGCGTACGAGATGAATCAGATACGTACAGTTCCAGTTGTTATCGGACAGCCCGATCTCGACGAGCGACGGGAACGTTTTCTTCAGATACTGAAATTCGAGCGACCTTAACCGGTTGCCATCGAGATAGATCTTCTCCAGACCGGTGGACGAGGTGAGGATGTCGAAATCGAATCGATCGAGATTGTTGTTGGACAGATCCAACCATTTGAGCGATTCCTGCTGGGCAAAGGTGCCGTGCTGCAGGTTGGACACGAACGTTCCCTCCAGACCCAGCTGCTGGAGCTTGGTAAACTTCGACAGACTGGTGAGGTTCAGCGGACCGATCCGGTTGTGCGAGAGGAACAGATTCACGAGCGTGTCCAGATGCTGAATCGATTCTATAGACGAGATGGAATTGTTTTCCAAATCCAGCGTTACCAGGCTCATGCTGGACGAGTTGTCCCTCAGGATGTTCGAGATGCGATTGTTCTTCGCGTACACCGATTCTACCGAGGGTGAGAGAAAGATTTCCTCCAGCTTATTGTTGGCCACATACAGCTTCTTCACGTTCACGCCTTGCAGGTCCAGCTTGGTGAGGTTATTGTTGCTGAGCGATAGAATACTTAGCGCTTGATTGGTTTCGGTAGCGATTGCTCCTTCCTCAACCACACTGATACGATTGCCCTGCAGAAGAATGTTCTCCAGCTTGGGATTGTTGGAGAACATATCGCGTTCTATCACCTGCAGCTCGTTGGAGTCCAGGTAGATGGTACGCAGCGACACGAGCGAACTAAACACCTCACTGTCCAACGATTGCAGCTTGTTTCCAGTCAGCACCAGCGCGCCCAGGTTGACCAGCGCGTTGAACGCCATCTTGTCGATCGCGCTAATGTTGTTGTACGAAAGAATGAGCTTGACAAGCGCATTCGCTCCGGTAAAGCAATTCCCCGTCAGCTCGTTCAAGGCGTTGTGGGACAAATCCAGAATCTGCAGCGAGCTGGCTCTTTCGAGACTGTAACGGTTCACATGTCTGATATTGCAGCGGGTTAGATTCGCTGTTTGTAGGTTGTTGAACATATCAAACAGCTTCTTGGGCAACTCTTCGAGCAAGGAGTTTTCAAACGCTACGAACTGTATGTTGTAGCTGTAGTCACACAAAAACTGCGGTGTTGCGGAACCCTCGATATTTACTCCAGAGAATGTCGCTCTTGATGAGCCATAATGACCACCGTACTGGCAGCGAAACTGTGCTGCGCTTGGGTCAACCATCATCAAACACCTGCGGAAGGATAAAAGATCGATTAACGGTCGGCAAGCTCACACGGTGCAGCGGCTAAACGACACATGCCACCAAATGCTACTTACAGTAAGGCAAAGTAAAACACGAAGCTGGTCACTTGCATCTTTGCAACGCAAACCTCCTTAAGAACCACACCCGAACACTGACCGAACGAAACTGTGCTCCGATGCATCAGCAGCAGCGTTCCGAGACGGTTCGGTTTCGAAGCAGCTGCCATCTGAGTCCGGCTCGTATGTGTGCGAGATAAGACGCTGGTTGATAAATTGTTTCCGCTTTCTTTGGCCGCGATAGTTTCAAGTTTTTGGCGACGTTTGCAATTATCCGGTCCGTGCGGCAGGCATGTATCAACATTTAAATAGTTGGGCCTTTTGTTTACATTCGTCGGCTGACTAAATTCAATACCGACCGGCGTATGCTTATTCATACAACAGCAGGATCAATTTCACCGGCCGCTCGTGTTTGGTTTGCTCGGTACTGTGAGGAAGACAGAACGCCAGAGTGTGCATAACCATCGTCCGTTTGGCTGTTTGTATTTTCAATGTTTTACTTATGGCGCTAAGCGTGATGTTTACACGAAGATCACGCTTATAATGCTGATTCGATGCGAAGAGAGTTTTTTCATATTACGATTTCTCCAACACAAAGATATCAAGTTAATGCAAACCTACATATTTAAGTATATTTTGTTGCTATTGTTAGCACTGATAAGAACTTGTGTTACAGGAAGACAACATGTGAAACGATAAAAGTGTTTGTGCCGTAATGATATAAATAACAGCAGTTAACAAACACTACAACTTTGAAGAACAAAATGAAATTCAATAAATTTGAATAGATTAATACATTTAAAAAAATAAATACATGAATAATTCCCTTTAAAAACATCAGTCATCAGTACCAGTTTGAGGTCAAAAGAGCCAAAAAAGAGCCAAGGAACCTTTATTTACTCAAGAACGAACAGGGCATTTCAACTTGTGTAAAAATGTAAACATCGTCATTTTTCAATTGCAAAAAATATTTGTATTGGAAAGGTTCATTACATGCGTGACTGGCAGTAGAATAAGCTATCAATATTATTATTGCGATGATTTCTCCCCCAATCACTTAGCTTAAGTTGCACTGCACTAATAGTTGTTTTTTAATACGCTCTGACTCCTTTGGAAGCAGCTCTCCCGAAAACCCCATTAATATTATTCAAACCAAGTGACAACTTGTTGTCACACGCGTGACAGGCGATACGAACGAATGGACATTGCGCTAATGTATACTTTGAACACCCGCACCGAAACGGAACACAAATCACAGTCACAGTAATGGCCAAACGGAAAGCATGTACTTGGACCATCGATTTACAAACCGCCCTGATACCGCTCTATCTCGTGTCAAAACTGTGCTGCTTAAATGCTTTTACCTATAGGCCACTGAAGCAGCGCATTGTGCCGCGGAACTTCAGCAGCGCATCGGACAAATGTTCCTCCGAGCGTACCGCGCACGGCAAAAAGTTGACATTCTCCGTCGTTGGACTGCTGCATGCCGTGGGATGCAGCTTTGCTTACGCTTCCTATCACATTCTTTCCTCGCTGAGTCAGTCGAGCAAGCTGACCGACTCGAACTTGGTGCGTGTGGCGATCGACCTAAAGAATCAGTACGTGGGATGCATTCTGGTGCTGGTGCTCGTGACCGTGTCCTTGTTCCGCCAGCCGGCACTGAATCGGTTGATACAGGTGTTGCTCCGAGTCGATCAGCTTCTGCCGCGGATGACTGGGGTTGTTGGACAAACGAACTGGCCGCAGACTTCCGTCAACAATGCGGCCTGGTTGAGGTAGGTTCGGTTGCGTTACTTGTGGTTGTACTTGTCGCTTACTCGCTCTTCACGCCAGGAATGTTCTTCTGATGTTCGTGCTCGGGGTTGGGGTAAAGGCAACGCTCGAGATCACCAACTGTCTCATGTACATCCGCGACAGTGGTTCACCGTTTTCGTCCAACTGCTTGCTGCTCTGCATCGTACCGCAAACGCTCTGCGTTATCAGTGAGCTACAGTTTGTAGCGTACGCGCTGCTAATCAGAGACCGGTTAAGACTGCTCAACCGATGGCTGTTGCAACTGCAGCCCCAGCTGGCACGTGGCAGTGAGCCCGCCTTCGCATCCGTGCACCAGCTCACTCACATCCATGGGAAGCTGGTCAACGCAATCGGGCTGCTCAACCGATGCTTCGGAGTGCAAAACGCAACCCTGCTGCTGTTCCAGTTCGTCACGCTTGTTGAGCTGGGCTACAACACGAGCATGATGTCCGTGCGGTAGGTGACACGATGGTTTTCAGCTAACTTATTGCTCGATTAATAAGTTTCCCTGGTGTAATAGGTATGCCGCAGCACACACCCAGCAGGGCGACAGTACGGAGGACTTCCTCGAAACAGTGTACTGGATCGTATGGTTTGTGATGGAAATGTTTGCGGTCTGCTACTGTAGCCATGCTACTGTGGAAGAGGTAAATGAGAGGGAGCAGAACACTGTATTCAATTGCTATGGATATGCTTCCTCAAATATTTATGTCTAGGCCCAACACTAGACTCTTGAATAGCAGAACTCCTTGAAGGAAAAAATCTTTCGCAGCAGAGTTTTTTTATGCGAGACTCCTTGGACGAGGTCCCTCACACGAAACTCTTAAACTATCTCCTCCATGGACGAAGAGACATCTAAGTAGGCGAGGAATATTGTTGGACAAGATCTCTTGGCAGATGAAGCTTTCTGGACGAGAGACCCTAATGGGTACTCACCCAGCAAAATGTTAAACCCGCAGCACTTCTTTTCGGGACTTCCGAGAATATTAGAATTTTATAGTGACAGTGACCTAGCTGGCATAATGACAGTTGTTTTAAGTCTCCTTATTAGGAAGGAGATGTAAGAACTGGTCCCCTTTTTTTACCAAAACCTCCCCTTCTAGATCAAAAATCCGTTTCTCAAACTACTAGTGTTGATAGATTCTAAAACAATTTTCTTATTTCTAAAGGCACAACGAACAGCTCATCTTCTAAGACCGCCTACCACTTACAGGATGAACGTAAGGAGCCATTTTCGTCTGGTACAAAACAACCCTAAGGCCCACCAGCGGGAAATTTTGGTTCATGATTAACTGGCAAATGTATTTTCCTTCCAGATTTCTCAACAACAATTGCTGTTCCTAAACCTCAAAACGTGCGTCACCTGTGGCGGCCTGTTCACCGTAGATCTCACGCTGCTCCACGCGGTACCAGGGATGCTTCGAACCACACCCACAGCCATCCCTGCTAATGGTTGTTTCCATTTCACAGATTATTGGTGCTACAACAACCTATCTAATCATCCTGATACAGTTCGATCAATCGTTTAACGGTGATTAAGCCAACAGGACGGTTGTTTTGCTGACAAGCCGTGATCGTGGAAAAAATCGTGACGACGAAACCACCGCACACCATTGCCCTTTAATTACTCGATTTAAATGCATATGCTGCACGCGGTCATCCGGCCAACACACAAGCACACGGTTGATCGGTGTGAACAGGGGAAATTTACGCAATCATGATTATAATCATCACGCTCGAAGCCATCCAGCAGGCTTCGCAGGAAAAGCCGCCACCGCCACCGCCGACCAGCGCTCATGAATGTTAATGACCAATAAACGCCACGGGTAACATCATTATATGACCAATCGTGTAACACAGATGGGCGTAATGCGCCGTGCTTTACTTCGCCAAATGCCAGATGCTTGAAGCATTTCCTTAAAGACGACAATCAGTTGCTTCATTGGATGTGCTCGGTAGCTTTCTGTTCCTTTTTTTCTCTGCCACAAAATAATAAGTAAATGGCGTATAAAATAACAATCACTGCTCAACTAATCAAATGAACACTCAGCATGCATTAGTAAACCACCCCCAGAAGTGTCATTCATTACAAACGAGCAGTGCCAACACGTCAGCAAATACGTCCATTATGAGCACTTTGCTTGAAGGATAATTACTACCATCAAGCCTCCCTAGCCATTAATCATGTTTGGAGCGCATGAAACAAGCTTCAAAGCACTGCAACTGCTTCTGTCCACCACCACGACGAACAACCATATTCCATTCGAGTGTGGACACAACAACGCGAGTGATGTGCTTGTGAATTCAAAACCATCTCTCCGACGATTTGCTAAAAAGGTGCCTCCAGGAGTTAGCTTCTTAACCTGAATCTTCCTGATGGTTATGCTGGATTCTGTCGCTAGCAAGGGAAACACCTTGGCTGCACCTACTCCTCACAGTTCGCGACACCAATTCCTGCGTTGCTTTCGACCGCTTCACATCCTTTCGAGCGCGTTCGCCCTGTGGCCGTTCAGCGTGACGCTGGACGGATGGACGAAACCCAACGGACACGGTGGATCCACCGGCGCTCTGTTCACTCGCTGGAGCATACTGTACGTGGTGGCAATCGTGACGGCGTACAGTGCGTTCCATCTGTACATTAACTACACGGATGCTTACGGCATTACATCGCACGACGAAGCGACAGCCAACGCCAACGCGCAACAGACCACCGAGGCCAACTTCGTCTCGATAGTGATCGACATCTACAATCGGTACTCGGGATTAATTCTGTTCTGGTTGCTGCATACCGTTGCGCTGGCCACCCAGCGCTCACTGGGTGCGATCGTTGCTGGCGTGCTGTCGATTGACGAGCAAATTGCCCAACGATTGTCACTGGTGCCAAACCACGTCCAATGGTGCAGGTAAGATTCAGCTCTGAGGGCTTCAAATACAGTCGGCCTAGTTAATATGGGTTTTGAATATATTTGTTCACGTGTAAATTTGTGAACGTATGGTGCTTCTCACTTTTTTCCCTTAACCTTCTATCTTTGACTTTTTTTAATTGATAGTTACTTAAATCATGTTTCTTTCGATTATTTTTTCTTAAATCTGTTGTTTATCTTTTTATGTGTTGTTTTTTATCTGTTACTTATCAATTTTTTTCTGTTTATGTATTGTTTTATAAATTTTTACACTGAGATACAGAAGAAAACACAATTTAACAAATTAACTTATCAACTAATATAAATACTTGTAAATAACGCCATAAAAACCAGATCAAACTAATGCTACTTACTTAAAACCATCAGAAAGCATATAAAATGCATTCCACCGAGAGCTGAAAGCGGATTTAAACGAAAAAAAAATCCTTCCCTTTCCATGCGGTAACCGATTTTATTTCATCAACCTTGAAACTAAAAACAATCGCTCACACATACATAAACCTCCGGTAACAGCTTTTGAATTTGCAAATGCATTTCATGTGCGATGCATTAACGTGATTCACGCTGATTGCATCCTTTATCGTCCACTTCGTCCGCACATCGGGTTTCCACCCGAATTCGACCCATTGCCAGATTTATCTGCCTGCACGGTGCGTTCATATTTCTCGCCATCGGGTTTTCCGAGTGGCACAACTGCATCATGTACATGAGCGATTTCATCCCGGCGTCCGAGTACTGTGTCTTCGAGTGCTTCATCACGATGCTGACCAGCTCGACGGTGGAAATTCAGTACGTGGCCTTTGTGCGGTTGATTAAAAACCGTCTCCAGCTGATCAACGAGCTGCTCGTCGAGCTGACCGCGTACAGCAGCAGCAGCAGCAGCACCACCGATGAGCAGCAACCCCATGACGAACGTTTTCGACTTGAGAAGCTCGACCCGAAAGGTGAACAAACAACACCGACCACCACCGGCCAATTGCTGGCCGAAATCACTTCATCATACCCGCGGGCCCATCAATCGCAATCGCTGTCCGGTAGGCCGGCCGGGATCAACCGACCAAACGCCCGAAACGAACCATCAATCCCCCGGGGCGATCGGCGATGGCATAAAATCAAGCAGAAGCATAAAATAATTACGGTCGACCAGGCGCCTCCATCGCGCACGCAAAGACCGTGCGGCGGCGGCGGCGGTACACTGCCGGGCCAATTTCCGCTGCTCGTGGCCAGCCTGCTGAATGCACAGTCGAAACCGGGTGTACACATCAGAATGAAAATAATTAATGACATAAAAAATTTATACACACATTTGCATTTATTATCGCTGAATATTAATAAAGCGTACGGGGCGCAGTTGATTTTCATCCTGCTGACGCTGTTCGTAACGCTCACGACGCTGCTCTACTACTGCACGATGAAACTTTTTCGGTAAGTATTCGGTTCGTGGCTGCCTGGTTTGTTTTTTCATTCGTGTTTGTGTCTGCCTCCCCATTTTGCACGCCTTATTTCGCTCGATTGCCTGGTTTGCTGCATCCCACTCACTGTTGATCATTAAGTCGGTGCATAATGGTTCGACGATTAAAAGCCCGAACCGAACGAATGTACCAAGCCGATCGTGGAGGGGTAAGCTCTTGAAGGGTTTACAAGCTTGTGTATGGACTATTTAGCACACACACAGGGCCGATATTATTCATCTCCATGCCTTCCTTCAATTGCTCAATTGATTGTTCTTGCTTACTTCAACTAATGGTAATAAATCGCTGTTTTTTTATTTATTTCCCATGCAAAGGGCAATTGTTTGTTGAACAAGTTTAACTCCTTTTTCGCCTGTAACATGCATGGCAATTAAAGTATGAAAATTGCTTACAATAGAAGTAGAGAGATGAGAGTATAATACGATTCGTTGTTTCTCGTTACATTTTCAAGCTTCCTGCTGCAAAAAAGCTTTAATGATGCAACGCAATAGGAAAGTTAAATTAGAATAAAATTTAAAACTAATTGCTTCCAAAAGAGTTACCATTTTTTATGAAGCGAATGTTCCGATAGAGCAGCAGCTCTCGTACAAGCAAACCACTTGTTACGAACGAAAAACCTGCCATTTATTTAAGCAAAGCTCATACACAAAAATTGCAACTCCCCAAACGATCGACGCTCGACTCGGCTCAATGATACTGCTACGGTGCATTCGCCGGCAATCCGATCGTTTCCCCGTGGCCAATTGATTTCGTTCTCTATTTACATTTTCATTTGCTTTTCGAGATTCCTTGCTGCACCTCAGTTGCACCTCAGTAACATATTCGTTTGTCCGCTAACCACCGAACAACAGCCACAGCAAACCGACGGGTACATCCGTGATTCGCAACGCGCCAAAACTGACCACCGAGCTGCGTGAAACTAAACCCCGCTTCTTCTATCCCTCTTTCTCTCTCTCTCTCTTTCTCTCAGAATACTCTGGATGGGTCAGTGGGCAACGTCGAGCGAGCTGATGGCAAACTTCTGGCCGGTCCTGAGCACGCTCTCGTGGGCCTGCATATCCACATTTCGCATCCTGCGCATCTGCAACGTGTGTAATTCGGCAAAAAACGAGGTAATTGAGGGAAAAACATTCAACCCAGATTCCTGTACGTTCGTGTGTCGGTGTGTGGGTCCCTTTTTTTTGTCTAATCCTTTCCTTCGTGCACCGACCATGATGGATGGTCCCCCGGTAGAAGTATTTTCGCATTCGAGTTTGTCGCATGTGCACCGCTTTTACACACACACACGCACAACTCCCGATCGAGGGTATGTGTGTGTGTGTGCACTCCAATACACACTCGAATGCACAAATCACTGCTCTTTCCAAAAGCGCCCATATCTTTCGGCACAGCGCCCACAGTCGACTTCGACACCAGACAAACGTTGTTTCGATGCATTTACAAAGATATGCTAATTAAGTGACACCCGGTCGAAATAGTTGCACACTGTACGGTCGCAAGTAGTGTTGCAACGCTGTAAGCTTTGTGCACCACCGAGAGATCTAGTCTATTAGATTTGTAAAACAGAATGGCCAGAACAGAGCAGGATTTTGCCCACTGCACATCCACCGGCGACATCCACTCTAAACCTCACTCACTCACGTGACTCTGGCGCGTATCGGTTGCAGGTTTAGCCAAAAGATGTGTGAAATTGTTTTGCATAACGAAAACCGAGTCCAGGACACTCCTGGGGCACGTTTGGTTGGGTTTTGGTATACGGCATAAAATCACTTCACTCAAGCTTAGGTCACTCCAAATTCAAGTTTTTGTTGAGTCTTTTAGCAGGATTTTAACAATCTGACAAGTTGGACGAAATGTTGACACAAAATTGTCTTTCGATACACTTTATAGACCACAACCAGTGGGCATAAACGTATCTAGTGCGAACAACAGTCTCAAATGTTTTAGCCTGAGCCTAGAATTTGTTTGGATTATGGAGTCTCAAATGTCTCAAATGTTTTAGCCTGAGCCTAGAATTTGTGTGGATTATGGAGAGATGGAGAGATCATCTGAAGAGGCCATCGCGAGGATCCGAATTTTGAAGTTGAGCGCTTCAAATTATCGAACTACTGCTTGGAATTCAAATGACTATGACGCCTACTAACTCTTTTACTTTCATGTTTTGGAAATCGAATTCCTGGTAATAATTCATATCTCTATGCAAACCAATGACTTATAGTCATTGTAGTCAACTGCCTTGCAGTTTGTTTGCAAGGAATGCATGCCTTACAACCTGCATAGAAGTCAAAAATCGTTGGTATCACATAAATCTTCTTCCTATCTCTTTGAGTTAATAATCTCTGCTGTTCACATTTCCTTGGTGACAAATGATTCCTTTACTATTCCTTGAAGATTATTTGCCGCCTTAATACTCTTGAAATATCTGCGGATTAGCCTCATAACTCTTTTTAAAGATTTGAATCACTGCATGGGATTCAATTCTCTGCGGTAGAAAATAGCTCCTTTACCATTCCTAAGCGATTCTCTCTCTGTCTCTATCTCTCTACTCTCTATCTATCTCTCATTCTCTTCAAAACTCTGTTGGAGCTTCAAATATTTGTGGGGTCAAAAGTCTTGTATTATTACTCAAATTTCTGCATATCAACACTACGCTCAAATTAAACCTTCCAAAACTATTTTTTCCCTCCACCATTTCTTTGGTGCAACCTTGATGCAACCTTTATTTACATTTTTCATGCTCTCTGTCTGTGTGTCCTGTATTCCCGCATCCTTTCGCTCTTTGCAAAAGCTGATAATGATCGTCATCCTCGATTTATTCGCTGCCCGGACAATAACGACAGCAGCAACAACAACAACAACAATTATAATGATTATTATTATTATAATGAATGAATAGTACGTGAATAATAAATCAGTGAGCAGATTGTTTGCACTGAGCTGCAAAAGTGATTGCAATTTCGTTTGCATTTCAATGACAAATTAAGTAGTGCCGTGCTCACGCACCTCTCTGTCCGCGTTTTCCACCAGCACCCTTGATCACTTGCTCCCCGTTAGATAGTGTCGTGGGAAACTGGGGAGAAAAAAACACCAGCAAAATGGCCGTTAAAATGAATGTTTTTTCTACTGTCCTACTGGTTGGGCGCTTCTTTATTGATCGTGATCGTGCGAAGGCTTTCCCTTACTCACCAACACAAACAGACACACATTTAAAGGATTGTAGTTTTGAAACAGCACTGATATTGCTGCAACATATCTCTCTCCCTCCCTCGCTCCTTTCCAACGATTTTATCGAGCAGTTTTATTGCCTGGCACGTTTTTCGGTTTCATTATCGTTCCATATATTCGGCAACGGACACCCCACCGGAACCGGAACACCCAACTCAACCAACCCAACCCAACCCAACAACAGGCACAAAAAATCGGCAGTCTCATACATGGACTGGGCTGGAAAACAAATTGTCCCGACACACAATCGATGGTAAGCCTTGGGAATGTGCGTAGAAATTGCTCGTTTTTTTGTTTCTTCTGTTTTTGTGTTAATGGTGCTGCATTGCATTGGACCTAGTCCCACACACATACACACGTTCATGAAATTGTCACTCATGGTGGAAAAGTTATGTTTTTAATATGCCTGCTGACCCGGATTTGACAGTATGCGTTTTCCGGGGATGCATTTTCCGAGTGCCGGACCGTCCACTTGCCCGAGCGAAAATTGCCTACGCGTACGAGCGTCAAGTGTTTGGGCACACGCTGCACAAACCTCGATTCATCCATGCGGTTGCAAGCGAAACGAGAACCTGCTGTGTTCCCATCCAGTAGCAATTTGCATTAGAATGACCAACAACACCACCACCACCATCACCACCACGACCATCGCACGAATGTGTTATGAATTATGTAACGCCCCATTGTTGCAACTTTCCGGTAAATTGATTCCGATATCCGTCTTTTTGTGCGTACGACCGCGTATGGTGCGTTTATACGCACGTGTGTGTGTGTGTGTGTTACGGACTACCCACCACCAACTGTCCGCGACCCATACCCGCGGCCGAATGAATTGTTTCACACGAGATGGCGATGATTTGTGGTCAATATTGGGACTGCCCACCGGGACTTTGCTTTAGTGCATCGGTGCCACTACCGGAAGCCCTCCGGAGGCAGTACTATTTACGGTGCTGGCCCGGGCTTCGCTTGCTAATGAATGGTCATAATTTCCTCCCGAGGCGGGTGCTTGCGGAGCGTTTATTTCTTGGTCCGATCGGTTTGAGGACGGTCCTCGGTATAGGAACAAATCGCTTCAGGGGGAGGTTTTTTTACACTTCCGGACGGCATTACACATGCGGGGGTTCATGCGGAACTAACGCCCAGTTATGGGAAACAGCTTTGTTAACGGCTTATTTTGAAGTAATTTTGTGGGAAGTTTACATCAGTATAATTAGAGGTACATTGGTGGACATAGCAAGAGGAGTTGCGAATGCATGTTAAGTTGGATAGTCTGTTCTGCGTCTCGTAGGTCGTGCGCACGTCCGCAGCAACTCAATCTCGTGCTCTGAGCTCCTTTCTAGTTCAATCAGTCCAATCTGATAGATTTTATTGCAGACTATGTTACGTAAAGGTGGTTTGAGGAAAGATAATCTGTCAAGCCTGTGGAATCTTTAAGGTTTATACAGCGAAGGATTAAAGGACGAGCTTTAACACGACAGAGCCTATTCGGACCAGCCCGGACCTACCTCCCATACGCAGGACTTCAGGATTATCGAGCTGCGGGTGAATTAAGTGAAGCAAGCAAAACTTTATTGACTTTTTTGTCATATTTTAGTGCCGAGAGGAAGTTAAGAACGTTTGTCGAACATAACAATAATGGCAGGCTAATGGGGTGATTCGGATGCTTCATACGACAGCGAAGCGAATACAACCCTAGTTATCGCGAAAATCCAAATTTAATCTACCACCAAGGGTCTATAGCAATTTTAATTTCAAAAACTTTGCTCACTCAACCTATCTACTCCGGTTTTCGTAATCGGATCAGAAGGAACTCAATGTTAGTATGGGAACGGCTGTATAGCACCATAATTCATAAACGTTCTGCAATAACATGTAATTACAACGCACACTCACATACCCGCAATCGCAGTGCAGTCTCGTACACTAATCACCAAAGCAGACAAACCTTACTCAACGCTACTAATGCCTTTCACACCATCTTCACCAACAACAACAACAACAACAACAGGTGCGTATACTTTCTCTGCAGCTGCAGCAGCAGCGAATCGAGTTTACCGCCGGCGGCCTATTCACCATCGATCATGGGCTAATGTTTAATGTGAGTATTAGACGCCGGAAGTGGTGGATGGTTTCCCCGTGGGCAGGACCGGGCAGTATGTAAAATATTTACCATCGGTAATTGTTTCTATTTGTGACGCCCGGTCAGATAGTCGGTTCGCTCGCCACGTACCTACTGATATTGATACAATTCGATATCGCCCAAAACGGGGCCAGGTGGAAGGCGGTGGACCAACAGCCGGCGACCAATGGATCCACCGCACCGAGAGAGCTTTCGTAGACACAGGAACACTGGAGATGCTACCATTGCCTATTACCACCAGCTCCACCACCACCTGTCATCGTGATAAACGATGCCAAGGATCAAAGCACCAGCCGCATCGGAATTCATAATCCATCCAGCAGGCGTCCAACCAAACCCCCCTGGATATGCAACATCGGCTCCGTTTTGTTGTTTGTATCGTACCGTAACTATTTGCTGTCCGTGCACAGATATGCTCGGTGCGCGCCTTTACCGCGTGGGGATAAGAAGCGTAAGGACCACGCATCCTGCCGTCAATGCGCAACGAGCGGCACCACAAACCAATGAACATTGTGGTGGATTTAATCTCGATGATAAACGTTTGACCTGGCGTTCGTGTTGGCTTTCATCTCGCCATCGGGATCGGGGATGCTATTGATATTCTCTGGAGAGCCAAGTTCCGCTGCCGGATTGTGCACGAGCTGGACAAATAAAACCAAGTCAGCGAGCTAGAAGTTGCAGGGTGGCACCGGCGGCATCGTGAAGGAGGCGCCCAGTGCTTCTAGCGACACCAATTTATGGGGTATGTTTTGAAGCAGTTTTCCAAATACTTTGATTTGGCAAAGCGGTTTCAAGTTTGTATGATCATTGATTTATAATGAGAAAGAATGCAAACAAAGCAAGTTTTATGGTATAATCAATTCAAAAAGTTTTTCTCCTGTCCTTATAACAATATTTCGAGCTGCAACGTTGCCTTCAATCTCAAATCAAATAAACCTGTTTGTCGTTACAGCCATGTTTTCCTTCAAGTGGGTTTTTATAATTAGTTCTATAATTTACACAATTCCTGGAGAGCTATCAAAGAGCAGGATTAATCTGAACGTCATCTCCTTTCAGGCTCTTAAACGGACCATTTATAATCCTTTCGCTTTAACTCCAGCTGCCCGGTAGCTAATCAAATCTTCATATAGCAGGAAAAACAACACACATTCCCGGCTACCTATTCCAGTTACGAGTTAATTTACCTAACCTGTTTCTCCCAAAACCCCCTCGGGATAAGCATACACACATCGTACGGAAAAAAAACAAACACATGTACGCATACGAAATGCCACCCATAAATCATCGTGAGAACAACACACACACACAGCCGCACACTTCCGTGCCGATAAGAGGTCTGGTGCGGTACGGACTGCCAGCAAGCGAACCATCATCATCATCTCCAAGTGTTTGCGCCGGAACCGGAACACGGAAAGGATCGCACAACCGATCACAACCCTCCGGTTTAGCACAAGAACATCGAAAAAGCATCATAAAAATTAGCCCCTAACGCGCTTTCTCGCTAGCATAATTAATTATGTTTTATTGTTATTGCTGATAGAAAACTGGCCCGCTCTCGGTATCCGGTCGATGAAGTGGCCCTAACGGGGCGTGAGTCGGCGTTGATTGGAGCCGTGAGCGTGAACGGATATCTGACGCGCACACATCTCCGTGAGCACGGGATGCTCCGGGTGGTAATTAACTTTTCTCGCCGAAAGCCATTTCCATACGTTATTGTTAGAAGGGTGAAGATCGTGCGACCTACTGCTGTGCAGTTTAAACTAGGTCAGCTAAATTAATTGCTTGAGATCTCTTTACCAAAATACATTCGTTGGCTGGTTTGATTCTTATTTTGGGAAAGGCATTGCCGTGTCACCTTTAAATCGCTGTCCAATTTCACCCGTTTAAAGCTAAGATTTTAGACGATTCTTTTAAACATAAAATCTAAATTGGATTCAAAAAACAGGTTCTCGAAGACCTATTTTTACATTCTTCCTTATTTGTTTTCGCCATTTTACACATTTTTTATTGCGCGGCAAACAAGTCCTCATGTTGCTGCAGCTAAAGCTTTCGCTACGCGACGATAGATGGCGCTACCGTGTACAACAAACGCTCAGATACAGGGTGCTCCAGTATTGCGTGGTTTTAACTGGAGATGCGTTTAAATTATTCTTACGTAAATTGAAACTCAGTTTGTCAAAGTTTAAACAAAGTTTAATACAAATTTAAATCATAAACCTTAAACTACGAATTTCTGGAAACCTTAAAATCATGAACATGTTTCCACATTAACTGTAATAATTTAACACAATTTTTAAAAGGTTGCTTATGCTTTACACTACCACTAAAAGTGACCTACATCACCTTACACGCTTTGTAAAATAATACGCGCACACACAGACGAAATGAGAGCTTTCCGCTGTTGTCTACCGGATTTGCGCCAAAACCACTCCTCATTATAGCAAAGACATCCGCTAAGCTCGCGTGCTCATGATGCATCCGTACGCCGGGGCAGAACAGCATATGATGAGCCTCTTCTACCGAAATTGTTCAACGCACATCGCCGGCCCCTCGTCTGACGGATGGCTGATGTTGTCCGGCTGGCTGCCGGTGCATAAATCAAAACCCAAAGACAGTGTAAACCGAACCGCGCGTGGATGTGAGGTCCCGGGCCCCATGCTCGGCAGCTGTTTATCAGAGCAAACACACCGGCCCCGTCCAGATAGAACGAAAGCAAGACGAGACCTGTACGAGAAGACGAGCCATCCAGCGAGCCAGTGTGTAGGACTCGCCCGTCAGGACAGCAGCAGCAGCAGCAGCTCATTACCACCGCGTGTGACAATATCCGTGCGATGGCGGCTCGTGTGGGTGTACTGCGGCAATATATGGCCACCGTTTTAGGTAGTTAGCAACTAAGCAAGTACCAACCGAAGGGAGAGACCGGCCTGCTTTACGGATCTGACAGGAACAATTTGTGATTTAATGGGCTGTGTAATGGGGTCCCGTTCGACTCGTGTTTCGGCGTACGGTATGAATCGGTAATCGGTGCAGTTTGGGGCCGGTCGAGCATATTTCGGGCGACTATAAATTTTGAACCCTTCAAAATTCCCGTGTGTGGAGACGTGGCCGTGTGCATTTGCAATAGCGAAACATTATGCTTTGAAAAACATTGCAGCCATTTTGCTGCATCGTAGGAAAAAGCGTGATACACACCGAAACCAATCTGCATCATTTATGCGATATGCAAAAGATTTCATTAAAGATATGCTTTTAACGACCCCGAGTCTCTTGCCGTCGTGTCCTTAAACTGTGTTTCGTCCTGCAAGCTGCTTCGGGCAGCATAAAAGAAGGTATAAATAAACCAATTTGCTTACTTATGCATCGTTTAATATCAGTGATGCTGATCTCGGAACACGTAGCAAAACCCCGGATGAGAGTTTCATAAAGCGCACAAACACATCCACCATGGTGCAGTTCCGCTATTGCCGGTCTGGACTGCTGCTAATAGTATCAAGTCTGCCTCGCAAGTCGCCCTTGAATCGCTAGTGTCGGTAGCAAAAAGCTTCCTGTAGTGCACGAGCTGCAGTTTGATTAAACTGGCTGGACCTGCTGCTAGTGGTAGAGATTGATTTGCATTTTAATTATTAATCCTCCACGCCGTTCCGAGCTCCTGGGCCGCACCGAGTAAGCTTCCCCGGATACACCCATTCGGACATTCAAAAGATTGTCCCCCAAAATTGCTGTGAATAGTATGGTTTTTTGTTTGGCTTGCACGAGAGACATCTCGTTGCATCCGTAGCTAGGTAACCGGCGACGGTCCACAGCAATGTAAATAAAAGCTTGATAAGTGAAAGCGCGTCTGTGTCTCGCCAGCTGTTGTTGACTCTCCTCTCGTGGCAGTCCTTGTTTAAAGAACTTATCGTGGTCGTCCTTCGTTCACCTTCTCGTTCATCGGCAGTGAACCTGCTCGGTGTTAGCTATGGCATGATCAGTGGATGGTCTTCGTCCGCACTGCCCACACTCCAGGCCCCGACCGGAAGTCCACTGGAGTATGGCGTCATAACACAGCACCAAGCTTCCTGGATCGGCGGTGCACTCTGTCTCGGTGGAATCGCCGGTACGCTCGTCGGTGGTGCGATTGTGGACCGGATTGGAAGGAAGTGGACGGCATGGGTGGCCGGTGTACCGCTGGTGGTATGTTGGGTTCTGGTCATCGTGGCGGATCATCCAGGGTATCTGATGGGAGCACGGTTTCTTGGTGGACTTGCCGGTGGTATCGAGTTCGTCGTAACGCCGCTCTACGTATCGGAGATCGCATGCACAAGGTGGGCAGTCTAAAACAACGACAAGGAAGATGTTGTTAAATAAATACACCAGGCCTAAATCAACTAAATCACATCGTTACCAACAGACACCGTGGCACACTGTCCTCCCTGCTAATCCTGTCCTGCTGTCTCGGTGTGGAGCTAGCTTATCTGGCCGGTGCACTGCTGCACTACCACACCATTCCCTGGATATCGGTCGGCGTTCCGGTGTTCTTTCTCGCCAGCTTCTGCTTCCTGCCCGAAACACCCTCACACCTGGCCAAGGCGCAAAAGCTTGAGGTAAGCTCGCTATCTAACCGCATCCGACCGCGGCAACCTCGGCAACTTCATTTCCCATTCTGCTTCTTCAGGCGGCCGAACAATCGTTACGCTTCTTCTACGGCATCCGGTCGGAAAAGGACACTGTGGGAGAGGATGAGTACGTCCGTGAACTGCAACTGCTGCAACGTATTGTACATGCAGGCTCACCACCAGCTTCCCAGGGAAAGGATCCAACCGCCACCGTCGTGCTGTCGTGGAGCGATTTCAGTTAAAATTCCCAATATCCTTTTGTGTGCTTTTGTGTGTGCCGATGTCGCCAAAGTCTCGGTCTATCTTCACGAGCCGGATATTAAAGGGGGTTTCCGTTTTTTTTCTATCCTTTTTTCCTTTTACTCCTAACTAACAAAGCGAGCCGACACGCCCGGCACGGTTTGCTGATCTGCGTGACACTGATGGCGTTAAATCAGTTCTGCGGTTGCTTCTACATGATGAACTATGCACAGTCGGTGTTTGCCGCGTCGGGATCGGTGCTGAGTCTACCGGCCAGCCTGTCGGTGATTGTGGTCGGGTTGATTCAGCTCGTCGGATGCTACGTCTGCACGCTGCTGGTGGATCGGATCGGGCGTAAAGTAGGTTTCCAATATTGAGGCCCTTGAGGGCCAATGCTTCTTCCTTAGCAGGGTTTACCAGGGTCCAAAATACGATGGACTTTCTTATGTCTGCTGTGCAAAAAGCTTGTTCATAAAAAAGTTGTTGTATTTTTTTAGTTTTATGTGGGCAGTGTTGTTAGAATGGTTTAATCTTTCTGTATTTATTTTCTAACTGCCCGAGTAACCCTGTAACCTGCCTTCGTTCAGTGAAGAATTCCTTCTCCCTAATGCAATTTTCTATTATTTTTGTTCCGTTCACCACCATAAAACCGATTTCCAGATTCTGCTGCTCATCTCATCCGCCGGTCTAACGCTCGGCCAGAGCGTCTTCTCTTCCTACTGCTACGGTCAAACGATGGGGCTCGATCTGACGGCGTTCGGTTGGGTACCGTTGGTGTGCTTTTCCGTTATCGTTTTCATTGGCACGGTTGGGGTCGGTACGATGCCGTTCGTCGTGCTGGCGGAAATTATGCCACAAAAGGTATGATGAATGGCTGGCCAAATCTTCCGATTCCTTTCGCTTTGTTTTCACCACACGCGTTGGATTGCTTTACAGATCAAAGGATTCGCTACGACGTTTTGCATGGTGACCAACTGGACGTTTGCTTTCATTGCGTTAAAGGTGAGGAATATTGCGTAATGTTTTGGAAAAAAAAACCTTTTGTAAAACTACATAACCTTTCGTCTCTTTGCAGTACTTCTCCACGCTAAGTGTGCTTTTGGGGATGCACGGCATTCTGATGTTTTTCGCCATTTGCTCGCTCATCGGTACACTCTTCGTGCTGCTGTGCATGCCAGAAACGAAAGGAAAAAGCTTCCAAGAAATTCAATACATGATGGAAAAGTAGACCTTCTGCTCCTCAATACTTACTGCAAAGTTCAAGGCCAATTAAACCAACGAAATTGAATGCAGAATCGCTCCTTAAGTGTAATAGATTCGTAGTGTTAAAGATCCAAGAAACAAAAACAATTTCAGCTCATCGTAGACATAATACATTGTCCCACCGGCTGGAAGGTTGCCTGTATCACGTTCCACCATTTCGTTAATTACCATTTGATGGGTTTCTCCTGTTTGTATCTTCCGCCTAAAGCGGTTTATGGGGACGAAAAAAGGGCGATGCAGTAGCGGCAGCTATTCATTGTCCGGTAATGAGTACTTAATTCGCAAAAGCCTATGGCCATTTCGAGCACGTGTTACGAATACTGGAATCAGTCGGATTTTGGGTTGGGTTCGGGCTGGCAAACGTCTGACGGATTCTCCTATACTTGTATAAAACTACAAGCTTAAATGCAATGTTACAACAATAAAATTTTAATAACATTCAAATTGTTTTTTTAAGTACCCACTTTGTATTGAAAGCTATCTGAACGCTAAATAAATAGCCATCTTTCATTTATCTTTCAAACAATGTAAGCAGGGAGCTTTCTCGTGTTCGCCATTAAGTCCGGAAGAGTGCCATGCGGCACGCTCAATACCAAAGCTGCTCCGATAGATCTAGAAATTTGCAAGGCTTAAGGCAACAGTTTGCTATTTTCCAGTTCAATGATACTGGTCTGTTGGAATAATTTCACCCTCTTGACTAACGACCAGGCCGTGAAAGACCATCCGCCTCCATCGAACCTCCATTGGCACCATTTCTTCAAGTGTTGTTGTTTTTCTCCCTTTCTTCTTTTACGCAATTTGCAAGCAACAATCAATAGACTTTTCTCGTTGCTTTCATCCATAGAAGAATAATTTCAATGTCTGCTTTTTGTCTCTGCGCATCACGAAGCTTTCACTGTTCTGTCGTCAGCGTCGAGGACCACCATCAACTTCATAGCTATATCGGCAAAAAAAAAGCTATTCAAATTCTTCATATTTTCATAAACCCGAATACCGACGACAGGGTAACAATTGTTTCTTCGCTACATTCTGCCTGGTCATTGTACATACGGACTGAGAGTCTGAGTCAATGTACGGACGCTCAAACACCAGGCCATCAGCGTACCGAAATGAGGCCAGCACCCGTGGTGACGATGACCGACCGAAGCGCTGACGACCGCAAAGACCGCAACCGAAACCCAACAAAACGGGCGCACACTTTG
The DNA here is from genome assembly GCF_013141755.1 of Anopheles stephensi. Lineage (NCBI taxonomy): Eukaryota > Metazoa > Arthropoda > Insecta > Diptera > Culicidae > Anopheles > Anopheles stephensi. The sequence continues at coordinate 85,862,359 of NC_050203.1, read as the reverse complement.
GCGCATTTTTCTGAAATGCATTCAGCTACGGACGGTGAAGGGTGATTTTGAAGGGTAAAACCCAACGGCTGAAAGCAAAAGGTGAAAAATGCAACGATTTTTTTCCCCTTCAGTGAAAGACGATGAGAATCCACCGTAACAAAAACCACGCGAGTGGCAGCAACGTGATGATGCGCATGCCTCAAACAAGAACTCACCAGCAGTTTTTCGTTCGTTATTTCGCTCGCTTCTTGTCTTATACATGTTTTTGATAATAAAAATATAAAAATAAAATAATTAAATCTTCCTTTCATTATGCTTACAGACCCATCAACCCATTCTAAATTGCAAGTAAAAAAACAAATCCTCATTTCAAATACGCCACACGGAGTCGAACACACCCTTAGTGCTTTGTTTGCAAGTGAAACACACTCATCCACTCAGCAGTGCGTGAGATGAGCTAATGGTCCGCCCCACTCACGAACTGTCAAACGTGAAAGAAAGTCGTTTACAAGTCCGTCTGCTGCTGCCAACAATAAACAAACAATGTAAAGAGACGTAAACATACGTCCCATCTCGACTGTAAAGTGTAAGTTTGTCACTGCCGTTGTGAAGTGTAATCCTTGGAAGGATTCACCATAGCCGCAGTAATGTCCCAAAGGCGTTAAAACGCCCGCAAACCAGTGGAAATGTGTGAAGGAAATCGTGAAATTGGTGTGTTTTGCTCCACCGTGCGACGTTAGATGGTGTGCGTGCGGGGTTTCACCGAGTGGGACAGCAAGATGTAATTTGGAGCAACGCATCGACTCCTGCAGGGTAAGTGCACGAAGGATGGGTAAATCAATGCTGTGTCCTAGTTTTTGGGCAGCATGCCAACACAGTGGTTCCAGACGTCATAAATTATGGAGCATGGAAAGACAGCAGTTACTCACCCTCAAAGAAATCCTTGAAAGAGTTTTCCTCTTCTAGGAAGTGATTAATGCGTTGAAGGGAAATTAAATGTTCTCCAATCGCTAGGCCCTAAATCCATACTCTAATATCGTTATCAGCATCGGTATCTCGGGTTTCGTCCAGACAGAGAGCGAAGAAAAAACAAACGGAAAAACAATATGCAAATGTTTATTGATGATTATTACCTTTGTTGGTCCGGGGACGGTCCCGGTCGAACCGATTGGCAATTGGTTAGGGGTTGAGTTAAAATGTTGCAACACGACACCCCGACAATGGCTCTTTTATTGGAAACCATTCGCTGATATTAGGTCTCGACAACTACCTATATCCTCTCTGCCATCCCGCAGCGGGATCTTACTCGCCGGTACCGGACGTCTGCTGTCTGCTGCACACGCCGCGGTACCCGTTTGTGCAAGTGCATTCTATTTTCGATTGGCTCACCCACCGAACCGATGCTCAGACGGTTCCACACAGCCAACTAGAGAACCACACCCCTGCCGATCGCTCGGGGTTCTGTTGCGAGGCGAAACACACACACACACACACACACACACACACACATTTTTTATGCTGTCAGTACGTGCTTTTCAGCGCAGACCGTGACCGGCCTGCATCGCTATGCATTGTCGCTGAATGTCTGCACACGGGTACGTGTGTGCATCGATCATCAGAATTATCGGAACGGAACCGGCATCACTGTATTTTCGATGCCCCGTATCGATCACCGAACATTAGACGATGACAAAAAAAGGGGAAACTATTCTTCGGGACCGGGATCGTGCAGTCGGGTTTTCTAACGATATTCTAATTGCCGGTGATTGAATTGATAAGCCACAAATTGTGCCTCCAGACAGCGGTGGACAAGTGTGGTTAAATTTAAACTGTGATGTGATTTGAAAGCTGTGTGAAGAAAAAGGGCAATGTCGATTAGGTCGACGTTGTGCAATCACTTGCTGCAGTCACTTTGAATCAAACGATCGGGATTTCTGGAAAGAATGCAATGTGTTTTTCAGGACGCAGTCAAATCGTAAATTGCTTCGTTAAGGTTATCGTGGTGCTATCGTAACATTAATTAAGCGTGATCATCCGTTCCTGTTTTCTTTCTTGCTATCATCAAATAATGAAAGAATTCTATTCATCGGGAAGAACTGCATTTAATGAAGATTTTTTTGTTGTCAGCTAGCTGCACCACCCAAACGAAGCATTTAATTGGGTTTCGACATTATTCAGCTCATTATTTCTTCGCCCAGAAGAAATAGAGATCAAATGGAGCGATTCCACTGCAGTTAAGCTGTAGATTATTCTCAATTAATCCACAACGACCATCGCCGACCATCATTATCGGTAACCAGACCCATAGCCGAGAACAAAACAACCAAAACCGATACACGCGGACCACTGATTGTGCCCGGAGAATCGCGCAGGAGCACATTGTTGATGGAATTTCATCAGAACAAGCAATTTATGCGCAAGGAAAAACCATCCTCAACCACGCATGTTGTTCTTTTGTAATTGTTGACATTGTAGCCGTTGATAAGTTCGACAAATACACTCGCTGGCTCGTTAATAGATTAGTTCGATGATTATTTAAACCTTTTGCCCGACGGTAGCGGACCATGTGAACGTTAAGTGTAAATATTCAGTGCAGATTGTAGATGAAGACGGACGCCAAAAAAAATGGACAAATGAAGCGGTACCGCTTTGATTGGGCAAAGCAAAATAAAAGCAGCCAAACCTATAGACCGGCTTCCGCTGCGCAACAGGCAAATTATGTTTCCCTAATGTTTCCGCTAATTTGTGGGAAATTTTGAGTAACGATGATGATTTAACAACAACATAAAAAAGCACATAAAAAAGGGTTGAGGCTGGTGTGTTTTGCGATAGCGAAATAAAAACGACTTTAACGTTCGCTAAAGATACTTCATTCTTTTTAAATCTTCTCTTAAACTTTCTCTAATGAACTAAACAAAAGGAATAAAAAATGATAATAAATTTGAAAAGCAATTAAAGATCTTAAAAAGAATAATAGTTGATAATATACAAATCAGGGAAATCAGAAACTTTATAAAACTAAACTTTTTATAAAAGAAAAAGAACACGAAACGCAAAACAATTACAAAAAGGATACCACAGCAGTAAAACAAGATAAGTAAAGAGCGAATGAATATTGCATAAAGTAGCAACCATTAAGAGATGAAACAAATTAAATTTGAATTAAATTATAATTATACTTAGAATTCTCGCTTCAAGAAAGCTCATAATACGAAAGTTTAAAAATAAGAAGAATGAATTTAACGAAGAAAGAACATAGAAAAATCAACAAAGTAAAAAGAATAAGCAAGAAAAACTAAACAAAATAATAGAAAAATAATTTAAAACCGAAATGATCCATAAAAACAAAAACATTGTAGTAAATAATGGAAAGGTCAAATTCTACCTTCACAACACAGAAGACAATCTCATGACGCTAAACATTGTAGCTACACATTTAAGTGTGACTGTACTTAAGTTTAACTATCTTCTCGTGAGAGGAGAACTTATTAAATTTTTATGGCAATTTAACCATAATTTACAGCTTCCTATTTAGACATTTAATAACGTCTCTTCAACGAGCTTTGCCTGTTGGCAACTCCTAGCCAAATTCTACCTGTTGCTTAGTGCATTTTCCAACCCATTGTCGCCACGTGTTTCCACTGTTCCAGTGCGTGTGAAAGGGAAAGTACGCCGACACTCTCTCTCTCTTACACACATCATACGCACCACCATATCCAGACCATGTCATACAACTCTATCTTATCATGCCTTTTCTAGTGATTGACTTTTGTAACCCCCCACTCATCTTATCCCCTCTCTTTTTCACCAACCCCCCTCTCGTTCCAGGATGGGGAACCGGAGAACGCACGGCCGATGACGTCACAGCAGCACGCGGCGACATCCCCCATTCACTTTTCACCATGATAGATGCTGGCTAGCGAAGCGGAGCACAAACACCCATCACCCTTCTTTGATCTAGTAGCCCACCCCAGTTATCCACCCTCTTTTCCACCCATCACGGTGAGTGACTGTTGCGTGCGGCAACTCAACCGGGAGAGCAACCCCCCATCAACATCGGACTCTCAACGATTCTCATCGCTCTCTCTCTCGCTCTCCTGCTGTGGTGCCTTCCTTCTCTCTCATCGTAACCAACGCGCTCCAGCCGCTTCCGCGTGCGTGCGTGTATGTTGCGTGCGTAACAAGCGCGAGAGAATAGAGCGCGCGCAAATGAGAGCGAACAATTGCGCGCGCGCGCTTGTGTACTTTGGAGAAATAAGGCACCCTTCAAGCCGACCGACCACCAGCCACCACATTCGCGGGTGGGCATTTTTTTAGTCCGCGTGCGATAGAGACACGGTGCGGATATATCTCCCCACACACACGTACACGGTGCGCGGTTCCTGCGTCGCGCGTAGTAATCCACGCGTAGTAAAGAAGGAAAAAGGGGAAACAAATCGCGGTGCAACGACGAATCGTGTGTAGTGCGAAAAGTAGCCTGTCCAGAAAAGAAGAAAAACCCCCCAAACAAATCATCAACAATGTGCTCATCCAATCAGCCACCGTAAGGTTAACAACAGTGGGAGTGGAAGTTCAGTTCGGCGCCAGCGAGATAAAACAAACTATACGTACGCATACGCACACACGAGAACTCGCGCTAGTGTTTATGATCGCCGCGTTTGCTTGCTTGTTGGTGTATCGCTTGCGCAAGAAACAGAAACAGAACAAAATAATCATCGACGTCCAACGAGCGGCAGCGCGATCGGTTGCATTCGGCCAGCGCGTTGATCTTCCCGCGAGACTCAGGGAAGCAGCAGCACCAGCAGATAGTGTAGCAGCCAGCTAAACGTAAACAAAAAACAACCTCCGAAAACACCAACACACTTGTACCAGCGGGAAGATGACGGAGGTGGTAAATAATGTTAAAAAATACCACACATCATCTTCATTAGCCGCAACAAGATTATCAGCAGCAGCAGCAGCAAAGTCGCGGTCGTATCACTAAAGCATCCATCTAGCGAGAAACGCAACGAGAACGGATCCCCGGGCGGGTAATAAGAGCCGGGTGGTTGTGGTGCTGGTGGTGGCAAGGGTAGTGGTGGTGGTGGTGGTGGTGGTGGTGGTGGTTGGGCTACATTTGTCCCTGCACGGTCGCGTACGATCGCAGTCGGCATCCGTCCTTCGAGCGGCCACGATCGCTCAACCAAACCGAGCCGAAAGGAATCGAGTCCGAAAAAACCCGACTTAGTGAGCGTGAGTCGTGTGAGTGTGGGTCGAGTGAGCGAGTAGTAAATTTTCGGTACGCGCCGTCGTTCCAACAATTGCAACGCAAGTGCGTCGTGCCCTGGAAGCTAAGCCGCTAAACGTGAACGTGACAGCAGCGAGAGTGGTTTCACACCGGGTTGCGTACTCACTCGGTCGGTCCCTACGATCGGAGGGTAACTCGCCGTGTGCGTGAGTGCAATAAGATTGTTTACCTTTTTGTTTTCGGTTCCGTTTTGTGTGTGTGTGTGTGTGTGTGTGAACCCCCTGAGGAACAGCATATCCGTCGGTGCAATATATGCAATCGTCCTTCCGCAGAAAAAAAGGGTCACCGACTAGACGACACGATCGCGTGCGTGAATCGAGCCGACTAACTCTCTCGCGGCCTCTCACGACGACAGCAGAAAAGCCGCCGGCTCACGTAAGTGCCCCGGGTGTGAGTCGGTACCATACTAACCGAATCGCTTCGCAGTCCAGCCGCAGTCTCGTTTAAAGACTCGCAGACCACGGCGACGAACGCTCGTGTCGTTCGCTCGTCCCCAAAATTTATCCGAGGGCCTCTAAACACAACCAGCCAGTGTTGTGGGAAAGTGAAAGTGAAAGTGAATTATTTGCGTTAGACGAAAAGGAGTGTTGAGAGAGACCAACCAGAAATCGATAAGAACGAACGAATTGCATACAACCGGCATCCAGCCAACTCTTCTCGCGGCCACCACGTGCGTGCATCTGAAGCGAGGCCAGCACGCCTAGCTCGGGGCTGTGCGTGCATGCACATTGCGGCCGGTTGCATAATTTCAACCACAACCTCGCTCTCGTTTCTGGTTTCTGGTTTTCCACCCCGAAAACCAAACGCACACACACACACACTAAGGGCTACCAGCGCGATTGTGCCATTGGCGTGAGGTGGTGCATCAGTTGCTTTTTTATTGCACGCGTTACCATTCGAAAATAGCGAACCGCAAACACAGCCTGAACAACAAAATCCGCGAATTGGTGTCAACCCAACTACCCAGCTGTCTGACGTGAATCGTGTAGTGTGTAGCGGCGTTTTTTTTCTGCGATAGTGAAAGTGAATTCATTCGATTGTTGGTGGTTGCTTTCCTGTTTCGGTTTAGGGGAAAACCCCAAAAAATTTCCACCGATCTAACTTCACTATAGTTACCAGCAGCCGGAGTACACGACCAGGTCCGGGAATGCGTGGAGTTGTGAGTGAGTGGAACGGTCCAGAGTGTTGTTAAAGTTAGGAATTGAAGTGTAAAGTCAGTAGAAACGTTGTTGGAGGAAGTAGAGAGTGCAAGTGGTGGGAAAGCTCGTGTAACTTCCATTTCTGTACCCAAGAGAGGACACATCCGGCTTGCCGAACCGCCATCAAGATGGTCGCGAAAGGTGTCCGAAATCAGTACCTAGCAACGTACTGCGGTAAGTTACTGTCAAAACTCTTAATTTAGTAATAAGTTTTTCCTTCTTGATAGTTTGTATTTTTAGATAGGTTTCTATTTTTTTGCGGGGGGAATTTCGGAAGAAGAAAGATTTGGCTTAAATTTCCCATGATTGTTTTTGAATTTAATAAAAAATTTCAATTTTTTTAATTTATGTATTTTTCCCCATATTTGAACAATATTAAATCAACTTTTCCTTAGAAAAAAATATCTATCACATTTTGTGAAACGATTAAGATTTTTGCTCACTTTTGTGTAATTTTTCCGATTTTTCATATGAAGAACCGGGTTTTCCAAGAAGCTTTAAGAAGTATGACTACTTATTTATCCTTTTTTATATTGTTTGTTTGTTTTTCAAATTTTCTTTTCTCCCATGATCATTTCTAAGACATGTTTTCTATTTTATATATAATTAAATACATTGGGAAAACTTTATAAAATGATGTGGATGTGGTCCGGCTCGTGCTACTCTACTCTGGTTTTACATATGGCCAGAACTGCGTCGTGCTCTCATGTTCTAGCTGTTGGAAACCACCACTTTTGGTTTTCACTCACACTTTCATTCATCTCGCAACCGTCTCTTCCTCTCTTTCTCCTTTCCACTTTGGCATCCTCTCGCCATGACTCGAAAGCCACAAACGAAATAGGTCGCCGCCTAGCATAGATCCACCAAACCATTCATTGTATGTGGGACCCTCGGTTTCCGTAACGTTTTTCCAAACCCCTTTAAGCAATGAACAGTTCAATGAAGATTCTCGGTTCGATATTGAAGTGCGTCCGAATCGTCGCTCCATTGGTTGATCACTTCAATTGATCAACGTTAGACACGGACACATCGAGCCAGCTGTGAACGCATGAATGGTACCCGCAAAAACCCTTCGACGACTGGCATGGGGAACATTGGATTGGGTTGGAGTTGGTGACAACTGTGACATGCGCACGCACTCAACGCACTCTCGCTTGCTTGCTCGCGTCGATACCGAACGACCCGAGGGTTGTCCAAAGAGAAGAAATAAAACGGGCCACCGGCCCAGGCTGACAGCTAATGGCACTCGGGGTAATGAATTAACACGAAAATTGATGAAAGCGTACACCGCCCGCGTACGGGCACGTCAATAATTTACTTAATTTAAACAACCTAAACCGAACGCTCACAAGCGCACGCACACGCTTTAACAATCAAGCCAAAACTGTCATTAATTGCGTGAGTGCGTGAAGCAGCCAACAGCCGTCATCGGCATACGGGCACTGGTGGCAATGTACTGTTCATCTTCACTGAATTTATATCCCAATCGTTGAAGAAATATTGCACCGTTTCGTTAAGTTGTGGAAGTGATTTCGATGTTTTCGACAATTTAACATCCAATCGACTACACGCGCCCTTCCCCTTCTAACAGCGCTATTGCAAAGACAAGACACACAAATTCACAAACGCTTAAAACGATTTGAAAAAGCGACAAATAAAATTGAAACAGGTTTGGCATTCGGTTTCGGTTGGCCGTCGTCCGGTAGAATACATGAAAATATAAATAAATGGCTTGGCCATGTGTGAGGGGGAACGGAAGTAGCTGGAAAGGTGGAATTCAAGGGATTAGTGACAGCACAAGGAGACCATTCGGAGGTGCAACTTGGTGGTCTCGGCTTACCGAGATTGCGTCCTTGTGTGACACGAAGGAGGTTTGAAAGATTGTCGCAAAAGTGAGAATTTAATCAAGCTTACCTTCATTGTACAGTTTTTATACTTTCATAAATAAAAAAATGGTGATAATTCCGAGTACTGTTCATCCCAAGTACCAATTTCCAAGTACTGATTGAATGAAATAAAACAATTGTCCAACCTTTTATTTTTCCACAATTTTCTTCTATTTTCCAAGTTCATTATGTTCAATTACCAGTACTTATACCATTATCAATTTTTTATGATGAGTTTCCACCAATTGCAATCATTCCAAAACAAATATTAAATGGCATCTAAAAAGCCAAATTTTGTTATAAAATCTACAGCAATCTTTTCAAATTTTGCATTTAAATAAAACAGATCGTAAAAGCAAACGTCGTTCATTTTAGGGAGTGAGCAACTGAAAATAATTAATTTCTTGCTTGTTCATCGCCCGTAACGAACCACATATTCGAAGAAAGCAAGTAAATCTTCACAAAATTAAGTACACGTGAGCTATTTGCTACCACATCGAACCACTCTTTCTTTAAAAAAAAAACCCTCCATTCACAATGTCCGCGAATGCAACGATCAGCCCTTGCCCCGGCGCGGGTGCATTTCCGATTCCCTTCCACGATGCGCTTGGTGTCAGCTTACAAGGGCAACCCCCGTTCGAAACTTCGAAGTGCAACCCGATATTCGAGGAGCCAAATGGCGCTGTACCCATTCAAGTACACAAAAGCTGCACCGAAAAAAATTGTACAGCCTTCTCTCAGGAAAATCACATCGAACCACTACGGCGATCGAAGGAACCGAAAAAAAGGGATCGGGGAAAAACCCTACCAGCTACCGGTTCCAGGAAGCGTTCCAACACTCCCGGAACGCTCCGATGATGCGTAATTGCACCACAACGGCGCTTCAAATAACGCAAAAAATTAACGATCATCATTCGATGCGTTGGTTAATGGTGAAGAGGGTGGAAAGGGTGGTTAAGGAAGGGGGGAGAAATTCCCGCACGGGTGTGCAACCTCGCGCACCGGTGAACGGTATCAATTTTCTGTCGTATCACCAAATACACTTTTCGGTGTAAAACACATCCACACACCACACATACACAAACACAAGCTCGATCGTACGCCACCCCTTTTAAGCGGGGGGGGGGGGATGCAATAGGGTGGGCAGAGGAAAAAGTGCACCCTGTAGTTTGGGTAATGTGTACCCTGTTTTTTACCATGTCACTCATATTGGCAGGTAATGTCTCAAATAATGATTTACACAAAAATGGATGACAAAAAACCGCCAACACCAACCGGCAGGTGCATCAAGTTACAAACGTTTGGGGTAAAATTTGGAAAGCATTTTCCCCACAATCACACACCTTCCACCACAAGCCACATGAGCTGAAGCTCAGGTAAGGCTAATAATTGTGATCCAGTCGGCACAAAATGGGAACGATTTTTGGAAATTCCAATTTTTGTTTTTGTTCGCATCGCTTCAGCCAAACAAGACAAACAGACCGCAGAAAATGTAAACAACATACGGTAGCCGTTTTACAACCGATCACGTAATGATCGACACCAGCCCACAATTCGGCAAGCATTTGTTTTGGAATGTTTGGCGCGTAAGGAACCGCTCCCGAAGGAATGTGCAAATGAGTGTCCGAAGAAAAGCGAACCATTACGATTTGTGCACTTTTCCTGCGTGATGGTAATACAGTAAGAAAACGAAAGTACGCAATACACGTCTCAGGGGAAGACAGAAAAGTAATGGGGGAAAAAAAACGAAAGGGGAAAACAAATATATTACACTTGCTCAAGTGGAGATGAGGAAAACAAGAAGAAGAAAAGAAAAAAACGTAAAAACAACACCAATAATAGTCATTCGAATGTAATAGACAAGTGTGGAAGCGATGAAGAAGCAACTAAGAAAACAAAAACCAGAACACAGAAAAAACAGGCAAGCTGTTACCAATGTCGGTAATTGCCACGCGTGTGTAAAAAAAGCAATGACTTGCAGTCGAAAGAGCAGATAGCAAGAGAAGAAAAAAACATGGCAGCACCAGATCTCGATTGTATGTGTGTGTGTGTGTGTGTGTGTGTGTGTGTGTGTGTGTGTGTGGCTGTGTACGGTAGGAGGAAAAAGACAATAAATAACAGATAAATCCCCTAGAAATAGGCTAAATTGGCCTTTGGGTCATGGCACGGTTCATCCCACACACCACCTGGGGATTTGAAGGTCAGAAAGTGAAGGAAGCGAACATAGAAAGGAAAAGCGAACATAGAGAAAAGCGAACGGCATGCAAAGAGCGATCGTGGAAAGCGAACGATCAGCATCAGCATCATCATCATCATCGGCATCACGATGATCATCGTCGGGTCTCCCGCCTAGGCCCTGCCGGTGCGCAAAGTGCGTTCTCCAGCATCAGATTGAGCAAGAGGTGAGCCAAGAAACTGGCACTGGGAAGTGTGGAGGATCGAATGAAAAAAAACAGTACAATTTAAGAGAAGCGAAAAAAAGCGAGAAACGCACACACACACACAACAAATAAAGATACGCACGGAAAAAGAAAAGGGAAGAAGAAAATGAAGCAAATAAGCGCGACTGACGAAAGCAAAAGCAAAACACCGTGACTCGCGGATAGCGAAAGGAAAACGGTGGAAGAGCGATCGAAAGAGAGGGGAATGGTGAGAAAAACAGAGCGAGAGAGAGAAGCGAATATAAAAGTGATACTGTGGGCCAAGATGCAGAAGGTAAGGAAGGAAGTGAGCTGGTTGGATGAAGGAAATCAAAAGGAGTATGATGTGTTCATACGCATAAATGTATATGAAATCGTTACTGCCGAGCCGGACAGCGGCAGAGGAAGACGAAGTGGAAGAAGGCGAAGCTGCGCATGGGTAGAGGAAGTGTTGAATGGATGTGCGAGAAGGAAATCGAAAGCTACGGCCAACAGCACGGAGGATATGGAAGTCATAAGATCGAAACCATCATCAGTTTGATCAGCAATCGTCATCTATTCTCTCTGTCTGTTTTTTTTTTCCTTCCCATGCTTTGCTTTGTTATTGCTGTAATGTGTCTTCTTTTACGCCACCTTTCCGTGCGTCTTGAGTCCAGCTAATGGCTGACTGGTCGAGTGAAGGAAGCAACCTCTCGCGCATGGATGGGTTTAATTATTTCGTTTAGCCGCGGTGGAATTGCTTCCGTTCGGCGGTGCCAATTGATGATCGGAAAGGAAGGCCCTCCCGGTTTCTTCCACTCCTCTTCCATCGGGGGTCCAAGACTAGTTGGAAAGGCCGGAAAGGTCACGTGGTGGTGAATAGACCCTGGGACCAATATTCCAATATTCGGTCCAACAGTTCTACAGAGACTTTAGCATCTTTTTCCTTCGTTTGGATTGGTCACTATGATGCTAATGATTGGCCTGAAGCTCAAGTCAGAATCTGGACACCTCCCTCCCTGACGCTCCTTCCCCCAGAGGTAGCTCTGATGATGGACACACGAATTTCGCCAACGGCAGAAACTTGTTTGCTGCCCGGACGACTCGGACCCCAGACGCCAACCAGTTTCTTAAGCCGGGCAGCTCCGGAGGATGGAGCGGAACCGGAGGGAGGGGGGTGGGGATCCTAATAAAGTTTGGGGCAGGTACCACCGGAGACCACCGCCGGGGAGACTGGTTCCAGACCAACACGGCAACAAACGCAAACAAACAAACAAAACCGGTAATTTCGACATCCACCACACTGGTACGGCGGCGACTGATCCGATGCTGGAGGCTTGCGCTTTTGCCACCTGCAGGTTTTAGATGTCTCCCTAGATTTCTCACTAGATCCTACCACCACCACCACCACCACCCAGCAGGTGGACATCAGTCCCAGACAGCTAGCCTCCGTTGAAGTTGGAGTCGTTGGACACGGGCTCAACTTACCGAAAGTTATTATATTGCGCGCCCATTGCCGAAGACTTTACTGAGCATTCGTGTGCGCGGTGGGGAGTTGCAGACCCCAGACTCCACCTCCAGGCTCGTTTCCTCGAAGTTCCAGTTTCTGTGAGATATCGCACCTCTCCACACGATCGCTCTGCAGCGTCCACAGATCCAGCCCGGTGATGTGGAGCAGTTTGGTGAAGCACAGACAGCACACTATTTACCATACAATCGATCTGTCAGTGTGTGCGGCACGGTACGGTGCATCCACCGCGTCACAGGTACCATTCACGATCGCGATCGAGATACGAGACACTTTATTGGGTCAAAGTTGGTCGCTCGGCGAAGCAAGAAAGTGAGATTGCAACTGCAGCCAACCAATGCATCGCACCGAACGTTTGGTTAGGGATTTGTGAAATCTTGCCGGTCCATGCATCGGCTGGGTCAAAAACTAGCTCGATTTGCAAAAGCGAAATCCGCCAACACTCGGTGGGGAACCCGTTTTCCCGCGTGTGCGCGACCTACTATTTCGACCGAAGGAAAGGTCCCGTCCCTCCTGTTTCCCCCCACCCAAAACGTGCTCCCAACCAGGAAGGCGGACAGGCGACCCGAATGTGCAACAAAACTTTTCCTTTTAGTGGAAAAGCACCAACCCGAATGTGGGATAAGGTTCTGTGGCGTTTGCTCTTGTTTTCACCACGGGGATTGGGCTACGCCGGGAATGTGCTTGAGGATCAACCAATTAGGGGCCTTTTTGGGTCGTACTACTGCTGCTCTGATCATTCCGAAAGCTTGAGCCTCTTAATTCATTCGAAACACACACACATGCGCGCGCGGTGAGCATGAATTATTGGGCTACTGATTGGGCAATCATCAGCATATACGGGAGCCCTGCCGGTTTATAGTCGGGCCACGCGAAATGTTATTACCCACCGACATTTATATTGCTATCGGTAACGAGCCCCCTCAGATATACACTCTCGGGGTGTTGCCAACTTCAATGGATGGCATTAATAATGGTAATAAAGCACGAATAATAAAATGCGGAACGTCCGCCAAACACCGCCACCATACAAAATCGCCATCGGGTGATTGCGTTTTAATACAAGAATTATACAAGAAAACCCCAACAGCAGTGCTCCCCAGGTTGCCAACCGATGCGCTCCATAAATTTCCCCATCCACCTTCACCCTCTTTTCTCTGCCCCGCTTCTAACCGAACCACCATTTCTACCACATACGACGCACTGTCTCATAAATATTCTCCTTTCGGTTTCGTTTCATTTCGCGGGTGCACGAAAACTTTAAATCAAAATATAAAACAAACCACACCAGGAGCTAGTGCTCTTCGCGACCATATTTGGGAGCTTTCCCTTTCCATGCCTTCTGTCACCCCTCCTCACCAACTATTCCCACCCCAAAAACGAGTCTCCTGCTCATCGTGTACCCGTTAATGTTGCATTCGGCTTTTCAAGAAGGCCTCTCCCCCGGAGCAGGCTGACCATACAAGAGTGTACGTCCTTTTTTTTTCTTCTTCGCTTCAAGTAGTTTCGTATGTGAGTTCACGGCGCTTTAGGTTGAAAGTTTTTACCCAGGCCCCCGGACACACGCACTCACGCACACGGTCAGCCCTGCCTGCCGGTCTGCCTGCTGATTGGAAATTAAATCAGGTGTGCTGATTAAAATTCAAGTCTGCCAAAATAAATTCACAGAAAACAGCAGCTTGGAAGTGCTGTCTGAACGGGGTACGTGTGTGTGTGTGTGTTTCTGTTTGCGTGTAAAGTTTGCCGGATTCGGTTCCGGTCCGCGCCGGCGCTACGTGTACAACGCATTGATTCGCGTCACCATTTTTAATGCACGGCGTGTATCAAAAATTCGTAAACTTTACCACCGAGAGTATCCGGTTACAGTGAACGTTGTACAAGTTTGGTCGCCCACCACCTGACCTGGGGAGACTGGCGGGAAGGAGCGGGCGTGAATATACTGGTAGACCTTCGCAGTGAAGATGCGCCACAGCAACTCGTTGCAGTTGTCATTGCAAGTGGCGGGTCTCTGCTGCTTCTTCGTGGCTTAAAGCTGTGGAGCTTTTTCTCCGCGATCAATCTTTTCAAAAAAGCGGTCAAGATCTCACAATGTTGGGTAATGTGCTGTACAAGCAAAAAGAAAAGGAGTTATTGGAGAGTTTAACAATGCTCAGCAATCGAAGAATATCTTGAACAGCACATAGTCAACCCATCCTAACCTAGACGAGAGTCAGTCTTGTGATGTTAGGCACACAAAATGGATGTCCAGTTTTTGGAGGTCCTGAGACTTCTACTTACATCTTACTAACGTTTGGTTGTCCATTTCTCATTTTTCTCATATTTTCTCACATAAGAAGGATAAAATAATATTGAAACAATTCCAAGAGTAATACACATCCAGACTTCCTAATTCGTTAACATCCATCGTAAACGAAATTAGAACGGTTCAGCTCCGTCAACCGACAATCAGTTAACCCCGGGGAATATATTATTCAACCAAAAGCTGCAACCTGCCAGACAAATAACGCCTCCCTGTAGCCCTCCCTAATGGCTTTTTAGTAGCTCGGCCACACCATTCACACCAAAACACCACAATCAACGTGTAGACAGTGGTATTTTTTTTTTTTTTTCGGTGGTCATTAAACCCGCTGGAGCACACAAACCCTACCAAAGTTGCTACGGTAACCAGACGGAACCACAACACAAAAAAGCCCGCAGGATCCGCAGCAAAACCCTCCGAAAATCGATTTTTGAGCGTTTCGTGAAGAAAAAAAAACCCAAAACGGGGCCAACCCCGGTGCGACCGCGTTTGCGATGTCGATGTCACACCGGCACGATGATGTGAAGGCGTTAATGAAAAATGCCAAAGATGGCATCTCCTCCCCCCGGACTCCGACGCATCCTTACGCGGTGTCTGAGCACCGGATCTGAGATCCTGCCCATCTCGTGCGGTGTGTGCCCCAACGGCAGCAGCACCAGCAACGCAAAAGGTTGTCGCGACAGCACGATCGCAAACCCGTCGTCCTCGATCACAGTCGTCGTGGTCGTCGTGCAGTTTTGTATTAGCTCAGATGCCATTTTTCGTTCCCCGTCCTACCTACCCCTTCCCCTCCCCCCCCTATCTCCCCAATACCTCTCATTACGTGAGTCTGGTTCGCGCAAGAACGCAAATATTTACGCCGAAAACGAAACCAACCGACGCGATTCGCGATTTGTCGTTATTTGCGTTCTCTTACGCCGCGGTTTTGATGCACGAGCACGGGAAAAGGAGAGCAACAGAACGCACAGCATCAAGCCCAGCTTCTTGCCACCATCACTCCAACTGGTCCTGAGGAGCACGTACATGTTCGCTGCAAGAACGTTGGAATACAAAACTAACCTCCCCACTCGTGTAACAAAATTGCCATCTTCTGCGTGTGTATGTGCGGCGATTTGTTGTTGTTGTGGCTGTTGTTTTTTGTCCGTCTTCGCTGCTCTCCTGTCGTGGATCACATCCCCCGTGTGGTTGAATCTTCTTGTCCAAAATAATGCTCCGTTTTGTATTCGCTCGTCGGCTCTTGCTTTTTTTGGGTAACGCTCCTGCTCGCCTGCAAGAACCCTGCAGGAGTAATTTCACCTTCAGGCTGACCTTCGCACACCGGTCGGTGCGTATATTTCATTGAACTTGCGAAAATATGCGCTCCTGTCGACACGAAATACACCCTGCCTGCCCGCTGTCTCCCATTCATCGCCCCCTCTCTCCCCACCAGTTCCATAATCACCCTTGGCAGGATAAAAGGATGCTCGATTTGTGGGCAGCAAAGTACACACACGCAACAAAAAAAATATCGACGTGCACGGCTCCGATTTTCAAGGTAGAACCCGTGCACGAATTACCCACCGTTCCTTGTGGGTTCCTCATTTATGAGACACCACACATCAACAAACCGCACAGGAACGAAGCGTACTCTCCGCTGTGCGGCACAAGAGCTGGTAACAACAGCCACAGACAACAGCGGCAAACAAAAAAATGGAACAGAATTACAAACGCCGCCTCCAACGATCGTTGAGGTCCTCTCCCCGATTCGTGATCGCAGCAGATAGACAGGTTGAGGTATTGAGAACAAAATCCCCTGGAGAGCCTTCACGATGGTCCTGGTGTGGACATTCGGTTCAAATATCTCTTGATACCACTGATGAAGAACCAAGACTTGTGGTGCCATCTGGATATCAAACTCTACCAGATATTCTTAACAAACTAAAATCTTCATACCGTAAATGAAGCGTGCACCTTTTCGGCTAGAGTTGAACCGCTGATGATCCCTCACACGGTCCGTATATAGAATGTCGTATGTGGCGGCACGATCTTCCATCCAAAAACAATGTGTGCCTGGGACGCTCACTACTACTGCCCGCGAGGCCACTTGGAAGGAAGACATTTTATAGCTAATTATAACAATCATTCCCTCCATTCTTGACCATATTTCTTTCTGCTCTTCCTATTGTACTGTGGAGCAGTGAATTGGTGTTGAAATTGCTTCTCATTAAACCATCTGCTCCATTTCTGAGACGAGTCAATTTTGATCGAACCCTGAAGCACCGGCAATATAATTTGCCAACCAAAAGATGCCTCGACGAAATGGACGGTGCATCTCGCATCGCCAATAATCAATTAGCATCCAACATGCACCTAATGTGGTCAATGCACCCGGCCCTTCTAAAAACTCAACGTCCAGTTTTGTGCCATTAAGCAAACAGCTCTCGAATGTTTGATTCTCCTTTTTGGCCGACCGAACCTCACGATGCACCGGGAGGCGCTGACTAACGAGCCTTCACCGCAGCGACAGCGCAAAAATGCATCTTTCTGCCATTTGCCCGCCGGGGAAACATTCCAGACTACCGTTTGTGGTTGAAGATGCACGCTGCTGTGGTTTGGCACTCATTCCTCTTCCGACTTTGTTTTGCTTGTGTTACTGCCAACTAATCGATGTAAATTAATTGGTCAAAAAGAAACCTTCAGGCTGTCATTTTTATTTTCTGCTGGTTGCTCCAAAATATATTACATGCCCTGCTCAGCTTCAACCCCGATCTTCCAGTGCTCATAGTTACAAATTGTGCACCTCTTGGGGAACATAAAACTAGGTACTAACTGTTATAGATAAGCCGTAAAAATGCAAATTTCGCTCACCATAAACCACGAACGTAAAAGCTACAGTTACCGTCCAAAAGGGTAAGGCGGTCGCACCGTGCAAGCACAGCAGTTGCCGTTTTCCTTCGACTTCTTTTTTTTTTCCCACCCCTGTGCAAACCTTGACCACTTCAGTCACATTATGGCCGCTTATCTCTTATATTTGCAAGTACGCTGCTCGATGCACAACAAGTTTGTTTTACAACTGCTTAGACACTTGAGACACGGCGAACGCACACCTCCTCGGCGTGACATCTTCACCGGAAAAGAGGTTCCACGGTTCTGGCAGTCGGGTTTCTTCACACCGACACATCTGATCACATCATCATCAACCGTGGCCTGCACCGTGAGCAGACAGAGAGGGTCATGGCGCGTACACCGGATGACACGGTGGACAAAACGGTTTTGAGTGAGTCGCGCAAACCACGGAGTTCACCACGGTCTGTGTATTGACTTTCCGCGCATAAATTGTCACCGCCGCTTTGCCTTGCACCAAAGGGGTCTTATGTTTCCTCATTTGGAAGTCCGAATGCGTTTATCTGCGGGACTTGAAATTTGCATTTTCCACACACACACACACAGGATGGACACAATGGTGACAAAATCACAGCCACCAGCCAGCCAACCTCTGCTTCACATCCTAACTGTACATGCGATCGGTCGGATTTGGAAACGAATTCCCCGGCTAGACTTGGGGTTCCTCACACCGTCCGCGTGTGTTATGAGGCTAGTCTAGCTGCCCGAGACCACCACCACCATGTGACATGTGCTGCCGAGCGCAATCGAAACTTTCTTCCGATTGCCGGGGGCAGTGGAACAAAAGTGAAATTATTATTACTAAATTGCAAACTGGTTCAGCGAGCGCGAGTGTTGTGGCGGTCCTCTGCCCGCCAGCGTTTTTCGACTGCTCGGACTCGAAACCGTGTCTGACCATGTAGGAGGCGCGACCACTCGCGTGCGACGTGTGTGCAGTAGTAGTGACAGTTGTGCTAGTGGTGGTGGTGGTAGTGGTAGTAGCAGCAGTCACCAAGCAGCGGCAGAGAATTATGAATAACGTCAAGTCTCGTGACCACGCGATCATGCAGTGCTGTGGTCGATTTCTCTCCTCTCTACCGTCCTGCGCGATCGCCGCCATTGGAGCTCCTGAAGTTCCATCTCCCATTCTCGTTTGCAGATTTCTCCAAGATGACCGATCACATTGGATTTACATGTCTTATAAGCGGCTTTTTTTCTAAAATGACATTCACAAACGAAAAAAAGCACACAAACACACATATCATCAAGTTTCCTTTCATAGTCAGACAACATTTTACCTCTGCTCTTTCCCAATTTCGGATGCGGACCGGTTCCTTGGAAGGCGACAATCATTCTCATAGAGTCACGTGTCTGGTTACTTAAACTTATAGAGACACTTTCGAGTTATGTAGTATACCAACACGTACTTTTCTGACTATCTTCAGACGATCTCCAGTCGATCTTCGGTCAAACTCGGCTCATAAAATCAAGACACTTTTACCCGGGGGAAAAGAAATGCTCAGTCTTGGTGACTAAATGACAACAAATGAATATGTTTACAGCGTCAATCACCATCTCTCCAACAACCGATGCTGGTCGGTAGCGCAACTTCATCAAACATGCATTAATCCTCATCACAATTCGCTGAAAAGGGCGGGGGGCAGCAACAAGTACCGAGCAGATGTCGTTGAAGTTTACCAGCCCGAGTACAACATTGTTGGACCATTCATCTGCACACGCCGATCTGACGATGTCAGCAGCTCAAGCCAAAGCCATTCAGAAAAAAAGGGTTGCCCACTCTCACGGTGGCAGCTCAGCCCTACCTACACGTTTGACTCATTAGCGCGAAACTAGGTCCAGCGCGGCCTTCGCTTCTCACCTATGCCCGTGACATATTTAAATTATGCTACCCACTCGCGCTCTCCCTCTCTCTCTCTCTCGCTTTATTTCTCTTTTTATGCTAGCTTCTTAACACCCGGCCAGCTTCCACAGCTTCTCGAACCGGGGCGATGAGCACCGGGGTTTGAAGTACGCGTCTCGTTACCGTTTCACTTTCATCCGCTATTTCTCTGGGTCTGTTGTACATTCCATCAAGCACACTTGACACTTGACAATTGTTCGCCGCAAAATGCACACACGCACACACGTTTGATTGGTTCAATCGATCGGTTTCGACGCCTTACAATTGCCACACTGTGGCGATATTAACGTCGTGGGGGTTGATGGCACCGCACCGGCCGGCTGCACGCTCTCGCTCTCGGTAGATAAAATTGCCCAGGGCCTAGACGAAATCGGGTCGTGCCGAAGCAACTAGACGCAGCAGCAGCAACAGCAGTGGCCCGGTGGACAATAGTGCACAAGTCGTTGTTATTCAATTGGGTTTGCGAATTCGCCATCCCAAGCAATAAGTCAACCACCGGCACCGGGAGAACAGCTGCTCACGCAAATTGGTCGGCGCAGAAGAAATAACCAGTACAAACCAGGCGCACGCCTGCCCCGTCCGATATCCTCGCCCATCCGAATTTGCGTCTATTCTTGGTGCATGTTGCATTCCGTGCGAAATTCCGACCGAGCACATGGGCTGACGGCGTCGATATGCGCCCGGGGAGCGTGTAAACATCGGATTTTTCGCCCTGGGTGAGGGGAAGGGGAGGGGGATAAGGGAGCACGCAGACGCAACACACCGGGAACCACCCTCACAGACGCTTAGCGATTTGCGATGGTGTTTTCCGTCGCTTCTTTTTTGCTTTTGGCCCCTGGTCTGTGTGTTAAATTATTGCTGATAAACCCAAAATGTCGGCCAAATATTTCGAGCGCCTGCTTCTAGTTGTTCTTCTCGGCCGCCTGTTGCCTGCCACTTGCTGCGGGAAATGGGTGTGGGAGGTTTATTTTACTTCGGACCCACCAACCAAACAAAAAAAAAACAATTAGACATGTATGACGAGACTTCCTCACTGCAAGACGCGACCCCATCGAGGTCTTTTGTTTGCCTTGTTCGTCATATTTTTTGCCAGAGGTTTTGTTTTTTTTCTTTCGTTGCTTTCCAATTTTATTGCACGACGGGGCACGACACTCGAAAACATCGAACACACATCCACCAAAATACGACCTCATCGCCGACGACGACGAGGACGCACCTTGTGGTTGTCCCCAGTGCGTTCTGCCTCGCAAGTCTCCGCACTTGCACCCTTGAATGTCCCCACGACAACAGCTGCTCTGATCGAACGTTACCGATGGCCTAGTTCTGGCGAACTCATCACTACCATCGCAAAGATAACACCACACGGCACGACAAAATCCGAGGGGTAGTGTACCGTGGATCGGCTATGAACTGAGGGTGTTGGTGGTTCAGTTAAGTGGTTGGTGGTAACAAACAAACACAAAAAGACACCCTTCGAGCGGCGATACCACTGTCCTTCGGCTCATATGATTCAACAGGCGGGCAAACCCCGTACTATCCCCATTATTGACTATTATACTCCCTAACTGCTTCCCTTGCGACAGCTGAGCTACCCTGTGTCGGTACATTCCTCGACGAAAGCCTCACACATCTCTGCCATCTCTTCATCGATTCATCTAAAAATCGTTCACTTCATTAATTTCTTCACACCAATACTACACGCCACCTAGTCTCTCTCTCTCTCTATCTCTCCCTTTTTTGTTAGTACTCTCAATTACTCAACTACCACCTATCTCTCTCTCTATCTCTTTTGTTGCTCCCCGTTCTCTTCTTACACCTTTTAAATCGGCTCAGAGCTCACCACTAGATAAGAAAACTCACGAGCACCCTGCCCGTAACTGCTGCTACTGAGTGTCCGTGACATATGGTGCGTAATGCGCGAAACGCGCGCTAAAAACGATCCATTTGCGCAAATGCGCATCGTCCAAAAAACTCCATATGATGAAGATGATCGCCGGAGAAAACTGCCAAGTCATTATTTACATTTCTTCCTAGCATTATTTTTTTTTTTTGGCGTCAGTTTTTGGACGATCTTCATCTTCAAGGAAGCCAGCAAACGGGTTTCGGGATGCGATTAAAGTGTATTGTGATTTGTGGTGCCCTTTACCACTACTTCTCATCCCCCTTAGGCAAGATGATGTAGAGGATCGTTTGAGGGCACTTTGTTGGAATGTTTCAAATTCTCGCGCGTTGTCGGACAGGTTTATGAGTCAGTTGTAAGAGCTGCTGCTGCTGCTGGAAAGTCCCGCCGCACACTTGAGCGAGGATTTTGGCTGGCTGGATGGTTGGGGGCATATTTGCAGCATGAATCAGAGGACATTGCCTTCTGTCAGAGTTCGGTTGCATTGCACTCGATTCGATAGTTATCGATGGTTGTCTTCTATTTACAAGCAAGCGTGCTCTAAATGTCATAACGGATGCGTTAAGAATTACGCTATCAAACAAACAGGTCGGACACAGTTTATAAACATTATCCTCCAGAACGTCTGTGGCCTGGTTACGGTTGTACGTACTCCACTATCAGCGGACACCTAGCAACGGACGTGATACGGTCGATCAACGTTTGCCACGATTGTTTGCACTTTGATTAGCGCAGCGCAGCCGAGCACTGGCCGCGGTAAACATTCTGGGCTTGCGGTGAATTCTTGCCTCCAAAATGGTGTTGCTGCTGCTGCTGCACACATTTCACACTTTGGTCTTTGGAAGGACACCCATGACTGGCCCAGACGGTGCCTTGTGCCGTGCTTACTGCTGTTTCCTGCTGCTGTGTGTGGCTTGTTTGCTCGCCTTATCATCCCAGGTCACGCTTGGTGCGAATGCCGGCCAGACACCGACCAGGAGCTCCCAATTCCTTCTTAGCTTAGCTCGTTAAATCAACTTCAACTGGCCCTACATACTGCGCAGTACGCAGAGGAGGGTTGCATTTGATGATTCGATTGCACCCGGCCACCGAATGCATCGCCTGATTGAATCTTCTCGCCGGCTCGGTGATCCCACTTAGTGGCGGTTGCGACATAAAACTCAATTATCCTCCAACATTCTTCCAGCTTGGTTCTTGTCCCCTTTCTTAGCTGTTGCCAATGCAAAACGCACTACAATTTACGGAGTAAATTCACACTTCGCCCCAACAAAACCCTTGATAGCGCTAGATGCCGTTGAACCGGGGTCATCACGGGAAAGTCACTACTAATCAGCAATAGACATTTGATGTGCAAGCGAAAAACCTAAACTACTGCAACATTGAAAGCATCCTTGTTACTAAGTATCGTTGAGCAAGCGGTACAACAAACATCACAGCCAAAACATAGGGAATCAACATTAATCTGGCTCCGAATTGCGTCAACAACCTTGCAATAAGAGGCAAGATAGTTGCGCATTCTGGGGAAATCAGCTGGAATGCTGATTTGATCGAACTACGAAACGGGGAAGGTGAACCCTTGAAACCCGTTTGCCAGGTTCTCACCCCCATTACGGCCACACTCAAGGGCAAAGTGATAGCGCGTTATCAATCCGTCCCGACACAGCCCCCAACCGTCCTGTCCCCGTACCGACCGGCTGTCGCATACCGAACGGGAACAGAAACGAAAACGCTAACTAGGGCTAACTAACGATGTACAACCTTCGGCATAAAGGGAACAGGTGACCTCACTTGAAGTACTCGCCCTGATTCTCCATATTTAACTCAATTGTGCGAAATGGCTGCCCTTTTTTTTTGACTCATACTAATAGACACCATTTCCGCTTTGCTTTCTCCATTGCAGCGAATCTCGCCACACTTATCTACGGTCTGTCGATAGGATGGCTGTCGCCCAACCTGGTCCTGATGTCCTCGGACGAGACGCCGTTGGTGACGGGAAAGATCAGCAGCGAGGAACAGGGCACCATCGGATCGATCGGCACGATCGGTTGCATGCTGGCTCCGCTCGTGTGTGGCTGGGTGGCCGAAATCGCTGGACGAAAGTCCGCCCTCATGCTGATCGGTGTGACGCAGCTGATCAGCTGGGCCGTGATGCCGTTCGCCACCAAACTGTCCGTCATCTATGCGTCCCGCATATTCGGTGGATTTGCGGGCGGTGGAACTCTGTCCATTGTGCCATTGTTTGTGTCGGAGATATCGGAGGATAGGTAAGTGATGGCGCGATGCGCGCACTCTCTGCCCTTACGGGACACTCACTGGGAACCTTTTCAATCACAGAATACGAGGAACGCTCGGAACGATGCTCGCCATCTCATGCAACTTTGGAATCCTGTTAGGATTCATCATATCTCACTACGTTAATTGCTGGGCCGTCACGTACCTGGCGCTGCTGATGTGCGTGGTCTACTCGCTGGGTTGCTGCTTCTTGCCAGAATCTCCACAGTATCTGTTTGTCAAGAAAAAGAAAGAGGTAAGTGGCGATACACGATAAGAGTTCTTAAATATGGGAAGGAACGGCCTAAAGCTTCTCCTAAAAGTCGGACAGAGGGCCTCAGCTGCATATGATCTCTAGTGAGATGATTTACTCCTATTGAGTATGTGTTGAAGGCTTGGACTTCTGGCCAAGACACAGTCGCATAGAGAACACTTCCACCGTCATAGGCTCTCGGTTGAGATCTCACACAAGCACTCTTAGAAACATCTCTTAAAGCGTTTTTGATTCATTCAACAGTGACAACAATTTTTTTGAAGCTTTCCTAACATCCAAAACAAAAAATTGAGGAATTTTCCTCGTATGTTTTTTTGACTCTTCGCAAGCTCTATCACCACTGTGAGCACTTACAAGACTTGTGAAATTTCATGCTTCCTGTCACGTACGTAATCAGGGATAGTTTTTCTAGCTCAACTACCAACTCCGATTCGTTCAATTTCGTCAAGCAATTTATTGCCTGTTACTACCCCACTTTGAATTCAATTGAGTCTTGTCGAATTCGTACGCTTTTGTGATGCCGCATCGTACGCCGTTCGTTATGTCACATTCAAAGAGCCCCCATGACCTACGAAATAAATCCCTTCCGATGTCAGAAAGGCTGATAGCCGAAATCAGCATTATATAATCTTTTGCACTGTACCTCACACAAACAGGAAAAAAACCCGCAGGTCATTAGCGACAACTTTCGAATTCCAGTGACTGTGTGCGATGATTGATAGAGCCTAAGAGCATGCCTCATTAGAACATCGCTTGGCGTGGTCAGGTCGGAAAGGTTAACGATCATTCCGTTGTTGGCCGTTGTGACACAAAAAAAGCATCTGTCTGGTCGCTTATCACTCTAGTAGAAAAACACAGTCGCCGCGACCTAAGATAATGCACCCAATCTTTATATAGGTTAGTGTAGGGACGAATGACGAGCAGCTGCCAAACCAACAACAACAACAAAAAACTAACCCAAAACCCCCATTTCCGTCCGTGGCTTATTTTTTGTCCATCCCTTCGCTCGACTCTATCATTTTAGAAAGCGATAAAGGCATTGCGGTTCTATCGCGGAGAGGAAGCCGAAAGTGAAACATCACAATTTACCGCTGAGGTAGCACGCTTTAAGGACATCCACAACGTTGGCCCACTCAAGAAGAAGGACTCCAACCAGATCCACATCAAAGATTTCCGTAAGTCCGCCCCAATCAACGCACCGTTCCGATCGATGTGGGGAATTCTGCATCGAAGAATCTCGAGCACACCGATTGATGGTTCTTGTTTTTCGACTGTTCTTTGTTCCTCTTCCATGTGCGATTTGTGTGGTAATCTCTGCAGTGACCCGATCCCGCTGGAAGCCGATCCTGATCTGCGTCATCGTGATCATGTTCCCGGCCGGGTCCGGCTCGATACCGCTCATCACCTACACGGCCACCATCTTCCAGGAGTCCCAATCCAACCTTAGCCCAGCGATGTCCTCGATCGTGGTGGCCACGTTGCAGCTGATCGGGTCGTACGTCTCCACCATGACGGTCGAGAAGGCGGGCCGGCGTGTGCTGCTGGTCGTGTCGACACTCGGCTGTGCGGTCTGCACCATCACCATGGGCACGTACACCTTCCTGCAGGAGATGGACGTCGAGGTGGACTACTTCCGGTGGGTGCCGGTCGCCAGCATGTCCGCACTAGTCTTCATCAATGCCATCGGTATCGGTATTGTGCCATTCATCATCATGACCGAGATCCTGGACCCGAAGATCCGCGGCTCGGTCGTCACCTTCTGTCTGCTGGAGTTTTCCGGCGTCGCGTACCTAGTCGTCAAGTACTTCCCGATCGCGGTCGAGCAGCTCGGGATGTACACCTGCATGTGGTTCTTCTCGTGCTGCTGCGTCGCGTCCGCCGCCTTCGTGCTCACCTGCATGCCGGAGACGAAGGGCAAGAACTTCGAGCAGATCTCCGAATCTCTGAACGGTGGCAAGAAGGCCGGCCACAAGGACGTCGCCCCGACGCCCGTCTGACACACGGCCTAACGTGCGACGGAACCGACGCGTGCGGCTCCTTGCGCTACTGTACGTTTAAAGCAGATCGTTTGTTTTCGTTATGTTTTATATCCTTGTACGAATTACTTCCTGAAGCATCTTGAATTGTATTATACACTCCTTTCTTTCATGACAATGGGCATACTTGTCTTGCTAACTGAGTCGAAGTATGCAAAACCAGCAGCAAACCAGCATATGAATAAAAAAACACACAAACCAAGAAAAACCACCCTCACGTGATGCGCAACGCATCCGGTGTGGTAAGCCGTTAGGTGGTAGGTTGTTGATGTCCTCTATTCAGGAGGACACTACCGACATCGACGAAGAAACAAACACACACAACTATTCTAGAATCAAAAAAAGATATGATACGGTACAATAATTAAGTGTAGTAGATAGCGAAGAAGCATTTAGGAGATTGAAACTGAACACGACAGGGACAAAACGAATGCTCCCGTTGGCGATAGGGAGCTAGTTGCGGTTGGCCGAGAATTGACGAGAGTTAGCCGAGAGGGGATCTAGTGTAACGGGGGCGAGGGAAGGATGATACGAAGGTAAACCAGGTAGGAGCAGCATTTTGCAAAACCTTTTTACTAAGCTTTAATAAAGACTATTTGTTAACCGTTTGCCCGCGTAATGCACGGGCGAGAAATACAGTTATACACCAATAAACTAATGGAACCATTGGCGTTGTAAGCGTTGGAGTGTCGTGATTCTTTGCTGGCAAGGTGCTGGATTACCGAAAGAAGCAACATTTTCAGATGCAGAACAGACCAAAAGCGTGGCTGTTGGGAAGTAAGTAGAATATTAGACAGCATGCAAGAAATCCTCAGAATTTTCAGAGTCTTGCTTTTCGTTTGGGCCCTAACCTCAGGAAGTCCAGGCCTACCATTTCCAGCTACTTCATCTCTTATTTTTACTCTCAGCTATATAGTCCGTGCTTGAAGCATATAATCGATCACCGTTCTTATCTTATTGGACCATAAACATCCTATCCTAAGCAGATAATCCTTGGTCCACTATCGTTATCGTTTGGGGATTCCATAGTAATCACATTATCTGGTGCTTTATATAGGTCTGAACTGACCTGAAAAAACTCTACGTTATAATCTTGTGCGGATTCAATCATGCTTGAAGTCTTCAGCAGGCGATTGAGACTCCAGTCTCGCTAAAATTCACAAAGGCGTCGCACAACTTCGAAGATCCGAAATTGTTGATGTAGTTTCACCAAATCCACTAATTGGAAGGCCTCCTTCGACTATTGATGCTCTTATCTTACTATATTCTATTATTTCCCATATGACTGCTAGTTCATCTCACATCCTATGAGTTCTTTGTCACTTTTGCAATTCATCAATAATAATGATGGCCATCATCAATGGCCAACATCACATG
This sequence comes from Anopheles stephensi, assembly GCF_013141755.1. Lineage (NCBI taxonomy): Eukaryota > Metazoa > Arthropoda > Insecta > Diptera > Culicidae > Anopheles > Anopheles stephensi. The sequence goes on along the minus strand of NC_050203.1, from coordinate 85,835,138 downwards.
CCAGGTGAAGGTGGATGGAAAACTCTCAGGGCCCTTTGCTACCACCAAGGGCCTGCGCCAGGGTGATGGGCTCGCCTGTCTCCTCTTCAATCTGGCGCTAGAGAGAGCCATCCATGACTCAGAGGTGGAAACTTCGGGGACCATCTTCTATAAGTCAATCCAGATCCTGGCATACGCTGATAACATAGACATCATTGATTTGAGGCTCTCCTATGTAGCAGAAGCTTATCAAAGGATCGAGCTGGATCGTTGGAGATTAACGAGGCGAAAACCAAAATGATGGTTGCACCACCAGCGGCCCTGCTAACAAACACTGATTTACACAGGGGTGATGTACAGATAGGTGGCCGCACCTTCGAAGTCGTCCAAAACTTCACCTATCTGGGGTCAAAAGTCAGCACCGACAACAACATTGATGTTGAGTTACGCGCACGGGTGCTGGCTGCCAACCGGTCATACTACAGCCTGAGGAAACTTCTCCACTCTAAATACCTGTCGCGACGGACGAAGCTGGGACTGTACAGAACTTTTATAGTCCCAGTACTCACATACGCCTCTGAGACATGGACTCTGTCCAAAACTGACGAAGCCCTCTTAGCCGCGTTCGAGAGGAAGATGCTCAGAGGGATTTTTGGCCCCGTATGTGTGGAAGGACAATGGAGGAGTCGCTACAACGACGAGCTCTATGAGCTGTACGATGATCTCACTATCGTACAGCGCATTAGACTCGCCAGGCTCCGGTGGGCTGGTCACGTCATAAGAATGACACCGGACGACCTAGCCCGTAAAGTCCTTTAAGGCCGTTCACAAGGACAGAGGAGGCGTGGTAGGCCCAAATTGAGATGGAGTGATGGCGTTGATGCGTCCACCAGAACGGCCGGGATAACGGATTGGCAGACGACGGCGCTGAACCGTGAGCGGTATCGAGGATTGTTGCAGCAGGCCAAGACCGCAAAGCGGTTGTAGCGCCTGATAAGTAGTAGAAGCTTCCTCGCTTAAAATAAACCCAACTCGAAATAGAAAACCCTAAACAGTCTCAAGCTTGAACTACACTTTACATTTCGCTCCTCTCGTCAAGACATGACCGAAAGACTTCTACCACTCTCCCAGATGTCCAATGTCCACAGATGACACTCAAACATTTGCCATTCTTATCTGGTACGTTCTGCCGGTATAGAACAAATCTTGCAGATCATAAATCACTACCGGTGCCCGTTTGGGACGCAAGAAGGTGATACCATAAAGATAAAATCATCACCCGCCCAATCCGCAGATGGCCTGATGCTGGCCACGAGCTATTTGCATACAACGCTCAGATTGCTGGAAGCGTGCCGGAAGCGTACCCATGACGTGGTGGGTCAGTATCGCAACGGTGCGTGCCCTAGGTGCAAGTTTTCCCAGTGAGTTCGTGCTCGTGGCCCGATCCACCGCGCCCAGGTGAGGGTAGTTGAGCATGTTTTTGGAATTTCTATCACGCCGGTACTGGAAACAGTTCGCCGCGATCGCAGCCGGTAAGTAAGCGATTTGGCGTGGAGCGCGACAACATATTGATGTCGTCGTGCGGTGGGAACGATGACGCACTACACCCACAACTCACCGGGTTGCGCATGGTTCAATGAACTGCAGTTCTCTCCCGTCTGCTAGAGGCCCGGCCCGGGTTGTTAGTCACCTGGCAGTTAGAACTGGGAGTAGAATCCATCGTGAAGCATAAAGTAATAGAAAACAGGGGAACGAACGAAAGAACGAAACGAAGCCAATCGGCAAGGTGCGAACCTGTCTTCGCCTCGGGACTCCCGTGGACAGTCCAGATCAGTCCGGCGCGATCGTTCTTGCGCGCGAAAGAATGCGTCTGCGTGAGAACGTTTGTGTCTGTGTGTGAGCGTTAGGCACAAGTACCAAGCGAACGCTTTGGCAAATAGTTTATAATAAATGGGCAAATAGACCCGCGAAGAGGAGACGGTCACACACCGGTGATAAGCTGCATGCGAATGACGTCGCAAGACTGGAACCGTGTCGCACTGTCCACCGACCACAAACAATCATTTACATTAGAAAAAGCTCTTCTAACCCAACCGGAAGAGACCGTCGCAGAACACGCATCGGGGGCTTGAACTTTGCTTACGCTTTATCATTCAATTTGCTTCTCGGGTTTTCTCTTGCGTTCCCGGACGCGCTATTCCGCCATTAGACGGTTCCGATTCCGGCGTGTGTATGATCTGTTCATTAGACACTCCGTTGGGGTGTGCTGTTTGCCCCAAACACACGACCACGATCTTCTTCTGCAAGATTCTTCCGAAGCAAGACAATTAGCTTAGAGAACCTCGGTCTGCGACACCAAAGCAACAAAGTTGCCGTTGAAGTTGTCCCTGCTGGAAAGCTGCGCAATAAACGAAAAACCCCTGGATGGTAATGCAAAATGTCTCTCCAATATTCATCGGGGACAGGATTTACATCGGCGCCGCATACTCCGAGGACACAGTGATGAATAAATGGATGCCAACAGCGAACAAGACATGACCTCATTGCTCCTTGCGTACTGGTTGTGATGCAGATGGAAACAGTTCACTGGCCTAGGTTTACATCTGAATTTTCAAGTCAACAGCATCTACATTACGAACCCGTCCAGTTAAGAGCTGCCCTAAAGGCAAGACGTCAGCAGGCCAGCGATCACATTGCAACATCCATTTAAATCAGACAAATTCAAATAGATGGAACGTCCGTCAGTCAATAAACGTTTGACAGCGATCGGGTCGCGAATTGGACATGAGGAGCTTCCTGGGCGCATGCGCAACTCGATCGTCCCCCGTATGGATGTTTAATATTAGATTCGGTTAGATAATTGTCAAAGTTTCTGCCCGTACCGACCGTCTGCGGGTTGTTTTGATTGTGATCGCGAAGTGTAAACAATGCAAATTTGTACCCCGCCATGGTGGAAGAGCAACCGATCGAACTGCGTCCGATAAGTATTTGGGCCCGAGAAAACCTGAACCAGGTGCTGGCAGTGCTTAGAAGTAAAGTGATAACACTCTGCAAGAAGCTGTGCGTACGATGGGTAAAGTGTGATTGGTTCTCTCTCGCCTCTGCTTCACAGTTCACATCATCACAGCCAGCTATGGAGTTACGGTTGGATGGCCTGCACCGATCATTCCGTTGTTGCGATCTCCGGACACACCGCTCCCGAGTGGACCAATCACAGTAGAGGAAGCGTCCTGGATTGGAGCGACCCTGTGCATTGGTGGTACGATCGGCACGATACTATTCGCGATCATTCACACGTACTTCGGCAAGAAGGTGGCTCTGCTGCTCATATCCGTACCACACCTGATGTTGTGGACTTTGATCCTGATCGGTGACAGTGTGTGGTACATCTATTGGGCACGGTTTTGCAGTGGACTAACTGGCGGTGGTGTAGTCAGCGTCGTACCACTGTACATAGCTGATATTGCAGATAAAAAGTAAGCCCTTCCTGCACTGAAACACTTCGCTGAGTACTGTGACTGTAACTTTTCTTTATCCCTAAGGATCCGCGGAACGTTGGGATCGCTGACGATCATCTTCATCAACATTGGGCTGACGTTTATCTACGCAGCAGGCAACTATCTTCCGTACTATGTCATACCGAAGATTATGCTTGTAGCTCCCGCCGCATACCTCATACTGGTGAGCTTCCTGCCCGAGACGCCATACTGTCTGCTTCGTAAGGGACGTTTGCTGGAGGCGGAACAGTCGCTCATGTTCTATCGTAACATTCCCGATGAACGACACAAGACGGCCGAGTTTACAGCGGAGTTTGATGAGATGAGAAACTTCATCCTGACGGAAAGCACTCAGTCACGTATCTGCTGGGCTGACTTCAGTAAGAACCTTTCTCCCATTTGTCCCGTCTACTTTCCCTGAACGTCACTTGAATCATTCCAGCTACACCGGAAGCGAAACGAGGCCTCTTCATAGGCGTGTTCGTGATGGCCCTCAACCAGTTCAGTGGCATCTTCGCCATTCTCACGTACGCTGGCACAATCTTCCAGATGTCCGGGACGGGGATCGACCCGAACGTGGCGCTTGTTCTCGTGGCTATCATCAACATTTGCGGCAATCTCACGTCCTTCACCATCATCGATCGTGTGGGAAGGAAGATATTGCTGCTCCTATCGGCGACGGGCGTCGGGTTGGCGTTGGCTGTACTCGGTACTCACTCATATCTGCTCACAATCGGGTACGATCTGCGTGGCGTCGAGTGGTTACCAGTGTTGGCGCTGGCGATGACACTCTTCCTAGCCGCTATCGGTATTACCAATATTCCTTTCTTTATCGTGCCGGAGGTGATGCCAGCGAAAGTAAGATCAGCTATTCCTCTGTCCGAAGCGATCTCTCATATCGAATAACTCCTCCAAATACTCTCACTTCCAGCTTCGCAGTATCGGAAGCACCATTAGCGCCACACTGCTCTGCATGTTTGCGTTCGTCTGCGTGAAGCTTTACCCAATCCTGATGGAAAGTATCCACATCCATGGTACGGTTTGGATATCGTCGGGCGTTTGTGCGGTCGGTGTGCTGGTCATCATCTTCCTGATACCGGAAACGAAAGGAAAAAACTTAAACATACAAAGCGAAACCAAACGGTGATTCTGCCTTTACGACATTCGATCAATAAGTACAAATAAAGTTTGCTATTATTTTTCTGTTCCGATCCACCAGCCGAGCCGAGTATCGCTTTTGTGAAGAAATCGAAAGAATTCCACAACTATTCTAAACACACGTGCAAACCCAGACAAACGCCGCCATAACAGTCTCTACTAGTTTCACAACATGCGCTAATCACTTCCCGGCTTATCACCGGCTTATGTGTCGCGCGATTATAACTTCATTTCCCACTCGCCGACCAGATGATCGCCATGACAATGACCAGCTCGGACCGTAACTTAACAACCACGGCTTATTAAAATCCACCTACCGGTATCGGCCAGTTCCACGTTACACACCACTGCCAACGTCACTGGATACAAACAGTGCATCTCCTCAGCAACTCAGCCCAAATATAGCCGGTATTACCATCCCAGTTCTACACGCGACTGGCATGACATTGTTTACTATGCGGCGTGAGCTAGTGCAAAATGTCAGAACTCGCCTCGTACTTAATGTGGATTGATTTACGCTTATCAAACAATGCCATCAACAATCACAAAGATGCTCTCGGGAGAAGAAGAGCTCGGTGGCTTGTGGCAGAAAATAAGTAAAGGCACCGGACAAGTCAGCTTCGCCGATTTGCAAGCTGCACACCATTCGCTCTAGGTGTAGGCCAAATGTAGATCTCTCTTCAAGGTGGCTGGTGCTCGGGAAAAACTCATCCAACGATGACTACTTCTGGCAAGGGTGTTCGCAATCAAATCTTTGCCACCGGTGTTAGTGAGTAGAGTGGAGATCCTGCCGGATCAAAGTGTCCCATTTGGATGACATCTTCGTTTTACAGTGAACCTCATCAATCTGTCGCATGGAGCTGCGTTAGGATGGGTATCGCCCTACCTGCCCGTACTGATGTCACCCGACCAAACATTGCTCGAGAATGGACCCGCCACCGTAGAGGAAGGTTCTTGGATAGGATCTATCTTATGTCTCGGTGCACTCTTCGGAGCCTTCCTGTACGGGTACTTGGTGGAAAAGATTGGCATCAAGCGGACACTACAGGCGCTCGTAATACCTCACTCGGTAAGTGTCTTGTGTGACCGGGTCTCTTAGGACATTCAAGCAAATCTTTTTGTTACCGTGTGCTGAAACAGGCGTTTTGGGTCATCACGTACTTAGCTACGTCCGTCCATCAGCTATATCTTGCCCGATTTCTTGCCGGTCTCTCTGGGGGAGGCATCATCGTCGTTTTCCCGCTATTCATTGCGGACATATCGGATAAAAAGTGAGTGAATGTGAGCTTCAAAACATACGGATCCTGAGAGGCTTTTATTCTGTTCCAGAATCCGTGGCATTCTTGGCTCCTTCCTAGCGCTAACGAGCAACGGAGGAATACTGCTAATGTACGTCATCGGGGATGTGCTGTCGTATCACACTGTGGCCCTTACCATGCTGGTTCTTCCTCTGCTCTTTACCGTGCTGATGTGCTTCGTACCAGACACCCCTCAAACGTGTCTAAAGATGGGTAAAGCTAAGGAAGCTGAACGATCGTTCATGTTCTATCGGGGCATTCAAACGTCAGCAGAAAAAACGAATGCCTTCCGACAGGAGTTTGAAAATTTGCAGAAGTTTATCGAGCACAACACCGGACAGAACTCTCGCCTCACTTTGGATGACTTTAGTAGGTTTCTTTAACTTTTTAGAACGTCTCATAGAACGATGTCTAATCGCTCGTCGAATCCACAGAATCTCGCGAAGCTAAGCTGGGCATTTTTATCGGCATATTCCTCATGTTCGTCAACCAGTTCTGTGGCATCTTTGCGATCCTTACGTACGCTGCGTCCATCTTTGCCGGTGTTGGTTCGTCCCTAAGTCCGAACACATCCGCCATTATAATGGGAACGATCCAGATCGTTGGAACATTGTCTTCGTTCGTGTTTGTCGATCTGGCCGGTCGCAAGGTGCTGCTCATCATTTCCACCTTCGGTACGGGATTAGGCATCTTCCTGCTGGCGGTGTTTAACTGGCTTACGGTAAATGGTGCCGCTACCAGCTGGCTGCAGGATTACAGCTGGTTCCCGATCGTGAGCCTATCTGCCACGGTGTACCTCTTCTCGATAGGGCTGTGCAGCATTCCTTTCTTCGTACTGCCGGAGCTGCTTCCACCGAAGGTGAGTTGAGTTGTGTCCAGTTTTTCGTTAGGCTTTTTTTATAACTTCTCACTCCTATCGATTAACAGATATGCAATGCAGGCAACACGTTAAGCATGGTCTCAATCACGATATTTGCCTTTATCAGTCTAAAGGTAACAAGCCATCACCTGAAGCAGCAGAGGAAGAGCTCTTCAAATAATCAAGCTTATTTGTTGCTTCCTCCAGATATTCCCCATTATGGTAGAAGCGATCAATCTTTACGGTGTGCTGGGACTGTACGCAGGAATATCTTTCACTGGTGTGGCAGTTATCGCACTGATTGTGCCAGAGACCAAAGGGAAAAATCTTATTGCTCCCCAAAATGTGTAAAAGTGATGGATAACGAGCAAATAAATTCAATTTTTTATTAGTAAATAATAAAATCCTTTCGAATGACTCCGACTGATCCATTCCGACGTATATCACGTCTACTTCGAATCCTCTTAGTTTTCGTTCTTTGCGGTTATCTTGGAATCTGCCCCAACCTCACAAGTGAGACTGCTAGCCCCATTCTACTGGGAGATATCCATCTCATCTTGAGATAAACTGCTTGCCTGTGAGATGTAACCTAGACGAGTCACCATGATTGAGCCTCACACTAACCTAACCTAACTCACCTTCACCGAGTGCTGCATCGTTCCTATCGGCCATATTAATCCTTTTCGTCTAACCATTGGACACGTGCCTTTGTTTGACAGACATCCTGACTTGCGTTTGATAAGCACCGAGCCTCATTCTTCCACGGGAATGCGAGATGCACCTGTTTGCCTTTTCCACACAAACACACACAAACACACACTGCCAGTTTATGGCAGTTTCAGCCGGATGCCATAACGTTCAAACACCGCATCACAGTAGGTGAGACTGCCATGGGAAAAGCATTACCTACTGTGATCTGTGCGGTTGCAGATGTGTGTCGCCAGTTTCGCGCCCAGCAATGCAGTCTCCTCTGCCGTTGCTGTCAGTAGCAAATCAGTTTCTGGGAACGTTCGTAGGTAAGTTTGAGGCACCGCCGGCCATCATTCTGGAGCTTACAATGTTTTTGGCCAATCTACAGCGAACCTCATCTCACTCGCTCATGGCTTTACACTTGGTTGGGTGTCACCTTCGCTGGAGTATTTGCGATCGAACGATACGCATCTCGTTGGAGGACCGATGACGGTCGAAGAGACGTCCTGGCTGGGGTCATCGCTCTGCATCGGTGGAATGATCGGTGTCACTCTGTTCGGATCGCTCGCTGACCGGATAGGCAAACGGAGAGCCTTACAGTGTATCGCACTTCCAAATGTGGTACGTGTTTGTGGATACAATCAACACCGCCGTCCTATCCGGACTCTTCTCCTTCTTTCCAGGCATTTTGGCTGTGCGTTATCTTCGGAAACAGCGTCCTCCACCTTTGCATAGGTCGGGTGCTGGCCGGTGCAGCCGGCGGAGGCATCTTCCGTATCACACCACTCTTTGTAGCCGACATTGCGGATCCTCGCATTCGTGGCATGCTTGGATCGCTGCTACCCGTCTGCTTTAACGTGGGCACCGTGCTTGCGTTCATCCTCGGCACGCTGGTGCCGTTCAAGACGTTTCCACTAGTAGTGCTAGTACTGCCGGGACTCTTCTCAATTGCCATCCTCTTTCTGCCAGAAACACCGGCCTGCCTGCTGCGAGCCTATCGCAACGAGAAGGCGGAACGTTCGCTCATGTTTTATCGCGGTGTACGAGGACACTTTGAAAAGCCCGACTCTTTCCGGAGCGAGTTCCAACAGCTGAAGGATGTGATAGAGCGGGAAAAGACGGCGCCCGATGCTGCTCTATCGTGGAAAGACTTCTGTGAGTACAGCGAAGGTGTCAAATATTTGCACAAATTAGCGTTCTCTAGATAAGGCACCATGGGCGACACTATGATAGGACTTAGAAAACGCGGGAAACAGCGGCTTATGGAACGATGGCTTCAAGAAACCACAATTTCAATGAGGAAACCCATCAAATCACTGTCCATCGATTACAGCGAGTACGGGTGGGCTTTCTACGCATGCCCCCTCGCGCTGTTATCGTTATCCTGTACCCCACCGCAGTTCGCAGGGCAGATAGGTGTTGGTGGCCACCACCTACTCAGGGAATACAACAAACCTGACCTTGAGAGATAAAGAAACACCGTATTCGAACGCAAACAAATCACACTCGTGCGCCTGATTTGTTGTTGTTATGTTGTGCCTCTGTACTGTGCCGGTCTAACTTGCCCAAGGTGCTCATGATCCTCCGGCTTTGCTTTGCCCGGTGGTGAACGGCAGCTGTATAGAATTCCCCAAATACCCACTGTCGGAAGGTAATCGCATTTTTAGTGCGCTTCCGATGCAATCTCCCGCATGAACCGGGTTGAATCCGATTACCGGGCTCGTTTATCGAGCGTCGAATTGCATCATCATCATCATTGCCGTTTGTGTAACACACCTTGTGGCGTAACTTTGCGCCACGCATGGACGGACGGACTCGGACCCGAACATGCACCACTCTTCTAATGCACATCTCGCACGGCAGCGATGCGATAGGATGCGTTTTGGAAGTGCCGGTCCGTTATCGCTCCCGTGTGGCATATAAAAAAAAAGCAGGGGCTTGATTACTTTATCGGTGGACGGACGAGTTGCAGCGCGAAAAGAATCGACTTCGTGGCATCTTGATTTGTCGTATCGAACCGTTGCTTTTACGCCTTGAATTCCTTCGAGTTATGTAACAATGGGAATAGCCGGGAGGAAATCATTTTTTTGCGGATGATTGTAGGGCGATTATAATGTGGAATAATTGTGAGGGAACTGGTGGAATAATTTGTTGAAGTTGAAGTTGAGGTAGAACGACGAAGACGAAGTTTTCTATCTGAAATGTGATCACTGTGAACTTAATTTGCCTCATGACAAAATGGAGGACAATATCCTGTGCTAGCTCTGGGACTCAAATTCATCCGTAGATCCAACAGGTCTTCAACTATTTTGGTCGCTGGACGGAAGAAGCGAGAGCCCATTTTTACAATAAGGATTTTCCTTCTTGATAACCTAATTTAACACAACTTTATTGTTAACTCACATGTCTCCCTATCTCCTATCTTCTTCTCCCGAACAGCCACGAAACCAGCACGCCGGGGTCTAGCGATGGGCATGTTGCTTATGATCCTAAACCAAATCACTGGCTCACTGGCCCTTATCACGTACGCCAGCACCGTCTTCGAGTTGGCCAGCCCACCACCATCATCGTCAACCACCGCTGCACAGCATTCCATCCTACCTGCTTCATTGTACTCCATCGCCCTGGCTACGGTACAACTGCTTGGGACGATTGTCTCGCTGGCGCTAGTCGACCGGATAGGGCGCAAGTTCCTGTTGATCGTATCCTGCCTTGGTGTTGCGGCCGGTTATCTCACACTCGCCTGCTACGTGCACTTTTTCCTACCATCCATCGCATCCACCGGCGTGAGCCAGCTGCTGCCCATCTGCAGCCTATCGTTTAGCATCCTGATGGCCTCGTTAGGATTGCTTACCGTGCCGTTCATCGTCATGGCCGAGGTGTTGCCGTCGAAGGTCGGATCAATTTTTGCTATCAAACCCATTCAACCAAAAACTCGGAATCGCAATCCTCCGTTCCATATGATCATGCCCGATCGCCGGCACACGGTGATTTGGCGGATTCTTGTTGCTTGTGTGCTCTTGTGCGCTGCTGTCCCTCCCTCCCTCTCTCCCCACCAGTTCGGTTCGACTCGTACCGCGTGTGCGTGTTGGTTTATCTAAATAGCCTTAACCTTGACATTGGCATTCGGCTATCGCGGCATCGTTCATCGACATTCTCTCCGGTTCGCCCTCGTCTCTAACGCGTGCGGACCGCGATGGAGATGCATGATTGGGATGTGGCTGCGGTTTAGGGGTTATGTCGCAGCAGTTTGTCGTCGTTCGCGTATCGGTATGCCTACCCGCCTGGTGGTGCATATGTTTATTATTCCTGCTTTCTGTGGCTGTGACTGTGTGTGTGGTTGTTTGTTTTCTTTGCCTCCCCATGTGTATTATTATATCGTCTGGATGTCATTTCTGCGCCTTTATTCACACGACGATTTATTCGACACGGGCTGCAGCAGCCAACCACAGCCACCACACTGCTTCCCCATCTTCCATCGCATGCCATCATCGTCATCATTGGACACGTTTGCTTATGCATTCTAATGTGTTTACTTTTGCTCTTTAACTCTCCATTTTCATGGCCCGTGAATGCACCCGGCAGATAAGAAACATTGGCAGCACAATCTGCATGACGATGGTCGCGGCGTCCGCGTTCGTGGTGCTCAAGGTGCGTTAGATCCCCAAGATCGGGCCCAAATTAACGCTACCTCACCTCGTCTTACCATTTTTCTCTGCTCGTTTAAGCTCTTCCCCGTGTTTCTCGATACAGTTGGACTACCAGGAACGATGGGTGGACTGGCGATCATTTGCCTGGTAGGAGCAATCATAATAACAATCTTTTTACCTGAAACACGCGGAAAGTCACTGATAGCTACTACGGAAGTGGAGCAAGGTTCGGAAAATGGGAGACCTGGCAGTGTGAGCCAAGGGAAATAAGCATCACTTCGGATCACTTCGAAACGAATAATATTGTCTCAAATACGAGAAGAAAACGAAACTTATGTATAAAATACTTAAAAAACTTAAAATACGCGAAATTAGGATAAGCTAGAGTAGCCGCCCGTACCGAGGAAAACAAACGAAAATATTTCATAAGTAACGCTTCTTTTGCAGCTCTTTAATTAGCCAACCTCCTTGATGTGTAATATATTCAGTAATTTTTAGCCGATAAAGATATCATACTTTTAGTTAATTTTTTTTCGATGTTTGCCATATCACGCACTAATAACCGGCAATTCAAATCATAACGTGACGCTTGAACTGTCAACTTGAGTGCCCATGCAGCAGAAGCGCCTTTGTCGTCGACTTCCAGTGTGGATCGGCTAAACAGGCAGTCTGTGGTCGATGATTGAGCGAGCGCCATCTATATCTCAAACTCCTCAACCACTCCCGTTGCTCGACAATGTGGATGTAATTTAAATTTATCGTATTTTACGAATTTGTAGCGATACTTCGCTGAAATTAAAATAAATAAGCAATAAGAAAAACACATTTGAGAAAATAAAGGTGCGTCTTGTACAAGTTATTCTTTAAGGAGAATATATCTACTAAAAATTTCAATTCACAAACTTAATAATCATCACCATAAATAGAATTGCATTTCACAAACCTTTTATACAACAGTTAACCAAAAATTCGGCAGTTCAACCTCGAGAGGTCTCGGCCTGCCATTTCTAGTCTTCCTTGACTTGATTTTACGCTTTGTTGGATTGTCGGGAAGACGATCTGGATGCGATTTGATTCCCGGTCCTGCCGTGTAAAGACCAGCACCGCCATCGGCCTAGACCACAGGAGCGTCCCAAACAATTTCACAGCAATAGTTCACATATTTTTTTCAGAATAGCTTGTTTTATTGTTTTGCGATTTTCGATACCGACACAGAATATTCCATCTTTATCTGCTCAAAACCGTCCAAGAAAAAACATAAACGACACAAAACATTCCTCTCGAGTAAGAACATCTTAAGCCTAATTAAGCTGCAGCTTGGTTGGTTTAGTTTGGTTGCACCGATTTTTTGGTTGCGCAACCAAACTTTATGTAAATATAGACGTTGAACTACAAAGTAAAACTCTGCTCCTGCTCGTCCTCGTCTGCGTTTGCTGGTTGACTGGCAGAAACGGAGGCGCGCTGTATCACGAAGAAACCCAACCACCTTATGTTTTCGTTGGATTTACGCGCGATTTAATATCAAATTTAACCTTCCCTCTCTCTTTTGCTGTCAGTGCCAATTTGGTAGTGTGGAATCAATCCACAAAGAGAATCCGCTCTGTTACTTGGTGCCTCCGTTCCCGGTGTACCAGCCCTCTCTATCTCAATTACACACTAACGGTTTTATCCCTTACACTAAGCAATATTTTATAAATTTCATGTTTTTCACAGAAAAACATCCTCTTCTCATTAAGCTACTAGTAACGACCGTACGACATTCTGGGGGATGTTTTTGATAGAAGTTCCCTCGCATTTTTACCACTGATTTTTGTTATATCGTTGAGCGAATTCTATCACATGATTTCAAATAACGGGGGAAGAAGGTTGCACATTGAAACAAATTTTCCGAGTAAACAAAAACAGATGAAAACTCCTATTGACTAATGATGAAATCTTAAAATCGTCCCGAAAAAGGGTCCTCAGAAGGAGAAATCAATCAAAAGCAGCACGTATACACACGGCGGTGGTATACTATCTCAAATGCGGTTTTCTAAGCTTGGTTTGATAATCATTATCAGTAGGAACTCATATACATATGTACGTTAAGCGTCGTGCATCACCTCCCATCGAATGCGGAACAACACATCCACAAACTGCTGCGAGGGCAGGCAGAATGCTTCGTACGCTTCATCAACTGGATGGCCGTTACACTACTACCATCTTCCGTTACTTCCCTACTTCCTTTAACACCTAAAACAAAAAGTCTACAAAAAAAAACGGTGTGTGTGTGCATCCGGAACTGCTCTCTCTGTTTGCTTTACGAGTGCGCATTCGCGGAAAGCTTCTCGAGCCGGGCGCATAGCTCCTGCTGCAGGAAATGTTGCTGGCTGGCTGTGCTGTTCGATCCGTTGTTGGCGGCCGCAGCACAACCGGTCACCAGCTGATGATGGCTACCGAAGCTGGCACAACTGCTGAGCGGTGCCGACGACTGGAGCTGAATCATCTGGGCCGGGAACTTGGTGCACACACCCTGCCAGCGTGATTTACCGCAGGCGTGGCTCTGTGTAGTCGGGAGGGAAGAAAGGAATCGAAATGCCACGTGTTAGAGCGCTTCCATATTGCGAGCGAGAACACTGCCGGGCAGTGGAATAGTAACACCTACCATGGTGAAATCACGCTTCCACAGCTGACCGCAGATGCCTTCACAGATAAGGCACGGCCGCTCGAGGCTGTAACCACCGCACTCGGTGCAGTCGAGCGACACCTGATCCTCGGTCCAGGACACGCCGCAAGTGTAGCAGGAGCCGAGCTGTTCGCGCAGCTCCTCGATCGTTAACACTGCGTCCGACGAGTGGAAGTCGAACACGGCACCGAGCGACGGGCTGCCGACCAGATCCGACAGCGACGACGACATGCTCAGGCTGGTGCGGCTGTAAACAAAGGCGGAGAGGAGCAAACAAAAACACACACATTATAGCATCCATTCAGTCGCGCCCGGGGCCAAACTTGCGTAAATGGCCACGAGCATCACATGACGCGTCGGGATGGGATGAATTGACGATTCATTCTTACTACGCCGGTGTCTTGTATGATCTTGTACGACGCATCGCATCTCAACCAAGCAAACAAACCCGCCCTGCCCTACTGAAGCCGTAGAAAAATCTACGTCACAGATTTTCGGGAGGAGATAGACAAGTCTCAAGCTACTTTACACGACACATCTTGGAGCTATTTTTGGAGTCTGATACAATTTACATCCTCTTCAACGCTCTGCCTTCCATGAGGTGTTCCAGGCGACTCTCCTTCAAGCAAGACTTATGAATGAAGGAGGAGCCTCCCCCAAGTGCCGTGTGGAAATTGGTACTAAATTTAAACTCTCAAACACCCACCAAACAATGCTAAATTGCCACTTGTTGCCATCACCCGGACCAGCTGGTGCCATCCCGAGATTAGCAAGAGATGAGCGCACAGCAGGGTGTTTGCTGCTAAAAATAAACCACTTATCCAATCCACGCAAAACAAAAGGCGGGCGGTGTGATGGAATGTAAGTAGTTCGAGGCCTGCGTCCTTCCAGTAAAGAGTCGCGAGTTGTTTGCTGAAGTTAGGGAAATTCCAGTAAGTTTCTTACCTCAGCGAGCTGCACAGATCCGCCAGATGGGGTGCTTGTACGCTGGCCACCGACATACTGTTGCTGTTGCTGATTGCTGATAGCTTCGCACTTGAAGATACTGGTGAAAGAAAGAAAAAACAAGAGCAACACTATTAATGCTGAATTAAACCTTGATCAACGCGGTCGTGCTTTATCGTGCCCAGGGTGTCCCTTTCTTCCGGGCCGTGAGCCGCTGGAAGATGTCGCGTCTAGACGTATGCTGATGTCATGCGGGGATTAGTCATGGTGGATGCTATACATCGTCAAAGCTTTCCGCGTGACATTCCTTCCCGTTTTTCTACATACATCCGGTCCCACAAACGACCCACATTCCACGTACCGCATGATGGTGGTGTATGTCTTCCCTACCTTCAATGGCTTCCGAGTAAAGCCGACTCGTGGCTCGTGGATACCATCATATTGCGTTTATCCGTACCGACATGACTAACACTCAATAGTAGACGCTTTGCAGGGTGCGCTCACCGACACACCGAATCCAATCTCTCGGTCTCTCACTCTCCAAAGTTCCTTCCTTTAATCGTTTGACCCTGCCATACTCTCGGGGAACTCCACCGATCATCAAGTGTCTGTGCCACTAGGGCAGCAGAGGACAAGCGCATGATAAAGCATGACCCGCCCCTCTCAGCTGATGCGTGATTCGAATGTTTCTAGGAGCAATAAATTCTTCCCTGTCACATTACATCATCCAATTTCGGAAAGCGGTTCTCTTATCAATGCGGAGAAGTCCGCTGCTTCTAGGAGATCTTCGCAAGATCACCACCAAGGCACGTGAAGCTTCCAGGTCCACAGGCTGGTTCGTCGCGCGTCGCGACCAATGGTCGTGATTGAATTCGATTAAGGTGTACACGGAGTAGCGGAGTAGTTCCGTGGTTAAATATTTGTCATTCTCACTTATCTTGTGTGAGCGGGGGCCTCATGCACAACTAGCTGTAACGAGCTGCTAGTAGTAAATTGCACCCCGTAAACTCGACCCCGGACACTCTCTCCCGCTCTCTGACGCGCCTCCCTGGCTCTATACTCTTCAGTGCTTCGCTTGACCGATCGTTCTTTCCAGAAGTTGATTAGCTGGTGGAGTTGGTCGCAATATTACGCAATTTCAATTCCACCAGCGCTACCGGTACGATGATGGCACGATGGCACGATGACCTTCCCTGCACGCGTTATAAGCACGAGATATCTTCCCGGATGCTAGAGGCCCTTTATGGATGGAACAACCCTGCACATTCTTCGTGAAACCCATATCTTAATCGAACTCGATATTAAACCCTCCTTCGCTTGGTGGTTGTGTTAGGGTGGTTGCTGTAACTAGCACAGGCCACACCACGCCACCATGCTACCACCACCAAGCGGAAAGTGGGTCGTACAATCGATGGTTCAAGGGCAGTGTTGTGTGGTTTCCTCGCAGGTAGGCTGGCAGAGCGAGACGGCCCATCTAACACCTTTTAACCACAGCTGAGACTGCCACTGGATTGTTCGCGGCCGTTTCCTTGTTGCGTATCCATGCACCTCATATACACCTTTTCAAGACTAGCTATTCCGCAACCATTGGGTACAATGTTTGGTTTTCATCCATTTCCCTTCGGCGGCATCACCGCAAAAGCGGTAGTGCAGTCAGTGACACCAATATTTTATTTCCGTTGGACTTTAGAGCCTCCACCAAATCGCGGATGTCACTACGAAATTGAGGATTTCTCCGCACGGCGGTGGTCTCGGATCCGTGCATCACATCGTGACGCCGTGGCCTTGTTGGTGCTCGCACAAGTATGGCGCATCACCATTTCGAGGATCACCCCACCAGCAGGCAAGCACAGCTCAATTGCAACAGTAATATCGTCCACTACTAGGAGAAGCTCTATTGAGATGCAAGTGATGGGGTGATCTCCTTTTTCTGTACGCAAACCGCTGACCTACTTCTGCTGACACAGGGCGCTCTCTGAAGGGACGATCGATGGATGGATTGATTCCATTTTCCCAACTACAGAGCAGTGTGCTTGAGTATGCGCCAATTGGCTATGCAAAAAAGGGGCTCGTCGACTTTAAGGTTACATAAATTCATCTTCCTTTCCAACGATCGATCCTCCTGCGATCGCTCGGTCGACCACAGCGCCAACCGGCCAATGGCACACCCCCAATTTATTGCAAACACATTCGCACGCAGACCCCGCAGAGGGGTGCAATTTTGTGCAAAATTTGCAGCAAACTCATTTCATCCTCCCGCCAGCTAATGCGCTCACGATTCTTCTTTTTCTATCGGTTGCCTATGACTTTTTTGCGAGTGAAAGTATCGCTTCGAATGCGGCAGCTATTTTTAAAGCGACCACCAATGGAAAGCGCAACGACTTTTCGTGCCGAAAATTCGACAAAAAAAACCCTAGACTTCACCATCCCGCACGAATAGAGAGAGAGAGAGGGAGGGAGACACAGAAGTGAGTTGCATTCTTAACTGTGTGTGCTGTTGTGGCAAATAAAAATAAATTGGAGTGTTGTGAGTTGAGCTCCACACTGTGGTCGTATAATTAAACCACACTATTTCACTGGCCACAAGTTTTCTACCACTAGCAGACATCGTGACTAAACAGTGTGTAAAAGTTTTTCGGGATAAGAAAGAAAAAAGGGTCGCGACTTCTAGCTCTTTGTTTTCAGCCGTGGGACAAAGTTTGTTCGATGGCATTAAATGCTGATTAGTCAGTAAAAAGACTGAATGAATGTCCTTGATTCCTTTATGGCTTTTTACGACGCAGTCTTTAATTTCTGTTCCCCAAAAAAACATCAAAAGTATCAACGCCCTTGATAATAGTGTCAAGGATAGGACCTCTCTCTCTTGAATCCTGGATTCCCCTTGCTCCAGACCGTCGATGACACTCGAGACGTCATTCGGCAAGGTTTTGCGAAAATGAAATCGTCAATCAAACGCAATTCCTAGTACGGGCCAGTGTCAACTGGTTGAAACTCAATTATCCCGCAATATAAACTCAAACACCTTCTGCCGTACTACTGTGTGTACCGTACCGCTGTACAAACACGGTTCGGGCGCCATTTATCGGGAGGGGCCTGACGAACAGCAGCGTTGGCCAACTAAATTGCCACTGATTGAAATGTTTCCCGGCGCGTCTCGGCGCGTCTCGATCGGGCAGGCTTGCATCGGTATGATCCGCCAACGATCGGATACGGTCGGTTGGTCACCGGATTTGGGCGGGATACCGGAGTATGGGTGTGATGCGCCTCGTCGAAACAGGGAGTCCCCCATCTTATTGATTGCGGAGTTTTGAGGTTTTCGATATTTCATTTAATGATCGAGATCGTAGCGAATTCTGTCCTCCTTAGAAACCCCAGAAGGAATTCGTGCCGTGAAGGAGTAATGAACTAATAGGCATTCACCCCAACATCATCATCTCAAGTACATATTGCCAACAAGAAGTACAATACGAGGGTTTTGTATTACATTTTTCACCGGGCGACATGTTTATGGTTGGCGACAGCACAAGAACGCGCCCGCCTACTTTGTGTGAGTCGTTGGGCGACATTGACCTATGTGAGTTGCTAGATGCACCACCAACACACACGATCGTCCGCCCTCAAACTTTCCCCAATTCTACGCTCAGCACCATCCGTTCCATTCACCCTCGAAAACAAATGGCAGAATCGCCTGCATCCGCACAATCCATTTGCGTCAATTGCTTCACTTTCCCCACAAGGCCCCAGCTTTCAAGTGTGTGGCTGGCTGCATCTCTTGCTCAACTTACATTTCAAAACAAAATTCCGCTCGACGACACGGCTACTGCGATGATGATGCTGAGCTGACGTTAGCTTTTGAAGCTCGGGAGCTCGGGGACGAATGTTTATGCGCTTGTTTGGCTCACAAACTCATTTAACTGTACTTCTGTGTATGCTCTCTCCAGAAACCAGAGAAGACACTTTTGTTTTTGCACCGAATCAGGCGATATGTTCACACAAACGTTTTCAGAGGGCGCACTGCTTCTTCCTCAATAAGGCAGACTGTTTTAGGCTTTTTGCGAACAGCTCAAGGCTTCACGGCTTCAAGGCACTAAAAACGCACTCTTAGTAATGTAACACAAACTCACACTTCACGAGTTAAACTGGGGGTTTTATATTTGCTTGAGAAACGACTCAAAGGTTGTGGTGCGCTTAGCGCGAGGTTTCGTAGCTTTTCTTCACCGTACCGGATGAACAAACGAACAACGACTGACGATCGGCTCCAACCGAACCATCGTATTTATAAACTAGAAACGAAATCGACGCGCGAGCTCGAACGGACGGACGGCCGGCGCTCACACACACCACTACCACCGTATCGCGTGCGAACGACACACAGAGACACCCTCTGCTTCCGCTCAAAACAACACCCACCCTCGATTGTAACCCCCCATTGCTCAACCCCCACCGAGCTGTAGTAGTGTATAGGGGAGGCTTGGCGCTCGAAGTAAAAAAAAAACTGCATAAAGAAACATTCACAGCGTTGGACATGCGATTGTGGGACGAAAAGAGATGGCCGCTTGAAACCGCACTGGCAAGAGTGAACCGGGCGGCGTTCACGAGTACATTAGTGGCCCCAAGGCAAGGTTGGGTCGGGGTGGTTCGGGGCGGGGAAACCCAACCGGGGTTGTGAAAAATACTCGGATTCACCCTCTCGACCGTTTTGGGCTTCAGATGGGAGAGGTGGGACGAAGACTGGAAAGTGCGTACGGTAGAAAGTAACCATAAGGCGATAAATCAGGACATAGATCGTGATCGTAAGATCAAAAACCCATTCATTAGAGTTGTGTCTTCTACTCAATGAGTAACAACTTTTCCCTATTTTCTATCAATGAATTTGAAGAATAAAGTTCGCTGTCACTTCGATGGCCTTCTGAACTTGTGAACGTCGTAGGTCGTCTGTAGATCGCACAGCAAAAATTGGAAAGTGGATTTCCGATCGGAAATCGTAAATAACTTTAATTGCTAATTACATTCCTTATCGCTGTGCTGCTCCTTATTCTGAGGTACTAAATCTTGATCTGTGTAAGGTCAAACTCAGTCTATCTTGAGACGCAGTCATTGTAAGGTTCTAAGTCGCAAACTCTCCAGGGTACTAGACCATTAGTTTCTGGAGTCTCAACGACTCTCTGGGGTACTGAATCGTAATCCACAAGGTATTAACCCTCAATTATTCGCATTATTAAAACTACTAAGGTACTAAATCGGAGTACTACTCAGGTATTAAGTTTACGCTTCATGTACTAAAATCTGGACTGTCCGCCTTTTGCAATTTGAACTTCAGGAAATGTTTCATTAAAAAGCCTGATGTTATCTGCCCACATTTCATCATTTTTAGATCCGGAGATTCCTGAGAAAATCGATACCATTCCGAACGCTGTCACACATTGCCCAAATGTGTGCATGTGTTCGACTCCTATCGTACTGATAATGGTTGCGACCCCATCCAGAACAGCGGAAGCATTCTCCCGAGTAGAGCTATGTGATTGTGAATGGAATGTTAGACGCAATTAGGGACGGCGACAAAGTGACAAGGGCTCGGTGATACAGTCGGTGACGCACGCAGGGTGTGCTTGGGCGCCAACACATCACGAGTGAGCACTCATCGGCTCGCGCATCATCATCGTCCCCAAAAGGTGTAATGACGCTTCTTCATCCGGCACAGGGATCGTTCCGTCACCATTAAATACCATCACACACATCACACCACACCATGCAAACGGCGGAACGTTCGACGAAGCGGGTCAATGTTTGTTTTGGATGCAAACCCGATCGGATTTGACAGATCGTTGAAGGCGAGGCCGCCGTTGCCGTCTGTTGACGCGTGTAAAATGCGCAGCTAGAGCGCAGACGATCAATACGGTTCGATGCGATGCGATCGAAAGATTCGACAAATTGTGCTATCAAAGCAACATCATTTCCACACACAAATGGAGTGGCGCGTGCGTGTGATATTGGCATATGATCATACGATCGGGTTTTTTTATACATAACTGAGTCTGAGGGCACTAAACGCGTAAAGAGCGAATAAAAGCGACAATACTATATAAATAAACAAATAATCATCCCTCTTGACTGTTAACCTATTATTCTCAACCGTTGAGTGAACGATGATATTGTAGTAAATTCCCGGGATTATCCCTCGGCCTCCCCCGGGCACTTGACTTCGATCGGATCTGGAAATTTTGCTACTAATCGCTGTTTACAGTGAAACGCATCGTTTTCGGATTAAGATACGGAGGAATGTTTTGCAGATTAAGAGCATTGGGAGACGCCCATTATGAAGCATCGGAGTGCGCGAAAGGAAATGCCCAACTGTCACAAGCACGCAACAGCAGTTTTGTATGCCAGTTATTGCTTTTGCACGATGTTAAAGCAATTTTGAGACCCCTCCAAATGAACTCCGCACGTCTAAGTTGAACGAACGATCCGCCTCAAGCCGTTTTGGGGAGTCTTGGTCGTCTTGGCCGAGCGAAAGCCACCTGCGGAAGAAGCTAGAAAGTAGTCGGCGATGTGGGGCCTCACAACATCAGCCGCCGACCAACCAATTGTTGGTTGGATGGAGAAATTAATTTTCCACACCCAAACAGACGCTCGGCGCGAAAAACTGCAAAAACGACCAGCTCCACTCACGAATGCATCATACTACACACGCACGAGCTCTGGGGACTGACGGGCCCGCACGTGGATACGTCGACCTTCCACCATTTCATCCTGCTAAATAAATGCACCATGGATACGAGACATGCACACATACGCGCGTACACCAAAACCCCAACGGAGGTCGTGAAGTTCGCGTGAATGCCGTTTTTTTGTTGTTGTTGCTCGCGGACTAAGAGCAAACCCGACTCACGAAAACTCACCTCAGAGTGGGTTGTTGATTTTTCGCGATGCAGCGGGACTAAAGCAAAAACACTATCATGTATATGGTCATCGCTCAAGCTGCACCGCCCCGGCGACTTGCTTTTCGGCAGCACGTGTGCATTATTTTTAAACAATTTTTATACTTCACAAGCTCAACGCGGCTCAACAGCAGCGAGATATTTAATCCCCCATCGATGGCAGCTGTTGAGGGGAATGTCGCATTATTATATTTGAGTCCTGATTATTTTGGGGCCTACCCTTTTCGGTTTTGTATTCCCGTAGAAGAGTATGGATCATTTAGAAGGAAAATTAAAATAGATGTTTCACTGCAACCGGTCTGCCACAAGTCATACTAACTAAGGCGCGTGTTGCAATGAGAACTCTTGTTTTATTTTTCCATGTCCAAAACGGTCACCCTTGTTATAACCGTACAACCAGAAATTCAAATCTCCGCACGCTGAGAACAAATGTCACATTCGCAATCATCAGTATCATCACGCGTAATCAGAGTTCACCTTTCCGTCTCCGCCGTCGTCGACCGCCGCCACCACCACACAGCAACGGCTCAGCCCGTAGTTCATGATCTCTAGGCCATAATACCGCAATCCGAGCGGTAGAGCGTGCGCCGGCTGGAAAATGAAACGAGGCCACGCAGCACGAAATGATTCAACACCTCGCGCCTGAACGCCACTGACAACCAATGCCGCGCTGTCACTTGATCATCCGGCGGCACAGTTGTACGAGAGAGCGAGACACGACCCTTGCACGCGGTGCGCTGAGCAGTAGCTTCCACCACACACATCTTAAGAGGTGTCTATGTGTGATGGGCACCTACTCGGGCCAGTTATCAAATTCAGCTTTGTTTTGACTGGTTTTTCGCGGGCCAGAAGATGGGATGGGCAGCAGGATGGGATGTAGCTTCCTCTTCTGTGATAGAGCGATAGATGCTCGTGGCCTGCCGCTTGTATCGTGTTGCCTCTGTCTGGACGCAATGTTCCAGGAAGACAGAAGGACAGAAGCTCGGCTCGCAACATAGAAAGGTAACTAAACACCAGACACAGGATGCGACCTTTCCCACACCACGCCCGGCCTAGCTAGACCTACAGCAACAATTAGCTGTACAGCTGACCCTGAGACATGTACGCCACGCGACGATCACGGTTGGGACGCATTAAATTTACGCGCAATATTTGCTGCGGTCGTCGTAATCACTTTCACCACACCCGTTCTAGCTAGCTCATTATAAGGCAATTAGATGACGCTTCTATTATGTCGGCTTCGGTATTCGCGGCATCTCGGCGCTGGCCACAAATTCCTAGGGGCGTACAACTGTCGCCAATCCGCAGCATGTTGGCAGCTGTTAGAATTACAGATGGCGCCGTCGCGTGATTTTTCCTTCTCTCCGATCCGTCGCGCCAAGAGGATCGCTTCGAATGAATGAAATTGAGACGATTTGTACGTTACGGTACGCTTCCATTTTTAATTTCCCCGACAAATTAACTCGCCTACAGAGCCTGATCGCTTTGCTGCCAAATAAAACTACTACAGCGTTTGTGGATTAATTGTTCGGGTCTCAAGGAAGGATCACGTGAATAGGAATAGCGGTTGGAGGTTCATTGTTGCAAGACGAATCTGCGCAACAGTGGGACTGTTACGAAAAGGGCAAGTACATCATGTAGGAAACAAAAATACAACCAATCACCATCGACTTCATCGACAGGTGTTGTATGTTCAGCGTTCGCTCTAGCATGTCGCCCAACAGACATCTCATAAACGCAATGGCGTGTTCGAACAGCCTCGATATCCTTTACAGCACAGCTACCTGCGTGCCGTCTGTAGATCTAGCAACGGTCAATTGAACATCACCACACACTGTCACTTTCATTCCACACAACTTTCATCAATTGGTTTGTGGCCGATTCCTTCCTTTAGCTATTATAATTTCGGGGCGTAGTTGACCCCCACCGGAAAAGTCGGTACACATAACGCGACGCCTCACCGTGTGTGCTTTGTGTGCGCTACTCGTATTGTCGTTCGAATTAAACATTTATTCGCCGGCGTGTAACGAACTTCCACCCCGAGCGAGCTTGCATCAGAGCTCGTGTTCCGGCGTTACCTCACCAGCGGTGGTGGTTATCTCCCAAACGAGGTGGTTTGTCTTCTTCCCATCGGTACGGATGGAAGTAAAATCGGATTTAATTAAGTCGAAATATTGGATTGGAGCTCTGCTACTAAATGGAGACGATTGCGATTACTCAACCACTCAGTGTTATATTCCTTTTGGAAAAAAAATCGAATTCTTGAAGTTCATTGTCCAAGTCACGACATCAATATCGAGTGCATCGCGTTCGTCGTATATTGTGAGGTTCCTTCCCAGAGTACTTCCGATGACAGGCAATTGTTAGCGAGCTGTCCGGTGATGCAACGCCAACGATCACCAGACAATAAACACTATTACTAGCCTATTAATTAGAGTTGCCCGGCGAGAACTCGCGCAAGCCCCTCAATTACTGCTGTTTCGCTGTCAACACCGGTGACCACAGGGAGAGGTTGTGAATCCCGAAAAATTCCATAATCCCAAGTCTAGGGAACGGCACGTAAGATGGATGATCATCCCCTGGGAGCGTGATCGTTCCTAGCAGATTGCAGCAGCAGCAGCACCACGCTCGGCGAAGTTGTTACATCCGTAATGATCATCATCTGCAACATTCCTGGTAAGTGTGAGGATCGTTGCACTTACTGCATCGAGCTGGTTCAAACCGTGGCACGTGAGTGACGGACGCGTCGATGTATTGAGCGTTTTAATTGAGCAGCGTTGACGTGCTGTAACGTCTTATCGCTATTAAGCATTGGTAAGGTAAGGGCAACTACCTGCCAAGCACCTGCTAAAAGCTTTCGATTATTTTACACAGGTCAAATGTCAGGTTCTATGCAATGTTTAGTACATTAGGAGATAAATACTCCTGATGTCATCTAATCATAAAAATATTGAACAACTATTAAAGGCACCTGTTTTAAGTATGCAGTTCTTATGCAACGAATTGCACAACTACTCGCGGCACGGATAAACCCAAATCGCGTTACTCAACAAGAAGGAACGAATAGTCCACCCCACGGGGCTCCATACAAAGTTGCTCGGTTGTGTTAATCTCGCGGGCTTCACCTAAAATCCCCATAAAACACACGGGAGCACAAATGGGGAATCGAACGCCCGCCGCTGATTGCTATGCTCTGGAGCACGGAGCTTTGTCGGGGGCAGGAATTAAGTGTACTCGGTACTTCACTGACTTCAGGTACTTGCGTTCGGCTAGTCTTCCTACACAATTCTCCGCCGCTGAGTGGGTAATTCGTAGTGAACGGTCAATAAGGAAACTGCAGCGCTCCAGCTGCAGATGAGATGATGTAAAATGCCGCTGGGAACGCAAATGCCTGCGTGCGGGCGAGTTACCCATTTACACCGGCGATAAACGGTAGAAAGAAGAAACGATTTCGCATAAGAGCGACAACACACACGCATCACACCTATGCAAGACACTTTCTTCGCTGTGCCTGCCCGAAAGGCAGCTCGAGTGCAAATTAAACCTTCCCATGCACCTGAGTTCCATAAATCTTTCATGGAGCCGGCTCGGAATGAGAGGATGCTTAGAGCGCATGCCAGCGGTCTGGCGACAACTGCATGGCGAGCTTAGTCGCGCAGCTAATGGTTGCATGGTACACTTTCAAATCGGCCTCAACCACTGGTTTACTGTCCGACGCCTCCGGAGCGGTGGTGTTTGGCGCGACACAAACATTAAATGTCAATCAATCACCAATAGCTTCGACGTCGCGCCAAACGCGGCATCGAACCAGACCAGAGAATGTATTTCGACGTTCGCGAGCTCAGAGCTTTCCGGGAACAGATGGTCGTCGACGGTGAATGTGACCGAGCGGCGTTTCTGTTTTCTACAATAAAACAAGGAAGATTAATCTACACGTTTTGCTCTAAAATAGGAGTTACCATAAATTTTAATTTACGTGCAATCGTACTGTAGACGCCTGAATATATGCAATAAAAATGTTCGTCGTAACGTATTGATTAGCATTAGTATACTAATCACTAGACTCTTTGCTTGAAGTCTGTTTACGTAACGCGTGTAGTAAAGACGCAAAGTAATAAATTCTGCACATGAACTACGTCAACATGAACTCCGATGTCTGTGAAGTAATAATACACAGCAACTCGCATCACAATGCATTTTTAGAATTTCTCATGAGACTGATCGATCTATCTCGGCGCTATCTAAGCTGGAACAACATCCTACCGTTCACTCAACGGTCCCCACCAATAACTCACTGCTGCCGCCGCTAATAATAGCACAGAAGAATGCAACTGGCTCGCTGACTGGCTGGCGGGCGTCAACACGCAATTTTTCATCGCCCGAGCCGGACGAATGCCTTCACCATTTGCTCCATTCGCAACATCGCATTGATAAATTCCAGTTGGAACGCATTTTCGCATTTCCGGATAAGGTAGGCGTCACCTGTTTTCCACCGTCTGGTCTGGCATTATCCTCTAGATCCACTTTCTCCGCAGCGTTCTCAATAAGCGGACGATGATGGACAGGTGTATTGTCTTTACTGCAGCCTATCATTAAGAACAAGGAGGTCCCATTAGTGTCCGTCTGTGTTTATGTGGAAAAAAGGGTAAGCTTTTTTTCTCTCGCACAACCCGTGCCCTTGGTTGACGGACATAGACGGACATAGAGTACTCTCCGCCTCCGTATGATCATCTTACACAGTTGAGTATAAAAATAGCTCAGACGGAGAGGGGTGTCAGGCTGCGAACGGATATATTTAAAAATACTTCTACATCATTACGGCCATCGATGTCGGGGACCATCGACTCCCAGCGGTGTCAGATGATGTGTGATGTGATGTGCCGTACCTGCCACTGTGCGCGTCCCGTGTGCGTCATGGATGCCGGGAGTGTGTACGGTGTGAGTGTGGACAACGCCATACACTACAGAATCATGTGACCGTGGCGATTTCGCGGCCAAACACTACGGGCTAGACTTTGTCGCTCGTTGAATGTTATTGTTTAAACCGCTTACCTTACCTCGTTGGCTGAGGTTGGATTTAGTAAGAACAAGAAAGACATTCGAGCTTTAAACTCTGGACCAAACTGACATTCGTACAATCAAAATTCCAACAATTGTTCAATTAAAGTGGACAGCGATGCTATAAAGGTTGCTATAAAGTCAAAGACTGTTTTGTTTCTTGTCTTAAACTTACGGACACTTATTTTTGAGACCTGACAAACCCCAGTATTCCGTGAGGAGTAATCTTCTAACCTCCGATTAAAATAGTTTCTAGTACTAAAAATAAATCTTTACCCTGAACAATGAAAAGCTGAAAACGTGAGCACACTCGCACACATTATTCACCCGCAAATCAATGATAAGGTGAATCAGTTAAGCTCTACAGCTTTAAAATGGCCGTTGGACTTGCTGTGGAAACCACATCAAATTGGGAGTATTATTTATAGTAAACGAGTTGCTGCTCATCCTCGTGCATGCATTCGACACGCTCCAAAGCGGCTTGGAGACTCGCCCTCTACCTCACGCTCGCACGAACTTCCGTCCGAGCGTCCTCCACCAGAGACACACAAAGCCTAACAGCAGTTGCACGATGCCCAACGACGAACGCGACACCCAAAGTGATCAGATGGACGCGCGGCGCGTGTGCTTGAATCAATTGTTGATAGTAAACGACGAACGAAACACACACACACACGCGGACACGGACATATACTACTATCGCCCACGATTTATGTCGTACCGTTGTTGGGCCGCGTGTAGGTGGTGGCCACTGCCATCTGCTTACTTGCACCATCACTTTCCGGCGAAGAAAACGTAACGCACGTACAACACACGCTGGCGGCTGTCTCGTTAACCGTTTTCGAGGTAAGAATTTTCACCGAGAGGCAAGTTTTCACGGGAAAGCGCCACACTGCCTTTTGCCCCGCGGCGTGGAAAGCGTAAATAAATTGCTAGAAATTAATATTACCGATGACCGAATTCCCGGCAACATCTGGACGGGACCTGGATGGGTATGTGTTTCGAGGAATTCGGATGTTATTCCGTATTCCGAGACCGTTTATAATAATAATACCGATTTAATTGATTCCGGAAATGTGAAAGAAAGCACAAACAAATTGCGTATGGTGGAGCTGAATGCTGAATCAACAGTTTGAAACAAATAATCGATGTTCCTCGAAGACTGTTTCCTAATGAACATGTTAAGTACTGAAGATGGGAAGAATAGCTCTATTGAAGGATTTGGTTGGTTGGATAGTTAATTTACAAAAGTTTCGAGTCATTAAGCTAATCATTTATCTCTTTTTTAGGGATCAGACTAAACTGATCATCATCCATCCAGAAAGTATCACCATAAGCTCCGGGTAAAGTTAATAAAAGAAAAGCCAGTAAAGTCAGGCCTTCGAAGGGACTTTACTTCCTCAAAATATCGTGAGGGATATTCTGATTCTCGGCAAATCTCTGTCTGGAATTCAACGCTATGTAGCAAGTAGCAAATCTTTGAATTGCTCATTAGCTCCTTGTGGAACCCTTGATAAGGATTTAAATATCTGGCTCGAAAATTAATTCTATTTACGTCTAAGTAACACAAGAGCTACAAAAACTATCCACTATGAAATAAATCAATCAATTCCTTACTTTGATACATCAAATCTAATAAGCAGCTAGTTTTTTGCGCTTATTACTTTAATGAAACCGTAACCTAAATATTCTCCGAACTCCAAACCAGCAAATACAACAGGGGGGGGGAGGCTGTGACAACTTCCAGATCAGTCGGCATGATTCGTCCCCAATGACGCAAATCGCGCGTGCCCAAGTGTGTGCGTGATCAAGCCCAAAGCCTTAAACCAAAACCATCGTTTTGGGGCACACCAACCATATTCAATAAGCAATATTCAGAAAGTGTGTGAGCGAAGAGAAAGAAAAGCTTCCCAGCTGCTCAAACAAAGGTAACTGGAGAGCTGGAGGTTCGAAACGTTGTTTGTTTCTTGCCGGTCACGCGCAAAAGAAAGAGCTAGACCTTTAAGAGGTGGGCTTCTCCATCCATCCAAAAACAGGTGGGCCACCACTCCATGCTCGTACGCTCGATCCTGGATGGCAAGAAGACAGCTGAATGTGTGTGTGTACGTTTCTTAACCATCCGCCATTTATTGCGAATCAATCGTGATCACTGTTCGATGGCGCAGCAGCAGTCGATTGCGGCTTCGATCGAAATCGATCGAGGAAAGATTGAGAAAAAAAAACGCTTTTGAAGGGGACGATCGTCGAAATGGTGTGCGACGTTGCGTGTAGAAATTGTGACAGAACAATGGTGGAGGATTAAAGGGGTGGAGGTGTTCGGAATTGTGTGGACAGCAAAATATGAAATCTCGCATGGTTCACGTGGCTCCCAAGTGCGGCTCATAAAGAAAACCCTTTCCGAGCATGTGACAGCCAACGTGAGGATTATGCAAAACGCGTGCCCGACCAGCACCAGCAGGGAGGATGGAGTAGCAGCTATCCAAAAACCTCCTCTTTTTTTTCCTGCATCGGAAGCTGGGCTGAGCTGAAAGATGGGAAGGAAAAACTGTCATATCAAATCGGATGGATGTTTATCGTGGTGATGGACGGTTCATGTCGATCACCGCCCTACCGGAAAAGATGGCGCAGTATTCGACGTAGTACAACGCCTCTACGATTTGCATAGAATTGGCCTTCGTGAGGAGTCAAATTCAACCCCGGTCATTGCGTTGTGTGAGGGTAATTGCGAAATTATATAACCTGGACCCACAAGCACACGAGAAGATTCATTAAATAACCTTCAAGCGGATAGAGTAATTGCACCTTGAAGCCTTTTTCGTTAACTTCATCCGATGCTTCTAATGATGATATGCATTCCTTCATGGCGTGAACGAGCGGGGGTCGAATTTTACCAACGCTTCCTTCACCACGTCCAACACAAACCGCTGTCGAGTGCCGATGAACGTGCCGATTGTTCCTGTATCCCTCAACCACGACCATGCACATGCAAACTTCAAAGGGAAGAGGATCAGCAACAACAACAAAAAACTAACGAAAAACACCTAACCTTCCTTTTCAATTTGGTTTTGTTCACTTTAGGTTACACCAACACAGGTTTTTTTTTCTTTTTGTGCTGGCCATCATCCATCACCTTGCCTTTGCAACGATTTCTTTCACACGTGACCGATAATTGAGCCCTGGGGACAGTTTACAAGGAGTGCTGGAGTCGTCAGTGGGGCGGGTTTGATTGTGACGTTTAACGATACAAAACGAACGATACGAATGTCAAGAAATGGACACGAGGCGATAGAGGCTGATCGTTGGATTAGTAATTCGCGAAGATCAAACGGAGAGTGAGCACGAATTCTCAATGTCAATGACATGAGAATTCTGATAGAATTTCTCAGAGGACCTTGTGGACTTTTTTTTAAGAAGAGATATTGTTGAAGAACTCTGATGAAGATTCGCGAGGACGGTATCGAAGCCAAGTTTTTTTTTTATTTAAAAAAATGTGAACATGAGAGAAATTATACTCAGAATTCTTAAAGACCTTTTTGATAAGTCGTTTTTTCTAGAAGACTAAATCAGGAGTCCACGATTTCTCAATATCTCAACGGGAATTCTGAAGGATGTTGAGGAGTCCTTGATAATATTTTGCTTGGTCAAAGGTCTGAAGAAAAAGATAAACAATTTCTTTAACACGTTCTTCTCAGTAAAATAAACACAACGCGATGGAGAAAATTAATCAGAAATAAAGGAAAAAAGAAATGATGTGCAAAAAACCTGATGACAACAAAACCGACCTTCACTCCTCCGAGTGACCTTACTTAACTGATATCCGATAGCGAACCTTCTCCGGCCCGATAACCTTTTTGCCCTTAAAAAACCCCTTATCCTAACCTTTCCAGCGACCAAGGGAAAAGAAATTGTCCTACCAAGATTTAATACAAGCCAGAAGAAATGGATACCCCAAACGAAGCGACAAAACCTTCTAACCCTCTAACGATTAATGACACTGCAAATTGCAAACTCACCCACGCGTATTTAGCAGGAAACAAAAACCGGGTCGACGTCGATGACTATAATCAACTTTTCTTCTTCTTTTTTTTTTGTTCCGTTCACATTAAGCTGTAGCTATCTAGCGTACCAGCAGCACCGCGAGATTCCGAGATTTAGCCGATAGCGAACGAAAAAAAGCCATCATCATCCTTCGGACTTCGGACACGAAAGTGTCTCAGTGTGGCGGCCGCAAAGCATAGGGGGGAAAAAGTTGCCAAGAAAAAATGGCACAAAAATCCCCAACCCGGTCGGTCGGAGCCGGTCATCACAATATTCGTGTCAGCAGGGATTAACAGTAATCAGCTGTAAACTGCAACAAGAGCACAGTACACGCCGCGGTACACACGGCACACAGTCTTTGGTGAATGCCGCGATATCGAGAGCAGATAAATATAAAAGCTGGGTGTTTTGGGCAACGTCCTACCATCAGGTGGCTCCCGAAGCTGCCCACTGTCACTGCCCCGATATCTGATAATACAGAGCTACTGTTCCGCGCGCCATCACACGCCACCACACAACCCTTTGCCGGTTCGTGGTGCTTGCCTCTGATGCATTCGATTTAAAATATTTATTCAACCACGCGGACACAGATGGCCGCAAGCTGATAAGGTGTTGGTGGTTGGAAAATTGATGGTGCGCGTGCGTGTGCATGTATGCGTCTCAGTTTCCGCTCGAAAGAAAAAAAAAAACACAAATAAAATAACATTGCATGTTACCGAATCACACACCGTTGCTAGGCACACGAAAAATCATTTATCACAATCCCCGCCGCAGTCGCGTCCGTGTTGGATCGTTAAACGTATATGCCATCGTCACCCCCGAAGGAAGGAGGTTCACACCTCGGTCAGGTCATTTGTTTAGCATTTATTTTTTCACACAGCACCAACAACCGTCTCGACCGTTGGCGGTGGACATCGAACAGCGACAGAAGGGAGGACTACAAAGAGAGGAAAGGCGTACACAGTATGTTTAAAAATAATTTTACCTACATTAATCCTGATGACTAGCGCGTGCCTGTCTAGTCCCTATTTCTCCAAACGTCCAATTCCTTGAAGTCCACGCTATTGTGCGACCGTTTATTTTTCGCAATGCCGTTCGGACCTGTTCAGACCAGTTCGCCAACGGAATGGGATGATCTTCATCGTGCCTGCAGTTGACACCTGTTGCCATTACGGTCGAACATGGTGCGATTGGCAGATAATTGCCTTCCGTACACCACCACCCATGCCAGATTATGTTTGACACAGGACCCGTACTTTTCCACCGACATTGACTGAGGTGCAGGAGCGCGGTGCATCACGAACGAACGAATCACGCCAGGCCAAGCATTTCTTGCTGTTGTGTTTTTGTTTGCTTTCCGTTTCGCTCACCGCTTCCCGTGGACACGAAGCGAGTTCCATCCCTCTATCGCTAGGGCTCATACTCCATCGATGGCATCGGGATCTCGGGACCGGCTACGGGGCCTGGCGATTGCTCTGGTATCAACACGCAACCGCAACAACAGCACCGGTGCGCTTGCTGATGCAACTGCAACCTAGCGTCTCGTGGCACGCCACAGGTCCATAGGGGGAGAGTTTGTTGCGAAGATTGACCCGCCACAGTCCGGGGGTTGGTAAATCGATTGTTTGTAAGCAATGTTTTTTGCTACTCCTTTCGCAGATTGTTTTGCAAAGTTGGGGAATTGGAATCAAAATAGAAATTTCTTCCAACTAAACAAATCAATCCATAGCCCTTGGATTCGTGGATGGTCTGATAAGCAATAAAATGAATTGAAACAATAATACTCCTTTATAACAGGTCACACAATTCAAGCAACACTGTCCACAAGAATAAAACAATTGTCGCGTTTCGTTACTCAAGCGTCAGAATTGCAAAAATCAATGAAACAACTCGAATTGTTTTACCCAAACGGAAAGCTTTCGTAGGATCTCGAAATTCACATCGTTCAAGAAATTCGGATGCTTGTTTTGCTGACCTGCTAACACCCTACGCCCGCTATTTACTCTGCGAAACTATTACATCCACCAAACAACTATACAATGCTCATCTTTCTAAGAACAGCAGCAGCGTCGTTAAGCGAAGACAGTTTACATGGGTGCTAATTCCTTATGGCGACGATACAACGACCATATAATCATCCGACCACTACCGCAGAGCGAGCGACAGAGATTGGTCACCAGCAATATGTACACAATGATAGGTAGGATTTATCTCACGTACGTTTAGTTTAGACTGATGACTCACTGCCTCGGTGACTCGCGTTCATATACTAATGAGGACACAGGACAAGATGAACGAACTTGACGAAGGTTTGACACAGAAATCCTTCAAATGTTTCTTTCAGCATTCACTATCTCCTCTATGCAGAGGTACAAGGTACAGCTTGTTTTGATAATGGTTTAGAGCAAAGGGACAGCGGAAAAGTCCCCGCGAAAATTCTGGAACTCAGCTGGAAATACACTATTCCTGTCCTCCACTGCAAAGCGCAAACTTCCGCACGAGACCAAACAACATGACCGGCCTCCCACTTACAGCTATTACACGGGTCCAAAATCAAATCAACCGATGTAGATATTATCGCATCGATCATTTGTTTGTTCTCGAAGAAACACACGCCAACCTTCTCCGGGGTGGGTTGGGAATCCCAAAACCGGGTATCCTCACGAGTACCACCCCCGATGGCGATTGCAGAAAGACGTCAAGGCCGGTACATTGCCATCACAGCGCGTTTGGTTCGGTTCCAGCATAAACGACGCTGCACCACAAGCAATTGAAAATGTTGTCAATGCGCACATCAAAACACCAACCTTCGCCGTTATTGCCAGTACCCTCGCCTCAAGACAGACGCTGCCACAAAGACAACACGCGCCGGCTAATCCGAATGCAAACACCTGCCGAATGGAGTGTGTCCGAAGTATGCGCGAGTGGGGGAAGAACTCGCATGTTTACGCGTGCGACGTCACACATGAGGATTGACCCGGTCGAAGGTTGATCAACGTCCCTCCCAAAACCCGACCCAGCACTAGCTATCAACAACGCAATTTTTGAATTTGAAATTGACGTCACTGGCATCAACAAGCAGTGGACGGTAGTAGCGGTAATAGCCCAAACTTTATTTTGACGGGGAAATCCACAACTCGCTTGATTCACACGCAAGATACACACGAAACAGTAGTAAACACATGAATGCAGAGATTAGCTTTCGTTACGATGCTCTCGAGACGATGCGATACGAATGCCAACAAACAGCATACAATCAGCATGCAGCATACAGCAACATCAACATCACAGGAGTTAAGCAAAACCTCGATCCGGTCATCGAACCAGTTAGAACCGCTTCATGCCGCATCAAGTTTTGTGCAAGAGATCGCTTTTGTTCGTATGTCGCACAAACTGCCCGGAAGGTCTTTCCCGCGCTCCCAGACGCAATAGAACGCACTGGGAACGGATCTTGATAAGAACCGGCACGGCGCGGCGAGGAATTTCCCGCCAGCGACAAACATCCGGAGACACATCAATGTGTGTCTTCAACATCGAATGTCACTTACGGCGAACGTTTGATGCGGTAGTTCCAGGTACCATCAAGAGCTGGTACTTGGGCAAGGCCACATTTACGTGCATCCTCACCGTTCCTTCCGCATTCCATCCCCCAGTCATGGTCACCAGTTCCAGAGTTCCAGAGTTCCCAGAGAATCAGAACCTGTTCCACGTACGTTCCAGGAGTCCTCCAGGGTGGGGTGGGACATCCATTTCTCCTCCCGCTATTGCTCCAAACGCGATGGTGGTCACGTGATGATGGCACCGATTGTTTGTTTTCATTTTGCAATTCCAACCTCCAGTTTCCCTCGCTGCGCCTCGTGGCACAGCTCGTGGCACCATGATTCGTGGTCCAAGAATTCGTCCAACACGACTCGTTCAAACTGGTTTTTTGGGACGATGATCAATCCACGCTGTGGTGAAACTAAGAAATCCCACTGTATGCTAATTCGCATCAACCACTGACTAGCTGATGTGAATTTATCGAATACTTGCCACCGGTCGTCGGGAAGGGGGAGCGGTTCAAAATCAATCCAACGCACGCGTGAGAAGGGGTGGCGATTTTTTGTCACAACCGCTATGTTAATGAAACGTGATTTTCCGTGTCGTTGATCGTCTGTTAGTGGGATGCTTAATGGTGGGGATTTAATCGGCACGGTATTCCCACCATTATCATAGCACTGGAACGGTTTCGATTCATGATTGATGGTTAAATTTTTGATACAAAGTTCTTACAATTCTTTGAATTTAACTCACATTCTGTAAGGCAGGGTTTTCCTAACTTTGATAGTGACAGAGCCTCATTGCTTCACAGTCGCCGAGAATCCGAGAAGTGAGAAAATGGTAACCAAAAATGGTGAATTTTAAAATATTCATAACATAAACATCCGTAACATCGAGGGGCTAATATTGTACAAAATATTTACGAACTTCCGGCTAGGAACAAACCAATACCAGTTTCTTCGATGAGCTTTGGTTAGATATTTAAATTGAGCGATTGCTTCTTAAACCCAAACAGGTAGGAGACAAATATGGCATGTATTCGTGATCCATGCTCTAAGGAAAAGCTCCAATTTTCTAGCCGATAAGGAGTTCCAAGTATAACTTAACGTCACTGAAGGTTACGTTCATTAAAAACATATTATTATCTTCCTCCTTTCGTTCCGGAAATGTACCGGAATCGTTCCAAAAAAAATGCGCAGATTGCGGGAACAACACACGGAACTCGAAAAAACATGTTTTTCTTCAAGTAATAAAAACACATCTGTTTTGGTGCAAAACAGTCCAAACACCACATTTGGTGCGTAATATCATCTGCAAAAAAGACACACTAATTGGTGCGCTGCACGCTCCTATCATACATCTACTGATTAGATTTAGAAGAATTTAATCGAAACACGATAAAACATACTCCCCTTTTTTTTCGCAACGATAGTACAGTGATAACATAATTTTACACTAACCTTATAACCTCTATCTACGAAGCGGAAGCATCACGAGGATACGGGCGCAACAGGCGCGTCATTGCGATTCATTCGATTGATGAAAATATCGGTCCAATATCTCTTATCACCGGATCGAACGGAAGCAGCGAGGACCCTTTTAATAGCCTTCCCTGCCTATTTCTGGCGTCCATCTGCTGCACTCATTCGAAAGTGAATCGGTGGGCCGTGTACCGATAATTGCCTCAAAATACTCTACTCCTTTACATCGACGAGAAGCAGCCCGTTTACGTAGGTTACGTACGGGGCGTAAACAGATCATATCACAGAAAGACGTCATCGCTTGTGCAAAGTCGCGAGCACAGCGTTTCTTCAGCCGGCGCGTCACGATCGACGTGTGGGGGCGGGGGAGGGGGTTTGAAAAAAGAATTACAAACTACTCACATACAAAGAAAACAAATACAGACCAACACGTGAAGGATTGGGGGTGGTGTGATACGGGATGGCAATCATAAAAGCGACACCTTCGCTGAAAGCAACCACTCGGTGGTACTCTGGCGCTGTTTACGTGCTGCCAGAACCTTTCGGTTGACCTCTTCCACACAAAAAACGGGGTAGGAAAATACGGTCAAAAACATACATACACACGCGTGAAATGTGCCATCTTCATAATCAGGAAGGAGGCTCGTACCATCATGGCTCATGTTACCGACCAGCACCACCAATGTCTGCCATCCTCCATCGCGGCAGGGCGTATGTGCGAACTGCCGAGTGCGGGGTCCCATCATCTTTCGTTTCATCTGACCGAGAGGCCATCTCAGTGCGGCCTCGAACCTTCATCCTGACGATTAGATTATGTTTACACCCCCACCCACCATCCATCGCTCCAGCCTACGTCTCCACTGGTCTGGTCTCATCTGCTCGTAGTCTCGGAGCAAACAAACAACTACGAGCCGCAAAACACATGAGTCGTGCCTTTTCTTTACAACAAATAACACTTTACACGAGTAAAACTATTTCACAAACTAAAAACGGTGATTACAAAATTCGTTGGATGTAATTCAAATGTTAAACATTCTTAGTCTTGCCAATATTAAAAGCAAAACAAAGCAAGACAGGGGTTTGCCAATGATTTGTTTAGACACTTTTCCAGATGTGTGTTTTTTTTAATCTTGTCCAGATTTTTTTACAGGTTTGCTTAAAATGTTAACTAAATAGTAGTATCTTTTTTCTGCTTGTTTCCTTGACCTGATTCACTCGTAGCTGGATAGGCAGTCCAAGGATAGGAACCAGAGCTGGATAGGAGTAGCTAGGGTCTGGGGCGATTTTCTAAATGATTAACCTTTTCAGATATGAGTATTAATTGTAGATATCGCATTCCCAACAAGCACAAGAAAATAATGCTTAAAATGTGACCGAATCCCTTCCGTGATACCCTGTAAACCCAAATGCCAATCCCACAAACCACCGATTCACACCATCTGCCGATCGTACGATTTTGTATACCGTTTTTTTTTCCTCAAATGGCGAATTATTAGCACAACATTACACGGGCCCCGTTCTACCCATGTGGCCGGCAAAATAACAACCGCGAGACCTGCGAATCTTCAAAAACAAGTTCCTTATTTCTGTTGACGATCCCGATTAGGAACCGGGGCAGAATGAGTACGATCAACAGGAGGACACCATAAAGCCTTACCATAATCGGGCGAAGGAAAAAGAAATGGTGTACAAGAAAGAGAGAAATAAAATCAACCACCGGCACAACATCGTGCCCTGCACTACGCAAGCGTACGTGTCAGCGCCGTTCAAGGAAGGACGCTGGCCACATCCCAACAAAACATTGTTTGCTCCAGTTTTTATGTTGTTGTGCGACCACAACAACGACGACCGGTTGTCGAACTAGATAGTTTTGCATGAAGTTTTTTTTGCACCCGACACCCGGGCTACTGGGAGAACTGGGCCAGCGGGCAAATTAGTGTACAGCCAAACGGACGTCATCCCCACAGCGCTAGTTGCGCTGTTTACTACCACACGAGCTATTTACTTTCCCCGAACGGATCTCGGAACCATCGATCCTCGGACATCGGACAATTAACGTTAGGATTATGTGCACGGATCGGAGCGATTAGAAGCGTATGCTAAATTATTGCATAAATAGTTCTTTCGCCACTAGGTTACGACATTTCGCACCGAGCGACGAGTGGTCGAATAAAGCTTAAAATAGTCTTCCACTTTGGTGGAAAGCTGGTAAACAGTTCGCGGATATAAATATATGAAATAAAATTAGCATCGACTGGACGGATGGGCACGATCAACATAGTATTCAAAGTTAGCGGCTTGTTGACGCCATCACTAAAAGAAAAGCATTACCGATGCATTCGGGTCGATTAATACAATTTCTTCTCTGTTTCGACTTACCCTTCATTAGCTGGTTCAAATTCGACACAACCGAGGCCGAGTTAAGCCCGTAGTAGGTAGTGACCGATCGTGTCAGATTCGACGATGCGATCGAGGCGGACCGCATTAAAGCATTTGTCGCTGCTGCTGCTGCCGCATTGCCACCGGCGGAAAAATCCGGATCGTCCGCATCGAACACTACGTTGTCCTCCCATTCCGTCACGAAATGTCTCGGTGCGAATGTGCCATTATCGTAAGGTTTCATCGTGCCGGCAAGTCGCTTTACGCACAGTCGCGGTTTGACCTAAAACAACAGACACACACACACAGTTTCATTAGTTACAGAATAAAGCGATGGTAAGGAAGCGATCATGACTATTCAAGCAACGGGTTAATTAGCTATCGACGGGTAACGGCCGGCCGGTCGCTGTTGGTTAGCTTTCCTGGTGACCCGGGACAAAGAAATTCCCCAACCCCACGATTCCCGGTGGGACTGCGAAGGGCTAACGCCAAGGGTAAAATCGACACACGCACGCATATCATTTGCCTGCTTCGTTTTGTTCGTTCTGCCGGTCCATCCATTCGATCCATCGATTGAGCCCGGGATGTCAAGAAAGGTGAACTATTCAAATCAGGTCGAACCCAAGCCCGACATGCCCAAGGTGAAAGATTGTTGTTTTGAGTATAAGAGACCAACAGAAGAGAAAGACGATTGTCCACTTTACCACCCTGTGTTTCTCCACGTGTTGGTGGTGTGTGGCCGTAGCGTCCAGCACGGCGCTTATCGGTCAGACAGCGAGCAGATGCACGAAACGTGTGCGCTGTAAAGCAGGTATCAGAAAGGCTTTAAAGCGAAAGATTAGCAACTGACGATACACACGTACACGTGCATCGGTGATAACCCTAAACCTGGGACTTATTTTTGCACCTTCCAATTTTGGTCTTTGGACTGAAAATAGTCTTACTTCTCGGGGTGCTGGTTGTCGATGCTCCAGATAACTGCATAAATTATCTATTTTCAACTGAAATGCTTCGTCCTGATGCGCTTCGAGAGATATCTTCTCTTCAAAGAGCTCTAAAGCTGCGGCAGACGGTCTTTGCCAATTTTGCCCAACCGATCGGTTTCCGATAACTTCAGCCCAACGCGTAAACCGCTGGCACAGCTGCTGGGTCGGCAAATAATCACTGTTCAAATAGAACTGACACAGCTGAAAACTGCTGAAATCGTGACCCCGCAATAGCCAGTGCCGGGTGTTTGTTGTCGCCTCGGTTCGGGTGTGTCTCGACCGGTCCACTTGATAGCAGCCGGGACCGGGGAGACCGGGAGGAATCAGTAAAAAAAAAAACAAATGGTCGTGCAGAAAAATAACACAGAGCGAAATTAAGCCGTAGCAACAAGATAAAAAGGCTCACCTGTTCCTGCTGCTGCTGCTGCTGCTTCTGCTAGCTGGTGCTGGGGCGTTCAATGTTCCCTGATGCCCTCTGCGTGCGTGTGTGTGGCCTGGATGTTTGTTATCAAAATTATCACCTTCTCAGATGAAAACAAACTCTTTTTTCATCCACCTGTTTTTTTTTATTCTCTTTAACACCCGCTTCACCGTCAGTCAACCAACCAATCAGTGCACGCACCGTTCGTAGGCGTGTGATGATGATGTTATTGATTTTTTTTCTCAAAGACCCATATGTGCGCTCGCAAGATGCATCCGACCGACGCGAAGATGCACCCAGTGAAAACTAGGAGAAAATAAAAATAGTTCACGAGCGAATGCTCCACTTATAAGCGATAGATGAACCGCTCGCCCTAAACACACACACGCGCGCGCGCCACTTTCACTGATGATAATTTCTTTCAACGGTTTTTTTACTGCATCCACTTGAAAACATTAGTTGCAAGCTTTTGCTACAAGAAAACGTTACTTTACAGGACAAATTTTACAAACAAGCGCATATTCCTGCAGCAATTGCGGCTGGCTTTTCGCTAGGAAAATTTGCCCGAACACCCGAAAGCAAGCGCACACGAAAAAAACACACAGATTTCCCACGATTTTTTGTTTTTCAACTGATTTTGACATTTCTCTCGCATGGCACAGTGGTCGGTCCGCATGGTCGTCGATTTTAATTATTATTTTATTTGAATTGACGGGTTTTCTTTTAATTCCTTTTAAAAATAAATATTTTATATTAGCTTCACATTGTGTAGAGTAAAGCGCAAACAAAATGTAACGATTATTAATTACACTACTACAGATAACTCTGTTATTAAAACGCTTTCAAATCCTATGTCCTAGAAGCATTCTACAACTAACTTTCTCATGTACTAGCGAATCTTGCGAGTCGAGGCTGCGTGAATCGTTTTGGCACGAAACGATCACAGGGCAAATTGATGCATAATCATACTACTTTTTACATTTACGATAAGTTACGTTTCGGATAACAGTAATGCTCGCGGCAGAAAAAGTATACGACACACAATTCTTTTGGTTTTAAAATTTAAGTAACAACTCCCACCTGCTTGCTACCGGGGCACGGGGAAGGAAAACTTTGGGTTTACGGTTTATTTCTATACACAAGCTTCTTTTTCCGACCATCAGACACATCTCTCTGGGTGGAGGAATCATTGGGAAATCTCGGATTCACAGTTCTCTGCCAGTTTCTTCTGATAAATAGTTCTTTTACAAAGGAAGGAAACAAATTAAAACTTCGGTCGAGCTATTCTCTCTCGCACACACACACGGATGCATTGCTATACAAAACTCCTACTTCTTTTCTATGCCGGGATAAGTAACGTTTGGACAAATGGCGCATTGGCCGATGCGCGTTCGCTATAAGCGTCAAAAATAAAATAAGCGTCACTAAATAGTAATTAAAATAAACTGGGAATACAATAAACATACAACGAAATTAACAACGATGCACGACGGAATTGGATACCTTCTTGGCTAGAGCACGCGCTTGAGATGATGGCTATTATTCTTCTGGTGTGGTAACAAAAAAAAAAACCCGAAAAACGCTAAAAGGGACAGACTAGACGCCCCGTCCTTCGCACGCTCACGTCTGCTTAATGATGTGTCGCGAGATTAGATCGGTCACTTCGCTCGCGTTCGGTATGAGGAACCGATCCATATCCGTAATGACCAGGTTTTCCTCCTCCGGATAGCCGTACTTGAACGTGATCAGATCCCGATGGCGTTTTTTGGCCGTTATCTTCACGATGCTCTGCAGCAACCGGCGTACGATGATACGTGCCCGATCTCGCTGCGTTTCTAGCTCGCGCAGTACGATCATGTGGGTCGCGGTCACTAGCAGGTAGCTGTCGTACATGTACCCGTTCAGATGTACCTCCTGACATTTGAAATATCGTATCACGTCCGGCCCTTTCAGGAAGCTCTGTATCGAAACGATCTCTTGCGCACCGGGATCGGCCTGCTGCTGCTGCTGGGCGTTTGTTTTCGAGCCACGCGCTACCGAGGAAGATTCGCTGGCGGCCGAGTTGAGCTCATCATCGTCTTCGTGGTCTTCGCCGATGCTGAACACTGGCGGTACGTTCCGGTATCGCTTCCCATTGCGATCGTTGCGGGAAACGTGTTTCTCTGCACCGTTTCCGGTACGGCTCGTTCCCGGTTCGGTTGCGTTCGGGTTGGAAATGTAATCGATCAGCTTTTCCTTCACTTCGGCCGACTTGGTTTTCATCGCCAGGGACAGTTTGCTGAACAGATCGATCGTGGACTTTCGATCGCCAGCACCATTGCCGTTTGCCGTACTATGATTTCCGGATCGTTGTGACGCTCGTTTGAGACTGTTTGTGGCACTGCTGCTAGCACTGTTGGCACCGCTCGGGAGCGATTTCTGGATGTTGTTGTTTCCGCTTCCCTTTGGCCCACCGTACCGTAGTTGTTCCTTGTTGCACAGCAAGCACTTGAGTGGATCATGATCCTCCAAACAGTCGACCATACTCTCACCGAAGTATTCGTGTATCGCTTCGTATCCACCGGTCAGCAGCGATACGTATTTGGTATTTTTCTGCAGAAACGATGCCACCACCATGTGTGTGTACTGATCCTCCTCGAGCCGCCCGGACCCCAGGAAGCACAGATGCTCTCCGCCCGCATTGGAATTAGCATCGATCGCATTGCGCTGTGAGCGAAGCAATCCTTGCACCGCCGTTTGGAATGCTTCCGGTTCCTGCAGCATCAGATTGCTGTCCAGATGGAACGCCGTCGAAAGGTGTCCCGAATTGTACTGTTCCGCCGGACGGCAATCGACCAGAAAGAAGCGTACTGCTTCCGGGTGTGGATTTATCAGCGATGCGTTCTCAATCAGCTCGTTCACCGACACCGGCAGACAGAGGGCCTGCGAGACGACCGATCCTTCCGGCTTGCCGGATCCTCGCTGAGCACCAAACAACACCTGGAGTAGATCGCGCTTGAATGAGGCGGGCGTTTTCACGGAGTAATACTGTGCGAGCGAACAGAAATCGAGCACATCGTCCGCCTCGATGTTGCAGGGCATGTTGACTAGAAAGCTGATCAGTTCCTCCTTCGTGGAACCCTTCATCGTCAGTATCTGATCACGTTGGTTGATCAGCACGATCAGGCTGAGGAAGAACACCAGGAACGGATCCGACTGTTGAAAGTACAGGTCCCACATGGACAGCACGACCGGGAGCGTGCAGGTCGAGGCAAACAGTGTCTGGAACCAGCCCATCGCATAGCAATCCGGCGTTATGCGCTTCGTGTCCAGTATGGTGCACAGTTCCGGATCGTGGTAAAGCAGCAGCAACCGGAACACGTTAAACACGGTCCCATTTTTCATGCAGCCCTTTGGAATGTACGTATCACGGATAGCTTCAAACAGGTTGTACGTATCCGACCGGATCAGCTTGAGCGAGAGCAGTGGCAACATCAACTCCACCCAACCATTGTTTGCCTCGTACACAAGGTTGCGGTTTTTACAGTAAAAGGTAAGTATCGATTCGAGGTCACAAACGACCGACACCTTGTCCTCATCCTCATTTCCGAGCTTGCTGACAAATTCCTCACAATCCGACCGCAGCTGCGCCTGGAAGGGTAGGTCGTAGATCTCGTTGAACTGTGCCAGCTGGTCCGGTTTGTTGCGCACCCCGAGACACACCTGCCACACATCGAGCCGTAGCGCTTCGGGGAGTGCCTTTCCGTGGCATATTGCATAAATGTCGTCCACCGTGCAATCATCCTGGAGGGCCGATTCGAGCTCGATCAACCTGCAGGGGGAGTGTGAAAATGGGCGAGATGACGAAAGCAAACACGAACACGCAATCAGAAAAAGGTGTCAGCCAGCCCAAGACACAGCGAATGAGTCAAGAAGCGAGCGAAAGGGGAACCTTGCTTGCTTATCATCCGCTTATCAGACTACGAAACTTCGCTCACTGTACCGTGACGTCGTTTTCTTACCACAGTCCGCCGTCCTCCATCGTCGTGCCGTACACACGGTGGGTGGGTGGGTGGGTTGGCCTTTGGGCAATACGGTACAGAGCAGAACGCTTTCACGGCAACCGAATGTGGATGTTGTTGTTCCGACCAGATTCCTCCGCCTTGGGTGTCTCTCATACGGTGACACGTAGAAATGATGTCTTCATCGTTAGACGGTTACTTTAAAACGATTCTTACTTTATAGCAATTAAAAAGTACGAAACAGCGG
Source organism: Anopheles stephensi (assembly GCF_013141755.1). Classification (NCBI taxonomy): domain Eukaryota; kingdom Metazoa; phylum Arthropoda; class Insecta; order Diptera; family Culicidae; genus Anopheles; species Anopheles stephensi. Next base: position 85,791,308 of record NC_050203.1, on the reverse strand, counting down.
GTTGTTATTTAGCTCCGATTTAATTGTAATTGACTTCACTTTCAGCACAGCAAAATAAGTGCCAACAAATTTCGTTTTCTGCTTGTGACAAATTGGTCTGACGTTGCTGTCAAAAGCGGAATTTAACAGGCAGGGTTCGTGTGCCAAGCTCACGCGCACAGTGGTCGAGCCAACGCTGCTGCTGATCCTACATCCAATTTTCAGCGACTTTGTTTACATAAACAGAAGCATTTATTTAGAATACGCGATTCTTTATGAGAATTAGCTCGATGTAATTATTTAAATTATCAAATTTATCGACTCATCCCTTCCAACCAAAGAAAACCACAACTTTAGCCGAAGCTTCATAAACATCACTTTTCCGTGAGCTTTTCCGAAGATCTAAAAATATCCTTCGTACCATATGCGTTACGACGTGAAGCTCGCTGCCCGTTATCAATTGCGTATTGCGCGCGTCTGTGTGAGTGCTCCGGAAAAGTATATATCGAAAGGAACATGTGCCGGGAAAAATCAGTTGAACGGTGTTTTCCCACCAGTTGACTTCGAACTCTGTCGGAGACACCTGAGTGTGACTCCGCCGTGTTAGTAGACCAGCCAGTCAGAAGTGTACATGCTCAGTATTTCCCACCCAGCCAGCGGCCAGGACACACGTTCGTTCTATTCGGGGGGTGAAGAATAGGATAAAAGTGAATTTTACATGTGAGCAGTTTTGCAAGTGCAATTATCAGGACTTATTCTCTGTTTCGTTTCATATTTGTTAGTTAGTTAGTTAGTCCTTTCCGTTAAACTTCGATTTTAGAGTAGTAATTGTTGGTTTATCATTTTCAACAAGTATTCCGTTTGTTTTTGTAATTCTAAATTGCATTTTCTCTGTATCTTCGTCGTCCACCGTACTCCGTGGGCTAGGGTGAAGCGTGAAAAGTGTAAGTGCTGTGCAAAGGTTTTACCGGGTTTTCGTTTGAACTGATGGGACCGACCGCCAAAGCGAACCTGGCCCTCGGCCAAGTGGTGGCGACGGCACTAGCAATCCTGGTTTCGCTGGCCATGGTCGATGCCGTACCGACGTCGGTGTTGGCGGAAGCCTCCAAGGAAGGCAACGGAGGTAAGTTGAGAGCGCGCCGGCCAGACCGGGCGGATAAATTATCACTTTTCCCATAATGTAATAATTGAAAGCGACGGCAAAATGACACTGTTGGAATAATATTTGCATTTCACGGCACGGTGGGGACACACGGTTGGGGAAAGGTTGTTCCAGTTCGGTGTGAGCGGAGTAGATGATGATAAGAAAATAACACAGTTTTCAGCGAAACAACGAGCGGCATGTTTTCGCAACAATCCACTACAGAAAATTGCATTTTCACGCGTTTGTTAGGATGGCTCACTGGTGTTGACCTGTTGGCTTCAGCTATGGGGTAGTTTGGAGGAGGACTCTTGTCCATATCCTGCTCGTACGTTCGTCTATGGTGCAAGCAGAAGAAGTCCGGTTCCTCCACAGTCTCACGTGTGTGTTTGTGTCCCCGTTTGGTTTCCCACTTGACCACGTGTGAAATCTTGAAAGCAAATGAAGAAACGGAAACGGTATCACATTTTACCCGTCGCAACAACGTCCTTATCTCCATGGTTCTTCTGGCTGTATCGTGACACTTTGACTCGGCTTACATTAGTCGACGGCACAACCTGTCACCTGACGGCCAGTTTTGTCGGCAGCCAGATGGTCGGTAGAAGCATATGGGGAACTTCGCAATCCATCCATGTGAGTGATGATGTTCCAGGAAAGAGCGGAAACTATTGGTACGAGAAAGAGTGTCCTGTCTTGTGCTAAAAACACATCTCTTGGCGTTGGTAGGTCAGTGAGTCCTGCTTTTCCGACTACCACACTCATCAAACTCGCCATTTGCTTTCTACGTAAAGTCAGAAATGGAAATTCCTCATCCAACCCAATTCCCGCCATATGCAGGACACTCTCGTGGTGGTGTAAACAGAGGAAATTACAATCAGCCCAAAATTCCATCGCGGTTTGGTAAACTCAATTACGGTTCACGGTTCACTCTGGCCGACCGGCCTGGTAACTTCCAATTCGCCGTAGGCTTCGGTGTACGAAATAAGGCTTTTTTTTGGCTCTGCTCCGTTGAACCGTTCGGCCAATCAGTGTTGTGGGCGAGATTGAGCAGATTATGCCATAGAACCATAACGCCAAAGTGCATGCCTGCAGTGGTCGGTTCTTATTTTATTCACTTTTTGCTAGTTGGTAGGAGAGCACCGGAAAAGGAAACATATTAGCTTGAGGTTGGACGATAGACGATTCGACGTGGTTCGTGGTTTATGACGTTGACCGTCGTACGGCAGGTTATCCCCGGGTATCGGACCGAAACCCGTTGGACCGTAATGATTCACCGCACAGAATCTATAAACGTGAAGAATTATCCATCGCTGTGTGGCGGGAAGGACTCAACGATCCGGTCACTTTACGACACCGTTCGAGATGCACGGGATAGGGATACTCGCGACCTACACACACACACCCATACGGACAGAGACGATCCTAACAACAGGTTGCTAGCAGCTTCATTTCATCACCGCTTGCGTAAAGCAAGGATAAAGCGCAGAGGGGAAGCAGACAAAAAAGTAATGAAATAATAAAATTTAATTTACGATACTTCGTTCCGGTTTTCGTTAATGGACATCAGATTGTTTCCATCCTTCAAACCGTGGAGTGGAACCGGTGGCAAACTTATCGCCGAGTCCTGGGTGCTGAGTAGTTAACGGTCAAATCCCGGGGCTGATGTTACTGATGGTTGGAACTTGTGAAGTGCTCACATGAAGTCGGTGAAGGGACATTCCGAGAATGAAATTCGAGTGATGTGAACAGGGATATTATGAATGTTTAGAACGAAAAAATGTGAAACTGTCTTTGGGATGATAACAATCCGAGCGCTCCACATGTATTAGATTGGACCGGATGTCATATCCTGCTGCAAATGCGTCAAAAATTCAGTCCCGGACAATCTCATGCACAACATACGTGATACGTGTAAAACTCAAGTTTACACAATGATAGGGGTTACTGTACGAGCGCAAGACGTATCGGTGCGTAGTCCACCGACGTAGCCGTCTTGTTTCGAGTGGCTGCCATTTGACCTGCATCCGAACACCTGAGTCCGTTTTTCGCCCGAGCGTCCGTTGGTTGTGTTTGTTTAGGATGAATCCACCACCACAAACAAGTGGCTCTCGTATCGCGCATCGCATCATGAGCACAATTTAATTGCAGATGAAACTGCCGTGCCATAAGTTCGAGAGCCAAGCCAGGACATCGGGGCCGTACTCAACTCTTAAAGTACTCTAAACCCCGAACATGCTTCAGATTAAGTTTATTTCAACATTCGCTTCATCTCATTATAATTACGATTGTTCTGATTCGGATTCACTCAGTTCTCGGGTAATGTTGACCTCTCCACCACAGATCATGCTCAGCTGCATTTGAGCCAGTGAGATGTAGTTGCGGAAGGCAATCTCTGTATCGGTCATGCATCCGATGTAACTGTTCCGGATCGTCGTCAAGTTGGCAACGAGTCCGTCCTTCTGCACCTGCAGCTTCTCTGCCAATGGGGAACTGTTTCCTCGCAGATCGGTCTCTTTTTGCCTCAGCTTGGCCACAATGTTGTCAGGTGTGTAGAACACGTTCTCACCACGAAAAACATCCAGCAGCGTTACGTTGGTGGCCGTCTGTTCCAACGCTCCAATACTACCGTAGTAAGACAGTACGACCTCACCCAGAGCTTCGTCGGCCGCATTAATGCACTGTGTGTAGCCCACGCCGATCACGTTGACAGTTTCGTTGGCAGCGGTGGCTATGAACTGCATGCACTGCTCATCCGCTACGGATGTGTTCTGTGCGCCGATCATATCGATCAGCTGATCTTCCTGCAGTGTGATGGACATGACGAACGTTTGCTTCGCCAGTGCAATGTCGGAGTGAAATTCCGCTATCGCGTCGGTGCCTTCGCGTTCCAGCGTAAATATTTGCTCCTGATCTGCATCTAGCGTCGCCAGATATCGCGGCACGATCTGCTTAAACGTGTCGATCACCTCAATGGCACCGGGACGAGCAGCATTGCTCGCTCCAACCACTGCCAGTACTACCAGAACGAGTAACTTCATCCTTTAAACTATCGGCCTTTGGGCTACTGAAAAACGAAACGGTCAAACGAACACTGGCCCCGAGGGTAGCTTAAATACCGCTAAATATGTAACTCCCCGGCCTACGGTTCAAGGCTTTAAACCATTTTTTGTTGTTCTTTGTTTTTCTCACGATGACGGGTAAGATAAGATTAGTCCATGCCGGACATGCAAAAACGGAAGGATTTATCTCCGCGAACGGGATGTTCGGATTAAGACGCTTGTGTCAACAATCGTGGCTGGTCTTCTTGGGAGGCCTTGGATTGATTCAGACAGTACATTTTTATAGTGCGCTCCGAAAATTGTCCTCACACTTACAGTTTAAAAAGGAATCAGAGTAATTATGTTCAAAATGGTGTCGATTAGAAGGTGGAGATATCGCCTAGATCCCATTTCGCCTTATTTAATCTAATTGGCCAACTGGCCTTGGATGTAACTCAAATGATATCAATAGGCAAATCTATGAAATCCAGTAACATTTCTGAAGTCATCAAAATATTTAAAGGTGAATCAAATTTTATCAACTCCCTGTCTACCACACAGCAAACCAGTCAGAAAATGTCAACATAATTTTGAAAAGAATTTCAGTATGTATGAATTCAACATTTATTAATAATTGCCTAACATTGTACATCGTGTACATTGTGGCCTCTTCGGTGCAATTTTTCAGCTTCCCTGTTCATAAACCTTACTACGGTTCCGCATGTTACCAGGCTCTACTTTCTAGGGTCGCACCGCAAATCATCGTCATCTGCATCTCGCACATGGTCAATCCTTGCCGGAGCAGATCAAACGCATTGTACATGCATACATTGTAGTTGTCCTGGATGAGTCTAAGATTGGCGTACACGGCGTTCACCATAACTGCTGCACTGTCCTCCGATAGTGTTGCGTTGCTGTTCTGCAGCAGCTCCAGCTTGGCATTCAGCTTCTCCACGATAGGTTGCGGGCTGTGGAACACATTGTGTCCCTGGAACACGTCCAGAATGCGCAACCAAGTTACCTGCTGCTCTATACCGTTCACCTGACCGTAGTACTCTTCAATCCTTCTGTTGATTGCATCGTCCGCTGCGTTGATACAGTTGGTAAAGGACACACCAGCCAGGTTGACGTTCATCTCGCTGCTAGTGTTCACGAAGCGCAGACACAGTGCGTCCGCCTTGGTTTGCACGGTCATCTGCTGCTGGATGTAGTCTTCGCGGTCGATTACCTTCTGCACAATTTCCTCCTTCTTCACAATGATTGCTAGATGCAGATCGGCCAGTTGTTTCGTGACGTTGCTCTTGAGGGTCGTGAGCACGGTTTGTCCTTCGACCAGGCTCGATTTGTAGAGCGGTAGCAGCTGCTTGAAGGTTGTGATGACGTTTTCCGTTTCGGGACGACCGGCGGCAACGATGCCGACGATGGCCACCAGCAGCACGAAGAAACTCTTCATGGTTTAAAGTGTTTGGGCGTTGGGATGATCTTCAAACTGGATAAGCAGACCAACCGGGGAAGATCTTTTATACCGCATACCGGCACTGTGTGATACACTGTTTACACTAGATTATCATTTCTGGACGCTTGTTAGCTAACACAGTCATTATCTGTTTTTGTGTAGCAGGAACCGAAATACCTGAGCAAAGATTTATCTGCTCCAGCCAGGAATCTTCCGGTGTTTGGTTTGTTCCGCCTGTCATGTGCCATGTTTTTTTGAGAGAATGCAGAAACAGCTTTTCCTGGCAGTTGAAGACGGAATTTAAATTGCGTCACCGGAAGTATTGTGGAAAGTCTTACAATTTAAAAATTTCGTCTAATAACAATCGAATATAATATGATTCCATGTAGTGATTTGAGTGCGAGACGGTTTAAAGCTTTACTAGTGATGGCTTTCATAGAGCGGCCAAATAGTTTAGCTGGTAGCGCTCCACTCTGCAACACCGACGACTGTTCTGGGATCAAATCTCTGAACTTTTCAATACGCACCGACTGATTATTCTGATACGGAGGGGGGTCATTCAAGAAGCGCAAAGATTGTCTATCATCCAACAAGGGGGTAAAAGCAGTACGCCAATACTCTGACACCGGTGTGTTGCTTTCGGTCCCGATTTGTTCAGACATACAGGACCATGGTAGTTTTTTTGTCCACTTTATTTATAAAAAATCTTTAGTAACATTACAACGAATACGTTCAATAATTTACGATATATTTCAATGAATAAACAAGAGCTCACGATCTTTATTGGCTTCACATCATTGGCTCTTACTGCTGCTTTTTCGCACACACAAGATGGTACTGCTGCGTGGTACCATCCAGCGCCTTATCCAGTACACTCCGTGCCGTCGTCATGCACTCCACAAACTGATCCTTCACTTCGTCCAACTCATCACGAATATCCTTCACCGATTCCGAACTCAACGACGGTAGCTTCAGGGTGGCACGCATCCGCTCCTGCAGCTTGCTTCGAATGCGTGCCGGATCGACGAAGATGTTCTCGCCCCGGAACGCGTTCAGCACATTGGCCTGATCGTACTGGTCGCGCGTGACAGCTCCATCCGTAGCATCCGACAGCTTCTCGAACAACGCATCGTCCACCTGGTTCAGGCAGGAGGTGTACGATACACCGGCCAGGTTCAGCATCAGTCCCGTCTTCTGGCGGATAAAGTCGACACAGAGTGGCCCGCTTGCCTGTGCCTCGGCGGTGGTCAGTTCCTGCAGGATCGACGACTCGCCTTGGATGGACGAGCGCACGTACTCTTCCTCAGCGAGCAGCAGCTCTGACTGTACGAGCGATACGAAATCATCTTCAGCTCCAAACAGCCGTCCACCCTTCTTGACGCGCTTCAGCTGTGTGAACAGATTGAGCGCCTCATCACGATCAGCTACGATGGTCTGCGGTAGGAAGGATGATCATGAAACGGATCCACTTTCAGGCGGGGCAAAGCAAGCAACACTCGAAACAAAACTCACCGAAATAGCCACCGACAGCAGTGCTAGCACGAGCAGTGCCTTCATTTTTCCTTTTACTCAGTTCGCTTCGGGATTTACCAGGTTCTAGAGAGGGCGTGGTGACTTCTGCCTTCACCAGACAGCAGTAAACGAATGAACCAGCGGCCGGCTACGGCGGAACGTTTTATATTGTTTGCGAATCCTACTCCTGTATGGGGGCTTTTTTATTATTTCACTTGACTATCTTGAGCAGTCAAGTTCAAGTGATCAACAGCACAGCGCCCTTATCGCGCGGGCTGGTGCTATCGTTTGCGAGGCAGAATTAAGAAAGCCACGATAAGCAACCCCGTTCGAGCCAGATCCGTGCGACAAGTAGTGAATGGATCGGAAGTACACCGTTTTCGGCACGGGGGTCGGGGATAAATGTGTACTTGAAGAAGGGTATTTTTCTTGCTTCTGCGCTACTGAGGCCGCTCCAGGGCGTCTCAAGACAAACAACGCACAGTCACACACACCCGAACGAATCGTATGCAAAGTTGATCGATAGACAGCGGAAGACAACGCTCAATCAAACGATGTGTGGTGGAATGTTTTATTTATATGGATTGGTATAACATTAAACTGCACTTTTGGATGGAATGCATGATGTCATTCTTCTTCTTCTTCTGTGGCACTACAACCTCGAGAGGTCTCGGCCTGCCATTTCTGGCTTTCTGTGACTTAATTTTACCCGTAGAAAAGTAGTCAGCCTTTCGTACGGGGAGGCGGTCTGGATGGGATTTGAACCCCAGCCCTGCCGTGTGAAGACCGGCGCCGCTGTCGCCTCGGCCACCGGACCGCCCCAATGTCATTGGCAAACAATAATATTCTGCATGATGAATTACTGCATACTGCCCCTTAGATATGAAGATTTTAGTAGATGCAGTCAGAGTACTGAAAACCCCCGAAGATACCAAGCTAATATTCGCAGGCCTATTCGAGTTGTCCTCAAATTGGCCCTTGCATTGACCAAGTTGAAAAAGAGCAGTACAGATATCTTGGAATTCTTTTAGCTATAGACCAGACTTTCTTCATAAAGAAGTATTTGCGGTTCTTTGAAACCTTAAAGTAAACTTGAACAGTCTTTGACTCGTGGATCTTGTGATACAACATTCCAGGGCTCAGAAGAGTCAAGTGTTGACGAATTTAAGTTATCTGGTAACTGAAGTCAAATAGGTTTCAACACTCATAGCCATGCGTATCATGGCCCAGGCCAGGCCCCTAGGGTTCTTTCATCTTTATCCTGTAGAGTATAAGTTTGTATAATAATTGGAAACTAAGAAAGTTTGTTTAAATAAAAAGCTCATCTTTATTGGCACTTGGTTGCGCTGCACTCAGTAACGTCTCCATCGCTTACAACACCATGCCATAGGCCGCTCCTGGGGTCGACGGTTCCGGTTGCGGTTCACTCGGAACCTCGGTCTCTTCCACTTCTGCTGGCGGTGCTTCCGATTCGGTCGGTACCTCCGTAGCTGGTTCTGTGGCCGGATCAGTTGGAACGGGTTCTTCCGTACCTTCCGTCGGTTCTTCCGTGGACGCGGCCGGTAGCAGCGCTCCTAGACAGATCTGTTGCAGCTGCTGCAGTACCGTTTGCAGGGTGGTCTGCAACAGTTGATCGTTCATCGTCAAACAGCTTGTGTACGCGGCACGCACGTCACCGAGACGTCCCTCGAACGCATCCACCAGCTGGGAAAGCTCTTGCGTCAGCTCGGCTGGAGCTTGCTGCACTGAGGACAGCTTCTCCACCAACCGATCGACGATCGTTTGCGGGTTAACGAAAACATTCTGGCCGCGGAACACATCGTACACGCTCAGATTCACGAAGGACGTTTCGTTAACCTGCAGCTCGTTGTACACACGGACGATTTCCGACGAGAGCGACGCATCTACGTTGTTCAAACAGTTTGTGAACGAAACACCGGCCAGGTTCATGTTAACGTCCACACTTTGGCGAAGGAACCCGAGACAGCTCGTATCGACGCTGGTGGGCTGTCCGTCCACCTGGCGCAGCACGTTCGCTTCCGACTTGATGGCAGTCTGCATGAACGATTCTTTGCGTGATGCAATGTCCACGTTGAACTTGTACACCACCTCGGAGCTGTTGAGTTTCGCACTGGCCACCGCATTCACTACCACATCACGCAGTTCCTTGTAGGCGGGATGAAGCTCGCGCAAAGCATCGATGACCCGCAGGGAGGTTTCGCGTTGTGCTTGCGTGATCTGCATTAAGGGGTAAATGGCAAGCCGGGTTAGGTTAAGGTTTAGTGAAGAAGCCCCGTGCCCGAGAACTACTTACGCTCAGAACTCCCAGGAACAGGGCAACCGCCACGGGGAACGCTTTCATGATGAGTGGCTTGTCTTGAGTTTTGCTCCACACGAGCTGTTAGTGTCTACTGTAAGGATGGAACTGTCTGCCGGCTTCGGGAAGGTCAGAAGTTTTTATACCAACTTGGAATTAGTTTTCAAGTACTTCATCATCCGCTACTATCGCGCGCGCTCTAGTCCAAGCCGACCCCGAGCAAGCCCTCGAGATTGCTGTCCACGCGCGTTGGACACCGGCCGTTCCGGTTGGTGTGGCAAGCATAGCCATCGCTTACCGATGCTTCTTCCCTCACACCAACGACGAAATTCTAATCAACTATCGCACGGAGGAAATTGCACGGGGACGCTAAGGGACGCGTACTCTACCAGCGATCTCCAACCGACACGGAGACACCCCGTTATTGAACCTACCCCACACCATCGAACGATAAGCGAAGCAACAGCAACAACAAAAAAAGCATAAATTGCACGTTTGCATAATTAGAAGTTAAGTGGAGCATGATTGATGCCAGTGCTCGAGGGGGGGCCCCCGAACATATGGCCTCCAACAAATCGATATCGTCATTACCGTCAACGCGTCCCGTGCGGTTGCATCGTGATAACCGATCGCGACACCAGTCGCCCGAAGCGCGTCAGATTAGATCACGGCCTATCAATAGTTCGATGATTTACACACCTTTATGATTGCTAGTGTCATCGTCCCGCAAATACGCCTGCCCGAAAAGGGGATGCACTGGATCAGTGAGCGCCACCGTTCTAGAGCACCTTCAGTGTCACACCGTTAATCGGTACTTTTTGCTCGCGTACCCATCGTAAATGACCCACTCGAAGCCGAAGAATTTGTGGCTCACGTTACAAGGCACATCGATCCCAGCACGCAACACAAGCCGAAACGTGCCTTAACTTAGAGCCGTAGATCCGTTTTCATTCAATCGAGGTTTCGCGGAATCGGAATCCTAACGCTAGGGAAAACAATCGAATCGCACAAGTGCGTTGCAATCTTTTTATCGTATTTGTTCGATCGATTGTTATTGGAGAAAGTTTTTAGTGGTGGTGATGGCGTTTTTTTTTTGTGTTGGCTTGTCAGTCAGTCTGTTGACGCATGTGGACAGTTTGAAGTGGCCCAGTCGAATTGATACTGGTGCGTGTCATCACAGAGCGATGTACTGCTTTGAGAGGTGGATAAGGATTTTCGGAGTGTGAGAATCTCTTTTTGACGAGTTTTAGTGTGTCTAGAGGTGCAGATAAGAACGGCGTAATTCACAATGAACGATCCATTAAATCGGTCGAGTCTGGGTTCAAATCTCGACTAGATTCGGAAAACTCTCCCATGCAAAACTTTTATATTCAGCTATAAGGTAAGCTTTAAGTCAGAGATAATCACCCCCCAGACAACGCAAGTTATGTATGTTGGGGCCACCAAAAGTTAACTCCCCCATCGTACTCTTCCCGACGACAATCAGCATCAGCGCAAAAACAATCTGTGATTTAAATTCAATTCCGATGGCTTTTTCTTTCCTCTATTTTCTCTCGGTGTTACTTACACTCAGTTCCAGCGCTAAATCGTCTAACCTCCTGCCGCACAAACAAACGCAAACCAGAAAACTTTTTATTTCGATTCGTCTTGTTTTTCGCTCCCTCTCTCTCTCTTGTTTGTTTCCACGGGAGTTGTGTTGTTTTTTGTGCCGTGCAAGAATTTCGGCTCACGGTACAAAACTTTCCCAATTTCAACAGCAATGTACTTGCCGGCTCACCTTCGCTGCCATGGACGCGGCCACGGTACTGCGCTCTAGTTACACCGGTTCCGTCTGTGACTGAGTGTACATGGGGCCGAAGTGTAGACGACGAAGTAATTTACAAAGTGACCCAGAATGTAAGAGTCTGCGACACTACGGTAAACTATGCACAGCAAGGACATGACCATGCTCCTCGGGGATTATCCTGTGGAATGCAAGCTCCAGAATCGAGAGTTCCACGGACGATAGTGTGGAGTTTTTCTGCACTGTAATGTGGCAGATCTCTCTACCGTCAAAAGTGTAGGGAAAAACAAGCTTAAAAATAGATCCGTCTAGCAGGAAGTGGTCTAATTTTGGGCCCCACAACTATACCATGCGTGATTTTGGATTTTCTTGCTTCTTTCGCACTGATTGCACGGTTTATTGCAAACCGATAAGCTGCCCTTTCTCGTAAACCCTTTGATCGCCGTAATCTTACCGGCAGAATGTGGTGGCCACAAGCCAGGCAGCTTTCAAGAGCAGCGATTGCGCGAATCACGACAGTAAAACCTAGTTCCGGTGATTCACAGCTGCTGCTGTCTTATCGGGCACTTGAAATGAATGGATCAAAGTTAAGCGGCAAGAGGCTTCGAGTGGAAACAGGGGACCCGGGTGGTATGTGCAGGTCCTCCTATTACTCCACTCGCGCCCATTATATCCTGACCGCCGTAAATGATCGATTAGTTGACATTTGCAAAACAATGCCCCGCGGAAGATTCGTGCTAATTGCAACACACTACCTCCAGACGGCGTGTTAATGAACTGCGCGAAGGGTACGACCGGGCGTGCGAATCAATCGCCCGGACCTTCCGCAATAATGCAACCTGTCAGATGCAAATGGCAGCTTGTCGATGCGGACTCATCAAAACATGCTGACCCAGAAAAGCAGCCCACCTGTCCGATCTGTCTAATGAACTGATAAGTTGGGATGTCTCATCCAAGTGCTGCCCACCAAACAACCGGGACCTGATTACTGCTGATTAAAGATTGCACAAAGAAATTCAATTCAATGCTCTCACGGGGAAATATGATAATTGATTCAACGCGAGACGTGCAGTATTTGACTATAAAATGAGCAGAGACACGCTGAAGCAAGTTATAATCCAGCCTTGCTCAGTACCAGCACAAGCTTCCCATACAGTTGACAGTTTCGTTTGAATTTCCTTTTCAAAACATCGAAATGGCCGTGAAGAAAGTAGTGTTTGTCTTGCTGCTTGCCTCAGTTGGTTGGGTCCTAGGCCAACGGGAACCCTCACTCGAAGTGATGAGCGCGCTCAAGGAGCTCCAACCACGCTACCGCGAAATTCAGGACTTTGTCATCAACCGCCTAACCGAGGCCCGGCTCAACAGCTCGCAGGTGATCTTCAACTTCCATTCGGATGTGATCACCACCAAGGATCAGTTCGTGCGCAACACGATCGAGGAGGAGCAGCAAGTGCTAACGATTCTCGACCGTCAGCCGGAAGCAGTCGACCGGACCTGTCTCGGCTTTGTGCGTAGCAGCGTCGACATGAACGTGAACCTGGTCGGTGTTTCGTACACCAACTGTATCGTGCGCGTGGACGACACGCTGGCGGACGTGGTGCAGGAGTTTTACCGGACCATCCAGCAGGACGAAACGCAGTACACCGGCAGCGGTTTGTTGGGTGTATTCCGTGGAGAGAACATTTTCCACACACCGGAAAATTTGATCCAGAAGCTCAACGAACAGCTGGAACAGTTGCGCGAAAATCCAACCTTCATCGCTACCGAGCTGTTCGACATGATAGTGGAGTTCGAGCAGGAGCTGAACGAGGTGAAGACCGGGTACGGTGGCTGTCTGGAGAGCGGCACCGAGTTGCTCCGAAACGCGCTGGAAATTGCTCGTACGCAGGTGGTTCAGGTGTGCCTGGGAGAGTTGGAGGAGTCTGGTCCCTCTACGACCGAAGCCGTGTAGACGCTTTTCCCGGGTAGTCGGAGTGCTTCGCGTAATATAAAAATGTGATTTCTTCTGTCAATAAGCAAGAAATTGAACGTATCATAAATAAAGAGACATACATTCTTTGAAGCCTCCCACCATAAAAAAAAAACTGACAAAGCTTTTAGCTAATGTAACACATGTAAAAGAAGGCGCTTCTTGAAAAGGCCAAAGTCCCGCAGAAGAAAAAGAACAGTCCTCACATGCCAGCAAACAAAGTTTAAAGAGTTCCATCGTGCTTTTTTTCCCCTCGTATGCTTTTTCCGAGCTACCATCTGTTGCCGAGTTGAGAGAGAAAACTTTTCCTACGGTTCAAGGATGATTCCCGCTGGACCTAGAGCACCGCCGGGTTTAAGCTCATCCACGTGCGAAAAACCCTTCGTAACGCACCTGAATACTGTCTGTCGGTTTCTTCGTGGATTTTACCTTACACCTTTCACTTTACATGATGTTCTTTTTCTCTGCAGTGAGGCCGCACGTACTGGCGACACATATGCTTCAGCGCCGAAAACGATGAACTAGTGGCGCAACAATACACAAATTGTGATTGATTGGTTTACACACATGGGCCGTGAGTTGCGGTTTTTCGCGCTAAGGACTTGTGCACGAAGTACACTTTTGGAGAAGGTTGAGCAATTGAATTTCCAATATTTCTTTCCGGTGTCCCAATGTGTCCTTCTCGCGGTGTGAATTATTGTTCTTTGAAGTATTGCTAAACAAGTCGTATTTTATTGGGCAATTGGCATGTACACGCACGGTGGCTGTAAACAATTGGTGCAATAAGAGTGCCCCAGCCATGACCTGCCGAGTTCCGGGAATTGTTTTTTCGCAACATGCGCCAGTCTTTCACTTGCAACACCATAATCCAACATTTCCTGCGTGCGAGGATTACCAGACATTCGGGGACAATCTGACCGCCAGGCAGCAGCATGACCTTGTGCAATTGCAAATAATCTAAGGGTACGATACGGCGATACTTACAGCAAACGGTTGCGACAGTCGACCCCACTGCTGACCCACTGTGGGCCCTTAGAATTGATTGAGACGCTCAATGTTTTATCGGAGACGACAATAAAAATCTGAAACGGCATAGATTAAATCGAGACTCGATAAGCATGCGAGTTGCGTGTTGAGCTCTGATAAAATGTGATTGGAGATTTGGCTCAAAACTTCGAAACCCGGAACCTACTGCCACCATATAAAGAGCCAGTTCGCGTTCGGTGTGGAAGTTATTCGAGGTGGTCTTTGCTTACTCGCAGTCAAGTCAGGGCGAGATATTTGATATCGAAATGAAACTGTTTCTGGTGCTACTGCTGGCAAGCGTAAGTATTGGTGTTGCTTTGAAGGTGATTTTGAGCGAGTTGGTGACCCCGGAACTTCCCGTCACATCCATAGGTTGCCTGGGCTCAGCGTCCCCAAACGGTGGCCGTGATCGACAAGCTGTACGAAGTGCACCCGCTGTACAGACAGATCCAAGACTATGTGATCAACACGATTTCGGAAGCTCGCCTATCGAGCTCGGCAAAGATCTACGACTTCCACCGGGACATCATCATGATCAAGAGCACCTTCCTCGGGACGTCCATCCGCCAGGAGCAGGAGCTGCTGCATCAGGTCAACGGACAGCCACTGTCGGTCGATCAGCAGTGTTTGAGCTTCGTGCGCCAAAATGCGGACGTCAACATGAACCTGGCCGGTGTGTCCTACAGCACGTGTATCACGAACACGGGCGATACGCTCGTATCCACCGTGAAAGCTTTCTACGACGAGTTGGATGTGAACGAGGCGGCTTACGTTGGTGTTGGGCTGTTTGAGGAGTTCCGCAATGAGAACATCTTCTTCAACCCGCAAAACATCATTTCCAAGCTCGAGTCTCGGATGTTCCGACTGGAGGACTTCCCGAGCCACATCGGAAGCGAGTTGCTGGACGCCGTGGCCGGATTTACTAACTCGCTGGACGTCATTCGCATGAACTACGTCAGCTGTATGACGATGGGTGAACAGCTGCTCATGTCCGCCTTGCAGTTGGCACAGATGCAGCTGGATGTGGTCTGTAATGGCGTGCAGGTTCCTCCGGCAGCACCAGCACCCGTTCCTCCCAATCCGGAGAGTTACGAACCGAACCCAGAACCGGTGCCAGAGCCAGAACTAGCCCCAGAGCCAGCCCCTGAGCCGGCCCCTGAGCCGGCCCCAGAACACTAAAGCTGCAGGAATTATGAAAATGTTTTTCGCCAGAAGATTTATTTACTTTGGAAATAAAATGTCGAGTTTTAAGCAAGGCTGTTTTAAAGATAAATATATTTAAAATAAATCTGAAGAAGAAAAGTGAGTGTCTGTTGCATATTTGAATATCGAAGCTCAAGACCGAATCTACAAGATGTCCTGTCTAGTATCTATACATCCTAGGCTTTCTAGTAGACAATAGCGGAATTTATTAACTTAATCCCAGAATGTCTCGTTGCTCGTTGATAATTGTTTTCCAGACTCAATTCTTCGGAACAAACGGAATGAATACAACCAGTTCTCAGTTAAAACCCATCGAGATGAGGCACAGCTTCAATTCCTGTGTGAAACAACAATAGACTTTAACGTGGCAAACACCTCTGTTGCTTGTCTTGTCCCTGCAGTACTTTCCCTGGATAAGATGCGTGGTTGATGTTGCTCCTCCTGGTTCTGCTCCAATCCTCTCGCTTGGTCCTGAGATAAAATATTACATTAAATATTCATTGGCCCTGCAGCAGTGGCAGAGTGGCTTCGCTTTCGGATGCAGCCGACCTTAATGTATTGAGCATTTTGGGCGAATTTCAAACGGCTTGTGCAAGCGGGAGAGCCACACAGAATTGGGTGTGAACTTCCACGAAGTACAACACCTGCTTGCTTGTATGACGAAGACGCAATTTACGGATTTTTATGACAATTTTCAACCGTAAAAATATTCACAATAATCTTTCATGAATCGACAGATAACTTGATATTCTAAACAAACTTTATCACCCTTTCCAGGTCATCGAGACGTTACGGCCACCCCGGGGCTGAATCAGCTGACCACCGATGATGCCTCGTACGGAGACGACCGGTCGGGTCCATCGAACCCTCAGAAACGTGGAGGTAGTCACACGAGATTCGTAACACGATAATTCTACATTGCTCCATTGGCTTCTCTCAGAATGAAACCTCGCTTATCCTCCTCTCTCTCTCCGCTTCTTCCAGTAAACCCACTGCTCTACCGAGAGACCGAACTACGGAACGACTACTCCGGTAACTCGATCCCACAGAACGGTGTCTGGGAGGATGTGGGCATACCGCTCCCAGGTATGCCCTATCCGATGGAACTGTTCGATGCACCCATCGAGCCAGGCCCTCTCGACCGGTACGGACCACAGCTGCAGCAACAGCAGCAGCAGCAACAACGAACGTACGATGTGCTGCAGAGCCTGCTGAACCATCAACCCTCGTACAATCCACTGTTCACTGTCGGTAGACCCGTCGGGTCCGATGGCTATCCCGTTCGAATGCACAGTGCCGAGCGCAAGAAACGTACACCGGTGGCGGCACCAGTAGCAGGAAAATCTCACTCCCGATTGATGCGGTAAGTTTTTTCGAGGGTTTCCACGCTGGTGCCGGTGTATTTATCTTACGGGGTGAAGCGGAAAGTTTTAAACGAATTTCAAACAATAGTTAGAAACGGGTTTGGCCCGCGCATGGAAGTTGAAGATGGATTGTTTCCAATTAAGTGATACCAGGGCGGGTTTGTTTCGCGACCTGGTGGCATTAGCTTCCTGCAATTAATTGTGTGTGGAGGTTGGTTTTGGGATAAACTTTAAGCTAAAGTATTTTCAATTCAGTAAGGAGTTAAGGTTCATTTGTATAGAAAATTTATAGCAGCTTTATAGCACACAAAGCAAACGTCGGACCAGGTCCAAGCACTTGTTTTACATTACGTGATCGGAGTTTTCTTTCTTGGAACTCAATCGTTCCTCTTATAAACCTTTCCGTCAGTCAGACACTGGTTGAAGACGTAAGAAAGGAGTGACTGATAATGTGAATAGCATCGGTCCTCCACTCGATCGCAACCAATAACCGTGATAAAACAAACTGTGCGTGATAAAAATATCCTTCCCACACAATCGAACCAATCAACGTTCGGTTTGACATTGTCGTTTAGTCGTTTGGGCATTGACTTTAATAAAGAAAGCGATCGTTCCATTTACCTTGAAACAGCAAAATCTACAAAAAATAAGACGGCGTCTGGTAGTAGATGTTTATACAACCTGGAAACCCTTGGAACCTCCAGTTTCCAAGTCGTGACCTGTTTTTTTTACCCACGACATAACCCACGGAATGGTGGCTACCGTCATTCAAACACCAGAGCCAGAAACAAATAATGCGGACGCCCTGCTCTCGATACAGTACACCATTTGTCAACAACATGCCAGCGTGTTTGCTTCCTCCCGTGGAGACGGTTCTAAGAGTAAGACAGAGAGAAAAAACAACAAGAAATCGTCACAATTCCCGAGCGTCATCGTACCTTTCGATTTCATTAAAAGCCCTTAAATCCACACTCCAGCACAACTGGCAGGAGCAGTTTTGGGTCGAGAAAGAATGGACATTCGCACAGTTCCCGATAGGATTCAATTTGGTCGTTCAGCGAACGGGGAATTGATTTTGAAACGATCGGAAAATAACGTTGGTCACAACGATGACGATTTGATCCTGGCCGGTCCTGTCGATGACTGGACAATTTAAATCATTTCTTGCTCTCTAGCGATTGCATTTAAACAGTGACTCGAAGGCAAGGAGGAACAAGTTTAGGACAGATTTTACCCATCATTTGTCGATTAGTCCTCACGCTACTATAAACTTGAACCTAATTTTTAAAAGAGTTTTCCAATGTTAAGGACTCACGCTGATTTGTTCTGATGCAAATGTGTCTCAATTGAGCGTTGGGGGCTGAAATTTTCCATAATAAGCATAACTGCTGTTTTCCAAAAAAAACCTCTTCAATAAAACTTGGTGGTAAACTAGTTCTTCGAATGTAATTAAATTGGAATAAAAAGTGGATTGAGAGCATGCTGTCCCACTTTTCCTAAGAGCTACTGTAAACAGCGAAAAACCACACTCAAAAGCTGCATATGGTTCGCATGGCGTATTTGCTCCGTTTGAGTTTTTCACGGAATAAACCTTACGGGTGGTGTGGCTTTCAGATTGCCGAAGGTTCGAAAATGGGACTTGAAAATTATCATTTGCTTCAACGGTCCTGCCTTACATCCTGCCAAGGCCCGCCTCCCGGGTTGCGTGTGTCATTACACTGCTGAACTGACGTCAATCATTCCTGTGCGGCGGGATTGTGGTGCTTGGGTTGAAGGGAGGTTTTTTTCCTTCTCCCCCTTGTTGTTGTGTTGTTTGAGTAGCAAAATGTGTCAAATGTCCTGCAAACAAATCCGACCGAACAGTTTGAACACATACACACACACTCTGCTCTGCTGACCGACCCTGTTGACAGGGGATCGCTAGTTGCTAGCTGTCGAATGCCGGTTCCTTTTTTTGCCCCATAGCTCGCACGCCCCATTGAACAAATTCTGCAGAAGAGCCTGATTTATGCTGCATTTGAAGGAGCGAAACATATTACATCGTCCCGCCCCGTCCCCAAACGATATGCAGAACCGGGCCGGATACGGATCACATTAATATTAATAATCTTCCGGGCAGGCTCAGTAGGTGATAAGTGTGTCGACCGCTCACAGCCGCTCTCAGCCAACGCTTTGCCGACCGTGGCACGCGAGATGCAGATACTAAAAAAAATCACTATGTTTACTGATGCGAAAAAGAGCACTGTAAAATTTCACAATCCTCCGTCCTGCGGTGTGCCACGAAAACAATTTTTCTATACGACATGCTGATGAAAGCATCCGACCGATGGCGTCGACTAACTGCTACGTGGAACATCATCGGCATTGGTGGCGCGGTCCGACCACACGCACAAAACAGCTGGGATAAGTGATGCAAATTGATGCAAATAAACCGTGTCTGCACCAATTTTATGCGCAATTGTTTAGAATCAATCAATGCAAACGATGTTTAGTGGGCTGTAGTGCCACTTGTCGATGAATGTCGTGAGCGAAAGCATAATGTTTATCGCTGCAATTAACACTTGCCGCTGCTGCTTTTAATTGCTTGTTTTGTTGGCATTTACATTTACAATGCCTTTATTGTATTGTTTACAAATTCACAAATAGTTTTATGAATTATTGCACTGTAATTTAATTTCAATATAGTTTGTAATAGTTTCAGATTCCCTCTTTTTTGTTTTTGTTTTCATAAATCATGTTTCTGGAACTCATGTCATATGAAACTGAATCGATTTTTTTCGTGCTTTTCAATGATTGTACAATATTATTCTCTCCTTTTTTCATGGTTAAAGCAGCTACAAAATTAATATAATTTTTTAAATAAAGTTATAAATTTGTCCCTTCGTTAAAGTAATAGCAGATTTTAAGTGAAATAATTCTTAAAGCCACCTGTTGTTTGGGGGATTTTTTATTCACCTGCACATGTACTCCATCGAACGGAACATTTTATTTTTCCCCACAGGCGGACGGTTTAGCATTTCTCACAAATGACAAAATAAACCACAAATGCCACACCGATACGCATGCAGATGTGTGTGAGACCGCTCGAAGAACGGTTGCAAAGCCACGATTTAAAAGTTTTTATCCTTCGTCTTCGGGGCCGGCTAATCCATCGTGCCGAAGCTCTAACGCGCCGAAATCAACGATAACTGCCACACCGAAAGTTGTGTCCCACCGTCGTTACCGAATTGGGTTTCAGGAGAGGGACACTTTAACCTTCCACCGCGGCTCGCACACGGCTAAATGCGTGACGCGTTTTAAATATTGCTCCCAAATGCAAACGAATTGCGTTTGCCGAGTGGGAGTGTGGGGAGTGTTCCATAAAATCAAATTCTTGTCCTCGGTCCTTCGGTACGCTTGCAGCCGTTTCGATTTGGCTTTCGCAACCACCACCGCGCGAGGATGTAGCTGCATGCAGAACGGTCCGTAATGCGGCTTTATCGTCGTTCTGTTTTTTCGCTGCTCTTTTTTTTTTCGCCTGATCCTTTGGAACGAACGAGCTTGCTTGAGTGGCACAAGCATCGGTTTTCCCGACTGTTTTTCTTCTCTTTCTCTATCCGCTTTCCAGTGAAGAAACGCCGTGGCACGTGTGTATAACCGGAACAGCCACGTTTGGGATGACGTACGGGTTTGCATCCTCTGCGACAGCATTCCACAGTGGCAGTCCTTTCGAAACGCAAACAGCTCAGCAACAGCTGGCACTCACAAGAATTTAAAGACTGCGAGTAAATCGATCCCCTAAAACCGTCCGATTTTACTTGTCTGATGTTGGTGTATAAGTATGCATGCTGTTTTTTGTTATTGATACCGCTACCGTTTTATCCCACACGCGGGCTTCAACCATCGAACGGCAAAGTCTCCGCTGGTGCAGCTTATATGACAAAGATTTGAACGAGAATTTGTCCCTGCCGGGAGGCACATCGATACCCAAGCAGCTGCGGTTTTTGTGGTTGTAAGAAGATGTTTTAGAGAATTTTACCGGTGTGAAGGAACCCAAAAAAAATACCAGAAATGCTTCTGGTGGTAGTCAGTCATGTCACAGGATCGCTACAGTAAGCCACGACGATCGTAACGCTTTTCTACCGCTTCATCAGCACAACCATTTGTTTAGCGAATGAATTTAAGCGCCGCCTGTTTTTCCTTATTCATATTCATACCGCATTACGCTGTGCATGATTGAGTTTTATATCCTTCCATACAAAAGAATATTTTGGTTTCCCTTTTCACGAAGGAAGGAAGGAAGGCCAAAAACACGTCAAAACGAACGTCAGACAATGTGCTTTGTGTGCATTGTCCAGACAAGGCAATGCAAAACTATCGCTAACCGGGTGATAATTACGCAGCACATTTGAATTCATTACGAATAACGGAAGTTACTGCAGCAACGTTGTCCCGAGCAGACGGTACAAATTAAAACAACAAGCTCTGGCTCTGCCAGCGACAGGCGCATGGAAACTTTCCTATTAAACACTTCAACACGCCGTGCGCCTGATAAAGATATTCAAACTAGCGGAAACGTCTGCAGGAAAACAGGTTGGAGAAGAAAAGGAGCGCTATCGGTACAATTATTGGTAAATTCTACCAGAAATACTGGGCGCCTCCATCGAACTCGGTATGAACAACCGGGCGTCTCCATTGAAATTGTTATGAACAACTAGGCGCCTCCATTTGACGCGTTTCGTTGTCGTAGTACGGGTTCGAGCACAAACAAAAGCGGATAATGGCTTTGTATGGAAGCAAAACAAGTTCACCTGAGTTTGAGTTTCACTGTGTTCGGGTTTGGGGCCATGTACCTATGTGTGTAATTTATCGGAAATATTAATAGTAAGCGTTTATCCCTCTATTTCCCCATACATTGATCTGCTTTGAATGTGGAAGCTGCTTTGCAATGGGTAATGCTCACCAGGTAAAATGGGGACAGTCATTTCGATTCCATCATATCTTCCAGTTCGATGCTATAGCGGTGTTATCTACCATTCTCTCTGTTGTTATCTGCAATTTTCTGCTCCGAGTAGACGAGTCCCTTTGACTTGTATGTTCGTTTTAAAACCTTTCCCCCATTTTAGTGTCTGAAGGGGGTGGTATGGTTTGTCCAATAGTATCACATTTTATCTACCTTTATCTGGATGTCGTTTGAAGTGTAGATAGTGGTTTGAAGTTACACGGGCTCCTCTCTTGCTTATTTATATTTATTTGAGAAGAACGTACCGGCCGTCTATCTTAAAATCTACACTTACATCATAAGTAAATGTTTCATCAAGCACCCAGCTTGATAACAAACAAACATGAATATTGCAGTTCACCCTATCCCAGGTGGCCTCATACTTGTACCAAAAAATTCACAATTAGGTACAAATTCGACGTCAACCACATCCGTCTGTCACAGGATTACTATTTTTTAATCTACACCTGCAGCCGTTTTTTCCTGCCGCGTATAACCCTTTTCAATAGTCACCCCGAATTCAAATCGGTACCACTGACAGTGTGCTTTTATTTGGCTGGCTGGCCCACACAAAAACCTTCGTCCGACACCGAGTGCTCTGGGGAAATCAACAAAGCAACCAACCACAAGCTTACGAAGCCACACTTCCTTCGTACTGCATCGTACAAACTTGCTTCGAATTGTTGTGCAAAAATATGGTTTACCGTGTGCAGTTGAAGGAATGCAACAGTATAAGGAAAAAGTCACTCACTGTTGGCTTGCCCTAGCTCGCTCTCACAGACGGGGAAAAGTAAATGCATTTTCCCTTTTACCCATGCCTTGGGGGCCATTTTCCTGCGCTGCATCTCCCGGGCGCAGGGCATCGGGTATGGTGTCAAGCTTCACGATGCTCCACACTCGCTCGGTGGTGTCTTTCGAGGTTTGGGCGAGCGGCACCGTTGCAAGCAGTGTTATGCATTATGCTTTTATGATGTCACATAATGTGCCACCATCGGCTGTCAGGAGGAAAAGGCGGCAAGCGAGTCGGAAAGGCGACAGGGCGATTCACACTTTATACTGCAAGGATATGTTTAGCAGCCACCAGATGGAATGGGCCCGTTTCCTGGAAGCTCTTTAACTCTGTGGTTTATTTTTAGCTAGTTAGGTGCTTTTAAATTTCCATTTTTATGGTACTTTAAACATTGGAAAATGATGGAGCACCAGCACAGATGTCTTGTATTAATCTTCTACAGCGTAAACTATTTCCGCAAGTACTTGTGAATGAATTTGCCGTTGCTCTTTTGCTTCGCCTGCATGCCTTCAGCACTAAGTGTAAGTTCGCCCACAAATAGGATTAGTCCTTCTGTCCCTCCCTTACGAGCCCGAGTCGAACTCCAACGGGTCGAGAAGGTCCAACGGTGCAAGCGGTGTAAGTCAAGTGGCAGACAAATATTTACATCCGCTTACTTCTACCAATCCATTCAGCTCGATCGATCGTAAATTATGATACCCATCAACGCCCAACCATTCAATCGAAGGGCACTTGATCGCTTCTTCTTGGGTCGTTCGGTTTGCTGTTGGGATTTAACCAGGATGCCACTCAGGATGCCCCGTATGGTTTATTTGCTCCACTTTCTCCGAGAAAGGTAACCCATTCGACCCACATACACATTCCACTAATACACACGTAAGCTAGTAGAACTGCAGTTCGTTTTCCGTTCCATTTTCCTCCATCGAACGACAAGCGCCAACGAGGCCTAATTATTCACCCATCTGGGAAATATATCATTTCTAATTAGTGAGTTAGTTAATTATCTATTGCCTCGGTCGAATCGGCAGTTCGGTGTCGTAAACCGAGGTAGCTAGCGACTGATGATGACAACGCGGAGAAGGGAAAGGATGAGTAATGATGGAATGTAATTCGCACTACCTGTAGGCTGGGTAGGGCCATTAGCGCTCAAAGTAGCGCTCAACTCGATTACACGGAGGAAGTGAGCACGTAAATTATGTAATTAGAAGCAACAGGTTTGCCAACAGGCGGGCGGCAAATCGTGACAAGCTTGGGGAGAAGAAGGAAAAAAATCCTTACATTCAATTCCGGTTCGTCACAAATTTTCATACGGCACGTCGGAAGTCGGAAGTAACCTTGAAAAGGTTCCCCACTTCCCCGGCCCATTGCTAGCAACCGTAAGCTAACCGATTAGGTTAGCGAGTGCTTTATGGTGCTTAAAATTTAAAACTACAAAGTAGCTACAAACCAGGTGAACCGAATCAAACGGTGGGTTTAAATCGGGAAAGCTACCAAGCTCCGGGAAACACACAACGAAGAATTCAATTAGTGAGTCACTTTGATAAAATGGGATGTGCCGTTTTTCCACCGATTTTTTAGCCCATCTTGTTTACCTACCTTCGCGTGCTCCGGAAAGTTTGTTGTGTGGAAAATCACCCAGTAAAGGGACTGAAAGTCTAATTTCGGTTCGGCTACTACCATCGCGAGATTGGGGTGTTTTGAAATTAAAGATTAAAGTGGTGAAAAAGGTGGATTTTGATTTGGGATCCCATCGGAAGGAATTGGGTTGAGATTAAATTTTGCGCTGTGGAAAACTGCCAGTAATTGAACGTGAAATTCGAAACGTAGGTGAAGAAATCAAACATAAATAATAAACGGCTTGCCGATTCACTAGCAACACTAACAAGCGCCATCTATCGGGCAATAGCGCCACTTTAATACTTTCAAAGAATTGACTTTTCATTACTTTTTTGTATGTCAAAATGTAATTTGCATTTCAATTTAATATCAAATTGTTTTTCCTCCCTAAGGGAACATTTTTCCCTTACAGACAAAAAAAACCCTGACTCATTAATGGTACTTAAGCAAATGGAAGTTTAATTCATAAAGCTCCACGCTGCAGGTTTATATTTATCACAAAAACGTGAACGAACGGCCGAAGTGAGCCGAAGGAGCAACTTGGGAAAATCGATTCATTTCTGGTTCACCAACCACCAAGCCAGCAAGCCAGTTTTTTTTTTGCATCTTCTTGTGACGCACTTTCCTACCATTTACCGGATTAGCCGTGAGTGGTGATAAATGTTAAACCGAATTGGAGGATGAAGTCTCTGTTTTTCGCCCGTAGTTGCGTACGGAGTTTTTCTTCCCCCATTTTCCATACCTTTTTATTTGCTAAGTTCACAATTTTCTCCAAGTTGTGGATTGTCTTTCCTTGGTATTGTGGTTCGCAAGCGGAGTAAGTCCCAAATTTCACGGCTCACTCGCCTCGTTCGCAACGGATATGCTCAAGACATCGAAACAAAAGAGTAATGCAATACACAACCCCAAAATAAAAACAGGACGAAAGCGAAGGTAAACAGAGATACCCGTCGAAAACTAACTTCCAAAGGTGTGTTTTTGAGTGTTTTTTATCTCATTCCATCTCTTTCCTTTTGTCGAGCGAAAATGGGGAAACACAACCTCCCGCTACGGCACCAGAGTATTAAATTATTAGTAAGGATGTGAGTTTGCTTTTTGTGGTCGTACTGTGCCGGTGTGGTTGAAGAAGCGCGGTACTAGGCTCGACTGCACCGCCTCACACCGGGTGGCATTTTGTGAAGTGATTTTTTAATTGAATAACAACCAGCTTCAGCACCACCAGAACGGTATGCATATACGTAGGTCCCACGGGACGATAAAGCAGTGGGTTTGACGTCGTACGGCAAGGACGATGTTGATGCGACTCGTTGATATCGCACGTTCGGGTAATTGGGTTTCATCAATCTGTTGATAAGTGAGAGGCCCGTTAATAGGACACTCGTTCGCCACCGACGATTGCCGACGACAGCGGCGACGGCGTGGCTTTTTGTCATGCTGCCGCTGAGATTGCATACCCGCAAGGGGTTTACGGTGCAATTAACTCTTGAATGCATGTTGGAGCGCTGAGCAAACGCCTATACGCAGCCATATGTTGATCCTTAGCTGCACCGATTTAGGACACAATTGCATGATAAATGGAATTACCAAGTCCTGTTTATCGTTTTGTGCGGATGTATATGTGACTCGTGATTTTTACCTTCTGAGATAATTATAATATACCACCAGGTCATCCTTAATTGTTTCTGTTTCAGTAAACATTTAACCATTCCTCACATTTGTCTAGTTATTAGGTGTCGCAATTGAAACGAGCCAAACTGTATGCCGAAAAAACATATTAGTTTGTATAAAAAGAACAATTATTGTGATATATATCTTCCAACCAGCTAAAGCTTACATCCTGCTTCCCAACCCATCTTTTGGGGTCGAATTCTGCCCTGCAAGCAACACACTTACCCATCGCCCGGGATTGTTATCCTTACTGCTGCTCGATACGGTCCGGCTACCTTTCCTTAATTAGTGCTTCTGATAAAAAAATAGAAATACGTACTAGCTGCTACCTAACGCTCGACCTGCTCGACCTTCCGACTAGACTACGGTTACGGTACGGCGTAGCCTTCTGTTTCCGGGAGAACGCACTTGTCATCACACTAATGAACAACGACCATTGGACACCACCATCGTCACAATTTGTTGTGCAAAGGCATGTGAGTGTGTTTTGTGTTAAAAGAAATCATCCCACCACTTGCCTGCTGCAGTAATTAGATATCATAAAAGACATGTTATCGTAATGTCTTTTGCTAAAAGGGGGAAGGTTGCTTGATGGAGTTGCGATGAGAAGTTTGTTATTGCCGGGATGGAGTCGTCGATGCACACAAACAGCGTGCTAACAACGGACGACCTTTCCGGTTTCGGAGCGGTTGCCAAGGTGTTGGACTGCATCAATTATCGGGCAAACAAGCAGAGGTGTGCATCTTGATCTTTTGCTGTACCGTTGTTTACCAGCACGGGTGGAGTAGCTCCCCCCAAGATTCCTAATTAAGCAACCCCGGGAATCAGCTTGCACACTCGAACGAACCGATTCGAAACCATTAGTTTGCCGCTAACGAATCAAATGATCGAATCGGCTAATCAAACAGGTGCCATTTTGCCTCCCTTCGCTTCTCTCCTCGCAATAGGAGACGGGCGAAGGAACGATTCCTGTTACCAAGACGCGAATGATCCCCCTATCGTCGCCCACCGTTCGCTTTGACCACTAGGTGGGAAGAACTAGAGCGGGCAAGGCAGCTGGAAATTGAATTATGGTACGCATTTTCATCCTGAGCGCACGGCATGATAACGCTTCGGGATGCCATTATTGAAACACACTCCAATTCCGGGCACCAATCGAATTAAATGTTCATTTCGGAAAAAGGCTACTCGGGTTTTTAGCCGCAGCCGGTGTGTGACGTTCGTTTGGACGTTGTTTTTTTTTTCTTTTGCGAGAGACATGACATTTTTATCGGAGATTTCGCAACCCCGAATCGAGGGGCCTTTGCGGGGTGGTGTTTTTTTTTGTGAGAGTGATAAGGATAAAGTGGCAGCTCACCTGTGGAGTTGATCGATGGATTGAAGTGTTTAAGGACGGTGGCGAATTTTTCCATATGGAATGGTTTTCTTTATTGATTTCTTAGTGTAAGGACAGTATTTTTATTCATTCACGAGAGTGACAGATGATGTCCATATGATACTGCCGGATAAAAGTCTAGTTTTAACGATTTTTCATGCCATATCCTTGTCTGTAGAATTCGGAAGAAGCTAGCGAAAAAAGTCTAGCTGATGATGCCCAGACATCAGAGAAATCGTTTAAACTATGGAAAAGGTCATGTGCAAGTTAGAAAGGATTATGCAGAAGCATGCCTGGGCAAGTGAAAATCCCTGGAAGTATTTGTTCTTCGTGGTCGTAAACATTCAATGACAAAGCTGAACAAGAGTCCTGGAACAGTTTGTCCTCTTTTATGATTCAGATCGTTTTCTGAGCCTGAAGAGATCTCTGAAGATGAGTTCTACCGATCTCCAACCTTTCTAATGATAGAATTAGCCCACAAGAATGGATATCCGATCATACTTAGCTGGATGTTGTTCCAAACGACATATTTCCTAACACTGATGCCGTCAGTACTTCTAAGAGCTTCTGTATCTGCAGAACTTACACCGATTACAATTTTAATTCATTTTTTTAACTCCTGCACTGTTCCCGTGTGCTGGTGATTACATTACAGTGCAGTTAATTAATTTCAATGAGTGGTGGTATCGAAATTGGCTGGGAAAAACACTCATGCTTTCGAGAAGTGCGAGATACAATCACACATAAAAACATGCGGGGGAAAAGATAAATGGGTTTTAATATTCGCACCCATGTTCATGTGCCGCTTCAAATACCCTCCGAAAGGGCCGTTTGATTCTTGCGAGGATTAATAATTAATTATAAACTGCATGCAGAACAATCCACCTCTCGACCGTTTAACTCACTCCTGTCTACAATTTTTTATTCCCCTTTTGCTCTCCCTTCCAGTCTGAAGCGTAGCTCTGGTAAGCTGTCACCGGCCGAAGTGTTTTCACTGCTCGCTCTGATGGATACCCGCGACCCGTACCGTCCACTGCCCGAGTACATCCCGGACGATCAATCGAACGATGTGCTGGCTTACGCACCGAATGGAATGTATCCGGATGTTGCATTACCGCTCGCGTTGGAACAACTGCTCGGAGCTCGTGGTGGTGGATCTGTTCCGGCCGATGGATATGCGTACGATGATGCGGGCGAGTGGATGAACGGATGGACGGAACCTTCGGTGGATTACATGGGTATTCCGATGGCTGATTTGGACGCTCTGGGTGCGCTTAACGATGGCAAAGGCTTTGGCTCGATGAATGGTAGGTGCTTACATACTCTTTTGTTCTGTTTGGTTATATGAACTTAGGAAGAATTTAAGGCTGCCAATTCAGGGAGTACTTGTTCTTGTTTTGGAAAATAATTTTTTTTGTACTAGCTCAGGACACCATTAACACTTCTCTATATTAACCCAATTTTAGGTTACATGCCTCAGAAACGCTTCATGGTGTCGAAGAAGAAGCGAAGCGTTTCGCAGGCAACACCGCCAAACGCAGCTGCCCACCAGGGAGGAACGATTCAAGCGGCCGCTTAAGCCACCTCCAAACACGGATACCGACCCCACGCAACACGGAAACAGGACCCCCAAGATCGAGATGGACAACCACACACAATGCACCACGTACCAAGGCTTCACGAGATACCGGAACAAAGCTACAACTACTAAATCAGTGTACTACCACGTGTTAATTATTATTGTAACTTAAACACACATTATCGTAACTGCAAAACTAAGGCATTCCAAACACATTGCAACAAAAAAATCAAATTGATGAGGCACAACCACCACATTTTGGCGCCACCTTTCGCTACTGTGTTTCGCAAAGCGGGCGAACTTACATTCCATTTCCACCGCTTGTCTTAGTTGCACCGCACCACTGTGTTTGGGCAATGGGCTGAAGAGTAGTCGAATGGTCGCCAGAAGTGACCGGACCGGTTCGAATCATGTGCGAGGCTCGCGAAGGTTTCTTCGTTTCTCGTCAGTACCACAGTGGGCGGATGGAGATGTTCTTGCTTGTTCTTTAGCCGTTACAGAAGGCGGTCGTAATATCCCGTATTGCTCTACTAAGCTCACAAACACTTTCTAGACGTTGAATGGCTACCATTGCAGAAGACATCCATGTATTGCTCGTTGTAGACTCGTAGACATATTATACACAGCTAGCCACGGTGAAAGACGGGCAGCGCGGCACTGGCACTAATGATGATAATGATGATGATGATGAAGAGGAGAAGTTTAAATGCATTACAATATACAAAACATGGTATCTATACATATATATATATATACACATAAAAAAGCGCATATATGTACAACAAAACCGCTACACAAATTGCAACTACACAGGTCGTAAATGTATTTTCCACGTACTTTAGAGGCTAATCATGATGAACGTTAAGTGTATTTTATCGTAAACATCTTACAAAAAAAACGAGACGCGGTTCGCACAAACCCCGTCTCGCATGATAACATGACAAGAAACTGGCTCAGAGGTAAATAATTTTTCTATTAGGCATAGTAATCGTACAATTATACATATACAACAGACATATATATTAAACTGCATTTAAACGTGTTTTCCTGAACAAACAAGAGGCAAAAAGTATGGCACACTATCACAGGGAGGAGTATCAAGCTAACTGCATATTTATCGAACGTTTGTGGAGGAAAGAGTGGAAGGAAGAAGCAACATTTCTCACCTACATAGTATACCCCCTATCGTAGAACAAATGACTCTTTATATTTGGCAAGCGAACAAATGAAGAAGAAAAATAAATTGATAAATGAAAATTGAAACAAAAAGAACCACCAACCAACTGAGATGTAGAAGGAAAAGTTTCAGCTTAAAAAGGATAAACAGACATACAAACCACGGTACACTAACACACAGTACAACAGACACACTAGCAAACCCTTAACTACACACAGGTGGGCCGGAGTAATACAGGATACTTGACCTACAGAATTTAAATACAAGAACATGGTCATCATGAAGAAGACAAACAAAACAGTAGAAAGAGAAGAAAGCAAAGCAGCTTAACAGCTCGGCAGTGTGGACCACCGTACTGTGCCGCGGAACAAAATGCGGAAAGACTTCAACTAGAGCGTAGAGAGGAAGGATTTTCCTCGCAGCTACCGGTTTTTCACCCGAGTATTGCTAGTTCGGCTGGGAGTTAGCAGGGTGAAAAAGTACGCATAAGAAGCGGAAAAAGTCAAACAAAAGTTTAAGGAAAGAACTTAAAACAAAAAATAAATGACATCAAAATCGGTCAAATGCGATTGAAGATAAGCGGCGTGTGTTTGGTTGAGTAGGGAGAGAGTTAATTTATTTTTTATTCCCACACTTTTGCCCTTTTCCTTGCCAAGTTGTTTCGGTTTTGGTGGTTGAAGAAAGCCGGTGTTTCTCCGTTGTTTATCGATTGTCACCGAAAATGCGCTTAGTTGAACACAGTTGAGTTTGAAAAGGAAGTCTAGATTTGGTCTGATTGTTGCACTACTTTTACTGACATTGAATTATACAGATTTTTATTTAACATTCAAAAACCTTTTTCAAAATGCTTGAATCGTGTTGTTTGAAAGAAATCTAAACTAGTTTATTTGTATAAAAATTGTTCACTTCTTTGTACAACACGAATTCAAACGCTCATCTCAACCAGCGACACAAACCTTTGAAGAGTGGCGCCATCTGTTGGTAAATGTTTGAAACTACCGTTTTCAAGCGTTTCAACGCTTCACGAAGCGTTTGCGTTGAAGATAAACGGTTTTTGAAAACGCTTTTTTAATTTTTAATACAGAATCGTGTGTCTTCAATCAATTTTTTCTCGATTTAGTTAAATAATACCAACAATTTTATTTATACATAGAAAGCGGGCACTTGGACATGCGTACGCTAATTTCGGATTTCTTCAACAACCATTCCTGGTAGCACAACAGCGTGTTACAATAGCTTAAGATTCGTTTTTATTTTATCATTTCTCCCACATATTTTTCCCATTCCCTACCCTTCCCTGCCGCTCTCCTAAACGCATCTTATTTGTTTCCGTTTTTTCTCTATTTCTCCTAAAACACAAAACAAAACCCTGCTCGCTTTTTTCATGTTACAAGAATAAAACATCCTATTTACTAAAACATAAATATTGTACAAAAGCGTAACTCTGTACCTGGACAGTGTATATTCTTCACGAAATGCTGCTCGGCGAAAACTCGCCATTAGAAAACGCATCACATCGTTTTGGCTGTGTGAGACTGTGTGGCATGGTTACTGTCCAGCACATCGAGCAAACACACCGGTGTTTGCTTACCATAACTCTCTACGCTCGATGAAACACGTACCAGGCAGGATCATTCCAGTGGACAGAACAAAACGGAAGCAGAACTCGTTCGCTTCCCTACTCTGCTAGAGCGAGTTCCCGTACGTGGGTTTCCACTTCAGATTTGAGAGCGCGCGCACGTGTGTTACAAGTCCTTCGGTTCCTATGGCGCAATGGGACCATCGGATGCTGCAGATGCCCTGATCGCAACACTCTTACACACAGACACACGCATGCTCTCTCCCTCTCTCTACTACTCCGCACAACAACGACAACAAACCACAACAACAACACTCACCCAGCCTAACCCGTTTCATTCTTTTCCGCAGTAAGTGATTCTGGAATAAAATTCATCCAAAAAGTGAGTCGATTAAAATTAAGGCTTATCAATTGTTGAGAACGTTTGCAAACAACAACGACAACAAAAAGCGACAACAGTAACAAAACAACAACAGTGAGGAAAAACAAACCGAAAAACACAACAGCTAGCGCGTGATGATACCGCACCAAAATAAAATAGAGCAAAACAAAAACCAACAGAAGTATGTGGGAAGTAAAGCGAATCTACAAAGCGCGATAGAAAAGCAGAGAGTTAAGAGATAAAGCTTCTGTGCAGCACAGGGAGGATTATGTTAGGAAAGGCTTGGCTCGGTGCGGCAGGCAGTGAACACGTTTATGGTGTATTTACACACGGATCGACTTATTGTTGGCCGCAATCTCGGGTGTCTGCATTCTGCGGCGCTATCTCTACACTGGTAGGCGTTAAACGGTGCATCGTGCCTCCGGGGCGTGCTTGATGACTTCGTGCAAGATCATACATAATACTCGGGACACGTTCGCACAAAATCTGTGCGAAAGGTCTTATCACTATCACATCCCACCATCCATGCTCGTGAAGTGAATGCCGGGCGATTAGCAACATGTTTAAAGAAGATCATTCCGTCACTCTAAGAGCTACTAACTAATTCTACCGGAAATGGTAAGCTCACCATCGCCGACCGATAACGGTCCCTTATCTATCGTTGCAAAGCGACGCACCACAAAAACTATTAACGAGCATGATTGCAATTAAAACTCGCCGGGCCGCCACACTAGCGGCCAAAAAAGGTTGTCTGCGCGAGATTACGAAGATGTGCAAGCGGTAAAAAGACAGAGAATTAGTGCCAAAGATTAGCCATTAGAATTGTGGATCGGGTGATGAAAAGCCGCTACCGAAACTACCAAATCTATACAAGAGTTAGCGGACATGAAGGAGCGCGTGCTACTGGAAGCTGGCCGCTAGAGAATGCCGTAGCAGTATTTGCGCTCGGCGTACAGCCGAAACACCGGATTGTCGGCAACGTACGCTTCCAGTATTAAAGACGACACAGAAGCATGAGTGAGTAGTGGAGATTTTGCATTAATACCTGTACTGGCCAACGTTGCGCGGCGCTCTTGATGTAGCAGCTGTCCATTCAGAGGTTTACCGTCGGTTGGGGTTTCTACAAAGACAGGAGTAAAATCTAGTTAGAAAGGTCCCAGAGCATTGCAACAGCTCATCAACCTCTACATACCACAGTCCCAGGCCGTGTGCGCCAACGGTTCCAGCTTCGGTTCCGTCGTCACCCCATTCTGCTGCTTCGGAGCATCATCCTTGACGCATCGGATAAGGAACATGGTGCTGGCACCGAACAGCGGTGGAATACCGGCCAAAATGAATGGCAGCTGGTAAGATCCGGTCTTATCGTACAACATACCAGCAACGGGTGGTCCTAGCGTTAGTGGCAGTGAGCACATTCCGAGCAGGAATCCAATCGCCTGCGTAGCACCCCGAGGTCCACAGATGTCGTAAGCAATCGGGCCCAGCAACGAGATGAAGCACCCATCGAACAAACCCATCGCCAGAGCGATCGTCAGCAAAAGCGGGAACGAACCAGTCGCCGGTAAACACATCGTCAGTGTGCCGATCAGCACAAACGACATCTGCTGCAGTAGCACCCTGTTGACGCGTGGCATATCAGCGATAAAGCCGAAGATGAGTCGTCCCAATCCGGACGTTATGCCAATACACATGACGGGCAAATTTTCACCATTGTCCGGGAAATTATCCTTCACAAACTTGCCCATATGGACGTACGGCACAAAGTACCCGAACAGTGCGATCGGGATCGATACGGCCCAGATGATGTACTTCTTCTTCTTCCAGTTGTCGAAGTTGATGAACGAGCGCAGGAAACGTGTTGACGGCGGAACGGCCCGGCTTTACCTTTGGTGGTGGTGGTGGAGGCTGCAGCGGTTTGTACAGGAGGGCACAGAATATCACGAAGCTTGAGATGACCGCCAGGATGCGGAACGAGGTCGCCAGTCCCATGTGCCGGACGAGATAGTCCAGACAGACGGGCATAATGGCGGTGAAGACACTGGAGCCTGCCGTGACAACACCGTTCACCAGCCCGAGGTATCGTTTGAAGTAATGGCCAAGAATGGCGAGCGAAGGTGTGTAGGCTAGGGCGGCTCCCAGCCCGAACATGATACCGTACGTGAAGTACAGTGCGGTAACGCTGTGCGTGAAGAACGACGACAGGAACATCCCGCTACATGTTAGAAGTCCTCCGATGAAGGTTGTCCTTCGAAGGCCAATCTTGTCTGTGAGGATACCGGATACTGGCGATAGGAGAAAAGTCGTACCGATCGTTAGCGATCCCACGAGAGCTGTAGAGAGAGAGAGATTACATGATTAGTAAACAGTAAAAGCTTCCTGAATGCTCCGGCGTGCTCCGAATATGTTTTGTTTACATCGCACCAAACAATTACACACGGATCAAGAAATGAAACCAAACCAACAAACCCCCGGTACCGATCTGTCCTCCCCATCTTCTTAAGCCACAGTGGGGGCTTGTTTGTACAAATAGAACACCCTTAGGCTAATCGCGCCATAGCTGTTTAATTGCTCTCAATAGTAACGCCTCGTGGCAAAGGTTCATGTGCTACATTGCTATCGCTGAATTGTATTGTACTGTGGTTCTTTGTTTCGTCCGGATGTTCTTGTTTCAATCATGTAGCACTAAGTGCCCAACACAAGCTGGTAGTAGCTTACCACTTTCGTTAAGTTTCGTTAAGTTCTCTATCCTCGATCCTAATCAAGTGTTTTGCTTAAAAATGCAGGGTTTTTGAGGATATAACTACTATGTCCATTGGTTCCTAAGTGCTGTAATTGGCTCATTCTTATCATTGAGTCATTGTCTAGTGGTCAGTGTGTTGAAGAGATACTGCCTTGGTTTGGGATTGAATTCAAAGCCTCTCGAACTCAAATCATGGCGTACATAACGATAGAATGTCCCTCCATAATCTGAACTTGAGTGTATAGGAAAACCCAACGCTTTACCGAGAATCACCCCATCTCAGAGTATGGATGATATGGATAAATTGGGAGGAGAGAGATGCCCAGCGTTCGACAGTTGCATTTTAAGCACTACTGAATGTTTCTAATGTCCTTACAGCCAACCATATTTTAAACAATTAGTATGGATAAGCCTTCCGACGAATGAAGTCTAATCTCTCAAAGTCTCCACGATCAAACTAACCAATCAACAAGGCCTTGCAAGCTCAAATGCCGTCGCAAGGTCCTGTGAAAAAATCTACTCGTACAGAGGTCATCAGCCTCTCCTTAAACGCTTCCATTTATTTCCATCTGTCTGTCAGCCAGTAACGCATGGCGACACACTTAATGCGAACACATGTTCTCATCAGAAAAACATGTTAAAAGACACACCGTAAGACAAGCGCCTTAACGATAATATCGAAAGCACACTCAACCCGTTCGTCGCGGTTCGAGCTCATCGAAACATTTCGCTGTCGATGGCGAACCGAACGAGCGTCGAATTATGTTATGATTTATTGGTGTTGTAATTGGATTGGAAACGGCACCGTGTATCCACCAAAGCACCAAGCTAGCTGGCGGCTAAACCCGCTAGAGCAGAAGGGCCCGCAGCAGTTTAGTAAGGATTCCTCTCCAATGTTTCATCCCACCAACCGGTAGGGCTCGGCCACGTTTTGTCGCCGGCATTAATGACACAATTGTGGTTC
This sequence comes from Anopheles stephensi, assembly GCF_013141755.1. Lineage (NCBI taxonomy): Eukaryota > Metazoa > Arthropoda > Insecta > Diptera > Culicidae > Anopheles > Anopheles stephensi. The sequence continues at coordinate 85,755,668 of NC_050203.1, read as the reverse complement.
CCACCGGCTAGACGGAAATGAAACATTATCTCGAGGGACCGGGAACCATCAGCTCGCTTTTCCCGGGCCCAACCGTTTGCTATCACGCACTGTGCCGTTAGTGTAAAATGGTTGTAAAATGAGCTGTTTAATGTGTATTCTTTCTAGCAAATGATTATTTTGTTCAGCGACCATTCACTTACTCAGCTAGCTGCGCTGTGGTTTTAAGCTTGTTCTCCGTGTTCCAAGTTCCAACACTTTCAACTTCAGAAGCCATACAAGCCATAGAAATATGTTGGAAGTTGGGCAGTTGGGTAGAATAGGTAGGGCTGGTACGTCAGAAGCGGCGTGCTATAAATATGGTCCGCCCGTAGCATGCCCACCGGTCGGTGGTCGATGGACGACAATGTTGACGACATTCACGGTGCGTAACGGAACGGAAGTGTTGACAAAATGTTCTTTCAACGGAAAAATCATTCCACTAAATCGGAGCAGTATGTGCCCTTGCCTGCCGAAACGTCGACGTCACACACGTCTTTCGCATTTGTTTGAAATTGCGGTTGCGAATGTGTTTGAATACTATTTTTGGAGCCATTTTCTTCAAACCAGATCTATTTTCATATTCTAGTAGGAATTGTGGGGTGTGCATGTGGGGATTGGCACTTTGGCCCTCTCCAAACAATGAACGCACTGTTTTCTGAGATAACATCAGCCGCATCAACAGCAGCAGCAGCACGAGCCATAAGCCTATAACTTATCCGTTTTATGCTTTGCCTACTAGAACCCGCCAATTACAACCACATACGATAATGGCGCAACCCTCCAGCGCCAACTATCTGTCCAAGCGTTCGCCCACAAACGGCATTCCGACGTAACGTTTTGTTTACTTCCAAGCACCATCACCTGCACCATGCCGGAAATGCAGCGAACGAAATGAACAGCTCGAAGTGTCGCCGTGTCTAAGCACGCAATAAACGACACTGTAAATGAGCTCGCCTTACGTGCACGGCGATGAATTATTTAAAAGATCAAACATGTTTAGGCTCAGCGCGGTGCCTCCGCTGCCAGCAAACGTCGCCGACAACTCGTCGAGGCTTAAGCAAATACTGCAAAGCAGGTGATACGCGTTCTTGGCGCGTTTGTGCAAGGTTGTGCTCACGCGGCAGTCTGGGCGTTACCCTGGGTGAGTGTGCGTGCTTAGACGGTAAAGAAAGCGACCTGGCAATTTGTGTGGGAAAATACCACCCCTTTCCACAAAGTAGCGCAAAGCAAAGCTAAAGTTCATTTATTTTGTTATGTGTTAGAACGTGTGCGTTTCCTTATTTTAATAACCGACTTAGCAAATGTTTGCTTTCAAAGCTTTGCTTTCGATCCGAAAAAATATGAAACTAAGGCGCTTTTTTTATACTTGTTTACCCCGAAACAATGCTCCACAACACGCTTGCGTCCAAATATTGTGGCCAGCTAATGAAACTGATGGTTTATCACTAAATTTGGACAATTGTCCCAAGTGGAGCACATAAGCTAAATTTACTCCAAGGGCCATCGGAGGCACAGTCGGAGACGGCGGTAGGAATCGGTCAATCGAATAATCTATCATCAATTGAACTGTCCCCACGCGCGTTGCCGGTGATGAGGATGCTATCGTATCGATGAATCGCGAGATGGGCCGATTGGATGTCCGAAGTCTCGACCACAATTCGAAGTGAGGTTCTATATTCCCTCTAGTTGCTTACTCTAAGCGGCGAGTTCCATCCAAAGTTAAAGTATGCCTGTGGGAGCATCACCAAATATGGAAAATGTGGTTAGGACACCTGATGATGAGGAGCGTCAATACTCGCTGACGACCAACCCCAACTCCCAGGAATGATTGGCACGTGTCAAGAAGCTACGGTTTTCTATCACCTCATGGCGTCATCGACTTATCCTGCTGGGGGCAAAAAGATGTCCAACAAGAAGAAAAAAAAACCCTTTTTCAGGAAAAACTGCGTCAATTGGGCGAAAATCCATTCCGTTGCCATTTAACACACTCGCCGCTCGAACCACGATAAGCCACGTCAAAGGTGCGGGGACAGCAAATGAAGCTAAAATTGACAAACATGTAATGGTAGATGATTGTGATTGAAGTGTCACTGTCCACCTTTCGGCCACCACGAAAAGCCAACACCTTGTCGCTTGTCTTGTGTGTCCTGCCGAGCCAAGCAAGTCAACGCATTTTGAGACGCAAAATCGTGAGGAATCTATTTTTATGATCATGGTTTTGACCAATGTTTTCGCTCTCTACCGACCGCGAGTTTATGTTGGACATCGCGGTGTGCTTTCTTCTTGATAGCGGCAGACACATTCATCTTTGTTTTGGGGTTGGTGCGATCGCACACGATATGATCGTGCCGTTTTGTGCGATGCGCGACACAAACAATTTTTAGGGGGCTCGGTCGCCAAACGCAGATTTTGTTTGTTTTGTGGCAAGCGATTTTTTGCTTAAGGGGTTGCTTTTTTTTTTTGGTCCTCAAATCCAAGTCTGGTCGAGCCGAAAGTGCTCGATTCGCAGAATGCATTGTTTGTTGATGCGTTGTTTTGAACGTTGAACTGCAGGGAGGAACAGGAATCGATCACTGTCAATCGATGGTGATGGCTCAAAGGTTGTCAACGGAGTGAAGGTTCCCAGCGCAGCCAGAGCTAATCTTCCCACCGATTTCGCGTCCAGTATTCAAAGTGACTGACGTGTGCCATCGTCCGAGCCCACTCGACTCGGTTGCTAATCTCATATCTACACCACATTCTACAGGCTCTAGCGAGATAGCGATCAGACCCGGCCAGTGCAATAATCGTAATGTGAACGACAATAAGTGCACCGGACTTGCCTTCCCTAGCAACAAACATCTGGCAACGCGGTGCAGAAAGGAAAAAAGGAGTTGTTTACATCAAAACCCTCTTCGAAGCGCCGTGGAGGTGTGTGCCTTCCACTATCAGGTGTGTACATGTGGTTTAATTTGATGCGAATTATATTTGCATATAATTTTGCGCACCACTAGCAATATCTCTCGTACTCTGCGGGGGCTTCCGGGGGGGATGAGCTGATAAGTGGGCGAGACGGAGACACTTAAAGCCTTCTTTTAATACCTTCTAAGAGTGGCCATAAATTTCACAACCAAGCGGGAGGCAACCAAGAGTGGCCATAAAGATAATCCATCCCATACCTCTCTATTCGCCCTATTTGTCACCAAGGAGAGGTTCGGTTTTCCAAAACGGAAGGTTTTCCTCGCAACTCGGTGCAATTTTTACAACCGAAAACCCCAACTACTTTCCTTCGGTCGTTCAACTGTTCGTTCTAGCGGTAATTATGAAAGTGTTACAACGACCTGCGGCTCTGTCCAGGCTGCTTTGCGATGCTCAAGCAAACTCGCATCCTTCCTATCGGCAAGAACCGTCGATTGTGTAATGGCCCCGCCGCAGCATAATCAGTCGGTCGAAGATGTTACCTCGCAGTGAACGCTTATCGCCGAAAGGCACCCAAAGACAAAGACCTAGTCGGGTGATGAGTTTTTGTTTATTTGGGTTCTTCTCCCGTCTGTCCTCCTGGCCTTTTCTTCTGTTTTGCTCTCTTCCATCAAACGGTCTAGACAGTATTGGATGCATGAGCGACAAGAAGGACAGAAGGTCGCTATTACTGGAAAGCACACCCAAATTAGCGCTTAATCAGTCCGCAGCGCGGTAATGTAATGATTTGAAATTGGATGAAATAATTGCATCATGTTCATGGGCACCTGAAGAACTGCTGATCACCGTAATAGCCAACCTTGCCCTTGCCAACTTTCCGAGACGCCATCATGCGGGACTCGGCAGCACGACAAGGTGGGTAGCTATTTTTGCTACGAAAGAAACGGCGACAGAACCGGCGTCCCTTACTGTCACAGTTCATTTCAAACCGATGCGTCACACTACAAAACAAATTCCATCGTTTCGTCTAACTCCGTAACTCTAATATTGCAAGGCACATAACCGATAACACTATGAGTCACCAGCCGCCTCCATCGGGGATTTCGAACTCGGAACTCGAACAACACGTGGCACGCGCGCGTCGCCATCTTACCTGCTTTACTGGAAGCTTCTTCATCACCAACTTCCTGCAACTGCTTCTGAAGACTCAGGTACACCACGCTGTACGTGTTGATCACACCGAACAGGACACCGTTGCAGAGGAACGCACCGATCATCACCAGCCATGCTCGGGTTCCACCGTCCGGTGGTTCGTGCATCGCGTGGGCATCTGCCTCCAGCAACGGAACTGCCACCTTCAACCCATCCTTCCCGAGCGCGGCATGGCCACCGTTTAGCTGTGGGTGATGTCCATTCGCTGCTCCACCCTTGACGATCACGGGCGCCATACTATCTTTAACGATTCTCGAGTTCTCGGTCATTATCGCGTCACTGTTAAGAGTCCGTTCTCCAAAAACAAACAAAAAAAAAACCGCTAACCTCACTTCACTCGATCGATCGATCTTGCCTTGATCGTTATCACGATTCGCCTGCCGGTGCTTCGATCGATAGTTTTCACTTGACCTGCGCGGTTATCAATGGCCGTTAAATATCACTCTCACTGCCACCGTGATCACGCACTCGACGACACCGTACACTGTAGATGTGTCCTGGGATTCTGGGACATTATCACAGTAGCAGGATCTGATCTGTCGTAGATCGCCGATTGTGTCTCGTCGTCGTTACCGGACGGTTCGAGCGTTGAAGTGGAGTTGGGATGGCTTGGCTGTCGGCGGACTGCCGGTGATCCACCGAACGGAGCAGTGTGGTTCTCTACCGCGAACGACGACGACGACGACGACGACCAGAGCGCAAGTGAAGCGACGGTGCCGTTATGCGATCCGAGCATGTCCCGGCAGCAGCTTTAAATAGAAGTAGAAGAAAGTGGAATCTCAGCGCTCGCTCGCATACCACTAGCGGTACGCGTGCGGTTCGTCACCGCGTCGGCCCTATCGGTGTGTATATGGTGCGTTGAGTTACTACCTACACACATGTAGGCGCGCGCAAACGGTCAGCACACGCGGTCGATCGGGTGCGCTCGTCTTCGGGCCGAACCATGTACTATAATAACTCCCGCGTACGCAAGGGATGAGTTCCGGCCCACAATCCGAGGATGATAAGTACAGGGAAGATGGAAGAATAAATCCGTCTATATGCAATGCATGATAACGGGACGAGATATATCTTTCTTGGAGGAATGGGTTTAAACATAAACTTGCATAAGCTTGGATTGTATTGCGTGTTCTAAGTGCGAAAGGATAACTGAACTTTTTCAAAAGCTTAAGTTGAACAGGTAAGCAAGACTTTGTTAAACCCTTGTCACAACATTTTCTCTGTACTCTCTACACTATCAAAAGATATCTCGTAAAGTTAAATCGCTGATCTCCCTATATCTTCTAGAAACTTATCCATCCAAAAAACACACCCCCTAAACTATCTCTTCACTTCGGGGAGAGCGGTTCTGATACTTCAATTCGTGTTACTTTTTACGTCAATTCTTTCCCCAACGCAAGAGAGCGGAATCACCGACACTTCCGTCGGGGAGAAGGCTTCTGTTTTCCTCCAATAAAGTTTAAATTTGCACACCGACAGTCGCAACGTAAGGTGTGCTCTCCAAGTCCAACACTCCTCGGCCGGGTCCCATAGAGTCCCTCGCAAGAATCGTGGCGCGAAAACCAAAGAAACACGTGCGTAACCGAAATCCCTCAAAAACAAGTGGCCACCCGATACTCCCACCCTCGGTGGAGGCCTGTTTCGCTGAGGTCATAATGGTTTCTTGTTCTGTTTCTTGTTTACGTTTCGGGTTTCTCTTGCCACCCCTTACCGATCCGGTGTTCCGCGTTCGAAAAGAGAAAAAAAAATGTCAGCAATGAAGATGGGATATTCAAGAAATGTATTTTTAAAACGATGTAAAGCAAGTGCAACAACTGTCTTTGTAAGGGATCACATTTCCATCCCGTTCTAATAGGGGTGTGGCTTTAGAAGTGACAAGAAAGTAGCAAAGACTGGCGATCGTCGGTATTTGAAAGGGCGAAGAAATTGTCTAAACAATTGAAAGGCTATCCAATCAATCAATATTTGAAAGTGTCGACTGAACTGATGAGACTTAAATTAAATGAAAACTCGTTCTTTTTAAGTTTCTTGGAGGGACCAAGTCAGTCGTGAGTATAAGGGAAGACTTTGGATAGGATTGGATAGAAATCCTGTCGTGTGAAAAACAAACGCTGCTGAAGTAAGTTTAAAACTGGTTCTCTCCTTTGAACCTTTTGACCACTTGTCTACTAATTTGTCTACTTATTCCTTACCTGACGAGGCTTAAAGAATCTTCGCTTAAGATCAACGACTGATTGGAACATTTAATCCTCACTATCAGCCATGATGGTAATTTTGCCGGTTCCTAACACCACAGGGACTGGGATCAAATCTCTTTTGGACCCAAAAAAAATTGCCCGAGGAGAAGAAACAGTAAACTCTCTTATCTGGTCCTGCATGTCTTGCATCACCCCATACAAAAGAACTAATCAAAACAAGTCCTCCTCCAAATGCACTTTGGAGGTCACATTTCACAGCACCAAAGATTTATATCCTTTATAAGAGCAGTCAAATATCTACCTCACAGAGAGTAGCTAAATATTTGATTAAACTCCAGCGTGTTTTTCCTGTATTTTTCGCATCGTCCCCACCATGGTGGCCGTTGTGCTAAGAAGCCTATCAGAGATCTGACCATTTGCTCTAACTTACGCTAATCGTAACGCATAAATCATTTCGACCAAGAGGGATTTCAAATATTTCGCGGTATCGCGCACAAGATATCTTCTGGGTGCAGACTGATGTGAACGAAAACTTACAACGTGACGATCGCACGAGAAGGATCTATCTGTCAACCTGCATCAAATAGCGTATTCGATCGTGCGTGATCAAACGGCTTTTCCTAAAAAAACACATCTGAGATTGCAGATTCTTTAGCTTGGTTTTCTTAGTAGACACTGGACGACTAGTCCATACACATCGCACCGATCTAGATTCGAATCTAGATACATCCAAGCAACCCGCACGTCAGCACGATTTGAATCTTTTTCGCCCACGGCGCGTTAACGTCACCCCCTTTTGTTTACGTTCTCACACACCGAAAGCAACGAAATGCCGCGTACACTATTCTTATCGCGGTTTTGTTGTTGCTGTTGTTGTTTCCCCCAATTCCGATTCCCCTTGAACGCACACAGGAACGGGTCCGATATTATGCAAGCGGGCCAAGTCAGTGGCGCCTCTGACGTACCGCGGCACTTTGATTCACAACCGGTGTCCGGTGCATGTGTATGGGAGTTTTCATTGACACTACTCCGCGCGTGCTATTATTATCGATTGAACGCGAGTGGCAACCACACACTACGAAACCGAAAGCACGCGGTACACACAGTCACATCCGCAAGCAGTGAGTGCAGGACACGCAAGAAGCGCAATTTCACTGAAACATCGCTCGAGTGCCTGTTTGAAGAAGCCCGTGAAAAACTCGCTTCACCCACACTACTAACCCACTCACTTTTCTTTCACTCGTACACACTAGCTGGCGCGGAATCGAATCGATCGGCGCTGGCGTACGTCCGGGGTTGCGCAAAACCGGGAAGCTTCTATTTTTAATTCCAGAATCACGTGTAGTGTGTGCCCTGCCCCGGCCCCGGCTCGATGTTTTGGCGCCTAACACACCAGTGACCGTGAAAATGATTCAACCACGCAGAGAGACGTACGCCGTGGCCGTGCCGTGTGGCAGTGTGGGAAAACCGACAACAACACGCCCGACGATAACGACCCGCGACACACTGAATGAAGCAATCCGGAGCAGCGGAGCACACTTCGGCGAGCATATACGTGGACACAAGGGAAAAGGGTTTATCAAATCAACGACCAAACGTATCGGCTGTTCCGGACTCTCTATGATACTCATTACGCACCTTCATTAAATTGGGAAATCCTGTGGTAGCTACGATCGTTAATCTTATCGACGCGGATCTTATCAGCAACAAAGTTACGGCAACAACAACAACGGTGGACCCTCCAATCATCGGAGGAATGTCGGTTTTGGAGTTGCCGCGGGTTTTACTATGCGTCAAGTGCACGGGACGTGCCGTGTGGTCCACGTGCAGCAGGAACCGATAAGCGAGTGAAAGAAGAAACTGCTGTTCAAACGCCACACGCGAAAGCACACACACACACACACGCACATACACCGATACTAACACACTACACTTTCGTTGCAGTGTTCCGTCCCGAACACGGGCCAGATTGTTGGGTGTTTGCGCCCCGACTTCGAACTTCCTTAGCAACCGTGCAAAGGGGACAACCGGCTCCAACCAACCGTTCACACGAAAAGGACCACCTGTTTCTGAGGACAGCAACACACGCAAACCCGCAACCACACGCCACCAACACTAAACCGCACGGTGTGGGACCGGCTTTGCCGGATGCCGGAGGGCGAGAGATGGCGCTGGGCGAAATTCACATTTGACCCTCACACACTCCACTGTCGGGTGTCGGACTGCTGTCCGAAAAAAACTGATGTAACATTCGCTTCCGATTGAATCAGCCGGTCGCAGAATTAAGCAGGAACACGGTGCTCCACGTGATGGCAAATAGCCGCAGAGCCCGGTCCAAGAGATTGCCGGCGATTGAGTGTCTCAATTGGGTTTTCACACTTTTCAGAAAGTGTCGCCCCCTGCCGACCCGAACGAGACGCAACAAAAACTGCCAGTATGGTAGTAGTTCCGATCCATCCGGGGTGTGCCTTGCTGAACTGTGACGACTGGCGGTTGTCCATTTTGCCGCACGCCTAGGGACGACTGCTGTGCTCTAGCGCGATCCATTGAACCACCATTTAGCGGCCGGGCCACTTGTGAATCAATTCGTACGCGTTAATTTGCTTACAAAAGCATAGAGCGTGTGTGTCCGAGCTGTGGTCTTAGCACTTTAACCGAGTCGCCGGAGCGCGAGAGGTGACCGCAATTCGTCGATAAAACTGTGTGATCTTAGAGATCGCTAGTTTTCGCTTTCCTCTGCTTTGCCATTGACAAGACGAATGAGATTAGAACGCGCGCGAACAGTTTGCAGAGCCGAAAAGTGACCGGGTTTCATCGGGTCACGTTGCACTGCTGAAAGGGGGTTTGGTTGAGCTTGCCTTGCCGGTTGTTTGATAGAATATAATTATTGACCAACTGATAGGAACGATCAATAATGCATGGCGAGCTGTATGACACTGTGCAAGCAAGTGTAACTTGCTAGTCCGTATGCTCAATCATTTATTTCAACCTAAAAAATCAGGCTGAGTATAAATATTTCTCATAACGCTGTGTAATTATGATTCTCAAACTAGTCATCTACTTCTTGTAAAGACTAAAAATTCCAACATTATTACTAGAGTCGGATCAGCTGTGGGAGAATAGTCGAAAAAAATAGGTGAATACTTTGTTCGTACTAGCAGCTCTTTGCAAGAGCGAAGCAGATTGAGATCCTGAGGTACCTCCAGAGATACCTCGAGCAATGGAAGACTGTTGAATGAGCCTGAGAGGCTGAGGATTAATCAGTCCAAACATTGAAGAATATCCTGCTCCGCTTCTTTAAAGTTTGATCTCGTCTCGACGAGATCTCTTCTTCTCATTAGGATTCATCTACCCATTTAACGTCGTTCTCGTTAATTAATCAATCAAAATTAATAACAAGCTTAGTTTTATTTGATGCGGAAATCGGATTAATTAAAGACGCTCACCGTAAAGCATTCTACCCGGCGTCAGTCATCTATTCTACCGTGGTTACACCGGCTTTCTTGAAGTTGGTCGCAATACTCTTCACGACCGGCGTAAGCTCACCCAGCTGCTTGCTAATTTCTTCCGCATTTGCTTTGCCCTCTTCCGTGGTAGCGCTCTCCGTGCTAAGCAGCTTCAGTACAAGATCTAGCGAAAGGAAGTACAAGTTTATTTTGTAGCTCCATAGAGCTGAAGGTTCCTTCATGGCAAAGACTACGATACGTAATAATAATAATACGTACCATGGTAATTGTTGAACACTTTCGAATCTTCTGCGGTCAGCGCCGTCTGCAGGAAGCTTAAGATGGCGGACACATGCCGCCCGGATGCGTGCAGCATGGTTTGCGTCGAGATGGTAAAGATGATCAGTACGGCCAGATGTAGTACCAATGCCGGATCGGTACAATTGGTAAGCTGCTCCAGCAGACCATGTTTGTGGCAGAGGATGAGGTTTCTATCGATGGGAAGCAATCGTAAAACGTGGAGAAAAATAAGAACGTCTTCAACGCTAACACATCGGCCACGTCTAACTTCCGACCCCCAAGCGCGACTAATTTAACTTAATTAATGTTCAATTTAGCAACATAAGCAACACATCGATATCGAAACATCTGAATGGGATCGAGACGGGCGGGCAAATTAAAATTCGTTATCTACTTAATTGAACCTAATCGACGAGACGGTTCCGCAACGTTCCTCCCCCTCCCGTCACACATACGTACCTATCCTTTTTCTTGTCAATCTTCTTCAGCATCATGCTGCACGCCTGCATCGTCTTTTCCGTTTTCTCAAGAAAATCGTCCACCGATTCGCTGGTGGTGAGCGATTTGCAGAGCGTTTGCAGCGGACCTCGGTATTCCGCACCGCTGTCGTTCGCGATCTTAGTGCGCTGTTCGGGCGTCAGAGCGCCGCTAAAGTTGGTGTTTAGGTTACATTCGGCTGCTACGTAAAGGCACAGTTCGTTACAGATGTCTGTGCCGAACGTTTTCAGGAGATACTTTAACAGCTGGCCCTGCACATCGGATGGGAACAGCTTTAGGCCCTTCTCGTACAGGCGGATATCGTTGTAGAGCGTGTTCAGCTTCTCCTGGATGCTGGCGTGTGTCTGTCGGCGGTTTTGATTGCTCTTCTGGAGTGTAAGCTCGTACAGCTCGTGTGCCTTGGCCAGTGCCTGTTTGCTGAGAATGCTGTTAAGTAAAAATCCAGAACAGAAGAAAATAGCTCAAAACTAGGAAGAAGGTAAGGAAGAACATATACAACGATGGGGGTAAAAAAGGATAAGGAGGGTCATGAAAATGACAGAACTGATCAGCATACAACCTGCGCGCTATGGAAAGGATATACTCTCGAAATAACTCGTAAACCTTTAGATAAGGTCCTATGATCAAGCCCGTGAAGATGAAGATAGCAGAAGATCACTTACGGATAGTAATGATGCGCCAGGTCCTTATCCAACATCTCCAGCCCTTCCGGTTCGAGCACCTTTTCCACCACCTTCGCAATCTCCTTCACCGTAATCAGTTCCAGATGCGGCTCTTTCCCACCCTTCTTGCCTCCCGCACTAGCCTGCATCTCTCCATCGTCATCCGAATCCATTGCATTACCCCGGTTTCCACGGGCATGTTTCTTGGTCGATTTCGTCTTTGTCTCGCGTCCCTGCGCTCCACCACCAACCTTTCCACTCGCCGCCTTCTTGCGCCGTTCTTCACGCTTGTCAACCTTTCCTTCGTCCACACCGAAACTGTCCACATCCTGGTGCTGCATCATTTTCTCCGCCATATACTTCTGATAGTTGCCACTCTCGACGGCACGCTTCGCGTGTTCGTCCACCAGCTCCTGGCATCCTTTCACGCACTCGTCCATAAAGTTTATCGTCAGTACCACCGTCCCGAACACGTACGTCTGTTTCCGTATGGTAGGTGTAAGTATGTGCGTTAAAATTTCTTCAATATTTTCATTGCTCAATCCCGACGGCAGGAGCGTGGAAACATCGAGATACGAGTTGCTACTGATGCAAACTTCCATCGCATCCTTAACCCGCTCGATTAGCCGGTTACTGACGATACAGTTCTTCATATTGATTAGCTTCTCGTCCGGCAATCGAGTACGCATGAACGATCGAACATCCGACACTCCCAGCTTCGACACGGTCTCGTTCGTGATGTATCCATTTTGATGGAAGTAATCTTTAACGTAATCGGCCTGCATACGCTCGTACACGTGCGGTATGTATTGGCCGGCCGGCGACTGTACCGTGACCGAACCGAGCGATGACATTTCGTTCAGCGACATGTACAGTATGCGTGCCGGCACATCGGTAAGATTAAGAATGACCGATATCGGTGTTGGCTTTGTAATCGCGGCAAGTGCCCCACGGATCTTTGCCTTGTTTCGCATAATGTACGATTGTGTGAAGAAGATGTGCGCGTTCGTCGGATCCTGCTTGGCGAAGATGATTTTGTGCAAATTGGCCAACACTATTTTGTTCAGGATGAAATCGGTCGGCAAGTCGTACGTGACGGTTAGCTGTCCGATGTTGATTTCACCATACTGCACCAACTTTTGGTTGATTTCGGATGCCACACGGTCAATGTACGACTTTTCGATCAGTTGGCCAAGCAGAAAGTGCAGCTCCGGATCACGATCGACGAGCCGCTTCGCAATGTGCTCGATCTTTCCGAAATCCACATTTAAAGCCTTTGCCAGCTCGATCAAATTTGCACGACCACCACGAACGTACAGTTCGTCCTTCACTTCCCGCAGGAGATGATCTTGCGTGAGGTACTCTTTGCCATCGTTGGTGTAGATCACATCGATAAGTCCTTTATCGATGAGCAGTCTTACAATCTCGATGCAATTTCTTTCCGACAATCTGGAAGAAGTGAGTGTAAGGGTAGAAGAGGGGCCATCACGGTGAAAGGAATGCCACATCAAAGATTGCTCTCACGCTTTACCTTTGCAGGCTGGTGGAAAGTTGTGCCTTCTGGAAGTCGGCGGCCAAACGCTTGATTTCATCCCAATCGGCCATCTTGGTGGACTAGACGGTGAACACAAACGCTGGCAACTTCGCTTAACAAATTAAAAGCGAAAAACACTTGATTTATCACACGTAATCCTGAGCGAAAGGAAAGAAACCTCTGTTTTATTTGTTCCACATACACAGTCCCACGTCAAGCTGTGTTGATCTGTTGTCAAACGGACCTGTCACAACAAATACCGTGCTGCCAGATGAGCGAACTGCCACGAACGTAAATCCATTTTATTTCTCTTGAGATAATTTTGTTTTTGGATGTTATTGCAAACGTAAATATTATTTTCTAAGCTTCTTCAAATTTTAGCTAGCTCGTGTAATTTTGAGACAACTTTTTCGAGTTAATTTATTTGAACGTCTGCATAACTGGCAACACTGCCACAACCGTGTTTGTACTTTGCGCGGCAAAGCAGCAAATTAAAATTGTTGTTCAGAAACAAACATCGCCCTTTGCAGCCTCCAAGATGGATAAGAAAGTAAAGCAAGAGATCAAGACTGAAGAAACGGAAACGAAACAGCTCACCATAAACAGTTTGGAAAGTCTCGGGCCGTACATTTTGGAGCAGGATAATGCGAAAAACTTCGTCTACGTTTCCGATGTGCCGCAGCTCTGCAAGGATGAGCCCTGTATGCTTGGGGTGGATGAAGCTGGCCGTGGACCAGTGCTCGGTAGGCTGAGTGGCGTATTACTTCCTAATATGTTTGGCAATAACGAGCTCGTCTTCCTTTCAGGTCCAATGGTGTACGGCATTGCGTTCTGTCCTCTGTCGAAAAAGGACGTCCTGAAGCAGCTTGGCTTTGCCGATTCCAAGCAGCTTACGGAGGAGAAGCGTGATCAAATATTCGATGAAATGAACCGGAAAGACTATGCGGTGGAATCGCTTGGTTGGGCCGTTGAAGCCATTTCACCCAACGTGATCTCGATGAGTATGCTCAGGAGAACGAAACATTCGCTCAACGAAGTGTCCATGGATTCGGCGATTGGGCTGATCAACGCTGCGATCGAGGCCGGTGTGAACATTGCCGAGGTGTACGTAGACACCGTGGGTCCGCCGGAAAAGTATCAAGCCAAGCTGAAAGCCATCTTTCCCAAGTTTAAAATAACAGTCGCTAAGAAAGCCGACAGCACGTACCCGATCGTATCGGCGGCCAGTATTGCTGCGAAAGTAACGCGTGACCATGCGCTGAAGGTGTGGAAATTCCGTGAACGACCAAATGAGGAGGTAAACTCTTTCGGCAGCGGATATCCGGGTGATCCGACGACGAAACAGTTTTTGGGTGAAATTGATCTCGTGTTTGGATTTCCACGGTTGGTCCGATTCAGCTGGTCGACGGCGAGCAATGCGCTCGAAAAGAAGGCCTACGATATGGAGTTCGAGGAAGAGCCGGACGAGAAGGCTACGCAAAAGGCTACGTATGGCAGTGAGAAGCTGTCGAAGTATTTTTCGGCATCCAAAAACGAAAACCGGAAGCGACACGAGTACTTTCGGGACCGATGCTTGGAGCATGTGTCTGAGATTTAGGTAAATTATGTTTTCTGTCCAATAAATGTTAGCGTTGCGTTGAACCAAATTGTAATCGAACCTCGTGGACACGTATTCAGATTCATTTGCTGGAGCCCAATCCTTCACGCGAAGATATCACCACCGATTTCAGCACGGATCGACCATCGATACGATAATATTTCGAATGCTTTTCATGAAGCCAATTGATCGGGCACACTGGTAGTCAGGATCCTCGTTTTGGGGTATTTATATCAATGTTTTATTCATATGTGTACAGAATAGTTGTACAAATACCGGTACAGTAAAAGAGATTGTACTCTCTTTTGCATTGTACATTCCAGAACGGCGAGAAAGATCTAACCGAAGAGACCTGAAGAGAGTACAGAATATCTTGTTAGCAACGGATTCCATAAACTTTAGCCCGCTTTTGTGACACTTACCGAATCCCAAATCATCATCGGATTCCTCTGGCTCCTCTTCCTTCTTCTCCTCCTTCTTTTCGGCGGCAGCTGGGGCAGCACCGGCACCGGCAGCAGCAGCAGCCGGGGCAGCACCACCACCCGAACCGACACCGGAGCCGATGCTAGTGATCAGGCTCTTGACATCGATGCCTTCCAGGGCCTTGGCGAACAGACCGGGCCAGTACGGCTCGATTTCAACGTTGGCGGACTTCAGGATAGTCGCAATCTTCTCGTCCTGTACGCGTGTGAGGAGAATGCAAGATAAAACAACACGATGTAAACATTCGGTCGAAACCATAACCTACAAAAACTGCTCCAGCGCAGTAGTGTGCTATGTGGCAATCGCAACATCTCTTTGATAATACTTTTTAAAGGATGCTTGTTACTATTTCAGCCATTATTTGTTTGGTAATATCACTAATCGAACACAAGGCATTGAATAGAGAACTAAAACAAGCTGGTAGTTAAACCATGTTACAGCTACACACACACGCACACCGCACTGCATGCGCCACACCAAGGGTGTAGAAGCCATGGCTTCGGGGAATCATTAACCGGCAAACTTACCGTCACGGCAACATCATCATCAACCAGAATCAGTGCCGAGTAAACACAGGCTAATTCAGCTTTGTTAAGAGCCATTTTCAGGGGGGTTCTTTTCAATAAAACCGTGCAAGTCGTCAAAAATTGACCTTAGCTCGGGAGAGAACACTGCACAGTTTCACGACAATTCACAAAAGAGGAAGTTTACGGGACAGGTTCCGCTAGCCAAGCACCACACTTCAGCTTGTTTGACAACCGGGACGTCAAGAAAGTTTCGCTGAGCGTCTTTTTTGCAAGATAATTCGTACTGGATTTGTATTGGATTTTGTCCATCACTACAATTTGTTATGCTGGCAGTAGTTTTCCATCAAATATGCCGCTTTTTCTTCAACCAATGGAACATATTGATGTGGTTTATTTATTTAAAACACTCTTTTCAACCAATGTAATAAAATAGTGTCGTAAATAAGCTTTGTGATAGTTTTGAAGCAAAAACAACAAAAAATTAAATCCATCCATCCAGCATTTCAGCCGCTGGTTCGTGTCCTTGCTAGACGCTTCGCTAGCTTGGGTTGGCTGTCAATGGGCAATAAAAAAACAACCATTGCAAGTAAAAACAAATCGCATTCCAGCGTAGAGTTTTGTGAATTTTTATTGCGAGTACGGCTTAAAACGGTCCCGATTTGTTCCGTGCACAATCCGCCATCCTAGAGGCATTTGTATACGGCGTGGCGTTCAACACATCCGGCGTACGATGAGTTTCTCGAGCGATGAAGTAAACTTCCTAGTTTACCGCTATTTGCAGGAGTCTGGTTGGTGGCCATATAAACAACAATTACATGCATAGGGGGGACCTTGACTGTCGCGCGAGCGCTAACGATGCACTCTTCCTTGCAGGTTTTTCCCATTCCGCGTACACATTCGGCATCGAATCGCACATCTCACAGAGCAACATCAATGGGGCGCTGGTACCGCCGGCCGCCCTGCTCAGCATACTGCAGAAAGGGTTGCAATATACGGAGGCCGAAATCAGTATTGGTGAGGATGGGACCGAGCAGCGGTTGGGCGAGAGTTTGAGTCTGATCGACGCCGTAATGCCCGAGGTGGTAGCGAACAGGCAGAATATGCAGAATCAGCAGAAGCAAGCAACAAAAACGGAACCACCGGAGACGAACGGAACGACGGAGGAACCGGCTGCACCACCACCGACGACGACGACTACCGCTTCAACAACACCGGCTCCGGTGGAAACGATGGAAGTGGATCAGAGCATTGAAATACCCGCTTCGAAGGCGACGGTGCTTCGCGGACACGAGAGTGAGGTGTTTATCTGTGCTTGGAACCCGAGTACGGATCTGCTGGCCAGTGGATCGGGCGACAGTACGGCTCGCATTTGGGACATGTCCGACAATCCGGCCAACCCGAATCAGCTCGTGCTGCGTCACTGCATCCAGAAGGGCGGCACCGAGGTACCGAGCAATAAGGACGTTACGTCACTCGACTGGAACTGCGACGGTACACTGCTGGCCACGGGGTCGTACGATGGTTATGCTCGCATTTGGCGTACGGATGGTTTGCTGGCAAGCACACTGGGTCAGCACAAGGGACCGATTTTCGCACTGAAGTGGAACAAACGGGGCAACTACATCCTTTCGGCCGGTGTGGACAAGACGACGATCATCTGGGATGCAGCCACCGGTCAGTGTACGCAGCAGTTTAGCTTCCACTCGGCGCCGGCGCTGGATGTGGACTGGCAGTCGAATCAATCGTTTGCCAGCTGCAGCACGGATCAGTGCATTCACGTGTGCAAGCTCGGGGTGGACAAACCCATCAAATCGTTCCAGGGACATACGGTATGGCGGTGGCAGTTACCTGCTAGTGCCAGAAGGATCGTTTTATTAACCGGTTTCGCTGCTCTTTTACAGAATGAGGTGAATGCAATCAAATGGGATCCTCAGGGACAGCTGTTGGCTTCCTGTTCGGATGACATGACGCTGAAGATTTGGTCGATGAAGCAGGACACTTGCGTGCATGATCTACAGGTAGGAGGCACCTAGGAAGTTGCATCGAAACACGCCCAATAACTCGTCTCCCCTTCCGTTTTAGGCTCACTCGAAAGAGATCTACACCATTAAGTGGTCGCCAACCGGTACCGGAACGCAGAACCCGAACATGAACCTTATTCTGGCCAGCGCTTCCTTCGATTCCACCGTTCGCCTATGGGACGTCGAGCGAGGCGTGTGCATTCACACGCTCACAAAGCACACCGAACCGGTGTATTCGGTAGCATTTAGCCCCGACGGCAAGTTCCTTGCTTCCGGTAGCTTCGACAAGTGTGTCCACATCTGGAGCACCCAGAGCGGACAGCTGGTGCACAGCTACAAGGGTACGGGCGGCATATTTGAGGTGTGCTGGAACTCGCGCGGCAGCAAGGTCGGCGCCAGCGCCAGTGACGGCAGTGTGTTTGTGCTGGATCTTCGGAAGTTATGAGCGGCGGCGTCCGGACCGTCCACTGGTACCGGGTCAGGATCGGCACCCGGGCCACCACCGCCCCTGCTAACGGCGGCTGAGAAAAAGTCCTAACAATCATTGACAGGCGCCCGGCGAACAAATAATCCCAAGCAGTAGTAGTAGCAGTAGTAGTGGCTGCTTGGGATCCGCGGCATTTGTTCCGTTCCGGAAGGCGCTCACAATTATACAACAACCGTGCTTCACCGCTGGGGCCGGATCTACTTGACGTGTGTGTTCGTATTAACAACACTCCTTTAGCTTATTGTAGGGAAGCGACAGAGCGACAGGGAGAAGCAGAGACAAGGACGAGATCGAGAACGTTGTGTAGATCGATATGATGTAAGCTTTTATTTTATTGAAAACCATCAAATCCATTATGAAGAGGATGATTCCATCCACCAGGGGAGGCATTCTACCGTTCGTTTGGGTGAAGAAAACCGGAACGGATACTTTTAAGAAATTAAGAAACATATTTTAAGACATTAACACTTCAATGATCGTGTAGTGCGTAGAGAGAGGGAGAGGGAGAGAGTAGATCGTTTTTTCCGGTAGGGACTTCCGTGCTTCACGAAGGAGAAAGTGAGGAATGCACAGGGGAAGGCAACATGTTTGTCATCTTCGTGTTCAACAAGCTCGGTTTTTTGGAGTAAGTGAGTAAAATAAATATCCAGCTGTAAATGCCTTCAAAACATGGACTTTAACTGTTCGATCGTCTGCTAGAAAACTTGTCTAAGGAGCCTTCCCTAGAAAGAGGCTCCTCTTCAAATGTCTAGATCAGACGATTCAGATGCAGGCCGCGAGTCCTTTCAACGCGGCCCACAAAGGACTATCACACTAGTACTATTACAGGAATGGCAGGCACTGGGAAACAGTCCGACAATTGGAAACAAATAATCAATTCAATGATTTAATAAGACATAAGACAGCTGAGGATTGGTTTTTAACTTCAATTCTATCATGTCATTTTAATACGTAAATTATTCACAAATCGACTTATCTACTCTTCCTTACAACTAGCTTACAGCTACGCGATACTATTTACAGGTGTGCTCTTATGTATGTGCAGGATAAAACTCGTAACTGCTGTTCGAGAGAGAAAAATACTGAGACGAAATGACGAAACGACGCTGATAATTCCTCGAGGATAGTAGGTGTCCATGGTGCCGGCTTCTCTGTGCTATGGTTTGTTGTGGAATTCGTGGGAGATGCCTGGTCCAGGCAATGTAGTATGGCCGTCAGTAGTTTAGCTAACCTTCCGCAGAACACCGAACGCCACATCACGGTTGGTTGAGCCGGTAAATCTGTCTAGTGACGCGCACATTCCGACGCGTTTTACTGTCCTTGCTGGTGGAAGTGGTCGCCGATCCGTCGAGGGCGTTCTCATCAACTGGTCCTGCCTCCTGTAGCATTCCATCGAAGGAAGCTTCGTCGAGTAGCGTGAGCAGCGTGTTGACGGCCGAATCATCTGGCTGGCGCTGTTGATTTGAGGACTCGCCTTGTGTTTTGGCAGGCCGAGGAGCGGCTTGCGTGTGAACCTCGTACACTGGCGGACGTTTGGTGGCGATGTGCGTTACACTTAGCTCGGCGCCGGTGTTCGGATCACGATTCACCACATGCCGTACGATCGGATCTTTCGTGCTGGTGACCGGGACCATCCGGGGCAGCTGCATGAGCGTATCGTTTGTGTTAAGCCCGTACGTTTTCACCTTTGAGTGACCCTCGATGATGAGATACGGGGACCAACGTTCCGGAGTGGCCGGTTGCTTGTAGTGCGAGAAGATCGAATCGGTCGTCATGGCCGGCGGTGTTGGCTGGGTCGTTATCATGGGGCTCATCGTGCTGGTAGTCATCGGGCTTCGGGTGGTCGTCGTCGTCGTCGTTGTGGGCAGGTGAGTGCTGACCGGCGTCACGAAAGGACCGGCCGATGTAAAGTGCTGGGTGTGGTGGATAACTTTGCTTAACTTTGGAGCCGTTTTAGTCGATTGTTGCTGCAGTGGTTGCGGTTGAAGGTATTCGGTGGTTTGCGGCGGATGGAAGATCGTCTGGGCCATCGCGTTAATGTTCTGTGCATCGTAAAAGCCACCGGAAGTGTACTCAGTCACGGTGCTGGTCATGGCGGTCTTGGTGAACGGATAGGAATGTTCATTTTGGAGGATTGTCTTGAGCAATGGTCGCTTCACGGTGTCACCGGCAGGAGTCGTCAGGCGAATCGTGGTGACGTACGGTTGTTGTTGTGGACGGTTAAATCCACTGCCACTCTGTAGTTGGGGCTGATGATGATGATGAAATTGTGCCGTGATGGGTTGAGTGATTGGCGGATCCGGATGTTTGCCACCTGAGGAAACGAAGGAATTACACAGTTATCAATACCTTGGGGAACAAGGAACAAGGAAGCATCGCAAATAGTTAACACTCACCAGAGAATTGTCCAGGGTAGGAGCTTGCAGGACGATACTTGAAACCATCTCCCGGTGGTGTGTCCACACGCTGCTGAGAGGCAGATGCCGAACCACCCCAGAACCCAACACTTTCCGTACCACCAAGGAAGTTGTTCAGTGGTGGCGGCATCAGTACTGTGTGCGGAAGCTGATTGGGACTTGCAATCGCATGGTGCTGATGGCCCGATGAGTAGTAATTCCGGCGCACCGGGACACTGTTCCATTCCTTGTTGATGCCGACGGATTTCTTTGAGGGGACGCCCAGCAGCAGGATATCGTTGCCGGATGTTTTGTCCTTGGCGCCATCGGACCAGTAGCGCACACGGTCCAGCACCGGTGGACTGTAGTCGTACGTTGGATCGTTCTTGAGTGGATCACCTCGCCCTACCGGCAACCATTCGTTGTATTCCAACCGTGGCGAGTGAAAGTTGCGAGCTAAATCTGAAATGGAGCAAAACGAGCGATTAGTTCTGGAAGAACTGATAGGAACACACCTCTTTCCATGGTAATGGCTGGGTTGTCCGGAGACATTCTAGTGACGTGAGCAGTATACTGTGCTCTTTTGAGACTAGTTCTTTGTATAATGGCGTTTCTGAGCGTCTTCCTATTGAATTAGGGGTTTTCATCAGCTTTTGATAAATGTTCCAGAAGTGTATCTGAGCTCTAGGACCCTTAACCCTCTATTGCTAAGAGTAGGACATTTGACAAAAGATAGTTGAAGTTATGAATGACTTAAAATCTGAAATCACCAATCTATATCTGAATCATTTGTAAAGCTTATGGTACGCAGAAGAACTTCAAATACATGATGTCCATATCATCAGTGTATGCCAGGGGGCCAGAATTGACTAATAGAAGACGGTTCCCGGACTTTCCACAAAATAGTAAAAGGTTTTAGAAGTTATCCATCCACCTAAACGTGATGTTGGTTAGCATTATATTTAAGTTTTGATAATACTTTACAGTCCAACCAAACAATAAGACACAAGTTACTAGGCACACAATACTTGGCTTTGTTTTACGTCCACAATAACCAAAGCAGCTTCATTACCGCCGCCTAATCTTGATCGTTTTGCACGGGTTCCGCGGTGCACGCACCAATTAGACGGTTACGTACACCTAATTAAGACCTTCAATCGCGTCTGTTCCATTGTCATCGGTTTATTAGGATGGGATGAAGATTGAAGGAGAAAGCTCTAAACTAACCCCAAACTGCAAGGGAAGAGACCTTGAGAGTTCAGTTTCGGGTAGCCGCCGGTCGGTACCCTTTACCGTCTTCTTTATTTGATTTAATGCTTCACGAGCCCCTCGTCGTTGGGGGTTTTATTGTTAATTAAATGATAAAAGTGCTTTCTTCTCGGTTCAGTTGGTTGGCTGTCAATCGGTGCAGTGATTCAATATCGGGTAGGTTACGCATATGCAAAAATGGATCTTTAAACCCAAAACAGATGAAGATCTTACGCTTTTCTATTACAAGTGCGTGTGATAAACGTGCAGAAAAATAAATACCACATCGATTCGTTTTGGAAGCAATACTGAAGCAGTGAAGGAAAAAGTTCCGTCGATGGAAAGTCTCTCGTTGGGTAGCGAGGGCCTCTTACATGCCGGGAGACAACAATGGCCAATAAAACACACACACACACGATCCTCACGCCAGTGAAAGACGTATTGCACAGTGAGTGAGCTGAGCGCAACTGCACCTGTTTGCTGGAAGCCGGTTGGTGAAGGTGATGATGATCATGGTGATGCTAACCTTCGGAAGTGTGCCACCATCACCATAGGCCACGGGAAAGGCTATTGAACCTCGTCTGCAGAACGAAGTCTACAGTGAGTTGCTCGCGTTGAACACATCAGGCCTACCATTTCTGGCTTCTTCTGGACTGGATTTACTCGTATCAAGAGAGAGAAAACATTATGTTAACCTCAGCGACTGGTTGTTTGCAGTCAATGCTAATATTTGAAACGCACTGTATCAAGCAGCTCAAGTCCTCGAAAACATTGTCCCCCATTTGCAGGCGTCCTTTTCCCTGTAGGTCATGGTTTAGGACACAGAATTAACCATTGAACTACACCGCCTTTCTGGCTACTGGTTCGATCAGGTCAGGAGTTTCGGAGCACTGCTGCAGACAGTGCTCACTTTTCCTGCAGTCAATCACGTCGCCTTTTCATCGGCTTGGGAAGCTTCACACAATCCCAGGTTCTCCAGCGGTGTACGAGTATCCGTATGGAAGTTTGGGAAATGCATTATTCCCATCATCTCAGTCTGTCTGTGCCTGTCGGTCGGACTTCGAGCAGCTCGATGGAGGATGTTTATTTTTAAAAGTGTCTTCCTCCTTTGTCGGAACGGACGTTTCACTTTATGCGGCTTGGTGTACGTGAAAAAAGCCAAGGAAAAACCGACCCAGCCACTGTTACCTAATTGGTCGTTTCTTCTCCATTTCACTGCAGCTTGCGAAATCCACCACTTCCGCAGCAGAAGACAAACGGAACACCAATTGATCAGTGCCATCGCACCCGAACATTGGCACGGTAATGAGCGAATTATGGCCACCGTTAAGCTGATAGTTGAATGATAAATCTTCCCGGGTGGATTCGCTGCCAAGGGCAAGGTGGTGGTGTTGGTGGTGCTGGTGCTGGTGCAAGGTGGGATGCCGGGAGGATAGAAAGTGACAATGCGCTTGGGAGCAAGCAAAAGCATTTGTGGTCTGTCGCAACTGGTAACCGGTAATGTAGACATTTATCCCAGCGGTGATAAGTTGGCGAAAAGCGTCAATGATGGGTGGTCGAGCGGCTTTCGGCCACGGAAAAATGGTGATCATGTGCTGGCGTGATTTATGCGCATGAGCAACCGCCACGGAAATGTGGAAAATTTATCATTTTGAATGGTTGTTTCTTTGCGAAATGAATTATTGCACGAAGGGTTTGTCGCTTGTTCGGCTGTTGAAGTCTTTTGTTGAAGGTTCCGCAACGCAACGAACTTCTTTTGCGGGCAGGGAACGATTCTTGTTTTCTTTTTTCTTCTTCATTTTCATTCAACATTTTCAACACACTCACACACAGTTATCGGCCCATTCATGTACAACACGATCACCACGGGTACGATCCATTGAGACAGCAGATCATGTCCACATGTCGCAATCCCGGCCCTTCTGCCATCGGCGATCGGTGTGAATGGAGTACAAACAGAAAGCACATAAATGGTTAAGTAGCATAAACAAGTCCCTGGTGTCTGTTTGTTTGCGTGTACCGATGGGTTTGCGAATTGCCCGAAAGGTCTCCTCCCATCGAAAGCCAATCGCTCACCGTTTGGAGGAAGAAAAAAAAAACGAAACGAAACGAAACACACCGGCCGTTTGATAGTGGCCGAGGTAGTTTCACTAATGAAATCAATAAAATATTTTAGTTGATTATCACGACACCCGGCTGCTGACGCACCGAGTGGATGCCACAAGCCTGGGAACCAGTGTACCCGGGCGCGCTCAACCTTAAGACCCAAGACCGGGTCGGTTCAACTCTCCCAAAATGGGCCGGCGGACCGTACCTGCTGCTGGCCGCGCTTCGGTGGTCTCGCCCTGACCGTGGCCGTGGCAGTGAATGTGCGATGCGAATGTCCCCGTAGCCACAGTACGCGGTACGTACGAGGGCGCCTCTATTTTCTTTATCAGTTGCTGGGCCAAATGTTGTCGTTCGCTGTCCGGCCCAAAAGAGGGTTTGTTTGTGAGTGCTTTAGAAGCGATCGAAGTGTCCCGGCAACATTGTATGCTCAAGCACGACGACGGCCACGACGACTGCGACGACTGTGAGACTGTGGTAGGTTGCCGGTGATCGTTTAGCCCACCCCGATCTACCCATGTCCGGATTAGGGCGGTGTGTTGCTTGCGAAGAGCGATTGAGCTTTTGCCATAAAACCAGCTCGATTAAACTGTTACTTTCAGCCGTGGGTTGTATGGAGTGTTGTGTTTGAGTGAGTGATTAAGAAGAACAGAATACCAATTTGAAATTTGTCAGGACATAAATAAAGCGTTCACAAGTCTAACACCAAGCGTAATCCTTCAACAGTTTCTTTTACTTCTTCAACATCAACAGCGTAAACAAACCGAAACAAAAAAGCCTTTTACTTACCATTATTGAAATCATCCCTTGGTGCTTCGATGTTCGCGGTAATGTCGTGTGCTAGCAGCGTTTCCACGCTACCATGCCCGTGAGCAGCAGCAGCAGTCGCTTCCGCCAAAACAGCAACAATCAGCAGCACAGCACAGCAGCTGGGCAACACTCTGTTGCGGCGCATCGCGGTGTGATTTACGGTCGTTTTTGTTTGCGGAATCTGTGGAAGGGGCAAGAAAACAAAAAACAACATTAGACTGGATCGAAATAAGCACTAACAGCGATCGGGCTAAATGAACGGCCTCAATTTCGAAACGCCGCCTTCGATTTTGGCTTTATCGCTCGAGATAAAGATCACTTGCTCAGGTGAGCGAGTTTAAAAAGCGAACGATCCGTGATCGATATGATCGACTATCGAGCTGTCATGCACGGGCTTGAGCAATGTTGCAATTTGTACTCAATTTTCTAAAAGCCACTGCTCGTTGAATAGCTTCTCCATCGCAGCAAGAGGCGCCATGTTGTGAAAAACGGTCTTAATGGTGTTTATTTGCATTTCCTTACAGATGTGCAGCACCGTGCCTGTACGTGAAGCGCTTTCAGCCGGTGATATCAGCAGAAGAGGAAAAACACAACAACTGTGAAGCACTTTAAACGCGCAAACGCCAACATTAATCAATATTACGTAAAAAGGCTGATGTACTTCGATGGAATTATTCACACCCAACTACACAACTCCGCCGGAGAAGAAAAACCCTTCAAACTGCACTGGAGTCTACTTAGCCAGCCGCCAAGCAGCCTCCAGTAGCGTAATTGAATGAAAGTAAAAGTGGTTTTTCATTTCGCACGCGCAAACCATTTCGCGCTCGGGGTTTAGCCTGTTGTGAGGGTGTTGTATCCAATAATGGATCCCAAACACACATCCGATCCGATAATCAAATCACGTGCGGTGCAAATTTGTTCCACGCTGATTAGAGCTAATCGTTTCCGAGGGCAGCTTCCTTGAGGGTGGCGTCGATGAGGCAACAGCGCTACCCTTAATGCCGGAAGCTTTTTCGCGGCCCGTGATGCCTGGGTCAAAGAGATGATTAATAGGGTTCGATAACGATGCAGGCAACAAACTTGCCAACAAGCGTTTGTTTTCCTTTTTTGTTTTGCTCACAAGGAAAAGTGTGGAGCATTAAGCAGGAGCGCCTAAATTAGCGGTAATATGAGCGGTGTGGAACCAAAGCGTAAGCTAAAACTGAGATGGACAGTTATCGAGTTTTCTAAGAGCTGGACTCGATGGACGGGATGGGTGGACGCCTAATGAGTAGGTTACGTTAGGTACGAAAGGCGGTTTGTGGCCGTTTTTCCGACTCCTTTCGTTGTTTTCCACGCTGAAAGGAGAGGTTTTGTTTTGGTCTTTGCCTTTGAGTTTGGAAAACATTGCGGAAGAAGCTTTTGTTGAGTGTAAGTACCAAACAAGCGCTTTATTCAATGAGTCTCTTCTATTTTTAGAGGTCTCGGCTTCTTCCTGGGGCGCTAGGAGTCTTACTGTGAGAGCTGTTAAGTGATTTTCTTCAACTATGAATAGAGATCATGTCTCAAAATCGTGTGTGAGCCTCAACAACACAACGTAACATGCTTGGGATTTTGCTGTCCAGACTTTAAATCCAAGTTTTGTTGAAGTTGTGGACATCTTCTCAAAACCCTTGGGGAAGCTTCAACTTCATAAGAGATCTTCATCGATTAGAATCATCGAGTGATCAGCATTAGCTAGATTGACTTGCAAAAATAAGGCCTCAATTATTCTCTTCTACCTCTCTCTCTAAGATAGCTCTCCCCAGGCTGTTCCCCTAGATATTCTGTCTTGGGTACATGGGAATGAACGGCTCTATCGCTCTATGATCTCTTATGATCTTCTTACAACGGATTGTAGATCGCCTAATATGAGTGATTTCATAGTGATGATTTAATTATGGTCATTGAAACCTTCCAGAGTTGTAAAAATAATAAAATATTATATTAAGACTCACCTTAACAGAATCACAGTTGACAGTTTCCTTGGTTGCGGTTTACCGGCTAAAACCCACTGCTCCAAGCCCTTATGGGAATTCGTTTCGCTCGTGTGGTGTGGATGTATCAGGTTTTCGCTGACTGAAACATAACGTTCAAGCCCGCTCGTACCTCGCTATAACAGTGACACACTGGCCGAGTAAGGAAGTCACGAATCCGTGGACAAATAAAACACCGGGTCGCTGATCGCAGTACAAGCAACAGAGAGAAGAGACGAGAATGAGAAAACGTACCGAATGCAGATGGATGGATGGGATGGAATGGGATGGTAAGCGAAAACGTGGAGCTCACAATGTTAAACCCTATTTAAGGGATATATGCATCGGACTGGAAGAGATTAAATGGGCGGACAGAGTGCAAACGAGGTGAGAGAGGCGTAGGACCAAAAAAAAAACAAGCAAGACAAACTATCACTTCATTAAAAGTCACTTTGAACTTGACCGAAATCAATATTTTCTCAAGACCACTTTCGTCAACGACAGCACATGAACACGGCAGGGTTCACCGAGGAGGACGGCTCGTCCGTTTCCTGTGCGCTTCTTCGCGAGGGGGCGCTGCTTAACGATCGTATCACCAAAATTGTAGATCACTTCCGAAGGGTGTGAAAGAAAATTGAGGAAACGGAACGCACAAAAGTCATTCACACATCACCCACCACACATTGGAAGAAAAGCAGCGGCTCTCGTCGAGGAAACACGTGTAGCTTCTTGTCCTGAAGGCTTTTTGAAGCAGTTTTGTTTGTTCTCTTCAATTTTCGTATTGCGTGGTAAGCATCCTCCCACACACAAAGCACACACAGACACACGATCCTTCCTATTTTCCATTCTTATTCCCCACCGCTTTGTTTTCTCTTTCGTTTTGCTTCCTCTCGCTTTCTTCCCTATAATTTCCATCTTCATCATAAATGTCTTGATTGGTCTTGTCTTCAGGTTTGCTGCTTGCACTGTTACAGATTCTTAACTGCGCTTAAGTCTTAACCATTTTTCATCCCAGTTTTGTTGCTTGTCGTTCCTCGAACTGCTTGCACATTATTCATTCACATTATGCACCTCACATACACACACACACGGAGCCATTCACCGCGCGCATTCAATCAAAGAATGTAATTAATACATCAATAACCATCCGCGCTCGTTGACAACCCTTTTTTTTTTGCTTTAGGTTTCTTCGGGTTTTTGGGGCTAAGAAGTTCCTCGCAAAAAAAAAAAAACCGGCTCAAAGTCCTCGTCGAAATCACCCAAAAGCGGTGCCTTATAGGCTGGGCCGGTTTGAATGAGCCTTTTTCGTTTTGCGCCGTATGACATGTGCGTCTTGCTGGCTGCCGGAACCCTTTTTTACTTGTGATATGTTGATACACTTTTTTGTGTGCGTGTCCTTTGCGTCGAGCCGATGAAGAATAAAATGATTGGCGAGTTTTTGTGTTCACTTTTACTTGTTCACATCGATGATTAGTGAGCTTATTTATCACTGTCACATCAATAATTTGGCTTTGAGTTTAATTTAATATTTTTAAACACAATTCGCTCACATGGCACCAGAAAACACTTAACCACACAAATTGTTTGATTTTTCTACAAATATTTTTCCGTTTTAATTTTTGTTTTTATTCCCGAATTAGTTATATTAAATTTTCCTATGTAATTTTGGAAACTTTTCTCGGCACACCACTGTTTTTTTTTTTACCACAAATCACCATAAAGTCTTTTTTTGCACAATAAAATTTCAGTCACCTCTAAATTTCAGTGGATTTTCCCCCCGTTTTCCACCACAGAAACGGTTTTATCAAAACATCATAAAAATAGTAACACTTCGCAAAAGCCATAAAACAAATAAGGCCCCGGTAAATTTCATCATCTCCGATTCCGACACACCAACAGCCACGATCACTCAATAAAACTAACCTATTATTTGCTTCTTTTCCTCGTGATTTTTTTTTTTGCAGACCTTTCCCACCCAACACAGCAGCAACGACGAAACAATGCGCAAAAAGCGGAAACAACGGAAACTATTAAAAACGCACCACAAATCAATCCACCACAGGACACCACTTCACGAGGAGGGCAGCCCGAACAAAAAAACACCCAAGCCACGCGCACGCCAAAATAAATTTTGCACACACACCCAGAACACACTCAAGCACACACTAGCAGAGAATCGCCCTTACCACGCGCCGGTTGGGCTTTAGGTTTTTCGCGCGATCGACAGGAAAAAGGTGAGCTCGGTCGCTGCGTATTGTTATGCTGTTGCAGATCGAATGATCGCTTGATTTGAAAATGAATTAAATTTTAAATCATGATCATCATCGGCTGCCGTCGTCGTCGTCGTCGTTTATGGTGAGTGTGGTGGTAGGGGTGTGCGGCGGTGATGGTGGTAGTGGTTGGTTGTGTTTTCCCCCGCCCCTGGTAGCTTTTTCTCTCTTTCACACAGTTGGGAGTGTTGAGGGTTTTTGCTTCTTCCCTTTTAAACGGGACCCATCCGTTTGCCAATAGGGGGGTTGGTGGCTTGCGGTGTCTCTACATCGGTTTCGTTTTCTTTCGTGCTCCCGCGACATGATTAGTTTGTGGAGTGAGCTGGAGGTTTTCTAATGCATTACTTTTGAATATTAACTAGATATTTGTAACTAGAATTAGTAGAGAACTAGTGAGGCTCATGCCATTTCATAAGGAATCAAGTGATCGTTAACCGAATAAGAAGCTAAACGAATGCTTTGACTACTCCAGCAGTATCGCGTAAATCTGGTAGAGGGCGCTGCTAGTACAAATATCGAAGTACAGCACCTTTCCGATTTTCTTTCCTTTTTTCAAAGATCTTAGTACCCATTGAAGCTGTTGGATCATAGTAACCGTTGAGACGATAGAGTTTAAAAGATGCTACAGGAATTACAGTTGGTGTACAGTTGGTGTTATAGTTCAATATAAGTTCAAGTTTGGAATCTCAAAATTGGAATCTCTACGAATACAGCACTTTTGAATCGCATAGCTCATGCAGGTATTACAATTTTTCCACCGAGATCGAATTGGTAAGAAATTTGATAAGTTTTTTAAGTGTTAGTTGTCCTTATGTCGGCAGGCCGAGGTGCCATTTCTGGCTTTCTGTGACCCGTAGTAAAGTAATCAGCCCTACGGGGTGGCCGTCATGAGATGTGAACCCCGGCCCTGCCGTGTGAAGACCGGCACCGTTATCGCCTTTGCCACCGGAACACCTCGTATACTAACATACGAATAGAGGACTTTTTCTGAATTCCTGGCGGCGTTGCTAAATTAACATTTCTTTTTCTTTTTTTAATTAAACAACTACGTAGGGTGTAAAGATATTGCTCGCAGTAAATTGCTGCAAAATGTGCCGAAGCTATTAGTCTAATCTAATAGTGTCTGTAAGCATTAAGTATCAGCTTATAAATAATATTTTCATACTCTATCAACTTAAACCCTCCAAAAACTTATCAACCATACCGTTCGCAGGCTTTCTCTGTGTCTGCCATTCGGTGTGCGCGTCGCAGTTCGCTTTCTTTCACTCTCTTTCGTTGGCGTAGGCTTCTGGGCTGGCCTATGGGCCGCAGCCTATTGCTGTCATCTTCCATTTGTCTTCACAGCGCGTGCGTTCGCTCTCGTTCGCGATCCCCATCTCTAGGGCTGGCAGGCAGGCAGGCCGAGAAGCCGAGCAGTTGTGTGTGTTTGTGACAGTTTGGATGAGGGTGGGTGGTGGGCAGGTGGAAAGGTTTGTTTCTTTTATGACCGTTTTCGCCCTGCCGCTGCTTTGGCTCGTTGTCGCCAAGACGTTTGACGTTTCTATCTCGCTCTCCACTATCGACGGCCTCATCTCCGTTTGGGCCGTGTTATAGTAATCGGTTTACGGTCTGCCTGCGTCGCTTTGTGCGCGATTGTTTCGCACTCGCCGTGCTTCTAACCATCGCCCGGCAGGCTCGGGCATTTTTGGCGAAGTAGTGCCGCGGTGCGTGTCTGCCTCAACTTCTCATCAAACCCGATTGACTCACGATCACGGGGTCATGACGCCCAGCACGAAACGCCCAGCAGTCGTAGTCGCGAAAAAGTTCGCCTACAACAACATGCGTGAGCCACCCGGCACCGTGGTGGGTGTTGTGGGTGGTGAAAGATCACGCGTGATCGTTTATCGAGCCTTCCAACGCTGCGTGCGAAACACCTTGAGGGAAAACTGGAGATGGTTCCCAGCGTTCGGCTTCGTTGGTTGGTAGCTTGAGCAGTACACACCTCTCCGTAGTTACGTAGTGTCGACGAGGGGGAGAAGAGGACTGGGTGGAGGAGGGGCACAGTTGCGTTGTATGTTTACTTCATGTTCCGTTTTGGGCCATAACCTTACGGATCGGATCTTGCACGGGCTGAGCCGTAGCCGAAAGTGGCTCGATTGTAGTTCAATCGCGCTAGTTAACCTTTACCTGGAGCCCCGGTAACCTGAAGAGTGCTCGCAAACACTGTCACGATCAGGTCGGAAGTAACGCGTCGGACGACAAGGTGGGTCCACTGTGCGAAATATGTGTGATTTGACACACAAGGTTGAAAGTGTTCCTTATTGAATGTCAAAGTCTCCCATGAATTAATCATGTACAGTGAAGATCACTTAATAGTTTTAAGTTAATAATTTACCTATCGAAACATTAAAGCTTCTCAATAAAGCAGTCAGCAGTGAGCAGTAGCTAAAACGAATCTACTTTACAATAAAAAAAGGTATGAGTAAGGCTTAGACAGGATTTTCTAGACAGGATCTTCAAGGCTTCCTTTGGTGGTGTGCATCCGAGAGATACAATTTTCCACTATTGATCAATATTTTAAAAAATATGACCCATAGCCATATCCTTCAGTATAGACCAGAGTAAGTGTTAAGGTACCAAACTTTAGTAGTCCATGGATCAAGGGATGACTATTCTGCCTTTGGGCCAAAATGCACTTGGACTCTCTGTGAGTTGGCTTACCCCTTCTTCACGGGATCTCATCCGGGTACCAAATTAGAAAAGTCTATTTATCCCACAAATGGGCGATGAAAACGATTTTTCGCATAAAAGACAGCTTATTGGACATTTCTTGCTTGAAGAATATGACTACACACAACTTGCAAAGATAGTTAATGCTTATTAGTAACTCATAATGAAGCCTGTTTCTCAATGAAACCATCACAGACATGCCTAAGCAAGCTGCCTAGCATGATTATGCATTGTTTTTTTGCATTATCGAGATTAAATAAATACTCTCCGCACGTCATTCGCTTCGGTGAAAAATGTTTAATTTGGGTTAAATATGCGAAGTAAATATAATTCAAAGTATGGCTCAGTTACCTCATTATGGTTCAAATCGCTTTCTCTCGCTGCATCGTGCATGATCTGATCTATTTCAGTTCGGTGTAGGACGAGTTTCCCATCATTCATGCCAACTGTGACTGCATTTAGCTAATGTGTTATGAACCTATGTATACACCTGTCTGAACATGATGATGCTGCTTCCCTACGGCGAGTGTTTTGGGTCTGGGAAAGAACCGTCAATGGTCCTCGATCGCATCTTCGATGGATATCTTGCATTTGGCAGGGAATTGTATCATCCGTTTATTTACCCTGCACTTGCACTTTACGACGATCCCGGAATCGTCGGTGCAAACAAACACCGATCTTACACCGATCGGGCTTACGAAACGAGCTTGTATAATGGTGAGCTCCCATACACTATCGCCCGGATTCCCTCGCCGACGTTAAGACGGTTTATTACGTGCTCGGTATGCAAATTTTACAATACTTCTTTGGTTGCTGCTGTGTCCGGCTGTTTGACAGTCGGCAAGCTTTGTCGCCAATGAAATGAAAGCTCGTCACAATAATTTTACTGACGAACCATCACCTGGACGGGGTTGTGATTTGATTGAACACAAGTACAAAGCGTTTGTAGAAAGGGAAAATCTGTACGTGGAACAATGCACGCAACGGAAAAGCAAAAGTCCTTTCTGGGACACAACATGAGCCCGTACGAAAGACACTAGCGGATGGAATGGTTTTTGCATAAATCTATGAAAGTTCAAACACCTTGGCCGGCCTGGAGATCCTGGCCTGTTGGGTGGTTTGGGTAGGTGAAACAGTTTCCGAAACGATCACTTTCTTTGGCCTTTTGGGTGGCTGCCAGACACTGAAGACACTGAAGAAGATCGGTCTGCCAGACGCGCACCGAAACACACACACTAAGTTGGATGCACCCATATTCGCGAACCCCAAAACATTATGCAGCACATGTTCCGCGGGCAATCGGGTGAAACGGTCCTCGGCCGCTGCTAAAAGCGTATGACATTTGCATATTTCACCCGGGCACCTTCATCAAAACCGGTGTAGAATGCCGATCACGTAATGAAGTGAAAAAGTGACAACACAACACAGGCTAAGGCAAAGCGTAGACGCTTTCTACCCGATTCGAGTCCGATTTGTTCACTGATTGGAGGCGTTGGTTGTGTGCGCCAATTTGCTTCCATATGCGTTTGGCCAAGAGATTTGTTTTATCTGTTTTGCGAAGCGATCACGCGAAATACGATGCAATTTTAAAGCGTTGGCGTGTATGCATGGTGTGTTACTTGGCTATCGGTCAGTGGAGATGACCGAGTAATCTGGATATTGAGAATGTCACACCTAATGCCATTAGGATCGAGTTGCATCAGTTTCTGTGCTAGTCCCTCCCCGAAGAGATTAGGTCAGGGAAGCAGAGTTTAGGCTGGAATGTAATAAACTCCAGTAGCAGATTGGGAGCAACTGTCGTCAAAGTATTTAAAAAAACTGTGTTTGAAGCTTTGGTGTTAAAATCAGAGCAGTCTTGATGCAAAGAAGTACTAGAAGTCAAAGCGCATTAGTCTGTTTCATTTAACGCATGTATAATTAACTGAGGGTCTAACTAGTGTCGATTTATGAGGAATCTTGATCAAATACCCACGCCCTAGGAGCCTCGTCCAAGTCGTGGTGCCTTGTCTAGAGTCTCCGTACAACAAGGTATAATCACTGAGTGCATCACTCCTTGTCTCCATATTCCCATACTTACCAATCATCAATCGAGCTCCAAACTAGAAAAACTTCTATAAGCCAGCAGCTGCATCATTCACGTATCAAGCACACTAAACGAATTGTACTCTTTTTATTTGCGCAATGAGTTTGTTGTTGGTTTCTTCGTTGTCTTTTTTTTTGTTTGTTTTCATAAAAATACTACATTCTAACAGCTAAAGTGTTTTAATTTAAAACATTACACACAAAAAAAAAAAAGAATTAAAATCACAATGCCGACATAATGCTCTTCGAGCACACGGCCGGGGAGAGACTTCAGTAGAAGCAGTAGTAGAAGTAGTAGTAGTAGTAGTAGTTGATGTGGTTGTTGTTCTTGTTGTGGTGGTAGCTGTGGAAGTACTTCAGCAGCAGCCATAGTAGCGATAGCAGTTTGTAGCAGTTAGCCGAGCATAGCCGATTCCGCTGACGTCGAACAGGTCCTCCGGGTCTCGCAGCAAGAGATCCTTCGCGCTGTAAGCTGCCATCTTACGTATCCATTCTCTCTCCAGATCGACGTTATACGAGCATCGACTTAACACCAACGACCGGTGGCATCTCCTTGACCGTACGACGGAAATCCTCCAGCTCACAGCAAAGTACGTACCCGGCCCTCGCATCCTGCCACGCGTCGTTTTCGTGCAGCTTCTTCAACCATGAGATCTGCTCGCACACGCTCGTGCAGAAGCTTCTCCGCTCGAGCTCCTGCTCGGTCTGTGGCGATTTGCCGAAGATGGCAAACGCAACGGCTCGGTCCTGCGAGCGTACCACCGTCCAGTGTAGCTTCGGCACCGGGAATCGGTTCTCGCGCACCAGGTACACCTCCGCGCTCTGATTGTGCTTGTCCTGCAGCGTCATAACACCGTGCGCGCCGGTGTAGATCTCCACCTCGGACACATCGTCCAGCGTCCGGATGTCGTGCAGGAGCCGGTCGAGGTTAAGCAGCTGTTCGCGATCCTTGACGATCTGATAGTTCCAGGCCATCTTTAATACTGAGAGATACTGTCGGTGGGTAAGCAGTGCTTCGTTGATGTACCGGCGGGACTCGATTTTCGGCGCATTCTTCACACCAAACACGGGCCGGAACCGTTCCGCCTGGTCGTTGATGTTGAGCGCTTTGCTGAGGTCTACCTTGTACCGTTGCGTCGGATGGTAGCCGTGGAAGTAAGTCACGTTGTCCTTTACTTTGAGTGCCAGCTGTTCGATGCTGTTCGTGCCGGACTTTACTTTGGTGTGGATGAAGTGGGTCCGGCCGAGCTTCACGTCGTAGCAGGCTTCGCCGAGGATGTACGATTTGTTGGTGACGGGATTGGTGAAGCCGTACTCGATCGAGCGCAACGTTGGTGGACAGCCACGCACCGATACAATGATCTCTTCGATCGGACGTTCCTTACAAGCTAAGGCTGAGACGAAGTTCTTGTCCATACCGTTCACCACTGTGGGGAAATTAAGGATCCTCGCGTTAGTACACCACAAACCCGAGAGCGTTGACCGTTCTACCTACCAAATGTTTTGTCCTTCTTGCACCGCGCCCACAGCACCTTTTCGGAGGAAAACTCCCGGAAGTAGTTGGGCGAGCAGGACAACACCACCTCATCACCGGTGGCGAGCGTGATCTCCTCCAGCTCCGGGCTATCATTTTCGGGCGAGACCAGCACACCGTTCTGGGTGAATATTAGTGGCGATGAGTAGGACCAGTCCGGCTTTAGCGGTACAATGCAGTTCCGTTCCACCGCTGTAATGAGAAATTGTCGGAATAGAACTGATATTGCGCTTTAAATGGTTGCTTCCCCACACATTGATCGTAAGCAAGCTTCGGAGGAGGATCGAGGGTACGAGGAGGATTCATCCAAAACCTTGAGAATTTCCCAAAACCTAGCAGAAAAACACACTTTTTGTTTTTGTTATGGCTTCAAGACCTCGGAAAACGATGGAAATGTCCGGTTGCTGTAGGCATAAGCAGGTTGATACAAATTATCCCCCTAGGGGGAAAACATGAGCCTTGTGTTTATAGTCCCACTCAGAGGCATCCATGTGTGCGTGCGTGTGTTTTGTGGAGCAAAACAGCAAGCAGTACAGTCTGATACGGCAGATCGCACCCGGGATCGAAGGTCAGGCAGGCAGGCGTGTAAATATTGTACTCTATGTGAGCTGCTGTGGGCTTAGCTGCCAGCAAAAAGGTAAGAAGTAAGCACTGCTTGAGTAACACGGTGATGGCGCTTGCGTCAAGATGTTATCAGAAGCGTGTTTGGTGATTTCGTGTAGACAAAATGGAGCTTCTCGCAGCAAGCAGGACACTGAGAATTCGCGATCTTTCCCTTGGTGATCACTCGCAGAAAAAAGATACTTTGTTGCCGTATGCTAGACACAGGATCTCCGGAATCGTCAACAGACCGGGAAATAATTGGATCATGTACAGCCGCACACTCATGCCTAGAATATTTCACAATCCAGGCCCAGATCAGATCTCCCGAGGGCGAACGGCAAAGTAGGAGCTCACTTTAAAAAATGACCACTAATTGACGGGCACGGTTTTGCCCCTTTGCCGTCATCTCACGTACACCAGTTCCCGCACGTCCCCCATCACAACCCACACATACACACACACACCTCCGATGTCGATGTGCAACACTTTTCTTTTCTTTGTTATGTTTAAACATTTCAATTGCGATTTTACATAAATTGTTTTTCATTTGACCTTAGCGTGGTTGCCACTGTGGTCAGCATCATCGTCAGCGCCGGCTCGTCCGGATGACTACAACTACTGGTATGGGCTCAATGGAAAAGGTGTACGAAGCGATACTTTGTCGCTTCTTGGCAAGATTGGTTCATCGTCACCGATTTCGTCACTGCCCTTTTGGAACGATCTCCGGGAGCCAGAGCGCGAACGAGAGTGTGTCCGCGCGCGTTGCCGCCGGAGACGTAGCGGCGCGGTCGGTTTTTATTTGATTATTTCGCGCCGTTCATCGTAGCAATCGTAGCAGGCACACTCACGCTCTCACTTAGCAACCAGCTGTTTCGAGAACGTGGATCGCAGATCGAGATGAGCTGACGGTTCCACTGTTGTGTCTAGGTAGCCACTAGCAAGGACGTCCTGGGAGTATGGGAAGCTCTACACAGCGTTGGATTCCCCCAACCGTGATGGGGCAGATGTGACACGGTGCTTACGGACGGAGCTTTACTTAAGGCACGCACGTGTACTGATTGATCTTGACGGGTCGAGTAGAGGAGCTACGGCGCGAACCACAAAAGAGGCGTGATTCGGGAAGCGAGTGCAACTTGGCCGAGCTAACGAGCATGGCAAATGGCGCTGCAGCGCGCGATTGCAGCGAGTGTTTTGCACGGCGAAATTGCTCTGCATCATGCCACATCCAATGCGGCGCAATGCGCAATTGGATAAATGGATGTGGCTGCGCTTGTTGCATTTCCTGAACTCGCGCACACAACCGGGACGGACACTGGTGACGTCTACCAGGTCTGAGATTCGGCACGGACCGGGCACAAACGTTCTCGAAACACACCCACTTTTGCGGCACACGCGTGTGTGTAACGTGAAGCGATCGTGTAGAGTAGAGTAGAGTAGAGTAGAGAAGAACCGTACCATTTCCGGCCGCACGGTGGCGCGCTATTTGCAGTGCCAGCAACAGCAGCAACACTATCAGCCTGTGCATAATGGACGACGCGATGGGCGTACGGGGATGGGATCACACTGCTTTCACACTGTCTAACACTCGGGAATCCTGGTCGGATCTGACGAACTTCACTGAACACTAATCACTCGGTGCTATGGGACTTGTAGGGCACTTGCTCCCTGTTCGGCGATCACCTGGAACACGGGGGTTTTACTCGCTTACAATAGACCCACACGAAAGCGAACATCCGTTCTGACCACAAGCGACAAGCAACGAGACTCACAACACTGAAGCACGCACACCCGATCGGTAATATCACTGTGGCACTGGATGAGCGAGCAGCACGAGGAATTATGTCGGTTCACTGATCCCTACAGCGGAATTGGGCACGGCACAGACCTTGATACGAGCGCACAATCTTTCACCCCAGGCAGCGGCAACGGCAGCAGCAGCAGCAGTGACAGCTCGACGGACAGAAACCAAGACAAGATCGCTCTGCTCTCCAGCAAATCGTCTCCAATCGTTCGTACGAAATATCGGACTGCAACTAAATTGCGAGATGTCGGTTGATCAGAATTTATACGGCTTGTGCTGGTGTAAGTGTACTGTACCGGCCTGTGTGCGCCCCCATGGCAGCCGTCACCCGTCGACGGTTGAGCGACAGGAATCCATCAGCAGCAGCAGTAGCAGCAGCGGGTACAAGCGGGTACAGCTGCTCCAACGCGAGCGGACGGTGCATATATGAATGATGATCATTGCGATCGCAACTCCGGTAGTAGTGGTCCCAGGGATGCTTGCGGAGAGCCAGTTTGCTCAGAGTTCTGCGTTGCGGGCTCTAGTTCCGGAGCGCGAGAGAACTGAAGAAGCTCCGTAGAATCTGAGGAGTGGTCCAGATCCTGGAACTAGATGACTTCAAGCAGATCATGCATCGGGAAGATCTCTCGATGTAGGCAGCTTCAAATTGTTGGAGAATCATCTCTCTGCTCGAGAGAGGTGGTATGCTGGACCTTTTTGGATAGAATTCTCCCATTGAGCCCTTAATGTACAGTGATGCTCCATTTTGTAGTGCTCTTGGCAATGAACCTACCTACACACTGCAGCAGATCGGAACTCACGCGCACGGTCACTGATAACGTTACTCCGCGAGAGAATGAAGGATCGTTACAGAGAGATCTCTCCCTCGTTTTGATCGCATGTAATGTGGCTATTCGAGATATTCGCGCCATTTACTGACAAGAGGCTGGTTAGCGGCATCATCATCAATCATAATTTCTACCACAGATGACTGGCTTGACTCGCGTACGTCCACCATGCTAAGGAGAAGGTAAAGGAACTTTGCTGGATACTACGATACTAGTGTTGCTACATCTGGATTCCTGTCACCAATGGACAAAAAAGGCCCCCTCTACTCATGACCAAACAGCCACACACATACACACATACCTCAGCAGCCACTATCAGCTGGCTGATAATTTCGTTTTAGAGTACGTTGACCATGAATGGTTTCGGTGTGCTCTGTAGATGATGGTAGTAACATTCCTGGAACAACGCTACCGGACCTGGAACTCGTTATCACTGAAAACGTGGCACAGCGTCACGCAACTAGAGAGCAGCCAGAATCTTGGACGAAGGTGTCTCGGTGAAGCTTACAGGAAGTGATGTCTTTTTTTTTTTTGCAAAAAATGCGCGAAGTAAATTACAAACAATTCTAGGGTGCAGAGTTCCAGAGCGCAACTGCGGGCGGCTTGATAAGAACTCCACAGGGTGCTAAAGGGTGAAGCAAAAGGGCACACATCATAACACAACACACACACACCCGGTCCCGGTCGGGGTGAGGAAACCGTGCCAGTTTTGCTCTGCTCTGACCCATTTGGTACTCGCGAAATACGCGCTCCATCAGACATCGCAGCGTCCTTGGGAAGTTCATATTACTGAGGCACTGGGCGACTGGGTTGTCTGTCTCTTGGCGGGATTGTTCATGTTGTTTTCATCAGGAGAATGCACATAACATCATCTGCATTTCTAAAAGCAAGACGGGGTTCGGAGTTCTTGGATTTAGACTTTCAAATTCGTCCATCGAACGATCTAGAAGATTGATCCCGAGTCCATGATGAAGTAATCGAGGATTTATCCAGAGTGTGTTCCAAATCAAGGCTAACTTTGATGCTATCACTTTTGACAGTTACTAAATGCGTTTACATTAGGCCATCCAAGGTTCAAACATATCAAAATGGTATGCATTTCAAACGCAATACCGGAAACGTTCCCGAACTGGAATGGAATTTCTCTTTCTTCACCGGCCAGTTCTTCTAGGTTCCTTCGACAGTTGCGTAATGGAAGTTTAATTTAAAAAACGACACAACCGACTCCTTCTGCCAATCGTCACTTTCTCTTTCCGCGTTTCTATCCAACGGTATTCGCTTATGCATTACCAGCACGTCGTCGAAGAACTTTAATATGCCTTCCTGTGGCCGGCCAGTTCCGGAAGCGCGTCCATACGCGTGCACCGCGTCGGTGGGCACGTAAGCTGACGTTGTGACAGTGTGATGATGCGTATTGCGCATATCGCACATTGCACGAACGGTACTTGTTGGGAGTCCGTGCGCCAGGAGGGCTCTTGTCATTTGCCATTAGTGTCAAAGCGGAGTTATTTCTACTCACTTTCAATCACATACTCATAGTCGTCGATTTGCGTTGCATCGTTGCTCATCGTGCACTCCTCACGCGCCTCGCGTTCCTCATTCCGGACCGATTACTTGATGTTGCGGTACACCGGAATGGGTACTCACCGAGGTACAATTTCTCTCCCAAAGCTGAATAACTGCGGCTTACTCATGCGTTCACGCGGATGTGCAGGAATATGGTGATGATGATGGTCGCCAGGCAGCCGGGTCAAAGCGAAACGAATGCAAACCGATTAGCGGCCAGTTCGGACGGTTCGTTTCGGAAGCCAATCACCAATTCTAATCACGTCCAATTTTGGATTCTATTTTGAGTGCGCCGCGTCGATGATGGTGGTTCGGTAGTGGAGCATCAAGCGGGAGCAAGGCATTGATCCATATTTTGCATTTCGCTCGAGGACACTGGGACCAATTGGACGAGATTGGGAATTGAGTGATTGGGCTTTTTTCCAATGGTACCTATCAATATTCAGCAGAGACAGATCGACGGAAATAGCGATCGTATGCACATATCCTGATGCTTCGTTCGATGTTTAATGCGTCATGTAGTGTTTAACTTAAAACATTAAACTTAAATTCCTGAAGATCGCTCCTCCTAACAACCAAGTCCCAGCACAGTCACAAGGAGGCACGCCACTTCTATTGCCAATTCACCAAGTCCCGAGAAGACCCTGGGCGAGATGGACATCGAGAGACATCGAGTTGGCCAAAAACCAGTAAAAAAGGCCAGGCGCCAATCGCATCTTCGCTTTCTTGCAGAGCTTCCTATCGACGCTTGCTTCCCATGAATGAATGTATGAGCTCGCTACCAGGTTTCGACCACTTTCGTCCGGTTCAATCCGCTTCCGTGTGGTGTGGCCGTGCCGTGGCTGTGCAAACATCGATTGAACTCCAGAATTGATGGCGGGTGTGTGTTTTGTAGCTGTGGGATGCCGGGAAAGGGTTACAGAATCTGGAGCTATTTCAAAGTATGTGAGTCCCACGGGTGAGCTGCGCCCCTCGAACCACTGATGATGCTCGTGTCTTTCGGTATTGGCAGCGTACATGTATATAATTGGAACGACAATTCCAAACCTTGGTCGGACGACGGGGGCGAACATCACGTGTACGCCGCTTGTATGAGTCAATTGAAGATGGTCTAAATTTAATACTTAATTTAATAGACGCGTCGCATTTCCAGATGCTCCGTCGTCGGACATTGTACGAACTGGGCAGCCGGAGGGCATCATCGTCTTATCAACGCCACTAGCGTAGATCTGAGCCGTCTGTTTTGGGATTTGTTTTAGCAACAGATCTGCGGTGGAGGTGATTCACACTGGCAGACACACTATCGGTAAGTCCCGATCGATGTTGATGATCTTGTGGCATGGAGGCATTGTTGAAATCTGTGATGTAGGTTGAAGTTGAGGAAGAGAAATTCAAGAATCGTATTGTTATGGCTACTGTGTTATGGCACCCTAGAGAACCAAAAGCCCTTAAAGTGATGTCGTCTAAAATCATGTTGATATTGACGTCTATCGATGAGATCTCTCGCTCACAGATGCTTCGAAATACTTTTCTATAATCGTATTCAAGAGAAATTCCTCGATAATCTCATTGTCACAATCTGGCAGCATTTGACATTCAAATTTTGAGCCATTTGATAGATCTCGTAGACTCTTTAGATTAATTTGAATGATTAAACACAATTCGATTTTATCAGGCAAGTTCGCGATAAAGATCCTTCTCGATCTGCTCGTGTCTCTGTCAATACACCTCGAACCGCGAGCCCCGGGTCTGGTTTCGTGGTGTAAATTAATTGCACACATAGGGACGCCCTAATAGGGTCTGCATGTGCTAAACTTTCAACAACGGCGGGCGCATGTGCACGTGAGAAGACTCCTCGCAGATGTTATTGACCGAACGCTGCTGCTGCTGCTGCTGCTCCACTCCCGATGATTGTGTTTGTTTACTGCCCAGCGTCACATCATATCGTGTCGGGCCGGGTAAAACCAGATCTCGAGTGTGCTGTATGCTCGGGTGTTAGCTGCCTGCACCCCATTATGGCGGCAGCTGACCGAGTCCCGGTCCGTGAGGGGAGCGCTTACGGGGGAAGGCGTTAAGGGACCTCCACAACAAACCCATCCAGCAGATACAGTTCTTGGAATTTGTAAAAGTGGGTGTTTTCCCGCGCCTGATACCCAGGATGCCTTACGTAAAATCCGTCCCATCCGAGCCAGGCACTGCGGCACCGAGTAGCGAACCTCGCATGATCTAAGCGAAGAAGTCGACCGGCATCATCAAGTACGGACTGTCACCATCAGGTTTGCCGGTGATAACTGTCCGTCTGTGTGCAGTTTTTTTCCCCTTTGCTCATTTCCTTTTTGCTGGCTTCTCCTCGGTTTTGTGCGTCGGTTCCTCGTCTCCACGACTGGTGTGTCGGGGTGCGCTATGGGACATTGCCAGTTGTCGTCCACCTTGCCGGCCGATCGATCGATGACAGATTGATGAATAGACCGCACCGATAAGGCAGTGATGTCACTCTCTTAAAGGGAACGTGGCGTGAAAATTTCGCTTTCATTCTCTCACCATTTCGCCCAGCAACTAGAGGAAGTACAGGGCGATGAATGGGCAGAAGGGAACATAAAAACTGAAAGTTGCACCTGGTGGTGGTACCTGATGGCTTGTGTTGCATCCGATTGATCTCCTACCGAATCTCGTTCCTTTGGACGTCGTCGTCGTAGCTCAAACCTTCGCGTCCAACAGCTTCTAATGGTGATGAGCACTTCTTTTTGCACACTACGGATGAGATAGGTGATGGTTCGGAATGTGGCACGCAAATGTCATGCGTGGTGGTTTGAGTTGGAAGGTTGGATGGTGTAGTTTTTCTTTCTAACTTGCCTTAGTGGTAGTCACTGATGAACCGCTTTTTTCATGTTTTAATTGTGGAAAAATCAGGAGCAATTTACGAATAGTTTTTGAATTATTGAGTTCCAATCTCGTCAGTTACATTCCTATTATCCGGTTTGGATGTGGTTAAGCTTAGTTCTCTCAAAATGAATTTCGTTGTAAGTCAATTCGATCGAAATAGAATACTTTTGCTCTGCTAACTAATGTAGAATTTCCCTTAAAGAATCAATTACACGCCCAAAAAACCTGTCTGTCAATTATACCTATGAAACCCCTGTAAAACTCCAGTTTACCAACACTTGACTCAATAAACCCTCTAAAGCAGCTCTTAACAAGCGACCAAAGCTGGGCAACCGCTGTGACAAACTTGTATGCTACTTTGCAACTTGTATTGAAACCTTTCATTGGATGAAATATTTCACGGAACGAAACATTTTTCAAATTCAAATACGAATGCGTTGAAGAATTTAAAAATGAAATGCAGTAAATTGACATTTTCTCAACCTTTATTTTTGCTCGTATTAGAGTAGTAAAAATAATTAATTCATCTGATCATTTTGATAAAATTGAAATTTATTTCTTCAAACTACACAAAAGGTTTTGTTGTTGTTGTTGCAAATATTTACAGCACGTGAAACACTGATGTTGCTCAGCATTGCTACCAAAATACATTTATATCATTACAAACGCACGTATGCCGCGTGAATGCCGGTTGTCTACATTCACTTGGATGTTCTTACACCCTCTGTACAAATGGGAGAAACGCATCGTCCTCCACAGACATCATATGCTTTGGCAGATAGGGAACGCCAACTGTAAGCCAATTGTACGATGCGTGTATGCGTATGTGTTTTGAGTAATAGCTTATATATGCTTGCAAATACGGTGAAATAAGAAAACTTTCATCAATCAGTTCTAACAACTAACATGGTTTGTGTCCAATTTTCTTCGCCCACTATTTTTCCGACTCCGTCTATGCCGGTCGCTTCGACCGGTGGTCGATCGTACCCACTGATCGTGGGGACATGATGTCTCATGTGTCTTATTTTCGTTTATCACAGACATACATTTAATTCACACTGACCAACTCTCTCGTTCCGTTCGATTCCATTTTCGTCCTATCCCTTAAAGCTAGTCACTTA
Organism: Anopheles stephensi; assembly: GCF_013141755.1. Taxonomy (NCBI): domain Eukaryota; kingdom Metazoa; phylum Arthropoda; class Insecta; order Diptera; family Culicidae; genus Anopheles; species Anopheles stephensi. The sequence goes on along the minus strand of NC_050203.1, from coordinate 85,711,834 downwards.
AGCATCTACAAAAAATGTGGCACTGCAGTCTAGTCGTTCTAGCTATCTGCTATCGTCCCGAAGCAATATGGAGTTCGCTGCTGAACGTGTTGTTGTTACATGAAGAGATGTGAATGTTCTTAAGGTCTAAGAGTAGATAAAACCATGGATCTTAACTGTGAGTGAATAACCTGAATTCTCTTTCGAAGGGAGGTGAGTGTGTTGTCTGGGAGTTCTGATGCTAACATATGTCCTTCTTCTACATCTCGTATCCTTTATCTTTAGTTGCCTATCGCACAATCACGTCATTACTTATCGGCCTCTCAACTAAAATCCATACGCTTGATTGCACTTCGTTCTTAGAGATTAAACACGCACACAAAGAGAGGAATTGCCGAGGACACAAAGGAGAAGCTTGGAAAATGAGTTTGAAAATAAACTCCTACTACTTCCGGACACACACACATTCTCTGTTCCCGTGTCATGGATGCTGTTTATCCTGTCCATTCTCGCTCTCTCTCTCTCTCTCTTTCTCTCTCTCTCTCTCTCTCTCTCTTTCACTCTAAGGACTTCGGTGCTTTACCGGGGCCGAAACGAACGCCTGCAGACTGAAGTAACGCTGCGTGTCACCGGTCGTAACGCTGGTAACGTGATTGAACTGGCACGGTTGCGAGATTTGTGACTTCGGTGGCAACACGATCGGTTTGGCACGCTTCTGTGTTTTGCGCTTGCGGCCCGGTGCCGATAGGGCAATGTTTTCCGGATTGCTCGTCAGCTCCTCGACCCGGACCCACATCTCCCGGGCAGCTTGGTTCGAATCGAAGCTGAAGCCGATCACTTTCCGATGATCTGTAAGGTAAGCAAATACGCTCGTTTAGCACGATGCTAGCTTCTCGATGATGCGAAGACCGGCGCTTACCTGCTGATAGACACATCGTATGGAAGGCAGCCGCTGCCACCTTATAGTCGGACAGGTTGTCGATGGTATCCTTCCACAGGGCGAAGCACGTACCACGCTCGGCCAACACGAACGACACCCTCGGCGTGCAGCGTGACCGTGTGCTGCCCTTGTCATGGAGCAGCACCGGAATCCCGGTAAACACTAGGCGCCAGTCCTCCTTGCCGACGCGCTCGTACAGATTGGCCAACGATGAGCTGACGTACACCTGGAAACGAGAAGAGAGAAATGAGAAGCGTGTTTGCAAATTATTATTCATGCTCATGGTCGGAGTGAGAAGTCTCACTTTTGGTCTCAAACGCACTATGGTCAAAAAGGGGGTTCTCTGGAAGATTTTTAGATTTGAAAATCATTTGTGGAATTTCAGAGATCTGAAAGTTGGATTGACTCTCTTGTATGGAAGACTGACTATCCAGCTACGGGTATTTTAAGTCAACAGGAGCCTCATGAGGTTCTAGTTCCTTAGAAGAAAACTTAACCTAGATGTGTGTTAAAAAATATTTACTATACCTAGTGATAATTGTATGAAAATCTTCTTGTCATTTACGGTCAACGAAAGACAATATAAGGCTGAGTCTTTTTGACTAAGATATGACCTTTCGACTGAGACCACATTGATACATAGTTACCATAAATACTAAATTGGCCGGCTTGTTGTTCTAACTTGCCCATAGTGCCATACAGTAGATCCTCATTTTTCATAATAGAAGCACCGTTCAACCTCCAACAGCGTGTATAGTAACGGGTTGAGCTGCAAGGATTCGCTTTGTGGAGGATTTTATTTGCAATTTAGATCAACACACAGAGTTGCCTTCTCGTGCAGCATATGTTAATAGTGGACGGGAGCTACCCAAGCTCACCTCGCAAGGACCAAGGATTCTTCTCGGAAAGTCCACCAAGACCAACGCAGCAAGTTGGTGTACGTGTCTTTTGATTCTTTCACTTCCCCTCCCGGCTCAAAACTTCAACCCTGAATGATTGGAACTGTTCAGGCATGATGGAGTGAGTTTCCTTTTTTGTGCAGTCTTCTCTACGGCGAGTCCTATGAAGGAGTCTTCCTTTCTCAACAAAAAAACAGCAAGCAAAAGTTTATGCTAAATGTGTTTGATAAAGTTTACCCATTCTGACCTCTTCTTTTTTCTTTTTCAGAGGTACTTTATTTGTAGCTCGTGCGCACCACCCCAACATATGGAGTCATGGCCGGGTAGCGCATGAACGATTGCTGCCGCAGATTTAGACGTTATTTTCCGGATGCTTTTACGGTGTAACAACACAGCAACAGCTTCTCCCGCGGGACAAATACCTTCCCGGGTGCGGTATAGCAATGTGTGTAATGGCATTTTTTGGCGCCATTTCCGATGCTAATAAGCCTCCCCAGTGCAGTTCCGGCACGACCCAGCGAATGTGGCATCTTGTAAGGCGTTTGTTTAACAGTTTCAAGGTTTTATAATGAAACGCAAACGAAACGCGCACAGATGAATTGCGAGCTGTTGATTACGGTTGCGGTAGGATGGAAACATAACCTAACCTTACCCGAAGAATGACTCCACTGGGAACCGTTATGGTGGGTTGTTTGGTTCAGAAAAAAAAACAGAAAAAACCACCCGGAATCGTTATGATTCTTAAGGGTGAGTGAGGGAGTCACATCGCTCGTTTTGTTTTTCCACGTCCCCATTTAGCTTAATAAGAGCAGTTTTATGGCAGTGTTGACTAAAAACAGTAATCAATTCATTAACTCGTTACGTTTTTCACTCTCTTCTCACTAGTGATCAATTAAATGGCCGCACTTTGTAACGCTGTGAACCATAGTCATTTCTCTTGAAGAAACGTTTTGTGACTGGACCGGCCCATTTTATGATCTAATAAACGATCATCATTTATGTACTAAGTAGGTCTCTTGTTTGGGGAGACATGCGGTTAGAAATTCCAGTGAGCCATTGAAGTTTTCCAAGAAAATTAAATCCTCTTTAGTGTGTCTTCAGGATGATTTTGCAAAAATGTTAATTTCTGATTGGATCCCTGTAGGGTTGTTTAAAATCAGTGTCCCCATTCTTCGATTCTTCGGAGCTCTCTGGAAGTCTTCTTGTGGCAGAAGAATTCTTCGTAAAAAAACGCACAATCAGTGAGCCTTCAGCCCATCCTGCGACCTGTCGAGGATGTTCTTCTTCTGCCGGCAGTGCATTTACCATGAAGCATCTTCTTCCTGTAGCTCCGCAAAAATTGTATCGATCATTATTTGAAGCAGAAGTTCGGCTCCAAAACCGAGTTCGAAACGTTGCCACAGCTGCCAGTAAACACATTCCGAAAGCCACAAATCATCATTAACAGATGATAACTTTTCGATTTAAGATGCAAAATCACCTTTTCTTTGTTGTTGTTACCCCCTAGAGGGAGGCACAGTGTCCGTGGCGCAGACTGTTTGCCGATCTCCACATCTCGAGCCGTTGTTTGTCCTCCGTCTGGGCTTTCCGTCCTGATGGGCTGTTTTTTTTCCGCGATGTGCCTTGCCGGAGGAGGAATCCTCATTTGGCGAAAGAAAGCACGAGATGGCCCGTCGATGTCTGTCTGTTCTTTCGTTGCAAACTCTCCACCCGTAAGTGTCATAATAAAAAAAAACTGGCGAGTATAAACATATTTCGCATTTAAGTAAATCCTCCCCTTGGGAAGCGAACTATACTCAGCAAAAAGGGCATTCACGCACACACAACAATAACAAACCGAGACGAATCGGAGAAAAGGAGAACATAAAAACAACTCCGACGAGGACGTCCCACAGATGACATACCACAGCATCAGCAACAGCAGCGCACCAGTGGGAATATCAAAGTAGTCAAACTTTTTGCTGACTTGTACAGCTTCAACCGTCTTGTTGAACTTCGCTCCACATCTCACTCGTCCAACAACGAAAAAAAAAAACGGTTTGAAAGCTATCCATATCGTGCACGTGGTTCATCACAACCGCCATCTTCCGGTCCGGATGGGTGAAGGTTTTTCTTTTTTCACCCGAAAATCACGTTGCCCATGACTTGCGTGCGTGCGTCACAAATATTCGCGCGCGTGTGTGTGTGTGTGTGGGTTAGTTTCGCTTTTCCGCCAAAGCCTACTAAGTATGTCGCTGTCATTCGATCGTGATTACTCGCATGAAATTCCTATCCGGCTATGTCAAACAGTCAACAGGAAGAGGTGATGTGATTGTGGTGATGCCGTGACACTCGAACCGTTTTGGGACTCTCGAGAAGAAGATACATTAGCCGAAAGGATAACATTGGTGGACGAAGCGAACGAGCTATTGTTGTAGGTGACAGCTCGCCCCGGAACCACGGAAACACGTGACCCGGATTCACTGGGTTGCAGCATAGCATAGCGGCGTCAGAAAACGATTCTGACTCACGATGTGGCAATAATAATTGTCACTAATGTTGCCGCCGACTGAGAAAATTGAGCCCATATGGGGAAGATGGCGGTAGGTGTAAGGGCACACCACCCCACTAATGACTCACTGTTGCTCGTGGCGTCGTCCAAAAAGGGGGCTAATTGTTTGTTGACACCTTCTGCTCCACGAATGGCGTGGCGTACTGTTGCTTCCGGCCACATCGATAAGGCAGCAACACGGTTTTGCAAACAGTTCTTCCATCTCGGGGTGACATACTCTCCTACTATACTTCGTGCAGCACACCCGTTTTATGGATATTTAATCTTCACGTTGGACAGTAATGGAGAAGGTACTGTAAGCTGTCAATTGCGATAGTTTATGTGCCTTGGTTTTCACTAACGATTAAGAGTTTTACTGATATCTTTGTTTTTTTATAGATTCTGAGAGTTCTCCGGCATAAAGCATCTTTCCCTCTTCTTCTTGGAACTTCAACTTCGTGATGTGTTGACTGAGGAACCTATAGCTGTAGATAGGCAAGCCTTGCGTACAGGGGAATTGCATCCTGGAGGGATTTGATTCCCGGACCCCATCGTATGGAACCACCATCTCCACTACACGTCACCAGTTTCAAGTGAGCATCAACTCCGGCTAGTTAGAACCGAAGAGGGTTCCATTAAAACCCACCATCAATCGATTCCTCGAATGCACATGACATTAATTCTCCTACCCATTCGCCGTGTGCAATCGGCACTGGCAAGCGAGCACATGCACATGTTCCAATTATCACCTCGGCCGGCTTGGACGATGCTGCTGACATCATCCAGCCACTCCAGCCAATTGATTTATCGATGTGCCGCCCTGCCACCAGAACTCACCTCGGTACCGAGTCCGCTGAAGAAGCTCTCGACCTGTGCACGCTCGTAGTCGGTGATGATGCCGTTGTCCAGGCTGATGAGGTCGTGCTTGCTGTACTCGAGATCGTCAACGTCCTGCTCGTCAACGTCCTCCTGGGTGTAGCTCGAGTTGGGCGAGCTGAGCTGCTGCTTCGGTGGCTGCTGCTGAAGATGATGATGTTCGTGAGTCGCAAGAAGCGTACGGTGGTGCTGTGGCTGATGACGTTGATGGTTGTTGTGCTGATGATGATGATGATGGTGATGGTGGTGATGCTGATGATGGAGCAGGTTGGGATGGTGCAGCTGCATCGGATGTGACTGCGGGTCACTACCGTCCAGAGACCAGTCCTGCATTACCTCGCATATCTCCGAGGCCGAACCGTCCGAGCTGTCCGATTTGCTCGACGAGCTGGACGGACCACTGTGGTCACTCACTGACTCCAACCGGTGCCGCTGGAGGTGTGTCATCTGTAGCATCGGGAGAAAGAGCAAGAGAAAGGCGGTAAGAATTTTGCACACACATTACTTTACTTCACATTACTTTGGGAGATTTTGACAACAGTCGGCTCATTTCTATAACTCTTCCCGGCGGTAGTCCTAAGAGAAAGAGTCTGACCACATCAAACTACGTGCACCATTCGACAGGCCCAGTGAGGAACTGCAACAGCTTTCACTCTCCAGCCCCCAAATCGAATGAACACCGGTAAGTGTGTGTGTGTGATAGCGATAGACCACCGATAAGAGTCCACATTGCATTTTTATCACGATATGATACGCATGTGCGCAAGGGTTTGTAGGAACTGCTCGATTGAAGTACTTCCGTTTAACATGAGCCTTCATTGTAGTGATATGATGTGAACGACCCAACGTCGTATGTCGTTACTTCAAATATTATCCTATCAAAGAGCTGTGCTAATTTTGATAACAGCAACACGATAGTCAAATATTTTCTCGACAATATTTGTACATCTTATTGCATTATGGGATGAAAAGTGTGTCGCAAAAATTGCATTAAAACGAACGGAGCAACCCATTAAATCTGATGCCTCCCTTGATGACTGTGCAGCATAACCGATGTCTGCCAGGTAGCTGATAAGAAGGGAACTCCCCTTTCAACGCCAACGTCAGAATTCGCTTGGCCCGCACATGAAGCTTCATCGGGTTGTTTATGTTCAGAATTGGTCCTTCCACTGATGTGAGGTTCTATGCCTCACCGATTAGATAAAGTATTGTGTCTCACACCTTTACGCAACCCTCGTCAATGGCTTGTCACGCCGATGAAGCAAAACCTTTCTCATCGACCAGATTCTATGGGCCCGTTTTTGCAATTCTACATAGGCAAAAACGAATTTCCGTGAGGTCTTCCCGATTCGTCACTTGCTTTTATCGCGCAAAGGTGTAAATACTTTTTTGCTCCAACTGTTTATGTTTGTTAGAAGGGATTGTTTACCCTTTAAGTTTACTGTTTACTTTACCGAAAGCATAACATAAAGGGATTCAGGATTGGGTTTGTAGGCAAAAAATAACTCCATCAGCACAGCTTTAAAGAGAAGCGAGCTCCCAGTATTGCACCGTCCACAGACAAACGGTCCCAGTCCCGTCCAGTGAGTCAGAAAGAAAAACATTCGTTTTGCATCATTTCGCTGCAATGGAGAGGATCAACAGACACACACAGAAAAAACGACAACGCTGTGTCTCTGTCCGTGTTATCCTTCGCTAGAAGCGGCCAGCAGCGTATGCTGTTGATCGTGCTCCGACGTGGATGGGAAGAAATGAAATGATTAATCAACTGAAACTAGGACAAACCCATCGCGCCTCGGTGGACAAATAGTGCGGTTTTGATAGGGTTAGTTCTAAGAGGGCAGCAGCAGTGGAAAAGGACAAGGCAGGAAAAAAAACTGACAACAAAAGTGTACAACTTATCCCGTTGCCTTAAGCGTTGTTGTCATAGCATTGCATACTTTCAGCAGCTCCAGGGCGGGACAGTTTCAACCAACCAAGCCACCTTTAAACCGCACATTTTTCCTCCCGGGCACGGTGCGAGCAGCGAGTGAAGAAGCTTTCTTGCAAGAAAGCTGCCTTGGTTTTCTTGGCGCTTTTACATCATCATTTGAGTTCATAATGGTGCCCTTTTTGTTTTGTTTGGCAAACCCACCACGCAGAGTGGAGCACACAGAAGCTGCGCTTTAAAGCACGCTCGACTCTTGGTACTGCTTTTGCTGCAACGTACCCTCACGCTTCCCTGGGTCCTTTCGGGAAGCGGAATTGCTTTCACATGATGAACGATATTCATCCATCAACCGTACCATGGTTGACTACCAGCAGCAGAGCACCATCCAGTTCCAGGATGTGGTGGGGAGCAGCAGTTTTCTGTGCTCATTTTCCCAAAACCGTTCCGTTTTAATTTGAGCGACAATGTTTTTGCTGTAGCTGTGAGTTATGTGCAATTATTCTGTTCTTTGTTTTTGTTGGGTGTTAGGATTAGGATTTGAACTAGTTCCAGGGAAAAAAATAATTGCAGACACCGCCATGTTTGAATGTTCACACATTAAAAACAGATTTTTGGTTTAGTTCTTGGGAAATAAGAAAGGGCTGAGCATCTGTCATCACTACTGGCTTTGATACTTTGTACTAAAATGCTGCAGCAGATCCACAATTCATTATCCTTGGTTTCATATTATTGTTGCAGCAAAGTTATTGCTAAGCTGTTGCGAAAAAATATAATAATAGAGTCCATGCCATTGTAGTATGTTGACAGGCTAGAATCAAGGCATCTCTGAATGCATTCGTCATCATGTTAGGTGACTAGGAATTGGATGAGATCCTCAACTACAACACAGTAGAATACTAGGGCTGCATGCGGTTTTATACAGTCTTATTTGCGGATCATAAACGCTCGATAATTCTAGAAAAGTTCTGATCAACACAGATTAACAAATTTTAGTAAACAGTAGTCTGTTCCAGTTTTAGTTTACTTAACAACAAACAACAAGTTATATTTGTTTTAGTTCAACCTTGTAGTAGAGTGTTGTTTATTTGTTGAACAAACCAGTACAAATGTATTCTGTAGACCAACGTTATCTGGATGACTGCTACGTACGATAAAAAACAGCCATTAGGAAAATTAGCATAGGTTCGTAATGTATTGCCTCCTATATCAAAGCTCGATTACACATTCGAAAACCTTCATTGCAGCACATTTTGTCGCATTAAAATTAATTAAAAGTTAACGTTTAATGTCATTACATCTCGGGCTTCCTCTAGCTGTGCCACGGCTCATGGTACACATGGTTAAGCAAACGTTCATTTACATTAATTAATGGTGGGACATGTTAATTATTTTTATGAAAGACATAAGGGCCTGCATGCCGGTAGCGAGCAGGGAAGGAAGATTTTTATTAATTGCCTCAAATCTTCCCAGGCCCTTTCCTGCGCTCTCTCTCTCTCTCTCGCTCTTGGTCTCTAACGACTAATGGAGTCCATTTGTTCGTATTCCATCATGAAGGAAAATTGAATTCCAACTTTCCAACTCCTTCCCGACGGTGGTCCTCGGTATCGTCGATGGCAATAAATGGGTAACGCGATTGGCAACGATCTCGAGACTCCCGACGGGCAGGGATCATTTGTTGAACCTACGCACCACCGAAAGGGAGGATATGTCACTCTTCATGGGGAGTACATTCCTTGGACAGCACGACGCGCTGCATCAGCGAAGAAGTAGCAGTAGTTGATAATGTTAATAGCGCTTCTTGAACAGCGAGAGAGCGTGGTAATCAATCGGCAAGTGCCTGCGAGCGATTCAATGTTGCAGTCGTCGGCTGCTGTTTGCGTTTGCCGTTCCAGATTAGACTAATTCAATTGCCCATTCGTCTGCCATCGCAGCACTCGGTAGGTGGGCTCCAAGCTCACCAAGACACAGCAGGTCGTTCGGCAGAGATTTGCTTCTTCGCGTACACCCGTGCCTACACAAGTAGCGTTTGGCACAAATGGCATTTGCATACAACGGAAAAGCACACCCGGCTACGACCGCACCGACCTGGTCGGATAAAGTTCGATGAGCTGTGGCAAGTTTACTGCTAATTTACTTCCAACATTGATTGCAAACGTGACCCACGAACTGTTCGTTTGGCCAAAAATTCATGAAAGCGCACCGGGTCAACGGAGCCCAAGGAGCCGGAGGAGGAAGTGGTAGCTAGGCAACAAGGTGTGAACAAGGCACACACAGAGTGAAAGTGTCGGATAAGTTAATTAAATCAATGTCTCGAGCGTGTCTCGGGGTGGCCTATTCGGAAGGTACGATTGTTCCTCGTGACTACGGCCCGCTGTGGAATAACTTCTTTAGCAAACAGCCAAACAACGAGCAAAGGAAAGGAGGAAGAATTGTGCAAAAAAGCTGTACTCTTAGAAGGGAAGAGATGAGAACCAGCAGCAGTAAGTAAAGGCACGTTTTTCGCTCCAACCCAGCACATCCTACGCACGTTGAAGCCACTCGAAGCGGATCGTTGTGGGGATGCTGCCGGGATTTTTAAACCCGCCGACGACTGTCGTCAGCGCCGCGTGCTACCAAAAGCAACCCACCGGAAGCAAGCACACCATGCAGCGAACGGAAGCTGCATTTGGCCGGTGTCCGGTCTAGTCTAGTCTCGGTTTGTCTACGCTTCACCAGTTCAAAGTGAAAATGCAATTCAATTACGAATGGCAGACGAACGGTGCAGACGACAGAATGTGTGGCATTCGGCATGACACAAACCCCCGTGAAGGTGTGCACTTTTCTCACGTGTTCCTGTTTGGGGGCGCCATTTTTTTGTCGATCAGATGCGCTTTTTGTTCATTCTCGACGTCTATCGGGAGCGGATAACATCAATGGGAAACTTTTCCATAGAAATTGTGCAATCAACTGATAAGGTTATGGCGTTTGTTTTTATTGATGAATCTAAATTTTAAATCTCGTTAAAGAAAACTTTTAACACCGGGACATTCTAATGGAAAAAATACTTTCCACGCGATATTTCAATTAACGCTACGCTTAACCCAACTGTTTCATAAATTTAGCAGAGTTTTTTGTTGTATAAATTATACGCACAGGCACACATGCATGACCAATTAGTTCTGGAAAGGACATATTAAAAAACTGATCCATCTATCGAATCCCAAAATAGCTAATTGGGTACGAACGGAAGAGAAAAATCGGAGGGAGAAAAAATAATGCTCGATAGCGCCTGGTGGTATGCAAAACCGCAACACAAACGCATAATAGGATTGAGTGCTGGATTATGGGGAGATTTAAAAACACACACACACACACACACAGCACTAAATCTCACTGATGTATATCTGCACGTAACGCGGGTTTTGAATGATACCGCCGATCCATCAAGCGGCAATATTTTAAATCCTGGCGTCCATATGCACGGTGTAGCAAAAATCACATCACACGCCATAAATGCCGATGACAGCGCGGATTATAAGCTTCTGCATGTTCTGCTCTCGGTTTCGGTCGGCGTGCTTCATCCGATCGATTGCATTTAGTAGTTGTGTGCTCTTCACATTCGCAACCGAAGTGGCTCTTCCGTCACTGTACTGTACCGAGCTGCCTGGTATGCACATTCCGGGATGAAGTTGCCACGTACGAATTTAACTCCGACAGCGCAGCATCCTCGAGTGGGTACGATGCAATTTTTGAAGTGTCGTCTATTAGTCACGTACGCTAACGTTCTATTCACTTTCTGCGCCATTTTCTTCCACCGACCAAGAGGGTACCTCTGGAGCGCACCCTGACGACTTGAGTTAGTCCACTCTCCCGTAGGAGCAGGAAAGCGATAGTCGTGTGCAACATTCGCGCCTTCAAATAGGTTTATTAAGATGCAATGCTCGTTGAAGTTGTGGAAGCGAAGAAAACTACGTGGGATGTCGGAGTTTACAAATTAAAATCATTTTCCGGACGAGATGGTCCACCCGGTACCGCACTTCAAAGCATCATTACCAAAATCTAACTGAGTATGTAACGAAGATGCGCCGACTTCACCGTAAAACCCCCCCACGGGTAGATAAAGTTTAGGCGTTAGGCTTCTTGGTGTTTCGGAAACTTAAGTCACACCTCGAGTGCAAACTCATGTTGTCGCTTCTTCTTGTGGCCGTTACGTAAAGTGGCGAAGGACTGTTTGAAGATTGGCCTGGCACAAAAAGGGCAACTTCGCTTGGCTACAGTCACCATCGTCACCAAACCAACCAGGAAGAAGCCCTATCGGAATGGCAGCAACACATTTTGGGGACCGTTCGGGAAAGAAAGCTGTCGTGCGGAACCAGAGCCACCAGCAAAGAGCAACTTTTCGAACGCTTCAATGCGACCGAAGACTTGCAAATCATCGTCGCGAATTTTTGCTGCTGGTGCTTTTCTTTCAGCGCAGGCACTCCTTGTTCGTGACATTTAAGGTTTTGTTCCTCGGGCGAGAAGATTTCGCCCGGAGTTTGATTGATGTTTAAACACACTTCAAGTTGTAAGCGCTGTACCACACCGAATCTTACCGCACCGTGTGAAACGAAGTGAATCCACATTCAAATCGAAAATGGAGAAATCAACGCCCCAAAAATCAACCATATGCATACGCAACTGACTGGCGTACATCGAATCACAAGACATCGATTTAATTTTACAACCACAAAACGAGAGAAGAAGTAGGAAACGAACTGACAACGACCAATACCGCCCGAGGGCTACAGGCTTTGGGCGTGGGGAGGGCCCAAAATTAATAACGATAAAATATGGTTACCTTGGGGAAACCACGGGGACGCAATTACGTTGGACCACTTTCATGTCACCGCAATAAGGCAATAAGCTCGGCTCGGTGGCGTTGCAGCACCGTACATGCTGTCACGTAGTTTTCTTCTCATCGTCGTCTTCTGTTGCCTTCTGAACACCTTGCGAAACACCGAACGAATCCATTCGCCTGACTCCTTGAAGCAGCCAGCGGAGTTGCCAAAGTCTTATCTGGCGCGTAGGAACAGCGTGACACTTGCTGGGATAAGATCGAACATCGATGGAACGCCCGGTTTCGTCGGGAGGATTAAAACAGGGCAAACAGTCGCGAGCGCAAACAAACTGTAATAGAAGTGTAATTAAATTTATGCGCTCCAGCGTAGTTGAAGTTTAATGCAGTTAATTTCAGCGTATCTCCTCCCATCTCGACTGGGAAGAAAGCGGAAAAGAAGAAGCACGAAACTTCTCTCCCCCGGTAGCGCCTTCAGTGCGAGGACACCTCACGATAAGGCTCGGTGTACTGAAATGTAATTAGCACACTTTATCCTCTCCAACAGGGCCTCACCGGGTTGGAAGTTGAGCAGCAGGAGGTGAACGGACTGGAACACCCGACTTCGTCTCACTTACAAGACACAAAAGCACTGCGGGGACAAGTTGGGTTTGTTGTACATACCGGGTGATTCAACAAACGGTGTGTGTTCTATTCGGAGAAAAAGGTTCGCTTTTTGTACGTTCAGATTTACGAAACCGGCGAGAAGAATGAAAAATTATGGCCACTTGGCAAACAACACCAGTTATGGTTTGGCGGATCGTTGTTTGACGTCGTATAATTGGCCATCACAGGCACGTGCTAGAAACAAAAGGCAATTGAAATGAATTGCATATGCACAAGGCGTGCACTGGAATGAGATGGCTGTTGCATTTGATTATGGAATCCTGATAAATAGTCTTCTTTATCTTGGCCATGTTGGTACGCCGTACTTGACAACCCGATTTGACCATCGTCAACAGAAATCTGATCCACATGCACACATCATAGTCAAAGATGATCCCTAGCAGCTCAGGAGTCTATCAGAACCTGATGTATCATTTTTGGTGGAGTCATCTTGATAGTTAAAGTTTGTGGAGCTCTTAGTAGTCACGATTCTTCACGAAGTAACGATCGTGCGAATATACCAGAACTCCTCTACTACCTCCTGAACTTCCACGTCAACCGAATACTCTGAGTCTCAGGTGAGTTCTAGATCATGGTCTGAGGTATGGTCTTTGTCTGTCAGCATTGAAGTAGCTTTGAACAAAATCTGTAGTAATGGTGCAATTTTGTGGAAGTTGTGTTGGGATAGAATCTTGCAGGAAGTAACATTCCTAACAAATTCCAAAGCGTCATCTAGAAAAATTTAGTAAGCAAATCGGATATGCGTTAATCGAAACATGCCAATTCCATTTTCCGAATGTTCATACAATTTCTATTTTTGGTCTAGATGACCAGCTACTTTCTAAATCCGGCTGTTGCAGCCAACTGTCTGGTGGATATCGATTCACGGTGGCTAAGCTTCTAATCACTCATCAACCAACATCGTCATGGCATCGAAGTATGCTGCACAAGAATAGCTACCGTCCATTTTCGGGTTCGCATACACACTCGCTATCGCCGGCTCGGGCAGCCGATACATCCCAAAGCGATTCCCGATAATGGACGCTAATGGAAAAGATACTTCGTTCGTGAATAATTCTTGTATCACATTAGCATTGATTGATGTCTGCCCAGCTCCCTCGCGTATTTCCATCCACGGAGCTATACTGGACCATGACTTGCTCCAACGACTGTCCAGTATGCACACCCAAAACAAAAAAAAAAGAGCCACATCGCATAAATCATGTCAAGGCTCTGACCAGCCATGTCCATCTCCTTATCACAACGATACCGGTGAGTTGGAGCTCCATTTTCGCCCGACAGACGCCGGTTTCCAAACCCGGACCGGGAACTTCAAACTCGTAAACGTGAAGCTGACATATTTTGTGGTTCTAATTTACCCCGATTTCCGGCGGAGACAAACCGTTGGGATCCGACGTTCTATATTCGAGGCTACCTAGTAGTACCTCGGCTGCACTCTGTCGACATGCAAGTCGACCGCAAAAACAACACACAGTTGACACAGTTCCCAAGTGCTCCCGGGAGAGGGAGCCCGGACAGAAACCGGAGCAATAAATAGCAAACAATGCAACGAACGCCACTTCCAGAACGGCGAACCCCGGTGAGCTCTGGTAGGGTGCAACCTTGTCAGACAGCGTCTATTTCCGGGGACCGAAAACAGGGGTAGTAGGCTGCACTTTTCTTAGCTCCAGCCGGCATAGTACCGGTGTGTCTGGTGCTGACCTGACCGACTTCTAGCTCCGGTCCGTGTGTGTGTGTGTGTGTGTCTGTGCGTTATAAAAAACTCGAAACTCCTAGGGTGGGAGTTCCGATAAATTAGCATATAATAAAGCATTTTGCCGAACGAGCCACAGCCAACTGAGGTTCCCTCGGCGGTTATTACGCTTGCCGGCCCTGGTGCGTGCATGCGGTGCGTGATGCTGCCCTTGGACGATCCGATACCGGAAGCAGGTCAAGCATTGCCCACCCCCAACACTCGCTTCTCTCCCTCGACTCACCGGTCCCTCGGGTCAGATAAGGTGTGGTTTACTGTGACCGAGGAAAGAAAGTATACTTTTCCCCTCCACAACGTCGCTGTGAGAAGGTTCTATTTTGCTTTATTGTAGTGGGCAAACTCTCCGGCGCGTTTTATGCTGAACCGACCATTTTCCACAGCATGACCGAGTTATCCAGCCCACCCCACACCATCATGCAGTTATCACATATCATGGAAATTTATGCTCATGAATAATTTCACCTAAAAGACCCAACCCCAGCGCTCCCAGCAATAGTAGGGTGGTTTGTTTGCTTTATGAAGTGTGTCTTGTGTGCTGCTGCATTTGCGGGGTGCTGCACTCGAGGTTGCAGTGTGGTCGAGTGAAACGCTGTATGTGAGGGTGAATTCCGACACACTGTTTGGTTAGACTTTTTCTTGTCAGTATTTTTATGGCTATTACCCTTCACATCCGGCCAGGGAAAATGTCAACCATCCAACCCGATTGGCTTGTCCAGGGGGAAACCAGCACCGGGAAGCATCGATGTGTAAGAAGAGCTGTCGGAAATGTTTATGGAAAGCAGCATTTTCGGGCAGGAAAACGAGCAACGTATGGCCGGTGGCAGGATTTACGTTTATTATCGTTATTAGCCCTTGCTGTGTGACGTTGTGTTGTATGAAGCTTTCTGGTGCTTGAGGCTTGGGAATGTTTTATAAGCTTGGATGACCACCAGGCTCAGTGGAGATTGTTTTAGAGCGGCAGTACTTCATAAAGTCAATTTATGGAATATTGCTTAAAAATACAGACTGCTTGAGGTTAGTTTAGATTGCTTCAGAATTTCACTTCTCAGTTACTGAGCTAGCTCTCTTCTCTCATTCCCTAAAGCTCATCGTGTACCACCGTTTCTAATGCAATTACACACTGCTGTCAGCTGTCATCGTAATCGGGCACTAAAGTCAACCCTCGCCGTGAAAGTATTCTTGGTGTTACGATACGACGTAAAGCTATGCAAAGACGGGCTTAACCGCTCACACCGAAGCTCAAAGGGCATCTACGGTGTCGGCAGCATGACACGCTTGTTTGTCTTGGCTAATGATAAAAGTTGCTCCCGTGCAAGACACGGGAGACACCACGGCACGGTGAATCTTTCAATTCGGATCTACACTCCCTTCGCCATTAAGCGAAAGCAACCATGAAGAAGGAATGTAGCCAATTCCGGTCGAATGAGCTTTACCGAAAATCCACTGACCGAGGAAAACCCTTAGCCGGTGGCATCAGCAGCAGACTGGAAACTACGACTACACTGTGCCACAAGATATTAAACCAGGAAGTGTGCAACCGTCGTGACGCCCTATCTAGACCGGGCCCGTTCTAAGGCCACCACCACCGAAGAAGGTTCGTACTATCATCGGGTAATGAGTGCCACATGAAAGCGTAATGCGTGGTGCTTGGGAGAACGCTTGCTTCACTCCCAACAAATGACCAGCCGAGCGTTAGTGGTTGTGTCATTCGGTACTGCTTCCTAGGAACGGTCCAGGGAAA
This sequence comes from Anopheles stephensi, assembly GCF_013141755.1. Classification (NCBI taxonomy): domain Eukaryota; kingdom Metazoa; phylum Arthropoda; class Insecta; order Diptera; family Culicidae; genus Anopheles; species Anopheles stephensi. The sequence continues at coordinate 85,695,704 of NC_050203.1, read as the reverse complement.
GCATGAACTGGAATGTGTAATAACCTTCCCTTCGTCCTAAGGTCCTTGGGTAAATATCGTAAATTAATGCACCAATTGGATAACACCGGTGTAGAATCAGTGCCCGGGTTCGGAGCTTGGTTCGGAGATTATGACTTCGGTCCATTAATGAACTCCTGGGGACGTTCCCTGTCGTACGAGTCACAGGATGTACCGAGCAGAATTGTTCTCACACACCAGGGCCAAAGTTTTCCACACTTCCGTACGGTGAGATTGCGGACCGATGACCGATAAGAACGTCACCTTGTTTGCGCAAGTGTGCTACACGTATGCGGCATTCACTGCGTATGCTAATATTTGCTGCGAAGTGGGCTTGTTTCGAAAGGCTCGACATTCGGTATCGGTGGTGAATAATTTAATGGCCGGAGGTTTTCGGTTCAACCAACCCTTACCGGGTTTGTTTTCTAATTGATTGTTCCATCCTCTGTGTGGGGGAAGTTTTAATAGCTTTGTTTGTGTTGCACCGAGTTTATGTTTACACGGTGAAGAGTTTCTTATACCGAGCCTAGAACTACATTATCAGACAATTCATGAGGTTTAAATATTCATTTTTAAACTTTGCTGGAGGAAAATCAATTCTTTTATATTGGTGGAGTTTTAAAGGAGGATGTACTATTTTCGTTCCATTAGTCTCACAAGCGCTTGTCAATTTTCGGCATTAATATCCTCAAGAACATCGATATGTCCAAGAGAAAAATAGATGCAAGGTACTTTATCTAGAAAATAATGGGACACTTTAATAAAGGTATAGGTTACTGATGTGAAAAGGTCTCTGACTGACTGAAAATCCTTCAATGTGTCCGAAACTCATGATAAAACTACTCATAAGCTGGGAGGCTCTCAACGAAGTTTCAACTTCTTTTAAGTCTAAAGAATATTGATCTTGGAACCTGATTTTCTAGATTTACCTATTAAATTTCCTGATTATTACGAATTCAGGGATATCCTCTGAGCCTCCATTAAAGATTGTCAACAGAATAGCAAAAGTTTCTTTCTCAATCCTCAATATTCATGTGTTTAAATTAGTTTGAAATAGTTCACAGTTGCCTCAAAAGCTGAGCTCCGATAAAATCATTGTACTGGAAAATTGCGTTATTCTAGCGGAAAATGGCCTATTTCGGTGCGTTGTCAGTTTACCGAAGTACATATACTCCTGCGCTGCTATAAACCGGTGCTATAAATAGTGCTTTAGAGCAAAGCTGTATTTAGTATTGGTTCCCAATTTGCAAACGCACATTCCTGCCATCCAAATTGGCAAACGGAAGCAAAAGCATTCGATTTACGTAAGCCCTCTAATCTATGTATGTATCCGGAAGCGCCAACACCAACCACCGTTCCCTAGCACGAGTTGGCCCACTCATACTCCAATCCCTTACATCATCGTCAACGGGTTTTCGATCGGAGGTTCGTGCACGGTTTGGTGCACGGTATAAATATTTCTATCGTAACCGGCCAAAACCCGATAGCAGACACTTTTTGGGTACCTCCAAAAATTCCACACCCGAAAGAAAATAAAAAACCTGTTTTTGCTTCTCCCTCGGGAAAAATAGGGGAGAGTTGGCTGTGTGTGAAAATTGAATAATCCTCGACGGGTTTTTTTTGTGTGCTTCCACTGCTGTTTCCGATTGGAATCGGATCTTCCGTCACAAGAAATAGATGAAATAGAAAAAAACCGAGGCTTTATGCATATTCACTTCTCACTCATCTTCACCAGAAGATTGGGACAAAAGGGAGTTTCGGGTGTGTGGCATTTTGGGCATGATTACAAAATTATTTAACAGAAAAGCCTAGACGCTCCGATAGGCTCACTCTCGCTTATCGGAAGCGGACGATCGGAAATGGTAATGTCCAAGAGCCGAGCCGAAGCATTAAGTATGTTGTTCGAGGGGTCGAGGTTTTGAAACGAAAGCGAAAGGTTCACCGAATAGACGTGTTTGACGTAACAAGTGGATAGCGCAGAGTGATCCCAAAGGGAGGTGACATCGATAGAGTTTTTCCTCCCAAAAAATATTATTACCTAAGGTCGTTTTCTTCCACACGTGATTTCCGTGAAACCCCTATAAAAATGGTCACGTACGATCGATTTTAATCGTGGCGGGACGTGTTGATACTGGAAATTGATAGGGATAACTGATGATTGAGTAATCTTAGGGTCGTCCAGTCGGGCAGAGACCGGTCAGGGCAAATCTTTTTTGTCGTAAGAGGTTGGATTGAAGGGCATAACCCTCCTCTGAGGGAATATTGAAGACGTAGGACGATTGACCAAACGGTGTGCTAACAAATCTTTCGATGGATTTTATTGCCTTCAATCAGGGAGGCCCGCTGGGAACGACAGTCCGAGACCGAGCCTGAGTAAGGGAGAAAGTTCGGGTTCGGGGAATTTCTTTAAACGCACCTGTGTGCTCCGTCTGCATTCCTACCAATTTCGATTCCCATCCACCAGCCGTCAGTAGGCTTTCGCATTCGGAGACCCGCGGAATGTGAACGAGGAATCTGGCGAATTCTTGCAAAAATACGATTTTCACGGTGAAGGGTCAACCCACGGTGGAATTCTGTTAACTGGATCAGCCACCGCAAATTAACATTGTTTCCGAAGTCTGCGTCCGTCTCTTGGGGAGCGGAAAAATTCCAGTAAAAGCCTCCCGACCGAATCGGACTCGGCTCGGACACTTTCCCTCCAGCAAAGCGTCATAAACTTTTCTTCCCGCGTACCAATTTCCACGCTAACTGCGTCAACCGATTCGTGGCAGAGCAGAGGGTAGAGTACTATGGCTTCTTCTGTTCCCCCGGTCAGGTGTGGCGTCGTTAAGGGGTTTTTTTTTTGTTAATAGTCGGAAAATTGGGATGCTCGTGCTGACGAGGAAGAGGAGAAATAAATCCGTTTGATTATACCCGCTGGTGTTGGAGAGCTGGGGAAGCGGAATTGAATTCGGTGGGCTTTTTGGTGAGTGCTCCAGAAGTTGAAGGCCACCGCTTCGTCGATTCTAGGCCAGTAGGCTTTGCAGTTTTGTGGTTTCTTGCAGTTGAAAACGGAGGTTTTCTGGGCGGGAAATGAATTTCCCGAGTACCTTTTATCGATGATACCGTACGCAAAATAATATTGCCACAAAAAACAGCTTTTATTACATCAAACAAAACTAGATCAAATACGGGTTATGCTATAATTATAGGACACGGTTGACTTCGCGCCAGAGAAAAATTAATTATCTAAAACGCTCCACAATGCTGCTGCTGCTGCAAAAAAAACTTTTACTCTGCCTAATCCCAACCTCGACGTTGAGGTGCCTCTCTAATAACAGTAAAAGCTTTTGTGGTAGCTAAAGATACACCTGGCCGAAACTGAATAGCGCTTCTGAACATCCTATCTTTCCGTCCGAAAAAGCGCATAGCTCTCTCTGTGCCCCGGTAAGATTTTCCTTTTAATCCAGTCGATTTTTCTTTTGCTTTTCTTTTCTTCACAATTTTCAGTTACTCTAGAACAAAGGCAAATTCTGCGACCAGCCCCGAAACTGTGCGTAATAATGCGGAGCAAAATCATAACCCAAGAACCCTCGCTGGCTGGCGCGAACCCATCGGATAATGAAGAAGAAAGGTACGCTTAGTTTTAATTCCCCTGTTTATCCATCGCCAGTGGGGAATGGGCCAACCTTACATTTTTCCGTATGTGCTGTGTTGTGTTGGTTACTCTCGATGCGGCAACCACAATCCGGCGGGCCGACTAAAATCTCGTGTAATTAGAAGAGAGAGGTAATTAATTAGTTGTGCCTTCTTTTTTGCTTCTAAGCGCCTCGGCAGCAAAGCAGCCAGGAAACAGGTGGTCAGATTGTGGTGCTATTTTTCTCTTTCCCGGTCGAGGAAAATCGAGGGAAAAGTTTTTCCCGAAGCTCCGAAAAAGCCGATGCCTTCCAACAAGCATCGATGCTTACTCACTCGTACGTTCCATACCGCAATGTGAAGTATTTTTAGGTGTCGGCCTTGAACAACGACGAGACGAGCCGAGTCGAGCCACTGTTCCGTTTTTAATGGCCACAGCACCGGTACGCCGTGCTTAATTAGATAGAATGATCCATAAAAGGTTTCTGTGTGCGGATTGAATTGGCAGACGCGTGAAAAACTAAAATGGACAGGCCATAAATCGATCTCGGTGCAGTGGGACAGTGCTCACCTCATTCAAGAGGAAGAGGAAGCTCTCGTTTTCCGGGTATGGTTTTATTTCAGAAGCATATCAAAAGGCAAGCCATACTCTCGGGTCATTGCAGCATGACTTTGAACGGTCAATTTGGATTTGGAGCTCTAATTACTGTTTATAATCCATGATCGAAGCTTCTACGATGCCCGGTTGGTGGAAGAGAAGAGTTATTAAGAAGAATCGCGGATGACTTCTCTCGACAAACCGTTACAACAAAACTGGAGTCAAGTGGTATATTAACTCCAAATTTGAGGTCCAACTGTTGGAAAACGTCATTCTATAGATGACTCCCTCTGCTAAATCGCTGGAACCTATTACCCAACTCAATGCTCTGATAAGGACCTGCAAAAAACTACACTTCTTATGCTCAACAAGACTTCATGGCTATCTTCATTGCCTAGGAATGACATCATATGAGCATGAGAACTAAGTCTGAATAGACTGTATTTACGCTCAAGGTAGGCTTTGCCAATGTATCTTCAACAAAGCTCTACAGAATTTGCCTTCAAAACGCTTTGCTACTAGACCTCTGTGTTTGTCTTCAAAGTCGTATGAAATACGTCATATAACACCTGTTATGTCGAGAATCTTGGGCACAGTTTCTAGTGCAATTCTGGAGTCCGAAACACCTGTTGGGGTTGGAGAAAAAGCTTAAAGAATGTTGATCAAAATAGTATATGATTCCTTCTACACCGGCTAACAGATTTAATATGCCAGGTGATGTTGATCAGTAAATTCTTGTTGAGGACAAATAGACGAACTTGATGCACCTCGTAATTTTCACGAAGTATTTTTTTATCGGATCTTCTAGCAGTGCCAATGAAGTTGTACGTTATATCATCATTTGTGTGTCATAGTATGATTAGTACACCACTTTATAGCCTAAGCCTTTGTTAGCCTTATTTTTCGCTAGAGGACTCAAATAATGCAGACAACAGTTGCCATATACACTGCCTGAAGCAACATCCTCGTCTACAACTGTCGAAAGTTTCGATTCGATTGCTCACCTTCAACCCCCTGTCGAACGCTCAACCTCGAACTCACTGAGGTATCAACATGTTGCCGTTGTGTACAAAAAAAAAACAACTGGAGTATCAAACTAAACACAGAACGTTCGGTTGCCTATCTTCCATCGGTGACCTCCAACACAGTTTTATACGACCACCGTAAACCCGAAAGTAGGATCAGTTTCCAATCGACAAACAAGCAAGCAAGAAGGCTCTCTACCTCAGCCAGAACATAGCAGCTAGTCTGTGGCAAGTTGTTTATGTTTTTTTTTTCGTGGTTCTGTAGGTTCTGCTTTTGGTAACCATAAACCATGTTTTGCTGTGCTCAACCACTTTTCAGCGCTTTCCATCCATCCACCGTTTGCCCTTTTTTTGTTCGCAAACTTCAAGAGCAACTGTAGCAATGGAATGGAAAAGCGCTTCCGTCGACTTGAAAAAAAAAACTTTGTGCAAAACTTATAGCGTTCGATATGCAACCCGCGAAAGGGTGGAAGGTTTTTCGCGACCCAATGCGCGTAATGCGTTACTAGCAATTGCTAACACCAAACGCGGTATGAAAAGGGAGAACATCCTTCGGTCAGACGTGGACAAACACACATATGAAAGCACAGAAGGCCCAAGTGTGGTAATGGATTTTATGCAAGAAGGAGCTCACTTGACGGATTGGGAAGCAAGTGCAGCAGCATAATGCACCCATTGTTTCGGTTCATTCCTTCACCAGGCAGCCGGTCGAACGTAAGCATTTTCCCATTGTTGTTACAATGTGTGTGCAATTTATGTGTATGATCGGTGTGCCTTTTTCCACTACCTCACTCACATGAGTCTCGTTCTGTGCGGCGAGTTTAAAATCGTTTAACCACCGGCCGAGGGTGTACTGCAAACGATTCAACTTGTACCTAACCTCACTTCGAGTATCAATTGAGTAGCAGAAATATGCCATACGCCAAAGTACGCGGATGTTGCTGGATGTTGGAATTGATGGAGGAAAACTGCGTTGCATACAAGCTGGCAGTATGTGGTCTTTCTCGCGCTAGCTGATGATCATAACCATTACGGCTGCAGGCATCAGCGACGGCCAAGAGTACCGGGGATCCAATAAAATACAAAAATAGCACACTGTGCGGATCGTGAGAATAATCATGCTCGTTACTCGTTGGATGCAGCAAAGCCAAAAAAAAAGGCAGGAGATAAAACGAAGAACGCCGGTTTTTAAAAACTCATTCCCGTTTCTTTCTTGAATCCCGAGCTGAATTATATGAAACATTAGAACTCGACAACGGGGAAAAAACAAAGCCCCGCACGCGTAAATGAGCAGAGAAGCAAAAGCAAAAATTGGATCGCAATTACTCGCTTGGGGAAGAACTCCGGCCCGACCGATAGATACAAACCAGAACTATGTAAAGCAGATGGTTGTGGAGGTTAGAGTGTTGAAGATAAAAAAAAACCCCCTTAAGACTCAGCCAACCAGCAGCTGTTACGGTTTTAATTTCTTTTGCTTACTGAAATTTAGCACACTCTGCACACGTCATTGCTTTACTCTACTGCCGCAGCTGGATGCAGGCATGTGCATTGTTCACCAGCATGGAAACGGTGCGTTTCACACGATGCAACGGTGAGATGTCTTTATGCGCGTCCCCATGCTCCCGGTGCACCATCATCATCACATCGCAGAACCGTGCAAATGTGCGAATTATGCTGCATTAGTGAGCATTAATCACAAACTAACTCACACATGTACGCCATACCGGTGTTTGTGTGTGTGGCCCTCTGACCCGGATACAGACAGTGGCTAGATAAGGCTGAAAGGGAGAGGGGGAGTGAAAATCCCCCCCCCCCCCCAACCCCCCATGGACACACACATGTTGTGGAGAAGGGTTCATTGAATCATACGTGCATTGTCGTGATGATGAAACGATGCCTTTTCTCATCATCGGTGTCTGCCATCATCGGTGTGCATTCAATCGATTTGAACGGCGTCTGTTGTCGCACAGCGTTAGGGGAAGGAAGGGGAGCTTTGCTGCGAGGGAAGCGCTGTGAAAGCGTTATGCTTTACATCGTGCTAAAACATGACACTCAATTTTGTCCCAGGGGCCAGTGGGACATCGAAAACATGCATACGTCTGTCAACCAGAGCGCGTTGGAAGTTTTCAGTTCAGAGGTTTTCCTTTTTTTCATCCTCCAAAAATCCACGATATATTGTCATCAGCATCCAGGGCAGTGCAGTGTTTTGTGAGGCCATTGCGTCAGTGTGTCTGTAAGCCTTCTTGAACTACATGGCCTGCTCTCAGATTTGTCTGTTTTGTAATGGTCTGCATGTGGTGAAGGATGCTCAAAACTAGGCCAGAGAGAATTGTATTTATTTATATGACCTACCCTGGTGGATACTTCTGGCAAAATAATTTGACCATCTCTAGCTACTGTAATAGCGATTCCACTAGAGGGCGCTTTGGGAGCTAGGAACATCAGGAGCTCTGAATAATGTTTTTTGAGATGCCAAGAGCTTACTAGACACAATAAACTGCATTGTGAGACTCACTGAAAGACTTACGCAAGCAAAAAATGTGACATTTATGTTGTTGGTGTACTTATTCTAACCTTAAGTATCCTAGTAGTATCGCGAGATTCCGCTAGAGGTCGCGTTAAGAGTAAAGTACAAATACAAGAGACTCAATTCAATATTACCCCTGGGATCGACTTTATCCAAAATATGACCACTAACAAAGTAATTTATAGCTACATTGAAACTATTATATGCCTTATAATGATATAAAATATCTCTCCATACGCCATTGCCACACACCATACAATTGATAGTTGAAAAATGAATCCTCACTCACAACACACGCATTGAAACATTATTAACACGCACATTAACGCACCACACTATCACCCCGCGTGAAGACGGAAATGGCACGATCGTTAATAAAATGATCATAAAAACGTGCCATTTTACGGGCACGGACATAAAAACATAATAAGACACATCTCGCCTGTACATACTAGCCGGCAAACGTGACATTAATTACGCCACTCGGATATTCCACGCAGCCTGGAGTTTGAAACGGGACAGAAACTCGGTGCTGGGCAATAATTTTAATCTACTTATTGACGGTATTGTTCCCTCACATTTTACTTTTATTCCTTCCCGTGCGAATACTTCAAGCGGAAACACACAACTTACTGTTGAAATGAATCGTTTAATGCAAAACGGTTCGATGTTCGAATTACGCTTGATTTAATTAAACTCTTTCGCACTGGCGGTTGTGTGTTGGAATGGTTATTGGATAAATATTTCGCCCCGATCGGATTACATCGCGAAAGTAATACATTCATCAAGCGCGTAACACGGCTTCGATCGAGATACAATCGAGGGTTTTGTTTTTGTTGTAGTACGCGTGTTTAAACAAACGGAACTGCACTGCACCCGAGAACTGTACGCCCTTTTGCATATGTTTACACGACTCCCACGCCAGGGCACGCTCGCCTACCGGAAGGCGCTGAAACTTGACGCCTGGCGTAAACATTTCATCGAGATCCCGGTTCTCGGTCTGCTTTTTGTTTCGTTTCGGTTGGCACGGGTTTTTGTTTAGCCGCAGCGAAAACGAACTGCAATCAATCGATGGGATCAATCAGCATTACCGACCAACTCCCGTCGTTCTCAACGGTGCATTAAGGAAAATAAATTCTCCAAACGAACCTCGGAGACTGGAAACGGGTTGACGCTGGAAACACATTTGCCTGATGAATTTTTACGCCAGTTTTGATCATCTCTTTGTCTCCAGCAATCGCCGAGGAATCAGTGATAGCTTAGGTAACAGGAGAACACTCTGTAAATTAAGTTCTTCTGCTTTTCTTTCATTCTTTTCATGGTAATCAGCGCCAGCAGCACGGCCATTCCCACCATCACGGTTGGATGGCCAGCGCACGCTTAATGTTCATCATTATGCATTAGAGCATAATTTCCATATGTGTGTGCTCATTTTCTCTCCCCAACGATCACAGCGCCAGCATCCGTCCCAGCCCAAGGAAACGTACATCAAACAAAAAACTGAACAGTAGAATGCAAATCGGAAAACCATTGAAACGTCTTCGAATCTAACCGATCGTAAATTTGCGCCTCCAACCTCGCTCAAAACCCTTTCTCGCACACGGTGGGATATCGTTTAGAGCTTTGCGGCATTGTCTTCGGGGCTGACCTGGATGTGGATGTACGGACCGAAAAGACAAGCCTCCGAGCCACACACGGAGACATGGAGATTTTGCCATTGCCACCGTATGAAAATTGTGAAAATTGTGATAAATGCTCACCGTGTCCATCAATCTTGCCGGCTGCATGTAGGGAAACGTGCTTCTCGGGGCCAAGCTCTGTCCCCAATCCGCTCGATTGGTTGCCACGGTTGTCGTTCGGTGTCATCTCGGTGTACATTGGTTTTAGAAAGCGTACGTGTCAGGCGACACCGGCCAATAGTTCATGACCATCGGTTCGGGCGGATGTCCGTTTTTTTTTTTTTTTGGGGGACTGCAATTGCATCTGGCGTTGCAGCTGAGGCACTCGTTTGGCAGATGCGTTCGAGCAAATGATTTACTAGAGATCGTCAGCCGAAAGCCGAATGTGAAAGGGGCCGTTTTGGGCGTACAATTTTGAGTTCCATTCAAAGGTAATCGATAAGTGCAAACTTTTCATTTAAGATTGAGGGTTTTTTTGTTTTTAAAAGGCTAGATTAAACTCTTCATCAGGTGGGAGTTCCTGGAAAAAAAGGATCATCAGCATATGGCCGACTAGAGTTAGGTAAATCTACACGATTCAATGAGCTCTGTTGGAGTCCTAGTCCTGGGCCTACCTGCTCAAGGTTTTGAAGAAGCTATTACCTACTCTCAAGGTTTGATGCTTCTTCAAACTACATCGCTTTGAACATTCGACCCTAAAAGTTTCGAATTTCGGAATCCATCTTCTGTCAATCAATTCTGATAACAACACAAGGACCCAAGAGCAGCGGTAGGTTCAATTAGAGATACTTCTTAGATCTTTGTCGTGACTGCTTCATCAGCTATTGTGATATTCCACTAAACAATTTTGCTTCACCCTCTCGCGTCTAAAGAAAATTAAAATAATTATAGTTTGTGGAATCATATGACACTTTCATTTGCGATCTCCCCAACTCGAACCAAAGCCGCTTGTTTACCAAATCGCTGCACTGACGTTGATCTCTTCAGCTTATCACACTTCACGCTCATTGCAGCGCATGCAAAAACACGAAGACAAAAAGTGTGCCAGAGATGTGATACGTCCGCTGGTTTAAATGCTGCAAATTAGCAACCACTCCACAGCCGAGGGTGAAAGACGATCGCAAAACGCGTCAAACAAAAACCCGCGACTCTCAAACCTGGGCCGCTGCACACGTGATGACGGTCGATTAACGCCTCGCTGGTCGTGTTGATTTGCGCAGTGTACAGCCCGGGCGAAAAAGGTACCTCGTGCGTAACCGCGAAGTCCTCCACTAAAGCAACAATTTGGGCTGGAAATAAGAAACGGTGACGAACGTCAGCAACATCCCCTGCTGGAAGATGTTTTCACGTGTGTGCTGTGGTTGATAGAGACATGGATCCGAGAAGTTGGTAAAACAAACATCTAATTGCAACAATTACCCGGTTTCCCTTTTTTTTGTTGAAACATAAGGAGGGTTTTTCGTACATAAAAACTTCAAGTGCAAGTGGCAAATGTTTTTGTCTTCACGGTCAGTCACGCGTAGCACACGTTTATTTTTGGGGAGACCTGTCACTCGTTTTTTCTTGCCACAGTAATTTACCCACTACCAAACCACACACGAGTGACTACATTTGAGGTTTATTATGTGACACTGTGAGGGACACATCACAATTTGACAAGGCCTCCAATGCCGTTGTCGGTTCCGGTTCGAGCAAAATCCAGAAAACAAAGCTGCATTCCTGCTAGACACCGTAATGGCGGTGAGTGATTTGAAAGATCACATCAATCGAACCGGCATACTGCAGTGCGGTCCACAGGCTATTTCTTTTTTCCGCCCCGTCTTTTAGTACGTGCTGTCGACACCTGAGAGGCCACATGTCGTCCCCCCTCTGAACGGCGCATTGCAATCACATTAAAAGCAAACCACATCACACCTACCTAGGACACACCGGAAGGATTCCACCACGATGACGATTGATTCGATTTCAATTAAGAGCACGTTCCACGTGCGTGAAGTGAAGAACCATGTTCGGGCGGAGAATCCAGCTGGAGTCCCGGGGAAATTTATGCAAACATTTTCAGCGCTACAATAATCAATGTATTTATAGCGTCCGATGCAATGTAGCAGTAGAGGATGCAATTCCATTAGCATAATTAATACCGGAGCTATATCGGGTGTGCGAGAGCCTGGTGTCATGTTCGCCGGCCCGAGGCTGCTGCTGTTTGTTTGACCAACCGCGAAAAATCAACATTTTAGCACATTGCACACACATCGGATCACGCCCAAAACGGTGGGGATGATCTCGCCTAGGCTCGAGGCGCCATTTTCCCGCTCCTTCGATGCGCGTGTCTATCTGAATGCGCAGCTAAAGTGAGTGTTTTCAATTACTTCCAATTGACTTACGGTGTAATTTCGCTCCGTGTGTAATCAACAAAAGCTCGCGCGAGCCTCGCCTGTTGTCGGCTGCTGTGTAAATCAATTGATGATCGTTATTTATCATTTAAATTAGCTTGGTCGAGTGGGTTCATCGTCGAAGCTTCAGCGGACAGAACACTAATGGTGGCGGTTATTATTCCGGTTCCGGTCAATCGATTCCCCGAGCGTCTGTCGGCTGATGCTTTGCTAACTCGGTACTGTCGACAGACGTGCCCGGTTGGGGTTGCGTTGACATAGGCAATATATTAAAACCATTAAGCATAATTATTCGTACCTTTTGACTGTCAGGAGTGTTTGCGGCAGTGGTGTATCGATTCGTTTCCAACAACCTGGAGTGAAGAAGAGAAGAAAAAGTGATTTTTAGACCAAATTGTGTCGTTTAGAAGAGCAGATCTGTATCCAAGTCATGTTAGCAGATTTTAGAGATATCTCATAAAAAAATCAGATGATATCACAATTGACTCAGATGATTTGAAATAATCAGTATCGAGGCCGTGGAGGAAATTATGAGAAGAAGTGAGCTTCTATTATGATATCATCTGATAGAGCTGAGAGTTATCTATTCAAGCGATATTATTCGGAAAATCAAAGTTTCTTTAATATTTTGAATCGAAAGCCGAACAATCTGTTACAAAAAGCCAAGTTCCTCTTTAAAACGTAAAGCGCGTACGTTCGTACACGCAACAACACAGACGCTTCCAGGATTTTTCTTCGTGTAAGTTATATTTATGCGTTCTAGACCCTTCAGGCTCCCGCACAGGCAAGAGACAAAAGCGCACGAAGCAAAACATAAAATATTAACACCAGCTTCTGCTTCCAGCGCACGGTTGCGTTGCGGAACACAAAAGCCTCCAAAGTTATCGCCGGGACGGTGAAGATTACTATCAACGAACGGGACGGGAACGAAGAAACTGTGAGGCGCAAGCAAAAATGCCTGCACCCGAGGTGTCCCGGTCGAGTCCAGAAACGAATGGGATGGGAGGGTGTGAAAAATCGAACCTCCGGGTGGATTTGTCGCCTCGACGCCCGCCGGGAACGCAAAAAAACCGTGCCATTCTTTCGTGCCTGCCTGCCGCCATTTCGTCGTACTCATAAAAGATGGAAAGGCGCAACAGCAAACAAAAAGACAGCGAAATGACCAAACGAGGATCCCGGGATGGGGGCAGGGCGTTATGCAAAGCAGACGGAAAAGAACTGCAAATTGCGAAACCGACGAACGACCGAGATCTGGTCGCCCAAGAACCTGCTCCGAGTCAATGATTTCTTTTGCCCTCTTGAACCCAACCGGAACGCAACGCTAGCCGACTTCAGCGGCCTCATCTTGCGCCGTGGAAGTTCATTTGAATAAAGAAAGATGTTGGGAACTATCTTTGGAAGATCATCTTGAACGGTGATTCCTCTGTGACACGGGAAGGCCTCCGACTGGGAAGGATTTGTTTACGATGACGCTGTTGGAGTTTACTTGAGAGTGTTACAAATGAGATAGGCAGAAACAAAAGCGTACGAATTGCTGTTAACTTCAGAAGTACAAATTTGAGACAGGTATGCCCTCAAGCTTTTAGAATCGTTAGAGTACATCAGTTTCAACTTGAAGAATTCTTGAATTGAGAAGAGTGATCTCCGGATAGTTTTCACTTAAAGAACACATTTATTTCAGAAGTGTCCTCCCAATACTTCCATTAGAGGTCATCTAATTTGAAAATTCAGGACATTCGTTCAAAATGGCCGATACGCAACACATGGCATCTCATTGCCATAAGCGTCCTTGAATCTCTGCGACGGGTCTCTTCAAACCCAAAAAACCCATTTGGTGGAAAGCTTATCATGATGAGCATATTTGTGCCCCGAAAATTTGCCAAATGGGCACCATTGCACACCAGCTGGAACCGGGTGGCAGTATCAACTTTCCATCGTAAAAATGTCCGACCATTTCCGAGTCGGATGGAATTGCCTTTCCCGTCGAGAAATACAAAACTATCACGATTGCTTACGGTCGTAATGTTTCAAAATGCATCCTTTCCTATGTCTGTAGCTCTGTTCCTCTTTTTCCTTTTACTGGCCGAAAATGATTCCCTGGAGAATATGAGACGGTTCGGAACGATTCGCCACGACTCTTTCAGAACTCCTGCCTCGAGTTCCAGGAAAACGATTCTTTGCCTTGCGACCATGCGTGTGTGCGTTGGGCAAAGTTTTGTGCAATTTTACCACGGACCACCGTCTTCAGGATCCGGTTTTCGCAACGACAAAAAAAAATCCTTCACCGAGGACTTCTTCTTTTTCCGCTACCTTGGAATGGAAAAGACAAAGCAAAACTGGTCAAACTGGTGCTGGGTTTTTGGGCTCATCTCAGCTGTGCCCAAAAATTCTCGGTCCCTCGGAGCCCGGAAGCCTAAAATCCATCATGACGCGAAGAATCTCGGTGATTGTGGTTGCGTGGAATGCGAGACCCACAAACGCACACTTGTGTAGAATCGTTCGGAATCGGTACAGGAACGGCTCAGGGAGGTCCGGGACGACAGATTCACGGTTGCGGTTGGCCGTATGTAATTTGCTCCCATCGATGCCTTCGTCTGCTGTGCTTCATTCCGTTTGACAGCACTGCTGTGGGAATGAATGTGGCCCGTGTCATGCCGGTGCTACTGTTTTGTTAAGCGGATGGAAATGGAAAAAAGAGCTTTTTACATTTCGTTTCTTTCGTCTTTTTTTGGGGGGAGCAAAACAGACATCTTCGAGCCTCATTTCAAGCCACAACACAAAGAAAGCGTTTGGCTGAAGAAACGTGTTAGCTAGTGTTTGGGGTTTTAAGGAATAAAACCCACGCGAGAGCAGGAACGAATCCGATTGTCATGTAAATCACGCTCTTCTTCTCCTGTCCCGATATGACAATTGAGCAATTACCTTCCGTCTAGAATATTTGGAAGATGTTAGGACTCCTTTTTGCTCGATGTACCAGCAAAAGAATCGTCTAAATAATAATTTAAATACAAAATTGTCCCAACAAAAGCTTCTCCCTCTCGCCTGAATGTTTGGGCACATTGACTAGACACAAACTCCAACGCTCGTCTAGACAAAGAGTAGTAAAATTGGCTTTGGCTTGGTTCGGTGGAATTTATGGATGGCAATAAATTTGCTCATAAAAGAAGCCACTCGTCTGGCACACGGAAAGCAACAGCCAAACCTATTTCTCTTTGTGAAGTGTTTGGATGAGCTATGTGATAAGAAACATGCTATCGTTTCCTGCACGGAAAAAAATGCTTTTAAATGTGCTTTTTGACATTTGCCCACTTCAAAAGCCCCAAAAACCTTTCACACACACACGGACAGGTCGCGAGGACACTACCAAGTCCAATGCTATCCCTTTTGGCCTCCCCATTTGACGTACGGCGACCCGGGACGGACCTGAGCTCGGACAGGAATGCAATTAACGGCCAGATAATGCAAGGGCGCAACAAGAATTTCAACATGGCTCCCCAGCTCACCCAACCCATGCGCCAGACGTACAGGAAAGGAATTCTGTTTGTAGCCTCCACTACACTACGGTGGGCTCCATTACGACGCCACACGCTCCATTACGATCCGCCTGGTCCGCATGGTGCAAAGAAAAATGAAGTAATTGGTTTTATGGACCACCAGGACGAATATTTTAACACAGACCAGTGTGTGTGTGTGTGTGAGAGAGTTCAATGTCCGGTAAATGTGATTCCACACCTGTGGTTCAGGGAAACCTGAGCCCGGTGCAGTTGCGGGTTGAGACCATTGTATGGAAATTATGCTCCAGCAGCAGCGCCATGTTCTGGATGGTGATCGATAACGGCGGTTGGTTCGATTTCTTTTCCCATGGCCACTAGATCGGGACCTGGTTTGGTGGACAGCTGCAGTGTGGCCCTTTTGCCAATCCTTTTATGTATTTTCAAATGTCTGCAGAACAATAACACCGTGGTGTTTGCCCAAATCCAATGCAATCCATTGCGTGAACAGTGAAAGTGACAACAAGCCAATGTGCCCCGGACGAACCGGATTCAACCTTTCTTGCGCGTTCGTCAAAGGCAAGGTGTCTCGAAACGACCATTTGCCCAAAACGTAGTGTTGGAGAACTCCCTGGGGATCTTCGACACCTCGTCGAAAGTGTTTCCGTTGCGGAAATCGAAAAACGTACGTCCAGGAGAGCGGCAGCTCTGTTTTTGACACTTTGTTCAACATACCGTATCTTGTCTTGTCCTGCTTCTTCCTGAATGGTTTCACTCCTGCTTAAGGAGTGCATTCTTGCACTCTTTTCGTGGAAAGCTGTTCAACAACTTCCGGCAAGTTGAAGTTCCCCGTTTTTTGCAGCCGCATCAGAAGTTTTTCTTTTGAGCTTTTTGTTTGCCCGTTCTGTGGTGTCTTAACGCTTCAACTGTAGTGGTTCTTTGGTGTGGTCTTAATCGAGCTTGAAAAACGACCGTGTAACGCTGTACAACACGTGAAGTTGATCCTTGCGCTCTTGTTTCGAGTGAGTATAGAAGAGCGTTTTGAAGTTGAACTTTAGTGGGAACCAGTGCAACCGGGAACAACTTCTTGCAACTGCTTCACCATGGTCCAATGGTGGACATTGTGTGAAAAGCGGAATCTTTATCAAAAGCTCAAACAGATGTAGACTTGATGAACTTTGGTGAACTTTGAGGATATCTCCATCGCTTCCGTTGTACCTTGGGTTAATACTAATTTTTTGACTTCCGAACTGGAACTCTCTCTTACTATTCTGAGCCTAGCCCACTGTGAACTCCGGTCATCGTAAGAAGAAGTTTTCTTCAAGTCAGGAGGGAATTGTGAAAGAACTTTACAATTACTGTATTGTAAAACAACTCTTATTTAGAACTATCTCTCAACCCGGGAAGCCTTCTACGTAGCGGAAGCATCAAATTAAACCCCGATTTTTAATCCCAAAAAACGAAGCATTCTTCCCTAACTATCATCACCCATTACAAAAAGAGCATACAGGAATGCATACATAATGAAGGATCCATTCACCGCCCAAACGACTGCTCCTTAGCTCCATTGTAAAACTAATTATGTGAGCCTTTAAGGATCAGTCGGCGAAATAATCTCGCCCCAACTACTTCGCCTCCTTTTACTCATGTGTGCTCGGCACGATGCAGCTGTCGACGTTAGTCATAAATTATGAAACTTTTAAGACCTTATAAATCTTTCACGAGTCGCGCGCCACGGGACTGCGGCTCCTCCACCAGCACCGGAGACTGGTCAAACCGTTCAAAATGGCGTTCTAAATTAAAAGAGCAAAAATGCAGAATCCCTCCACCAGTCTCACACCAAAGTTTCGATGTGTGTAAGAGAGAGCAAGTCAAAAAAAACCCTCGCGAACTCGCCCATACTCGCTCAACTACCATGGACATAACAGTTAAAATTTATAGTTTCCAGCTCCGTCCGGTCGGATGATGCCGTGTGTGTGTGTGTGTGGACGTCTCTGTTTGAAGTAGTTGCACGGCAAACAGTCCAGAAGTCAGATAAGAAAGGCACACCCCAGCCCGGTTGTCCTGTGTAACGATGAAAGAGGAAGCACCGCGCTTCGATGCAATGCGCAGCCATGCTCGCGCGAAACCAGTGACCATCGACAGCGAGTCCTAAGAAGATTAAAGCGGGCAGCTCGCTGGTACGCCGTGACTAATCACACCACGAACACCAGAGGAGCTCTGCCGGTGGGTTCGAGGTTCACGATCAAGGTTCATGGTCCGCTGGTGCGTGCCGAAGTGCGCCTGGATGAAAATTTTATACACACGCGTCAAAGCTGATGTTGGAGTGTTTTGAAAAACAACGTTCGACGACCGCACCACGCACCACGCATGGGAGCATGGCCTGGAGCTGGCTAATGAATTGAGGCTTAGGGTGTTTGTGTTTTATCCGCCTGTCTGTGTATGACGCCTTTGCCTTGGTGGCTTTTCACTTCACCGATAGAGACGTTTCGGCTGCGGATTTACGCTTTACTAAGGCAAATGGGTTCGTGTAAGCGATGGCCGCCTTCGAACAACAAACCTCGCACAACGCTCAATTACGCAATGGAGTAATGAAACTTTCCCTTTTTATTATAAAGCACCCCTTTGCACTCGGTTCCATCTAGAGTCGGTTCGGAAGGATCTGCATGGCTGCTAGCTGACTGAGCGAGCTGAGGGACCAAACGTTGGGGCAAGATTTGTGGGATCGTTTAATGAACGACTCGAGTGTGTATGATTATTACTCGCAGGCAGACGAGAAACATGCACTTTGGGCGACTGGAATGCGAGCCGAATGAATGTTGTTTTATGCAAAGGATCGGAGATAAATTTTTATTGAACGATATTTACCGCAATGGGTAACTTTTGTAAGGATTATTTCCATCTTTAACTGCAGCCCTATAAAACAGATGGCGATATTTGTGAAAGTTTTATGTATCGTCGTTTAAAAACTGTCCGCTATTATGGTGGACCCGATGTGAGAGACTACAGAGCTCTGGAAGAACACGGCGAAAAAAGCAAAACCCATGACCCGTTCGAGGGCTACAATATTGCGATAAATTGTATCTCGATAAAATATTTCGCGATTTTAATTAATTTCTCACTGTAAACGCATCTCGTCCCATCCCTGCCTTCTCCTTAATCGAACTTCAATTTCGATAACTTCAAAATACCCGCGTCCGAACACAACACAAAGTTGCGCCTGGATCAGTGGGATTATGAGTCTTTTTTTTGGGGGAGCATTTCAGTTTTGCCGCCTTTTTCGGTGCGCTGAAACAAAATAAACTCCACCAGAAACCAACGAGAAGAGGACGGAGCGGACGTGAGACCTCGCCTGGTGGAGAGATAAATTTACTAATTATGTGCAAAATTTATCCAATTAATTTCAATCGTCTGTCGGCTTTTTCGGAGTCAAGCCAAAGCGTACCCGAGGAACAACAGAACGAGACGACGAAACCCGGCCGTACGTTGACGAGTCCAGCTGGATCCGTCGCTTATTTATGGCTATTTGGTTGTTTCGGGGTCGCTCCGTTGATTGAATCGTGTTTTTCTTTTCGGAAAATTACTTCGCAAGCATGGAAAACGCCGAGCTGTTGTTTTTTTGTGCTCGAAATCATTGATTTCTTTTTAATTTCGTAAAATAAGTCTATAATCACTAATTGATTCGGTGGGCCCCGTAGGCCGCTGCCGTTTAAATCCTCTTCACTCGATCGAGTTTATCCGCTTTTGGCCTGTTTATCTGGCGCAGATTAGTCGATTTCCGTAACGAGCTGGCGTATGCTCTTCCCAGAATGCCCCATTCTGCCAATGTTTGTATCCAATTCCACCAAAAATAGTGTCCTCAATCTCTCTTGCGTCAAGGTACCGACACGAAGCACTCACCTTAAGGATCACTGAAATTGAGCTGAAATAAATATGTTACGTTGCACCACCGACGGCACGAGACTTCGCCACTCTAGCCTTTGGGTGGGAAAAGATGCTCGGAAATGATGATGATGGACTAGCTGCGAAAAATATGTACCCGAAGCAATTTTAAACAAGCACTGGATACGTTCCGAGACGAGCAAGCGTGCCAACTGAGAAAACGAGAGAAATAGGACAGCTGATGGATGCTCCACTTGAAGAGGGAAGCTCGGCTGGGGGGGTTGGATTTATTTTTCCAATATAAATTTCAATTTATTTTCCACTCACTGTCTCACATGCCCAGCGTCTCGTCACACAAGGACACCGCCCATCAGTGGTAAAAACCGCCATTACACTAAGGGAAAGTGAGTGAGTTTTAAGGGATTTTTCATATGAACTCGACTATCACTTAAGTGAAGTGTTAACCTAGTTAAATAATTGTGTGGATGGTGTATTTTCTCCTATTTCCTATTTAATTTCCTATTTTTCTTAAGAAAATTTTATTTATTTTTATTTTTATTTTCTACCCCCAAAAGTATGCAATCAGTGTAACATCTCAAGTAAATTGGGATTGGTTTGATTCGATTGCCGGTTCTCGTTTGTGTGCGATCGGCGCACGCGGCGCTCCCTGTTTTCTCCGGAAAACGAGCTTTCCACCCACGTGGATACACTACCCTTTTCCCTACCTACTACCCCCTTGATCCCTCGTCTTCCCGCCCTGCAGACGTCGCAAAATGTCAATCGTGTTTCAGCGCGCATTTTCATCGCCGCGGGCTGTCAAAAGCAAAGCACGATAACATCTTCAACAGCGCCGTCTGTTTCTCGGCTCCCTCTCACTCGAAAATATCGACGATCGGCTTGGCTTCCTCATCTTTGCTTTACTTTTGGGTACGATTGGCGGTAATGCGTTTCGCCAGAGCAGCAGCAACCAAGCCTTGCTTGGTGTTGGTTCAAAATTTAATTATCAAACTCCCCGGTACCGGTCAAAAATTGCCGTGCTAAGTAGCGATACGGTGGACATGCTGTGGGCCGTGCAAATAACAGCCCGGTTTGTACAACACCAATCCTTCGGAAACCAGATTTTGCCCAGAACCGCTTGGGTTTTGGGAGTTGTGGAACGTAAATGAACAGCCGGTGCTTTTTCTGACAAAGACAGCCAGCTTGGAGTCGCCTCCAGGGAATCGGATCCCCCAATGGAGTAGGTGTAATAAACAAACATTCCCCGTTCACTCCGTCCAAGGGTACATGGTACCTCCGAGGATATTAGATAGAACGCATTTGTTGGCGGGTTTCGGTGCGTTTCGCCCGGAAGAACCTAGTTGACGCTAGCAAAATTTATAGCTTACGGTTAGTGAAGCAAGACCACTTCCAGCGAGGATTCTCGCTACCCAAAACGCCGACCGTGTCCCGGGCACTACCAAAAAGTCCTCCCCAGAGGGCGCTTCCTGCCTGTTGACATATTTTGCTCCGCAATGTTTTTCCCCAATCTAGCCCAAACCTTGCGAAGCGGAGATTGAATGGGATTTATTTGTTTGTTTAACCCGCCCCTCCGGTGGAAGCTTTTCCAGCTTTTCCCGGGCCCAACCAACGGATTATCGACGGCGCGCGTAGTTGTGCGTCGTCCGTTTTCCGATCGATGCGGAAGAAGCTCCTGCAGGGTACGAATTGTTTCAACAATCAACAGAAAGCCATCAAGAGCCGGGTTACGATTTATCAAGCGGATTGTGAGGTTGGGGTGGTGTTAATAGAGTTTGGAGCTTCGGGACTCGAACATTAACCCTTCCCACTGTACACTGATAAGCTAAGCAAACGAGCTGCTATTAATTGAAGGATTTAGCGGGAATAGTTTCTTACCGAATCTTTTGCTTGAACATAATTTAATGAAATGTTTCCTTGATCACGACCAATCGTTTTCCGTTCGATAAGCTCCCATTATTTTCCGGTAACTTCAAGATAAATCTTATCTCTCTCTCTCTATTTATTGGCTCGTATCTAATACAATCAAATCGATTTTGCAAAACACAGCTGCAGCTGTACACCAAACGCGTGCGCTTATAACTCATCGCGGGGAGAACCTGTCGGCTGGGATGGCCCTTTCGATTTGGAAGTACAATTTTCCTGCCCAAAGCTAACTCGGTTTACGTTTCCTTCCTATCAGCTCTTCCCTTCCTATGGATATGGAGCGAGAGGATTATTAACATGACAAATCGAAACCAATTTTCATCGACCGCGCACACCACATTATCGACGGTGGTGGAGAGGCGAACAAAAAGTGCAGGAAAACCACCGTTACTGCTACTACTCCACCATCGGGTGGTGGGAAGGTCGACTCGCCTCCGTCTCGACCACTTCCCCTGTTTCTTCCCACCTATCCCCCTTCCAGACACGACTATCAAATCGATCGAGAGTTTTATTGGGTTTCGGGGTGAAAAATGAAGTAATTGGCAATATCCGGATATTGGTGCAAAAGCCCGCGGTACGCTCGATGTGGTCGCTTACCCACCGTCGAGTGGGTGAGCTCGGGAAAAACGCAAAACACACGCGCCACTGGAAAACCGTTAATATGGTTAAGGCAATAGAGTGGACGCTTCCCGACCCTCCCGAGGTGGATGAAGTTTTAGTTCATTAAGCCGATTGTTTCGTGCATGGTCGGAGGCGGAATGGATTATCGACAAATTATGGGAGGACCTCCGCCTGAAAGCTGTCAAGAAGTTTTTCTCCTCTTTCTACTAGCATTCCCCGCACGCACTCGTTCTGCTAAGTTTTTTTGGCGGAAGTCTAGGCGAAACATGTGGCAGAAGCGTCGCTAAATTTTCCTAATGCGTTGAGCAAGCGGGATAGAATTCGCTTCGACCATGGAGTTTATTGCAATCCTTCGGTGAAATAAATGCTTAAATAATACCCATAATCTATATCGCATCGTACCAAGCAAAAAAGCAGGGACGCAAACACATCGCAACCAACGATTTATATTGCAGATCACAGAACACATTTTGACTATCATTATTACGCCGGGCTTTTCGAACTCCAGGGAAAACCTTGCGGACTCGGTTGTCGCTTTCGCTTTCACTACAGTACGGAGCAAATAAATGTCGTACTCAAACATTCAGGCACGTACATTCCTAGTTAGGGACGGCTTTCGGTCGTAAAAGGATTGCCGAAATAAACAAAAGCCGACCGGCTGACCTAAAGCTGGATTATCGTAGTAAGAATGAGGTGGAGTGAGGACACCAACATTACCATTGTTGTAAAAATGTTGGACACAAAGGGTTTAGTAGTAAGGAACCCTTTTTTGCTATTGAGGGGCTTACTTGTACGAGCCTGCTTCATGAGGATGGTTGACAAGGAGGACACAAACAGTGTAAGGAAATGTTTTCTCGAAGAAGGAGGCATTTTTAAAGACATCTTGTAGGAGGTTTTCCCTGATGATACGTCTTATGACCTTGAGAAAAAAATCCCAAACCTCTTATTTGATCAGTGTGGTCTAAGTTTAAAAAAGCCACTCACTTACATCTGTTATTTTGCGATCTTTTACAAAGCAAACTTTTGCACTATTAAGTACACTTTTTTTCTACTCGGCATGGAAGAATGTTGGTGACAAATATTTGATAGCGCGCTTGCAGGGAGCGCCAGCACTCATTCGCGCCATGTTTGTCTTTCCATCCCAGTGTGTCCAAACAATTCCAGCCAGCTGCATTGACATCATCGGACGGTGGAAAACACTCATCAACACGTGGTGTGCTGTGAGGCGAATGTGAGGCCCGGTAGCATCTTCTTCAACGTTGCTGCTGTGGCTGCCGTTGCTCACCTTCTCCAAGGTGAAGCAATTACGTCGAGCATCTTCAAAAAGCTGTTGATGTGAGGGCCTTTTTGTCGGTGTTCGTGACTTCAAAAAAGTTCACCATAAAACCGATATGTGTATTATGAAAATTGAGCTTCACACTTCTGAGCCACCCGGTTGCGGTTCTGTAACTCATCATTAACGCAAAGGTTGTAAAGAAGATTGGTTTGGTTCGTCGGGGCAGAAGTAACAGGAGGTAGAGCAGCTGAGTCATAAAGTTAAAGGCGTGCTGATGTTAATATTTGCACTGAATGGTTTTGTTTCTTTGGAGAACGCAAAAAAACTTGAAGTGCTGTTTGTTGTACTGCATACATACTCGAATTTGTTTTTCGGCTTTTTGGTATTGTAGTGCGCGGCAGATATCTTAAGCTGAGTCATGCAGTTGAAATTAGTCAAGTGTCAAAAGTGTACAGAAGCACTATTGGTAGAAAATAGAAGATCAGCATGAGAAGGCTTCAGCAATATTTGTCGCAAAAAGAGAGAACGGACATTGAACATATTGCATTTCAGCGTTGTTGTGCATTTTTCTGGCCATTTGGACCATTGGGCTCCAAAAGTTCCGAGGGATCGTCCATGCAATACGTGACGCTTTTGTAGAGCATGGGGGTTGCTTTAGATTTGTTCCTTCTTTGAGCTACTTACATAAACTAAAATGCACCTTATACTCATTGGAATGTTATTGAAGAAGACTGCGTGAAGTTTGGAGGCTGCAGGTATAGCCCAAGAGTTCCCAATTTTTGCGTTACGTTTTAAATGGACCACAGCAAACGCCATTATTTAGTGTGCATCACGTGTACACTATTAGAGCATCGTAATGGTCCACCACTAACGAGTTGCTCCCGAGATGCTTCACTGACGATCCGAGTGGTTCGACGACAAGGACATCATCGAAAGCAGGGACGATCTTAGTAGGGAAGCGAAAAGGTTAGGAAAAATCCCGTCCACCAAAACCATAAATCCTCGTCCATCCTTCATTTATGCTTCTTCGCACGAAAAAGCTTGAACCCCGCCTTGGACTCTTCTCGAGCTTCGGTGAACCATAGCGCGATGGCGCTTCCAAGATGCCCCACTTCAAAATTGCTGCTTGAAATCTTTCCTCTCCGAAGAGCAAGAATAAGGAAAAGCTAGGAAAAAGGAGAAATCATTCCAGAACATTTCCATTAGCGAAAGAACGTACCACTCTGCATCTGCCCGTTGGAAGGACACTCGAGATTCACCGGGACCACTGTGTGATAGGACACGAGGATTTTTTTATTTTTGCAAAGTGGTCAAGTGAGCCACCCGAGACAATGTGATGAAGTCCTCCGTGCCCGCACTATCGATTGATCGCCTTTCGTTTCGCAGCACAGTAACGCAAAACCCTTCAAACTTCCGCACAGGCCACACACAAGCGATGGGTGGTAGCTTTATAATTCACCGGTTCGTGTTCAATTATTTCCTGGCCCGTGAGTCCCGTGCCGTCCCAGACTGCAGAACGAAATGAAATCGAGGGAAGGACGGAGTGAGCTGCCGTGGTGCATAACCGATTTATGCAACCGCAGACCGATGGTGAGTGACAGTGCAGCAGGAAGAAATTGAAACGTTTCGATCGCAATGCAACGCGCTCTGTGTGTTTGATACTTGATGCAAAATTGAACGAATGAAGGGAAGCGGCTGCAACAAAAAAAAAAAAACAAGAACTACGAATGGTTTCGAATGATAAGCAAAGTGGCACGTTCCAGCGAATGGAGAATGTTTGTGCCAGCTCCCTGAGGAAGAACGTGAGCAATCAATCAGATGGAGCTTATGGGACGAAGGGAGGATCGGAGCATGGAGCGGTGGAAGTCATTTGTTATGCGTGCATGTTTGGTCTATTGTTGTCCAGTGCTTGATGCAACATACTGGAACTCTGCTCTTGGTGATTCTTTATGCATAACCTATTTTCATTCTGTTTTTTTGAATGAGAGAACGAATATTTCTATGTTTTATTCTCCGTCTTCTAACTATAGTTTCTCTTAATGCGCCCTCTTGCGGAATCACGATGTACCAATATGACAGCTAGCAATCGGTCTAATTATTTTGACACTTAGTAAACAACTATGCAAATAGGTTTTTAATCGCTGCTATTTTCATGCCTTTTGTTCTCCACGCACGTACCAGTCAAACACAATTTTTAATGACTTTTTGTCTAAAAAATCCCCAACCGGCCCAATTCGCAACTGTTACGCAATTGCTTGCCAAACGGTTTTGCTTTCCGCAACAAAACAACGTGACGTGACGCAAAACAATTGCGACGATAGAAGGACTTGTCGGCGCGGCATCGTGTATCACATCATCGAAACCATTGTCAACGGCATGATCCACCATCGGCTTGGTGGAACTGACGCCGGCTAACCTTTTCGCCACCACTAAGCTTCACGGAACTTGCCGAGATACGTGCACGTGACGATACTCCTGATGTTTTTTTTTGCCACCATCACGGGCCGCGCCATCATTCTCACGTCCTGCCGCGTTGTGCGGGCCGATGACATTTTCCAGGATGCGAAAGACCGCCGAAGACAACGGATGCATCGCGACCGAAACGCGACCGGCACAGGATGATTTATAGCGTTCCCTTTGAACTTTTTCACAAGCTCTGGCGGCTGGCTGGGCGTGTGTCACTGTACGACGCTGCGCTGCCAGGGGCTGGTGTAAACAAATAGGCACAGAAAGTAAAATTCCCATTTCAGCGCGTAACGAGCGCAAACACACGAATGAATCATCTACTTTAGGCACGATGGAATGGCAAAGACATTGGAGAAAAAAACACACAGCCCTCAATTGTCACGAGCGAGCCACCACCAGCAGTATTCAATTATTTTGCCGACAGTTAATGAACGCGAGCGCGACAAAATATGCATATCTTCTGGCCGAAATGCCGATGCACCAACCGGCGATGCTTCGCTTCAGTCCCGTATATCGCCGTGGATGCGTATCGGAAATGCAGCCGACTGCTCTGCCGATGCCAGACGCAAGATAGCGCGGCTAACAGAATTAAAAAACTCGCCCCTTGATCGGACCGGTAACGGCCATCGGGACCGTCCTAGGGAGACAGCAACACGTTTTTGATAGGCCAGATACAGAAACACTGTTAAAAGCGGGCTCCAAAAACAAAAACAAATTCAGCAAACATTTTTCAAAGGCCCGTATCATTCTTCTGTCCCATTTTGAAAAGCCCGTCAGATGGTGTTATCCGTCACAAATGCAACAGATGACGTTCGGTGAGCGTGAGAGATGTATTTTTTAAATAATGCACCCCACGTTTCCCGCCATCTACGGTTGTCTTAGTACTCGTGCCAGTAGTGACGAAAGGCACTCACGTTGCAAATATGCAACTACAAATAACACCCTCTGTTGGATGTGTTATTTGTAGCAAGATACAAATTTGGACTGAAATAACATTAAAAATCTTGATCAAAAAAGTAATATAATAAAACACTCCAATAATCACCACTCGGAATAGCAGGAACCCCGGGTTCATTAGGAGGAGACATTTCGCTAGGGTGCGATATCCGTTTTCTGTGCGGAGACGTGCTTGTCACAGCCACAGTGCTCCAGGCGCTAGATGAAATAGAAATCGATGAAAAGAAAATCGATTGACATCATCAGACACTCCCCGGTTGACATGGATAGAGATCGAAATTTGACATGCCCGGTACGCAAAATGTCGCTCGTTAGTGCAGGAATAGTAGGAATAGTAGTAAGGAGGGAAACATGTTAAATCTCACTAACAAGCACGTGCGAAGTACGCTGAGCGGCGATGTGTCGAGCTTTTTCTTCAATTGGGTGGCACTATTTTGCATGTACGATATGGATTAGGTCGCAGGCAAATGTGTGCAAAGCTGTGTATCATTATAATAGTGCACAGAATGGAAGCACTTTCCAATTAGTGTGACAAACATCTCGAAAAATAAGCGAAAAGCGAGAAATGATGCTATTACATTAACATCCACTTCTACTCTACTCCTTACTGTATAATAAAAATACTTGAAAATTCATCCAAGTTACTAATACTGACAAGCGTTACTAAGCGTTACAGCTGAGCTGTCAAAAATTCGTTACGCTCGTTTTTCGGCCTGTGTTATTGGAGGCCTAGCAAATGGTTTGTTTTAAACCAAAGCTTCTTCGCTATGCTTTCCTAATAGCACATCTTAACTTTTTAATGCTCCTCTTTTTCAATCCCATTTATCAATCCCATACCTTCAATAACACCGTTCACCATTCATTCATAAATAATTCATAAAAACTAACAAAATCTCTTCATAACTATCATGACTCATAACGGTGCACCGTATTCTGTTTTCGTTTAATAGGGTTTCAAGTAATCCTGCTTCCATCATCAAAATCAAGAAACGTCCAAAACCGGTGTACCTCTCGGTACATGCGGCTCCTTAAGCAACATCTCGTTCGGATTACTGTGTTGACCTTAAGGGTTTTGATCGGTCGGGGCTTTTAAATTGAAAAAAAGGCTGAATACCGTGACTTGTTTGAACGATGCTTATTCGCCGGGGTCCATCTTCCCCGCATGACATCATCATCATGTTCATCGTCATCACGATCACATTGTGAAGTTGGGTTACGTTGATAATAATCGTAGCCAGAGACTTGTGGTCGTGGAGGGGTCAACCGTGCCATTAGGCTGAGAACTGCGAAAGTAGACACATGGAAAGCAAAACAACAACACATACAGCGGTTCGGGTGTAGAGAAGAGACAAAAAACGACTCACACTCACATGTGTTACATGTTACCTTCGACCCTCGTACCTCGTAGGAGGTGGGTTAGGTCTGTCCTCGTTTTTTTTTCGTCGCTACCTTTCTTTCTCCAATTTGCTGAGGGTGTACATTCCGTATGTTGGGTGTACGGCGCTCAGGTGAAGGAGGCTTGGAATGTTTGTGCCCTTCGTCTCAAGGTTCACCATTTCTGGCCGCCAGGTGACCGTGTAAAAGAAAATAAATTTGTAAAACTGACCCCTCGACGCACGAAATCGAAATTATGGTTCAATTCCCCCACGCATGTACGCACTGGCAGTTGGGATCGTTTACCAAAGTTTGCGAGTTCTCACCTCTTTGATAGGTTCAGCTCAAGAGATGGAGATTGTCTAACACACTATTAAAGCTGTCCAATTCACTCTCGATTTTTTTTTTGCTTTGGGAACCTCGCCAAAGACACCACGGAATTAAACCTTTATCTGAGATCCGTTTCAGGTGCGGCGAAACGTTTGCTCGAACCTGAGCTGGCGCACTTTGCACTCGGGCTCGGAACCGACTCGACTCGAAGTTTGATTGTTATTGTTTCCTTTTATCAACAACCCCGGAACGCAATTGCGCCCGAGGGGTGGTTCTGCGAGTAATAAAGCCGGACAAGATCGCGATCGCGCTTGAGCCGCAGAGAGGTCGCGCCACCACACCCGGGGAAACCACTTTTGTAACCTCGAAACGGTGCCAGCGGGTCAATAGCGCGATCCTTTTTTGCTTCAGTTTTACCCCCTTTTTTTTGCTAAACTCAGGTGAAGTTTGCGTTGTCCCGCGAATGTGGTGGAAATTATGGTGTTCAAGCCCACGTTCGTTCCAATATCCATAGAGCGAGAGAGGTGGAACGATTAGCTCCGGGACACAAAAGGGTCATGGATTTTTGTGTCTAGGAACGCCTTTTGTGGAGCTTTTCAACACCTTTCATCCTTTCCAGGAATCCTACCAATTTATTGATCTATTACTCACGATACATGAAGGTATCGTTGACCATAAACCTCAGTTAAAGATCTTGTTACTGATGTCCCTGCCCTCCTCAATACTCTTAGACTAACCGAAAGCTCGGAAAGACCACTCTAACTCATCCCTTCTGAGCATGGTTGTGCTCGGTGTCTGAGTACACCTGAGATCATCAATCGTCCACAAAATGGATGACACGGTTCAGGTTTAAGCATTCTCCCGTAACCCATCATCTCCACACGGACACCATCATCTATCACGGCGAAACACGGCGAAAATCCCACCCCAGTAACCAGCAAAAGGGCACCGCAACAGCACTTACTTTATTCTTTATCGGATAACATTTTCAAGCTCCTGCATCCTTCCTGCGCTACCTGATCCTGCTCCGAAACGCTCTCTAATTGTGATAAATTATGTGTGCATGAAAATACTTCGAATGTTTATCATCATTAGTCGGGTGCGCGTTATTTATTCTTGCCTTACCGGTCGGGAAGATGCGATAGGATCGTGTTCTACCGACTAGAATGCAGCACAAAAACCAACACACGCACACCCAATGAGAGAATGCATTGAGTGCCCTTTGTTTCCATTGTTTGCTTAAGTCCTTTTTGCACGAAAACTGGGAACAAATGCCAGTGGTGCAGAATGTAAATTTAGAGTGATTTAATTAAACACATACCACACCAGTTGGTGGAGATGTTTGCTCACGGCAGGAACAAAATCTAATAAGAGAGCAATTTATATTGGTACGGTCTTATTGTTTACGAACGCTTCAAATTAGTTTACAGAGTGAGGGAGAGCACGTCATTAAAGGGTATGATAAACAAATCACCTTGTTTATCAATTTCTAGGCCTGTTGACGTTTTGTGAATAATCATAGTTGTTGCAATTAATTGCCAATTTAAATGTTGTCGATGACAACCATCACATTCATCACGATTCACGTTGCCGACACGCTCAGTGTGAGTCATTGCTTTAAGACCTAGTTTGTTTATTTGCCAACGAGTTCATTTTCTTGAAGCTCCTCGCCATTTTACTGACATTGAAGTCATCGCAGACCACAGAGTAACAAATTGTAAACAGTTTGTTCGAAAAACGATATGCTTCTTCGCGAAACACTTTGCGCAATGGGCGAATCGGTACACCCACATCTTCACCTCCAAAACACCATCCCCCAAAATGACTCCCAAGTGACTTGGCAATCAATCAATTAGATGCCCTTCAAAAGCATGCTACAGAGAGAGAGAGAGAGAGTGGGTATCGTTGGTACCTTACTGTTTGCTTCCTTGGAGTTCCAGTACGACAGAGTTAAACTTTTACTTTACTGAATTCCTACTCCCTGTCCCCCTTTCCTTTGCCTTACCCTTATACCCTCCTGGGCATTGAGAGAACGAGCAAGGAAACACACGAAAACTCATAAATGGAAAATCGCACATCAGCAAAAACAAAAGCCCACCAATGCCCGGCGGGCGCATCTATCATTCATCCATCCACACTCCACTACAACAACAGCTTCGACAGACGGCCATCGCTATCGGGCATCACCGAGGTGGGGGTTCCGAATGAAAGTGAAAATTGATTTGTTTGCTACATGCGCGATTTGTTCGAGGCAACCCATCCATCCATCGACGGCTCTAATGCCGATTGGCAACGAGCGTTGTTCAACTTCAACTATCGAAATGGGAATCCGCTTACTTTCGGATGTCAGACCATCGTCACAAGATTCCTTTCCCATGCTGCTCGTCCACGGTCCGCAGGAGTCCTACTTGATCACGTAAAAAATATGAGTGCAAGAGGCCGCTCGTGGAAACTCTTTGATAGTGGAATTTCGTGAGGACATCACGGTCATCCATTACGCCATCGGCAACTCTTCAACCCTCCAGCACAACCACTTCAACATCTCAACCATCCTTGACAAACCGTTCAGAATCTTCGCTGCGGTGTAATCGAAACTTCATCAAGCACCGTATCGGAAATCGTTAATGATCAAGCTCGCAGCTTCTTCTCTTGTGTGTGGTGACGATCATCGAGCCCGTCGGGTGATCTAAGGTCAGAGCATCGTTTGAGTCAAACTCGCCGTTCGGTTCCCTGTTCGACGATCGGTGCGTTGACGGTAGCCACCATGATGTATGTTATTAAATTAACCTTTTTTGGCACCACCGATTGCGGCATACGATGTGTGGCCCCCTTTTGGTTTTTGTGCCGGTAGACCTTCGGTAGCAGTCGTCTGTCACGGCGACCACGATCGTGGAGTTCTTGTACTCCACTTGCCAAATCGATCAGCTCCACAGACAAACACACAAAAGAAGCTAATGTTTGTAGGTCACCGTGGCGAAGGGATTAATTCTTCCCCCCCGGTTTTTTGTGCTTTCCCAAAGATGTCTACGGGAGTATGGTGATCACGAAGAACTAATGCTTGGCGGGAGGACTACGACTTCGGATTAAATTAAAGCCAATTAATAGGATTTTGATGGAGCCCTTCGGAGTCGCCCAGCCGCTCACGATGTGGGACATTCGGTAGCATACAGTTACAGTTAGACCTACGGCATAAGGGCATCACGGAGGCTCACCAAAACCACCGGTTACTTGGGGTACGGTCAATTAAAAGTCTGACAAGCTTCCCACAACCAGGGAGAACGAGTGCGCGTGGAAAGATGAACCGTTGATTGCTTGCCCTTTTACGGTCTTTGTCTTTGCGATGCTCGAGATGCTAATGCCGTACGGTGGAGGAACCCTAACGGAACTCGTTTCCCGTTCGAGAATATAGAAACCCCCACTCCTTCACCGGACATTAGCTAGACGAGGCGACCATTTCGCTGACATCAGCACAGTCACGTGAGACCTGCGCGTTCTCAGGAGTTTCACATGTGTTTACGTGCCTGGTGCGCCCCCCTTCGTCGTTGTTATTATTTTCTTATTATTATTTTAAAGCCCTTCTCTCCAGTACTTCACCCAGCATTGGACCTGTTCAATGTCAACCTTCGATGTGGTCGTCGACTGTACTTCACCGCCGCTTCATAACCTCATTGCTTACCGGGCACTTCTCTCGGGCGGTTGTTCTGCTTGATAATGTATTCCATATTGGTGCCGCACCACGTGCTTGCGGTGTCGATCGCGCACGATCACACACACACACACACTTCTACGGCACCACAGCATTGCTAACCTCCATAGAACAAACTGCGGAAATGAAGTTTTGTGCTCCAAAAATAGTGCATTACATCGACGAATCGATTGTTACGACCAATATTGCTTTTTGATCGATTTTGTGCCGTTCAGCACGATTTGGCAATTCATCACTTTAAAAATAAAATACCGAGCAAAATACGCAGTAAATAGCTCCAGCACCCTTCGGTCTCGTTCTTCTCGGAGGTTTGTTTTCTATTTCCCGGCCTCGCTTTACGAGCACGCGTTAGCACCAGCAGAGGACCGCCCCTTCGGGTCTGAGTCATCCGCAAGTATGAGCGGCCATTCGGGGTTGATGTAAAACCGAGATTGAAACTCAATTACGACGAACGAAGTCGCGACCGGATCGAGAATCGGTCAATAAATAAATTAACCGCTGTTCGCCTCGTGCTTCTCGCGCTGTTGTTCTTCCCAGGCAGGAGCGCACGTGCACCCGGATGAATCTTTCCACGCCGTCGCCATTTCGAAAGCAAATAAAGTTTTTTACAGCACGCCCTTGTGTCTCCCATCTCCCGACTCCACCTTTTTCCGTGGGAGAAGTATGGCGCACCGAGAAGATAGATGATTTAACCTCTCCAATGTGTCGCGGCATCCCGTCCCTCTTAACGGCGTCAGACGCGCAATGTACCGTTTTAATCCTCCTGCAATGCTGACACCCGACGAAACGCGAGACTCGAGCCAACCGCAAGCCTTCAAACTTTTACACAGATTTTACGATCCAGAGAGCCTTGCGGGTCTTCCCGCCCGCCACGTTCTGGGGGGATCTTTCTCCCGGTGATTCTTTGAGAAGATCGGAACAGTGTGGGGAGCTTTGTGCGCGCGAACAACATAGTGGCGCTGTAAATCACTCAACGTCTAATATGTTTGAGTTAATGATAGAGTTCTAGGTGTAGCTAAGCTTCCTTCCCCTAGGTGCGCTAGGTCCGAGGGATATAAGAATTGCCCCGAGAGAACAGTTGGCAAACATTTACGAGCAATAAATTTCGTATTGGAAAAAGCGCTCGCTCGTAAAGCACCGTATTAGCGATCGAACTACTGCGTATTATGTCCTCTTCGGGGATACCTCAAAGTTTTCAATTAAATGCCATCTTTTGTCTACTTACCTTTGCAGGGTTCTACTTATTTAAACTTG
Organism: Anopheles stephensi; assembly: GCF_013141755.1. Taxonomy (NCBI): domain Eukaryota; kingdom Metazoa; phylum Arthropoda; class Insecta; order Diptera; family Culicidae; genus Anopheles; species Anopheles stephensi. Next base: position 85,662,551 of record NC_050203.1, on the reverse strand, counting down.
CTCGTCTGACCCAGAACACTATTGTTTTGAGCTTTAATTTAAGGATCTCTTCTCCCGCACACCTTCAAAAAGTGTAATATTTCCACTGCTTCACAGCAAATTCTTCTAGCATATAAATTTCACTCACAACTCACATAACTTCACCTGATGCCGATTTTTCGTTTTTTTTTTGCCGTCAACCGGTCACCAAGTTACACCACCGCTGGAGGTCCTTCTCGGACCACCTCTAGTATCTCTTATCGTGGGCTGCTGTCGGAGGAAACGGGCAGCCGCCTGGGTGGGCCCACAATTTATGGTACTTCAGGGAGTGAGAGCGAAAATTTATTTCGGCTATTTATTCATTTCAAACTGTGATGGAATCTTTTCTGTGTGCGGGTTTTATGGCGCGTTACACTCGCCGTTCACTCACAATCGCGAATCAATAAATGTTGCACGTGTCAGACACACACACAGCCGGAGAATCCTGGACGGTCGGAAAAACTCTGGCAAAACATTCAATCACCCCGTTTATTTTGTTTTGTTTTATTCGATCCTCATAACGACCCAAAACGCACCCAGAAAAACCGTTTTGCCTTTGTTACTGGGGGCTGTCAAACACACACTGGCGAGCAGGAAAAACGGCTACTACGATATGGGTTTCTTGCACTCTAGAACGCACGGAAATCGACGCTTTAATTTGACTTTTCATAGGACATTACCGAGTAGATGATTTTATTTTATCACTCACTAACCACTAATAATTTCCCAAATTATTACTCAAGTCACGTTTAAAATGCACCGCCTTCTGCACTGATCTTTATTGTTAAAAACACTGTACCGCCCAACCAAACAACACACTACCCGTTCTTAACGAGCTCAATTTCCACAAATTGTTAACCAATTTTCACTTGCGTAAAATTCACCTCCAGTGTGTTGCAAACCACTATTCAAGCACATGCACGAAAGAACAAACCGACAACTTCAAAACGACGCTACCGAAGTTGCGCTCTGAAGGTCCACCGAAGCACACGGAATCCCCCTCGAGCGAAGAGCCAGCGAATGCACACAAAACCCGTCCGAAGCACTGGGCGTTCGCACCAAGAGTGATGGGGCGAATGCCTTTTTTCCGGTGCGTGTTTTGGAGCTATCTCTGGAAGCTGCAATGTTGTTGTTGTTTGCTGGGGAGCATTTACGGCGAGCGCGAGCGAGAGAGAATGCAGGTGAGAAATGGCGTAACAGCGAGAGCGAGCTTGTGTGTGTCGAAGCGGTAAGCGTTTGAGAGAGCGAGAGCACGGGTTTGTGAAGCGTTTTTGAAGCGTTTCTTGTGGGAAATACTGCGTTTATTGTTTTGTAACGTTTTTAATATCTTATTATGTTAATCAGTACAAGCTTTCTGGTTCTTTAATGCTGAAACTGTAAATTTAAATATAGAAATAAATTGGAAAAAAAAACTTTATGAAATTCCCGCGCTTATAAACAGAGAGTGAAAGGAGAGTAAATATTCAACACCTTCTCGCCTAGTACAAAATTGAAGAGAGCAACATTGCGCCTCGCTTTCGCGATTGGCAGTGCGTGTGTGAGGTAAAGTAAACAAAAAAGTACGTTGAAAAGAACTGACGCGTACTATCTAAACACAATCTTTGAAAAAAATGGGTAAAAAGGAAAAACAACCGCTCTAATCAAAACACGCTTTGGCAATCAATTTTCAACATCGATTTTTCATTTGTTCCTTCCGCGTTTTATTGAAATCTGAGTTATTTTAATTGATTTATTTTACGAAACAAACACTTTTGTCTCGCAACAGATTTTTCCATTTGGGATTCGTTTGTTATATATTTTGCGAAGGACTTTATTGCTTTATTTTGTTCAGCTTTAATCATTCGAATCAGCTCCCACTTTCATCTCAACAATGCCCTTCGAAGTATGGAATTTAAATTTTCGTGTGAAAAAACGGGACACATTCCTATGGTTCCGCCCCCTTTTTGGCCCTTTTTAACTGTGAAATAATTATCCCCAATAATTGTTGACAGTAGTATGCAGAACGAAGAGACAATTTTTAATGAGCATCCTAAGGACAATTCCACACGCAGCGTGTATCGTGTGCATTCCGAAAAAACCTCCGAAACCTGCTATTAACGAGGTTCATGGTTGCGCATTAATTTCGCTTCCAGCATACCATCGTGGCGACAACGATGTATGATACATCCTGAATTACAACCAGCCAACGAACACAGAGAGTAGACAGAAACCGCACTGCCTCAGAATCACCTCTTGGGTCGCCTTCCACTTTCGAGCGACTCGAGAGATGTTTGTTACCCGTTGCACGAAATTAACTTTCAAGATGCGTTAGGATAAGGAACGATATATCTTCCCCCAGACCAACCCGGCGCTCTCGCTGCCTTTTTCATGCCTGAAGAGATGCTGGAGATATGGGGCTATGCTGGAGATCTGCCCCATGTCAGCGGCAACTATAATAATCAGAACGAGCGTCCTCCCTCACCGGATTAGACGAGTGATGGTCCTCCTGTGTGATGCACGCAGATTGACAATGATTCTCTCATCCCCTCCCCCAAGGTCTCGCAGGAAGCATAGGAATCCATCCAATGCACTCTGCCCGTACGTCATCTTTCCGTAACATTTAATAACCTTAAAACCAGTGGCTTGTCTCGGTACTTGTAGAATATTGCCGTGCGAAAGACAGAGTCGGCAGGGCTGTTCTCGCGCGGGTTCAAGAGCACAGAGCTCGCGTGTAGAGTACTGAAGGTCCCGGGTTGTTGTTTTTTGTTGCTATTAATTCCATCATATCATACTCACGCCGACTGCGGCTGCGGCTACACGGGGGGTCAAACGCACAAATTGCCGACCGCTTTAATTTGATGTCTGGAGACGGGCAATTGAAATCAGTTTTCATCTGTGCGACTGTTAACTGTGATGTGGTGGCGTGCATGCTCCCGTTACAGATCACAGTTGCCGATTGAAAAACGATCGCCTGGCGCCTAGCTGGAAGCGTGGGTTTTATGAGAAAGGTAGTTGAGTGGCTATAACCTTCTTGTTGAGGTACGATTATGTATTGTTAACTGTATGATTTATGAGTGTTGATGAATTGTGGCATTAACGAGCATTTCCATTAGTTCTATTTGGGAAATACAGTCTTTCCTATAAGAGATTTTAAGCTTCAAACATTCTGAAGCAGTGTCCACGTGGTTGCATCAAGTGTCAGATGATAGCTGTCAAATTTTGCTCAACATTTCTAGTAGACTCTCGCCTTAAACATTGGAACGCTATTTTAAAGCCAGCAAAACACACAGTATACTATTTTCGAACGTCAAACCATCGATCCAAGAGTTGTTGATTTCTGCCTGGTTAGTTCAAGTTAGTTCCACTATCACGTGTATCCACCAGCGAGCCACCGTTGCTATCAACACACCGTAACCCAAACGGTGCCAAAACCACGTGCACGATACTGCCGCAAGCATCCGACAGCCGATAGTAACGAGATTGTTTAGCTTTAATTAAACCATCGAGCCGGAATGAGTAGCGGCTCACTGCCAATTGCACACAAGCCGTAAGCAACGGCGGTGCCTTATCAACTATCAGCAAAACGTGTTGATTTCGTACCGTGTACAGCCTCCAGCGTCCAGCATCGCGAATGCAACTGCATTCGAACAAACCATTCGCTCGACGATGTTAGCAAAAGGCACAGTAACATAAATATGATCTTCGATTGTACTGCCTTGCCTTATGCTTTGCGGTTAAGAAGTCAACCCTCATTGCCTAAACAGCTCATCCGCCAAAGTTCGTCAACAGAGATTATCCACACGCGGTCACACTTTTAGCTAAACCTTGCTTGCTGGGGAGTCCTTTTTGGCCAAAACACGCACATTAATATTCATGGTTTATGATTATTATAACATTATGCTAATCGAATTTTATCTCCTACCGCAAAACAGTGCTGCAAAGTCAACCGTAGCTGCCACCGTACTGTAGCGATGTTGGTTCAAACAGTGTGACGGCGTATAAGAAAACCGAAAATAGGGCATTATCCTTCTCTGACGGAGCTGATTAAAAATGTAGCGCCTTTAATGTGTAATGGTTTACGCATGAATGAGTTTAAGAAAGAGGGAGGGTACTGAACAAAAACCCAGGCAACAATATGTGTTTAAGCTAATGATTTAAGTGCCAATAAATATAAGTGGACAATGAGAAGAGATCTTGGAAAATTTTAGAAACGAAATAGAAAAACCAATCGCACTTTTTTATCTGGAAAGCAATACATCAAACAAACCCTATCGAAGAATGATCTATCTCCTGAAGTACAACAATGTTGCCACACATCCTTAAACGACATCCATCTACTTAATCTAATAATACGCTCCTCCTTCGACTCTTTCAAGATGAGCTCTTCTTTCTCGATTACTTCAATACCACGATTACGGGTTCCCTTGTAAACTGTCAATTTAATCTACAACCTCGTGTTCCGGCTGCCAAGTGGATTGCAAACAGGTTCGTTAAATTATCGTATCAGACGCATTAGGGTAATCCATCACACCGCCGTTCGGTGCGCCACGGTGAACAAAATTGCACTTGCAGCATCTCGTGACGTCGTGTGACTGTCGGTCGGTCGGTCTGGCCGAGACGGTCTTGCTTAAGAAAAAGGTGATTAATTCCAGTCCACCATAATTTGCTGCTCGCTCCGAGGTAAGAACCGGTATTATCGAAGCAGATTGATGCTTAAAGGGGACCTGTACAGCAAACGCCATGGTAATAATGGTGCTCCAGTTGCGGTCATGAGCTCAGATTACTCTCAAATTTCAAATTTCAAAAATTCTTAACGGCCTTTTTTTCAATTACTTCGCCCAAAATTGAGCATAAATGGGGGAAAAATTAATCTTGCAACACTCTCTACGATAATGCCCAAGGTCGGTTTTAGTGGAAATAGAAATGGAAAGCCATTTTTCTACTCGCTCCACATACGCGGATCAAATTTACCGCGTGCGTTGTGGTCAAATATTAAAGCAATTTATCGCTCGAGAAGGTTACCAAGCGGACCGTAAACGACTGTCGAGTAATAGTAGTGAGAAAAATAGCTTTTCCTTTTCGCTGTAAGAAGATTCCATCACCTTGATCCAACCGATTGCTTCTTGGCTAGGAGATAGAGGCGAAATAGAAATCTCATCCTAACCGCCCCGTTTCGGATTCATTTCCGTTTCTCGAGATGCATTTTTCCATCCAGCTCGATTTCGGGAACGTAATTGGAAAAAAAGTGTGTTCTACTTCTATTTCGCTGGCCGGATCAGCGAGTGAGCTCTTTGTCTTGCTACATCCGCAGCCGCTTCCTTACAGCGTCTATCTAATCGGATCATAAAAGAAACAACAACAGATCCCGCCCTCTGCTGCTGGCTGCTTGCATGCACGTTTGCATGAATGTTTGGATGAGCAAAAGCAAACATAATCAAAACCAACTGATATGAGCAAGGATAGCTCCCGGATCGCTTCCCGCATCGGTGGTGGATGCATTCGTGCTGCATTCGCAATTCCAAGTGCATCTTAAGGGCGCTGGTTAGTCAAGAAAGTCGTCGGGGCGCGTCTTTGTGTTGTGCCACATTTTCCGTTTCCGTTGCGATATGTCTTTTTTTCTGCGGAAGCGATGCTATCGATAATGAAAAATGCAAATTCCGCAAAATCTTTCCTCTCTTCCTCTCGGGCGAGTACGTTCGGTTATGAAACATTCTCTCGTGATTGCAGCGGGAAGGCAAACATGCCGAGGATGCAGGAATTCAATCCGTGAGCCGGGGTAAACAGCAATAACAACTTCAATCTCTCCCTGTTGCCCAACTCACGGAACCATGACAGCCATCCTGTGCAATCCTTGGAGCATTGCAAGACAGGGGGATATGGTTTTCCATTTCCTCTAACCCGATCGGTGTGTCCTAGCCGCCAGCACTACAACTTGGCGGTAAGATTACACCACACAGCACGCGACCAATGCTTGTGGTTATCCTCCGTGGTGGTGAAACCGATCATTAAGGCACGTCACCTCTTTCGGCGGATTATTTCTCCTTATGTTCCTGCTTTAAGGACCTTTTACAACCATTCTTCCCAGGATGGATTATTGGATGGCGGTGAAAGGATCAACTCTCTTCTTTTTCGCTATCTCTCCTGCTGCAGCCTTCTGCATCGCGGTGCAGAAACGTGCATTCGTATTGTTTCATCTGATCCTTTCACCGGTCCGTGACACAGCAAAATGAAAAGTGTGATTTCTTCCACTTCTCCCGGAGGATTTTTGTGTCATATTCCCAGTAAGCAGAAAATAAAACACCACCAGTAGAAATATAGACAACGGGGACAAATATTGACACCGTCTGGGTGATGCTGCTCCGGCTGAATATGCATACAAATAGGGTCGAGAAATCCGCCCCGTCCGTGCTGCTGCAGTTTTGAATCAATATCTAATTGAAGTCAACAGGACAGCTTTGCAGCCCTTTCACGCCCTTGCCACGACCGTACACACAGTCTGTTTGTTATGCACGCTGAATAATTTAATGTGCAATGTAACGGACAGTACAGCCACGGTGTCCTTTTCTTTTTGCTGCCAGCATCGTACTTTCAATGAGATGGAAAAATAATGCAAAAATCTATAAACATTTACAATACACCATATTGTACACTGGGGGAGGGGGATGATTGCATTGGAGATTTAGAAAAAACAACTACTGCTAACTCGAAATGTAGAGCAGCAGGAATCAAGTCTCGCAGCGAGAGTCATGTCTGCACAGATGGCGTATTGTAACCATGGGTAAAGTAAGTAAATGAAGCGCTCATTAATTTATGCTGTAGAGTACCTCATAAGAAAGGGGAATATTTTAAAATGATTACCATTATTAATTATAGCAAATTTTTCAAGATAAAGTTTTGAAAAAAAAATTATAACATACGTCCTAGTTGTGAGCTCTGACAAGGATCCATTTATAATTGTAGCTATAAAGAAATTTATTTCAAGTTCATCCTTCAGTTCGTTTTCATATCAAGAGCTTAGTGTTTCGAGATATTCATTGCCTTACCTTTTTGAATAGGATTTGAACCCTGGTCCTGCCGTGTGAAGACCGGCGCCACTGTCGCATCTACTATTGGGCCGCCCCCTAGTAGGGAGTTTTTATTAACGATTCCCAGCTATAAATTTAGGGTTCTTTATTCCTTTGACTCAATATTTTCATGTAAATTAAATAACTTAAAAAAGTTACATTATATAATGATTATTTCTTAAATTACCAGTGACTTTAAGCTGCCAAAAAAGACCGTCACAAAGATGCAATTTTTGGCAAGGCCCGTTCGTTGTCCTGAAACATGGGAAAGTAATTTAAATTTTTAATTCAGCCCCCTCCTGGTGACCGTTTCCCAACTATCATCACAGCAGGCTGAACCACATTGATTGCACCACTCAAGATAGTGCACATGCAATCCCTTTTTTCCCGTAACTCATTTGCGGGTCCCTATTGACGGTCCAGACACCGACAGCGAAGACCACGACAACCACGACGAACGACACTCAACGTGCGTAGGCTCCTGCTGGCACTCTGCACCACCCGACACGATCCGGTTACAGTTTGATGGTGGATAATTGTTAACAAAAGACCCGGGCCCTTTCCTTCTTCACGCAATCGGGCGGAAAGATAGGCTGCCATAAGGTATAAAAAATGAGGAGAAATTTTTGCACCACCATGAAAACGACGATGTAACACTCGCAGTTCCTTCCTGACGGCTCCGAAACCCCAACCGACAAAACGATTCCTTGCAGCCCCTTTTTCTTGCAGTAAGATAAGCAGCAGGAAGGGCAGGAAGGAAAGGGCCGAGGGCCCAATCTTTCACCGAACATATTCCGCAGCAGCAACCTGTAACAACCAGTGCCACCAACGTTACAGCGGGCAGAAAAGGCACGGATGGCAGGGAGCGAATTAAGTGTCTGTAATTTTTGATGCTGCTTCTTGCTGTTGGCCGTCTGTGGTGTGGTGTGGTTGGTGTTGGTGGTTTTTGGCAAGAAAGCCACTCGACCGAGTAAAGCGTTGGAAAGGGCAACGTCATTGCCGAGGACCGGGTGATAAATTTGGAAACGTTTGTTTGCCGGTGGAGAATATTTCGAGTGCAATCCGGCTGCCTTTTGCTGCACGACGACGTGGTGGACATCTTATGGTAGAAGTCTTTTTTACGGGCACTCTCGGCCTAGCAGAATGTTCTGCTAAAGGCCTCTTTCATTTTTCTGGGCGGGTTAGGCTTGTTGCTTGTAAGATTACATTTGAATTACACTTTGTAATACCGAGCTTTGTGACATTTATTAGCGAGCATGAAAATTGGGCCTTTTTATACTTTCACGAGATGATGGTTTAGTTGGAGAATTTTATATTATTTGCTTCTTACTTATTACATTTATCTTTTACTCTTAGTTTTTTAAATATTCTTATTATTTGTTAAGAGTCCTTACTGAGATTTTTTCTTTGATTTCCTCATTTATACATTTACTGCGTATCCTTATCTGACTTCTCCAGAGCTTTAATTTATTCGATTCACAAGAGAAACGGAAAGCGCATTTTCCTCTGATAGCAATCCACTTTTTGTTCCCCAATCGATTTTCGCACAAAATTCGCAATCGAATTTCGGTTTTGCCTGGAAAGCATTACTCGCGACTCTCATCCTTTCGATTTTCAGTTCCACGAAACTGTTACAACATTCATCAGGCTCTGCTCGGTGGAATCAGCAACCGAAACCATCAAACAGCGGGCGCGCGCTCTCGCTCACACAGACAATTCCAGATTATCCATCACACATGATGTGACATCATGTTACGAAGTTTGGTGCTTCCTTTCTAGCTCTTGTTACGAATTCAGCGCACCTGTCACCATTATTCCGATTGGCCCGATCGTTCGTTCGTGGTTGCGTGCCTGCCGGAAAGTCACTCACGAGACCGCTTCCACGTCTCATTAGCCTGCCTCGACCGATCGAGATATGCCATCCCACCCGACTGCGCGCAATTGCGCAATCCAAACGACAAGCAACAAAACGCAACCCGCAATGAGAAATAGTTAGCCTCATTATCCTAGACGCATCCGTCGGCGTTTGTTTTTTGCTCAACATTGTGCCCGAACGATCGAGGCCGCCGCAATGCTTCCTACGAAAGGTGATGATCATTAGCATACGCTGCTTTCTTCAAATTTCGTTTCATGTCTTTCTTTCTAAGCCCGATCGACATTGTTCCTCTCGGCTCGTTTCATTATCGTACTACGCGTCAGATTTATTAAGCCGTTTGTGTACTAGAAATGGGATGATAAAACAAAAACAACAACCACAGACGAGTACGTCCGAAACGCTTAACCCACCGGCACATAGACACCGCCAACTCCACGTCAATCATTTCAAGCATCAGCACACACGATGTTGTTTGGTGAGGAGCGAAAGAAATGGAGGCTGTGTTAATATAGTGCTTCTCGTCTACAATGGGACAGCTTTGGATTCAGTCGATGCGTGGAGCACGTCATTGATGAACAGCCAGATATCCAATCAATTACTAGGTCTAGGGCAAATGGTCTCAAGCAGCTTTGATTGTACTTGATCCTGCCAAAGAAATTATTGAAGTAATTACAGAATAATATCTTCATTTTCGGGTATGATCTAAGTACCATGCCCCAAAGATCCTTTCGAATTTGACCACCTTCAGACTAATCCAGGACTATAGATCCAGCATATAACTATCATTTTGTGTGTAGTTGGAGCTTTTTGAATCTCAGGAGTCTATGAAGCTCATAGTAGGCAAGATTCCTTACAAGACTTCACTAGCTTGAGAACTTCGCCAACAACCTAACACTTAGCTTTTCAGGCGAGGTCTATACGGTAAGAACCTCCTGCATTCAGATAGTTAGTCTTCATCTGATTGATCCTCAACCTAATCCGTATAATTGTCTGTAAAGTGTTAAACCTTACCCACCCAGCAACAATGTAAGATGTCCCAGATTGGCTGTGACCAACTGTATACGCCTAGCGCCACAACACTGTACGAAAACAACGCATGCCCGAACGACTACGATTCGCCTGAAATGAGCATTAATGAGCGTGGAGAAAGTGAACACTCGCACTCGAAACGAACGAACTGTCATTCAATTAATCAAAAACAATAACAAACACCGGTTCAAACGAAGAAAAAAAGCCTCCACAGCCACATGTTTTTGGTTGGGAGATCGCATTTGCATTCACCCTCGATACGAATTCGCGCAAGCATCCTTATCTAGCGAGCGAAATCAATCGGTTCGATCGATACAGGACACCCTTTCTGCTGACCCTTTTCCTTCCTCGCTCTCTCTCTCTCTCTCCCCCTCCCCCTCAGCTCTTCCATACCTGAACTCGTTTCTCTGCCCACTCGGAAAAACGCGATGCGATAAGAGCCGCCAGCAGCCCAGCAGTAACGGGGCGGACATGCGTCGTCAGCTTTATCGTAGCGTGAAAGTGCTTACATAAGCTGGGCCACTTCTTGATACGGCTGCATGTGGGCAACGGTGTGCATGGTTTTATTATTTTTATTAATTCACTTTCAATTTCTTTTTGGCCATGGACACGGTGCCGGTGCGAGCGCGCGAAAGGATTAGTGCCGGAGAGTGATCTTGATTCAAGTAGATGTTATTAGCCTCACGTCACATTCGCCACAGTGCATTTGGGTGTGAAATCGTTTGGTTTTTTTCTTTTCTTTTTTTGCTGCAGCTATGTTCGTATTATGTTTCAATCAGTGAGTTTGTGTGGTTCGGGTTTGATCGAATTGCAGTATGGGCGGGTGATTTGCGCTGCAGCTCTGCGTGTAACACGAAAGGAATGTGTTTATCACGATCGCGAAAGGAAGTTCCCGGCAGCAATGTCCGGAATGTGATCGACGGAATGTGCTGACGGGATGGTTCGTAACATTATGCAGCGGAATTGAACTTGAGTCACATTTGCAGCAGATAAGTCTTGTCTGAAATATTCCAATGTTCCTTTGTTCTAGCGACCGACTTAATTGTAATTTTCTAATTGAAGAAAATATTGACCAAGAGATGGCAAGGTAATAAAATAGCCTCAAATCCTAGATAACCTGATGCCGTATTAAGGATGGAGATGTTATTCGTCACGAGCCAGAGATCCACTTGTAATGAGGCCTTTACTTTGAAGAATGACTAATGGATTCTTGGCTCCATCATCGCGTATACCAATGTCATATCAGGATCGAAAACATTCGAGGTTTTTTGCTACCAAGCGAGAGTCTGCGCCAGGAGGTCTAAAGAAGACTTCAAGGAGCTTCGTGGCATATTCTGCGGCCATAGAGAGCAATTGTGCGGTGGGTTAAATCGATTGAGATAGGAGTTTTTCTGACTTTTTTTGTACCAGCCCATCTTGCAACAGTCTGAGAAAAAAATCTCGTCCAAAAGCAGCTGTCACGACGCATGAAGATGGAACTGTACAAAATATTGAGAGTTCCTAGAGAGTTATGATATCTTCACTCACCCTCTGACTCTAGTCAATTCAGTGAATCCGATGTGTTAGAGACCTCCAATTTTTTATTCTGCTTAGTGCCTCTAAGAGGCTTGATCTGCCACTGTTGACTACTGCATTTCAGCACCACTATCTCCCATTCAATATCTCCTTTCAAATGTCTACTACATTATCCTCTCTTAAAAGCCGCATTCTTTGCGAAAAACTTACACACAACAAGGAAAAGCTAGCCAAACGAATGAAAACAAAACAAACCCCCACAAAAGGAAAAACACTACCACGGTCAATAAACCACCCCTCCGAACAGATTTGGAGAGGAAAACTGACAACAAGAAGAGCGTGCGGATGTCCCGTTCGGACGAAAGTGTCATGGAAACCGGTTACAGCCGGCTCGCAACCCTTCAGACCGGTGTAGCTTTGTTGCGTTTTGTTCGCCTCTGCTTTCGACTGTTAAATACTTTTGAGAACAAAGCTAGATACTAAAACTCAAACTATTTTATGTCAGTTTTGGCTATATTTTTAGGGTTGTTGTTTGAGGAACAGCTTACGGGACACAAACCAGTTGGGAACGTTCGAATCGATCGGTTTTAAAGCACCTCCGCGTAAGATGCTGAATTGCTTAACGCTGTCACAATTCTTCAGGAGAAGCTGCTGGTGATGCGGGTGTTGCTGCCACCAACAAAGCACCCCATCCCCTTTTCTGTTGACATCTGGAAGGTTTCGAGGCTGTCTCAGGGTGAGATAAAACTTTCTTATGAAAAATGCTACGAACGGCGAATGTTGTGATCGAAGTGAAGCGGGTGGCAAGCCGTCCTCGTCGGCATCGTCGTCGCCGTATGCGATTGTTTTGCCCGGGCACACGGCAAATGTTGCTATCGACAGGTTCGGCCGGGTATCGCTTCATCCCCTCCCCTACCCCTTGCATCTATCGTGCCTCTGGAGAACAGTGCGAAAAACCGTTTCCATTACCCCGGCCCAGACTATCGAACACCGAGACGTTCGCTTCATCGGGTTTAATATGCTGAAGTGAGTTTTTATGTCGTTTCTTTTGCATTGTGTCTGGATGGGTGCACAAGTCTTCTTTCTTTTCGCAACTATATTTTGTCGGTTTTTGGTGTTGTAGTTTCTTTTTCTCTCTCAAAAAGACAACTAACGGTTGAACGACCCACGCAACACATGTGTGTGTGTCTTGGGACCAAGATTAAATCATATCTCAAACATTCCCCTTTAAAAAAGCATTCTCCCGTGATGTCAAACGGGATGATTTCTCGAAAACCACGTGGCAAAAAACTCCGAAACCGAGCACGAGGACAATGGCCTCCAGGCGGCCAACGCTAGCCATCACGTCAGTGGTGTTTCTCAATTCGCAAACTGTGAAACCTGAATCACCCTGAACATGACCGCCGATTTGTTCGGGACCAGCCACCTGCAACAGCCGCGGAACTGCATTTCCCGATTTCGAAAGGCTCGCGCCATGGTTGATTGCTGCATGCCCTCCGGGGCAAGTGTTTCGCTTATCTTTCGGGCTTCTCACCGTAGCAACATCATGTATCAGTTTCCTCAATACTAAACTGATCCCGGGCCCCGCCGAATGCCGCCGCTGTTGAGCGGTTATGATGAAGAGTTCTTTCTTTTGCAAAAAAACGGGCCACACACACACAAAACACGTGTCATTCTGTCTTCTGACTCGTTGGAAGGATCTTGCGAAGAAAAATGCACGCAGAACAGGTTTGTTTCGAACGAGAGCCGTTTTTTTGTGAGTGTGTTTATCAGGTTTCTGCGTGCATTTTTCGGTGTCCACTTCGGGGCTTGCTGCATTTTGAGATTGATGGATGCTTTATACTCGAAGGTTGGTTTTGAGGTCTCCAGATTGTGTTAATACAAAGTTGGTCAACGACACTTCGACATCTTTCAAATTAGAGTGAAGTGATGTGGTTATTATTAATGAATATTAAGCCATTGGATGGACATCACCAAGAGTATAATTTATTTACTTTATTTATTAAGACAAGAAACAGCGTAAGTTACATAATCCCAACAAAAAAGTGCTTCAAAACATACGAATGTGATAATCCAGTTTCATCTAAATTGAAAAATGCCAACTGCCGTGAAATATTTCATCAATGCCACTAGCGCCATCTATGTGTGAGATTAAACCTTACGCTGCTTTCACTGCTCTTGAGTTTATTCGCACACATTCACTTACAACAACAAGTTCTTTCAATTTTAAACCAAAATCACAACAAAGGGTCTGTATAATCTCGCCAAAAACAATATAACTTTATTTCTCTTTTTTAATTGAAACACATTTTTGAACCGTATTTTTTTCTATTTCTCTTTCGTCTCGGGCAGTGAACAACAACGTCTCGTCGAACACACTGTGTGGCTGTTTTCTTATTTTTTGGTGGATTCTCCCCGATTCTCCAGAGCGCTCTAATATTTCTTGTGAAAATCATAATCATCATCGAAATGATGGTCGTGATCGTTGAAGCCCGAATCAATGTATCGCCGATTGTGCACCGGGCTGGAACTGAGCGGCCGACAACCGTGCGACTGTGAGCCAGCTCCACCACCACTTCCAGCCCCAACTCCCGCCAACATGTCGTCGTACCGTGACACGTGGGTGTCCCCTCCGGTCGGTGAGGAAGAATCGTATCTGCGCGACAAGTTGGATGCGCTGTGGTGCCGATGGTGGTGATGATGATGAGTATGGCTGCTGCTACACACCGATTGCAGCTTCTGCAGTATGTCCGAATCGGCACAGTCCGACACGTGCAGCAGCTTGGCGACCGATGTCCGGAAGACCTGCAGCTGAGACAGTCGGTGGTTTGTGTCTGCCAGCTGCGATTTCACACGTGACAGCTCCTCTCGAAGATGCTGCAAAGAGAAGGCGATACTCAACGCCTCAAGCAATATTTGGAGATCGTACTCGAGGAGAGGTCACTTACCGACATCGCATGCTCGTCGCGTACTCGCCGATCGTGCGAAGATTCTACCGCTGACCGGGCACGCGATTTATACGCTGCCAGTTGTCCTACCAACCGTTCTCGCTCCGTCTCCAAATCGCACAGACGGGCCTGCAGCTCATCACATTTCCTCGCACGCTCGAGCGCAGTAATCTTGTACTCGGAGGCTTCCGTCAGCTGTAGCTTCACTTCCGCCAGCTGAGCCTTTACCTCGGCCAACTGTTGGGTGGTACGTTCGGCTTGCTTCGAGTTCTTCCTTGCCTTGTGCATCGCCTCATCACGCTCGGTCTGCAAAACAGCGACAAAAGAACCAATTATTGAACGAAAAGACGAGCCACCTTTAACGTAATAGCGTGCAATGAATGAATAAATGGGCAGTGTACTTGTAGCGTGGCTTTCCCCCTAGCATTATCCTCCAGCAGGGCGATCTTGCGCCTCAGCAACTCGAGATGGAGATCGCGTCGCTGGATCTGTTCCTTCAGTACGCGCACCTTGCGCTGCATATGGTACAGTGTGGAGCTCTACAATGAGATGAACATGGATGAGATGCATAGCGATCGCTAGATGGACCTAAAGCAGCAGGACATACTTCCTTAAGCGGTAGATCAGTGCAGGAACGCTCGCGGCGAAGCTTTGTCGCCGAATGGGAATGCGACGAGTGATGATGATGGTGGTGATGGTTGATGGCCTCCCAACAGTTCTGTAACAATGATCATGGCAATGATGATCCCTTTGGATATTACCAGTATCAGCTGATCAGTCACTTACCTTATCACACGTCCCGTGGACATGATTTTCGTGATGGTTAGCGAGTCGTTCAGCACGCTCCAGCAACGTTTCGCTGAGGATCGTTGTGTCACTTCCCGGGGCAGGTGGTTCCGTACATTCACTCCAACAGAGAGCCCTCGCCAGTCGCAACAAGTACTCACTCAACTGAAATACATCAACAAATGTTAGCTTACAGACAGAGAGACATTGGCCTCTCGCTCTTACCGTCGTGTGTTCCGATCGGAAGTGTTGGAGCTCGTGGCAAGCTTTTTCCAGCCTCTCCTCGAGATTCATCCGATGCTGCTCCTCACTCTTCAACCGACAGGCACTAGATTCCTGATGCTCCCGATGCTTCGCTGCCTCCTGATGATGTTGCTCTCTTAGCTGTGACACTTGCTGAAAGTCCCAACACGATCAATCAATGTCCAATCAATGGATCTACCCCTGAATCATACTTACATCATGCAACGCCTGGTTGTGGTTGGTCAGGTCCCGGATTTTGTCCCGCAAATTATTCTCGCACGGCTCACTGACACCCACGATCGTGGCGATCGTGCGCAGGAACTGTAAACGCTCGGTTTGCAATCGATCATAACTATTCTGCAACCGACAGCAGCGTGACTCGAATCCTCGTAACTCCTCTGATGGGGAACATAGAATAGCGATCAATCTATGGCCTTCTTCAACCCGACCGACTCCGATTTACCTCTCAACTTATCGCCATTAACTTCACACTCCGCCAACCGATCGCGTGTCACCTGTAGATCTCGTTCCGCCTGTCGACAGCGACCTTCCAGCCCTTGCGACAGTGACTGCAATCCTTCGATCTGTGTGTGCAAACGCGTCTTCTCAGCCGATGCGGCCGCCTTCGTGCTCAGTAGCTCCGATTCCGTTGACGAAAGGTTCTCGCAGGTACCGGCCAACTTTGCCCGAAGTCTCTGCACCTCCGACACAGTTTCGCCCGTTTTCGCAAGGACACATTCCGGCGTTAGATGTGCACCATCGCAAACGTCCACTCCGAGCACTAGACACAAGCGACGCACCAGATCCTGCAGCTGACAGCGTGCCTGATCGCGTAGACCTTCCTCCTTCGTTAGCTCGCACTGCAACCGATGGAGCTTCCCGCTCAGGTCCTTAATCTTGTCCTCCAGATGCCCCTTATCACGATGGAGCGTGTGGACCACCGTTTCACTGCGACTGTGAAGCGTTTTCTCCCGCTGTTCGGCCGCGGCAAGTCGTTGCTGTAGCGAGCCGATAAGCGAGGTCTGCCGAGCACTTTGAGCACGGAGCGACTCGCACTCACCCTCCTTAGCGCATAGGGAACTCTTCACGTCGGAAAGCTCCGCCATAAGACGATCGCGTTTGTAGGTCGACGCGGCCAGCTCGCTCCGGAGCGTAGTGGCCAGGTCGATCGAGTGCGCCAGATGATCATTGCAGGATGGAGGTGGCTGAATTGAGTTGAAGAAATCGCAATCAGATCCTTTCCCTTTTAGGAGAAGTCACCCGAAGCTACTCACGTGATGATGATGATGCACCGGAGAGTGTGAAGTGTGGTGTTTTGGCATGTTCTAGAGAACCCGAATAGAGAAGGGAGAAAACATAACTCCATCAGTAATACGTCCCGACCTCAATTTCCGTTTCGTTCCTGCCAAGTTCAAGCCTTTGTTTGGCTCCCGGGAGGTCCTTACCCACCGCAAATGTATGGTTCCCTACGTTAAACAACTACCGGAAGTGAACCCTACAGCTCGATTCTGACATTGAGGGGAAATAGGGGGAGCGTAAGAGAGTCAGGAATCAGGACGTAACGAATTTTTATTTGTTTATCACACTGCTCGACGGCGTTGAGTGATGAGTCGTGGAGCACTCCTTTCCTTTCCTTTGACCTCATTTTATCACGTGCCCTACCCGACGCTCCGTCACTGTTACGCGGTGTAGTTTCGTTGTTATAGACTGCTTTTTTTGTGAATGACCGACTTTTTTGGAGGCCTGCCTTGTCTGTCTGGCTTCGGAACGAACTAGAAGCTCCTCCATTCAATGACGAATCGAATCGTCAATCGGAGCAATGCGAATCGAATTATTAGGGGCATCTATGTTAACGGTTGATGATGTTAATAATTGAATGGAACTGTGTTTTTCAATGATTAATGATTTTCATTTCGGGAACCCTTTCGTAATAGTACACCTCTGGGGACTACATTCCTATATTCCTCTGCGGAATCTTTTGAGTCTTTTGAACATAAACGCCCTTTTGGACGACAAGAACAATTTACGCAGGCGAGTTTCTTTGGAGAGCAAGACTCCTTGTACGAGATGCCTTGGAACTAGGATTCTTAAGCGAAACCCTTTGGGAAAGGTCCCTTGAATGACGACATCGATCACCCTTTCGACGACTATGTCACTTGACCGACCAGATTTATTTGTAAGCGAAGTCTTTTGGTAGACAAAGTCCTTGGACGACAGGGTCTCTACAAAGGCAATGCTTTTTGTAGACGACGATCCTTGAACATTAACGAGGATTGATAAGGACTCTGGACAACAAAGTCTCTGGGATCTAGATCTTTGGGCTTCGCAATAAAATCTGCTTCGGATTTTCATCTTCTGTGCTATTTATACGACTCCACAAAATATTCCAATTTCATCGTTTATCAACCCACTTGATCAGGGTTTCTAGAACACCATCATCTCACTCACTTTTCACTTACTGTATCGTACGCACAAAAGACGAAAACCCCCTTTTCTTTCACAATTTCTCTTCACCAGCAGCACCAACAAGAACACATGCGGCACATTGCACTTCCAGTGTCACTTTCACTTTCCCAGTCAGCTCGACTTCCGGTTTTTATTCCCGATCGTCCTTCCTGATGCATTCATTTCGTCCGCACACAACCCAAACACACAACGACTACCGAACCGAACCGAAACTACACCTTCATTCTTATCAACACTTTGCCTTTTTTTGGGGGTTGCTGCCTGTTTTCATCCAGTGACACAATTTTCAAACCGAAGAAAAAACTGCACTTTGCACCTCACCTCGCTCGCTGGGGAAAAACTGGCGAAATTTGCCCAGTGTGCAGCGTGTGCATTCAGGGGACTGCACGTAACCAGCACGACGTTCCGACAAGGAAGAAAACGCTGTTCCTCAATTTTCCACCGCTTGACTGGCAATTTCCGTCTTCCACACCACCACCACCACCTCCTTTTCGGTTCCACCAACTCGCGCTCTAGATTGCGCCAATTCCGATGGTAGCCTCGGTAGCTCCGGTAGCCCCGGGTGTAAAGTTTGATTCATATTATCGGATTTTTACTTCCCGAAGGACTCCGTCGCTGCTTGTTTGTTGTGCTTCCCTAAACGAACGGTGTGTCGGAATGGGAAATGGGCGTTCTGGCCAGAAACAAACTCCGCATTCACTCCGATCGATGATCGGCCCACCGCGTGCCGCTGTTGTTTGCAGGTGTGGCAAAAAGTAATCTAACAAGCTGCCATCAATCTCCATGGTAACCGTGGCTGGCTGAGGCTTCTACCATCAGTTGTTTGTTGTTTGGATTGGTGAGTCAGGTGTTGTTCCGCGAACATTGTTTCTTATGCTGTTAAGGAACGTTCAGGTTCTCGTAAAGACTGTGATACTCCGGTAAAATTTCTTCCATTTTCTTGTATGCATGTTTATGTTTACAAGTCCAGTGAATTGCTATAATTATACACTTATTCTTGTCCGTTGTTTAACGATTCATACACGCATTGGTACTTGGAGATTATTTTGTTTTTAAAGTCACATTTTAAAATATTTTAAAGGCTTTTATCATAAATTATATTATTTATTAAGTTGTTTTGCTTTAATTCTAATATTTTTGTAAGGCATCCTTAACATCAATCTTCACAATTATCAATCCATTTGATTTTTGCTAAGCGATTTTGTTATTTGTTTTTATATTTAATGTTTCAGACAAGGCAGGTACAAAAATTTACCACTTGAACATTAGTTCTATATTCATTAAGTGAAAGTTTTATTTTTTACTCTAAAATAATCTTCTCTAAATTTATAGATTGAACGGATTCGTGCAGGACAATCACCTGTTTTGTTACACTTAATTTTTTTACAGCAATTTTTTTATCTGTTATCACTTTTTTTACTGCTTTTTCCCTAAAGTTCAGCAGCAACAAAATTGTTCTTGTTCGTTTTAAATTTTAATTATTCTCACACATATTCCATAGTTTTGCCTTCAAATACACTTCTTACACTCACTTTATAATGCACTTTAAACTTAGTAACGATCATATAAATAATGATTTATCACACCTACGACTTAATCGTACATTACCTCTTCACCGCACAGTACGTCGAATATTTCCCAATCTTTGTCACTGTTTCCCGTAGACTCATCGTCACCTTTACCGGACATATTGCACCATACGTTTACATCTTATTTAACAACAACTCATGTCCAATTTAGTGTTTTCTTTAATTTCCCTACTATTTCAAGCACTGTTTTAGTTTAATAACATTTCTTCTTGAGCAAGAACCTTTCTTCCCGAAATCCCCAGTCACCACGCAAAGCACCACGTATTAATACTGATTTCTGATTTCTTCGCTCCGAAAGCAAACTGTCCCGTGCAGGTGTCCGATTTCGCTTCGGCACACTAATTGACAAACAATCGAAAACCCAAACTGACGAACTGAAAATGTTCACCTTTTTCCGCGTTGTTAGGGACCCATTGGGATGGGAAAAGCATTCCACTGCGCATTCTGGGCATGCCTTCTTCCGGCATGCTACGTCATACCGGTATATGGCATACAGGTTGCGACTGTGCAACTGTGAAATTACGGGCGTAACGTGCCTTCAACCCGACTCCGAAATTCCTACGGGGGGAGTTTGTTGATTTTCTCTCGAGGGTGTTACCAGGGTGAAAGAAAAGAGGGAGAACCGTATGGGCATTATGCTTTTGACAAAACGCACGGAACTCCTCAATCTTTGTTACAAGTTACAACTTCAAAAAATCATCCTTTGTGTTTTGTAGAAAAACAGACTGATTTTGTCTTTTAAATCCTTTTAATTATATTTTTTAGAATATTTTTAGTCTCATTTTCCTCGGTCCATCCCTTTTACAACCGAAGTGGTCCACCCAGCATGCAACTGGTTGTTGCAGTGAAGCATAACGAAAAGAAGGAACAACAGTAGGCGATGCAGACCCGTTTAAGGACAACCCGTCGGAGTAGCAAACCGGTTTTCCGGTACTCCTCACACAACATCCTATTCAATCTACCTCTGAGCCTTCCCGAGCCCGGCGAAGACCTTTATCCCAATCGAGCCCAACAACGAGAGCTCAAGACACGGTGAGACGACACAGACAGGGGGAAAGGATCCGGAGACAGTTGGGTAGGGATTCATTTACCCACACACACACGTATACACACAGTTGTACGCCCAGCCGAAAAAAGCGAGCCCTTCGAAAATGGTACCTTCCGACCGGGCTGCGTTCCTGTTCGTATGATACACTTTTGAAACACGCCCTATTTCGGGCGTATCGAAACAACAAAGGGAAAAAGTGCCTTTCGCCGGTGACCACGCGGCTCCTAAGATGATACACGCCCGACGCGCACTTCAATTGAGATGTAAGAAAAGGAGGAGGCCGTGCCCTGTACGCCACCCTCTTTTATTGTGCTTTCGGGAGGAAAAAACAAACCAAACACCGGGACCCGTTTGCTGGTACGAGAGCGCATCCTTGAAACAGCGGCTCGCACACACGCACACTCGCAACAAACTCGTAAGACGATTTCGCCGCAGTGTTGCACTTCCCGTTGCATGCGACACTATTCCGTTCGTGGCGTTCGCTTCGACCGGTACGATGGGCCAGTACATCGAACACACGCATACAACCGCAGGCCGGGTTGAACCGAAGCGCGAATCGGGATTTCGTTTCGATTGCACCACGTGCAGCATGCTGATGACGAAAACGCGCGCGCGTCTTGTTTCCTTTTTATTTTCGCGGCTTGCTGTGATGCGCTGCTACGCTAAGAGGAATAGATGGGGAAAAGGAGAAGAAGAGAAAGAAAGGGATTTTTTTTTCACTGTTCCCTTACAGACAGGGTTACCGTGCATCTGGATGGTTTGATATATTAAATTCTACATTCTTTCTCCTTTCTAGGTAAGGAACCATTGACTTTGAGTTCAGGATAGTCTTAACATGGGACACAGCACACCACATCAGATATTATATCACCTTGAAGCTGTTGGAGATATTTTAAACTTATGTATCATGGATATCCACAACTGTCTGATTAGCCTCAAGGTTTTTATTCAACAAAGACACCTGCACCATTAGCTTTCATATAAAACATATAAGTCACCAGATCGCGCTCCAAACTCTGGTATAAACATCTACCACACGGGAACCCTGCCAAGAGGGTGGAACGCAAGATGCGAATTGCAGCAACGGAAGCAACAACAACTGCAAAAAAACAAACAGAAGGGAAGCACACAATCTCACCAAACGAGCTGCCTCTCCGTGTGCATGGCTTCTTCATCGAAAGTACATTTCAAAATATTCAAAATAAATTACAGATTCCCCGTTTTGCTGCTTACGCTAACGCACGCCCGACACAGACAGGGAGGGGATGAACGAAGATGCGCACCACCACCATCGCCATCACTGCAACCTCCCATCTACACACGCTTTTCGAAGAAGGGATGGGAAAACTCGCCTGGGGAAAAATGACAGCAAACACAAGTGATGTGATGAAGGAGAGAGACAGGCGAGAAAAAAATACACAGCAATAAGGTGGTTTCTCATAGCAGACAACCCCTCAGTAGACGCTCTTCACGCCGGATGCCATGAGTGTGTGTGGGAAGGGAAAATGAAAAGAAGCAGCCCACAAAGCCTCCCGGCACAGCACAGCACACCAAGAGGTTTCCAACGGCAACCGAGCATTTCATCAGTCGAGTCCTCCGCAGTTTGCTGCGATCCTGGGAGAAACCTGCATACACGGAAGACCAAAAACGGCAATCGGCGATCATCTTTACGTATGTTGTTTAGCTTCCCATCTCTCTCTCCCTTCATCGTCTCCTCCCATAGGTTCGGATAGCCCTTCTTGATGGATTTCTTTTCTGTTCTCCATTCATGTCCGTTGTTCCACCGTTTTTGCTGCAATCGAACTGCTTCTCTTGCGGTGGCCTTTTTCCCATGTTTTTTGTTCTCCTTATCGTTTCTCCTCTCTTCAGGTGTTTTTCCCACCTTTTTTTGTTGTTTTGCTTTCCACATCTTTTATCTCACTTGAGATGAGAGCCATTTTTTTCATACTTTTTCCCCCATCTTTCTTCACTTTCACTTTCACAATGCAAGAATTTAGCAGCCTTTTTTAGCTTCGGTACCGCGATGTGAGCGAATACATGAGTGAAATAAAATTACCCTTTACTGCTTCCTTCTTGATGATGCCGGCCAAACAGGACAGAACACAGAAAGAAAGAACACGGGCAGAGAAGCGTCCGATTTTTGTCCAATTCTTTTACGAACGCTACACGTGTCCTACCAAGACCGCATGCGAAAAATAATGTTCACCACGTGAATGGCAAATCTATGGATATTCAAAAAAAAGCGGACGGAAAAAACTCCGGAAAAAATATAAAAACACACACACACAGCCACACAGGATAGAACGTGTGTAGGGGAGTAAAAAAAAAGAGGTATAAAAATCCCAACACACAACAACACGAATGAAAAACACGCAGAAGCTGCCAGTCGCCAGGGTTTATCATGATGGCGATTTTTTTGTTGCTGTTGTTGTTTTGTTTCCTTTTTCTGCGCATCGCGCTGTCCTTCTTTTTTATCAGCGTTTGTAGTAGCGGCGTAGGGGAAAAAAGTGTTCGAGCTTCAAGCATTTTTTCCCTAATTTTTCCCCCGTTTTT
Source organism: Anopheles stephensi (assembly GCF_013141755.1). NCBI lineage: Eukaryota > Metazoa > Arthropoda > Insecta > Diptera > Culicidae > Anopheles > Anopheles stephensi. Next base: position 85,639,437 of record NC_050203.1, on the reverse strand, counting down.
TTTTTTCAAGTATGCAGTGTGAACCAAAAATTTGCTAAAAATGGCGCATGCTTTCTGACGATGGCGACATTTTCGAGTGGGGGAGAGAGAAAACCTTTTTTGGGGGAGTTTTCCCGTTTTGTTTCGAGGGGGGTTTTTACAGCATTCATTTGCACTGAATTCTCATTACAAGAGCTGCAAGTTTTTTACATAAATTTAATAATAAATTACAACAAATTTTCATAAATTTCCAGCTTCGTCAAAATATATAGTAAATAACTTTTAAAAATCCAAAAAAAGTCCTACAAATATTATCTTTCACATTTTCAATTCCATGTCTCATGAGCTGCATCATGCACAAGCGACAGCAAAACTGCATCGCTGCGCAACTGCATCACGATATGCACTCCGGTCAAGAAACGTCATCAGACGGTTCTCATTCGCTCTCGCCAGTCTCTCCCAGACCAACTTTAAGCCACCTTTCTCGCCCAACTGGGAATGTAACTAAACCACCTTCGTGACTGGTTCTACTACAACGTCCAAAGGGACCGAGCTGCAGAAAAGGGGGGAAGGACTCATTACACCGTGCCCGGAGAGTACTTGTTACCGAGTAGTTAAAGTAACTGTACCCCCGGCTTTACATCGACTACCAGAACTGCATGCAACAGACGGGTTGCGTACTACCCTGCATGCGCGCGTGTGCCTGTTGTTTTGCAGTTACTGCGAACTGCATGCTCCCGCAAAAGGTGGGAAAAAAACGCGTCTGGCGCGATCGCCGATGCAACGCGCCCCAGAGATGCGTTCCTGGTCCGCTGCACCGAAAACCCAACGGCCCCGGCTAAGAAGATGAAGTTGAAGGCAAACCTCACGGTGGCGATGATTACTACGCCGACCGGCTGCTACTAACCATGGTTACGATTGGGAGGAGATATCCCACCCGTACTCGAAGAAGCGTTTCCCACTCACTCACTCACAGGCAATCGTCTTAGCCGGAGGAGGCAGTGGCCGATGCAACTGACTTCCCCGTTTCCAACCGAGAAGCAAGAGATTCGCCGCTCGCTCACACGCGGTTCGGATGCTGTGTGAATCTGGTTCAGTGGAGCACAAGATGAAGCCAAACAGCATCCCAAACTGAACTTGCTACCAGGGCACCAGCCACCCCTGTGTGTTGAGCCGATGGTGATTGCTTGCCAGGGTGTTGTGTGAGATCAGCTTACATCTCCCTCGGGCTGGCTGTACTCGGCTCTCGCGGCATCTTTACGATGAGGTTTTGAATGTCTTCATCGTCTGCCGTTGGATGGATGGGATGGTCTCACTCAGCTTGCCGTTGTGCTGTGCTCTCGGTTGCCATGGTGAAACGGAGATGCGAACGTTTAAATGGGCGTACACGATGGCGTATGTAAACAACTGCTCGGGAAAACGCTAGGATCTATATTTTATTTCATTGATTTTGTTTTACAATTTCCTGTCCCATGTGGAGATTATGCATTTTCTCTTGTTAAAATTCAAAGCTCGTAAATAAATTTAAAACAAAAAAAAATTTTTCTTTCTATATTAAAATTGTTATCTAAATATTTATTACACTGATAAATTGTGTAATTACAACACACACTCAAAATATTTTTGATAATTGAATCGATGTGATTTGTTTCGTAATTCTTGCAAGCTTCAACACATCTTAGGTTATCACTTAGGTAAGTATTCAGTATTGATTTATTTAAAACCGGCTAGTGCAAAATGGATGCTATATTTCTGTTATAAAAATTATATTTGAATTACACTTCAATTCCTGCTTTAATTATTAAAATTTAAACAGATTCATTAATGTTTTATAATGAATTTTTAAACTTTATTTCCATGGAATTATGCATTATTATTTGTCTCTATACCCTCATACCTTAATAAAAAGTATCAAAACTCACATAAAATATATTTTCTAAAATTCGCTTTTTCACAACAAATTCCCTTTTCCTTGATGATCATGGTCAAATTATTTTGATAAAAATTTTAAGAAAAAATAATTAAAATCCAAAATACCCAATCCGCGCACCGTGTCAACACACACAATTTAAATGGCTTTTGTTCCTTGTTCCCAATTGCTGATTCAAAAGTACCAAGCACGCAGCTACGCCGCACTCCACGGGCTGCGTGAAGACCGCGTGTTCGCGCCACAGCAAAAAGCCACCCCTGTTCGATCTCACCCACACCACGGCAAGCAAGCAAGCAGCCAGTGACGCGGCAACAGGGCGCGAGCGCGCGCGTTACACCGCCGTGACGTGTGTGTGCTCACCACTCACAGGCAGACTCCTCGAAACGCTGCAACCCCAGTACCGAGACCTCTTAAATTCCACTTGCCGAGGTCTTTAAATGCTTTTGTCGTTGTGGGGCCTGCGACTTCTTAGTAGCAGCACTCACTCCCCAACATCATATGAACATGCCCGTGTTGTGGGGGACGACGACGACGACGACGACGACGGTTGGTCCACACACACGTACAGCACCGGGGCAACGTAGCTCGCGCGCGCAATGACTCAATGCAGCTGCGTGCGAAAGTCGATCCAACGCGGGTACCATACGTACTAGGGGGGTTGCCGGCTTTGTCTGCTTTTGTTGCTGTTCGCTTCCCTCATCACCGATTGCCTTTTGTCTTCTTCAATTCCGAACAACAATGTGTCCGACGCTTGGCTTTGTCGGTTGGGGCCGTTCGTACAGCGATACCAGTGTTTGCGCATAGCCACCCCGTTGTGGGGAGAACGGTCGTCGTTCGGTTTGAATAATGCGGATTGGTGGTGATGGATCTCCCCTTTCCACGAACACCGGCAATAACGGGAAATGCCGACCGGGTCTCGGAAAAAGCTACCTGTACCTGGACCACGTTTGGTGATGGGTTTGGCTTTTGCACCTGTCCGATTTTGTCTAAATCAGGTAAACTCCGCTCCACCACGGTGCCAGGCGCCGAGGCTCTTCAGGAGGCACCGAACCCAATTAGGCACCTGGTGGTGGTTCCAGCACCTGACAACCGCCGCGGAACCAACGACTGTACCTGCGCATACCTGCGTTTGGCTGCGGCAGCAAAGGGCAAAGCCTACGCTGTACGCCGCCTACCTGGGAAGCTTTCGTATGTGAGCCACGCGAAAGGTAGGCTATGGCTGACGCGATAAGTTCCTTGAGTACGATGAATGATATCGAAAGAGACAGGTTTTTTCAACTATCGTTTTCAATAGGAAAATAAAATTACTAGAGTGAAATTTGCCTTCAATAGAAAAAAAGATGGAGAGCTTCTGAAAGATTTGGGTAAACTCTTCATGTTTGATACGTCTTTTCACCCGTTTTCTTGAGAAGTATCTCCTAAACTAGCTCAGATTTTCGGAATACCTAGTTCTCCCATCTCGTCTTTCGCCATATTGACTATCGTTTTTTAAAAATACTTATTTACAGTACATGGGGAGAAAGATTCTATGTATTTCATCCTTTAAATCACACACGGAAAGTCCTCGCCTAAATAAGCTTTGCCCTGAGGTGTATCTAGACCTTCAAATCCTCATTACATTTGCGATTGACAGTTTCTAGAGTTCGACAATTAACGGGCAGTAGAAATTACTGAGCAGTACTGAGCTACCAAATTCTCAACGTTAACAGTTGGCTTCAAAGTTGAAGTTGAAATAGTCCAATTGAAGTACATAATTATTCCAGCAACTTCTCAACGCATCTCCAGCGATCCGAGCCCAGGGCTTTCGAAGCCCACGAGAGCAAAACCACGAGATCAAAAGCCTTCCCCTACTAGGCCTTCAGCTGTGTCAGCAGCAGCTTCAACCGACCGACACGACTGGCGGGAGTTATTGCGCTTGTTTTTGTGTTTGTCTAGCCTGGTTGGTCCTTTTCGTTTTCGGAGCCTTCGTCGTTTTTCGGAGGCTCGTACTCTGCTTTGCTGCTGTTCCACTCAACCTCGGTCGTCCGTTTACCTGTAGAACGACGCACACCCGCGCACTCACGCGGGCAATGGTTCTATTGGTACGAAGCAGCCAGTACACGTACAGCAAACGCGTGCTACCTACCGAAAAGCCTTCGATCCTGGCCCCATAGTGAGCCCAAAACAAAAGGGTTAAACGGCGCCGTTTGGGCAAATTGGATCATCTTAGCCAATCAGAGCGCTCCCCCAGTGCTGCTAGTGCTGCTAGTGCTGCTGTTGGGGAGAAAGACCGGCCAGTCTTCTGTGAAGATGTGTAGGGGTAGGGCCAACACGCACCGGCATCCCCACGCACAACGGTAAATAAATAGGGGGTTGTTGATTGACACCGCAAAAGGGGGTTGGTTTCCCCAACTGTTCCGTGAAGTCAATCAAAGCAATCGGTGCGAAAACGATTCCCCTTGCTTCGAACGAACGTAAGAACCTATCCTATCTCATCGAAGAAGGCCACGCGATCTCCACCGTAACCCGTTCAATGTTTTTTGACATTTGCACCAGGATCGCAGCATCGTGCTCGCCGGGGTGTGTTTCTGTGCCTCAGTTCAACCTTTTCCGACCACTTGCTTTCAATCTCTCCTTCGCGGATCTCGGGGTTTAAAGCAAACCTTTCTTCGCGCTACCTGCGGGTACACCGGGTAGGTCCAAGTGCTCAGTGGAAGACTGTTTCAAGCAAACCACTGTTTCCTGGACAACCACCACAATTTCTCACGACGCACTCTCTATTATACTGAAGCGCAATCGTACTTTTGTGTGTGTCGAAATTTGTACCCCAATTCATCAGGGTGCCAGCATGCCGGTAGAGGACGCGTACGGCCTGGGCCATGGCCACACCTACAAGCTTAAAAACGCACGTGCGATGTGGCGCAATAGTACGACCACGCCGGAAAAGCGCCGACAACAACTACCACCGCTCGACGGTGTGTGAGAGTAGCTCTCATTCTACCAAACGTCGGCCGTGCGTTACGGTCTGTTTCGAAAGAACCTCCCTACACACTACACCCGCAGAAATTGGGCGTCCCAAGGCGATCGGCAAATCGAACTTTCCCAACCAAACATCGCAGATCCGTGCCCGGTGTGTGAGCGACAGAATACAGGTTGATCAAGGCGAAATGTTACCACGGTGGCAGAACAGTGCGAAGGTTGTTTGGTTCCATCGCGGTATCGGAATTCGGGTATCGGCGCGAATTTTCCTGCTCTCGTTTATTCAACAGCAGTTTTTCCCATTCGACGAGGGTGGATTTAAAATGTGTGCGTGGGAGCGTTTCCCTTCGATTGGTTCTTCTACGCCACCCATAACGGAGGTAGAGAAGGAGAAAGTTTGGAAATTTTGGATAAAAAGTAGGGGAAAATAGAAATCTTCTCGTTTTTGAGGGTGCCTCTGCAATTAATGAGATCGTTTGGAACGACGGAATTGCGAAGGAACGCTCCATGAGGAAAGAGGATTGCCGACATTCAGGCGCGAATGCAGTAACGCATGATACGAATGAAACCTTTTATTATAATTCCTGCAAATGCCTTTCCAATCTATTTTTTTTTTTATTTTTGCTCCTCCAGTTAAAGAATACATATCGCACATATGGTCAATAAGTGAAGGTCAAGGTTAACTATTATGAGAATCCAAAACAAAAACCTTAACCTCAATCTTGTACCGCGATATTATGGGGGACATCAAACACAAATAGAAGATTAGAGGTGTTTCTCCATGATTTATGGGCTTTCCAACGCTCTGGGCACGCAAACACGCTGCTGGGAAGGCGTTTCCCTCAGCGTAACTTGATAATCGAGCCGCCGAGCCGAAAAGGCGTGCAGAGCCGACGTGTTGCTCTCGTCGTGTCCGACAAATCAAATCAATATGCCGGGCGAGAGCAATTTATGCCGGTAAGTAATAGCCTTCAAGCCCCGCCTAACCAACTAACTGCTGTTCGCTTTTTGTACTTTTTTTCTGCCTTTATGCTTGCAGCCATAGGGGACTATCAGGTGTTAAAGCTGGTGATAATAGAATCATATCATTGTATACATTCAATTGTACTGGATTGTGGGATGTGGCTTTCAGGATATGGATTGAAATATTTGAAAATTTGGAATATCACTTTAATTAAATTAATACAAAGTAAAATGAAAACAAAACACTAGAACTTTCCTAGACAAATGCTATTGAATCTTAAAACGAAAAACTTGATTTCATACCAGTCTCACCGTGAATGGACGACCCTTTTAATATTCCTGCTAATTAAAACCACACTCTTCCTCGTTCTGTCCCCTTGAAAATTCCCATCTAGTCATCTTGAAAAATCCCGGCCTGCTTCGATTCATATCGCCCAATTTTCTGCCCACGGACTGCGTAGGCCAGCCCTCTCGCCGATTCGGTTAACCAACCATCTCATCAAAAAACCGGCCTACTCTAATTGAAACGTATCCTGCCTCGCTCTGTGTGAATGTGTGTGTGTTTTGTTGCGTTCCGTTTTGGCCCAACCGGGACACGCGTCGAAATGGCACCCTCCGCGAAAATTCAAAATCGGCACGAGGAGACCATTTTTCCAACAACAACAGTGCGCCCGGCCCCCGAAATTTGCGCTTCTCTGCTTTAGGGGGTGTTGCGCATCGCATCCCTACGCCCTTGGATCCACACGCATTGCCAATTCAGCCAACGCACTCTAGAACGCACGAACCGCCTAGCTCTGGGTGTATTGCTGAAAATAATCTCTTTACTTTAAAAAAAACCGACAAATTAATTGAATGTAATGAAAAATTGAAACGAGAACGCGGAAATAACACGTTAGGCACGTTAGCGAGAAAGAGGTTGGCGTTTGGTCTTTCTTTTTACTTGTTGTTTGCTGTCTGCTCCGTGCACTGGGGCTGTGGGAAGAGTCACCACGGCAAGAACACGCATCGAATCGCAAGACGGTGTCGGTCCACCACGCCCCGGGAACGCTCGAGCGGGTTTGGCGAAGTTGTCTATCTTTAGTTGACCACGCCGCCCGGGCCAGGATCGCAGCTACCGGCGCAGGTAACCTGGTCGTGTGAGGCCAGCCCCAGTATGCACGGTAAACCCTTAAAGTATGCTAACGAAACAGCTTGACTGGTATTTTCAATTTTTGGGTTTTGAAGGTGATGAAGAATGGGGACTTGGGTTGCTGCCAGAAATGTTCTTCAATTTTGCTCCATCAGATTAAAAACGGACCAATAAGGATAAAAAGAGATTTTAAGAAAATAACCTCATTGTCTACACAAGAAGATAGGTTGCAAAGAGAAAGAGAAGGTGTAGAAACAAGCAAGTTTTTGCTCAGATGTCCTGCATGTAATATTTTAAGTCAAGTCTTTTAGTAAACTTTATAAAAGAAACATCCCTTGAACATGGCCCCATGGACGATATCTCATAAACTGTAAGATAGGAATATAAGCTATTTATAGTTATAGAAAATTGTGTTTGCGATGTCTTCTAGGAGATTTGTTTTCTTCCAAGAGAATATTCCAGAAACATTCTGGCGGAGTTTTTTTTCCTCCAGAGGCTCTGCTTGGTGACTGAGGCTTATAACTTAAATCCAAAAATTAACTGACAATATTATTCAGTTCACCCAAGGGTTTAAACACCACTGCACGGCTCACACAACACCCAACTTGTGCAACTTTCAAGTGGAAGGCGGGTACAGTTCGCTGCATCTCCTTCATGCCAACAGTCGTTCGCCTTCGCTACCTATCTCATGCGCACACTCGCCGCAGCTGCCACTTGCTTTTTTGCTTTTTCACCCCCAACGGAATAGTAGGCTGGCTGGCTAGCTGGCCAGGCAATCATCATCATCATTAGCATTATGTTTCCTCTCCCATTTCGCAGCAGGGGACGAACGAGTCGGGCGCGATTGCGTCTTCTTCTGTGCAACAATTCCCAACACCACACCTTCGAATTCGGGCGGGCTGTCGGTGCGAGGATAGTCCATGTCGGGTGTAGTAAAACTTTATGACAGTGCGAAATGCAAATGATTCTATGCGATTATACACAATAATCCTTATCAATGGTATAGTGACTTAACAAACTTCCCCACATGCGGTGCCACCAAAAGGAAAGGGAAATTGGCGTGACTGGGGCAATAAGCTGGGCAAACAGCAATCAACTATCAGTTTCAATTCACTCAACCTCCCCAAAAAACGACCACATCCTGATAGAACGGCACAAAACTATAAAACGACCCAGGCCCAAACTCCAACTCCTTCGCACGCTCGCACGGGGCGTACCCGTTTGCCAGCGCCCGTGCCCGTGATGGGCCGACAAGCCGCCCGACAATCGACACCAAACGAGCCAATTCAAAAGAACCGAGCGATAACAACGCACAATCGCATTAAGGGTTGTGGCCTTTTTTCCTCCCTGCCTGCCTGCTTGGCTATGTGTGTGTTTGTGTGGCTGCGTGTGGAGTTGCCTTTTTCCATCAACTTTGATTTGCATTTCGAACCGAAGTACGAATCCCCTCGTGGTGTGGTGACGTAGCGAATGGTCGGCCACCACCACTTCTTCTTCTTCCGGCATTGGATGTGGATGGGCCACCGCAGGTTGATGTTTTCCAGCCCGCCTTCTCAGCCACCTCCCCCCCGTTATCATCCCTCACGACACATCGACCGGCGACGACCCGGCCCAGTGTGATACGCGCGGTGAAACATCTGGCCACGGCCCCCTTAATATGTGGGCGTGTATCGAAAGGCAACGCGTCCGAATTGAGGCAGTCCCACTTTGCTTCCTCAAATAACAGGAGCCCAGGAGCACGCGGCGGTAACCACGGCACACAGAGCGGCCCCGGGTGCGAGCAGATACGCGCGCGTTTGTTTTCTTGCCGTCTGTTTGTTTGCTTTGATTGAAATGGTGTGGTGCAGCAGAGTCTAATCTCCCTAGAGGGAGCGTGTTTTACATTCTTTATTTGAAATATATTTTTATGAGTAATTAATTGCCTACGCTTTTAACACTTTTTAATCTTAAAATTGTAATTAGTTGCTTTGAAGTATATTTTTGTAAACATTCAACGAACAGCTAAAATTTTAGCTCAAACACCATTACAGAAAAATAATTTCCAGCTAAAACATCGTTCGAAAAAATTGACAAAAAAAATCTTTAGTTAAAAATGTATTTCTTGGTAAGCACCAGGTTGAAATGATCTAATATAAATGAAATACGTATGGAATGGATAGCTATGGCAGTTCATTGTAATGGAGATTAATATTGTTTTAATATTACAACTTTTACCGGGCCGTATTTTCTATTTTTCTTCTTAATATTTTACTCCTGTTTCTTTGCTTAGCGACCTGAAAGTTCCTCCCGATCAAATTATAACTCACTAGACTTTTTTTTTATTTAGTTCTATATCCGTCAGTCAGTCGTGGTATGATCCGATAGATTGCACGAATTAGGTTCTTCCGTGTAAACACCCGGCCACCAAGTCCTCTCGTATTCTTAACTGAAGAGGCCAGAATTTTTAAATTATCAAAATATTTACAGGGTAAAAAATAATCATTCCGATCATATCTTTCGTTCACTTGTGTGATAAAAATATGGATGTTGAAAACATTTCTTCTGTTAGTTAGTAATAACATATTTAGCCTTCCCTCTTGGCAGGAGGCATCAATTCCCTTTCAAACAAACCGCTTGTTTGCCTTACCAGGCGAACGTATGCCAGATGTTTGTCGTCCCTTGTGTTACAAAGCCATATCTCCCCTCGCAACAAAGTATCGTTTGCGTTACCATCGCTCCGGCCGAGAGCGAGAGCGAAGGAGAAAAGTATTGCACTCATGTCCTGCGCATGATCCGTGCCAGTCTCCAAACGTTCGTTCTATCTTTTGGCGCGCAATCACATCGGAAAAATGGTGATTTTTCACAGGTGTTTTTCCTGCACGACCACACAATGCAACCCGCACGACCGCATGTGCGCCGCGGCATAAAGGAATCGGTGGAAAATTCTCTCTCACTACAACCCATTGAAGGAAAAGCCGAACTGTAGCATAGTAGTAGTACATACAGCGGTACCGCTTTTCCAACAGCTACCCCATCGGACATGCGTCAGTCCCGGTGGCGGTGGTTTCGCCTTCGGGAAAATCGCGAGTTTTCCATCAGTCAATAGCTTTCCGTTAGATGGTACCAACCGAGCAGACGCGGCAGGAGCAAGACCTGATTTTCCAACCACCCCAAGCCAACGGCAAGGATCAACAAGTGGTTTCGGTTGTCCCGTTCGGGTTTGAGGGGTTGGTTATTTTTAGTTGTGACGAATAGCGAACCCCGACACACTGTTACTGTACGGTACGCGGCATGGATTACGCGTTTCCTAGCTGCACCCTAATACGCATGAGCATGAGGGCAATTGACACCGCGCGAGGGTGCCTTCTCGTGCATTCGTTACATGTACCGTTAGCGTTAGCGCCAGGCACTCACACACACCCCAGGACATGCGCGTCTCGATGGTAGGCATCTGTTTCACAAGCCCCGAAGGACGCGTCTCACTCACACAGAGCCCGGAAACTGCGAGAAAAGGACGAGCGTGGTACACATGATTTAAAGTAGGAACTTTTTTTACGACCATTATTACAACGCACTGAGCGCTACTATAAAGTGAAACTGCCGTTTTATGGGGTTTTAACGGCTTTCCTTGGGATGTGGGTTTAAAGCCACCTTTTGTATCGGAAAAAAACCTTTGCTCTCCGTTTTATTACACCGTCTAAAACGATCCTAATCGTTCCAGTTGCTTGTTGTAATCTTTTATTCTCCCCTTATTACCGTACCGAGGATGGTGAGCGGTGGTAACATTAAAATCTAGTTTGTTGAATTATTATCCCTTCAGTTCGTGGCAAAAAAAACGTTCCCATGTACTATCGCAGACTTCGCCCGGCCTGTGTTCGATTTCGTCCCAATATCGGACTGCTGGTGGCCTTCACCGTGGTACACCAATTGTAGTGCGGTCTACTAGGCTAGCAGGGCCACCGAAAGGTCGACACGATATCGGGACGGAAAATCGAGAAGCACAGACAAGAAACCCCCTCCTCCTGCTCCTCCTCCCACCATCTCATCCAATTTCCCAGGAAAAACACAACACCCCTGCCCGGAATCGCCTTTCTGACCAGCAAAAGGAGAAGCTGGTGCCTGTCTCTGTGTGTGACGATGACCAAAATTTATCTTCATTTTCCACTCCCAAATACTCCCCCCTTCCTACGTGGCTTCCCTACCCTCGGTTTCATTCTTCCACCATCTTGTCACGGGGAAGGATGTGCCACGAACGTATTGGGCAGTTTCCTTCCAAGACACGAAGCTTCTTGCAGGGAGATTCCCAGGCGTAAGCGGAGTACGGGGAGAAGATCGATACACAAACTCTTCGCTGCGCAAGGACCAACCAAAAACCGTCTGCACACAAACAGAGGGGCGACTCGAAGGACGTCAACAACCGAACTGTATGTAGGTGAACATCTTGAAGGAGAACCACATTCGTTCGTTGAAGGAGAACCGTTATAGTAGAAGTAGCATCCATCGTAAATGCTTATTACAAGCTATTAACATTTTATCCAATATTTTATAATGTTTACAAAGCTAAACATTTAATGTTGAGTTAAGACAATTACCATTTAAACCTAATTTTTACCAAACAAAAAAATCTCAAATTAAAAAAATTCAAATTTTCCTTCGTTTTCCACCGTATTGCAACCACCTAAACACAGGAAGGCGCATGGTGAAAAATTTATGAATGAAAAGAAAAGTAAACTGGGATCGTGTTTTTCCTCCTATCTAAACAACACCCCACATAATGCTGGAGTTGTAACAAAAAAAGGAAAAAAGAAAAATTCGAGCAGCGGAAAAAGGGCCAAGCGAAGGAAAGAAACGTTTTTCCCCAACTGTGGTTCCTATTCGCTATCAAAATTCATTGCCTCCCTTTATACCACATCTCTCGCTATCTCTCTCTCTCTCTCTTTTGCTCGCTCTCTCGTTCGCTCTCTTTCGCGCACACGCAAGCACTCGTACCATCCGTCTCTCTATTGTTGCAGTCAGTCAGTCAGTCTGCAAGTAACCGTTGCGTGCTGCTGGTTTCCTGTTAGAAATACACCATGCGTCATTTTGACTGACGTAACGCTTGGCAGCCATCAATCTCTTCGCCGTCGTCTCGCGGTTGTCGTCGTCAAAACCGGCGCCGATAATCGCCCTGCCCATCAACACCACCCGTCCAACAGCGGGCCGAGGCGCAATAATCATAAACAGCAGCGGCACACGCGACGGAGATGGTCGCCTATTAAGTCGCCCTCCTCCCGGCACAGCTGATGCTAACGATGATGACTGTCGTCTGCGCTACACAGCGCCGGATAATTGAGCATCATTAATCGTGCACCGTTTTCTTCGGACCCTGTTATCGCATCATCGTAAATCGATCGTTCTTTTCGTGTGTGCAGCGTTCCAGGGGCATTAAAAAAAAAAAGTCCTCTCACACACACGCTTGTGTGCGTGAACAAGCACACACTCGGCGGGAAATGGTAAGAGTTACCAGGAGAAACCCATCCGCCATCGCGCTTTGTGCAGCCTGCTACGATGCGTGCGACCCTGGTACAAGAGTCACATGAGCGTCTCCATGTGACGGCGGCACAGCGTGACGCAACCGCATGACGGTGTTTTGTGTAGTTCGACGTTGTTGCCTCTGCAGCCGTAGCACCACACAACCAGCCAGCCAGCTGCTGTTGTTACACAGCGTCTGGCAACTCAGGCAAGCCGACGCCTGGTACCCGTTGCGGTGCCACACGCGCAGGCACACCCTTCGAAACAAAACCAACAAAAAACAGGAAGCTATTTTTACTCACGGTTCAAGGTTGAGAGAAAATTTAATTCAACATTTTAGCAGGAGTGCATGCTGCCGTGGTTTGGATTTTCGATACTGGAAGGACGAGTTTTTTTTCGCGCCATCGTCTTGTTTTCTGCAGCGTGCGCTTCTTTACGACTGTTGCTGCTGTCGGGGATAGTTCCAGGGTTGAATCTCACCCGATGCGAACAGTATGAAGATGACGTTGGTAATGTTGAGCACGGCGAAAGCTATCCAAAATACGACGCGCCACTCTTCTAACGTTTGCTGACGGGATTATGGAATGGAAAAGATGTTTTTTTTACATTTAGTTCCTATTCTTGTTGAGGTAAGGAAGCGAAAACATCATTATGTTTGTAGCATCGATTTTCAACATTCAAAAGTGTGAAGTTGTGTAAGGCGGATTGCATACTCCACCAGGCGCATAAAACAGCTCACAAGCAAAACAGACCGCTGGTTCTCAAGCCAAATACTTCTTCTTAAAGACTATTTTAAAGCAATCTTAAGATTTACAAAACATACTTACATTTGGAGTTAAAAGCCCAGCCAAATATGGTGTAATGATGCCTGTAAAAAATCGAATAATATTACTACCCCATCCTGCATCTTACACAACATACTCCTATACTCACCAGTCACGGCACCAATCCCGTTCACCATACCCATCAACACACCGGCAAAGTTCGGACTCAGATCGTTCGTGTTCACCTTCACGCCCGGATAAAACCCACCGAGAAAGGTAACGCACAGTGCAAAGTACGTGATGACCAGCACCTTATCCTTTCCGGTGTAGGATGCCGCCATCATAAAGAACGCTGGCAGTACCGAACCGAGTGTGGTCCAGAACTTGCGTGCATTGGTGCGTGATGTACACTGCTTCTCGATCTGCATATCGCAAAGCCACCCACCCATAATCGAAAACAGCCACATGCTGAAGAAGGGCGTGTAGGTGACCAGCCCATTATCGCTGACGGAGATTTGGAGGATGCTTTTCATGTACTTCGGCAGATCGGTTATGATCAGATACGTGCCCCAATCGTGCCCGATTTGTCCCGCTATCAGTCCCCACAGTGGACAGGACGTAAGGATACTGCGCCAAGGAATGGGATACGAGTGCGCACTTTTACGACTTTCGGCTAGCTGTGCTACCAATTCGGAACGCTCCTGCTCACTGATGTACGGGTGCGTTTCTGGGCTTTCGAATCCGATAAACAGCCAAACTATGTACCAGATTATGGCCATTACACCCCAGATGTAGAACGTCGTCCGCCAGGTGTTGTGTGCTTCGATGAAATACCCGGTACCGATGCCACCTATAAGCGCTCCGATTTGACATCCACTAAAGATGAACGAACCGTAGAAGCCTCGCTGCGATGCCGGGATCCAGTGGGCTATGAGTGCACTCAACACTGGGAAGGTTGCACCTTCTCCGATGCCCTCGAGCACACGCACCAATACCAACAACCACGATCCACCGATATCGATCGCGAGTGGTGTCAGAATTGTAAGAACCGCCGTTATCAGTACACTCACGCCAAGCAGATGCTTCGAATAACGATCAGCGACAAGGGCACTCGCAAAATGGGACAACGTGTAGCCCCAATAGAACGCCGACAGTATAATGCCCTGCTCGTATTCGTCCCAATCGAAGTGGTCCTCGTCGGAAATCGACACACCCGACACGGTGTCGTTCCGATCGCCTGTCATCACCGTGATGGCTAGATGAAGACAGATGCGCATCGTGTACTGGTTAAAGATGGCGAAGAACGTCATCATGACCAGGATGTACTTCTTCGGGCAAAAGCAGACTATAAAAGCGAGGGGAGAATAAGGCAGGTATAACAGAATATAAGAAGAAAATGAAAGAATACTTACGCCCTGCCATGCAGGCTTTCGTGAGCTCCAGCATGGTTGCCACTGTCGATCGCGACCTCACTGGCTACTGTGATATGAAAAGCCATGGGCGATGCCTACCGCGATGAACATATTTCCGGTTGTCAGTGGTTGCTATGATGAACGCAGAAGTATGTTCATATTGTTCATTTGATCTTTATTTTAATTTCTTATCGCCTCATGTACACATGTTCCGTCCCGATCTAATCGACCACTTCTAATCCAGCACTGCTGGCATATAACCGATGATGATACTGTTCCATCGTTTTGTTCTCCTCGTGTACCCGTTTTACTGTGCCAAAATCGTAAATTCTAACGCGTCCCTATCCTACCTGATAAGTGGTATAAATAAACTCAACAGAACTGAATATCTTATCATCACCGTCGGGCATCAGTGGCGAGAGGGATTAACCTACACGTTTCAGTAGAGCAGTCGCGTGGCCTACGGTCGGATTAACTATTAATCCGTACAACACAACACCAGCACAATGGCGTTATGCGCTTATTAAAACACTTAAACAAAAACAAAACAGCTTACCTCTTCTATTTTCGCAACGTTTGTATCTCTTCCCGATTGCTTTCCACGCAAACGGAAGCTTTGTTCTGTTCGAAAAACTCCCCCGGCTTGAGGGATTCAGGGAGGAATTTCTTCTTACTGCTTTATGGCATCTTGAGATTGTACGCTTTTCTTTGCCACGGCCGGATCGCTGTCTTCACCGTTCGAGTCGCCCGCCTCGACGGACTTGTTCATCAGATGGGGCGTGTTCCAGGGCTGCACCTCACCGGACGCCCAGAGGATGTACACCAGGTTGGTGACGTTGAAGACGGCAAACGAGATCCAGAACACAATTCGCCATTCTTCCAGGGTGTGCTGAGGGAGGCCAAAACAAATTACTGATTAGTATGGGGGCGTGGGCAAATACCAAGCCAAGGTAGGGTAGCTCAGGCTCAGGAGATAGTGAGTGATAGATAAACTGCGGTTTCTGCCTTCGATTTTCGGAGCACTGGTAATGAGGGCAAATATTTAAATTGCTTGCTCGCACGTCCGCATTCTTATAACACGCACATATTTGCCGCAAACACATCAGGTGGCTAATGACTCAACTACGCTTGCTCTAGATAATCAAATATAATGAAGCTTGCCCAAAAGCGGCTCGTAATTTTGCAAAAGTTATTTCAGAGCGTTTTATAATTCATAATTTGATGGCTTTCATTACTAGTTCACCAACCAAAACTGTTGCTATTCTTTTGTCCAAAAATAACCCACAAAATGGCACACACATGCACTATGGATCGTGCCTAATGAATAGCACATTTTCACCTACTACTGGTTCAGGGTGAGTCACAACGAACAGCAGAAAAACCACCGCCCGGCCGGAAACAATTTAACTCAAACGACCGTACCAAATCCGAGTACACTTCTCCGCCTGCCTTCGCGTGTGCCACTGCACCACTGCACCTTCCCTTGACTTCCGGTCATGGTAAACTTACATTGGGTGTCATCACACCGACGACGTACGGTGCGATGATGCCGGTAATGGCACCGATGCCGTTCGTGATGGCCATCAGCGTACCGGCATAGTTCGGACTCAGATCGAGCGGGTTCACCTTCATGCCCGGGTAGAACGTACCCATGAGACCCATGGCGAAGGTGAACAGCATGACGACCACCGCCTTTTCGCAACCGGCGTACGAGGCGCCCACGATGAAGCAGGCCGGTCCAACGGAGGCTAGAAATGGTTTGGGGAAAACAGATTTCATTAGGCTCACTTTTCAGACGCGTTGTCTCCTGCGGATGACTTACCGATGGTAGTGAACAGCTTACGTCCGAAGGTGATAGTCATACGTCCAGACGTTATGAGCCAATCGCTCAGGACCCCAGTGGACAGTGAGACAATCCACATGACCAGATACGGAAGGGAGGAGTACAGACCATTGTCCTTGATGGAGAACCGCAACACATCACTCATGTACTTGGGAAGATCCGTAACCATAATGAAGAAGCCCCAATCGTGTCCGATCTGAGCACAAACCAGCGCCATCATTGGAACGCTCGTGAGGATATAGCGCCAAGGAGTTGGTGGCAGCGTACGATCGCGCTCCAGCGTTCCCAGTTCCTGCTTCAGATAGGCCTTCTCCTTTTCGCTGATGAACGGATGGGATTCCGGATCGCTGTAGCAGATCAGTGTCTGCAGAGAGGAAAGATTCTTAGTCAAGAGCTTAGTCCCAACGATCAACTGCAAAGCTCGCAGATACTTACGAAGATCACAAACCATAAAATTCCCAAACCGCCGAAGAAGTAAAACACCGACGACCAGCCATCGATGTTGTGCAGCAACACGCCCGACAGCAGATTGCCCAGAATCGTACCGACCTGTCCACCGCCAAACACTAGCGATCCTAGCTTACTACGCTCCTTGGCCGGAATCCAGGTCGCCATCAGCGCACTCAGCGCCGGGAACGTTGTTCCTTCGCCCAGTCCCATCAACACACGAATCACGATGAGTGCCGTCGAGCCGCCGAGTTCCACCGCCCACGGTGTAATCAGCGTAAAGATGGCCGTCGACAGGATGCCCAAACTGAGCGTCCATTTGCCGCCGAACTTTTCCGCCAACATACCACCGGGGATGTGTGTGATGACGTAGCCCCAGTAGAACGAGGACAGGATAATGCCCTGCAGTTCCTCGTCCCAGTCGAACTCACCGCCGGTAAAATCCTCCGGGTTGGCACTTTCGTCGATCGGGCAAACGCCACCCTCGTCCTCCGTCGCACCACCGGCCGTCTTGTTTACCATCTCCGTGATCGCGATCGACAGGGAAATGCGCATCGTGTACGCGTTCATGATCGCGAGAAAGCCCATGATCGCCAATATCACCCGCTGCGGGATGATAAAGACTGTGGAAGAAATAATGATTTGAAATTGAAAGATAGAAAATCTCGACAAGGTTTTCGCTGTAACAAGGTAGGATAATCAGTCAAGAGGGGCTTCGAAGACCTGTCAATATCTGAATGGCAGATGCCTATAGACGACTCAGAGCAACATCTTAGACTTGGGTATCATGCCAAGATTCAATCGGATTTCTTCCTTCAGACAAGGAACTAAACCGACCGAACAATCTACACAACCAACCACATGTCCTCGTGCCCTGCCATGTGTGAAATGTGGGTTTAGTACAAATCCTTAGTATCTTTAGTACAACCTTCACGGTCTGTGAGTGAACACAGAGAGCGTTAACAGAGATCCAGTCTAGTCGTGGTAATCAGACAAGGTTCTTATAAGCCTTTTTTTGTGAAGAAATGTTTAACGATGTCTATGTTAAATCCACGTGTTCATTAGTTGTCATGTTCTAGAACCGTCCGTAGTTGTTTGTTTTGATCAGAATTAAATAGTTCACACCCGAGTAAGGTTGAATCGCTCGTCTCCGCCTGATTAATTCAATCGTTTAGCTATCCCCACTCACAATCAAGTGGAAAATCTCCATCTGCTTGCACAGTACGATCAGCTCAGAAAACCCCTTATTGTTTTTCCGTCCAGATCATACCCACATAGCATGCTCGAGCAGTCGCCATCGATAGAGGCTGCAGCTGATGGATATGATTGCATCCACCTTTTTTTTTCGCATCATGCACATGCACTTCCCAGACAGCGTCGTCCGCGTCCCAGCAAAAAGGGGTAACGGTACTCGCGAGGATCAGACCTACATAACTTCCCACTATCAGCACAATGCCCAGCTGGAAACCAAATCAGGGAAGCGCGTGGGCGTAGTTTATCGTCTCCCAGAGTGCGAACAAATAATCACTGCCGATTCCCGTGGCGTGCGGTCGTAAATTCATCAACTACTAGCGTCTGCCATGGGTTCATTGTGTCTGTGTGTGTGTTCCGCATTGAATGGCCCCTTTCGGACGGGCTATGCGAGATGGGGAGTTGATATCCGAGCCATCAATCATGGATTCTACACCACACACAATTGGCAACCGACAGCAGGCGATCATATAATAGCGCGCGCGCCTATCAGCGCTGGTGCTGCTCTTTAAAGCGCTTATAAGCTATCACGACTGCCTCTAATCTGCGATAAGGCTGGTCGCGAGGGTAGCTATCCCTGTTTATCGGTTGCTCGCTACTGTGGGTCAATCATGGGGAATTTGTTATCTGGCAGTACAATTCAATTACCGCGATAAACCGCTGCCACAAGCGGGGGCCATAGACCCACATAGACAGCGCCGTAAGCACACGTAACGTATACAAAATTCAAGATCGAGATTGAGATTTATCTGCGGGGTAAAAAAAAAAAGGAAAACGAAACGGAGGTCCACGAAAAAGAAAAACACCAATTACGTCCGTAATGACCACTTGTATTGTTCAATGTCACATCGATAGCCGGCCAGTGCTTTCAACGCCAACCCGTACCGCAAACATGCAAATATCAAACAAGTACCAAGTGAGATGTTTGGGTGTTGTTTTTTTCGGAATTCCCCAATAAACATGACCCTCACGGACGCGCACGCAAATATTACCCAAATATTTGCGGGACTTTGTAGGGCAAACGTATTCCACGATGTTTCTTAATAAGCCGCACGAGACTAAGGACAGCAGATCAGAGCAAGGGGAGAGTGATCTTCGGCAAATAGGATTTCCAGCCCGGGGTTTACCAAAACACCAGACACAGACATTCCACTTATGCGAAATGCCTGCCCCCCTACCACCACCAGTGTCAAGTGTCAATTCCGACGTCCACTTGTAGTGCTTCGTTTACTCTTTCATTACCGGCGATAAGATCGAATGTGTGCAAATGGTGTATCCCGCCGATAATCGACTTTGTCCCTGGTGAGAGGTGCTTGAAATAGTTATCCCTGTCCTAGATTTAGCTGGATGTCTGTAACTATGTACGATTGTTTGCGTATAGGGGGTTACTGGTGTTTTTTTCCGTATTTCCAGGCCATTTTCCATACCAAGCACTTTTTTGTCAATTAGTCCTCCGAAAATCCCCACGCCATTCCCGTGGCAACGAGTGATCGCCGGAACAATAAACCACCACCGGACAATGGAATTGAATTGTTCCGTGGATTGAAGTTTGCGGTCTATCAGAAACAATTTCTAATGATAGACAATTTTCTTTAAATTATCTTTATGAGGTTTCGTTGGCTACCACAACAAGCCGGACGTCATCGTCGATAGGCAGCAGGAATGACAATTTTCTTGCTCAGTAGTGTGGCCTTGTGCAAAATCTTGGGTGCAAAAATTTCAAATCACTTTTATACAAACATTTAGCAAGGTTGCCAAAATTGGCCAAAAAAAACTCCTACCGAAACGATCACCTTCGATCGCCTAGACCCTGAACTTGGTGGCGTCGTCGACATCGTCGAGCCTACTTCGTCTGTGTGTGTGTGTCAGTGGATCGTGCGTGTTGCCAATTTTCCAATGCCATTGTTTAGCGCTAGTATCACCCTCTATCTCTCTCCCCAAAAAAAAAAAGAGCGAAAGTGAAACCCGTCTTCGTCTCTGCACTTTGTGGATGTTGCCGAGTTGCAATTGCGTGAGGCAAATAGCAAAACGCTTCAACCGGTAACAATCGCTTATTAGTCGCTGTTTAATTGCACTCCACTGCTCTACATTTAGCCGAAGCAGAAACCTCTTCTGAAGTGCTTGATACTATTTCATTCAATGCACGGAAATACGGTGCAGTCTATCGTGGCGTTTTAACACTCGAAGTTATGTATCGATCGAGTTGCACTCTCGCATGCAAATCGTGTTGCTCAATCGCTCAATGGTTCTCATCTTCGACCGTTTAATTATGATCGAGCGCTGACTTACGGCGCTCCCTACACTTACACACCCCAGGGCGTCTCGATCTTCACTTCCCGATTTTAGTGTTTGCGTAATACTTATTTATGATTCATGTTCCGCATTGCCAACAGCTGCCTTAAAACGATCGATTTTTCCCACCTCGGAGCGATTCTAGGTTGCTGCTCTTAATGCTGCCCTACCTGACAGCTTCAGAGCTGCATAGCTGCTGCTCATTAAATTCCAGCACGCGAAACCGGTGCCGGTGACAGCTTTATCATCCGACCCCGGGTATGACGGCACCCTTTTGGCATTCCATTGTATACACGACCATTTGCCGGTGAGGCACAGCAGAGAGAGAAAAAAAACACACAACAAACAGATTAATGGCACATTACGAAAAAATAAACCGCAACATAACCACACACACACACGAATATGCACGCACACGTGCACGTGATACTACAATGCTTTTTCGTCGCATCGATGTCCAAGTTCGTCAGTTCCGACTCGCCGACACGAGCTCATCATCATGCGGTGTCGTTTGATCGACCTAAGGCTACCGACAGTTTCGATCGCCACAGACCGATCGACGATGACACACAAAAGCAATACGACAAGCCACTGCTGCGAACTGCGAATACTTTTTATTTCCCTCTAGTTTGCTTCACTTATCAGATATGCAAACAGCTGGAAAACGTGTTTCTTTCTATTTTAATCACCCATTTGTATAAACAAAAGAGAGGGTGGTTTGATTTTTTTGTTTGCGGACAACCTAAACTCCTACCAAAGAAGCATATAACGTCAGTAGCAACATCAAGAGAAAATGCTTGTTTAATCAATTCATTAGATAACACACTGTTCGATGCCGATGCCTAATTAACTTCGAAACCCTGCTAACCTTGCCCGCTGCGTCGTGCTCGTGCGGGAGTTAAATCGCAATTTGTCTCGCGGTGTCCTTATCACCGCATGTGAATCTTGTCAAACCGTAACAATTCGGCAAAATTACGCTATGTCCGCACATTAAAGCATGTCTAATTGGTGAATATTTTATGAGATTTTTGAAGCACGTGCGAAAGCAAGAATTCACCCAAGCGCCCATACGCGTACGATCGCCGAAGCAAGTTGTTGTGTATCTCCAGCCTGCGGACACTTGTTCGGTTTGCTAAGGATGCACAACACATCACATCTCTTTAATTAGTACAGCTCCAAAGTCCTCCATTTCAATGCAATCGTTTCGCATAAAAATGTACGCGTAAACGATCGACCGAGGTTAGCTCGCTCAGGTAATACATTTATTTATTTACTTTGCAACAAAAAAATGGCTGTGTGCGGTCATCATCAAAAGCCGCGGTACCGGCTCATCATCATCATCATCATTGACGACATCATTTTATGCTCGTTTCCGATTGCATTTTGCCACATTGGTGACATTGGCGCTAGCGAGAAACCTCGATCCTACCCGATCGCAGTAAGAGATGTGTCGAGAGCGATAAGGCATAGTTGCATAGACAGAGCTGCATTCGTACGTCGTTCCAGGGACAACAGGTTAAAGCTTCACTTAGCACCAATTTCCCAACTAACTTTTCTCTTAAGTGCTTTTATTGCTGGCCAAAAACCAGGCCCCCGAAAAACACCGAACCTGTCACAATATCGTTTCGTCGTCGAGCTACCACTTGAAGTCCACAGATTCTACACCACCAAAGGAAACACGCTCATTGCAATCTACTCACATCGGGATAACCGCTGCTGCCAGCCGGAACTATACATGGTGGCCGCTTTTCTGTTTTTCCTTCGCAAACACTTTCCGAAACACGCACCGCAAGAAAATCACCAACTGTCACTGCACACAAACTTTCGCCCAACGCAAAGCCGTCCCCCGCAGAATGGGGTTTCGAGGGTGTTGTAGGGTGTAAAACTTTCGCCCTTTCGATAACGGACTTCTCTTGCGCTGCACACGCACGTAGCTTCACACTGGAACTTTGACTAGTTAGCTGAGGGACGCCGAGATCTTACAATTCACATTTTGATCGAAGCTTTACCAATGACACAATGATCCCCGCCGCACGATCGCCAAGAATGAAGATCGGTCGCCAAACAATCGACTCGGGACCCGGTTTGCGAAACACCGACGATGGGCGAAGAAGCTCTGCCGGATCGATTCGATTGCGCGTTGTTGGGCTGGGGACGTTCGCGAACCGATTGAACCGCCAAGCGCGAACGGAACGCTCATAAATAATTGTCCGGGCACCTGAGCAACCAACCGTATTGTACCATGAGGAGGTGGTGTTGGAGGTGATGGCGGTGGAGGTGGTGTAGGTGGATTGGCTTATCGAAATGAGCGTGTGTGTGTAGCGTGTGTGCGTGTGTTCGCGCAAGGTGTAAACACAATGGTAGTAGTCGTCACAGTCGGCGTATGGGTGTTTTGTGTGTATGGTTTTTGGGGGGCTGCTTATCGAACTACTACAGCGTGTATTGGGGTTTGCCGGACCATTGGGGCACTCTATCACCTGTACTGTACAAGTGTTTCGGTATGTCTGGATCTCCCCATTTGCTTGGAAGTTGAATGGAAGGAGGAGAGATCGAAAGTTTCTAGTGCATAGACATTCTTACGTTCAGTTTCTTGAGCGATACCTCCCAAAGCCGGAAGTCTTTCAAAGAGAGAAAAGACTCATAAACTTCAAAAGACAATGTCTATCCACAAAGGAAAGCCCTTGGTAGATAAAGCTCCTGAGGCGAACTCTTTTGGAGGAGGATTCTTGGACGAGGTCCCTTCAACGAAGCCTCTTGGGTGAAGCCCGTTGTACGAGAACTCAAGGATTCTAGTTTTTCTCTAGGACGATTCTG
Source organism: Anopheles stephensi (assembly GCF_013141755.1). Taxonomy (NCBI): domain Eukaryota; kingdom Metazoa; phylum Arthropoda; class Insecta; order Diptera; family Culicidae; genus Anopheles; species Anopheles stephensi. The sequence continues at coordinate 85,616,165 of NC_050203.1, read as the reverse complement.
AGTCTTCTTACTTTTGAATACTCCGCTATATTTTACTAATAGTCTGTATTTTTATGTGTAATACTGACTTCAAAACTAACACAAGTGACAATTTTACGCCGGAAAATCACATGCTGAGAATGTCAAGCCGATTCACGTGAAGAGACACACTTCTTGAGTGTCCGCAAAGACTATAATCACCGTCAGCACTTAAACAGCTTGTCCTCTAAGCCATTGACGCGCTCGAACCTTATCTCCACAATCTCCATCCAAATCCATTCAAATTCCTCAACTGGAGTGAAGATAGAAGGGAAAATCCTTTCGTTCGCACCTCATACGTATTTACTGATAATTCGGATCGAATGTGAGATTTACAATTATTGCAGACCACCGGGCACAAATGTGTAAAGTTCATCCTACCTACCCGAAGGGTACTTTATGAGCGCAATTGATCCGTCATTGATAAACGCCAATGTGCTTTGTGCTCGTGGGTCTCTCCAGATAGTGGTTGCCAGATCGGTCCCGCAATCTTGCGGGATTTTAATCCCCATAAATCAATCATCGTTTTGTGGCGCATCGTGTCCTCGAGAAGAGTGACGACGATGACGACTGCCATCTGTCAGTGATGTGCGGGGGCCAGACTTCCATAAGGTGTGCGATCGATAATGTTTAATAATCGGTCAATCGGGTATTGGCATTGGCCGGATGTCAGCTGCTTGATCCTAATTAATTTTATGCCGCATGTGTTTACGAGCCCCCGGGGGGATGATAATGCAGCGCAATCGGCGGGAAGTTGTTAATTGCCACGAACGATTTTATTACTCCAATGGTAATGATCAGTACTTTCCCAGCTTAGAATTTTGGAAAACCTCGAGGAAGGAAAATCGTACACGAGTTCAGCTCATTACCATCTCACCACCATTGCGCCATCGATCGTGAATACCTTCACCGAGTAACCCTTACCTAACCCACGCACTTCCCACTGGCCTGCTCTTGTGCCTACGCTGACGATAAAGCGCGTAATTAGACCAACATCATTGATACGGGAGCCACTTCTCTTCCGCTGCTCGAAGCATGTGAAAAATGGGGCCCTTTTTTGTAATAAAACTAAACAAAATGGGATCATTCAAGCGCGCGGTCTGTGTACGCACCGTTTTTCGTCATATGGGGTCTGATATGATAATTCGCAGAAGCGATGACAGCATCCATCCCCCAACACAAACCCCCCGGGATGGCGGGTGCGTGTAAAGATGTGGGTATGTATTGAATTTTATGTGGAACAAAAACTAATTGGAACTAGTTTGAATTGGTATTTTATAATAATTTTATCCGACGAGCGTTACGAAACTCATGAAATGTTCAGTTTGTAGTTCTAAACAAGCTTTCCTGGCACTATTGCCTTAAGACACCTTCTAGAGCAATAAAACAGCGCAAACGATTGTGCTCCCAGATCGATACTATCTCATTTTCACCAACGGCGAAGCCCGAGGGGTCTATCAATGGATTATAAACGACAGGGAGCATGATAGGCGCTATCGGGCACATTGGCAGAGCAAAGCAAGACAATCGCGAGACGAAGCCACACTGCCTGCCGTATCATTGCAGCAGCATATTCACGATTGTTGAGTGTGAGATGAGATGCGATACGAGCGCACTCACGAACTTGAGCTGTCTACAACAATAACAACAAATCAGAACCTACGGACCTAGTCACCTACAACTAGATAGTCTTAGCCCTCCTATCTCCGATCGCACAGTGACCGTCCATTTGCGCGGGACATTTTTTCGGCTCCCTTCGAACGATAAGGCGCACGCGGGCTACTTGTTGAGGGCAAGGTAAATCGTTGGCATTGGGTTCAACGCTACGGAAGTGCGCATGATCAATCACTGTCCCATGACACCAAACGGTGGCGAACCATCGCCCGAAAAGCTCCAAACTCTTGCGGAGCATGATTAATTTCTATTGCCGAAAGAAGGCGCCACATAAAAAAGATTTGTAAGCACAGCTCAGTTATCGGCAAACAAGTGATAACAGGCAAAACAGTCTCGACTCTGTGATGCCACTTGGGTGGAATAGCCGTAGGGACTCTGATCCTCTACACGGTTGGATCTGGTATGAGATCGCTTCTGGACCGGTCTCCTGTACGTCATGGAAAAAGGCGGACTTCATCAGGTACTAATGGCAACGAAGAAGGAGTGTCGACCCAATCAATCTTTTGGGTCTCAAACCCGTGTGTCAAGGATTCAAATCACCTTATAAAAGAGTTACAGAAAACTTTCAGTGATAATGTGACTCAATAAAATCGTTATTGTTAAGATTAGGCAAGCAAATTGGTCGAGCTTTGAGAGCCATGTTGAGCTCCCTTCATCCAGCATTGATGCAGGGTCAACGATCCTCAGTCTTCCGCAACGATTGGCAGTAGCGGGAGATAAGAAAAAAGATCATAATTAGGAGCAGACGGCCACAGCTTGATCCAGATTCAATGAACCCGCAAGAAAGCCAAATCTCAGGCCCAATTCGGGAAGAACTCTTGTGACCTAAAACATTTCAAATATTACTCACAATCGTTGTTACTATAGTTTTTCGATGGCCATTGCTCTTTTCCATGCAACAAACACTTGCGCAGTAAATCCTCATCAGACACCGGCCACTTGTCGAAGTTGATGTTGTACGTGCCTTCAAAAGCTTCGGTTCACGGTTGCTGCCAAAGCTTCCAACAAGCTTCTATTTTTAGCATTTACAACTCCGACGCCACCACCGCAGACGGACATAAAGCCACGCACTGGGGGCGGATGGAGCAACATAAATTCTGCAGTCAAACCGTATAACCTTCGTTTCAGCAAGCGAACATAAGTAAGTGCAATGACTAGTTCCGACAACCGGTATTAGCATTCAACGGAGACTGGTGCAAGCATGTCGAAGGTTATACGTGGAGGAGTTTGATGCCAGTTTTAAGTGTTACTAATTTACGAAAATGTGTGTCAAAATTCAAAGATGTTTTTTTTTAAATAACATCTTTGAACCAAGCCCCAATGAAAACCCATGCTCTCTCTACCCATGTTCGCCCACTTTAAGGCAAATTTAAAGCACTTCCTGCCGTGTGCATGCCACATCAAAATCCCACTTCAAACGGTTTGTCGTATATATTTGTCTTCTATCTGCCCCTTTCAACCAACTTCCCACATTGTTTCGTGTGTCTTCCTTTTCAGTAAAACAATTTACCCCACACCCTCGGTTCCCTCGACACGTCCGCACGCACACCCGCATCCACTCGCTTGCGTGCTTCAAACAATAGCACAAAACGTGCAATATTCGCACTGTCCTCCGCTATCCATCATCATCGTCATCGTCCTGCTGCCACCGCTCCACGTGGTTCTCGGAAGAGCAAGAACAAATCTGTCCCTGCCGCAGCGCACCGGAGCCCAACGCCAAACCAAACCAAAAACCGTTTGATGTTAATGAAAATGGAATGAAATTAATTTGCCCCAACAACAAGAAGATGATACGGCCACTACGACTACGCACTTCAAAGGCACACAGTCGGGTAATGCGGCGCCGGAGTTTCCTTTGATATTTTCACTTCAAAGATGAACGCGTTCGGCCACGTACCAGGATCGCACGGCACCCGGGAGGATGCATCCGGCACGATTTACTAGGCGACAGCTTCTAGCACACAACAACCCACACTCTGCCCCAGGACCGAGGACCCTCATACAACATCCGTTTGGGCAAAACGGCTAAGCTCCCGGAACCGGGTGAGTAACATCCAAGCAGAGGGATTCGTTTGAAGAGCACTCCAGAGAAAGATTCACCAACTGCGGGAACCATTACTACCGACTGACAAAGAGCCGATGGGGAGGCAACAAAAAAGAACACAAAAGTTGGTAGTGGCAAATGCACCAGCGCAGCAACACAAGAAAGGAAAACGTAATGACAGTAACAAGCCCTTCAAGTCCTTCAAGTTTTTGTCTTTCCGCCCACTGACGCAGCGGTACACGGTTTGGGGGAACTGTTTTGTCGCATCCGAAATATTCGTGCTCTGTGACGTATCACGTCTACCGGTGGACATCTTCCGGGGGTGCACTGAAACTGCTACCGGTTAGCTGCTGGAAGTTATTATTCTAAGCACATGCCAAGTTCGTTGATACCACACCACGCGACTACGATTCACGAATAGGTCAACAGCACAGATCAATGTTGCAACTAGCTGGACGTTGTGGACGTGGTCAATTGCGACAAATGCAAATGAGCTACCACTTCAGAACATGAGGCGCTAGTGTCCATTTTTTTCTTCCTTCTTCGCAATACTTATCTGTCAGGCAGACCGATACATGATGCACTCCTCGAACGTATGCTGATAAAGCGCGAGATTCGATCATACAACTACTCGCCGGTTGCCAATATCGACGTGTCACGTTCATGGGGCTTTACAGAAGCGAAACGTCCTTCGAATGGACTATTAGTAAAGATTTAGGAAGAATAGTGAGCGGTGTTTACGGCGCTCAGTTTTTACGATCGATTGAAGATCGTCGGACATCCTCGATTCAAATGCAATAAACACTAATTAAAATATTATTTAAAAGAGAAGGTCTGCGTTTACAATTAAAGCTTTTGTTTTATCATGGAAATTGTGTTTTAGAATGTATAGAGATTTTAGAATTTTTAGATTAAGATTTTTGCCAGATTAAATTTATCTCGAAAATTGCCTTGTCGGGATACCCTGTAATAGCTTTCGAAGGACACAAACACGAGCCTCTTTCATGAGGCGTATGACTCACATTCGTGTTACTCTTATCGTGCTTATCATCGTACTACGTACATCAGTCTTTCCTAAGTGCTCAATTTAACGTTTCTTCCATACAAATTTACCTCCAGATAGCCATTCCAGGCACGGGTGTCGATACACCTCTTCCGACTCCTGTGGCAAAGGAACATCCCGAAGGAATGCAGCACCCAATTTAGATCCTTCTGGCTTCTGCACTGCTGGCCACAGCTGTTTGCCACTCAGCAACGGTTCCTTCTCGCCCGACGTTCCAGCTGGGCTAAAGTTAAACATTCTCACTCGTTTCACTTGCTCACACCGGAAGGAAGATCGCCACTAACGAACTCGTGCACACATTACGACAATCCGTCCAACCTGCCAAATGGGCACTGTCGTACACTTGGTCGTCTTAAAATAAACCTTTGCATCAGTTTTGCCACGGAACCCGTAACCACAATCCGTAAGCCTGGCCCGACTTTAGATTGACTCTGCGGCTTAACTGATAACGCAGCGGAAGATCACTCACGGTCGCGTTGGCTTTCTCCCATCCGGGAGCTGTTTGACAATTCTGAACCACATCGACCTCCATTCGCCATACTTTGTACGCGCTCTTCTGGCCTCGTTTCACAAGCCGCCTGGCAGATAACGCAGAGAAAGTTCTTACAGTGGGATGCTGACAAAACGCGGGGCTCTCTACGCATTGCTTTACCGAAACGATTAAGCGCATGGGAAAATGAGGTTCAATAAGAAGAGTAGATCGTCCCAACGAGGATCAACACCATGACAGACACACATCGCACACTGGCGCACATAGAACGCGGAACATGGGAACGTGTTGTTTTTCGATCGATGGAATGGGGTTGTTTTTTGTGTCCCCGTTATCAGTAGCCTTTTTTACGATTAGCACGAGACTATGAAGATAGACATTTTATCGTTACAATGATTTATGTAACGCTTGAACAAGCGGCAAATTCTAAATTTACTTGTTCAGCTGATTTTAAAGCGCGTGTCGTCTATAGAACCCCATTTCATTGCCACAATCATTTTTTCACCCAGGTAAATCTAGTCAAGCAATCTACACTAGGTTGTAGTGGCCTACACTTAAATGTAATGTGCTAATCTCCACAAGAATCATTATTGACTTACCTCAACGATTCGATTACAATTTCTGTCCATGTGGCTACCCTCATCGTGGTTGATGAAAAGTTGAACATCCAGGCCTTTGTATGCTGTAATATGCAAAAGAAAGATGAGAATACATCGTACAAAGTTATCAAATTCAATTACCCACCTTGGAACATTTTAAATATGTTTCGTTCAAAATTGAAACCGTATTTTTCCTCGGATTGTTAAAAAAACTACGAATTAAAAAAACACACTGCTGATGTGGAACAGCTGATCTGATGTTGTTTATATTTGCCGGCCAAATGTAAACAATCGCTTGACGTCTCGCGCGAACGCTTCACGCAGAGAAACGCTTCAAATCCACAACGCTTCGTTTGGCAGCGATCAGCTGTGCACAAAAACGTCAAACTTTACCACCAAACAAAAATCGATGATTGTTTTTTCGTACCGTGCGTGATGGTAGGACGCGGATCGTAAATGTGGCTGTATTGAATAAAAAGTGCTCTAAACCTCATTTTAGCCATACTACCGCTGTACAGTTTTGCGTGTGAAAGATCATATCAAAATCCGGTCTGCCAGTTTGTGAAAATGACGTAGTTTCCTTGTGACAAAGAAAACACGAACCGAAGCAGTGGGAAACGGGCGGAATAACATGCCTTCTCCGATTGATCTCGACAGCTTCTAGCCAGCCTTTGTTCGCATTAAATTCGTAATCATTCCAGTTCCACCTCGCCATGGAAGTGTTCATGCAGGAATTCTCCATCCCGAAGCATCAGATCCGGGAAACGGAGTGCCCGAATCGGTACGTGCTGCTGGTGCACAAGTCGTGGCTGCGCGCCCTTAGCCAAGGCAAGGTGCCGAAAGATTTCCCCACCTATGGCCTGGCCGATGCACTCGAATGGCCAACGGAAAACGAAACGGGACCATGGAGCAAAATTTATGCAGCCGTAAGTACACAAGACAACCAGGGAAACTGGAATGGGAGAAAAAAACGACACTCTCATACGCTTCAGTTCCCATCACCGCTCGATGCTCTTCCGTATTGGGCAATTTTCCTTGCTGTAAATCCGAAGCACCGTTAGGCGCGCGATTATGACTTCCACCAATCCGACTACCCACCAACACCATACGCCGTGTCGTAACATCGTTTTCCTTCTTTCGGCCCGTTCGCGGGTTCAACGTTGTTTCGCGCTGCCTGGTGTATCAAAACAAAGCTTTTATCGCCTGCCAGTTCCTCCCACCCTAACATGTTTTCTTGATAAACGCAGCGCGGCTGCGTATCCAACACACACATACGCAATCGCAACATGCCGGTTTCGATCATAAACATTGCGTGTCTCTCTCCATCGGCCAAAGAGCGATGTTTTTGAATTGCAACGTTTCTTTTTTTGTTAATTTTAGGTACATAAAAAACAAAACTGTAATGTGATACCACTGCCGAAAAACAAGCATTTGCACGGGACGACCGGATCAGGCGTGAACGATCTACTGCTGTCGCCACTGGGCAGTCCAGGCGATGGAGAAGACCCGCTTCACTACTCTCAGCTGCTTCAGTACGTTTCGACCACGAATCATAAAAACCTATGGAAGCAGGCGTATCGAAAGTACGCCGCTTCCCGTCCCGGTAACATTCCCGCCGGTTCGGCCACGAGCAATTCCGTCAGCAGTGCATTCAGCGAACAGCGCGATTCCGTTATCAACCACAGTACAAATGGCACGAAAAAAGTACCAAATGCGATCGCCAGTGATATTGCCGGCGGAGGAACAAACATATCAGCAGCAGCAGCAGCAGCAGCGACGGCGACAGCGCCGACTGCCACCGGAACATCGGGCGCCCTACCGCACGATGTCGTCTTTCGGGAAGTGTTGGCCAGAGCCTTCGGTTGTCCCGTGCTCCAAAACATTGCCGGAAAAGAGGAACACACTTCTTCGCTCCCGCCCGGTGTGGATGGTCAGCTAAGCAATGCGAATCTTTTCCCAGTACTCGCCACCATAGAAAGCGGAGGCGCATTTTACATTCTGTACGATCTCTATCTGGCAAACAACCTCCTCGACTGTGTCACGTACAGTCCTGCGATCGTAGAACGCTCGTACAATAAGCCGCTCTTCATTGTCTACCAGCTTCTGCAGCTGATGAAAAGCTTTCACGACTGTGGCCTCAATCTGGGCGATGTTAGCTTGAAGGATATCTACACCACTGAGAATCTCTGGATCCGGGTGATGCCGAACCTCGAAGCGAACTTACTCGAGTACGACGAGGAGCTGATGCGGCAGATCGGTGAGCTTAGCATCACGAACCCCTGCGTGCCGGCATCGTCGGTGGGACTGATGCGAGTGAGTATGAGCAAAGAGCTCACGATGAGCTACTCCCTGAAGGAGTATTGTGAGATGTGGTGTCATGGACAGCTGTCCAACTTTGATTATCTCACAATTCTTAACAATATGACCGGGAGACGGGTGGGCTGCGCCGAGTACCATCACATCATGCCGTGGGTGACCGATTTTTCGTCCCGTTCCGGACAAGCGTGGCGTGATTTGAAGAAATCCAAATTCAGGCTTAACAAAGGCGATGCACAGCTCGATCTTACGTTTCAAGCTGCAACCACGCTAGCTGGATCTGGTGGCCACGACCAGAGTGGGCTGTCGTCGGCCGCTATTCCTCATCACGTGTCGGATGTGCTGTCGGAGATTACGTACTACGTGTATATGGCACGCCGAACGCCTAAAGCTATACTGTGTAAACACGTTCGTCCCATTTGGGTACCGGCGGAATATCCGGCCACCATACAGCGCCTGTTCGAGTGGACCCCCGACGAATGCATTCCAGAGTTCTTTGTCGACCCGTCCGTGTTTAAGAGTATTCACGAAGATCTGCCCGATCTGGAGATTCCCAGCTGGTCTAGCTGTCCGGAAGATTTCGTGATGAAGCATCGCGAGCTGCTGGAAAGCCAGTACGTCTCGGAACGGTTGCATCACTGGATTGACCTTACGTTCGGTTACAAATTAACCGGAGCGGCTGCAGTGCGCTCCAAGAACGTGTGTCTGTCGCTTGTCGATAAGCATCAGAACCTGTGCCACCGGGGAGTCGTGCAACTGTTCGCTTGTCCGCATCCGCTAAGGCAGTTCCCCACGGCGTGGAACGGCAAAACACCTCCACGATTGCAACATCTGCAGCACGAAACCAATCGTCGGCTCACGCGCAGTACCGAAGACCTCACCAGATATCCTCAGACGATGAACGATGGCTCGTCGTCGGGGACCATCCAAAGAGATCGTTCGCCAGCGACCGTCGGTACAGGGTCGACCACCTCCTACAGACATTCCACGCAGAATCTCCAGCAGCAGTACCACGTGCTCAAGTCCTCCGAATCAAGCTACCACATAAACCATCTGCAGCCCAAATCACCCGGCGCAATCGTGCTCCCGAAAAGCTATAATCCAATCGCTCAACTAACGGCTGTGGAAAGTTTGGGCACGTTTCGCCGAAAGGTGTTCCACTCGGGCGGTGAACCGGTCACGAACAAACCGCCCGACGAGTACGATCTCTGGTGTACGCGTATGGACGCGCGTCCGTTCGCGCTAGGTGGAAATGCATTTGTGAATAGAATTTTTAGCGAAAGCTACGAACGAACCCTTCGCAAAGAACGTCCGGGAATGGCGGCCCAACCGTCTACGTCGCTACAGCAGCAAGCGTCCGCCACCCGTCAAAATCTCAAACAACTGTTGCTTCAGCAGCGTAACAAAGATCTCAAAGTTCTCGGCTGTCTGGTGGTGGAGTTGTTTCTCGCTTCGAAGCTACTCCCGCTCGGTAGCTGTCTACGGCAGGAGTTTGACGAGCGATTGGATGCTTGCACGAGACTAGTGACCGATGAACCGCGCGCACTTCCACCCTGTCTACTTCCGATCGTACGGCAACTGCTGGGGCTAGACGACTGTAATGCGGAACTGTCGGGAGTGACCGAGCGGGGCCTGCCACCACCAACACCCCACCAATACCTGCAGCCGCTGCTTGCAAACCTACTCATACCCTTCCCGGCACACTACCACCGTCTCTATCAGACCGTGCGCGCCCTACGCGCATTTGACGAGTGTCTCCAATTGCTGGAACTTCAAACGTTCTTCGAGTGTGATGGTAAAAGCTGCTCGCGCTACTCCGCGCTCGACCGGACGCGCATCGAGTATCGACGACTGATTGCCGAGTGTAAGGTAAATGCTTGTGTAGCTCTTGCAGATCCACTGCTGCAACCGAGCGGGCATAGGGAACAGTTCTCCGCCGTAGAATTACTTCTGCCACACATCGTTGAGTTGATCCTGCACGACGATACCTCAATTCCGGCCGCTTGGAATCTGTTTGATGCAATAGCGACAACGCTTGGCGTTCGTCGGACGCAGACCGCTCTGTTGCAGCCTATTCTTGCCCTGTACGACTCCGACGAGATGGATACAGCCGTCGGATCATCGAGACCGCAAGGTGGTAAGGATGGTTCGGCGCTCGGTGGCAATGGGATAAGCACAATAGCGCCCGGCGAAGGAGAACCATCCGCGTACCTCAAGTTTACTCCCCGAAACACTTCGTTCAAGTCGAAAAAGTCCGTCAAGCTGTACCATCACAGCTTCCTCCTGAAGTTGATCGTTCGCTTTGGATTGCGCTGCTTTCTGGAGCACTTTGTCGTGCCTCTGATCGAAGCAGTCGGAGGCTACCGGGATGGCGATTTCAACCAATCTTACCACGTGCACGAACCAGTCTGGCCGTTCGGAGGGGAATTCCGCAAGTCACGTTCCTACCGGAGCTTTAAACTTCACAACACCAACACCGTGGAGGATGGGTCAACGGAGGCGGAGCCGGCATCCCTATCCAACACGCTCGTGTCTCCCAACTGTTCCGATCGTACCATCTCACCGACGGTCGCTGGACGGGCGGGTTACAATCCGCTAGATGAGGAGGAACTCCTCACGGCCGACACACCAGCTAGCAGTGCAAAGACGATGATGCGCGACAACGAGCAGATGTTTGCGTTCGACGAAGATCCACAAGCAAATCGGCGATCAACCATCACGCTCGAAGATGACGATGCCGTGGAGCATGCAATGCGCCGCATCATAGACGACGAAGAGCTTGACCTGAAGCTAAATCACTCGCAGGCAGAGGAAGCCTTTGAGGACATGGCACCAGCCGGGGTACAGAACAGTGAGCTGAAGTCGCCCACAATTCCTATCCCTCCGACACCTTCCTTCAGGCGAAGCATCGAGTTTCACTCGATTGGGTGTGAAATCGGTAGTAAAAAGAGCATCGATTCCGGGGAGTTTCTTTCGAAAACTCCGGACATCGCGACGGAGCGAGCAGGCAAAGAGGGAGCTCCAGCATCCACCGTCGGAAATGCGACGGCTTCCACAGAAGGTCGTCGCGAATCGCTCCTGAATCGCTCCAAATCGACCGATTCGAACAAAACACGCTCGAACCGCATATCGGAAATGAGTTCCGAAAGCATCGTCTGGCTGTCGCACCGATTGGGGCCGGTTCTGACTGCTCGCTACCTGTCCCGGAATTTGCTGAAAATGTTGACACTGTGCTACATCGGTGCCGAGAACCTTTTCCCCTGTACCGAGGGTAGCCAATCGAATCGTTCCTCGCCAACAGCGGCCGGCAGCGGTGGTTGTCCAACTGGATTGAACCATTTCTCGATCACGGAAGGATGTGTAGTGGGCGATGAGGCGGCTCTACGGGTTATCGACTGCCTAACGTCGATATCTGCCCTGTTTGGAGAACACTTCATTCTAGTGCAATATTTACCCCACATAAGCGAGGTGATTGCACTCTGCCGCAAACGGATAACACCGACGCTAGAAGGTGGACTTATCAGTGCGCTACAGCTGCTCAAATGTCTCATACCGTACCTCAACGATTCGACCGTAATGGAGCAACTTCCGGAGGTGTTTTTGCGGCAAATTCTACATCCAGCCGTCCGATTGCTGGAATCCTCCAAGTATACGATGCCGAGTGGATTCCTCGCACGGTCCGTACTTGCCCGCAAGCTGATCGATGCTCTCTACGTCATTTCCGTGCGTATCGGGCGGGAAATGACACGCGAGCACATCTGTGTGCCGGGATTGCAGCGATTTTTCCTCATCTTCGACAAGGCATACGCTCGGCAGCAGGAACATTTTTCCGCGGTCGTTGCGGAAACGTCCCAAGGAGAGCCTCCCTTTGGGAGCTTTACGCCACCGGGAGTTCTGGGAAGTGTCAGCGATCAAGCCCAGGGACACCAAGCGCAAGGGAGTGCCCGTGCCAAAGCGATGGAGGAAATACGGGACGTGTTTACGCCGAACCTGGCGTACTTTACCTTCGTGCCCTTCCTTAACTACCTCGGCCAGCAGGACATGAGTCGGTGCGTAAGCAATCTGCCGCTCGTGTTGAATCTATGTCACGAGCACGAACAGATGGATTATGGCCGGTCGGGAGCGAACGCGCCGGGCGATCCCGGTTCAATGCAGCCCGGTACAACCGCAACCGATGAAGAGCAGATGGACTCACTGAACTGCTCCAACAGCTTCGGGTCCAACATCATCGGCAATCGTATCGAATCGTCGGCCGGTACACCCGGTTCGGGAAGAATCGAGCATAAAGACCTGCTCGGGCTGGTCACGTACCGGTTGGATAATGTAAACAGCTCGCGCAACCTTCGCGGCAACTGGTTGGCGTACTGGGAGCACGAAATCGGACGGTCGGAAAAGGACACGCGGTTCAACCTGAAGCAGATCAAGCTGCAAACGTACACGGGACATACGAACTCGATAAAAGCGGTACTGGCGCTCGACAACGAGAACAGCTTCATATCGGCCTCGAAGGACAAAACGGTCAAGCTGTGGTCGCTGCGTAGCGAGGGCGACGGTTCGAAGGTATCCTCCTGCCAGTTTACGTACGCCAACCATCGCAAATCGGTACACTCTTTGGCGTTCCTTGAAGCGCTACGGTGAGTTTCTGCCTATCGAAGGGCAAGTTTCGCAATAAGACACTGTAAACAATCCTGCTTTCCGCACCCAAACAGGTTAACGATATCGTGCGATTCCGGCGTTCATCTGTGGGATCCGTTCGTGGGCGCTCAAATTGGTCAGCTCGACGTGCCGAAACATTCCCCGGTCTCGGTGGTAAAGACGTTTCCCTCCCCGAACTGTCTGGTGTTGGCTGGAACCGCCGACAGCACGGTCAAGCTGATTGACGCCCGAACCTTCAGCTACTGCCACGAGTGGAAGGTGGCATTGACACCGGCCGGCACCGTCCGAACGATCGCCGTTGCGCCCAGTGCAAACTGGGTAGCGGTGGGCCTCACCTCAGGGCACATCGGTGTGCTGGATGCACGGACGGGCGGTATCATCTCATCCTGGCGCACGAACGATAACGATCTGTTGCAACTGCTAGCTCCAAACGATGCGCAGCTGGTGAGCTCAAGCCTCGACCAGATGATAGGTGTGTGGAGCCCGAACACAGGCCATCTTCAATTCCATATGAGGTAAAAAAAACACATAATAGATCCCAGCCCATTTTGGATCGAGAATTCATTCCTTTTCTCATACGATTCCTCACAGAAATCGTCCCGAACCGGCCCACTGCATGGTAAACAATGGGCCAGAATTGATCGTCGGCACACCGACCAACCGTATCGGGGTGTACAGCGCAATCGAACCGGACTCACCCTACTCGTACACCAAGCTGCGATCGGAAACGTTCCGCGGCGTGTTGACCAGCTTCGCCCTGCTGCCGCTCAACCGGATGATGCTGGTCGGTGGTGACAACGGTACCATTACTCTATTATGTTAAGATCTGACCGAAAAATAGCTGCTCATCAGTAGTGATATTATTACGAACTAGATACAGATTTTTTGTTTGTTTTATAAGTGATCATCAGTTTCTCCTTGCGGGAGCTACGTGTGTGCGTGTGTTTCTGTGTTGGTGTTTTTTTTTGTTATAGAAATGTGTTGAAAACCCTAATAAAACCCAATATTCGAATGAGTATAACCTTGATTATTGTAGCTCTTACTATCGTGAATCGAGAGCATGATGTGACCGGAGTTGCGAACTACGACGCCTACATCCTTATGATGAGGTACGATTATCACACTGCTCCGTATGCAGTCTACCGTGATTGCTTGTAGTCATACAGTAGCAGAATTTAGATCAATAAAGATGTGATTCTGATACCGAAATATAATTTCAATTTCATAATAGTTTCATAACGAATTCTAGAAATCGGCTGGCGTTACGCGTGGGTCACCCTGTGTCTGGAAAAACGAAACCATCCGGCACAGCGCATAGAGATGAACGGCAACCGGTCCGTTTACCACGTGGTGCAGTGGTGTGCGTGTGCGCTGCGATGGCTTTTGCTGTTGCGCTTATACGCAAGACACCGCGGGCGCGCTGTGGGTAACCCATAGCAACGAAAGGGCAACGTCGATTAGAGGAGATCTCAACATGCCGCGCTACCCGACGCGCTCGAGCATCGGCCATGCGACCCTGGTAGGTCGGTGTTGCTAACTCTCTCTCTCAATTTCTTTTATTGTTGTTGTTGTTGTGGCGTGGTCCTGGGATGGAAAAATCAGCATCATATGCATGCACAGCGTACACAGGCAGATAAAGACCGATATGGAGCAGGTGAACTTGAAGAAAAACGGCCCATGTGCCGAGGGAAATTTTGCACTTTGGACCCGTGCCGTTAGGGGGATGTTTTCAAATGAATAATGCAGGTCTTTGTGAGGTTCAGCACGTGGCTGGGGAATTGCCGAAATCAACGATATCTTGACGAATAATTTCATGGCAATGTCCAAAATATATACAAGGCCTCTTTCGGGGCTCGCTTTATCGTGAATAAAGAATCAATCTATTTCTTGATTTAATTTGCAGTAAAGTAAAAAAAATAAAAATATTCAATCACTGCGGTACGAGTACCTTCTTGAGCATTTTTTTTTTCAGACAATTAGGAAAAATCCAAATGCTCTGAACATAGCGCATCTCCCCCTTCTAAATACATTCATGGAAAGTGCGCTGTAGAAAGAAGCATCCGAACGAAAGAAGGATTATCTGCGCTGCTCCGGGGAAGCCCTGGTAACCGTGCCGCTTCTAACGAAACGCGGATCCCCTCGCTGGCAGCATCTTCCGCGAATGTCTGTCCGCCGGGTAGATTCCGATTAAGTTCAGCTCAAACCGGCTTCGGTTATCCGGGGGCTGTTGCTGTCGCAGTCGCTGCTAGCTTCCCTTTCGGTTCCGTTCGTAGCAGACGCGTTAGACGGAACGCTAGGGCGTATTAGAATGGCATTAAGCTGGAAAGCAGCTGAGGGATTGGACAAAATCCGTCCAATATCCCCAACTAATCACACACACACACACACGGGCAATGGAGGGGCCGAGTATCCGGCCTCGAGTCGGGCAATCCGACGGAAAACAAACGCTCGAAAGATCCGACCTTCTAATGCAACAACTAGCGTCGAAGGATGCCGTGGAGGTACCCGCATCTAGCCATCAAAACAAACCCGGCAAAACGTGTTTGAAACAAGCACGCGCGTGTGTGTGTGTGTGTGTGTGTGTGTGCCTGGTTTTCTATCGCTGGAGAAGACACTCCGCACACAAATCGATCGATGCGCTGCCGCGGCAACATAAGCGAAACCCCCCGCCGAACGAGTACGAACACAAACACACGTGCGCGCACGAAGGCCTCCGTCCGTACATACAACCACAAAAGCATCGCATCGCGGCCAACGCGCAGTAGCGCGCGCTTTTCTAATCACCTTCTAAGCAGCACTACACAGCCCTGCTCGTTCGCCTGTGTGCCTGGCAATGGATTTAGCAAGAAGGTGAGTATGAAAGATAGAAACGAATAGAAAACGACCCCACTCGACGCTTTTTGCTGTCGCTCCCCTTAATGTGTTTCTGCTGCCCCGCTTTTCTACACACACTAAAAAAAAAACACGGCCACGAAACTGCGAGCGTTCTATCTACACGCGCGTCTTTCGTGTGCTGCGAATGCGCGTCCCGTAGCAGGTAGTAGTGGTGGTGGTCGTGCTGGCGATAGCCGCAACCAACCAGCCGCTGCCGTTGCCGGGCATACCGGTAACGCTGGAGATGCTGCGATAGAGTGATGCGTGAGAACCAGCATCTCGGTCCAGTGAATGAGATAAAACTTTTCCCAGGTGAGTAGGCCGCCAGGAGGATGCCAAAAGGCGGGCCTCCAACGGGTGCTAAACGGAATCCGAAAAGATCTCACCGGATGGAAAAACGGGGGTAGGGGGGAGATGGGATGCGAGAAGGCAGGGACTGTGCCGGTGGGAAATAGAAAAACTTCACGTTCCGTTACCTTCTCTATTTCACAGCGCCCGCGCACACACACACACACAGAAACATACTGATAGACTGGGAGCATCGAAGCAGAGGATGGAAAACTCGGTGGCTTTGATTGGATTATGGCGGTGAAAGGGGATGAAAATGAAAAAAAAACTAGTGGGATTTTTCCAATCTCACAACAGCATGAAATGATTGAATCGCTTACATTAAAAGGTATTTTAAATTAAGATAAACTTGTTCAAATTTTACCCCTATTTGCAGACGCAGCATGTGACCTGGTAACAAGTTCTCAATATTCAAGTGCTCGAGTACACGAATTGCATCCGGAGCGAGATCCGGGCGCCTTGTTCGACGCCAGTACCATCTGTAATTGCATGAAGGTGTAGAAAGAGCGCATGTTTCGTTGTCGATGACCATTTTTCTAGGCGCGTTTCTATGGTGGAGGTGAAATTCGAATCTTTTTCCCCTGGTCAGAGCCCGAACCAGCTGCGGGAGGTTGAGCAACCACGATTGGGTTGTACGAAACGTTGCCGAAGAATTGGGGACCGTAATGATCGATTGGAAATTCCATCAGTTGAACTTCGTCGGTGCAGTCCAAGACCTTTCGAGCTTGTACTGCCAAGGAAAAACTCACTCTACGAAATTTGGAAAATGAACGAAAAATTGCGAACTCGATTAACTCCATCTCTTTTGCAACAACCCAACTGCATCGATCCCACCCCACTTGGTGACGCATCGAAACACCACAATCGCGGCACAACGCGTCCACCTCCGATGGCGATGCGACCCTGGTCGTAACGGCGCTTACTATTTAACAATTACACAAGCCGCGCTTTACTCACGAAAACGGGGAAAAGCCACTAAGAACCGCCCCCCACACCTTGGCTGCCTTCGCCATCGCGCATCTCGAGGCGGAGCTTCGGGGCGGTTCTTTCTAATCATCCAGTTTCCCCACGACGTATCGCGCAAAGACGCAAAGACGACACCGAATCTTCGGGGAATCTCCTCACATCGGGCCACAAATATGAGCGCTGGGTAGCGATGGACGGATTAAAAAATGAAACCTCTTTTTCGTCGGCAGCCCCATCGCATCTTGGTCACTGTGGTGATGGTGGTGGTTGGTTGTAGTAGTAGTAGGAACTTAAGATTGGAGACGGTGCTATCGTGACGCTACAAAGCGAATGGGGGGAGAAGGCCCGACCAGGGCTCCAACAATTGCGCCACGACACGTCACGATGTCAACCCACGTGCTCGCGGCGACACACGCTTCGCAAGTGGTGAAAACAGCAAAGCTTTCCGAATGTTGGGGGACGACGATTGGGGGGACGTTCGCTTTCACTTGACAATTTTTGTCGCCCGGATTGTCAACTCGGGTCGTGCTCCACCGATCCCTAGACGCCTGTTATCTTTGGGGACACTTTTCTCTCTTCTTTTGACGTTTTAGTGGCGACCTGGCGATGGCGCGCCGTAGTGCACGACGAATCGCAATCGTAGTAGTCGGCGGCTAAAAAAACATTTTTTCACGCCACACGTGTGCTACTTCGATACCCATGGGATGGGGAGCGTAGCGATTGCTTCCAACGATGAGTCCGACGTAACATAGCGACACGGTTATAGCAGCTTCTGATCATATTAGCGCCACATTCATATTCGCGTGTGATTTATAGCTGTACCGTCAACAAAACGTTACATCGACCAGGAGTACAGGAGACCACGCAGCACTGCCCAGACTACCTCTCTCAAGTGGGAAGCACAGCCAGTGGTGCAGTACATACTCATGCGTGCTTGTGCCCCTATTGCACCCAACGGCAATAGAAACTCAAACAATGTCCGTTTCTTTCCGGCAGCAGGGAACCGACCATCGGCTATCACTCTCTTACAGACTCTGCCCTGCAATTTGATTACGGTCCAATGTGGGCCATACAGTGCAGTGCGTACTTTCGCCAAGAAATCGATTCTGTGCAACCCAAAACATACAGAAAAGATTTTGGGTAAATGGATCAGATTATAGAGGAAATCTGAAGGAGGATACTTGGACGAAATTCTGTCGAAAAAAAATTAGCAAAAATAGCCCCAACTCAAGAAATGTACTTGAAGAAAAACATCAGCCGTACAGAAGTGTTGAAGACAAAATCAGCACACTACTGTTCCTTCATACGCACAAACACAAACCCACACACTCAACCAACCAACCAACCAAGGGAAGCTCCAACACGGGCGCGCTGCTGCTTGGGGGCTCGTCTCGATCGGACTACAGCAGAGAGTGGGGAGGACCGATCTGAGCCGGCACCCGTCGGCGCGTGGGCACCGTTCCTGCCAGCCTGGTATAATATTGCGGCCCGTACCTGACCCTCGTTTATAATAACAAAAGTTTGTCGCGTCGGCGTTGGGGCCACCGGCTGAGAAATCTCGCCCAGACGACGTAACGTGCCCGACGGCTCGTCCTCCGGGTCATTGAACTTTGGCGGGGTAAGCGTATTCCCGTGCGCTGGGAAGTATTGTAATCGAATCGGCATTATTATTGTGTTGCATGGGCTATTTAAAATTTAAAGTTCTCGTTAAGAACTTGATTGAAAAAAGCTTCAAAATAATCGATTCATCGAACGTAGGATATTTCATTCCATGTTACTTAAGGTTTACAAAAAATTAAGCTTACAAATTACTAACCAGTACATCCAATTCACAAGCGCACGAGTCATGCTGGGGTGCTTGAACATTTCCCACAGCAAGCACACCTCCCACCGAGCATGCTCTATGCTGCAGCGAAACAGCAGCGCCTGGTCGATCGCATGTACAGCCCAACGGGTTCAATACCTCCTCCGATTGCTGCGGCCCCGATCGACCGGTTGATTCTTTTACTAACAAATTTCGATGCCCTCGGTCCCGGTAGTACTGGGAACGTGTCCTGAGAGTCCCGAGTAGGCCCAAAGAAGGTTCCCGCCTGCATGAAGGACGTCGACGACGACTTACCCGGCCAACCGGGGCCAGTACCCGGGGGCTGTCCACTGGTGTACCGAGTACTATTCGATGTCGCGGTGCAAGCTCTGGCCGTTTTTTAGTGACGCTAGTGAGGTTTCGAGAGCTTTGGCCTCAATCCGTGACTTCACCCACTCGCTTCACCGTTTTGGCTGCGCACGATTCGACACATTCGCTGCAATCCAACGGTGTTTTTCTGTGCTTGCTGTGTTTTCATCGGGTTTCCCCCGCCATCGTGAAAGCGCCAGTCAACACAGCAGTAAAGTCAAACGCAAAGCACAATTCCGCTGAATGTGCAGCCAATCATACCGGCCAAAACTTGAAGTGACTTCAATTTACCACAAAATCAGTTTTTTCTGCAACGACCTTCACGATCCTAGTTAGCATGATGCCAACACGAAAAGACAGCATAACTTTGTTAAATCGCTTTGATGTGCATTTGTTGGCCTGTGCGCTGTACCTCGCCTCTGGTGCACAACAGGCGAACAGCTGATTTACCATAACAATAATTCCACTTATTGGGCTGTAACGGTTTGTTTGAACTAAAATTCGAAGATACAATCCATGTTCGAAACTTCAACCACGTTCGACCATCGCCGATCGGATGTTTACACGCGCCTAGTTGAGTTGAAAATTTCACATATTTTCGTCGCCATTTTTGTCGCGACGGTGCTCGTGCTGTTGTGAAAATTTTGCAGCAAATTTCCCTGCCACCCATCGTGCTTTCATCGGTGGAACTCGACTGAAATTTGGCTTTAGTGTTTCCAAATTCGTATCCACCCCAAGATTGTCCGTAATACGTCGATTGCTTTGCCCGAAAAGTGCCCTTGGCTTTGCTGTAGTTGTACGTGTTCATCTCCGTGTAACACCACCCTGCCCAATACCACCCTATCGTCACTGCGTATATTCGTGATCGTGCGAAAGAAAAAAGAATCGAAAGACCCGGCCAACAGTCGAAAATAATACAGCGACAGCTAGAAAGTCTTGTGCCTCGAAAGCGCCTCAACTTAACGAGAGAGCTGCGTTTGCACTTGATCTGCTTTTTAGCAGAGTTTGGAATTGTGCGTGCGTTTTTTCCCAAAACCCAAAAGAAGAAGAAGTATTTCTTCCAGATTTTTGTTTTGAGAGGTGATCAACATGGCAAACTAAAAAAGTAACAATGATGCCGCAACGTAAGGAACAAGTTTCACTCTCCGTCGCCGCCGTCGTCGTCGCTAGCGCTAGCAGCACCCCCACCAGCAGCAGCAGCAGCCGAATCCGTCGCGCTGCCTGCTCCACCATCGAAGCCCAGGAAGAAGGCTCCCCAATTTGCGAATCGTCCTATCTGCAAGCTGTAGCGTCAGCCACCACCATTCTCAATGGAGAAGAATCGTTTTACCAATCAGAATCTGTCCAAGGGGCAGATTTCTGAGACGAAGAAAAATCAAGGTTAGTACCGAGCGGCTTGTCCTAGATTCCGGGGAAGAGCTCGTTGTAAAATTATGTTTTTTTTTCATTTTAGATGTTTCTGTTAAGTGGCCTCGGCAGTCTAAACGTCGCGGTGAACAATCGGATAGCAGCAACAACAACAACCATCGGAACGGTGCCAGCACCGGTAAAGTACCGAACGCGAACAAAACTCGTAATCAAAGCAACTACAACTACGATGCTAGGCAACGGTCGCAACGAGCCGTCCGTGCGTCGGACCAACCTCACACCACTGGCGAGGGCGACATCGGGTCGGGTTCGCTGGCTGAAGAACAATCGACCGTTGGCGGAACCACCGGATTAGCTGCAACGGCCAGACCGAACCCGACGCCAACCGGCGTACGTGGTGAACTACATTCGGTGTTTACACCAGGCTCGAAAAAGCAGAGTCTGAATCATTTGCTGAACTATCACTACGCTCCGCGTGATCGCGACCAACCGGTACGATTCTCGCGCACGGGCAATATTCGCAAGCTAACGAACCAGTCGCACGGTCGCTACAACAAGGAGCAGTTCCTGCAGGCCAACTGCCAGTTTGTGGTACGCGCTGGGGAAGACTACGAAGGGCTGCTGGGCGCACCCGATCAGCTGGTAGACTGGGGCAAGGTGGAACAAATCCACGTGCTCAGCTCGGAGGAACCGCAGTGTCCGATCTGTCTGTATCCGCCGGTTGCGGCAAAGATGACGAAATGCGGTCACGTGTACTGTTGGCCGTGCATTCTGCACTATCTCGCACTGTCGGACAAGACGTGGCGCAAGTGTCCCATCTGCTACGAAGCGATCCATCTGCCGGATCTGCGATCGGCCGTATCGAAACCGTTCCACGCGTTCGGTATGGGAGAGTACGTTACGCTGCAACTGATGAGACGCGAGAAGGGCACGATGAAGGTGGTGGAGGTGAATGATGAGCTGAATCTGGGGCTGTCCCGTCCGACCGGTGTGGCGATTCCACACTTTGATGCAACCGTTGGAAACAGCATCCTGACCAAGTTGCTGCTTACGGACACGGAGCAGATGTTGAAAATCATGGAGCGCGAGCAAACGGAGCTAGAAAATCAGCTTGTGTCCGATGGTGCGGAAGCACCAGAAAACATGTTTGTGCAGCAGGCGCTTGACATACTTGGCGAAAGGCGTGCCACTTTGATGGCCACTAAAGCGATCGTATTTCCCATTCCGGCGGAGAAGACGCTCGTGCGTGGAATGTCAGACGATAGCGTCCCCGCTGAGCTGCAGCTGGCGGACAGTAATGCGCTGGCGGACGATGGTGCGAGTGAAGCGTCGTCCGATTTTATGATCGACGAGGAGAGTAATTTCACCGTCGGTGACATTGACATCGTCCCAACGGCGCAAAGTGCCGGTCAGCACTACTATTTCTACCAATCGCTCGACGGACAACCGCTGTTTCTGCACTCCATTAACAGCCGCATGCTGCAAGCAATGTACGGTAGTCTGGACCGTAGTCCGCACCGCATTACGGGTCGCGTGGTGCAGAAAGATTCGTGCTCCATGGATGAGAATTTGCGCCGCCGGTTGAAGTATCTCGAGCATCTGCCCGTCTGCACTCAGTTCGATGTGGTTGAGCTGGATTTTGGACCATCGGCTGACGGTGGCGGAAGGCTCGTATCGGACGAGGTACTGAGCTTGTTCCACGACGAGCTGAGCCTGCGCCAACGGACACGGCAGAAGCGTGCCAGAGCGGAGCAAAAGCGCGAGAAGCAGATTTTTGAGTTTAACGAGCGTCAACTGGGCAAAGCGATGGCACGATCGGCCCGGATTTCCATCGACTCGACCAAACAGTTTCCTTCGGTAAGAGCCAGTTCACATTGAATGCACTGGAATGCCTTCTAACTATTCTCCCATCTCTCCATTCAGTGCGGTTTGTCCGAGTCGTACCCGGATGATTCAACTCCGTTCTCCGGAACTAGTCCGGTTGCAAGCGATATTTCGAGCTCTCCCGGTTCTGGTGGGTCCGTGCTGTCTTCTTGGTCGAAGGTAAGTGGAGGGCCGCCTTTTTCGTAAGCTGTACCCTTTAAACATTGCTCCTTTAAACGTCAGATGGTATCGACTCAACCTTCGTCGAGTCATCGCTGGCCCACGCTAGGAGGGGGAGCATCGTCATCCATTTCCAGCGCCCCCTCAGCACCAGCACCGAAGCTGGTACAAGTCACGGGCAGCCGTATGACGGCTTCGACTTCCCGTACTGCCGGTGGCTGGCGCCAACCAACCTCCTCCGATATCGATGAGGATGAAACGGACGAAGAGCTTATTGCGGCACGAGCACCGCGTTTCAACAACAATCTTGGCCGAGCGATTGAGGCTGCACTGGAGAAGAAGGTTTCCCAGCCGAACCATCAATCGGCCAATGCTGCTTCCGGCTCCGGTTCGGGAGCTGGCTCTGCCGGTGGGAAGCGTAAGAAGAATAAAAAAACGCTCCTGTTTGCATCCGGCATGAATCTGAACTGAGATGCCGGGCGGATGAACGATGATGATGTTCGTTCTACTGACGGCTGCTTGTGTTTCTTCAATGCGTCTTCTGTGTGTACAATAACTCTGTTAAGTTTTAACCATTTCCCTTGGTTCGTTCTGGTACGTTATGAAGTCTATGAAATAATTTTGGATAACTGGTTTTGCTTCTTGGTAAAATGTATACATTGCTTAAAATTGCTTCCTATGCTAAATTTAGTTTTGATTTTTTTATTTTTGTATCAGCGAATTAAAATCGTACATATATACTGGGCCAACGGAACGATAAATATGCTCGTTTCCTACGCGCCATTGTCGGAATGAAATTCCAATCGAGTGCGGTACGGATCTAGAGAGATACATCAAATATACCTTAACTCGTATAGAAAAACAATAAATTACTGTGACAAACTAGCTCGTGGTCGTTTGATAACAACCAAGCGTCATATCACACATATAGCCTACAGGAAGGATCATTTATGATAGTTTACTTTTAACCGTCCAACAAGACACCTTGGACAACTATGGCCTTTCGCCTGTGAAGTATCAAGATGGAAGTGACTTGGAAATGGCGGCTGCAGGGTTGATGAGGGATGATCACCTTCAGTTACGAAGTCTCGTGGTAGGGAAAAGGTCCCTTCGTCTACCAGGTAGTCCGATTTCGGAACTGATTCCGATTCAGACACCAATTCTGAACCTACTTACCGGAACCAGAGCCATCCGGAATACGAGGTATCTGGAAGATGAGATCCTTTCGACTAAGACGAGGTCCTTCCACGAGGACTCCTTAGACGAAAAAATCCTCTGGAAGCATCTTGAACGACTACGACCCTCCGGGCATCATGCTTGGCACACGTCCACGCCTGGGGGGGTTCATACCGAAAATAATAAACCTCAAATCCAAGTGATTAATAGATATAGTTCCATTTAAAACAATGAATCGTTTATTATGATAATTTCATTCTGTTTTACGTTCGAAACATCGAAAACCGTTTATCCCATGTGCCCGCACGCTGATCGAGACTCAGTTGTTCTGTTCTACGATCAGCCTTGCTCCGGACATATTGCAGACATTGGCTGCTGACGCGCGTGTGTGCATCGTGGGTAAATGTATACATACATACATATATATTATTACGAATTTCACCAAGCTACTCAGTCAAGTGTACGACGGCAGTTTCCAATTAAACATTAACATTTAAAATGTGAACATTTACACGAGTATCCGTCGCGATTCTTAATGCTACATGTGCCTAGAACGTGATTCTGTGTGTGTGTGTGTGCAAGTATTTTCGATAGAAGACGTTTTCGCTTAGTAGATAAGCTGCTAACGCAGGATTATTCGCACGAGTTTTGCGAATCCTGTGCATCCTGCGCTTTCGAGCAGCAGCAGCAGCATCAATCGGAGTCACGAGGTACTGGTACGAAAGGATGATAAATTAATTTAGATGACGGGATTTCAACTATCTCTCGCAGGAGGTCCAGTCGCGGGCTGGATGTGCTCATTCTTCTTGGGACGGTTCATCGCTGCCTTCCACACCTTCCTGCATCTCCTCCTCCTCCTCCTCCTCGTCGTGTTCCTCTCCGTCGTATTCTTCTTCCTCCTGCTCGTCTCCTTCACCCGCCTCATCGCCATCGCCATCGCCATCGTTGTGTGATTGGTTCACTGCGGAATCGATCGTTTTCCCGTACTTCTCGATATACTTCTGATACTCTTCCTTCGCTCGATTTTCCGTTGCGTCCACATCGATTATCTGTACGCGCAGCTGCTTCGACTGCTCGATACAGCGTACCTTCACCTCCATGTACTCGTCCGCTCGTTTATCCTCCCAACAGGAGTACTGTGAAAAGAAAGGGGACGGCTTTAAAAATCGCATTCAAACACAACCCACGTAAACCTCATTTTACTTACCACCATTGAGGAAATGAACTGTGGCGTGCTCGCATCGATCGATTTATCGCGAAAGTATTTCTGCAACAAGCTCGATCCATCCCGGCGCCACAGACACACCTTCAGATTGTCCCGTATGCCCTCCTCCAGATCGGCTCGCGAAGCGAACAGCTTCAGGTAGCCGCTCTTGTCCGGAAAGCTCCCGGACGTGTTGGCAACCTTTCGTTGGATCGGTTTTATCGTCGGTTCACCTGTGGAAGCATCCAATCCACCGGACACCGGGGAAGTCGTTGGGCTTAGCTTCACCTGTACCTTCGATGTGGAGGGTGGTGTCTTGCTGTCGCTCTTTCTACCATTCGCACGATGTGGAGTGCCAGTCGTGGACTTTCGCCCCCTTTTAGGAACCGGTGGCGAGCTGGATTCGCTGCCCTCACTATCGAACTGCTCGTCGTCCTCGTCCTCATCATCATCGTCGTCGTCGTCGTCGTTCTCGTCGTCAACCTTACGTCTTCTGCTCTGGCCTTTACTTTTGCCGGCCGGTTTACGGCCACGCTTCGCACCGCCTTTGGGGCGACCCCTACCACCGCGCTTACCCCCACCGCCCGAACCAGTCACTATATCACGCGTCTTTCGCTTCAGCGCTTTCGGGTCTCCCTTTTCCGGTCGCCAGTCCTCCTCGGAGTCTTCGAAATCGGTTTCTTCCTCAAAATCGGACCCGTCCAGGGTTGTGGTTACCATCTCCGTTCTGCTGCGCATGTTGCGGTGGTAAACAGGGAGCGAGGGTGTGAGTTATGAAAAATATGTTGCCTGCAAAGGAGCAAAACACTATCGATAATTTATCGAGCTCGCGTTTTTTTATGAAAATTTCACGAATAAGATACCTCTATCTGCGCAATGGACACTGCAGGAATTTCAGCACAAATTCCCCTACGGTTACGCTGGATTAACGACCGTCTCCTATCTCTTTCTGCTTTGATGCTATTTTTTCCCGATCCAAGAATGCGGAACGACGCAACGATGAACGGTTCCAATTCACGGTTCCAGTTCCGTTTGAACTAATTTAACCCCAACTATGGTTCGTAACCACACTACATATGTTTAACAAATATTGCACAAGGAAAAGTGAAGGAGCTCGAGAGCGATTTTACACCAGTTTTTATTCCATGTTTTTCGTAGGAAGTTTTTTTTGTTGGCCTTTTGATGCCGTTTTCTTTTCGCATTGACAGTTCCGTTTGCGTATCAAAGTTCGAGGTGAATAGAGAGCGGTGGGCATTTGGGAAAATATTTGGAAGTGGAAAAAATGCAAACCCCTTTTTTATTTCAAATTAAATCGCAAAGAGTTGTACGTTTGGTAACAGGAAAATGAAAACGAGAAGGTTTTCTGTTAAAATCTTGTAATATGAGATAATGGCCTAGCAAAGAGCTTCGAAGATCATTTAGTAGCGAAACAGCTTTTATCTATAAATCTTGGCATTGCTTGGAGTGTTGACAGTTCTTCAAAAACGTATTGTTTGTAATCAAACCAGTTTGCGTCCAGCCATAACAAACGAATGCGCGTTCTTCCTGAACCAGCATGGATTTGTCCGAAATTTGTCGCGTTTGTGTAGAGGAAGTGAACAGTTTTTGGTGTTTGTTTGAAACGAACGTCACATTACCACCGGACTTAACTCCAGCATTGATCATTTCCGCCTGCGCTGGTACAGAGATCGATCGGAAGGATGGATTACCAGAATCGGTGTGCTATAGCTGCCTTCAGGCGATGGTGGCGGCCTACCGCATACGGGAGAAATGTATTTCCTCCGATAGAAAACTGCGGAAAATATTGCTTCACAATAAACCTTCGATTGTGGAGCGAACAGCGAGCGAGGAAATCAAAACCGAGCCTAATTTGTGTGAAATAGAGATAATACAGCAAACTGAAGCGATACATGAAACGGAGGCTGCCTACGGCTCGGATAATGAGGAGGATGATTACAGCGATAATACTGGCACCGAGTCGGATTATGTTGATGGATCAGTGGCTCTGCAGCAAGAATTATTACAACCAGAGTACTGCGAAGAGGAATATTTGATGAACGACAGCCTAGAGCAGCCCGATGGTTATGCTGAAGATGGTCAACAGAGCTTAGTCGCGTATAATACGACCGATGCGGAAGTACCCCTGGAAGGCGATGTTTCCGAAGAAATCTCTACCGTGGTATCTACGCAAAATTTCCAAAGCACGAACCGACCCAAAGCCGACGACAGTAGCAAAAGGTTCACCTGTGATATCTGCGAAAAGCGCTTCACGACCAAGGGAAACCTGAAAGCTCACGTGCACCTGCACAACAACTACAAACCGTACCGGTGTGAGGTCTGTGGAGATGAGTTTTCCCGAAAGCATAACTACAACGTTCACAAGATGCGCCACTCGGGCAAACGCACCCACCAGTGTTCGGTGTGTGAGAAGTCGTTCGTTTGCGCCGTTAATCTGAAAAATCACATGGTTACGCATTCGAATGTAAAGCCCTTCAAGTGTGGCCAGTGCGGGAAGGAATTTGGTTACCGCACGGATCTAGTGCGGCACGAAATAAGACATACTGGCGTGTATCCGTTTGCTTGCGGCAATTGTCAACACAAATTTAGCAGGAAGACAAGTCTCAATCGGCATCTGTTACGATGCACGGGGCCGAAAAAGGAGCGAAAGAAGAAACGGCCATTGAGCTGAGCAGAAAATAAATGTTTTGCTTTAAGGTTTGCACGTATCTTTCTGGCTTTCGTTGGGAGGCAATATCACAAGAACAAACTTAGAACGAATGGAGGGCAGATACCATGGCGAGCTTTATGAGCTGTACATTTAGCAGCCCTACTAATAAGCCAGGCTCCAGTCCTGATCATGTCATGAGATTGGCACCAAACGACACAGCTCGATAGCCAACAGGTAATTGAGTCCGGTTCTACCTAGTTTTTGCCGTCAGAGTACATTAATACATTCAGCAGTCAGAGGATGAATAAAAATTTAAACAAATCAAATTCTATAATTGAAACTGATTGCTTCAGTGTGTGTTGCGCCCAAGCTGTCAAACTACGAGCAAGCGATGTTTTTTCTTGTTGCTCTTCTTCTAGCTGTCAAGCGGAATAATGCGGAACGCTTTCTTTCATTTCGGCCGAAAAACAATAAGTTTCAAACCGTTGACCTGGAAGGACGTGTTCGTTCGCTTGCTCCCGTGTGCGTTTTTTTGCTATACGTAAATGTTATCGTTGTTCTCAGAATTTGGTCGCTTAAGCTAGTAAAACCGAGTGAATCGAAAGCTTGGCCCAGTGTACGATAAAACGAAACCAGTGCAATTATTTTAAAGACGCTACCATTTTTTTCTGGCTGGCGCAGTGTTACCGCATGCGGTTTGGATAAAGAAGTGGAAAGAAAACGCATCGCTGCATCAGGTGGATCAGCCCGATTACTTTGATGTAAAGCAAGAGTAAAAAAAGGCATAATTTGTCATTCGAATGCCAAAAAAAAACGGTTGTGCAAAATCTGTTCCGGGTTGTGAAATGTAATTGGTGATAATTTAGGTTATCGTTGTGATTGTTAATTATTTGTACAAATTCGGTGGTAATTTGTGGCCTGTGTATATCGATACGCGACGCAATCGGGTGCTAGCCAAAGTGAGCGAGAATAGCGGTGAATTTATCGTTTACTTCACGCAGTGCTGTTGCTATTTTTACATTCCCGACTTGCATGTAAAAAGAATAGAAAAAAGCAAAGAAAAAACGATTGCCATTACACCCCGTAGTACGCAGCGAAGGGGTAGTGACGTTTTCTACGCGCAAAGTTTGAAACGCACCAGGCCCCCTCTAAACGCTGTTACCAGCCCGTTATCAGCAGCCACACATACACACACGCGTATAATCGGAAGGCGCATCGATCGTGCCATCGCGCACACAACACAGCCCACAAAGTCCAAAAATCTACCCAGCTTATCTGTAGCGCTAGGGCGAAGGAGTGAACAATCATCACCCGAAACCACGCGCCACGGTGGCCTGACATTTTGGGCCGTAAACTAGATTTGCCGGCGTGTCTGCTGCTGCGTGTGGCTCATCCACTGCATCCGGGGGCGAAAGATTCCCGATTACACCAGCCAAACGCGCCCTTGCAGGAGATAGCGCGATGAATAACCTCATTGCGAAGGTAAGTGCCTAGCGATTTGTGTCATTTCTATATTATTAGTGAAGATGATGCGCGTCCGTGTGCTGTGTGATTGAAAGGTGTGATCGGCTGATCGATTGCGTGTTGCGGTTCGAGAAAGGTTCTGGAAAAGTCCCCGGAGTTAACGGGACAGTTTCCCACCATGGATCATAGCTTGCTTCGATAGTCCACTGATGCTCATTATTACAACCCATTACATCGATCCTCGTCTCAACAAATCGCTGGTTGAGAATCGCATGTTCCGCGCGCCGTGCGTCATAACAACCAAACATTGGATGCTTTACTTGTAGCACGTCATGAATCATGCTACCCGAAAAACGTCTGGGAAAAATAAACAGCTTTGCCAAAAAACAAAAACAAATTAGTCATACAAAACAAAACGGTAGATGTTTTTTTGAAGGCCCGTCGCCCCGAATGCGTTTTGCAGACTTTCTACTAACCCGCGACCGTGGTGGGGTTAATACGACGCAGAATATCCCCCACCGGCCTTCGGCGCGCTAAGCCTCGACCATCGGAAGGAAGGCCTACAACGCCACCAGGTCGTGGTGGCCTCTTAACAGACGTGGTGATTACGTGCCACTATACACACACTCATAGCTCTTTTTTTTAGTGTGTGGATAATATCGCGAAGATCACACCGACAGAAGCGCAAGTTGGAAGCGAAACATCTGGAACAATATCAACAGTAGACCCAGCAAATAGGCTCCAACTTTTTGTTTTATCTGCTTGGGAGTGCGGTCGCTTACAACCCCAATTAGTTTGTAAAGATCCAGAATCGAGAACAACGAGAACCGGCTATCAGGTCGAACAGGCCGGCGCTAATAAGATCGGTTGATGCTGCTTTGTTAGCAGTTTGTTGTGCATTTTCACACTTTGATGCACACCAGCACAGGTGGTCGCGGAGGCACGGTTATTTCATGCACGAGTCACCGTCATCACCTAACCCTTGAACGGGGGTTTTGCATCGTTTAATGGTTTCTTGTGGGAAGCAAAATAACATTCTGCAGACTGACTGTCATTTATGGACCTGTCGTGTGACGATCGTTCATACAATGGTCCTTTATCGTAGCGATCCTCCAAACTGTTTATCTGATTTTGTAGCATGTTTATTTAAAGGTCAGGCAAGATATTACC
Source organism: Anopheles stephensi (assembly GCF_013141755.1). NCBI lineage: Eukaryota > Metazoa > Arthropoda > Insecta > Diptera > Culicidae > Anopheles > Anopheles stephensi. Next base: position 85,585,851 of record NC_050203.1, on the reverse strand, counting down.
AATTGAGTTTATATTCGCGCTATGAGTTCTATCCCTGAACAGGTTGAAAATAGTAAGGCATTCCTGAGGTCCAGCCAACATCCGCACCATAGACCATAGACCCATAGTCCAACCATGGAATACAACGCCTCGTATCATCTTTACATTGCAGTTCCTCCGCATCCAAGGGCGACAGGAAATGACGGACGAAAGTCAAGTTTAAACCAACACCTACTCTGTGCATCTCAGATTGCGTGTGCTGTGTGCTGGGCTCTTAACAATACATTAACCTCCCCTTCACTTCAAAGTGGCGGGAACCGAGCATTGTTTCTTATCAACCGGAATAGTAGTTAGGTTGCGGCGCAAATATTGACCAACACAACGAGTGCCCAATGATGCGATTTTCAAACAGTTCCGAAATGCTGATAGATTGTTCGAAAAGATAGCACAAACGTGTCCACACTTATATTATTCTCCTTCATTATTCTTTGCGTCGTTTGATGGAACGAAGTAAAACTTAATTATCATACACGAGTTGCTTCTCTACGTGTAGTGCATTAATTGTTGGTTCTTTTGTCGTATTTAGAAAAGGATTACGTCGCGTTGATCGTCGGTCATTAATTCACGGTCGCACGTGTTACTGCAATGTGACGGATTTTGTTTTTCTTCGTTTTATCCGTCTTTACGTTGTGGTATCTAATTACAATCAACTGTGTAGGATCAAATTACAGATTTTGACTTAATACTTTCCTTTCTTTTCCCCTTCTTATGCCGCGTCTCTCACCACCAGAAGCGTCCAGATCCGGTGGCAGATTCACTGAAGCAGTTGTTAAAGGTGAAGTGGTGGTGTGTTGGTACATAGGACGTTTAATTTTCCTTGTTTTCGCTTCGCAAGCCCACACATTGTTTGTTGCTAATATATTAAGTAGCTTAGCTGAGCAAGAAGCTTAGCGCTGGCGCTTTATCTCTAGTGCGGCACGGTAGCCCCTAGCTCTCAAACACATGACCGCATCACAGTCACCGTGATTTTCACAATTTATTGCACAAAAATCCCTTGCTGCGGTGCATTAATATGCATACGCTTAGTACTGCTTGTGCACCGCCGTAGTTCCCTGCCTCCCCACCCACCGTTTGGAAGCTATTTTTGTTGTTTTGCGTGTGTTCAGTTGCAACCGTATGAATCGTTGTTATTGTAGAAAAGGGGGGATTGCTAGTGTTGGAATTGGAAAAAGCATTTTAGTACCACACATATTAATAGAATTGTTTTTCTTAATAATTCATGTACAAACATTCAAAACAAAAAACAAATACGCAATAAAGAGGAAGCCTCTTCGTCCATATCACAGCAGCACCCATCATTGTGCCAATGTTGCATATGACGGTCAATGACGGTTGGATCAATAATGGACAAACGAATGCAACCATTTCCGTCGCCACCACCACCATACCAAGGAAACTGGCTGTGTTGTGCGATCCGGCACCTGAAGGTTACGTGTACCTGATAGGCACAACCAAATCCGAATGCACCATTGTAGAGTGTAGTAGCCTTAAATGTATCTATCCGTTGCATGTTGATGTAGCTACAGGGTGTTCCTTCTAGAGGTATCCGGAGTTTTTTTGTTTAGCATATAATTGATCTATCTAGAGGAACAGCTTCAAAACGTGTTAAGAACAGGTGCCTCCAAAGTCACTGTTTGAGGTGTAGTTTGTTCCAAAAGGATTATCTTTCAGAGCGATATTTTGTGACAGGAGAAGATGGACAAATCAGATAGCATATTGATCGCTTCTCATGCATGCCTTCCAGGAAGAATATGCAAAAGGATTGGATTGTTACTGTGAACCAGTCACTCTCCAATAATTAAGAGAATTGATGTTTGTGGGAATCTTGTAGTGGCCTCATGACCGATATCATTTTCGAGAAGTAACCGAGAAATTAATGATAAAAGGCACAAATTTATGTTAAAAAAAAAAAACGTTTAGAAGCTATTCGCAAAATAATTCCTGCACCTCTGGATGGATCACCCTGCTACTAAACACCCGGATAGATTGATGACGGCGCTAACGATCCACGTGTACAACATGTAGACGACGGCCGTCATAACGATAATGGCACATAATTTTAGCTTTCTACAGGCAAAAAAGTACACCTCCGGCACCGAGGGGGATAACCCATTGGCTTCGGCAAAAATTGCTTCCAAAACGAAACCCGTTTCACCGTGTGTTTATACCGAGTTAAATGCACGAGTCAATCCATTAAAAGAGTGTAGAAATTAGCGTGATCGATAAGAAACAGAGAGACACACAAAGGAAAATCGATCATAGTCGCTAGATGACACATAATTTTGAACTGAATGGTGTCATAGTTTTAAAAATAAAGGTGTGATTCCTCGTTTCTTAGGTGAGCAAGCTTCAGACCCTACGGGGATACCACAGGGAGTTAAAATTGGTATATCAAGCAAGCATATGAGAGTTAGAAATTAGAATAAATTTAGCACCAAGTAAATAGCCAACATTGTTTACAGACTTCGTCCCCACAAAACAAACGTATTCTCTTATCCAACGACAATATACCCTTTTGTTGAGTAATACCGTTTGCCCTTACATAGCTGGCTAAATTTGTGCGGCATACATGCCTACACTACATTGCGCATCGTAGCGCGATTGCAGGCCTTTATTGATCCTGCAAACGCTTCCACGTGTTTTTGTTTACTTCCCGCACTTGGCCACCTGTCGCAAACTGCGGCATCGGGGCTCGCATTAGCCGCTACACTACGTCATGTATTACACGCCATTACCGAAGTACGCGAATCCTTTCGCGGCGTGCGTGTATTGGTGTCTGGGAATGTAGGACCGCCACCGCAGCAATTGGCAATCCGGCGCCTTTGTTGGAGACAGGCACAGCTGTTGTTTACGTCGATGATGATGAAACGACCCGAACAGCGCACAATGTCACACGCAGGCGTGTGTGTGTGTGAGAGAGTTTGGCAAAGGTTCGGAAGGTTTTACCTATTACCCGAAAGGTTCGTCTGTATCCGAACCACTTCGGCGGTTGTGCGGACACGCATGCGTCGCTGCGAATGTGAGGCCTGGTTTCTTCGGGGTCGAGTGACAAGTGTCTGGTGCAATGCAACCTATCCACCCCGGAGGCGACGCCCGGACGCTTTCGCTTTCGTAACTTTCAAACAGTCTTGTGTACTTAATCGGACAACACAAATATAGAACGGGTCCCAAACTGTTTACATAAATTGATATCAGGTTTACGGTTTTTGACGCATGTTTAGGTTTGTTATATTGTTGAAATGTTCTATTCTTCAGGATTCTTCCATTAATAGGGTTGTTAGTCGACGGATTTTTCATCGGTGATTTTCTGTCAAAACGCGTTGGACAGATAAATGCCGATCTGAAAAAAATGAATTCGACATGCTTAACTAAGATTTAAATCTAGCTGTATTCTTTTCTGTCAAAGTGAAGATTGTTTACATTTTGGAAGCGTTGTTTTTGCTTCGCAATTTTTATTGTATATTATTGTCCACTTTAGTTCGTGTGACTTAAGATGAATATTAAAGACGATGTTTTGTTAATGCATAAAAAGCGATGTGGGACCAGTTTGAACCGAAAAATCGCTAACCGAATGTTCGTTTGACCAAAGCGCTGTAGGTCACGAAAAAGTATCCCTATCATAATGGCATCGTCAGTCAGTGCCCGGCATGGTACGATGCGTGTTAATGATAAATATTTCATTCCATTTTAGAATAACGTACAATTCGAATGTAAAATAATTCGAATGATGGCAATAAAAATCTGTGCAGCATATTGTGTTATTACACGGACAGTGGGTTTTTTTCTGTCAAACGCCATATTTGACAGAAAATCATCAACCAAAAAATCCGTCGTCTAATAACCCCGTAAGTGGTGTGAAGAACCATTACAATGTTTACTTATTGTTTCCATTGGGCCATTATTTTGTATTTAAGCTGGATTGAACCGATTTAATGACCGATTTTTTCTACAGTAACTCAGATTAAAAATCTGTTACCGTAGGCATATACAGTCAAACTCAAAAAAAAACAGTTGTACATTGAATCGTCAATAGTATTTCTTTACTTCGGTTAAAATCGTTTTTGTCAAATAATCCAAATTATGTGGTAAATAAGCGTGAAAATTTATCATCAAAGTTAATTGAGAGTACATATTTTTTTTTTTTTTTTTTATTCATAAAGAACGGCCTGGCCGTATTGCTATTGAGAGTACATGTTAAACCTAGTAAATTCTGCTATAATTACACAAATTATTCATTTCCGCACGCATTTCATAATCCGCACGGTTGCAATACTTTTTCTCTTTCGCGTAGCATCTACCTGCGCAACAAAGATGAATGTATCGATTTTTGCCAAATATTCAACATTTTGCTGGGACGTACAGAAACTTTGCATTGCCCTGCGATCGGCAGTATTTTATGTACCATCGGATTGACTAAAACCATTCGCTTCGTAACTTTCGTTTGCTGTGTGCATTGTGAAAGAACATTGAAAAAACAAACCTAAAAGTGTAGCTACTACCGACAGCTTCGGCAAAAAGGACATTTTGCATCTCACAATACGACATTTGACAAAATCAATCTCTGCTAGCACGTAGTAGCCAACGCGCTGAACGTCCTGTTTTCTCATTGCCTACTAATTGTGGATTGGGTGTGACGCCCCGGAGATCGAAGCACACTGATTCTTTCGCTAAATCTGAAACTTTGCATTCTTTTGAGTTGTCTTGCTTATAGTGTGGCTACGGTAGGTGCCGCAACCCCGTTCCCCCATCGTGCGATCTCGAACGTTCTATTCATTATAGCTTTCTGTTTTCGAACTTCTCCGAATCTTCCCAACCAACAGGCCAACTCTCCCACGGAGATGCGGGACATTGCGGCACGGATCTGCCGGGACTATCTGACCGGTGCGTGGAAAACGATATCCGCCGACGAGCTGCAGCTGAAGCGCATTAGCGGTGGACTCTCCAACTTCCTGTACTACGTCAGCCTGCCGGAGCATCACTATTACAGCAACAATAACAATGGTGGATCGAAATCGAATCCCAGCTCGCGGCGAGGTTCCTTCGCATCGGAGCGCGTTGTCACGAAGACGTCCAGCAAGACCAGAAACGGTAGCAAGCGTGCCCGAAAGGATAGCTGTGCCGGATTGCTAGAACCGAAAGAGGTGAGACCGATTTCACCGCGTGTCACATGCTTACGAACTGCTGTGCGGGGCGTTACGTATTAATTATTATCGTGATGATAGGGCTCGCGCCTCTGTGTCGCGCCACTGGTGACATTCGTGCATTATTCGATCATTATCGATGATTAAATTACAAACGTTGTCCTCCCAGCAGTGCTAGGGTTATCTTGCAGGGCCGGGCCTTTTTTTGTGCGCCAGACAAACGTCTTCGCAACAGTGTGTCGTGGTGGTTATTACGAAGCGCGCCACAGTTCATGGCCTCTAAGTAATGCCAATTTACTGACGATTACCTGGCAATAGATAAGATATAGCCAATATCTCTACTGTGCTCCTCTATACATTGTGGGAGCAGTTCGAAGATCATTGGGAACGGGGAATTATTGGCCGCAAAACCACCCCCCCCCCTCGATGGATGAGATTGACGAATGGAACCTTCTTCTTGTACTGTTGTAGGTGCTGCTACGAATTTACGGGCAAACGCACGGAGAACATGCGCTGGAAACAATGCTCACCGAATCGGTAGTCTTTACGCTGCTGAGCGAACGCAAGCTGGGCCCCAAACTGCACGGCATCTTCCCCGGTGGACGTATCGAGCAGTACATTCCGGCCCGGGCACTGCTAACAGCGGAGCTAAGCGATGCAAAAATTTCACTCAAGGTGGCGGAAAAGATGGCCGCCATCCACAGCATGGACATACCGGTTTCGAAGGAACCGGACTGGATCTGGAACAAGATGAACCGATGGTTGAAGGGCATCACTGGCATACTGGAAACGATCGAGCGCGATCGTGCGAACGGAAACACCGTGCTGAGCAAGGACGGTGGCGGCGGAGACCAAACAGCGAACACCAAGCAGCGGGACCAGGACGACGAACGCATACTGACCGAGATGGATCTGGCGGGTGAGGTTGAATGGTTACGATCGGTGGTGGAGAGCGAAGATTTTCCGGTCGTCTTTTGTCACAACGATTTGCAGGAAGGCAACATATTGCTGCGGCAAGACTTTACCACGATGCACGACACCACCACCAGCACCTATCGCGAATGGTACGGTCTAGCTTTGATTGCTGATTTAGGAAACAGATTTGCTAAATGTTTTTCTTTTCGGTGATTACCGCTTCAGCTCAACGCTCGATAACTTTGACGAGTCAACGCAACTCGATTCACATTTCAGTAGCATCCTTATATCGAATGGTGTGGTGCCTAACAGTGAATCAATCACCACAACCGATGGAGGAAATATCAATCTGAATCGAATTTCAAGGTACGAATGACCGAATGTCTGTGGTTGAACTTTCAACAGGGAATTCTAATCTTTTCCTTTTTCTTTCTCCCAGAAAACGTTCGCTGGATCACGATTCGATGGAGAACGATCTGGACAATACGCGCGACTCCGTGCTGAGCGGCAACTCGCAAGCCCTCTCGGATGCAAACTCCGTCACGGACGGCGAACCGGAACTGATGATCATCGATTTCGAGTACTGTGCCTACAACTACCGTGGATTCGATCTCGCCAACCACTTCCTCGAGTGGACGTTCGACTACACCAACGCGCAGTCCCCGTACTTCCACCACAAGCTGGACCAGTACCCTTCCGTCGAGCAGCAGGTAAGCTACGGCATCGGCAATACCCGATCCTACCAGCCCGCCGCCGCCGCCGCACTGAACAGCGTCTTCGGAATCGCGCCCGGCAGAGTCGCTGTTTGCTCTCCTTTTTTGCGTTCTCTATTGTTTCTCTCTTCAGTTACCCGGTCTCGACGGCCACCGTGCGCGCGCGGAGATGCCTGCCGCGGGAGCGCTCTGTAAGAAAAGCACAGACAGACACACACACACAATACACACTGCTTGCCCACGGCAGGAACAAAAAGGATAAAGTATCGCTCCTTCTCTCTGGTGGATGATGATGATGATGGTGGTGGTGGTGGTGGTGCATCAGAGCATCAGTAATGGTTTCTCTCGTTCTAGAAGGGCCCCCGGAATGCCTTCGGCCGGCCCCGATTTCTGAGTGTATTGATAGGCGTGCGTGTGTGTGCGCGCGTGTGTGAGAGGGGGCTGGGTACGTGCGTGCTTGTGTGTGTGTGTGTGATTTGCACACTCTGTACCAGTACCACACGGAAGGGTTGGAACATACACACACGCACACCTCGAGCAGTCGTCCTGATTGAGTCGTCCGCCTTCTCCCTGTACTGCACTGCACTAAGAGCGAATCTACCAGAAGTAGAGTTTGTTGTCACCTCATTTACCATTTCGTTTCCTTCCAGTCATTCATTCATTCATTCATTCCGCGCCTTGTTTGTTGATGTTGTTGTTTCTGTGTCACGTAAACGTTGTTCTACTTGACTTCCCGTTCAACAGATATGGATAATTGCAGTGTGAGACATAGCAATAAGATCATTCAAGATCATCAAGAAGCGAGAGTAGGAGAAGGGCGTCCTTTCCGTTGAGCTGTTGGATTCTCTCTTTAAAATCAGTCAGGCCAAACTGCATCAGTGTTTGATTCGAGCAAAAGTGCAGTTGATCTAGGCCTTGAACATCTTGAAGCACGAATCAGATTAGAAAGTAGAGACGCCGCCACTAGATGCCGTAACGTACCATGGTCGAACTAGGCTAATCCTTGCTTCAATTTACTGTCGACTGTCGACCGTTTTTTGGCAATTTTTTTCATCAGAATAGCATAAAAGTAAAAGCTCAGGATGTGCTTATTGTTTTACCCGACACTGTAAATCGTCCGCTGCGATACAATTATCTTGTTTCTGTTGCATTTATGTATCACAATCAATTCATAACCCGTATAACAACAACAAAAAAGACAACCAACTAACAGTCGAATGAATGAAAAGTCGAATTATAATGTGTTCTTTACCACACACACTCACACCCAGTGTGTTTCCTTTTGCCGGATGTCCCTTTTCCCCCCTGACGATCACTAACCGGTTTTGCTTTTGTTTGTCGTTTCGAATTTTCCATCTCTTCCCACCCTTGCTGGCTGCGTAGGAAAAATTCATCGTGGAGTACCTGAGCCATCTAGCGCCGCCGGACGATGGCCACGAGCTTGGCGACGACGAAGAGGAAGGGCGCTCCAAGGTGGGCTCAGCGGCGGGCAGTGAGATAGACGAGATCGAGCAGGTGCGTCGTGAGGTGCAGTGCTTTACGATGGCTTCCCACCTGTTCTGGAGCCTTTGGGCGATTGTGAACGTGTACCAGGAGATTGAGTTCGGCTACATGGTAAGAGGGATGCTTGTTTGCTGCGAGCATTAGCTTAGGATTAGGATTAAATTGGTTTCTTGTTTTTTTTTTTTATTGATCAGGAGTACGCCATTTGCCGGCTGAAGCAGTACCAGCAAGCGAAAAAATGCTACCTCGACACGATGCATACCGGTGAGGGGGAGCAAACACCGCCCCCAACACCGGTAGATCCGGAGAAATGAGCTGGCAGCGTGACGTGTGTGTGTGTGGTGTGTGTGTGCTATGGGAAAGGTTGTTGCGGAAGGATAGATTTTACACCTGAGAACACTAAACTCTGAATCTCGTACCGCGGTCGTATCGAGTCCCTTTCCCTTTTGCTGACCAATCGCGCATTCACCCTTTCCCTCATACGCATCCTGGCCGGAGGCTGTGCTTGTACTTGTGTCGGAACGAATTGGCTGTAAGACTCTTGAGTTAAGCAAAACAGATTTTCTCAGAATTATTATTATTACACGCACACACGCACACGCTCACTTTTACTAGACGGAGACAGATATGAAAGCTTAAGGCGGCTGCTCCTTACGGATGCGGAACAGATAGTTCGTGCGAATATGGATATTTAGCTGACGGATAAGACAGTGACTAGATTAGTTGTTATTGAGGAAACGCCAGTGTTGCCAACATTTTTGCGAAGGATTTCTGTGTGTGTGTGTGGGTGTGTGTTAGAAGGATAAGGGAATGTCCTAAAGCAGCAGTGTCGTCGTCATTAGGTGAACAGCAGTATTACAAGGGAGAGGGAAGCGCTATAACTATGTACGAGATGCTAATTTCTGTGGTATTCTAGCTATTACTGGTGTCCGATGTTGTTGTGGGCTATTTATTGTTCTCTTTTCTTCTGCTGTGTGCTGGTGCCATCGCGTGTGCCCTTCACATGCTCCCCGTATCCTAATCGTAGAGGACGAAAGAGGACGCTAGGAAACGGGAATGGTGATATGACGAATTTATACCGGATTTGCTTTGTTTTAATGTTTTATTAACTTTGTTCTTAATCAAGAAACCCCAAGGAGACTTTTGTTTTGCTTTTTCCTCTTTCAATAAATGTGTAACATTTTGATTTTAATTCTTTTTTTTTCGTAACGGTTTTAGCTTATGCTTCTCCTAGGAAAGCTCCATGATGATGAAATGTAGGAATGTGTGTGTGTGTGTGTGTGTTTGTAAGTAGGACGACTTATGACTGATAGTAGAAGCCGTTTATAAGGAAATAGAAAAGCGTCAAGCAAAGATTGAAAGAAAATCCACGTTAAACAACTAAAAAAAAAGCGCCTAAAACACTGCACACTGCAAAAGGTTGTGTAGAAAAGTCCCCGATACATATCCGTACCCGAATAGATGATACGAGCTACATTTTTACCAGTACAGCAGAGTTTAGGATAAAGAAAGTTTAGGAATCGATCAATCGTATTGTGCACTTTCCCCTCTTTTTTGCGGATATAAAATTAACTCTCTATGCGTACTTATTGATACGCTGGTGTGCTTGACACGCAGGCCTAATAAAAAGGAGAGTAGTGGTAGGCGAATCGTTGGCATGTTACATTTAGCTAGCGCTAATCTTAAAGACAAAAAACCCTTTCGAGCGGCACCACGAACCTGGCGAACCTATCGTCGGTTGGGTGGGGTGTAGCGGCGTGTTGTTAGTAATGTAATTAGAAAATCTTTCACGCTCCTTTTCAAGCTTATACATATTGCAGATCTTATATAACTATATACATGAATAAAGAACCTTTTCAGTACCACCTTGATCACCTGAACGGTAGCAGCATGATGAGCATGATTTTTTTTAAATTTCGTTCTCGATTGTAAAGCCTTTATCGCTTTTGGCTAGTAGCAGCAAACGCACGCTGGTGAATCTTTGACCCGTCGCGTGTCGGTTGTGTCGGGTGTGTGTATAAGCATTAATTAAAAGCTCTATCGCGCTCAGTGTACGTTCGCTAGTCCGCGGTTGCAGTACGCTTTTCAAGTTTGGTTTGGAAAGGCAGCAGAGCAGCATACGATAAGGGCTGTATATCCCGGCCGATCATTTCGAGTAAGCATTTTAGATTAGATGGGAGTGTGATAAATGTGTAATCTGTGGAAGTGTTGTTGAAGCTGGAAACCATTTTTTTCCGTAATGTGTACTTAAGTTGTGAAATTATATGCAACGCGAGTTCGAAGTGCATCGGCTTGCTACTTACGCACCAACAGTTCAAACTATCATGCTTTCGGAGCGCACTACTACGCACACACACGCACACTCAGCAACCGTCGCGCTGGTACGCTAGTCAAGTGTTGGTGGTTGTGCGATGTAAAGTCATCTCATTGCGCCCTCGATTCATCGCTTACTATGATCGCGCATTCATTGCGTAGTGGGCTGTCGAGAGGGTTGGCTGACTAGTCGTGTGTTTTCGTTTTTTTTTATTCGCGGCGGGGATTTCTTGCTAAAAGCCTGCTTTTCTGGGGAGGTTTTGCGAACAGAACAGTCCGTTGTCCGATGAGTTGCAAAAGATTAACGCCGATAGTAGGAGCAAGATATCGTGCAGTGTTTTTGGGTGGTTTGGGTGGGCCTGATAAGAGCATTAGGCGAAACATCAACAACACACAACAGCTGTGTGCTTCTTTCTCGCCGTGAATTATGTTCTTCTTCTGTGTTTATCTCACCAGCCCTCCAAGTTGCACATAAACAAACACAACAGCGAGAGCATTTTCGAGAGATTCGCACTAAAAGCAGCACTGAAGAGAGAGCAGAAATGAGCGAATTTAATACAATTGCCCGGTAAGTAAATTTAAAAAGGCAAATTTGTGTGTAAATTTAATAAACAAGGCGTTCGAAAACAGCTGCTTTGTTGTTATGTTGCAAATGAGCATGTCAGTGTGTGCCCCACCAGCACTTCATCTCAGCTGTCATCGAAAACATCGCCACGAGCGGAATGCGATGTTTTTAAGGGTGTGCTCTATTTCGCCTTATCGTTATTTAAAATTTAAAATCACGTTTCGCAGCTACAATTTTGGCCGTTACGCTGGAAGTGTATGCATCGAACATAAATTTCAATTTTGCTTCCAGACCTTCGGCACACGCTGGAAAACTGTTGGAAAACAAGACCTTCTTTCCCGATCCACCTGCCCGCGGTCCACTGGCACCGTACCGCAAGCAGGCGACTATCGACTGGCGCAAGCTAAAACTATCCTTCCACGATGAAACATCGCTCGAGCTGCAGCACCGCGTGTGGGACTTCGCACGCAAGCATCCGCTCTTTGCCCATCCGAATCAAACGCTAACGATGGACGAGGAACGCCATCTTGCCACCAAGCGTATGTACGTGGTGCAGAATGAGAAAATGTTCACGCTAAGCGATTTCCTGGAGCGACCTGATCTGGCCACCATCTACCATCAAGCTTGGATAGCGTACGAACCGAGCATGGCCGTTAAGTACTCGCTCGGATTCGGCATGTTCCCGTCGGTTATACGGACGCTGGATGTGGGTCGTCTAGATGAGATTGTGGAACGGAACGAAAAGGGCGAATACTTGGGAGCATTCGGATTGACTGAAATTGCTCATGGGACGAATGCGAAAGGGATGCGAACGACTGCCACGTACGATCCGACGGCCGGAGTGTACATCCTGAACACGCCGGACTTTGAGGCGGCCAAATGTTGGATCGGGAATTTGGGCAAAACCTGCACCCATCTCATCGTGTACGCACAACTCTACACTGCGGACGGTAAACATCACGGGTTGAATGCGTTTGTGGTGCCGGTCCGGGATCCGACCACTCTGCAAGCTTACCCGGGCGTAACGGTGGGTGATCTCGGTGCCAAGGCCGGGCTTCAGGGCGTTGACAATGGATTCGTAATGTTCCGGCAGTATCGCATCCCGCGGGACAATCTGCTAGCACGCACCGGCGATGTAAACGAGCAGGGAGAGTTCGTGTCACCGTTTAAAGATCCGGCCAAGCGGTTCGGTGCTTCCCTGGGGGCACTCTCCGGTGGTCGCATCAGTATTTGTGGCATCGCGAACGTTTACCTTACGAAAGCGATCACGATCGCGCTACGGTATTCGGCTAGCAGGAAGCAGTTCGGTCCGGATGATGCTGAGGACGAGTGGCCAGTGCTAGAGTACCAATCGCAACAGTTCCGGTTGTTCCCGCATCTCGCCAACAACACGGTGATACGAGTGTTTAACCTCTGGTTCGGAAAGGCTTACGGTGACATGCAGCTAAAGTTGCTTGGTGGGGAAAACATTGGAGCGACCGGCATGGAGGTACATGCGCTTTCGTCCGCTGCTAAGCCTGTTTGTACGTGGGCGGCCCGGGATGGTGTGCAAGAGTGTCGGGAGGCGTGTGGTGGCCACGGATATCTGAAGCTTTCAACGATCGGTGATTTGCGTGGCAACAATGATCCGAACTGTACGTACGAAGGCGAAAACAATGTACTGATCCAGCAGGCGTCGAACTGGTTGCTAAGCGTCCGTGTGAAGGGTTATGAGAAGTTTGCTGAAGTATCGCCCCTTGGCTCGGCACAGTTTCTTGCGCAGTACGCAAGTCTCAGCAAGCGAAAGGCGAACTGGAAGAGCCCTTCGGATGCGGGTTCCATTGCAAGTAGGTACTGATGGTTTTGGGAACAAGGACAAGGATATATTGCTTTTTTATGCCGTTCGTAGATCAGCTTGAAGCTCTGGACTGGTTGGTGGCATACTTGCTGGAGGAATCCTACCAAAAGATGTCAACATTGAGGCAGCAAGGCAAGTCTTCCTTCGAGGCACGAAATGAGGTCCAGTCGTTCTTTGCGCGAACACTTTCAATCGCTTACGGAGAGGTACGCTGACCAGCTCTTTCCTGTCCAGTCATGCTAACAATTCTTATTAACGTCTTTCCCATGCTTTGTAGCGCATGCTGCTGTTTGTATTTGCGAAGTTCCTGGCAAATCTCGAGGCAGGTCCCGAGCGGCAAGCACTTGAGCGACTCGGTTCACTGTATGGCGCTGGAACAGTTCTCCGGCACATCGGTGTCTTCTACCAAGGTGGATATTTCTCCACACAGTCCAACGCGATGGCACTGCTGCAGCAATCCGTACTGGACCTGCTGCCAACGATCAAACGGGACGCGATCGCCATAGTCGATGCGATTGCTCCACCCGACTTCATCATCAACTCTCCGCTCGGCATGAACGATGGCGATGTGTACCGGCACATGGAGTCCGCCATCATGCAAGCGCCGGAAGCGCTCGAACGTCCGAAATGGTGGCGTGATGTGGTACACCGAGATTATGTGCAATCGAAGCTATGAGTTTAAGGCGACGCTTTAATGTTACTTACCTAAAGTTTGGAAATCAATACAATGTTGGTGGGATAATGTTCGGGGGGATCAGGGTTTTACTGCTGTACACAATACACTGTCATAATGTTTGCCATTTTTTTCACCATTATTATTGCCGGTGCGAATTTTATATCACCATACCATGTGAAGGCATACGCTTTCCCGTTAAAAACAGAAAAAAAAGCCCAAACATTTTGTAAAAAGTGCCGTTTCCACTACCTCCTCTGCGCACCGTAGTTTCGCCTACTTTCTGTAGACTTTTGCTAACGCTTTCCGTAAACAAACCATAAAACACGATTGCTTTGATCGTTTCCCGGTCAAGACGGCGTGCCGACTATCGGCAAGAGCATAAGGACGATCCCTCTCTTTTTTGTGTATTTGCGATACGTCTTTTTAACGGTCCTTCTTTTTGAGGTTATTTTCCGGCAAACGTGTCCCTCTGGTCCTTTGCATCGCAAAAGGGGTACCTGTGTGCGGCAATAGCACGCCTGTCAAGAACCACCCCAATTACCCGCGAGTACCCGGGAGGAGGCTTCGCTGCTACCCTTGCCTTGCACTCTCGTATTGGACGACCGGGACCATACTCCGGCTACTTGCCAAAGGAACCGCACCCCGATGGTGGTGGGTGGAGATTGTTTACGAAACCTATCAAGCAAGCGGAAAAAGGTAATGGGACTCCCGCGTAATGGCCGATCTCTTCTTCAAGGTAAACAGGGAGATGCTGCAACGCGGGAGAAAAAGGTTGCCAAAAAAAAAACCTCCTGAACACAATTACAAATACATTGGAGGTACACGAGGTCCGTGCGATAAACGGAATCGCCGAGCACCGTAAAGTACAGAAATTTCTCAAATTTGGACCAATTTTTCACTGATCCCACCAGCTAACAGGTAGGTAGGCGATCGGGATTATGTTAGGTCGGACCCGGGATAACCAGATTGGCAAACGAGGTTAGACATGCGACAATCGGTCGCCCTGGCCAGCTCCCAGTCTGCCGGACAGTGTCAGCCTGCCGGAGCGTCCCGATGGGTTTATGGTTTTACGATCTGTTTACGTTCGAGCTGACAAGCCCACTGGTGACGCCCCACGGCAGGGAAAATCCACCAAATGGACGTCTCGGGATACTGAAACCTCCGGCCCGTCGCACAACCATTGGTGCAATCAACTCAATTAAGGTGACCTGGATGATGATGGTAATCCTATGGATCAAGAACCTTGACCACCAGCAGCCGAAAGGAGCACAGGGAAGAGAGTAAATCAATTCGTAATCATCAACGTAAAGGAGTCGGTTAACGGTGTCGGCTACCTGGTCTGGTAGCCGGGCGAGGATAGGTTTATAATCCTATTAAGATTTTCCAGACCCTGCATCCAACCCAAAGTGGCAACACAAACAACGGCAGGATGAGGGTTTAACTTTATTGGACAACTGACTCGCGCGCACTGCAGCACCCCCCGCAGCGAACCTAATTTGTCCCAGTATTCCTGCTGGGTGACACACGCTGAGTGCGAGGAAGCAATTAGAGTTGAGTTTGATGCAACTTGACGTAACACACCTTGGCTTCCGACGCTGGGCCATTAGACTCTTGGAGGCGTGCTGACGTAATCACATCGAGGACTCGGACTATGGCGCAATCGGCAACCATCGGAAGACGATAGACAGAAGTCTGTATTACGTCCGAGTCCAACACAGAGTCTGGAATTGCTGGCGGACGTCTGGTTTTGAAGCCAAAGGAAATGGAGCCTAATCAATGAGTGGATATTAGTTTGGTGACAAGGCGACGAGGTGTAGCAGATGTTTCTCATATGAGCCATGCTGAACTACAGATCCGTCTGCTCAATACAATCCATGCTCGGGTATTACTCTCAAATTTTTCTGAAGCAATCACTGACATGGCCTAAGCAAGCCATAGTAAAATCCCTCATAGCTGTTCATATAACATCCCTTGTCTCTTCTTCAACGATCTGGATGCTCACTCCTACGATCCTTGAATGTTCGAAAATTATTGCTTCCTATAATACACGCCATGGTCAGAATCTACGCGTACCCAATTGTAGGAGGAAATCCGAATTTAAAACTCGGTGCCTGTGGCCTTGAATTCCAATGATGTCCAGCCTATTACTGTTAACTCATTATGTAAGGGGTTACGTGTCCGGGGATTTTCCCGGACATTACGTAACAGACAGCAGGCGCAAAAGACTAGACAAAACAATGAATGGGAATCTGCCCGGGGAAAACCCATCACTCGATGCATATCCGGAACGCGTGCACAAGGAGATGTGTTGATAGGATCACCGACTCTGAACCGGATGTTTTTGGATGATATGATCACATCCTATTGCGATTATGCTTAAAAAAACATCACTTCAACATCCTGCAGAGAAAAACATCCGGAAAAAAACTACCAAGGATCGTTGCAATCCGTATCCGTGAAGTAGGTAAAGGATAGTTTTTGTTCGACGCTATGTTAATCCTTCTATTGGATTGTGGCCGCACCCTGCTGGCGACAAATGAGCCAAGCAAATGGATTTAGTATTATCCCCGCTCCTTGACTGCTTTACCTCGCCAGAAACGGAATATCCCACTCATCGAACGCAGTGGGTTTTTACGTGAACAATTATGAATTAACTGCTCGCGGAGATACGATTAAGGATGACCCGAAAGTGTCTTGATCCTTACCAAATTACTACCCTTGTCTCCGGGAGATTTAGAATCCTCAAGACTCTAGCTACAGACATCAGGCCACTTTTACTACCTCCACTGAGCCAGACAGAAGACTGACCGATCACAACTGGCGACTGGACGAATTGCAGGTAGGTGACGACCATCGGTACCGTATCGTACCCGGCCTAGGCAAGGAATAACCCTTTAAAAGTGTCTACCACCAGCGTCGTCTCGACGCAATTCAAGACTCTGCGGGAAGACTGCTTAATCCTAAGGACGCGTAATTAAGTTACCTTGGCCGCCAGTTTCTTCGCTGCTTATAAACCAGTGGTCAAGTGAATCGAGCAATCATTCCACCGTTGACTCTTCGAAGTGCTACAGGACAAGAGCAGGCTTCCTTTCGATCCAGCATCATGTCGAACGTTGTTCCGCAGCAGTACCAGCAGCAAGCGTCTACCAATGGAGCAAATAGTGGGTCTCAAGAAGGAACTTACCAGCAACAACACGTTGGAGGCAACTATAGCTACGCCAAGTATGGGCCTTCGTACTGGAATGGCGGATATACCAACAATCAACCAGGGAATTACTACGCCGGAGCAACATCTCAACAAGCTTCTTCTGTTCCGGCTGCTGCGTATCCAAGATCCAACTGGTACAGCAAACCGCAACAACGTCAGCAAAACTGCTACACGCAACATCCGTCACCAGTTGCCACTAGCAACCATGGCAGCATGAAGCGGGCCTACTCGACCGATGCTGTTCTGCATGACATTACGAACGGCACAAACGCACCAAAGCGCAGGAAGATGGCACCGATCAACACTACGCACGTGGCTCAAGTTCTACCTAAAGATGTGCATAGGAATACTGCAATCGCTTCAAATCTACCAGCATCCAGCATCGATGATCCAACGCGGAAGGTACGCATTGAATCGATCTTTCGCCATGTTGAGCTGCTGGCACAAAGTTACTGGCAAACGGGCAAACGGTGTTCAGCAGCGGCTACGACTCTCAAGCCCACCACAGTAGATGCGTTTGAGGGCGGTATGCCAACTCCACGATAAGGTGGCCAGACGCCTACTAGCAGACGATCAACAAAAAGTGTTTGTTCCTTATCGCAATCCCGAGCTGATTTAGCAGCAAATTGGAAGCGAATTTGATGGGTTCGATTGTAAATAAATGCTAATTTAAGTATGTTAAAATAAAAATATTTTTTGTTATGAAACTCTTATATAAATGGTTCATCTTATTCGGCACTAGAACCTTGAGAACTACCGTTAACGCGATTGCGAGGATAAAGAGCAAGCGCCATCATTACCAGGAATGGTTGATACACACGGCAAGCCTACCGCCCAATACCACTCCATATCTGTTTAATCTTTACGTACCTTCGATCGTGTTCGACGACCTCTGCCCAGGACAATAGACGGTGTCTCAAACGTCGATACCTCAGCGCATTCGTTCCTTTTTTTATACCGACACAATGGCGACATCGATGTTGATTCGATGCTATTATTCGGCACCGTACTAGTGTTGACTGGTACTCGTTGGTGTTGGTATCTAAGTAATACTCGATCGCACGATGAAGTTTAGTTAGTCTTTAGAGTACAACGAGGAAGATCGCACGCACACCGCAAGATGCGAACAAAATCGTGTGCACACCACATCCCGACGGTGATCGACCTAACCTACAACCCGGAACAACAACAGGAACCGTCGCCACCACCGATAAGTTCTGGCAACCAGCAGCCACAGCTGAAACCATCCATCGACGTTAAAAAGGATGTTAAACCGGTGCGCGAGAAGAACACTGCAGCGAAAGTTCGTAAAGCGGCGTGCGGTATCACCGGCAAGAAGCCGTCAATGAAGCGCAAACGGACCCATCGGCAGGAGGATGCTGCTGTACCGGCGGTACAGCAGCAACATCCGACCGGGCTGTATCAGTTTGATCTAACCGAAATGATCCGACAGAAGCTGAAGATGCTGTTTGAACCATCGATGTTGGCGGCGGCGCACGGCGGCAGTAGCAGCTTCATCCCGTACGACACACGGTACGGCTGGGGGCCTGGTGCCCGACAGCCGGCAGCTAATGTGATGCGGCTGACACCATCATACCAACCGTGCAGTGTTCCCGGCTGCTCGCAGGAAGCCCTGTCGGCGAGCCTTGCCCGGCATCATTGCGGGAGGCCTTCGCGCACGGTGGCCCAACCGGGCCGACGGTTCTCCATATTTCGGAGTGTGGAACTGATGGCACAAAGCTCTTGTGTGTCGAAACACTAGAAGCGTGCGCAAAGAACATGCTGGATCGTGTCTTATGCTTCTTGAAGAAGTATCGATGTTTGAAAAATGGTTCAGCTATAATCTAGAGATTGCACGCTCGAATTGTTTAAGTTCAATACTAGAAGAATATCGATTATACGGAATTTGAAAATGGTTAAACCAAATCGTACAAAATCCCTCGAAGGGATAGCCGCGACAGTGAAACCATAAGTTAACTTTAACTTTTAGAATAAACCGTCTTTGCAAGCTGATAAAGGCTGATTAGTAATGAATAAAAAAAGGATTTGTGGGGAATTTCACAAAGAAACAGTGATTGGGTGGACTCGACTGGGTGGTGGGTTAGGATCACATTGAGTTGACATGACAACAAGGTTCAGAAAGTAATTACGCAGCAGCGCCTACTCCGTGTTACCTACTTCTTAAAATGCTATATTTGCTTAGTGAGACGCATTGCTACTCAACATAAATCTGGAACACGCCGAAGGCCTGCTTTCTAAATGGCTCGCCGGCATGCTGCAAACAGGCAAAACTACCATGTCTGAAACACAAAAAAGGGGGCAGTGAACGTGAAATTGACTTTTTCTTTGTTCGATGCGGATCCGCAAAAACACTTTTACCTTGGTGTGCCCTATCCTGTGCAGCTTGTCCCTAATGTGCTTCTGTGCTTCGAGGCGATCGGGATTATCTCTCTCTCTCTTTCTCTCTCTGGAAGTCCTTGTGCTCGTGTAGCTGAGCAAGAAAGATACAGCAGCAACAGCAGGTACCCAACTTCACCCGGGTCGTTCCAGAGACGGATGAGATCCCGGTGGCCAATGTTTACATGAAAAATTAACTCTTTAAACCAAAAGGATAACATAAGGCCCGTGCACACACACACAGAGAGAGCGAATGACCGAACTAGAGGGTGTGCCCAGGGGTACATTGGACATGGGAAGGGGCGGTTGCGAGAGGTACCGCCCAGCCCACGAACGTATTATAGCCGTTAGGGGGTTTCTAACCCCCCGATAGGTAAACGGGATATTCCATCGAAACGCTACCTGCCGCCATGGAAAGACGATGCTGCATCCTTCACAATCTCAAGCTGGAAAATGTGGGCTGGACGCAACCAAGATTCCGCCGTGGGAGGAATACGCCCACACGCCCATCCAGTTACAAATGCGAAAACGCTGGCAGCGAAAGATGTCCATTTTATGGTTTAACGGACAAAAAAAAAAAAAAAAAGGCGTACCGAGTAAATTGGCAGGCAAGGGTGTCCTTCGGATTCGCAACAAAAAAAAAGAAGCCAAAAATTGGGCTAATGTGTGTGCCCTCTCTTTTGTTTTGAGGTGGCGATAAACTGTTTAAGGCTTTAAGTATCCTTTTTTTAATTTTAAAATGGCAGTTATGGTAGTTACTTCTGACGCATTGACTAACAAAAATAAAAATAAAACCTTTTTTAAGGTTTAATACTTTTAAGATCATTAATTGTCTACCATAAATATACAACAACAAAAATCGTTAAGAATCTTTGCAATTTCAAAACCGTGTTGGTAGCTAACCATTGTGCCATTGTACCTTTGTGAGCGATAGTAAAGTACTTATACTATCGATGTGTCAGGTACACAAAACCCTGTCGGTCGCTGTGACAGATACCAGGCAACACACAGCAGGATCTACCTCTCTACTACCAGCAAGGGAGGATCACGCTCACCGGTGTAGGTAGGAAGAATGGAGCGGAGGAGAAAAGCGCCGCTCGCACAGTCCGTTTCTGTCTGTTCCTTTTTCCGGACTGTGTGTCCTTTTTTCTCTTCCACAGCCAATGTCTTACCTGTAATATTGGTATAAAGCGATCGTACAGCGGTTTGGGTCAGCACAGTTCAGCTAAGCCCGTCCTCGAAACCAGTCGTGTATCAGAATGTACAACCAAACGTTCAACGCCAGTTCCTACGGTGGTGTCGGTTACGGTGTAGACCAGCAGTACTACTACCACCAGCAGCAGCAGCAGCAGCACACAGCAACAACAGCAACACCAGGCTCAGAAGCAGCAGCAGCAAATGATTGCCGGCATTATGGGCTACTATCCACCGGAAGCGGCTGCAATGTTCTACAACCCGTACTCGTACGTCGGTGGTCAGCTCGACCAGACGGCGGCACAACCACAGTTTGCTGGCCACCAGCAGCTGGATTATCAGCTGACCCCAGCCCTATACCTGCTGAACCAGCAGGCCGAGCTGCTCCAAAGGTCACTCGCTAAGGCACATGCCAAGAAGCCAGCGGAAGGTATGACGACGGCGGGCAGCAATAGCACCAACAAGCCACAGCGCAAGCAACGAGGACCGTACAAAAAGCGCACCAACAAAACGCTTTCGCCAACGGTCTCCCCAGCACCGGAGTTTGCCACCGAGTCGGAGCGTCTTTCATCGTCCGATCTGTCCAGCAGCAGCAGCAGCAGCAGCAATAACAATCGTTCCATAACCAGTTCGGCGGTCCAATCCGACCACCTACCGGCCTGCCGGGATACGGCTGGTGCCGGTGCCGGGCGCGACCAGCAAACACTACGGAAGCGCAAAAGTGATTCCTTCCTCGAGCTTGACCAGCCGCAGGATTGCAAACACAACACCCGCACGCTGGCCCACAAGCAATCGATCTTCCGCAATGTTGCGCTGATGGCCGTTAGCTCCTGCACCGCTCAACACGCCGCCACGGTCGTACAGTGTTGACCGGCCAGCCAAGCGATCAGCGCTAAGGTTCCCGGGGTTAAAAGTTAAACTTAAACAAAAAACAAAGCAGCAGCGAGTGCAGCAGTTCCTTATCGACGGTCAAGTGTACAATATTTAAAAGAAAATATATAATTAAAATTAAAAAGATTACTGAACAACGAACCTTACAGTCCTTGTTTTTTTTCTTATGAGCTTACTGTTTGAATAATGTTGGATCACATTTGGTTTATTCTGCCTTTCTTTTTTGATACCGATTTGATTGATGCTTGATTGAACAGGGTAACCGGTTACAGTAACACACTCGCCCGCTTCGATCCGTTGTTGGAGTATATAGATCATTCGGTAGAATAATCCGATAGACATTTTCAAGCAAGCGGCCGTATGTTCCTAACATGGGACATACGGACATTGGACTAGATTAGCTAGTAATGGGATATAAGCGGCGGTATACCAAAAACCCGAACGTACAAGGGTAAATATAGTTGAGCAGACGCTGAGATAAAGAAACAAAATCACGGTATATTCCGTGGGCGGGTTTAAATGCTTGCTAACCCTCCGAAACCCCGGCACCAGTCTCTCTCCGAACAAGTCTTGGGATGGGTAATAATTTCTTTCAAACTCACATTTCATTTATCTTTACTCGAATCCTTGTCGTCCGATGTGCCGTTGTCCTTCACCATCAGGAGCAGCTGCAGCATCAGCAGTGCTTCCACCTTATCGAGCGGATCCATAAACCCACGCTGAAGCCATTTCGGGATAGTGGTGCGCGCGTGGCTGAATCCCAGCTTGTTCAGGATGTAATCAATTCCGTACGGTTCGATCGATTTGCCGGCCCACGAGAGCAGCCTGTGTATTGTGGAGGGAGAAGAGCGTTTTATTAGCAATAAATTTGAGCAACAACCAAGTTTACGAAAGAAAAATCACACTCACCGTACAGTGGGTTCCAGATGCCACGTTTTGCAGTTGAAATGACGCCAATCGGTTCGCATAAACGATTCTAGGTCCGATTTTTCCACCACAATGTTCACCTGTTTTCCGCCACCGGTTGCTGCACCGCTCGAGGTGGTACCGGCAGGACTGGACATGGTACTGCCGACCGGTTTCTTCGTCTCATCCACCGGCCGTGGGATGGTTGATTTGGATCCCGGCAATGTCGTTGCAGTGGCGGGTGTTTGGGAACTACCCGGTTCGTTCAAATCTACGGAGCTACCACCGTTGGCAGCGATCGATTGACTAGAGGTCGAGTCCTGCGTGCCAAGAGATGACATGGAAGGTGCAGCGCCAGACGCTAGGTTGGAAGAGCTGGTTTTTAGCGTGTGAGCCGATTTCAAGACTGATAAACCTGCCGGCGTTCCGCTGGCTGTTGGTGGTGGTGGGGTTACATTAGCAGGATTAGGCGAAGACGATCGATTGGTGGAAATTGTACCGAGCTGTTGGATAAAATTGGGTTAAAAATATACGTAAGAGCCATCTGCACCCTACATACCACTTTTTCTTTCTCGCTAAGGTAGGAAGTAATGAGATCGTGTAGGAAGAAAAATGCATCCGCATCGACCGTAACGAAGATGTGATCCTCGAACGCCGTGATGAAGCTGCACTCCACCATCGGTTTGTCCTCTGTGGCGAAAAAAAAAGAGCTAACGTTAGAGACCATCCCAGATACGATGAAGCGATCGGTCAACGGAAGACAGATGCTTACGCGCTGTATCAGGAGTAGAGATGCCCTGCAGGTGTTCGGTCTTGAAGTGTAGCTGCAAGCTCGGCAAAGCGAAAATCACCTCCCGGTTGAGGTTGGGGTCCTGGAGTTTCTGATGAGGCGCTGAACCCGAACCCGAGCCGCGCGCTCGTTCAATTGAGTTCGTGTTGTGCTCCTTGTCTCGCTCAATCACCGGGAATCGATCAACTCCTGGCAATGTAGAGCGCAAGCGATTAGAATTAGAATGTTCAAGCTGCAAGCATCTCCCAACACTTACCATCAATTTCACTGTTGGCAAATGCGTAGTGGAACCACTCGTGCAGGGTCTTAAACTGAGGCGGAAAGATGACGTTGCGCGACATCCGCACCACGGTCGCGTTCGAGTGATGCTGCGGTGGCTGTTGAGTGTTCATGCCGAGCCCAAACGTTAGCGTCTGTATGATGTGTACCTCCTCCGTCGACTCAACGTGTTGCGCCTCGGTCGCGAAATCAATGCACGGCTCCTTCAGACTGAACAAAGCCCATGACTTTGCCTTAAAGTTGATACCGTGGAAGCAGGCGAGCGAGATGTTTTGTCCGTGCAGCTCCATCGTACCGCCGAGCACGGTACCGATGTTGGAAAGCGGTACGCCCAACGTCGACAACCAGAGGCCCTTCGTCTGCTTCAGCGGTCGCTGCCAGTGGCGGTGATGGCGCGCGTCATGGATCAATGCATCGGCTCCAAGCGATTTTTTCTCCTCCCGACGCCGCACGCTAGTCCTCAGCGAAGAATTGGCCAGCCGCGGTTCGAGGCTAGAAAATACACGCTTGGACGATTTGAACTGCTGCGAGAAGAACTCCTCCAGCTTGTAGAACATCTTCAGTATGTCGGCGGTGGTTGACTTGGAAATCATCATCTGCAGCTGATCCCAGGACAGGTCACCGTGGATGAGTATGATGGCGGGATAGTTTGTCGGTAGCTTGTTGCCGAAATCGTGATCCTTCGAGAACTTCCATTCGTCTCGCAGCTGTGCATTTAGGGAGCTAACGCGCGTCATCAACACACTCGTGCCCATGTAGTCGAACTTGAGCTCCAGCGCCATCAGCTTGATGCCTACCTTATGATCCGGTTCTGAGCCGGGATCCTCGCGAATGTGGATGTACGTATCGATACGGTTCAGATCGATCGTACCCCCGACGATGCCACCCTTCGCATCCAGCGAGGACCCACCCAAACCCACGCCGATGTACATGTTCTTATGTCCCGTGCTGCCAATACTGAGTCTTCCATCGCTGCGGAAAGCCTTCGTTAGCCACACAATGTTGCCCATCACATTGCCCATATTCATCTGAACGTTCAGCTTTGGTGAAGTTGATCGCGAACAGAACCAACGTTTCCCAGGACGTGACCTGATTCACATCCGAAGGCGACGATGTGGAATCGAGGCTCGAAGACTTTTGATCCTTAATTCTTGCAGTTGAAGATGCGCTGCTTCCACCACTGCCACCCGTTCCCATGCCAATGTTCTCCAGACTCAGGCGCAGACGATCGCGATTCAAATTCTCCCCACGACTTCCCAGCCTGCTCTCGACCTCGATCGAAGCATCTCGTTCGTTCGACCTCGACACACCACCTCCATCAACGCTTCCCTCCGGAATTGTTGGTATCTCTAGATCGCACATGCTCGTCTGCTGCATGCCCAAGTCTCCGAGGAACATGCGTCGCACGATGCTCCTTCTGTACCATGCCTTGGGGAACGCAAGTATCTCCGTCAACCGGCGCATATCGTACTTGAACGATGCCGAGCCAATGTCGACGATCGTAGAGAAGCGGATCGTTGCCTTCGACGCTTGGTCCGAGTGTTTCCGTGACGTCAACCCCGTTTCGACGATGTTGATCTTTTTCGAGCGTGTGATGTGAAATTTCACAAACTCTACGTTAATGCTTAGCGAGTCCTTTCGCTCACTGTCGGCCAGCGGAGAGAATTGGTGAGCTTCCTTCAGGTTACTTTTCTTGCCTCCGTAAGGATGGAAGATGTACACGTTAAAGTCTGCCAAACATCCGGTTCACGCTTAGTCCTCCCGCTACTTTCCCATCTCCACCGGGCATTGCTGTCGATTCACCTCCTGACGATGTGTGACCGCCGGATGTATCATCATCCTGGCGGTTCGAGCTGAAGATTATGTCCAGACTGGGTAGTTGTAGCATACACTCGACGCGTGAGACCGGAAGACACGAGAACCGGAAGGTCGACGGTTGCATGTGGAAGTAAACCACCACATCGACGGGGAAACTGGCATAAACTGCGGCATAGTTGTGTTCCAGCATTTGCAGATTGACTGGATTCGAAACTCCTCCACCAGATGGTGGAACACCGCCACCCCCGTTGACACCGCCAGCACCACCCCCACCACCACCACCACCACCACCGCCAATGTTAGCACCGTTCATTCCAGAGACTCCACCAGTTCCCTTTGAGGACGGTATCGGTTCGAGCGTTTGTTCCAGAAATTCCAAAATATGAGGAGATATGATGGTTTCCTCGGGGATGCTTTGGAGGGTCATCCAAGCGAACAGTGTCGCTCGTTTCGAGGCCAGCTTGCGTGACACACCGAACGGATCGGTGGTACTAAGACGCGGCGAAGCATCATCATTGCCGACAGTTTTCGATTGATACTGCAGCTTTACGTCCAGTCCCGGTATGTGGAATATGGTTAAATCGACGAGCGCTGTGTAGGGCGCGGTGTTGTACTTCAACCGCGATTTATCCTTATTACGACGCGGAGGAATAGGGCTACCCCAGTCCGTCGCCCCACCGGTGCTTCGCTCCCGCTTGTGATGTTTGCCAGCCATGGAAGCGTTCGTACCTCCGGCGGCACTTGCGGCACTAGCATTGTTACTATTACTATTCCCACCCGCCATTGTCGACGACAGTCGCTCGTCATGAATGTCTTTGGTATGCAGCACACATTTGCCCGAATTGACCAGCACCTTAATGTCTAGCTCGAAATCTATGTTGGGTTCTTGCTGTTTCTGCGGATGGCTGGGACTTTTCTTGCGCAGCTCAACCTGCTCCCCGTCGATCTCCAGCAAATGGGGCACGTCCGACGTAACCGAGCTCGAATCGTACCGGGGCCAGTCAAGCCCAGAGTCGGAATACGCAGCCACATCCGAATCGGCACTGGGTAGTGACGATTGACGCATCGTTTCGCTGAATGTTACCCGGGAAGAGTTGGGCGGAATTTTTACCCGCAACGATGCCGTTCGAGATGGTCCCGAATTGGGCGATTCTTGCAAACTGCTCATGTCCTCGCTACCTGTGAAGGCTTCCATCACGCTACTGGTCCCACAGCCAGCGCTTGCACCTGCGTGCCCATTACCTCCATCGATGCAGCCAGCGTCAATAAGATCCTCCCGGGTCGGTGACGGAGCAACGAACGAACGGGAACGGTTTGCTGCCTTCAGCATCGGCTTACGCATCGCTGGACGTTTCCATTTCTGGAAATAAAATGCAAGCCCAGAACGGTTAAATAAAGTCCAAATTGTAGTAGCGTTTAGCATCAAATACACATAATTAAACCTAGGTACCCTAAACTAGCATCGAACGGAATCGAAATGTTTATTTCATATCTTAACTATTTTCCTGCTTGCTGTCGGTTAAGCTATGCAGTTCGCAATCATTCGGACAGGTAGTTTCCGACGAACCGTGATCGTGTGGACATGGCTGCAAAGAACATGTGGTTTCCCTTAAGTCGCTCTCATTACTAAGAACACCAAGCGCGCTATCGATTGCGGAGTTATCTGTGGCCGTATCATCTCGCGTGCTCTTCCGATTATCACCGCTAGTCGGCAAAGCACGCTCGCGGCCAGCGCCTTCCGATTCGTCGTGCCTATACGACACGGAATAGTTTGCACCGATAATGGCCGATATCGGAAGACTGGTATCGATGCTTCCCTCCGGCGCATCATTCTTCGCGAGAATGTACTGCACAAATGGACAGTTCGTTGTCTCGGATGCACGTATCTCCTTCAGTCCCTCACTGATCCGTCGCACAACCGAAGAAGTTCTCCATGCCGGCCCGTGCTCCGTATGATGCTCTTCCTCGGTCAACGTTTCGGAACCGCTCTCCTTTGCCATCAGCTTTTCCTTCATCTCCATCAGCAACGCTTTGATTTCCTTCAGCTCCTCTTTCGATCGAGTACCTTTAACCTCCGACTCCCTTGCGCTAGGTTTGCGCACCCGTACGACGGTCGATCGACGCCCGTCATCGCCGAAGCGCCGCGAACCTCGCCCATCATGGACAGTGCCCTCGGCAGATCTTTCGTCTGCCAGAGCAAGCTTTGAAATCACCGGCAGGCTTAGCTGTGCCCGTTGGTGCATCGGAAGCATCGAGGTAGAATGCAAATCCGGTGCCTGGTGCACTCTTTTCAGCTTCACGATCGCTTGCAGCGGAAGTTTAATTTCCTCAATGTCCGAATCGATCTCGTAGATCGAACGGCGCAGATTCACCTGACACTGGTGACCACTGTCCACATCTTGACAGATCAATTTGAGCACTATCTTAACAGACGGCATTGCGTGACAACTGATGCCAAAATTGCGTCTTCTCGAAGAGGGAATTTAGCAAAAGGATGTGCGAAACGAAACAATTGATTTTGAGCAACGCCGAAAAGACAACTGGACAGCAGCCAACAATCTACTAGCCCTTGGCTACTACGATGAAAGAGTTTTTTGAATTGCACTGAGACAGTCTACTTTGATCCGCCCTTTTCCCTCAAATTGAGAGATAGAGAGAGAGAGTGCTGGCCGGATAAACCAACCCCAACCGGAAGGTAATTCAAAGAGAGATCGTTTCACTCACCTGTATCATATCACGGCGGAAATATTTGTAGTACACGGCCTGCAGCTCCTGCAGGCGTCGTTCCTCGTTCTCGATCGTCTTCGCCGACGCACCCAGCGTACGGAAATCGTTCACGATTTTCGTCTGCTCGTTTATTTCGTTCTCCATCAGCAGTGACCGCTTCTTCGGATCGAGCGTCGTGTCGAACAGGAACGAAGGCAGCGAATCGACCGACTTGCGTGACTTGGAATCTTTGCCGCCCTGGTGGCCGGCTGCATCAATGTCATCGCTGTCGGGCGTATCGGACGAGATTGGTTCATCGTCCTCCGATCCGGTGAGCATGGTCAACGTGTGTCCAAGTGCCGACAGTTGCTTACCAATGTTAACATCCAGATGGATGTCCACACCCTCCATCTGCCACTTGACGTTTAGGAACCATTTCGCGTTATCCGGATGCTTGGCCGCGATCGTTCGCGAACACACCTCGTACGTGCCTTCGGAAACGACACAGAGATTCATGATGCTCGAATCGTTCATGTTGGGTTTCCACTCGTCGAGCGAGGAATCAAAGTCCTCGGCAAACCGTAGGCACAGTCCAGCAAAGCGGCCCTTGGACACGAGCGAACCGGAGCTGCAGGCTGAGATGATCGTGTTTTCTAGCGTAATAACCACAGCCCCCTTTTGCTCAAAGTCCTGCACCGACCGGTTACCCCAGATTTGGGGCGGTTGATTCAGCGGCAAACAAATGCCCATATCTTCCACCGTTAGCTGCAGGAACAGGGTGGAAAGGTTCGCGGTCGTCGCCAAATGGTGGCTTATCTGGCCGAATGGCACCTTTTCCAGCACTTGTTGCGTTGCCATCAGCACCTCCTTGTTGAGGTTGGCCCGCTTTTCCGTCCAGTACTCGTACGCGTTCTTGTAGTTCAACCACACGAGGATCGCTTTGTCGACTGCTATCGGCTGCACGTAGATCAACGGCCGCTTCAGTGTGATCAGCACCAGTTCCTTATCGTCGTTCAGCATTTCGTTCTGGAACGCATTCCTCAGCCCGATGGTGGTGTTGAAGAAAGCGTGCTGCTGAAATTCTGGCTCCGCCTCGTCGAAGATAATATTTTTGATGATTTGCCCCAGGGAGAGGTTCAAATCGATCTGCGCCTTTCCGAAAAGCTTTGTATTGGAAGCGTCCGCAATGTTTTTCACGCGATTCGACAGATGCAGTTCCAGCTGGCCCGTTTCAAAGCGAACGGCAGAGGAGCAGGGTGTGGTTGCTGTTAGCTGGATGCGCTTCACGCGAATGTTTAGCGAAAAGAGGATGCGCTTGATGGTGGATCCACTGTCTTCGGACTCTTCCAGCCAGAGTGGAACCGGCTTTTCTCCACCGTACACCTTCTGCACCACCTCGTTCACCTCCTTCATGAACACCTTCTGCACAAACACGAGATGGTTCAGCAGGTCGGTGGTGAGACAGCGCTCAAATACACCGATTTCGGCCGACGCTGCAAGGTAGCCGCCCTGCCGCAGTACGACACCATCGATCGGTACCTCTTCGGTTGTGCTTTCCGGCACGTACTCCGCACTGACGTGAACCGGTGGCAGCGCGATACAAGCCTCCGAAGGAAGGTTCGTTTCTGTGGTTTGTATTTTGGTGGTAAAGCTGAGCGAATGGTTCGGAAGATCGACGGTAAACTTCGCCTTGCTGCCGGTAACACCGGTCGACGTTACGTGGTCCATCTTGTACTGTGCCTGGAGCGATGGCAGCAGCGCAGCGCTAATCGACAGGCTTTGCAATATTATGTTGAACTGCATAAAGAGCGGCTGCAGCAGTCCGCTCGGATTGCTTCCCGCAGCACCACCTGCCGTCGTTGCACCCGTCATCGTTCGAACCGTAGCCGTGCTGTGCTTGCGCTGATTGGCGGAAGCGGATGGTGTTGCCTTGTCACGGGCATCCCGCTGATGGTGATGGTGGTGCAACGGTGATTCTGGCTCTTCATTTTGCCGCGTCAGTCGGGCCGACGTTCGCGTCACTCTTAGCTCCTGCAGCGTTGAAGAAATCTGCTTCGAGCTGCGCGTCATCATACCGTGCAGCGCGACCGGATGCTGTGGAATGTCCACATTTACCATACCGATAGAGAGCAATCCATTGTTTTTATCCTTTCCACGGCGCGTTATGCTCGAGTACAGGGTTTGGCTCTTCCCGATCGACACCTTCACCACGGTTCTGTAAAGGAGATTAGAGCCGTTAGAATCTCCTTTACCCCCGGTACAAACATATATGCTACACTTACTGCTGATTCGGTTGTGTTCCTTCGAGCAGCACAATCATCGCTCTACCCACTTGCCCGGTCAGCGAACACTCCAACGACGCAGGGCGTGACTTTTTGCGCCATGTCGTGCTACTGTGCAGAGCCGTTATTTCCGCCTCCAGCTTCAACCCGCTCAACGAAGCCAGCAGTCGGGTGCGGTGTATCTTCGCCACACCGAACACAACCAGACGTGTACGCTCCTGCGTTATAACGCCGACGTCTTTCACGGCACCATTGCCACCCGTTGTGCCGTGGCTTCCAATAAGTTCCTCTTCGTCACGCAGCGTTTTACTTTCGTGGAGTAGATTGTACTTTCTTGCCTTAATCTGTTCCACCGCATCGGGCGAAATGGAAACACTGCAAAAAGGGGGCGCAATTGAAATTACAAACTGCTTTACCGGTACCAGTGTACGAAAGGAAGGTTAACGCTTACCGATGAGCGATCGTTTTCGTTTCCGGCATCGCTGAGTACAGATCCAGCAAATGGTACACCGTTTTCCAGCATTTCGGAGTGTCCAGAATGCTGTGAATCGGTCCGGTGAACGTTGAGCGATCAAAGGGCGCAGTGAAATCTGAAACGAATAGACGGTCGCACTGTTAAAACCCTTAAATAATCGTTTCTTGCGTGCCGCCGTACCTCCGAACGTGCTCGACGGGGCACCGGTGAGTGAGTTCTTCGCCTCGAGCGATTGTTTGGATTGAGCCTCGGCAAAGGAAAAACCGCCACCGGTCGTCGGGCTCATCTTGTTCGGCGTGTTGATCGTTTCGTTCAGGTTCGTGTAGCCCAGCTTTCCTTTCACCGTTTTGCTGGTGCTGCGTAGCTTCTGGGCAAAGCTATGGGGCCGATTGCGTGAGTTGGGCGACGGTGTGAGTGGAATCAGCGGCCCGAGCGTGGGCATCTTGCTACGGCTAATCGAGTGCCGCAACTCGTGTCGCATCGTGGAGATGTCCTCGTTAAACTTGTCGTACCGCTCGTCGGTGTAGTCAAAGATGCCGGACGTTTCGATGTGTGCCATGAGCGGCTCGTTCAGTGATCCCATCAGCGTGGGATCGTTTATCTCGGACGCAAGGCTAGATTCGTCCTTGAGCGGTGCACTACGCTTGCCACCGGGATGCGCATCGCGCAGCTCGTTCTGAGCGTCTTTCACGTTTTGATACATGTTGGTAATTTGGTGGAGCAATCGCAACAGAGGCATGTTCACCTGCTGCGAGATGTAGCGCACGTTCAGGCTAAAGTTGATCACCGTGCTGGTGTGCTTCTTCAGCTGGCCGCGGGACACGTACAGCATGGCAGGCTTAGTGTCGTCCGGAAAGCCGTCAGTCATCTTGCGCACCTCCAGCTCGACACCGACCTGTTCGCACAGGAAAGCCGGCTGTTCGCCTGGCAGGATGATCGTGAACTTGCCATTGCCACGCTTTTTGGGATCTTTTTGCTTCGGCGGTTTCTTACTATCGCCTGCCTCACTAACGACGATATCGATGCGAATCGTGTCGAACGAGCAGACCAGCGACAGATTCGTTCCCAGACTTTCCAGGGAAGAAACGTCCTTGTTCGCTACATTGTTGATCATTTGCTGGGGCATTACGCCGAGGCAGGTTAGCATTGGTTCGAAGATGAGATGAGCGTCTAGGATGCGATTGTTATCCTGCATGTACTTCACCGAATGGATCGCGGGACGGTTCTGCGACACCGGGCGATTGTTTTGCTAGAGCGAAATAGAAACAACCAACAAGATGAGGTTGAAAAGAGAGCTAGAAAACACTCGCCACCTGACTATAC
This sequence comes from Anopheles stephensi, assembly GCF_013141755.1. Taxonomy (NCBI): domain Eukaryota; kingdom Metazoa; phylum Arthropoda; class Insecta; order Diptera; family Culicidae; genus Anopheles; species Anopheles stephensi. The sequence goes on along the minus strand of NC_050203.1, from coordinate 85,553,880 downwards.
ATACGGTCGTTTTCTCCTTTTCCCGCTGCTTCGTACTTTCGCTCTGCTGCTTTGCCATCCACGAGTACAGATCCTCCTTGTGGTTGGCTGGTGGCGTCCAGGGTTTGTCCATCGAGTCGGACGAGCTGCACATGGACGGTACGGACCCTTCGCGGAGTGCACCGTACTCGACCCCGACCGGGTCCTGCTGCTTGTCGAAGATGATCGGGAACATCTGTATGCTAGCACGCGACGGTGGCGCTGCCGGTGGAATGAAACTTTTTACCGACGATTTCTTCCGCAGCTTGTTGTGGTGCGAGTTGTTAGTGGTACTGGGAGAGGTATTAAGGGAATCGCCCGCCAGCTTGGCCGAGACCGCACTATGTACTGCCGACGCCGCGGACGGGATCGGCGGTTCGGCGGGCATTTTGATAACTTTTGGTCAGCAGCACGGTTGGGGGGTGGGTATTGCATTTGTTTTCGGTGCGTTTCGAAATTATTGTTATCATTATTGTTTGTTTGTTTGTGGTGGAGAGCGCAAGGAACCGAAATAAGAAATTGGAGAAAAGGAGAAGCAAAATTCAGCTACGGTTTGCTTTTTTCGTTTACTGTTGTAATATAGCATTGTAAAACACTACTGCCTATTGCTGTACTGTCATGTGTGTTGGTGTGTGTTTTGTTAATGGTTTCTACAACAGATATTACGCAAAAAAGGGAACACATACACAAAGGATTATTAAACACAACACACAAATCATAGCTAAAGAACAACTAAGTAAGCATCATGCACGGGAAAGCAACACAAAACATAGCTTCAGTTAAACAAAAAGGTAGGAAGGAAGGAATCACCACAATAAAAAAAAGAACGCAAAAAAACACCACCGACAACAAACACCCGAACGGCCTCTTCCGGGAAGAGGATGAGATAGATATAGATCAGCACCCCCAAAAAGGGGGAATAAAGCAACATTAAGGAAGAAAAGGATGCCGGTGCGTCGGTGTGGATGCGTGCATTAATCCCACAGAAACACCATTAGGGAGTTGGGACCCCCCCCCCTGAGGGACCCTAGTTGGGAAGAGATATTTTACCATGAAGCGATGAATGGGGCTGCTGATGGCCGCCGGTATGCTGGGTGGGTGCCGTTGATGTTGCCGATGCAGCCGACTGCTGACGATGTTGCTGCTGTTGCTGCGGCTGTTGAATGCACTGGCCGAGCAGCATCGTGTGCTCGTTCTCCTCGCCGAGCAGTGGATGGTTTTCGCGCACTCCCACGGGATAGTTATCCGTGTCGATGTCATCCGTATCTTCGGCGTCCTACGATGATGGAAATGGTGTTCAAAAAACAAACGTCCAACCGATCGGTTCCGGGCACGATTAGAGAGAGAAGGTTCAGTTCATAGGAAAAAGGGGTAAGGGACAGGGAAGAATTCGGGATGCGTTCATTAGCAACATTAACCAACCAGCTCCGAATGCTATGGTTTGGCGCGGACACGTGGATTAGTGATTGACACACAAAAATACAACATCCCTGACACCATCGGTCGTTGGTTAGAACATTCGTTGGCCAGCCTTACCACATAAACCGGTATGGTGGTAATAAGGCTGCTCAGCTTAACTACTGCTGCTTGCTTTGCGGCTTTATCGAAGCGTTCATAACCATTTCCGTGTACCATGTACCCTACACAAGCACACGCAAAAGAGCCACAGACCACCAAGACTATCACCGAAGAGGGACCTGTACCGTGAGACACAGCCTACGCGTTCTATACACACTCATTTGCACAGATTTGGTGTATTACAGAACAATCAACACAAATAACGCAAAGTTAACCTAATGTGTCTGTGTTGTTTGTTTGCGGGTTTTCTTCTGCTGGTCTGGTCTTAAAATTTGGTAAGCTCTTCCGCGCTCATTATCACACTTACCCCATATAGGTTTGTATCGCTGCAAAAGGAAAGCATTTAGTGTATGATAGTGATTTAGGTGAGTTGTAAACGGTTGGCATTTGCTATGCGACGAAGCACACGATTCATTCGCTTATGTACTATCAAGGCCCAAAGATCAAAGTTATCTGTCTTCTTAAGCGCACAATGGACGTAGTGAATGGATGAGGGGTGAATCAATCCTGCCGTCGGTTGTGTGGTATTATGTTGCTCGAACGATAAGGACCCAAAGGAGGGAGAATATGCTTGCGGGGAATTTAAGGGATAGAATCTAATCTTCCAGAGGAGACAATTCGTTTACCCAACCCGAATCGACAAAGATGGCGCCAACTTTCATGAGGCTAAACATGGAGCCGCTTTACAACATACCTCGTCTTGCGGAAGTGCAAATGTAACGTTGACCGGTTTGGCTAGCTTTCCCTTGTACTGGTGTTCGAACAGCATCGGATTGTAGAGAACGTTTTTCCACTGCCGACTTAGCACGATGACAGCCTACAACGAGGAAAGTGTAAAGAGGCATCGTGAAATCCAGCGCTTGCGGTTCGAGCAAAGAGAAATCACTTCCTCTCCCGTTTTGTTACCTGACGCATGGTGCTCAGCTGTGGCAGATATTGCTGCTTGAGAATACACTCTATCTTGGCCGCGGATTCATCCAGCACAAACTTCTGCAGCACGGTGCACAGCTGACAGCTCGGGTCTTCCTGGAGCGTTTTAGCGAGCGGTGTGAACTTCCCACCGTACCGGCTCTTTGCCGGACGATGCAGTGAAGGACGCTCCCAAGCATCGGCCATAAGCGCCACCGTTACGGCCGTCCGCCGAATGTACATCGCTTTCATGAGAGCAACCACCTTTATGGCGAACCGATTGCACGGATTCATCCAGGCCGTGATGGCCGGCGAAGCGGTGCTCAGCAAGTTCCAATCCAATCGCGTGTAGTCAATCTTTCGCGTGATCGGCGCTCTTGGTGGGGCGGCAAAGTTAAACCAAACCGTTTTGAAGTCAATTACACAGGAAGAGGTCTTGCCGTTGTCGTTGCTACAGGGAGCAACAGTGCCCGCTCCTGCGCTACCAGTCTTCGAAGAGCATGGATCGTCTCGACTCGTGCCGGGAATGTTGGCGGCGGTTGAGGATGAATGCTGTTGCCCAACAGTTGGAGCTCCATTGTTTGTGGACGGCATTGCTTGCGTTGACGAGCCGGCTGTCGGCTGCGCTTGATGCACGGCCGATGTTGGCAGCGTACCATCCCCAACGAAATCCATCTCATCCGGCACCATAACGCTCGTCTTGAATGTTTTGCCACCATCTCCAAGGATCGTCGTGGTCGTTGTAGTGGTCGTCGTCGTCGTCATGGCGGTGGTGGTGGCTGCGGTCATTTTATCCTTCGATTTGATATCGAACAGCGATGATCGATCCTTTGCACTGCCACCGGCAGACTTTGGCGTGCCCGGTTTTTTCATTCCAAACTTGGCCAAAGCTTCCGCCGCCATATTGCCGCCCGCCTCGTTTAGCAACGTTACCAAGTTTAATGGATTGTTCAGCGTAACGCTGTTCTGGTTCGCCTCCGAATGCATCGTCGCCGTGGGAAGCGCGTCCGCCTCAGGTTTAAGAGTTTCTTCCGCATTTTCCGATTTTTCAAACTGAGATCGTTTCACAATCTTTACGCTCACACCCTCCAGTCCACCCTCGAACATGATAAAGCCCAGCGCACTGGCGCTGGTGCCACCCTCCAGCGAGGTTGTGGCCGTATCTTCCGGCATTCGCGTACAGTCAAACATCGCGCGACTGCGGTGGGACGGTATGGCCGTGATTACGATTTGGGAATCGGGCAAATTGGCCGATTCGTTCTTCAGGCGACGAAGTTGAGCATGAGCTTTCCCAATGTCGAGCGTAATGATAAGCTCCTCCAGCTGCTTTTCCGATGTTTCCAACAGTATTGGCTCGCCAGGCACATTGTCCGGGCGGGTTTGGGACGACAGGTGTGCGAGCAGTGCTCGAGTGCCGCGAATCAGTCCACTTTTCTTTAACCCTCCCGAACGGACGGTGGGCTGCGTGTACACCGTATGCATCGAAGCTTTGGTCGTTTTGCCCAGATGGAACCGCGTTGAGACTCCTTCGAAGCAAACGGCCAGCAAGGACGCACAGCTTAGCTCCTGGACGTTGTCGAGCGCGGCGAACGATATCACCTCCTCGACGACCGAGCTCTGAATGAGAGTTACATTGATCTTGGGCAGAACGATCAATCCTTGCACTTGGGTGGAGATACTTTCTTCGTACACGTCGGTCAGGACCGGTCCACCGGGACCCTGCAGATTGCGCTCAGCCGTCGATCGCTTCGAGTTCGAGTGAACCTGCGACCAGTAGCTTAGGGATTGATCGCGCTTCAGTATGTTAACTGCTTCGACTTTCCGCACGCACGATGCATGAATGTCATTTATCACGGTCAGTGGATGCAGCGTAGCGAGAGTTGGTGTCAGCGATTCAATCATTCTGTAGACGAATGGAACGAATTGAAATTTGCATTGTGTATCATTTGTAGGTGCACCTCGTCTCATTCTTCAAATCAAAGTAACCTACTGGTGAATTTCGAAACAGTTGCGTATTATTCCGCAATGTTTGGCAATCGTTTAATTGTAATAGCTATATTTGTTTGCATAAAAGAAGCAAAGCCGTATCCTGTTTCTAGGGTAGCAACGGAAACGGAAATGGAAGCATTCATATCCATTCTGAAAACAATCGCCCGCGATCAAAACACACAATCGCTGTGGGAACGATTGAAGACGTTCGATGTGGAGGATCTAAAGGCAAACTTAGGATTGCAACAAAATGGTGGCGCTTTCCAGCAAAACGATCATCAGTTTCGCAGATCAAACTCTATCGATCGCAGCCACGGAAGGGAAGGTGAACTGATGCAGCAAACCACACACATTCCCACGCCGGAAAGATTCAGTTCACCAAACGAATCAGAAGAAGGGGGACATTCTACCGAAAATGCCCGATCGGATTCACCAGTGTTGCTAAGGATACGCTTTCTAAGGGCTAAATTTAAGCGAAACCAATCATTTCCACAATACATACAACTGTTGGGCCACTCGTCACGCTCCACTATTCGCCAACAAGCACCACAAGAAGTGGAGCAATTGTACAAGAATTCGATCGGTGTACAAATTCCAACAGCTGATAGCACTGGGCCGACTACTCTCGAGGAGAGCTTTCCCCATTTGGAACCCTTCCAAACGTCTGCTCACTCTTATCGCCCATTGGTGCGCCGCAAGCGTCCATCCAATAGCAAAGACTCGGAAGCAATAAACATTTAATAAAGGCATAGCACAACACTTACCTTTGCAAGCCTTCGAGTAGAAGCGGCGTTAGCATCACGTCCACCTGTCCCTTGAAGCGAACCACGATCGAGTTGCGCGTTGCGATTTCACCCTGCGAGCTGAGGAATTCGTTTTCGCCCTCCTTGCTGCTTTCCTGCTTGTCGAAGCTGCTCCGGACCAGTACGCTCGGGTCCCAGGGATGTGGTTTCGGGAGGGTGGAGAATCCACCTGTACCAGCAGCACCAGACAGACTACTGCTGGCACCACTGCCCGCCAAAGGAACATCGTACCGCGACACAATCTTCACCTCACGGCAGTTGGAGTACGTGTCAAAGTGGGGTATCAGTTTGCCCCCAATGTACACCAGCCCTCCATCTTCGTTCTGCTGAAACAGCGGCATGGAGAAAGCGTCCGCTCCGAGCGGCATGGAGCAGTGGGACCAGTTGGAGCAGCGTACCTGCGCTAGATGCGTCACGTAGCTGGCCATCAGTAGCGGCGAGTCAACGATCGGGCGGTTGATTTGCATGTGCAGATTAACCAGCGTGATGTCCTCCTGGGACGAGAGCGCCGATATGAAGGAACTGGAAGAGAGCGAATGTGATTCGGAAGAGTCTTGCGGGTCCACCTGGAATTGTAATTCGGAACAGAAAGACAGCGCGGATAAGTACAATGCACAAGCGAACCTGCAGTGCCGTAGCTCTCTAAAAACCATGAAGTCAAGGAGGTTGTTGTGAAGAAAGGTGGTGCCACATAAGTTACCTTGACCATGTTACAATTACTAACACACATAACTACAATGCAATTAGTGCTCGGGAATGAAAGTCAGTACAGGAAGGTCAGAATAGAAAAAAAACACAAATTTTAGTAAGAATAAAACATTTACTAAAGAATTATAGTAGACTTTATATCTCATTGCTAGAATATTAGTAGCACATCATTAGCAAGAAGATAACGTTTGCATTAAGAAGCGAATTACTTTAAATCATTTTCCTCTGTAATGAACAAACAACATTTTAGTATCTATTGATTTGCAGAAGCTATGGCTTAATAAATAATGACCGTTGGTCTATTTTTCTGTATACGTTACCAAAATATACAAATTAAGGGAATTAAGTAAATTCTTCTTCTTCTTCTTCTTTGGCACTACAACCTCGAGAGGTCTAGGCTTGCCATTTCTGGCTTTCTATGACTTAATTTAACCCGTAGAAAAGTAGTCAGCCTTCCGTACGGGGAGGCGGTCTGGATGGGATTTGAACCCCGGCCCTGCCGTGTGAAGACCGGCGCCGCCGTCGCCTCGGCCACCGGACCGCCCCAAGTACACTCTTGAAAGTGATACTAATCACTCTGCTTCAGACACTTACCCAAATAGCCAAAAATAATGAATTCAAACTATCGTGCTGCTTAAGGGCTGCTTAAAGAAAAAACGTACTACCGCCGAGCTTTGAGGCAAGTTAAAAAGAGCGTGGAACTTGATGGAACTATGAAGCTTATTTATAAACCATGCACTGCTTTATAAACCAGTGTTCATCCGAACTATGCGGCTTGTTAAGAAGCATGCGGTACTTCAGGGAACTTTATGCCCATTTAAGAGTGAAGTTCGGCGCCTTCAAGTTGTTTGTTTACACGATTAGGTCAATAGGACATTGCTATCTGTCATGCGTCGTCAGAAAAACGTTGTGTGGAAAGATGTGTTGAAAGTGTGTACAAAAATCGGAAAATCGTTTTATGAAGCATACTTAAATTATGCGTGAAATATTTGAGGACGAAGACGACTGCAAGATAATCGATACTCCAATCGATATATCCGACAATTCTAGTTCGGAAGATGATGAGCAGATTGAAATTCCCAAACAGATGCCTTGCATGAAAACAAATAGCACACAAAAACTTTCTTTAACAGCTCGATGTACGAAAGCTGCTTAAGGTCTGGTTAAGAGTACGAGGAACTATGACGCTGCTTACTGCAAAAGACGTATTAGATCAACGATCTTTAGCGTGCTGCTTAAGATAGTTTGGCTATTTGGGTATTTACTTATTTAATAGGAGAATAGTGCAGACTGAAAACGATAACATCATTCAGGCGCAAAGTTCATTCAAAATTCTTATTATAAAAGCAAAATCAACAAAACAAAATCCACACTTTGCATGCAAACAGGAGCGGAAAGGTGCAGGTGATAAAAAAACAGGCTTAAAATATAAAGAGCAAATATACTGAAACGAAATTATAGATAATTTAACCTGCAAGAACTTGCTTACGATCAATAATATTCACACGGAAATATTTTCAAACGCAAATTAAAATCGCCAACCCGTTCACTGTCAAACTAGCCGGGCTTGCTGAAGAACTGATCTTAACAACGAATAAATAATAAACCAAAACAAAAACAGCACATTTGCGCTTTTAGCCAAAATGAAGCAAAAGCAAAAGCTTGGACGGGAAGGATTCGTCAACGGAAAAGGATATTCTCCTGCCACCTGTGAGGCTCCTTTAACGTGGCTTTCCTTCCCGATTTTCCCAACCTCCGTGATTACAAAAACAAACAAACATGTGTTTGTGTGTGTGTGCATTTCTCACACACACACACACTTACACTAGAGGTATACTGTGATGGTGGTAGAAGATTTTGTTTTTTACTCACATCATAAACTGGCTTAAAATGGCGGAACTCGGGCCGTGGTGAAATGTTGCTAAACTTACGCATCGGTGTCGCTAGACCGTGGAGCCGCCGTTCCTCTTCGTTCTGATTTGGAGGATTCGTCGCACACACCAACCCAACACATACACACACACACACACGCACACGGTTCGTCGGTGGTACAGATTTACATTCAAGTGACCGATTTGGCCGTTTGTTCGATTGCGTCCAATACATGTGTTGCAGGAAGGATGCGAATGAGAGTGTGGTGTACGTGTGCATACATGGGGTGCCGATCATGACGAGTTGAGGAGGTCGGTGACAGGGGTTTTGAATGGATGAGTGACAAAACACGTACGGCATGAGTTTCATGTCCGATTGATCGAGACAGAGAAATTTGGAAACACCATCATCATTCATCATTTCATCCGCGGCAGCAACGACAGAAGTAACAGCGGGAGCAGTAGAACGATCGATCGATACGATACGATTGGTTAAACATTCCCGAAAAAAAAACCATTATTCAAGCACGGTTGCACGTGAATAAGGATTTTTTGTGTGTTGGAAGAAAAAGATAAAAAACATGACAATTGGCTGCTGCTGCTGCTGCTAGGATTGATCACGAGCTTGCACCAAGAGAAAAGCAACGATCGCGATCAATTTATGTCTCATGACGTTCAACGGTTGAATGAGTGCGTATCGTGTGCTTTTATCGTAGTGAAACCATTCTAACTACAGTTGCTACGGGGAATGTTGAAGTAGGCTAGGATAACGGAAATCATAAACAATCTATTCTACACATACTGCTTGCGCTTTACTACAGAAGCATTTGACGCTTGTTTTTTGTTGTTGTTGAACAGGCTATATGCTTTCCCTTGAGGGAAGTAGCAGGAAACGAAGCAGTAAAATAAAACCCAACGTTAAACAGGGAAAACTTAAGCTTCATTTAGACGCAAACACCCGAGAGTGTCGTTGTCGCCATCCGAACGGACTCGGTCTTGCCTTCTAACCTGCTGGCTGCTGGTAGATCGATCGTTTTATCGACAGTACGATAAAGGTGCGCTAGACCCGTAACTAAACAATAACCAACCAATTCGGGGAGCATCTACGAAACCGGTGCGAGCTACCGCCACACTCACCACCAACACTTACCAGCTCAGCCGTAGACTGGGGCCGCATCGGGAGGCTTCGATGTTCGGGCGTGTGGATCTCGTAGTCGCTCCGGTGCGTCGCAAGCCGTCCCTCTAGCTCGTTCGGTCCCACGATGCTTAGATCGGATGCGAAGCGTTTCTTCTGTATCGCTACCGGGTGCGGATGATGGTCGACTACGCCAGCCTTTAGGCTGGAACTGCGCGACGCATGCAAATCTTCGTCCGCCGAAAAGAACGCTTCCGAAGGATTCTCCGACGTTAGCGAAACGGTACGCTGCACATCACGCATGATAACGTCGTCCGACGGTATCGGACGTATGCCGGAACCGGTCGGAAGGATTGCGCCAAGCGATTGCTCCGAATCCGACGCCAGCGGGTGACCCGGGGAAGGTGCTGAGTGGGACATTTCCAGCATCATCTGAGTATGGTGGTGCTGCTGCTGACTGTGGTACGGTGGATGGTGATGCTGGGCTCCCTGCTGCTGGTAGTGTTGATGCAGTGCTTGATGATGGTGATGCTGGTGGTGGTGATGATCGTCCGCCAGGAATGGCCCATCCAGCTCGCCCTGCAAATAGTTGTCCATGGTCAGTCGGGAGTCGGAAGCGTACGCGGTGGAAGCATAAGATTGTAGCACCTTAAAGCCTTTTGGCGTTAGCAGCCGGGACTCCGTCCCATCCATCCGACCGGGAGTCGGCGTTGACACTTTCGAGCTGTTTGCGGTGGTTTTAGGACTGGAATCCAGCAGCCGACAGTACGGAACGTCGTGTGGAATTGTGCTTTGTCTGCGAAATAAACAAGTAGCACAAGTTTCTTAGCAGGAGTGCGAGCATAAGGAGTGCGAGTCGCGCCCCATAGTGCGAATGTAGGTAGTTTTATACAAAGTCCATCAATTATTTACGGTAAGACTTCACCTGGAACATACCTTTGCCGTGCAATCGGTACTTTCGGTTCCGTTTCTTAGTAAGAAATAAAGAATTGTCCACAAAGCTAAAGTCTGTTCGCATTCTAGACCAAATTCAAGGAACCAAACCAAACGATTCACCATGAAATGTACCGAAGAAGCGTATCTTACCTTCCACTTGTGTACGAAAACCGGCGTCCCCGTGCACGATCCGAACCGTGCGGCGAACCAACATCCTTTTCCTTCACCCGTTCCAGGGAAGATTTGCCGGACCGTTCACCGGTTCCGGCCAGTGTTGTCGCTCCACTCGCTCCAGAAACACCACCGCCACTGCCACCCCGAATAAGCGTATTGTTGGGCGAAATTTCGGCCGAAGTCGTTTTCTGCGCTAGCATCGCTTCATGCTTCTGTGGTAGGTGCGGTGACTTGCTGTCCAGCTTTATGCCAGTGCCGCAGCAGGCCGACGGTGCGCCACCACCGTGCGCTGGCGGATGTCGATGGCCGGTGCGATGGAGATTGGGCTTACCGATGTACTCGTAGCATTCCTGCAACGACACCGGCTGCAAGCTGTACGGTGGTGTGTGGAACACGAGCTGACCTTCGTGCAGTAAGCTCTGCCCGAAGCCGTACTCCCGTGGATTCGGGTGGATGTGGTAGCGTGCGATGTTGATGAACTCCTGGATGTCTTGGGCGCAAGGTTTGAAAAATCGTGGCCCATTGCGGTTAGTGCCGAAGAAGGTACAGCCACCAACACAACCGCACCGCACCGGATCGGTACTGGTGGACCAGAGGAACCACAGTTTCTTGTTCTTTTCGTCGTGCACTTTCAGGTAGCTGTGGGATGAGACAATGCAAAGAACGTAAATTAAATTCCATCCCCGAATGGCATTCCTCCCTACTGTGCTTACCTATGCTGCACCAAGTGCAAACAATGTTCCGGGATGGGCAGCGCAGACGCTGCCTCTATAATAATCGGCCCCAGTGACACACAGCCGACCTCTAGCCATGGTTCGTTCGAATCAATATCACGGCAACTGTTCCTTGTCGAGTGTAGCGATGCGTACGGATCCTCCTTGTTATCGCGCCGATAGTGGATGGCAGGATCTTCCGTCCGATCGGAACGACCCTTCCGACTCGACATAGAACCATACGGATCGTCCCGATGTTCCTTGGAGTCCTTTCTGTGCTGCGGGTACGGTGGTTCTACCGCGTTCTCTCGCCTGCCAGACTTCAGAACACCGCCCGAAGAACCGGACCCGGTGGAGGTAATCATCGGGCCACCATCTTCCATCGCCGAGCGTCGATACATTGGACCCGTCTCGTCGGACGACTTGCGATACCCATCGTCCGGCGCGTGTTTGGTTGAGTTTTGATGGTGCAGCTTCGCCGACCGGCTGCTGCCAGTGGTGTTGGTGTTGCTGTGCGAATTGCCACTGCTGTACTGACTGAAATGCCCACCGGTGGAGACAAACTGGCGGAGCAGTATCGTAGGCACGAGCCCAGTTATGCCCGATTTTACCTGCTGTCCGTGCAGGTTACATGTCGCCAACCGAACCGGTGAGATCCACGTGTGCATGGCAGTACCGTTCTCTATCAGATACAGATCGACCGCATCGACAGCAACACGCGTCATCCGGTACTTGATATCCTCCGTCGAGGGACACCGATACTTGGCGTCTTCTTTCGTGTGCGGGCACGAGCTTGATGGCACTCCGTGATGACAGTAGCGCACAGTTTTCGGCGATTTTAGTTCATTCTCCGAGTCCATCGTGAGAAAGACGAGTGTTTCCAGCCCAGTCACAACGTTACACAGCTGCGATAGGGTCATTTTGCCGGATAGCTTCCCCAGCTGTACTTCCAACAACCAAGCGTACTCGAGCGTTTCCTCTTCCAGCTGACGGCCTTCGTTGCTGAACATTGCGTGTCCTCGGACCTGTACGGCCGAAAGCAGCAAATGACCCTGCCTTAGATGCTTATCCTTCCCGGGACGAATCGTGTTATCGGACGATATGAGAAACGAGGGGCTCACTAGCACCTGCAGCTCCGTTTCGTAGAATCGCTTCTTCATCTCGAACCCAAGCCGCTCGATCAACACAATCGGACATGGTGGGTCGTTTTCGTTGCAGTTTTTCATCACGTGCGCCTGCAGGTCGTGTATCGTAACGCTCACGATCACCTCCAGTGGACGGTAGAGTCGCGGATCGAAGCGTTTCGGTTTCTCGTCCGGATTGAGGCTCGTCTCGGAGAGGGACTTGGAAGGATCGTCCTTGGTTGAACCGGTGGATTTCCCAAGCCCCCCAGCCAGTGGATTGCTTCGTGACGCATTTTTACTGTTGGAATTCTCCATATCAGTGAACGATTGATCTTCACCGAAAATGTTCTCCTTCAGGTGGATAAAGTTGCGCAGAATCGCACCGTACGCTAGCATCACCGAGGATCCTATTTCTAGCTCCACCGACACCTGATCCGGCGGTAAGCTGGTCGGATCGAAACGGGGCGCTCCACCATCTCCTACCGTCGTCCACGCAATGGCAGGCGATTTACGCATCTTCGGGATACGCATGGGGCTCAGCAGTATTTCTTCCTTTTCCGGTGTCGTTATATCGGCCTGCGGGTCAGGCCCGAGCGGTGGCATCGGATGGTAGATGTACTTGATCGAAAGGGCCACGATCGGAACCGTCCAGCAGTCAATCCAACCGACCGCCCGTTGACACACACGGCGCCACTTTTTGTTGATCAACTCGGATCGCTTCTTCACGTTACCGTCACGCGTTAGGATGCGTGCATTTTCGTCCAGTGCCAGCAGAATCGGTCGACTGCTCGATATCTCCGGAATGTACATGCTTAGATCGAGCCCTTCCCCGTGGATCCAGAACACGATCGGAAGCTTCACCGGTAGGAAGTCATCGAAGGGAAGGGAAAAGCTTAGATCGAACAGATCACCACAGAATGCGAGATGGTGGTTTTCCTGGTTCGTACTCGAGCAATCGATCCAGTTGAACTCGTTGCTAAGGGTGAGTATTTCAAACTCTTTCAGAATGACACCAAACTTCCAGGTGTACGGCACAAAGCTGAGTATGTCGGGGCGTGCCTTTGAAGCCCAGTCTTCGATTAAATCCTGAAAGAACTCCTTGTGGGAGAATACGATGTAGGCAGTGGCTTTGCTGCCGGTCAGATTAATCGTCCACTCCTGATGGTCGTTCCATTTGATTGGGTAATGAACTCTGCAAAGATGGAGAAAAATAATGTTAAGAAGGGCATATTGCATTAGATTTGCTCAAGTGGTTAATAGGTTTCAATCTTCCGCTGAACAGTGGGTAGCTGAGAAGAAATGTCGCTAAAAAAAACTATCTTTTTTCATGTCCAAGAATATACCAAAAATATAGCCTCAAATGCCGACTGTGCACTATCGAGAGGAAGATTAACTATTCGCCACCACGTCACCAATCGCTGTGTGAGATAATACTTACTTAACATTAAATTGCAGCGTTTCACACTCGGCCAAGCTGCGATACTGCAAACTGGTGGTGGCTTCTACGTGTAGCAACTGTCCGGTCACCTTCGTCGCCATTCCATCTTGCAGAATTATCCATGGCAAGGTCACTTCCAGATACGATCCCGCACCAATGTTCACATGCACCGCGTTCGTTTCTTTGTTCTTCGAAAACAGCACATCGATCGTCGCTTCGTTCAATGTGCACAGACTGATATCGAACGATCGCACCTCACGTCGATCACCCGGTTTGGGTGGTTTTGTAACCGCCATGGGTTGATAATCGGGCGGGAAGAAGAACTTAAACAGATGGTCACGCTGCCGATCGGCCCACGGACCGTAGCTGAAGTCCGTACCCTTGCCGCACTTGATATCGATCCCCCAGACAGGTGGAGCCGCCTCTACCACATCTCCATTAGCGAGCGTCAGCGTTACGGGTTCCTCTGGCACAATACCAGCCTCGTCCATGTAGAAGTACAGTTCCATCAGGTTCGACATCATTACCACAAAGCCTTCTCCCATGTAGCGCGGTGGTTCGTCTACCATTCCGGTAAATTTCGGGCTGGGTGCAAGCAAAACCTTCGCATTCTCAACCTTCGCCTTCACGAAGTGCATAAAATGGTCCAGCTTCGATACGGCCGGTTTCGTGCTGTAAACGCAGTGCGCTTCCTCGACACACAGCGAGAGCGTCGTCGGTGTGAGACGATTTCCCGAACGCAAACCGCCCCGAACATATATCGATCTTGATGACCGGGATTAAATCTCGCCACGTTGTTGCCGTCATTGCTTCCGGGCGTGGTTTTTTAATCTTGGCCGATGCTTCACTAATATGCCGCTGGTTTTCGTCGTTCATGATTTGTTCCTTAAACTTGGCTATTTCCTCCGCGTTCATGTCTTCCGTCGGCACCAGCACGGACGGTTTCAGTCCGAACGTTTTCTCCAGCCGTGCGTACAGATCGGACCGGTTGTAGATGTGTACCTCGAACCCGTTCAGCATCACCGACAGCCGGGTGTCGGAGTGGGACAAATCTTCCGACACGTCCTTGGGGACGTACGAACGCCACCATCGGAATATGAAGTAACCGTCCTGAACGCGCACCGTATAATCGAAACACACGTACACCACGTCCCGGAACATGATCTTCCCAGCGAGGGGATTTACATTGAGCGACCCGATTTTAAAATAAGCACCACGCACATACAGCCGATTGGCCAGCTTCGTAATGATGCAACCGAACAGCCGGGAGTTGTAGAACGTGATGTACACCATCCACACAATCGAGGAAAGCAGTGACACCAGCAGCCATACCATGTTCTTGTCCAGCTTCATATCCTCCAGCGGCTGGGTCATGTTGAACTGGCCCATGCTCATCAGATCATCGCCATTGAAGGCGGTTTCTTCCGTCACTTCGTAACTCATCTTGCTCGTTTTAGTTGCGGTTGGGATCCGTGCTGTTAAACCGTCAGTCAAAGTGACAAAAAATATCCTAAAAGAGAACGATTAAAAGCGACTGTTATTAAAATAGTAATAAGAAAAAAAACATCGTGTGACTAATTAAAGGGAAGCAAATAAAGTGTGCAAAACGAGGAGAAAAAAACATAAATGGTTTTGACAAACGAATGCTGTGGAATGCTGATTTACTCTCGTGTTGCTATAGAAACAAGAACAAAAAAAAACCATACCAACATCCATTCCAGTACGATGCATCAACGTCTCACATTCATCAAAGCAACATACAGACGCTACAAAGAAAAAATCGATACGCTTCGGCTAGACATCTTCACCCTGACGCCTAGTATGAAAAAATGTAAACAAAGCATACTGCCCATATAAAGCTGTACACTATCATCATCAGCTGATGATGAAATTGGGCGGTGGGGCGAGGCCACACATTTCTCGACTCGCAGTGAAAGGAGGTGAAAGTTGTTGTTTTGGATGAAAACGCTTTCGACGAGAATATTCGTATCACAACAAACGGGAGAAAAATTCGCGCTGGCGCAATACGCACGTTCCCGGTGTTTATTGACATCTTCCCGATCGACTTCTTCGACGTCTACCACTACGACGACCACCGGGACGAAGAAGAAACCTCACGGAGTGAAAAATCGATACCCAGATAGAGAGTGTGGTTTCAATCGTTGGATGTTGCTAAACCGCTAATCACCCCACGATGAATCAGAGTCCGTTTCATTCCATTCCACTGATTACGCTTATCACCGCTGTGTGGTATGCGATATTACGCATTTGTAGCTGTGGTGGAAAAATCTCCAATAATCGACACACTTTGCGTTCAAGGTGGTGGCACCCATTGAACTTCCGCAACAAGGGAGTGTTCCTATCGTGTACTTTTCCCATCATTTCCCCAACGATTTCACCGCAAACTTCACTTTCCCTGCGTAGCTTACCTTAAACGCTGTCTTTTGCACACAGCTGTGCAACATAATTAACTTAAATTTAATCACAATTTCTATCGAAAACTAATAGCATCACAGTACGAACTTGCACACCCTGCCACCATCTTGGATTTTGATAAAAACCTGACATAAACAAAGGCAGCTGTCATGCCGTAACGCTTGGAGCAGCACCATATCAAGTCACGATTATACGTTACGCAGAGCGGATCCCTACAAATGTCGCAAGGTGGTACAACATCAAATTGTAGGGATTGTGGGAAAGATTTTTCCTGAATTCTTTTAAACTTGGATACTTTTTCCATCAGGCTCTATACGGCACATTCATCCCGAAAGGAAAATAAATGCACACAGCTCCAAAGCAAACTATCTAAACGACTGCATAAGAAAGCATTTTGTGATTTGGGCAGGCTTTCGGTTGACAGCTGATGGCAACAATAACAGCCGGCATTTGACAGCGAATTTGTTTACTTTTGAAAATTTTCTTCCCAAACAAAACCGAAAACAACCCATTAGCTCTCGGACCAATTTTCAGGTTAATTAGCGTTTTAAAAACGCTACAAAGCAACAATAATCAGTGCGTAATTATTCGTCTGCTTCGTGACGCATGGCTGCACACAGTGGAAATCTTCTGTCGTGTGCGATCGATGGACAGATAGCAACAGAACGCGGGCAGTGAATAAACGAACAAACGCACATGCAACATGACAAATATTCTACGCTTTTTTATAACCGCTTTGCCATTCTCGCCAGCGAGTGAAACATTCCAGTGATCTGCGTTTAAAAGGGTGATCTGGCAACCGTATACCAGCTGATTTTATACCGCGCAAAACCATCGCTGCATCGATTGTAATTTAAAGATCCGGCTTGTAAATTCCTCACGTTGCTAGCATGGATTACTATTACGATGACTACTACGACGAGTATTACGAGCATCCGGACCAAATGGCCGCACGGCTTATGCAACGGGAATTCAGCTTCGAAGAAACGATTACCAACTGCGTGCATCCGTCGATCCGGTTTGCAGCACAGTACATGACAAATTTTGTCGCCATCAACCTACTGTTCAGCATTCTGGTTGTATGCGTTAGAAAGCTGTTTCCCATCGCACACCGGTCGCTACATTTGCTGAGCTGCATTTTCGGTGCCACTCTGCTGTATCGTGTAATTGATCACCGGTTCTACCACTTCCTACAGCTGGCCACATCGCTGTACGTTGTGCAATGGACGCTGCATCGATGGTTGTCCGGGAGTGGCCGCTACATCAAAACCCCGTTCATCGTTATTGCTTATGGGATTGGGAATCTGCTACTGAGCGAACTGCTAGAACCATCCCCGGAGACGTGGAATCGCATCCGCGGAACACAGATGATCCTGCTGATGAAGGCACTGTCGCTAGCGTTCGATACGGAGGAGAATCAGAACCTGAGAAGTCAGCTGAACGTGCTGTCATACACAGGATATATACTGTGCCCAGCAAATGTCGTCCTTGGACCGTGGATCTCGTTCAACGATTACCTAAACATCTGGAAACCATCGTTCGGGACCGAAACGAAGCATAACCGATCCTTCGGTCGACGACTGCTGATACACGTGTTCCGGATACTAGTCAGTGCCCTTATGGCAGTTGGATTTTTGCTTACTTCGAACTGCATGATCGATTACCTGCTATCTCCGATCGCAAGCTGGAAGTGGGTTCGATCCTATGGTCGGGCGCTTTCCTTCCGAACCAGTCACTACTTCATCGCGTACCTATCCCAGTGTTCCATGATTGCAGCTGCCGTCGATTGGAACCGGGCGGAAGACGAGCGATCGATAATGCTACCCGTGACTTCACTGTACCGCGTAAGCTCTCCGATGGCCGTGGAGTTCCCGCGCTCACTGGTGCAAGTAGTGACGGCATGGAACATTCCGATGCACCTGTGGTTGAAGCGTTACATCTTTCGCACGACAAAGCGACCCTTTGGAACGGCGGCCGCCATCGCTCTCACGTACATCATTTCTTCGCTGCTGCATGGACTGCATTACCGGCTGTGGCTAACGCTACTGACGATCGGTTCGTGGACGTTCGTGGAGCACGAAATTCGAAAGAAGCTTGCCACGATCTATTCAGCGTGCGTGCTCGTTGGAAAGTGCCCCAGCGCGTGCCCCGTACATCAGCACCGGAGCAAGAGTGTGTTCTGCGTCGTCATTAACGCGCTGTTTTTCGCGCTGAATATGTTTAATCTAATCTACCTTGGATGCATTTTTGAAACAACGGAAGGACCGCCGGAGGAAGCGGATCATGATAAAACCATGTTTGGCCGTTGGACGGAACTTAACTATGCGTCCCATTGGCTGCTAGTGTTTGCCTATCTGTTCTATTTCGTTATCTGATAGGAAGTGTTAGCGATCGAACCTTTTTTCCAACGCGTTTTTTTTTTCAAAACCATCACAAAAGTTCTTCCTACCAGTATTCCAGAGGAACGTTACTGTTTTACAAGCGTCTCTAGCTATATCGTAATCTTTAAACAAAATCAGTCAATTTAGGCCAGTATCAGGTAGCACAACAACTACTAATAATGTGATATGTTTGGAAAGTGATGAAGCAAGTACATCGAATTGTCATTTTAAAAGCGGCTATAGTAGATACACTTAGTCGGTAGGGCTTCTAACAAATTATCGCTCAGTATTTGCAACAGCGCTCTCTCTTTCTCTCGCTCTTTATAAAAATAAATGCAAAAAAGAAACAAAAAGGAATATCACAGGAAGAATATAATATCACATCGGTGTAATACTATAATACGCTTTACAATGAGGCACGAGGAGATCTACAGAGGTCCAAGTGTTATTTCGACATCAAATGCAGAATCCAGGGACTAGACAAACTGGCTGGTAGTATAGTACCAGGCTCAAGCAGTTGACCTCGACATCGTTGCTAGAAGGACCTTTGGCTGGAGCTACTGCGCCACGGGCAAAGTCAAAGTCTTGATATGCCAATATATGGATAGAGATCGCACGATCATAATTAATCATGCAGACAAATTCAGACATCTCCATGGGTGAGGATTGATATCCTGCCCTGAAGCAGACCTCCTCCTTGGCAGCAAGGACAAATAAAATCGTCACGAGCGTGCTATACCTCTGCAAGAAAAAAAAGTCAAATCGCGAATCGTAAATCTGCAACAGAGAAACCGCAGAACATCAAAATTCTACCCAAATATTCACGCGCGCCCGATGGCATGTTCCTCACAGGTCATTTACGATCGCTTAAGATCAGAACACACAGCAGCAAAAAGAGGCAACTTTTACAGTACTACACAGCGTCGCCAAGAAGAAAGAACCCAGGCCTGTATGTCCGCGTGTCGGCAGGGTTGTTGTAAGCAGAACAGTGTCCGAAAATTATTTTTGACCAACCGAATGTGAACCCATGCGTTGCTCCCGTAGGGAAATCCTCGCTTTCAAGTTGTTACGGTAGGAGGTATTTTTGTTTCCTCTGCCTTGGCCACAGACAATTCGCTGAAAGAGATCATCGCAATGTTCGGAGTGATGATACTGAGGTTTATAAAACGGGCTAGCGGAGCCGCCTCCTTTTTTCTTCGATACAATAAAACCAAAAATATGTCATTTTTACTACGATCGGGTGATTTGTAGAGGCAGCTTTTTGACTGCCGATCATCAACAGTAGAACCTGCCGTAGCACGACAGGTTAAGCACGGTGGTTCGATTCCGATAATCATATCGATCGAGGAAACAGAAACATCCTATCTTCTTGGGAACTTAGAAGATCAATCAGACCACCCTTGAGCAAAGGTCCGTCACTTCCTAGTTTTGCGCATTCAACACTATTGAAATGCATTTCACGCGAGGATCGCCTGCATTAGACATCCTTGCACACTGCACCGCTAGTGTGCGTCACTGCGGCGGCCGATTGTGAAAGATCCCGGGGAAAACACCCTGCCAACAGACAGAAGACAACCGCAAATCTGTCGCAAACCTCGGCGGCGAAGGGTTGGTCCGTCCCGTGCCGTACTATCTTTTAAAATTAATCAGACCCGCGCCCAACCCCCGGGTTTGCTTTCGCGCTATTTCCGCAAATCTGTGATCCGTACCTTTGGTGCCGAATTGTTGCAGAGAGAAGCAGAGAAAGGACGGACACGTTTAACATGTGAGCTTGCAAAAATAAATGTTACCCTCCCCTCAACTCACGGCATCAGGCCCCAATGGTGTGTGTGATTCGATTCTTCTTTAGGAAAAAGGGTTTTCCCCTCTGCCGGATAGAGAGCCGCTGCGGTATCAGCTATAACTGCGCTTTGGGTTTGCTGCTTTTTCCCTTTAGATCATAACAATCTCGATGTGCAAGACACGCACCTGTCGTCAGTTGTCTGCGCCCGCTGCAGATAAGCCTGACAATGAACATGACATCAACTGACAGGAGCGTGTTGGCACATACGGCCGCGTCAGGATATTTTGTAACAATCAAAATAATTACTTTCCGTAACTATATAGCCTATTGCCACAGTTGGGCGAACGGTAGTTTGCTTTTCTTCCAACGTATAGCATTACCAGTTATGATGACTTGAAGGAAATTTTTTTAGTGGTTTATCAGTCTCTTGTCTTGTTTATCTAGTCGAATTACTAAACTGCTAGAGCACTAAGAGGATAGTAGAGGAATCGTTTAGTTTCGTAAAAACTTTACTTTACATAGCCAGACGTTGAAGCCGGTTGGTTTTTTTGTAATTTATGACCTTTGACCACGTTTATTGTGCTTCATCAACCCATGACTCACCTGCTCTCTCTCTCTCTCTAGTTTTCTCTGAATCGATTTTTGCCACTCATTAGTTATCGTATACTCCACGATCGATATCATGATTGCTCTGCTTATCAATTGTCACTTTATGAGATTCAAATAGCAACGGAACGACCAAGAGCCTAGAGCCTGTACCACGAATTTCTTTGAACTCATGCACAGTTCCTGGTTCTAGTTCGGTAAGAACTGGTCCTCGAACTCAATCAACTCTACTCTCTCTCTCTCTCTCTCTCTCTTTCCCTTATTGGCGTAATGAACTATTAGGTTCTACTGATCATGTATTTATTCAATCGAACCTGGGAAGAAAATATTATTCTTTTGCGCTACAACCTCGAGATATTTTGGCTTTTTGAACTTGTTTATACCAAGTAGCCAGCCAATCAGTCCTTATAAGGAAGATAAGACCCGGAAGAGATGTTTTACTAATACGCCGACTCATATACGCTAAAGACACCGGGAAGCGAGTATATTACTTGGTATTCATTAGACAATTCTAATATAAAATTTGGTAAAGCGCTACTAGGCAAGACTTCTTCTTCTTCTTCTTCTTCCTTGGCACTACAACCTCAAGAGGTCTCGGCCTGCCATTTCTGGCTTTCCGGGACTTAATTTTACCCATAGTTAAATAATCAGCATTACGTACGGGGAGGCGCGGTCTGGATGGCTTTTGAACCCCGGCCCTGCCGTGTGAAGACCGGCGCCGCTGTTGCCTCGGCCACCGAACCACCCTTAGACAAGGCAAGACTAGACAGCATTAATCTTTCGGACTGGACTATGACGCTCATAGTGAGACTTTTCTTCAAGGTTTGAGTAATTAAGCAGAGACTGATGTAGTCGAAGTACTTAGACGTTCTGTAAACAAATCAACCATAACCACCTGCGTAATGGGCAATTTGAATCACAGATAGTCACAGCTTTTAAGCCAAAAAGCAATTAAAAGAGGATACATTAAGTGCATTAACAGCAGAATTAAGGGCCTCAAATGAGCCGATCTGATAGTGACTTTAAAACACATCTGCAAGCATAGATTTATTGGCCTCGCCATTGGCGACTATGCTAGTGACATCCTCAGCAAAATTATCTATATCCGATCATCGCTCGCTACTCATCCCTTCGTAATAAAAATCTATGACCTCTAGGTGCAATGACTGCCCCCGGTGCGGGGTTGCCCAGCTAGCCTCCCCTCTGCTGTAATTCGCACCACCACCAACCGAGCACAGGTCACAATTTAGTGCGAACGGTAAATCTCCAACCCCTGGGGGTAAAATTAGACTGTTCAGTGCGAGCAGAGGACGCGGAACAACATACCAACCTTCCTGGGGTCGTCACCGGATCGGGTCTCGAGGTAGCCCGCGATACTATCCATCTCACCGCTGCGCTGCCGCCGAGTGGCTTAACACAGTGAATAAGAAGCGCCATCAGTGCTGAAAAATCAGCAGCACTGTTGCTGCTAGGTCGTTTCGCGCTCGCACCGTACTCTCTTTGTCTTGTTGAAAAGAGATTAATTTACGCAATGTTCTTCGCACCCAGTGTACGTGTGTCTCTACCCCCCCTCGCTCGGTGCCTCCCGCCAGCCACAGCGACCAATGATATATATATTTATTTCGGTGTATGCTTCCTGTAACGAAATCTTTATCGGCCCGTACCGACCCCGACCAAACCCAACCGGTATGTTGCTGGGCCCGTGGTCCCGGCATCATCACCCGCCACTACCGGGAACAGGAAGAACCCGAAGAAATGTTGCTTCCCGGGGAATGCTCCGATAGCGCGCGCACACACAACACCAGACAATTAGCGACGAGGCTGAATTGCAACAATGCGATGCTTCCCGGTTTTTGCGCGAAAGGAGCATTATCAACGATGAAACACTTCGCAGCTTATATTATACCTCCATTGTTTGGTATCATTACTGGTGAGAGAATAAAGAGGACGAAAACCCAGAAAAGGTAGACATTTGCAAAAGGTTCGCCGACTTTGAGTCCTCCCTTCATAACAATCATTATCGCACGATCACCGCTGATCGTGATAAACTGTGACACTTCGTCGGGATGACAACGCCCGCAAACATGAGTGTTTTGTCTTGTTTCGTGACACGATATCATCCTACACACGTACGCATCCACCCACATGGCGGACGAGCTGGTGGGACTTAATCGAGTTCGGAGGAGGATTCGGTGCACGGATCGGACACCGTCACGCCTTTCAGCGTGAAAATAAAATGTGATGAAAATGACGGAAAACGACGGTGTAGACTTAGTGCTCGTGCCGTATTGCCACGGAAGTCTATCCCCCGAAACTAATATCCCCCTTTTTATTTACACCTTCCGCGTTGAAAGTGGCAAGGTTCTTTTCTGTTTCGTTTTACGCTTTGCCGGTAACGATGGATGAGAAAGGAGCGTAGAAAGATGCCGGAAGATTATAAAAAAAGTGAATAGAATACAATAAAATGTATCGAGCAACTATAATGGATGAATAAAGCAAATAAATTTGAATGATAGTAGCATCAAACACAGTGCCTGTCGACTGGCGCGCTGTGGCACGTGGCCTTTGGCAATAATAACAAAGTCGACGATACGAATTGATACGAATAAATACTTTTGCACGCGTTTGGCACGCCAGCAGCATCGCACGATCATACATTTATGCGAGGATCGTGCCAGCAAAACCCATCCGAAAGCATCACAAGCGGAAAACAAAGCAGAACAAGAAGCCAACTTGGGGTACGCGTTTGTGCTGCAATATTCTACTACTCTGGGCCAACTTCCCAACCCCAAAGAGAGAGAGAGAGAGAGAGAAAAAACACATTGTGCCCGTGCCAATTCACACTTAATTATTTAATTCACGGTTAACTGCACTGCTCCTTGTTTTTTTTATTATTAAATCTTCTCAGGCTCATTATATTTTTCCCATTTGACCACAAATATTACACTTTCGATGGTGCTGGTGCTACGCGACTCTTCTTCCCTCCATTTTTTTTGTTGAATACTTTCCCGTATTCTTCTTGTTGCTCAATATCGCTTGCCTGTTGCAAATTCCGTGTGTGTGTGTGCTTGTATGTGTTCGAAACGCCTTGAGCCGATACGATCAACAGCATTGTTAGTATGTGATCCATTTGTTGTCGTATTGCTGCTGGTTGTCATACCCCCAAAACGCTCGCTTTCCCTTTCCGACGCTCAGCTGGGGCCAGTCAACAGCAGGCCACGCCAAGGCCCTGATGATGGCTGGCAGCATCAGGCCGACGATCCCCAGGATCAGGCGATCGGATGTTGCACGGGCAGATGTGTCGCGCGACACGATCCGCGTTGTTGCAGCACGGGAGCTAAATCCCGGCACTTTTTTACCGGATTGCGCAAGCGCTAAGCTATTGTTTGAAGCCGAATTTGAATACACACCATCGGGGTACGAGAGATTTAGCACCGATTAAGTGCTCTTTCTCGGCAAGCAAAGAAAAAGCGATCGAAATGAAATGAAAATCGATCGGAAAGCACTAAATAATTACGTGCTCTGGATGATATTGGAGTTTGAATGATATTTTTTGCGGGAAATTGATACGTTGGGCTCTTGCAAAGCTTTGCAACAAGTGAGCCATAATGCCGAATGGAAAATTGAAATTATTTGTATTAAATATAATCAGTATAACATTTCATGGAGCAACATGGCCAGGATGTCCTACATAAATAATAAAAAAACATTTTATGAAATTTGAATAAATGCAATCATTAATAATAACTATAAGGAAAAATACGGCAAACTTCTAAAGCACTTTGTATTCACAACGAGATAATAGGAATAAGAATAGGACAACTAACTTCATTAAACCTTACTGAATTTCTTTCCAACTAACATGCGTAAAGTTTATGTAAAAAAAATCTGCAGCCTAATATCATCATAAATCGACGAATTAATCAACTCACGCCGAGCAGTAAATTATTGAACACCCAAATCCGTTTTCTTTTCGCGCCAAAAGAGCAACCCGAAAGCCCTCACACATCCGCGGAGGAACCCGAACGGGTCGTCGGGCCCGTACAATCAGCTGCGCAGACTCGGCAGCATCCGGGCAGCAATAGCAGCGGCGTGTCGCGCAACAACCTTTATCAGCCGTGCAACATGGGGCCGGGAGTTTTTAATAAAGGGGACCACCACACGGTACCGGTTAAGATCGTTTTAGTCTTCGACGGAAGTTGGTTTAAACAAGTAATAAGCTCGCCACAAAGTATTTTCCTAACCCTTCTCGCTAGCTAGCTACTAAACGTGTGTGAAGCCGTTGTTGGTGATGTTTTGTGTGTCTTAAAAAAGAAACGGACAAATTCTGTGTGTCCCACCAAACAAAAAAAAACAAACAGTTGGTGTTGTGTGCCTCAATTCCCCAAAAAGGAAAATCAAACCAAAGAAAAAAAGCTTCAGTGTACCCCCCAAAGAGAGACCAAACAATCGAGGAGAAAGCGATCGAAAAACGATTGAACGACCGAATCACACGTCGGGTCGAATTCGCACGTCGTCCCCACGCAAAGCGCTAAACCGTTTGAATTTAGGACCTCAAGCGACCTGTGTTTGACTCTCTGCTTTTCTCTGTGAATGTGAATGTCTCTCTTTCTGTGTATGTGTTTGTGTGTGTGTTTGTGTGATTTATAGGTGGTTTTGGTTCAGAACTTTTGACCCGAGCCCGTTTGGCGAAGGCGACGCAGCAGCGAAAATCCCAACCCGCAACCCCCACAGTGGAAAATTCCGTTCTATCTTGCAACCTTTTCTTTTGCAGCTCTTGTGCAGTTGAAGCACTTGCTCTTTCCTTTTCATCGTCGTTTTTTTCCACCAACCGTCTACTCAGCGCTGGATAATCTCTTGCGGATCACATACAGAACACAATGGACCACAAATTAATGGCCCAAAAAATCAATTATTCACCCAAGTGCTAATAATGATGATCCCCGAATAATGTTCTATCAAGATGGCCCAAGAAACGCGAACCACATTGTTTCATCGGTGCCGAAAGGGATAATTAATGATCGTTCTTGCGGCACGCGGAGGAAAACTCGTTTGGGGCAAAAGTTTTCACTTCAGAAAGTTTGCACACTCACGCGAAGAAAGTACTCCTCACTTTACGCATGTTACCGATCAATTAGAAAGCACACGCACCTAGAAGTCCTCTGTTACAGCCCTTAAGAACAGAACAATCAGAGCATAGGAGGAAGTGTGCATGATGTGCAAGATAAAGAAGAAAAAAATCTCTGTCCTTGCCAGCACCTTTCTGTATGTGTGTATCTGGATGTGTTAATTTAAATTTAAGCCTCTCTGTTTAACTAACCTAGCTTTCACCTTGCGCTTATCTAGAATTAAAAATATACTTCTGCTTAAGCCAATATTTTCCCCGCTCAGGAAATCTAACAAATCACAATCTTTTCTTCTTTCTTTTCATTTACTTGCCAATGAACCTTCCCGTGCCTGTGCCTGTGCCCTTGCGGTGTGCAGTTAGTTTCAGATTAGGATCTAAATTCCAAACACAAAACCAAAACCAAAATGAGCTACTCGTGGGATCAGCGTGTCGAATTCATCGTCCGTCACATGTACGGTAAGTGTTTACCAAGCGCAAACGAAGACAACATAAAAAAACAAAAGAAAAGGGGTTTGCACAATTTCTTTAGCCTTGTTACCAAATTTGCTAATGTCTTCTCGCCCTTTTCGTCTTCTGCCCCGTCTGTCCTTCCGGGTAATCCGGGGACTGGGTTTGGGTGGTGGTGTGCCATTCTTCGGGACCAGATTATTAATTATTCTTCTCGCAAACATTAAGAGATCTTACCCCCGGTGAATGTGCGATATAATTAGGCACATAATAATAGCGGGTCGAAGTCATTTCACGATGAAAAACTACTATCCCCGGCTAAGGAGAAAGAATAAGAGTGAGGTCTTCTTATTGCTCGTTCTTTTTTTCCTTTTTTTTCTCCTACGATATCGGAGTAGTACTTTAAGAAAATTCTTGCGCACCTTTTCTGCGAAAAATATCCTCCTTCGGCAGCTCTCTAGCAAAACAATGAGACCCTCCGCCCCCCCCCCCCCTCATCGTGCAAAAGTTGGATAGATTTCCCCAGGATTTGTTCTAAAATTAAAATATTAAATTGTGTACATTTCGAAACACCAACCACTCCTGCTGGTGGGCCCGGTGTAATTTTCTGCTCAAGAACGTCAAGAACGAGCAAGAAGATTAGAGGCAAGGCAAGATTAATTTAATACAATGAGGAAACGCAACAGAAAAAATGAACCAACACACACACACACACATACACACATGCTCAGCTAAAGTACATTTCTCGGCCGGCCGCCCTCGGTCCTCGGACCGCACCCAGCCGCTAGCGGCAACAAAAGCGAACGCGAACGTCGCGCGGGTGAAAAGTGAACAAAATGTTGCTAATTTTAATTTCACCCCGGCACCCAATTATTTTTATAATCGCAAAACCACCATCGCGACATTACCTGGCTCTCATCTGATGCTGGCTGGCTAGCTGCTGCTGCCATTGAGCCCCCAGGCGGCACGCCACGGGGCCACAAACTGTCATCCGAAAAATCCTAGAAAGAGCTTTCTCCCTTTTTTCTGTGGCGGATGGCGCGCGCGTCACATACCTCCTCGGTGTGTGTGTGCGTGAGGAGTCGTGGACACGCGTGCAGCAATCGTGGTAAGGCTCACAATTAATACACCCGGGTACCGGGAACCGGGACCGTGCCGCACGTCGATGGGACTCGCACGAATCTTCTTCCTTAAGCGTTAAATCATCCGGGCCTTTGTTGGTGGTTTTTGCCAACCGAACCCAACTAGGAATTACAACGAAACGCAGCATGAGCGGCTTCATGCCTTCACGCTACTGGGACCTATTTTTAGCAGCATCCTATAATACTGGTCTTTATGGCAAGGCCACTCACAATTGCGAGCGGCGTGATGCGTTGAATTGCGAATGGCCACCGGTCACTACCTACGCGAGCTCTCTGCTTGTACCACCCAGGTACTTCGAAATCAACAAAAAAAAATGTATATTGCGTGACATTTCAGTGCGCCGCTAGATTAAACTATACTTTCTTTTAAATGGCAATTTCCCTCTGCACGGGAAGAGCCTTTGAATTGAAGGGCTTAGCTTCGATTGAATGTGCCTAATTATGGGATCGTGTCTTTACCATCCTAATCTACACTCACCTTATCATCAGTCAGCAGAGCCTGCGGGCGGTTACCGTTGTATTATGCATGAGCTTCGTTGAAGAAGAATTGCACATTCTTTCAGTGACCTTTGCTGCTGCTGTTTGCATTTTCGGCGTATACATTCATCGGTTTGAGCGCTGATAATTCCACCCTAGGAAAAAGAAGAAGATTTTTATAAACTCGCATCGCAATCGAGAAAGGGTCAATGAGCTGATTTTAATGCAAATTTTGTACCTTCTTGCAATGCAATTGAAGAAGAATTGCACATTCTTTCAGTGACCTTTGCTGCTGCTGTTTGCATTTTCGGCGTATACATTCATCGGTTTGAGCGCTGATAATTCCACCCTAGGAAAAAGAAGAAGATTTTTATAAACTCGCATCGCAATCGAGAAAGGGTCAATGAGCTGATTTTAATGCAAATTTTATACCTTCTTGCAATGCACGCGAACAAATCATCAGCTACCAGGCGCCTCCATCACAAAACACCGGGCGCCTCCATCGATGAGGGGAAAAAAACTTGAACCTAGCTAATAATCGATAGCCATGTACAATTAATTAGCATAGTTTTGTGCAACAAATAATCTAAAATGTTTAGGGGTTTTTTTTCGGAGCGCCTCATACCCATAAACCATTTCACAATAGGTTTACCTTCACCTTAAAGAGTCATGCAAGCAACCATTTCACCCGGTTCGCAGACGCTGCCCAACGTGTGCATTATTAAAGCGGTTGTTTTGCAGTGCGCGAGCAAATGCTTAAGACACAAAAAGTGTTGCACATACACATACGTTGCGCGCTCGTTACATCCCACAACCGTCGCGGCGAGTTGCCAGCGGAACACCTGTTGAGTGTGCTCGAAAGTTTTTTTTCGTTTTGTGTTTCGTACAGCAAGATGGTGCCGAAACAAAGCCGAAAAGAGCCCACACTCAACGGACGCGACCTTCAGAATTGAAAGTGTGTTGCTCTGCTCTGCCTGCAAGAAACGGTGAGGAACACATCGCTCAAATCAATCTTCCTTCCAAACGGAAGACACTCCTCATTTCTTACACTAAATTGGCTCATAATACATGCTGCTTTCGCGTTGCTCCATGGTTCGTGTGCTAAGCACTGCCGGATGTTAGGCCACAGTCTACGCGGTGCGGTCAACAAGAAACTCAAACTGACAAGGTAAACGGACCCCCCTAACCACCATCGCGCACATCCGGTCGCAAGAAGAAGACGACGGTTTGAGTGACTGTTGATTATTGGCAGGTTCGCAGTTGGATCGGAGGCCTCGAATCCCTTTGCGCTTTTGCAAGATGCTCGTCGTCGTTACCGGTTTGCCTTCGTTTCGACCTTTGACTTTTAACCGATTCCGAGAGCACTTCGGCCGGTTTGTTGTTTGCTGCTCCGCGTAAAACCCGCAGGATTCGTTCCACTGGTGAGCGCGCAAGCTTTTCGGAACGCTTCTTGCTATTGCTACTCCATTCGCAGTCCGAGTAGCGCCCTGGTGGCCCTGCTGAGCTACCGCGAAGGCGGGCAGGGCTGGTACGAAGAATTTTCCGCTTCTATTACACCGCTTCCAGCGTAAATTCCAGCTCAGTGCCGGGACAAGGGCGAAGTTGTTTTAGGAAGACAAAGAAAAAATACTCATCATCGTAAGAATAAGCCAACTCCTCGGTAGATGACAACAAGCCGTATAAGTGTGAGATTCCTTACGCTTGGGCGGTGGGCGATTGTGTCCACTTGAGGCAAATCATGAACCATATTTTCAACGGCAAATGAAACTTCACTTTGATGGTAACTGGTGCCGTTACAAACGGGGCTTTGGCGACACATTTTTAAATGTCAACAGTCAATTTTCATACTCTCGACTGGACACAGCATTCGCTTCCTGTGGGTGTGGATTTCCTTTCGGTGGCTTTGTATTTCAGCACCCGCTGTTTCATTTTCAACAACTGAGAGGATGTGCGGCGGATATTACCGATATTGCCGAAACCGAAATATTCATCCGCACAAGTCCTCTCGAAGAAAGAAAAACTGCTTAAAACTGAGCCATCGAAGCCTGCCGGAACCTTGTAAATCTGCAAAACACGGAGGACTTGTTCGTCCGCATCATCGTTCGAGTTTGTGTTCGTGTTGCAGTTCCAGGAAATAGAAGACACGGTTCCACAGCATTCCCTCTAACCGCCGCCATTGCTACAAAGCAAAAACAAATTATGATGAGAGATTGTACAATAATCTTCAATTTACCGCAGCGCTGGAAACCATAGCGATGCCAATTAACTTACCCGTTTGGAGATTCGACCGCTGGTCAGGGAAACCAGCGTCATCCACTCCATTTACCACGCACCGGCAGAAGAAAACAAAAACTCTTTTGGAACGTTATTTAATGCTGTCCAAGTGTCCAATTTCTTGACAAACCAACACAGAACTCCTGCTTGGTCCGTTGATTATTCTACTCGTTTCCTTTGATATGCGAGCCTGTCGACCTGTCGACGGCAAACGGAAACCCGGACGACGGAGGATGCGTATACTCCGAAGCGTCGTCCACTTGATTTATATACCTCTTTCCGGTGTGCCTGAAATCACGCGACACGCGCCTCAGCGACGAGATAAGAAAGTGCCGCCGTGACTAATGCGTGGCTTAATGCCCGGTTTACGTACACAATTTCCGACAGCAATTTCCTTCCTTCCCCAAAAGAGTTGTTTTAATCCAACTAATTAAATACGTGCGTAGCATAAGGTTCGCCTCTGTCTGCTTCTGGTGGTGCGAGACAGCGATGCAATAAACCCAGCCTTTGTCAGCTGTGCGTTCGCAAAGTTTGTAATTGTGGGTAATTAAATTCTGGCAAGTACAAACCGCAGCTACGGACACGAGCCCAGGCACAAACGTGGCACAAACTTCCCTCTCGACCGTAATGTGATAAGCTGTCGAATTGGTTCCCCTTTTTTGTTCCGAGGTTTTCAGTTCTTCAGTTGGCAACAGTGATTACATGGGCCGTCGATAATAGGAACAAAAAATTGAAATAGTTCTCCGGGCCATTTTTCCTTAAACTCTCTCTCTCAATTTGCACCGAAAATTCAATTAAAAAAGTTTCCGCAACAGTTTGGGTCAGTTTTCGAGCTTGAAGCGAGACTGCCGGACAACGACGACGGCCGCTTGCCTTCGTCCTTTAGTTAGATATTGTAATTCGTAATGTAATGTAATTTTTTTAACCACTTGACTAATTTGCGTGTGTGTCCATACTTCTGAAATACTACTCTAAAAAGTGCTCAAAACTCTCGAGTAAAGATAGCTATCAAAGTCGAAATCATAACCTTTTCCAAAAAAAAGCCCTTCCAAATTCAGAAAACCGATACCGACGTGTTCGCTTTGCCAACTTCGCACGAAATTCGGTCGGTAAATGATACGACTCTGCTAATGGACTTCAAAGTGCTCGGCAGGCGCTTCTTGTAGCTCTCGCTCTCCAACACGCAGCCACATTCGCTTCACAATTTGAATAAAACTGAATCAAATTATCGGCTTCGGCGCCGTTTGCATCGAGCAGTAAGAACTCTACCACGCGATTCGCTGCTAATGGATGGCGATGGGAGTCAAAGTATTTGATGAGTCTTCGAGACATTTCTTCGATCACAAATATTGTCCCATCCTCTCAAAAAGAAAAAGGAAAAGAAAATGGAAAAAAAAACTCATGGGCAAGCATCAAAAACTCGTTAAAAATCTCTTGTTTACATACAAAACTGTGTGTGTTTGTGTGTGGGTGCGAGTGCTAATATCTCGCTTTCGGAAATGTTATCGGCACTGTATCGGAATGGCGGTGCCGCGGAAAAAAGGGCCAAATTGACACTGTTTTGGCACATCACACCAACCCATCCGTCACTTCATTACGCGATCCGCTGCCTCGTTAAGGGATTCTTCGGTGAACAAATTTGAGTCCAAAATCGTTGAATCACATTTCAGCGCTCAGATCTGAAGGACTTTTTGGGAACGAAAAGAAGACGCAATGATACGAGTTTAATATATCCTGCTCGATAAGCATTCCTCGTCGTTTGATAAGGCCACCCGACGTTATGGCCGATTAGGTTGGCAAATCTCGCCACTTTGTATTGAAGTTCTTCACGCTTAACGCTCTAATGCCCGTTTTCTTTCTTGCCCCATTCGCAGACATTGACAACAATGGCTTCCTGGACAACAACGATTTCCAGTGCATGGCCCTCCGTGCCACCGTCATCGAAGGCAAGGGCGAAATCAACCCGGCCCGTCTGAACGAATACAAGTTCATCATGAAGTCGCTCTGGGATGAGATCTCCGCCCTTGCCGATTTCGACAAGGTATGGTAGTAACGCAACTCCCCTAAGCACACAACAACTCACACTGCATCATCGCAACGTTTCACACCTCATGCATCTCCGCGTGTCGTCGTGGCTGGCACGCAAGCCAGGAACTCTATTCGCAGCTCATTTTATCCATTCCCGACATTGCCGGCAACCTGTTGCGCTGGATAGTAGCAGCACGTTGTTTGCCCTCCGAAAACGCACACACCATCCGGGAGTGTCCGCGTGAGAGGGAGAGACCGGGCGAGAACAAGCAGACCGCCGCGAATAATTAAACCAAAAAAGAAAAGAAAACATATCTTAACGGAAAGTTTTTCCAGCAGTTTTTCCCGGTTCCTGGCTGGATGTCATGCAAACCTCGAGTGCTTGCTCTCCCGACCTTGCTGTGTTGGCCCGGCTCTTTTGAAAACTAGCTGTTGTTTGCGTTTTGTCTCCCTCAAGGGAATCGACCCGGTACACCAGAGCGTGTCTATTGTTTCCAGAGGTTCATCGTGTTGTGTGCCCTTAGGCGAGACAGAAAGAGATAGGGAGCAATCGAAAAAGTCGTCTTTAACTTTCCATTTACTCATAAACAAGATCAGAAAAAAATCCCCAGCGAGTCGACGAGTTGGGGTGGGTTTTCTCTGTTCCATTCTCGATTGTGTTCTCTTCATCGCAGCAGCCTTTTGCTATACTTTTGCTTGCACAGTGTTTATTTAACCTGTAGTATAGCACGTTACCTTGTCCCTGTCCCCGCCAGTCCTGCGTCGTCCGTGTCCGTGCTCGTCGAAACTCTCAGAAAAACTCTAAATAACCTCGAATCCGGTCGGTGCTGAAGTCTCTGTTGGAACATTCGCATATGGCCACACTCCTCATTTCCCGTGCAGCCAAGCCCAACGTTTACCCTGGATGGTGTAATTGATCTTGGCGAATGGTTTTACGTATATACGGGAGAAATAATTATCGGAACCATTGGCAAATACCTCCACCGCCGCTTCGTCGTGTACCGATGCTTCGCGTGTTGCGGTGCTGGCGCATTGCGATTTTTTTCCTTTGCTTTCTTCTTGCATGCGGCGAATGGGTTTCGCAAGAAAAACGATCGAGCCCCCGTTCTATTCTTGTTTGCTTCCAATCAGCACCAAACGACGACGAGCGGTGACCAATTGGCGCGTCTAATTGAGGTCTCCCCTTTTTGTTTTAAGGAAACTCATTTACAACTGATACTGCTACGGGGACGTTAATTATTGCAGTAATGTCCTAGGACTCAATCACAATCGGAGAAAGGTTTCGACTGACCCTCATTTCTCATTGAGACGCTACTCAGACTCGCTCAACTCCAAAGCATCTATTTCTATCCACAGTTTCCACAGACTCCGGAGCAATGAACACACACTCACACACACACACGGTCATTATCCGGAACCGGTGTTTATTTATTTCGTGCATTAAATGAGTACACAAAATAAAACGAAATTACCCATCAAACCTGAATCGCGGGTTGTAAATACGAATCTCCGATGCCTTGAGATGTCTTATTTACATTCTACCAACTTAATTGTCAGTCATTCTACCAACTCTCGGGAAGATCTTTTCCCATCACGCTCAGTAGTCGCTCTTGTGTTTGTCTCGCTTTGCACTGCACACACTCGCTATGCCCGAGTACATGTCCACCTTTGCACCTTGTGGTAGAAACCATGCAAAACCACTTATCACCGTGCGTCTGACATGTGCGCTTCACCACCACGACGACAGCGTTATGCATCTTTTAGCTTCTGAACATTGCCACCACACGGCTCACCACAGAACACGTCCGATGGGAGTTGTTGCTGCAGACATTATGACCACTACGCCACACAAACCCGGACGATGCAAACCACCAGCTCACACTGTCCCAATACACAAACCGGTGTGCAAAACCTAGCTAACGATGGATCTATCTTTAATTCCACCTTTCTTTCAGGATGGCAAAATCACCACCGAGGAATTCAAACAGGCCGTCAAGCAGACCTGCGTTGGCAAGCCCTACTCCGAATTCCCGAAGGTATGTATAGCACTCCGGCAGGACGGAAGTAACGAAAACCGCCCAAAAAACAACTTCAACTTATGGGCCTCACACCATTTGGCAAAGAAAGATGGATGAATGTTTGATAACCGTAACTGATCACCAATTGCGAACTGGCAGGACTTCCACATAGACACATCTCAATTCCATCTCTCTCGAGAGCATAGTTTCCTTTATGTTTATGTTTTGTTTAAAAAAACGCTTTTTAGGGTTCATTCTTGGCCCTTTTTTTGCTGGCAATTTAATGTGCTGCTCACTATAAACTGTTGTGTGTGTGTGAAAGTCCTCCTCGAGCGAGAGGTTCATATTCGTCCCCCTGCTATCCCGAACCCTGCAGCAGGGGCTGAAATGAAGCGAAGAAAACGCTATAAATATTTGATCGACTTGACTTCTCGATGTCAAATGTCTGATCCTCCGGTACTACCCTCTCCACCACTACCGTACATCCGTTACATCGCTCAGCCACATTACCTTCGTCGCTTCAATTTTAATGAATAGGTTCAGCATTGGATCCTTGCCACGTTA
This sequence comes from Anopheles stephensi, assembly GCF_013141755.1. Taxonomy (NCBI): domain Eukaryota; kingdom Metazoa; phylum Arthropoda; class Insecta; order Diptera; family Culicidae; genus Anopheles; species Anopheles stephensi. Next base: position 85,519,200 of record NC_050203.1, on the reverse strand, counting down.
AAGCCACTCTGACAAAGGGGACCCTTTCACTCTGCCGCCAATCGTATTCCGGACAGAGCTCACTGGAAATGGTTTTACATTTTCCACAAAAGAACATTTGATTCGTATAAGGGAAACACGGTGAGTACAGTTTGGCTTCACGGCTATTGTTTTACACCGTGGAGTTTCACTTGGCCCGTTGGCCCTTTGGAATAGTTTGCTAGAACAATGCTCTAGCACGAAAAAATAGCGTTCACATGAACATGCCTGCCTGTGTAAACGCTTCGTGAAACTAGCCCAACCCGAGTAATCCCACCGAATACTCCAGCTGATGTGCTGCAGGTACTGTTCTGTATCCATTGCAAACTACATTGGCATCATGTCAAATGCCTAATTGCTACATCAGTTCCATCAGATCGAATCGACGCATCCATCCATCAAGCCGACATCTCATCTAATTGAGATAAGCTCCACTAGAGCTGTAGACACGCGGCTTGACAACAATTGCAGAAATTACATGTACAAGTTTCCGGGCCCGGCTGTACACAAGTACGGTATCAATTTTCCAAGCAGCCGACTAATTCGCCTACCGTCCAGCTGGTGCCCTGAAGTGGCAAAGCGTCGGAGCAACTCATTCGAGGGGCTGTCGGATCCCTTCCTGGGTTGCTCCGAACACGGAGAAATCGGATACATACCCGCCAAAATCAACCGCACACATCTAACTGCGATGGAATACAATGTAGCAGGCACGCATCGATCGACGGCACAAAGTCTGTCCAAACGAAGTCCACAACCGCACCCGGTAAAAGTTTGAAATAACACGCTTCCAATAACAGCAAACCTCACGGAGTTTGGCCTACGTCGAGCGTCTGCAGTTAGCTGGCAAACACATGGAAAGTTTCCCGTGCTGGCGGAAGTTTTCCTCTTCCTGCCGGAAGCACGCGCTAAAGCAGACGCGCACTGGCGGCTCTAGCTTTGGCTATCCACTTGCAAGAACATGTTGTAAATCAACGTGTGGCATTTGGCTGCTTTGATGGACAGGTAGACAGGCACAGGCAGGCACGCAGGCAGGCGAGAAGGTGAGATGATGTGTCCCACCGTACAATGTTCCCCGTACAGATGGAGATTAATGCTGTATCGATAACGCGGTTTGTTGTTTTATGCAAATGCTGCAAATTCCGTCCCGGCTTATTAAATGGCGGTTCTGATGGACACATCATTTTCTCCGACCACATTAAGCTTGAGCTGGGGCTGCTATAATTTTTGGACCACGTCAGTGTAATGACTCGATTCGAACGGAAGTGACATTATTTACGATTCTCGAAACTGGAAAATACCTATTCCTTTGGTTCGGTCGGGTCTTTACTGTCCGAATCTTCTTAGCCCCCGTGAACCTAAATCAACAAAAAAAAACCAGCATCGAAGCGGTTACTTGGTTTCACATTTCGATCGGATTGTTTACCCGTGTCAGACTCATCGAACCACCATAACCGTTCGTCACGCGAACAACCGGGCACAACCTGGCGCGGCAGCCAGTATGGTCGGCGGTCGAACGGTAACCGTAAAATTTGATATTTTATTAAACTGTTTGTATAATCCACTTTGGCCGTGTGCACGAAGCCGGTCGACTGAGTGTCATTTTTTCAAACGGATTTTCGTGTTTGTTCTCCGGGAACAAAGAACGAGCGGGAAGCACCAGATGGAGACGCATGGTCTTTGGTGTTGGATTTGGTGTTTTAATTGTTTTTGAGTCTCTGCGCTAAAGCAAAATAGAAAAGACCTGTTTCTTGATCTTGAGAGTTGAAAAATGGGTCATCACAACTCTTCACTTCATCGCAATATTACCGATCATCTAACGCTAACGTTTGTTTCTTTTGGAGAGCATGGCGTGTTTACGTTAGGTCAACCGCGTAAACGAGCTAGCGAGCCCCATAAGCTGCCCAATCAATCATATTTGCGATCTGTTGTGGCTGGAACGGAGCATATGTTACATTCCCCACTGCAACTCCCGGCCGCGGTTTGTCAACGTTTGTTTCGCCTCGCTTTGACTAATTAACGATCAAAATGTAAACGATTCATTTTTCCCCAACCGAAGGGGGACACGAATGTCGTATCGTATCCGGCGGGAAGACAGCATAAATTTACATCTACTCCCTTGGCTGACAAACAAAAAATCAGTTGCGTCGCTTGATGAAGGTGGGTGAGCTAAAAATATGTGTGTCCTCGCCCTCTTGTGAATACTCGGAAATGTTTGGTGAATTCTTCCGTATCAGCAACAACAACGGAAAAATTTAACGGAATGTTAGACCCCCGGAGAATGAACCAAACAAAACGAGAGGTTTGATATGCTCGCTCCGCATCAGGTGTGCGCAGAGCTGTGTCAGTTGAATATTTGGAGGGGGGCTTTTTAAATTTTAACACAACGACGACAAACGCGACAATCTACCGCCACGCCAAGCTAAACAACAAACGATAGATACACACACATCCTGCTCATAATAGAATGTCACCCGTATTAAGAGTTCATCACTCAAGGTATCTCGCGGTGGAGAGAATAAGGGGAGACACACGGACCCGAAAAGCGAAAGTGGCATGCAGCATTATTATCTGACTGGGGACACGAAGGATGGGCGCGACCGAGACAGGCTGAGAAGGCGTCAGACCAGGCAGGCACAACCACAACATTCGAGGCGGCGTCAGTATATAAATTAAAATTTATGATGTCTTGTACCGGTGCCAGAAATGATGAAAACGCCGCACACAACGAACAACCCGAACATCTTTCCGAGATGATGAGTTCTTCGCGTGCAAATGGGGTTTGTAACGGATTTCACAATATGGATTTTCCTTAGGACATCGTGCGCCTCCCTTTTGATGTGCCGAAGTCTTTTCCGATTTACCGTTTATCAACATTTTTGCACAACCTTCGGCTTTCCTAAGAGATCGAATAGGTCCGAAATTGGCGAGCGATTGTTTGGCGAGAAGGAATTCACTTCCCAGTTGCATGTGTTTAATTTCTTGCAAGGTCGCTAAAATTAATCGCTCACCCTGACCATTACACACCCGAATCGGGGACCTACTTTCGCACGCCAGCCCACCACCAATGCCAGCTCACTCCTTCTGGGTCTCTGCTAGCAATACGTATAAATAACCACACCACTGCCAAGAGACAACAACACACTTGCTTCCCGGTTGGGCCCAGTGATCCCCACACACACACAGTGACCACCGTCGTTCCGATGACGATGGGTCATAAATCAGCGCGGCAAACACACAGCACAAACACGCGCGCACGTGGAACCTAGTTCTGTTGTTTAGTGCAATGAAAACATAGCTGCCCGGCATGTTGTTGGCACCGCTCGGTCCAGGCGAGAGTACAACACGGGAATGGAATTTTAATTTGTCCAACGGTTTGTACCCATTTATTGGGCCCTATTGGATCCTGAGGTTCTTTTGACCCTAAAAGCAGTTCGCTCGAGAACCCTAAAACGCCCGCCTTCTGTCCGTTGAATACCGCCGAGAAGTGCATTCGACTATAAATTCTAAGGAGCACAATGAATGATGTCGGGCACTCGCGGCCAGTCGGCTAAGCCCGCTGACCATTGAACGGACGCCTACGAGCCATAATGTCTAACCTGAAACAAAAGCACCAAGGATGTCCACCAGGGATGTCTCGTGATTGCCCCGGCCTCGTACATACGGCTGAGGCGACATTAAACAGTGCAAAATTCCCTGTCTTGGCCGGAGAGAACGAACGCAATGCGGAAGCCATCGATTGCATGCAATTGGAATGTGGTTCCTGGCGCACAGGAAAATATGCTCCGCTCTCTGTCTGGGATGGGCAAAGAATCTTGTTATTTCTAGCGAACGCTTTCGAAGCAGATCAGTTTTGTATTTTTAATGCTTTAGAGCATAGAAATCATCCGCATTGAATTGAGAAATTTGTTGGCAACCATCATCATCTTGCCGCTAATGCGGGCACAGGCTATAGCATATCGGCGCTTCGCAGGAGTTCTCAGCAGCGTACTTGAACCATTTCCCTCTTCAAACATAAACCAATTTACGCCTCAAATGGGACAAACTTGCAAATAGGCTCAAGGGTGAAATTTTTGAAGTTACGCTTCGCCGCACCAAGGTGTATTTTTACGGTTATCAAACATCAGCGACAACGACTTCTTCAGTTCATTCGGTCGTAAATAAATTTTCTGGTTACTAATTTTCTCCTTTTTTCTTTTTTCCCCCTTGCAGGTAAGTTCGCGTTACAAATACAATTAAAAGCACGGTAGTAGAACGACACACAGACCACAGAATGTGTGTGTGTGTGTTGATAGGTAAGGTGACAAATCTGAGTACGAATGCTCGAACAGCAGAACATGGTGGTTCTGGTGGCAAACAAGCAGCAGTCACATGAATGTGGTGGAGTTTATTTTATAAACGTACACACACACCGCCCCATCGAGCATCTCGATATCTCGCGTGAGCAAACCCTGGCACATCTTCTTCGTACATTCTATCGCTCATTATGCTTGGCGCCCTCCGGGACTCTTTGCTCTTGTCGGCGAGGGCCGGGCTGATATTAAATGTAAAGTAAATATAGAACGCATAGCATTTTATTGTTCCACTCGCTGTGCCGCGGAATTCAAACGGCCGTCTCCGTGGAACTGCTGCTGTCACGCACAAGTTGGAGTTGTGCGAAAGTTGTGTTAAGCTTCCCGAAAATCACATTGCCACAGCTTGCACTTTCCGGCTGTGTGCCGAGTGCAGAATAATAGAGTGCGCGTTCCGCGTATTTACCGCCGTTGCCCGGCTAAATAGCGCCTCAATGATTTTCGTCACTAATGTACCGAGCATTGACTTGGCGCGCATCTATGATTGTGGCTCAGGAATTTGGTGCTTTGCTATCGAATTATTCACCTCTTGGATGGATGGAGAAACGAAACCTGTTAAGTTCTTATACAATTGAAAATACATTTCCAAGGTACCAAAAACGGGTGACTTCGAGGCCCCATTGGTGTCTAGCCTTTAACCAACCAACTTTAACGGCCGCAGCTGTTGTAGCAACTAGTCGTGGTTCAATTTTCCCATCACCCTCATCGGAACGCAGATAACCAGATAAGCAACTTAATCAAAGTGTGTGCCTATTCTCGGAAGTAAATGCACTTCGTGGAGGGAGAGGGGAGGCATTCATCAACTGCATCGAACATTGATGTTTGATGGACATTCTCGAGCCCGGATCAATTTTATCGATTCCACAAGCCTACAATATTTCACATGTGCCTCGCGCACATGCACATATTCCAATGAGTATAAATCTTCACCAAAAAAGGCCTCCATGCGAATTATCATCAAATTAAGTTTATTTCGCATTTTCTTTTTTCTGGTCCATGCCAAATTTATGCCTCGCGCCATTTTGATAACCCACAAGGTCACATAATATTGGCAACATATCGATGACGAACGCTTGGCGCGTGCCATAAACAGTGTGGAGCAGTGCGTTGTTTGTTCGATTCTCGTCGTGCCCGTTCCCCGTACCACGCCGGTTAATATGACATTTTCAGTAATATAATTTATGAGTTGCCTGGCTTTCGATTTGGTTTTCCTTTTCTGTTGCGAAGGCCAAAGGAAACTACATTTGCATTCACCTGAACATAGGTTTAGGTTAAACGATTACGACAACTTATTTCATACCCATCATTCTGGTGCGCGAAATGTAGACGAAAAAGACATTTGCTCGATAATTTGCCCCCCTTCATCTATCGCGCGCCATGGTCGCCGCCGCCCGTGTAGACTTAATATTCACACACTTTTCCAACGCAATCAACACGGGGTGGAAAAATATCTGTGGCTCATCAATCCCCGCGCGGGCCTGGGCCGGAGTGATTTTGTGGACCGCTTATCGGTGGTTAGGCACCGCAGACCTATGACGCCACAGCAAACCACTCACTCAAATTGGTTTGACCATAAACGTTAATGCCTTAGGCTGCATCGTGTGGTGCGCGCCGTGGCCGAACCGAGCCAGCCAGGGTTTTGTTTTATCCGTTGGGCACATAATTAATAGGCTGGCTTTGTGCAGCGCAGCAGATCGATAAAAGAGAGCGAGAAATGGGTACCCGAGACAAAATATCCATGTCGTCGAGAGGTTGAAATTAACGTTTTCGTTTTCAATTTAATTTAAACATTTGCGAGGTTCCTCCTCTGCTGGATTAACCATCTCGGGATAGTTGTCGAGTGTCGAGAACGATCACGTTTTAAATCGATATAGAATAGATCCATTCTGTCCATAGTCATTCCATTTATTTATGGTTCAGTAAGATCGTATTGAAATTAAATGTCTTTCATATAAATTGCACACAATAATGAGCCAAATGATGCAGATAATGCAATGAGAAGCAGTAAAGTTGTTTTAGAATATAAATGACAAAAAAGTTATATAAATGAATGTCAAATTGAAAACATAAACTACTTGTGATAAAGCGTCGAGGGAAAAAAGGGAAGTAAATATAAAATATTAAACATGGTTACTCTTCAGTAACAATTCAACTCAAATAGGGGATTGTTTCCGCTCCTTCCGCTATCAAAACGGATGTAAAAAAGCGTCCCTCACTATAAAAAAGATGTTAATAACATGTTCAAAAAAATAGAAACTAAGTACTTATCTCGGAGCGCCATTTGCTTATTTTTCGCACTTTTCGGTTCCGGTTCCTTGTCTTGCTTTGCAGGCGATGAAGGCCTTCATTGAGGCTCACTACAAGATGATGGACATCAACAACGACGGTCTGGTCAGCATAGAGGAGTACCGTTACAACTGCATCACCAGAATCGCCGTCGATGACATCAAGCTGGTCGATGATTCCTACAACAACCTGGTCAGCGTAAGTATCTCGCGCCGCGATCGCTCCATTAGTAGACGAAGATAACCATCTTCTGGAAAAGAGATAATGGCAATGATATCAGAGGTGGAAAGCAAATCATCGAACCAAACACTTGCACTAACTATTTGTTTAAAATTTGTCGCAATCGACAGGAGGAGGACAACAAGCGCGGTGGCATCACCCTGGAGAGATACCAGGAGCTGTACGCGCACTTCCTCGGCAACGAGAACGCCAAGTGCCCGGCCATCTACCTGTACGGCCCAATTCCGGAATAAATGTGTTCCAACCACAAAACCAAAACCAAAGCAACATCATCATCAGCTCAAAAAGATCAACAGCAACATCTTCGGCACATCCACCCCAGTAGAGTAGAGAGAGAGAGAGAGAGATAAAAGGCAAGAGACCATCGCCATTAGAAACATTTATGCTTAGATAAAGCTATAAGACGTTGTACCGCAGGAATGTTTGCTCCCAGAGGGACACGAAGCGAGAGCACCATTATCCTGAACAAACACACACAAACTGTTTACTGAATGAACGGCAATGAACAACTATAACAACCACAGCAAAATAGCAACGGCAATTGGTAGCGCAGGTACACACGCAACACCATCCAACCAACACCAACAGGCAGCAGCAGAAAGAGGCACCGACAGCCCTTCTTACGAAAGAGAGAAAAAAAGCGAGCCCCCCCAAAGCGAAGGCCATGTTCTAAATCAACTTCTATCCATCTACGTCCCATCTGTAGATTCGAAAACTAAAACATCTCACCAACAACATCCACCAATTTTAGCAGGGATTTAGAGCCCAAACGGGCGCGCCGATTTTTTCTCCCGTAATTGGGCTGCGTGCCGTGCTGTGCTGTACGCGCTTGTTTAAGCATAGATGGAAGATCAGCAGATCAGTGAAAACAACAACAAAAAAATCAATTCCCCACAGCCGAGCACGCGTTCCGATCGCACGGTCGCCATCGAACGGCGTCGTTCGTGCTGGAGAAGGTTAGGCCTGTGAAGAGACTTCCAGCTATATATGACGCTAACTGCATATAGACACAGTGAAAGTTCCCCCGCGTTAGAAAACACACAACAAAAAGGCGTGGAAAAGAGAAACTCAAACGGAACAAATGGAATTTTTCATAATAAAACCAAATTCATCTACCAACCAAGATCACGAGGATAAATGTGCAAAGCGTGAAATTAAATTCCGAGCAAAAGAAACGACTCTCCTCTGCTAGACACTTGCCAAATTTGATGATGTACCACCACCACCACCACCATCTTGGAACGATTAACAGACCACTCAGAAACAGAATGCGCCTAACAAATGAGCTACCATAGTGCAGACATACATAGATACGAAACAGGCAGTCCCTCAACACCGGCAAGTCCTCGATCCGGCCAGAGCGGCAGAGACAGATTACGATCGGTGCCAATCTGCGTGCCGTTCACCACGTGAGGTTTAGACGATAGGGCAGTGGGAATAGTTTACACAACGTAAACTCTACCCTCTGCCCAATTTCGCGTTTTCGTTCTCATCCTTACGATTGCGCGATCGGCAGGTGGAAAGGCCACAGGTCTTTGTCATTGCGGAACATGGTACTTGCCAGCCTGCGGTAGTAGTCGAGTAGGGGGCATCCATCTTTAGAAGCCGTTCGGGGGAAATGGAAGCACAAGCTGCTTCCAGCTAATTCCATTCCAAGCTGTGTGGATGCCCCAAAGGAAGGACAACCATTTTTTTTCCTTAACCAACAATTTCCCCTAAAATCAATACCTCGCGCTCGCTGGAGGTTGTGGGGGAACCTCGAGGTTTGGAGCACCAAGCTCCCAAGGTGTGCGAGCGACGAAATGAGAGCTATTATTTTCACTTTCTTTTGGGTGATCGTGTTCGTATTTAAATAGGAGATTTCCTCCATTTCCTACGAACCGATCACGGTTGTGTGTACATAGAGTACAGCGCCCAAGCGTTTCCTTACCGCATAGGCGTGCGTGTGTGTGTGTTTGTGTCCTTTTTTCCCCACCTGCAAGCTACCGGAAAAACGGTCACACCTTTCTCTACCTGTGTGCTGCACGTTTTCTTCTGGAGCCGGTAGCTTGTAGTTCGGAAGAAAAAAGAATTAAACACAGACACACATTCCCGCCAGTCATAGCTTCACTTTCTCTTTGCATAAACTTTATAACCCAACAAACAAACAAAAAACACTCCCCGTTTTGCGAACAGGAAGAAGGCTTCAAAGCGCATATACGAAAAGCTTCTGTACGTTGTACTTTTGTTCTAATCTGTTTAACACTGTTGACCTTCTTACTGAATGCGGAATCTGCTAACTAACCTTCTTTAAAATCGTGCTCGTGTTAGATGGTGTTTCTAGTGTTTTGCAGAGTGTTTGCAGTTTTATCAGTTTAAGAGCTACAAAAAAAAAAGAATACGAAACACATACACACACACAAAAACACAAAAATGCCCAAACAAAACCACATACATACTCCACATCTACACACTTGTAACGAATTTATCGTTTTGCTTATTACTTATTAACGGTTAAACTTAAACTTGTTCTTCAATTATAGCGTGTTCTTTAACTATACTACTCTTATAGATACTCTCTAGTTCAAGTTACTAGCCAACTCGTTAGGTTGTAGCAGCAAGAAAAAAACATATTACACTATAATCCTAAGCGTTACCGATAGAAGGTGTGGGTATATAGTGAACCAGTGTTTATAGATGATACGTTTTTTTCGTCTTTAAGAAATATTTCTCGCCTCCTTCTTTGAAAGTTTGACAACTACTGAAACAGTAATCGGCCGTGTGTACCGTTGCAACATCAGGGATACCAAAGACCAAACCAATGGCCAAATACCATCTCACAACAATCTCGCTACCACCAGCAAGAGATTATCGTTTTTTTATACATATATAAATATATGAGGTTATGTCATAATGTTCGTTTGTAATACCATTCAACACTACCATCGTTGAGGAAAGGGATAGAAAACATAAATACAAGACAGAACAACGTCGACGACAGCAGGAAGAAGAATGTTCGTATAACAGCAACCAAACAAAAACGTAATAATACCATGCTTTTACTTAAACATCTTTGTAGCGTAAAAGTGTACATCGAAGCTATATAGGAATATAAATATATAGATTCAGAGATACATTGAGAGACAGAAAGAAGAAAAAAAAACAAGAGCAGAGCCAGGTCCAAAACCGGCAGATAGCGCAAATCCTAAAGCCCGTTTATGAAGAAAAACGGTTCAGCTAGCAAAAAAAAAAGAGAAACCATTTACAACTAACTAACTGCAAAGTCGCAATTGGAAATGCAAAGAAAAGCCCCCAGAGAAACAGCAATCCGTCAATAAACAGCTGATAACGGAAAACAAAACTCAACAGCAGCAGTCTGTCTTTGCGCCGCTATAAGGATGAATATGAAAGAGAACCACCCCTCGGTGACGGTACTCTGGTCCACCACAGCAACATCCAAGACTGTTGGCCACCTTTTGTGTGTGTGTGTGTGTTTTTTTACTACTTTTACTATACTGAACTATCTGCACACGAATCGAATTACGAACCAAGTTGATTAGCGATCACTACCACACAAAATGAGCGCAGTGAAAGAAACCTCCGTTGGTACCCTAATGCAACGTCCTGAAGGAAGGATTCGCAAGCTTTTAAACCGTTCCTAAAGGTTCCGTTCCTTGCAACGTGCAAATTGTGCAAACAATGTTTCAGGCAAAATTCAAAGAAGGAGGGCAAGGAATATTCCAATGGAAACATTCAGCGAAAAGACACCATACTACACATTAACAACGAATGTAACAGACAAACCCTGAAACGTCGGGTAGGAAGCATTCTGAAATCCTTTTGAACGATCCGGTACCGACAGCGGCGCCGGTCTTCACACGGCAGCACCGGAGTTTAAATCCCAACGAGACCGCCTCCCCGTAAAATCAAGTCACAGAAAGACTTGACTTGAGACTTGAGACCTTTCAAGGTTGTAGTGCCAAGGGTCACAAGGTGTAGGCGTCTGATGCATCATATGATCGTACGAGACGAGATGCACTCGCTGCTCGGTGTTCTAGCTTTTCTCCGGAAGAGAGAAGCTTTTTTTAAACCCCGAATCGATTATAGCCAATGGAATATGGTTAAAGCCTTTGGAAACACTCCAAAGAATCTTACCTCTTTTTCTACTGCAAACGTCCCACGATTTCCAATTTATGATCTCTAATAGCCCATGAGGCTTCACACTAGGTAGGACCGTGGTTCAAATCCCATCTGGGCCATTCCCCCATAGTGAGGACTGACTATCCAACTATGCAGTATCAATAAGGTCTAGTAAGTCAGAAATGGCATGCATGACCTTAACATGTCTATAGGCCAAGAAAGACGAAGTTTTTCAATAGCCAAGAAGCTAAGTATAAAGTAATAACTATACATGGGTACAAGGACTTTCTCAAATATGCAACCTAGTAATGCATTCTTTCCGACCATTTAGTACTCACCTTAAACGTTTAGACGGCGAACTTTACCTTCCGGCCTGTTCCGTTCCGTGAAGTCAGGTCCATTTCCATTTCCTGCTCGTCCTTGACACTCACGATACCGTACAGCTTAACCATGGCTGCATTGGTTTCACGTGAAATGCACTCGACCACACCGTTCTGCTCAAAGTGTGGTATACGCGTGTAGTACTCTTCGAAGTCAAAATGTCGCATTTGAGAGCGACGCAACTCGTCCAGCGTTGGAAAGTGTCCCTCCTCAAGGCAGAAAAAGCTTCAATGATACATGCAAAGCAATGTTAGTAGCGCTGTTGACAACTACTGTTTCTGGCGGACGCTCACCTTGGACGCTTTTCGTTGAAGCTTGGTGGCTTTCTGCGATACACATCGCGCTGAAGAATTGGCGGGGTAGATTAGATTTTCTAACGGCTCGTGACTAGACCACCAAAGGATACTTACGCTTTGGGTCAGAAAGTATACTCCGTTCCATTGGGCATTTACTGCGGAAGCAAACGTTTCATTCAAATTGTTCGTGTTTCGATCGATCAGTATAATGTCTAGCACACCGAGCTGGAAAGAAAGGCAGGAGAGGGCGGCAAGTTTTAAAATTCGTACTCAAACCGAACATTTCGTTCCCTCACCTTTTGGTTCATAGTCATCGTGTAGGCTACCATACATTTTTCCCCGTAAGAAGCTACTAGCGAGGCCAAGGTATCCGACTCCGCCCTGGTCCACGCGTTGCCTGCTGGGACGAGACATGCCAACGAGGCACGGATGGCTTGCGTCGGCACACTGCCGAACGTTTTGAACAGGAACTTTACTGACTTATAATTCACGTTCTCCACCAGACCGGTGTCGATGAAGAATAGCTTCACGTTTGTCCCTATCAGAGGTCCCACGATTCGGGCCCGGTACCAGATACGATCGATCTGTGCGGCACAGTACATGCCATGCTGTACATGGCTCGGCTCCAAGCACCATTCGCCACTGTACATCCTATCGTAGCATTCGTGCAACTCCCTCGACAGCTGCATCATTATCGCGTCCTGCGCGACGCTACGCAGCCAGATACGGTTCGGGTTGAATATGTGCTGGATGCGTACATGTATTTCCTCCGACTCGTCAAAGTAGTAAGAAACGTCTGTCTTTGGGATGGTATGCCCCAGCTGCATAACATCGGGTGACAGGCCCATCATGTTGACCATGTCCCACTCGTCGGTGGACGGGACCCTACCCATCATGGTTCCCACATGTTCACAGCTTTCATCCAAACTGTCGTAGATTTCTTCCTTGCCAGTTGACGACTGATTGCCTGCAGAACTGTTCCTTTCCACAGCAGCTGTCTCATTCTCTGTAGAACGGATAACTTCCACTACAGCTGGCCGATTATCTGTGGAAAAGGGGTTTTCCACGCATTCCTCATTTGCATTGCTCATTACGGGCATCGTTTCGCGTATCTGCTGTGCGTAGCTCACCGGTGATTGATCCTTGCTCCATTTCGTAATGATGTGCTGCCGTAACGGATTCAGTTCTAGACACCATAGCTCGCGGATTGTATCTTTTGGGCGAAGAGCCTAATCGTCCACGCGAGGCACGTCCTCTTTTGTTTCGCTGTACCAAATGTGCTACGTGCTCAACGGCCGGTGCAGTAACGTAAGTGACTACTGGATACCCATTTCTTATAGTAACCTTAAATAAAATAGAACGTTTCATAGTGAGTAATAGTAGTAGCCCGGAAACAAGCAATATCCATCACACTACCTGCACAATATCCGGCATGGAATTTAGGAGGTTGAAAAGGTTCGTGAAGCCCAACTGTTTATAGGGGATGGGGAAACCTTCCATTTCCCTAAAATCTCGTTCCAGCTCCTTTACCGTTATGGACTGGTTTCGGTGCGACATCACCAAGCTTCGGATTATTGGCTTCAGCTTTGCCAGTTCGTCAAAAGACCCGGACATCTTGAGTTTGCCGCAGTTTCGTCCACCACCGAACTATCTCGTGCCTGTTTGTGTCTTACGGTACCGAAGATGGTAGGTCCTTTTGTGTTCGGTGTGGCCTGTACAATTTCACCAGAATCAGTGTGAACCGCCACCACTGAGTGACCGAAGCAAATGGACACTGTACACACTGCGTGCCTTCATTTGCAATTGTTACAATTTGTTGCAATACTTTTTTCACATTTTTACTAGAAGAAGGAAACATTGTCTAACTAGGTAAGATATTGAGAATTTGCTGAAAATTAAAGTGATATGACCTGCAAAATAACCCATTGTAACAATGTGTAATAAACGTTTAAGAACGAACAACATTTCCACCGCCAGACGCTACTGAAATCTAGTTTAGCCCAGTGTGCAGTGTCCCACACAATCTGTCACTTTTGCGTCACTACTACTAATGTAGAGTAGACCAGTAACGGTTTCCAACGTATTTTCGCTGCACGTATTGCGCTGCTCCGTCTGGTGAAATCTGTTTTGCGGAGTGATATCTGCGGCGCGGATCTTGGTGCGAAAGCTGGTAATATTCCAATCGAAAGGTCTAATACGTCGAGCGCGTTACCATGGACGAGCTAAAACCCATCATTCGTTCGCTGGCCATATCGAGCGCCGGCGGATTGACCCTGCAGCAGCTGGAACGCGACTTCAAGTGTCTCGAAGGGTACAGCATTCCGTACCAGCGGCTTGGATTTAAATCGCTCGCTTCCTTGCTGCAAACGCTGACCGATGTCGTGCGGGTAGGTGTACAACATGTACGTAAAAGCCACTAGATCGTTTCGTTACATCCTGCCTTTGTTCTGGCCATCTTTTGTAGCTTAAGGGAACGGACCAGCAAAGTACCATTCATCCGATAACCACCGACAAAAACGAGCATATCCTTGCGATGGTCGAAAAGAGCAAGAAAAGCAAGAAGAAACCCACGTTCGTTCGCGATCCTTTGCCGCAAAGACCAAAAAGTAGCAGCCGCAGCAGCAGCAGCAGCAAACCAACATTCGTTCACGAGTCTGTCCCACAAAGGCCAAAAAGCAGCAGCAGCAAACCCTGTAATGAGATACAAAAGTATACCACAAGGCACAACGAAAAATACTCGGCGTCGTACGGACACAGTAGCCGATGTAATGGTGCTGTGCCAACGGCAGCATCTTCATCATCATTGCCATTGCCTGGCAACTATAAGCCCGACTATCATTTCGAACAATTTTTGCAATGGTTGTACGATATGCTGAAGGATAATGAGAATTCGAATGGACAATCAGCGGATGATCGGAAGAGAACAACGGCAGCGGCAAAAGATAACCAAAGCGCTAAGCAACGTCCACCGTCTGCTCAGTTCTCGGGACAAGGTAACAATTCCGGTGGATGGAACAACAATTCTGCTGGATGGAATAACAATTACGGTGGGTGGAGCAATAATTCCGCTAGAGGCAACAACAATCCTCGTGGAAGGAACAACAATTCTGCTGGATGGAATAACAATTATGGTGGGTGGAACAACAATTCCGCCAGATGCAACACCAATCCTGGTGGATGGAACAACAATTCTGCTGGATGGAACTATAATTATGGTGGGTGGAGCAATAATTCCGCTAGAGGCAACAACAATCCTGGTGGATGGTACAACAATCCCGGTGGATGGAACAACAATCCTGGTGGATGGAACAACAACTCTGCTGGATGGAACAACAATTCCGCTGGATGTAATTACAACACTGGTGCTGGGAATACGAATAACTACGCTAACCATGGTCACAATTACTGGAACGGAAATTATCCCATAAACTCCAACTATGGAAACAATGGTTATGATCGTGCTGGGGCGCCAGGATATCAAAATCAATATGGCGGATATGCTATGAATTATGCCACAAATTATGGGTATAATAGCTCGAACGGAGTTAACGGTCAGAATTGTTATACAATGGGCAACTGGTGGAACTCCTATGGACAGTACCTCCCATACTACTACTCATCAATGTATCAGAACACAACGCGTTTTGGATAAACGAAGTTATCGAATGAGATTCGAACTGAGCTTAGCGAGCGAACAACGGTGAAGTTCTTAATCTGAATGTTAAGGATACAAACGAATCTCTGTATTGTCAGCTTCTTTATTTCCTAGCATGCTAGAATATTCAATGTAATGCCCTTTTCATATGGCATTCGAACGCTTAATTTGTTCTCAGTTTTATCAGCTAAATGATCGAATGCACTTACTTTTAATCAATGCCATTGTTTTACTGCAGCAATATCCTAGACACACACACACACACACACAAACTGCAAATATCTTTTTTCAAAAAGCAGACTCCTGGATCGAAATTTTTCTTCCTTTTTGTTTTCTACCTGGCATAAGATTCCTTGCTAGAATAGTTTGGGGGCCCCGTTTCTATGGAAACCTATCTAACGTTTTAGGTTTTCTTTTGGAATATTGCGCGAAAGATCCTCTGTGCTCGGTAGCATTTACCGTCTGCTTGCACATTTGAAATGCAATTAAATGTAAAGTTAAGCGACGGTGAACTGGTTGGAATTGACGGTCCTTGAATGAAGTACAACACATAAGACTATCCGGGAATACTTTTAGCGAGGTGAACTTTCTGTTGCTTGATCATGCTGCAAAGATCGAAAACTGAGCGTTTATAGCAAAGATATAGTTTTGGCATTATCCACCTTCTTTCATACGAAATAAATTAAATGGTATCATCGTTAAATATCCAACTGCGTCCTTGTAATGGTAGTTGTCCTACCTATCAAAGAAGTTCATTGAAGATCATGAAAATGATTGACGATAGCGTTGCGACCTTTGAATAATCAGGAAGTACCGGAAGGATATGGCGGGGAGGACCATCAGAAGAATGGAAGAATGATGTCTTGCACCTAGATTCCTGGGAAAAGAGTGACAGCCTGGCCATGCCAGGTGAGACATGATCCAAATCGAAAAAAGAACAGAATAAAACATGAGATTTTCCAGTTTATTTGCTCCTTTTGTAACAATTCACAATTCACAGCATGTCTCACCTTGAGGGGTGTATTTGTCGGTATAAAAAAAAACAATGGCTTAACGACACTTTTTTGATAAATTTCATCCCATGTATAGGTGTCTCAATAAAATCTCTTTAAAAAATACGTTCAACTTAACTAATCTGCCGACCATGCGATGTCGCAACGCGCTGCAAGCTGTTCGTTCAGGCTGCCTCCGTCGGGATCGATCAGAATTACTTCCAAAACGTTCGCCTGCAGTAAAGAGAAACAGGAGAAAGTGAGTAAAGTTATGTACCGGTTCATTCCGAATTGCAAGCAGATATTTACCACCCCATCAACGTTAACCACACTCATGTCGAACACTTTCCTATGCACCATATTGGCAAGCTGTTCACAGCATTCCTGGCTCCACGTTTCCGCAGCGGAAGTCACGTGCTTAAGCGCAACACGAACCGACTGGCATGGTATGGCAGATAACTCTTTCATTAAAAATCGCACCTCCGCCAACGGCACATATCTCAAGTAGCCGTAATCGATGTACGATAATAGTACGCGCTGGAAGTTTACCGGACCCATCACCTGTGCCCGGTACCATCGATTATGGTACTTTGCAGCACAGTACATGCCGACCCGAACCAGCTCGTCCGGTATGAGCCACTCGTACCCGGTAGCCTTCGTGCTGTAGATATTGTCAATATGTGGCGCTAGCCGCGTTAGCTTGTCCGTGTGTTCCAGCAAATGTACATATATTCGCTTCGGATCGCGAACCGACGTGACCACCACTTTGACGGTGGTTCCCGGTAGCAGTTTTCCGGGTAGTGCATCTACGATCTTTTCCTTGCGAGTCATTGCATCTACAGGCACCATGAATTCACTCTTCGATGAATTAAAGCTTTCGTTCATTGGCTCTTTTGTAGGTTTGGTGCTGTCGGGGACGGTCACGTTATTGGCGGCCCGTGCAGATATCTGTTTCTGGAGCTTTGCAAGTATTTCTTCTCGTTTCTTGTGACGTTCCTCGTGAGTATCGTTAAAGCTGGTAGGACTATTGTACACACCACCGTTAGTATTCTGGTGTTCATCGCCGTGGCGATTGTAGTACTGTTGCTGCTTTTCTTCTTTGTCGTTCGTTCCATTCATGGTAACAAACGTCTCCGAGTACGGTATTTCGTCATCGAACCCGTTACTGTCGTATTCGTCGCTTGTAAGATGCGATGAATATTGATCATGGTAAAAATAGTTTCTATGATTCGCTTGAGAAGCGTGGTGGTAATATTTCGCTGATGGCTTCTTCCTGTCCGGTTTGTTCTTTTTTACCATTTCCCGAACATGTTGAGATTTTGCGTTACTGAGCGGTTGCATCACAGCCGTTGGTCCATATCCTGTGACCTACAATCGAGAGTAGAAATAAAACAACACTTAATCCGACCTGCACATCGGTAGTGGTGGTGGAGTTGTGTACGCACCTGAATTGCATCGGTCATTGTCCTCAGCATTCCATCGAGTGATTGAAATCCATATTTGGTGTATGGAATTGCGTACCCTTCGAGGTTCTTGAAGTCCTTATTCAATTGTGCAACCGTTATGCCATTGGCAGCATTCGATATGGCTAGCGCTCGAATAATAGTTTTCAGCTCGTCCATTGTTTACGTTGTGTTGAAAAGTATGACTGTGTACAGGCAAATACCGTTTGACTTGTCACATTTCCAACTACACTAGCTTCGCTTTTAATGTGTGCTAAAGATGGTTTAGATACGTTACCTGAAGAAAATGAGCGACAAAAGGAGAAGTTAACTAAAAACCGGGGCTTCGTTGTAAAAACGCGATTTCCGGCCTCCGTTCTCCATGGAATGTTTGTTTACATATGCAAACATGCCGGATGACAGCTGTTCGGTTGAAGTTTCGCTCGCTGGCAACCATGCCGCTTGGGATGTGATTTTTGGATTATTTATTTACTTTGCTTTGGTGAATAAACACGTTTTTTATAAAAATAAAATTTTCCAATAATTTTACTATTATACAGGATATTACGGCTCTGAAAAAACATGTCCAAAATACTGATAAGGAATGGAAACGTTCAGCAAGGGTAAAGTATTCGGCACGCAAGCATGAACGGTTCGCACACACACACCAACTCGATTTTGCATCACAAACGAGCTCGCAACACTGCCGCCGATTGTACGACATCTTTTGACACCCCGTAGAGCGGATGAGAAAATTCTGATCCGTTTTCGCACCGAACGATCGAAAAAAGGTTACCTTTTGTCCAGCCTTCGACCTTCGCTGTTGAAATCGCCTAAAGCACAGGTAGGCATAATCATCGGCACGCACGTTCCGGACACGGTCAATACTCGCGGCAGTGTGTTTTTGCACGTTAAAAATCTTACATAACACACTGGGCCACCGAAGCATCCACCGGAGGAGGAGATGCTTAGCGGCATGCAGAAATACTATTGTTCGTGCAGCTACACCCGAGCGCCGTCATGATCCTGGACCGTGATCCCGTTGTGTAATCGAATGCTTTGCAACGCTAGAGTGGTTTTTGTTCAATAGGTTTTCTATTTGCAGGAACCATGTTCAAGTCCATCGTGCCCGTGCTGTCGCAGGTGCCAGCTGAGATATGTCTCGGCCAGCAGAACCGTGGCATGGCCACGCTAAAGGCCATCTCGATCCGGTTGAAGTCGGTCAAGAACATCCAAAAGATCACCCAATCCATGAAGATGGTGTCGGCCGCCAAGTACGTAACCAAGACAACAACAGGACATTCGGACAGTTGATGACGGTTGTGTTGTGTTTTCGATCGGTTTTTTGCACCCGCAGGTATTCCCGTGCTGAGCGTGATCTGAAGCAAGCGAGACCGTACGGTGTCGGAGCGCAGCAGTTCTACGAGAAGGCCGAGGTAGCTCCGAAGGAGGAAGACTCCAAGAAGCTGTACATTGCCATCACGTCCGATCGTGGTCTGTGCGGTGCGGTGCACACCGGTGTCGCCCGTTACATTCGCGGCGAGCTGGCCAAGGACCCGAACATCAAGGTAATCTGCGTCGGTGACAAGTCGCGTGCCATCCTGTCCCGTCTGTATGGCAAGAACATCGAGATGGTGGCCAATGAGATCGGCCGTCTGCCGCCGACCTTCCTGGATGCTGCCAAGCTGTGCAATGCCATCCTGAACCTGGGCTACGAGTACACGGACGGTAAGATCATTTACAACAAGTTCAAGTCGGTCGTGTCGTACCAGGTGGCGGACATTCCGATTTTCTCGCTCAAGTCGGTCGAGTCGGCCGAGAAGCTGCCGGTGTACGATTCGCTCGACTCGGAAGTGATTCAGAGCTATCTGGAGTTCTCGCTCGCCTCGCTGCTGTTCTACACGATGAAGGAGGGCGCCTGCTCCGAGCAGTCGTCGCGTATGACGGCCATGGACAATGCGTCCAAGAACGCCGGCGAGATGATTGACAAGCTGACGCTGACGTTCAACCGTACCAGACAGGCGGTCATTACCCGTGAGCTGATTGAAATTATTTCCGGTGCATCGGCGCTGGAGAGCAAGGATTAAGCGCGCCGTATGCTGTTTGTTATGTGTTGGCCGGTTACTCCGGTTATTGAACCGATCCCCGATTTTAATTCGGTCGTACCCGGCAGATTGTCCCTTTTGTCGAGCAACATCAAGAAAGAATTTACCTTTCTGTGAAGGGCGGCGATACTAATACGTGCGTGTTGGTGCTTTCGGAAACCATTATCTCTTCACGAAGCCAGAGCAGAAAAGAAATAGTACTATAACAAAGTAAACGAAATCCCGAAAAAAATCCCCTCTTTTGGCTGCGGCCTGATGTGATCTGATGAGTACATTCGAAAATTGTGAGCATTACCCCTTGTCCGGCATTGTTTTGTTGTAGTTCTGCAAATCTTTTGGAACATCATTTACATTACCAATCTGTTCCATCCCTCATGTCGCACCATTCGTATCAGGGCAACGAAGCCGGTTATCGCAAGCCAATTGTCCTTAGGCTCAGCAACATGTGGTCTATCTGCGGACGGAGTTTTCGTGAGGTAGCCGAACAGTAGTAGATCTTCCAACTCTTGGTGACAAGCCTTGGTGAATCGCCTGTTGTTATTAGTCCCTTTCGAAAAGTCCATTATCTCATGTTCCAGTCAAGTCTCTCATAGAAATGGGCAGGGAATACCCAGCGTACCTCTTGAAACGCTACCAGGACCGTATTGTCTTAGTATGGCCGGATGTTAATCATCTTTTTCCAAAATTTTCCCTTTCCCGTGGAAGATCTGGTCGGTGATCGATTTGGGCGAAAATGAGCGAAGATGTTACATTGAAAACCGCAAGTGCATAAGTTGTATGATTCATCTTTTTCGTTTATTTTACGCAGTTTTCATTGGATTAATTCTAAGTGCAGTGCTAATCATAAACGTATTCTTCTCCTGATTCTCTCGTCCATCTTTCATCCATACGCACACTCTTGTACTCGCTAAAAAATGTTTCCGCATTAAATGTTAGGCAAAAAAGTAAAACAGAAAAAGAAGACATGGCCACGGCCGTCTGCTGTGCGAGCGCGCTTACTATACAAATTATTTTCTTCCGCACATACATCGTATGCTTGCCTTCCTGTTGATCCCTTTTCCACAATCGTGTACACCTGTTCCTGTGCTGTGTGTAAAACCTCGAGCGAAAAGCATTGGTTGCTCCGGCAACGGGCAGAGCATCCAGGATATTGCATTTATATAAGTGTACGAACGAAGTGGTCCAATGTCACGATCGCCTATATGAATGTGTGTGTGTTTACAAAGGGAAGGATGTAACAAGCAAATGAATGAGTTTTTCATACACACTAAACGCAAAAGAAAAGGGGGAATTCACCGGGGATGTCTTAATCCTTGGCCGGCACTTCGATCACTCGCGGTTTGTCGATGATTCGGGCCGTGCGGCTACCCTTCTCCACGATACCGATGATCCAGGCCTGGCAGCCTTCCTGCTTCTCGATATCCTTGCAGTAGGCGGCGGCCTGTTCGCGTGGCAAACAGATCAACAGCCCGCCGGACGTTTCGGCCGAGTGGCCCTGTAGCAGCTGGAACATGTTGCCACACGCCTTGGCCACGGCAGCCATCTTGGCGATTACGGGCAAATTGTGAATCACGAACGACACTTCGTTCTTCTGATGAGACGCCAACGTCTGTGCATGGCCAAGCAATCCAAAGCCGGTCACATCGGTCGCACCGTGTGCGTTATACTTGTGCATCAGGCGTGCCGCCACTCGGTTCAGCCGCGACATGGAATCCATCGCACGGTGGTACGCCTTCCGCACGTCCTCCTCCGACACGACCAGCTTAATGCGGTTCCATCGTTCCGACTGATCCAACCACTGGTGCGCATTGACCGCGACCTGCGTACCGAGCGCTTTCGTCAGTACCAGCACATCACCCACGACGGCATTATCTGGCACGATGAATTCATTGTTCTGGCAGACCGTCGTGGCGACCCCGCCGATTGTGCACCACGGATTTACTACACTATGGCCACCGGTCACGCTCGTTCCCGCCTCCAGAGCAGAATCCTGCAAAACGAATGGATCATATCTCAATGCAACTGGGACAACGGGAAGCCGGAAATGCAGCAGCAAAGTACCTTAAAACCACGCATTATCAGCGGAATGACCACGTCACGCTCCTTTTCGATCATTTTCGTGCTTACGGCCAGCAGCATCAGCATGTT
Organism: Anopheles stephensi; assembly: GCF_013141755.1. NCBI lineage: Eukaryota > Metazoa > Arthropoda > Insecta > Diptera > Culicidae > Anopheles > Anopheles stephensi. The sequence continues at coordinate 85,497,169 of NC_050203.1, read as the reverse complement.
GTCACACTCCGTCACACCCATCGCGTACAAATCGCTCAACACGTTCGAGCACGCGATTTTCCCCATCATGTACGGATCGTCGACGATCGGGTAGAAAAAGTCCGTGGTCTGCACCATGCACAGACCGCCGTGCCGCAGCGGAATGACCGAACAGTCCAGCCCAATACCGATCCGGGGCGAAGTGATGGGCATAAACGGTTGGTCCGGGTCTTGCATGTAGTCCTGCTGCAGTGAGGAGACCAGCTTTTCCAGCACCTCCTTCGGCACTTTACAGCAGCGACCCTTCAGGTCGGCAAATCGCGTTAACCGGAACGATGCATCGAGATCGTGTGCGGTCGGATCAAAGGGCCGACGCAGAACCAGACCGGTGTTGCCGGTTAGCTCCAGATGGACCATCGGATCTTGCTGATAATCACCCATGGTGTATCACTCTAAACGGGAAGCTGAAATCGGAAGTAAATTAAAATCCCATCCGCGGTAACGAATAGTCGCAGTCTACTTACTATTCGTACGAGCGTACAATCTCCGTGCAGCCGGCTTCCGATGCGATGCAATGCAGTAGAGGCTTGGCAGAGGTAGCGAATCAAGTGGCGTCGCCTGCTCCGACTGAAAGGTTTTCACGCGCTCAACTCAACACCGATACTGCTGCCAACTGTACCACACACACGCACGTTTTTTTTGTTTTTTTTACCTTTTGTCTCCACAGGCGTTTTATCACAAAATTTTGAATGGCAACAAGATCGCTCGCTTTACAGACCCTGCCGGCCGCGGAATGAGTGGACGCAAAAGTTGCTTGGGCTATTTTTCAAAGGTTAATACCTATCGTATATTATTGTACGCAAAAGTTTAGCGACGAAGCAGATAGATGTAAAATGCACGCGCACTGGCGAAGAAATGCGATGCGGTGCGAGCGAAAGAGATGGTTGACAGGGATAGCGAAAGAGAAAGGGCACGTACAAAGCAAAGAATCTAGAAGCTTCCTTTAGCTAACCTTGGGCAAGTGGCGCGCACAGTGGGTGCACGTCATGCGAGACGTTTATCAGCGTTGGTTTATTGCTGCGGGTGCGAAACCTTCCGCTACGAAATTAGGAGTACCGAATATGGGAAACTTTTTGAAGGGTTTTTAATAGCCCAAAAGATAGCCAAGCTACTGCTGCTGTAATAAGTTTTTCAACTAAATTATCTCATTGTGTTTGGTTATTTTGACCGCAGCAAGATTTTCCGTATAGTGCCAACAGGCTGTGGTCTATGCATGTTTGGAACATGCGCTGGACATTTTTTATAAAGTGAATTTTTGTTATCGTTTTAATGTCACATTAGCTAGTATCAGCAAAAATAAGCCAAAAAGCAACAAAAAAACAAACTAACATAATCGTAGAAACGTAATGGACAATAAATTCCCATTTCGTTACATTTTCGAAACGATGTTTCACACCACGATGTTGATAAACCTTGGGCGAACAATGTTCGAAGTTTGGTACACGTCAGTTTAACAAAACAAAACTCCCGGCATCGCTCCCTTCCTCGTCGTGTCCTACCTGGCCGGCCCACGAGCAGGGAAAGGATTTGTATTCTCTCGAACTTCTACGAAACTGCTGGTAAGTGTGGACGCACGCAGGCTAGAAGCTAAAAATCGACGATCAAAAGTCCAGAATAGGACATTCTCTAGCGAAAAGTTCTTTCTCCACGTGAGAGCGTCTCAAAACAGTAAAATTTAAACCCCCAAAAAGCTATATTGAATACATTATTCGGCATCCGTTCAATACGATAATGGTTATCGATTTTTCCTTAATACAGATCCACGGTACCGTACTCTACCGGGAAGGCGTGTGCTAGGTTGGCGGTGCAGTGTGCGCTGTGTTATCACTATCGGTGCTAACCGGAATACCGAGCAGCAGTTCCACAAGGATACACGTGTCGCTGTCGCGAGATGAGACAAACGGGTAGCATTATCGTATGCTTTCTGGTCGTGGCCCTGCTGCCATTTCTCTCGCTCGGAGACATACCAAAGCCGCCATCCTTTTCCTCCGCCGGAGGAGCGAAGAAGGATAAGCTCAAGACTGAAAAGCTGCCACCCTGCAAAGCGTGCACCGTGCTGGTGAACTCGTTCCGCGAAGGTATCAAGCGGACGGAGCGGGCCAAACACGACGGTGGTGACGCGGCCTGGGAGGAGGAACGGTTGGGTAGCTACAAGACGAGCGAGCTCCGGTTAGTGGAGATCCAGGAGCGGCTCTGCACGGATGTTACACGCGGCGAGGACCAGTGCCATCAGCTGGCGGAAGATTACGAGTCGCAGATAGAGGAATGGTGGAAAAACCATCAAACCACCCATCCCGATCTGCACCAGTGGTTGTGTGTGGAGCAGGCGACCGTTTGCTGCCCGGATGGGTTCTACGGACCGCACTGTGAACCGTGCCCGACCTGTTTCGGCAACGGCAAGTGCAAAGGCAACGGTACGCGCAAGGGCAACGGGAAGTGTGCCTGTGACGAGGGCTACACCGGCGATAACTGTGATAGCTGCACGGAGGAATTCTATCAGGCGTTCCGGGATGATACGAAGCTGCTCTGCAGCCGGTGCCATAAAGCGTGTGCTGCCGGAGGTTGCACTGGGGCTGGGCCGAACGCCTGCCGCGTGTGTCGGGCCGGATGGGTGATGGATACTGCCCGTGGCGGGTGTGTCGATGTGGACGAATGCATCAAAGAGGCACCGTGCACGAGGCAACAGTTTTGCGTGAACAATGAAGGATCCTACAGCTGTTTAGGTGAGTGAGCGAGCGAGCGAGAGAGAAATACTCTTCCGCAAAGGATTGACCGGAAAATTTGACTCAATTTTCCAGAGTGTGATAAATCGTGCGATGGCTGCAACGGAGATGGTCCCGATTTATGCGAAAATTGTGCCGCAGGATACGAGCTTCGGGATGGCATGTGTACAGGTAAGCTTTTTATGCATGTTTTAGAGTGATTTTTCCTTTGCTTCAGTCTGCTCGCATTTTCATTTTGAGCGCTGTTTTTGTGTGTTGTTTGCGCCGGAAAAACACAGTGCTTTAGTTCCGTTTGGTTTCTGTTTTTTGTTGTTGTATGGCCTGGAATGCTATCGTTTTGTACAGTAGTGGTATTTTGCCGTGGTGACGACTAACCATTTGTCCGTTTGTCCGCACCCACCCATCCACACACACACACATACAGATACGTCCAACGAGAAGCGCAATCAGTACGCCACCTTTACCCGGTACCTAACCTACCTCGGTCTGTGCATTGCCACGTGCATCGTGCTACAGAACTCGACCTGGCTCGCGGCACTCGTCGGATTGGCCGTCGCCGTATACATTTCCGTGTCGGAGTACTGGCTCAACACTGCCCCGCAGCAACCGGCGGCCCCTTCGCCGCGGATATTAGACGAGATTCTTCAGCAGCATTAATAAAAATAGAACTTCCCGTGGAAACGCGGGCACAAAGGGATGGGGGGGACGCATATTCATCCATTCGGGACGCTCAATTTTATCTGCCATCGCGCAATGCTGTGTGCGATTATTTTTGGAGATACGTAGTCCTAGGACTGCGACGACGGCTTCGGTTGCACGGGCATTAATCTTCCACTAAGCGTCGCCATCAGAACAAACAAGGGAGGGGGAAAAGAAACGAAGGAACAACATTAATAAGACGGCATTTTAGAGTAAAATAAACGTGACAAAACTTGAGAAATTTTGTAGCGAGAGCGAAAGAAGAGAGTGTGTTAATGTGTGCGCCTATTTGTTTTCCCGGTTGACCCGCTAAACAGCAGCCACCTCGTCGGGAAATTCTTTGGAGGAAGGTTCATTGGAAGGGTTGGATTCGACTAGTACCGTGGCTTCTGATACTGATGAGTCCGATGAGATGGCACCGGATGACGCCGAGGTCCGCTTATCCGATGAACTGTAGAAGCAACAGCAGCTGCAGCAGAGGGACAACTTTTGAAGGGAACACCAAAGCAGTATCGTTAGAGAAATGTGATCAACATTAGCTTAACTTATGTGGGAGAGGGACATGCGTCGAAAAATAAACCAATTTTTCCCCGTACCCAATAAGGCATGCCGGCCTGGAAAATCAGTACAGACCGCCGAGGAACTGTTCTACACTCCGAAAGACAGACGATGTCAGAGGGCCGGGTTGTCTGGTGCTATTTTCATGACATGATGAGCAACCGCTGGTCTGTTACTCAGCCTATTCGCAGTACAAATTGTGACGATTCCGAGCAAATTGCTTCCCTCATGATGGATCTGGTTTCGGTTCATGAGCTAATGCAAAAAAGCCACACTCAACGGTTGATTTTTGAATATCTCGCTTTTATAGGGTATACAAGAAAGAACAGATTCTAGGTTTAATACAATAAATATTTACTCCACCTCCCACTCTTTCTCACCGCCTTCCAAACCAGTTACGCTTTCTCGGATCCGGTTCGATTCCCCCCCCCCCTTCCGATCCGGTACGGTGATGATCGATCGAAAAGACTATCAGAATAACATTAATAATAATAATAGTACAACGAACAAAAAAAAAAAGTACAGGATACACAGCAAAACGGACTAACCTAAGGACAGCATCCGTCCACGCGCCGCGTCCTTGAATGCTGCGCTGCCGTTAGCAGCTGTCGGTTTTGGTTTTTCCAAAAGACCAGAGTTTTGAGAACAAGTTAAGAACGCGGTAGATCGTGCGTGCGTGCGTGCGTGCGTGCGTGCGTGTGATGGCTAGTTAAATAGGAAGCCTTATTTTAAACGCGTGTGATGCGTAGTAGTAGTTGTAGCAGTCAGTGTTGTTCGTCATGTTGGTGATACGCCTTGAAGGAGAGACGGGGTGATACATCTATGTAATATAGTCTTGTCGTTGAATTGAAATGGCACAGAGGGGGTAAATCAAGTCGCAAAAGCAGCCTAGCTTAGCTTCCGTCCTTTCGTCACACACACACGCACACAGGAGCTCTCTAAATGATTCATAATACACGGACGTATAAGGTCGTCCTTATTTTCTACCTATCTACTTAACTTGTTCATTCGAAACTCTCTATGCGCTGCTAACCTCCACCTTATTACCTACCTTTTCCCCTGCCCGCTACGATTCGTTTCCTGCTAAGCATTCCAAGTGTTACAAGCTAAAACCAATAATACGCGCGCATCGCAGTTCACATGGTTCAGTCGTGGATAGCTCGTTGCTAGCAGAACGGTAAACGAGCAGCCAGATCGCATACCTTTTTTTTAAAAACGAAATCAGACGATAAATACGGGCCTTGATGCAGGATTTGCTACTGTTTCTTTGCTGGCAATGTTTCCTCCTTCCTGAGCCTAATACCCGGAACGGTTTGGTAAAGAGACGTCCGACGTACGATTGATTTTTCTTTCTTTCTTCTTGTTGATTGCTTACTGTTGGGTTTCGATTTTACTTTTTTTTGGCAGACGTTATATGATTAAAAGTGCTCTAAGCTGTGCTTGTCTATAAATCTGCCCCGACATCCAATGGTTCCCAGGGGCATAACACAGTCATCCACAGGATTACCAAGCAATGGTTTAAGCAATCTTATTGAGTTAATGTGTTTTTTGTCCAATTTAACCAATTTCATCCCTAGTGAGTTATTGGTTTAGTACTTCGTCCTGAACACGTGGTCCAAAACATTCACAACCGACAAGAGTGATCCGCTTCTCTCAAATTATGAAGCCATCTTTGATGGCGGTATGGAGTTCACTGAGATTCATCAAGCCTTGGAGTTCCACGCGGATTTCACTGGCTTTATGATGCTGATCGGTCACTCATATCGGAAAATGATATCTCTCTTTGGGGATGTACCAGTGCTACGCGGTCATGTTGCTGTGGCGCCGCCTTCTCCAGGTAACCTCCTCTAGGGATGGTAGAACTGTTGAGTACGGAGCAATTCGTGAGGCAGTCGACGAGAACCTCGCTGTCGCGGTCGATCTGGGAGCCTACCTTAATGGTATCGGTTATGGCCGTGACCATGAAGACGCTCAAACCTGGTTGAGATTGCGTCCCACTAGCCTAGCTGTAGCTGGCTCCCGCGGTACGTTTGGGGGAGTAACCCATAATAACCGTCGGGTATATGAGACTCTGGGGCGGTCCGGTGGCCGAGGCGACAGCGGCAGGGCCGGGGTTCAAATCCCATCCAGACCGCCTCCCCGTACGAAAGGCTGACTCCTTTTCTACGGGTAAAATTAAGTCACAGAAAGCCAGAAATGGCAGGCCGAGACCTCTCGAGGTTGTAGTGCCAAAGAAAAAGAAGATATGAGACTCTCCCCGCTCCTGGAATATTGGTACAAAAATTCCTAGCCGATAGTAAGTACACTCAGGCTGCTCGGAATGATCTCCAGCACTACTTGAGTGGAATCTCTCAGATGCTCTGACCCCTCATGCGGCTAGAGCTACTCTACCCACGCGGTTAGTTTACTCGGTGGTTGGAGGAAGGCTGAAATCCTGACCGATTTCCAACCAATCTGCCGGTGGGCTGGTCACGTCATGAGAATGACACCGGACGAACCAGCCCGTAAAGTCCTTTAAGGCCGTCCACACGGACAGAGGAGGCGTGGTAGGCCCAAATTGATGCGTCCGTCAGAACAGCCGGGATGACGGATTGGCAGACGATGGCGTTAAATCGAGGATTGTTGCAGCAGGCCAAGAACCGCAAAGCGATTGTAGCGGCTGATAAGTGAGTGTAGTAAGTAAGTTTTGTTTGTGTGTATCGAGCCGGACATAGTTTTCTACCTGTGGATGATTGTGTTAAGACCAGAACAGCACTAGATATCATTCCGATGGGGGGCTACCTGTTTATGTGTGTGTTACAAACTGTTAGGAGGATAGTACACTCTTCAAGCCTTTAAAAAATGGGGTTTCTGGCATAAAAATTGCTTGCTTTGTTGTGTCCACTTCACTTTGCAGACTTTTCCCGAAGTTAACTGAGACATTTTCCGTAGTCCTAGGGTGCTACAGACTATCTTTGGCGGTGTGTGTGTGTTGTGTGTGAGCAGGGCGTGTGGAGAAGGAGGATGAACCATGATGACCATGCCGGACTCATGCCCTACGAAGCAGGTCCTCACCAGCGACCCGTGTGGCTCGAGGCGTACACGAGCAGAGCGAGCTCGTTGGCTGGATCAAGTGGTCAGACCTGAGGGAGATCTAATGCAGCCGGGGAAAACGGATCGGCCACCAGGAAAAAAAAATCCAATCTTCAACCTCGAGAGGTTTTTGCCTGGACTTCTAGAACTCGTGGCTGGGTCACAACAATTTCCATAAATCACCCTCTCTCAGGCCACCAGAGTGTACTACATCCTACAGTAACCAGACTACAAATTGTTGTTACGTTTGATTGTACAAAACAAAACGGTGACATCAAACTTCCGCCCTATGTCGGGAGTTTCTGTTTGCTTTTTGGCCTTATCGAACTGCTCATCGTAGAACGGTACCGATTGTGTCAACAGGGTTTAAATTTTGGTAGCTGCTACAGCGCTTGGTTTGTCCTTAACCCCTATGAATGTGTGTTGTTACGTGATAGTTTTACGCACTATTCCATCTGCTAAGCATTGTATGCTGCATTGTAAAAACGAAGGAAAACAAATCATTACTTTGGACTTAACATAACAAACCTAAAATTGAAACGGTTTAAAACTCGTGTGCACATATGTATATGCGCTTTCCTTTCCTTTGCTTGATTTTAAAGATTAGTAATTGTTTTGTTCTTAAGAACAACTCGCTATAATAACGTTCACTTCCAAAACAAAAAGCTAGCCTTTTTCTCTGACCGCCTTTTTCGAGTCTTTTACGCGGCTTTGCTGTAACATAAAATGTGCATTGCTATGGTTTTTACGTACTCGGGTTGTCGGGTGGCAAAAACAGACGAATTATCCTGTGCCACATTGTCTTGAAGCAGATGGCTTTAGTCAATCTTCTCCACTGCTTGCTGGGGCGCTTGAAGCGCTTGTCTTCATTCTCGTTGATGCAGTTCACACCTTTACGTACTATGTTTCTCCGAGCAGGGAGGTCGTTCGATTGATTTTAGAGCTTACCATTCCCGATACTGTTCTTGTTATTGCTGCTACTGTTGAGATCTCGTTGGTTTGTTGTGGCCGCTGTAATGGTAGCTGCGGTGGTAGTCATAACGTGGGCATTGGCCGCTTCTTCGTTTGGCGTCGTACGGTAGGTGTATAGGCTCTGCAGCGGAACGTGCAGCAGCTCGATAACCTGCGTAAAATTTGATTCTAAAAGAAGAGAAAAAAAAATCAGTAATAAGCATATTCCGAGCGGAGCTGGCCCGCCCAGGACAGCTTGCTTACCATTTTCCGGCGTAATAATACCATGGCGGATGAGAAAATCGATCACCACCGGACAGCTGGTGGTTTTAAAGTCGGGCATAAACACCCGCTCGAGACATTCGTGGGCCGGTAAAAGCTGAAAGTTCTGCACCTCACCGTCCGAATTATCAGGCACAAAGTCTTCCGGCAGTTCGAGATCGTACACGAACTCCGTGTTGGGGAACAGGCCACGTTCGCTCTCGAAGAAGAACGACACACACCCGGCCGACACGAGATTCTTTATCAAGTGTCCCGGTATCGATGCTTCCTCGGCCGCTTCCTTGATGGCCGTTTCGAGCACACCGTACCCGACCGCCAGCCCACCGCTCACCATGTTGTCCCACTTGCCGGGCCACGTTTGCTTCGTATCGGACCGTTGCTGGAGCCAAATGCAGAGGCCTTTCGTTGGGTGACGCACGTACCCGTTAATTTCCACACCGTAGTTGCGCACCCCGAACAGGCAAGTGGCCGAGCGGTCCATCTTGAGCAGGGAGCCGGTGGACGATTTCACATCGTAGCATTCGTCGCGCCATCCCTTGAGCGCCACGAACATGCCCTGTTTGCGAAATTCGCGCAGTATCCGGTCGACCTGCTGCGAGCGTGTATTGTAATCCCGGAAGGCAGGATTCAGTTCGACAATGTTCTGGAAGAACCGGAAAGAAGAGACTGTGTGTTACTTCTCTCGATAGTTCGATTACTATTCATCTGATGCTGCTGATTACCTGCTTGCCGTGCTCCGGCGCACGGATGTGAAATACTTCGGGATGTTTGAGCAGCTGCTCGATCACATTCTGGCTGACCAGTCCCACCTGGTGGCCGTCCACAACGAACGGACGGCAGTCACCTTTCATGAAACCTAAAAATGCACGTCAAAGTTAGGACAATGATAGTAGCAATAGTAGTGCGCCCTCAACAAGGGCCATGATAAGACATTATTGGAACAGATGGCAAAGCGATTAGCGCACTTCTGCGCTGCGTGGTGCGCGTTCTACGCGCCACGTTGGAACCTTCAGCATCGCATTGGGTGTGTGTGTGTGTCTGTGTGTAGGGAATGGCTAGAGCTAAGCCAGTAAGCAAACAGTTGTTTATCGGTTTTGGTCAAACAGCTGATAAACGGCCAAACCTGCCTCCGATTTGGCGACTCACGGGCAGAAATGTCGTGGCGGGCCGTAGTTGAGTGACGTGACGGGTTTTAATGAGCTTGTTTTCACTCCCCGGCGGAGGTACGCGGCCAACCGGCCGTATGGCACATATTTGTTAGAGCAGCAAGTTTATTTTAAAATTTTCTCACCAATGCGCTCGCGAGATATGGACCTGGGGTGTGGATTGCGGCGGTACCGTAGCGCACCGAGGGGAAGCGTTCCAATTGCAATTTTGTGTTTGTGTACCGTCATCCCGCGTGTGTGGTTTTCGTCATACACGCTTTTTCTGTTTGCTGTGTGTTGTCTCTTATCATGCCCTTTCGATTGATTGGCAAGCCCTTCCGCCAATCGGTAGATTACATTCGGGGTTCACCTTTGGTCACACATTTTCCGATTTTTGAGCCACACGAAAGTCCGTCACACTTTTGCTTATACAACCGTAGTGGAAGGAAGTGGCTTATGGTTGACTCTCCCCGTTTTATCACATTTGCCTGCCTCCAACGCGGCCACAGCAATCGTATTTCCGTCCGATTTGGTTTTATGCAATCATTAGGGCGGATTATTACAACCACGACAACGACGGCGACAACGACCACATAAGCAGTAGCGAACCGCTATTTGCTATATTTCCCCGTACGTGAAATTCCCTTTTTGCAAATCCATCGTTCAAGCAAGAACACGTCACGGGACCTACAAGCAAAACCAAATTGTCCAATAATCATCCCGAAATCACCACTTACCGTTCAGATAGAAGCAGTTAAACTTCTGGGCGAGCTTCAGCAACCGTGACATCTTGGGATCTGGCTCATCACTTGCCGATGTCATTGTTGATGTTTTGAACGATGACGGTGCCTGCTGCTGCTGTTGCTGTTGTTGGTGGCTGCCGTGGTTTCGGATGATGGTGTTGCTGGCAAAACACTCTCTACACCACTGCAGCTGCGGCTACTTTGACTGTGTGTTAGTGTGTTTGTGTTCGTTCACAAGTCGTCGCCGCACACAAACATACAGGCGCCTCTGCCTGTTCCTTCACGTTCAGCAGCAGCGCGGTTGACACATAGGGGGTTGTCGACAACGACCTGACTGACACAGGAGAAGAAGAATACCGCGGCTCTTATCGATGGAACTGCACCAAGGATACTGTCGAAGTAAGCTTCACTTTCTTTTACATCATCCTTTAGGATATCTTGCAGGCTTCTGCTGCTTATGTCACAAAAATTGTAATGACCACTATCGCACACACAACACCGCGTATTAACGCCCTCTTGGTAAATGGCGGCACCGACCTGCTTTCGTACGTTTTTGCATACCTGTTTTTTTTATCTCATTAAACGCGCACCACAAGAAAAACACACGAAACGGAAAACCGATTTTCCAACCCTGTGATTTTTTGTTGTTGCGGGCAATATGTGTTGCAATGGATTGACGACACTGTTCTGCTTTTCCAACACCCGGTTACACGTTTTGATCACCACAAGCGTCAACGGAGCTACTCCGGTTTTCGTTTTTCGTGAAAAACTGCTTGCTGGAGCCAAAGCAAACACACGGTGCAGCACCACCACCTGGGGGATTCTTTTTCAGCCTGGAACAACAACGCACAGCCTACTAATATTGATTGGGTGAAAAGCGCTTAACCCATGTGCGACCAACACCATTGTCGTCGCTGGTTTGGTGGCGTACGGAAGAAGCAGATTTTCCTCTGCACAAATTCTGCAGAAACACTTTTTCCACCCAGCCGGCTTTTCTGCCGCTGCTGCTACTGCTGCCACTGGTGCTGGGTTCACTCTCTCGTCTGCTTCACACACTCTTGAAAATGATTCACATTCCGCGCGCGCCACCACAACACACGTTACCGTTTTTCTGCCGTTCCGCGTGCAACGATAAAATCTCTCCTCTCTCTCTCTCTCTTCCAACAGGAGTGTAAAATCACGTGTGTCCTCATAGGGGCTACGCTGAGATCAGGACGATCGGGTCCAACTAAACCAGGGGTGGGTGTAAAAATAACATTTCACGATGTTTGCCAAAAGAAGGCGAGTGGAATTAAGTATCTGGCACGTGCAAATAAAGGGTTATTTTTTATGTTTGAACATCAGCGGGTTTGATACCACTGGCCGCTTGATTTTCAAACGGGGGAACGCGTTTACAACCGCTGGTGTGAGGGTTTAGTTGAAGTTGAAGCCTATCAAACTATGTTGATTTGAAAAGCTAATCCGAATGCATGCTTTTTGAGCTTTAATTTGCACTCTTTTTAGAAGATTTAACCGAGATTTGAATAATAATACGTTTTTAGAAGTATTTTTGTGAAGAAATATCATTTTAAAAGTCAAGAGTTTACAAACCACGAAAGATTCCGTCCATTTCGGTTATGCTCCGTTGTTTTACCTACAGCTACACAAAACTAAACCGAAGCATCTCATTAATTGGCTGTTGTCTCTTGATTGTTCTATCTGTCGTTGCGCTATTCTCTTTGCTCTCTTCTCGGCTGGCAGCTCTTGGGGTTAGAAAAAAATACAAGCATATTTTTCGGTATCGATTTTTTCCAGATGACCCGTTTATGAGTTTCTTTGTTATGCTTTCGCATCACACAACATCGCCACTTTTGGATGCCGTGATAATCATCGTCACAGCTTCAAAAGGGTGAGGAGGGGCCATGGAATAGGATATATGACGCATTTTTTTACTGGACTGTCCGTATATTGTAGAATTTCATCATATTATTAAGCTCGCTAGCTGCACAAACAAAAAAGTGTTTAGAAAAAGGGCAGCAGAAGTTGGATGGGAGGGGAAGTAAACAATTCGCGATCCACACACAACCACACACAACACAGATGGTTTTGCATTTTAATAGCAAGAGAGTGTGTTGGTGAGATCGATACAAACAAAGGCATTCGCCCTCTCCCTCACGCACTTGTTTATGTGCGCGGGCGCGCGCGTTCTCGCGGTCAGCCCCTTGGTGGGTGCTTCGAAAGGAAAAGCTCCCCCAGTCTGAAAGGAAAATTGGTTTCGAACGGAATCTTCGCATCCGCGCCCTCGTCGACGACTCGTTGCATTATTAGTTGGTACAGTTGGTGCAATAGAAAGAACAGAGCAAAACGCAACAACAATCGGTCATCCAGGCCAAACGAATAGTTGCTTTTAAGGATTTTCACATCCAGTTTATCTGGCGTTTGCGAGAACGCAGAGTGGTTTTTGTTTGCTAGCCAGCGGTCGAGAACTTTTCAGCGTCGAAAGACTTCTGCGTACACAGAGCCAGCCTGTCTGCTGCTGTACATCCCCCCCCTCAAGTGTAGAGAAACAACCCAGTGAATCCTTTTCGCAGGCCATATCCCATCACCGTTCGATCGATCGAGCCGTCGTGGTGTGTGCATTCGACGATTTTGTGGAACATTTTTCCTTCAGACTCAACTCACCGTCGTATCGGAACAATTTTTGGGAGAACGAAACGCGCGCTGTGTGCTACTGCGGGTATCGAACAAGTGCTTGCAATCAATTTTTGTGAAGAAAATTCCTGATCAAGTACAAACAATTTCTATCGATTTGCCTGATTTTTTTTTTTGCGGTGTGCATAATTCAAAAAGCAATAACGGCAATTCGGCTTAAAAGTGCAATAATAATTTAGTAAGAAAGCATTTATCGAAGAACAAACAAACATTTGTTAAGGAGAAAAAAAACGTAAAATCCGAATCCTGCCTAGTGCGTTTTGTTGTGTTGCGTTTTACATAAAAAAGCCAAACAAAAAATCGAAATTATTTTAATCGTACACGTGTGTGCGTGTTCGCCTTCTTCGCAAGTGTGTTGGTGCACACTTTTCGCTCCTGAAAACAACGCAACCGAGAGAGACAGTGTGTGAGAGCGAGAGAGAGAGAGAGAGAGCGAGTCGCGTGAAAACAAAAACATCGAGAAGGAACGGATCGCGCGATTATAAACAAACCAAACACAACACACAAAACAGGTCGATTCAGTCAGTCAGCGAGCAGCAAACAAACCAAGCGCAGTAGTCAGACAAACGTGTGCAACCGTACAACGCAACACAAGCGCGCGCGCGTACTACACTGAAGGCAAGCGTGTATACGCATCACCGACGACCCACGACCACCACCAGCGGTACAGTCGTGCATCGCCCAGCGTAGCTGCAACAGACGCAGCGACCCAAACGAACAACACACTCCGGAGCAGTCAGTCGCCTTTGACTCGTCGTCGTCGTCGTCCTTTGCAGAGAAGCAAACGCGTTTGTTGCAGTTGTTGCTGCTGCAAGCCTTGAGCAGGAAACAGCAAAACTCACACACACTCTCAGAAGGATCCTGCTGCGTACGTTCGTTGCGTGCGTGCAAATAGTGAAAGCGAGAAAGCGCTAAACTCACACCTACGCACACCAGCCAACGACCGGAAGGAAGAGAAAAAGGACAAAGTTAACGAAAAGCAAAAGAAAAACAAAAATCCTATCGGTTTGGTGGTGCATTATTTGTGTTGCGTGAAGTCCGATCCGCATCCTTGTGCGAGTGAATCGTCCGCGCGCGCCAAAAGCGTTTAAATGAGTGATATAAGTCAGAAATGTTTCGGCAAAAATGGTGGATTTTCTATAAGCTTTAATCAAGACTATACGTAAGTAAACAACGGTATTGCTTTTCATTATTTATTTAACCCCTGCTCGGGGTAATCATCGTCAGAAGTGTTTTTGTGCAGTGTGACGTCATACGCGTGTTTTGTGTGTGTGTGTGTGTATACTATTGTGATGGTGGTTGCTAGGCTTACTTTGACTGGAAAGGCACGAATTTTCCGTCGTAGGTGATGTGCCTGTTGACCCTGGTGGAAAATACAATTTGCTTCCTCTCGAATCACTTCCATGTGATCGATTCACAGCTACACCACCTTTCACACACATACACAAAATTCCCTGCAAAAGACAGCTCGAGTGTGTGCGAGTGTGTTTGTGTGTCTCTCCGTATGTGTGAATGAATGTTTTGTCGTTGTTGCTTGTCCTTCCTTTTTGGTAATAGAAGATTCCAACGCCTTCTATGGATTACCTTGCTAAGATAGCTACCTGTTGTTGTGTGTGTGTGTTTCATTGTGCAATGCTGTGGCCCTCTGTGTTGATAATATTTTGGTGATTAACGAGTGAAAAACACATTTCCTTAACTTTTTTCCGCCCTTTTTCATCATGTCAATCAATGAACGATGTTCCCTTCCGAAGAGACACTACTAGTTCACATATGCACACACAAACACATCCAAGCGAGCGCGCGCACACACTCAGGCCACAGAGTCTAGTGTTTCAATGAGCCAAACAACTCATTGTGAAACCTTTGTGTGGTGTGTTTCGTTTTTTTGCGTGATATTTTTGGCATTGGTATTGGTGGAGGGGAAACGAGACGAGGGGGACGAGAAGAAGAAGGTGCGAAGAGGAAGAGGAGGAGGTGGTGGGGTGGTGTAGTAACGATGAGCAGTTTTTAAAACCTTCAGTTGGATGATGAAATATTGATGAAATGTCGCACTACTAGCGACTTATGGAGCTTCAATGTTCCATTTTGTCTCCTTTTTTCATATAAAGCGAAGAACATATAACCTGATTAATGTTTAAGAAAAGGTCCTTTCTCAGTTGAGCATTTGATTTATTTGTTTCCCCGAAGCTGTCTGCCATTTTTTTGTGTCTTTAAAGCTCCTGACAGCTGACAGTGACCTTCTGTTGCCCTTGTTGCGATTGTTTCGCTGGTGTTTATCACGGAACGGGCCTTCTGGTGGAACCGTCAAGGGGGTGGGAGAGGGGTGGTAATGCTGAGTATTATTGTTGGTGGATGTTAACAGTGGAGAGATCTGCCTGATGAGAGACAAAAATCACCAACCACAACAATCATGCCGAGAGTTTGAGCCTAGAGATGGCACCCTTCGAGTGTTATTGTACGTCAATACAACAAGTGTTTCCATGTTATAACAATAAGCGATTTTGATATAACACACACACACACACACACACACACACGATTTCTCGTACAGCGACATTTGCTTTATGTCCTGAGAAACACTGTGCATTTCAATTTATAAATCAATATATTAATTATATTATAAGAGCTTCATGAACGAGTGAGTCAATCAAGAGAAATTGTTGTTTTGTTTCGACTTCGTACAGTGATTTTCCTTTAACGGCTGCTATCGAAAACAGCAGGGCTGGTCTGGTCCGGGGAAGGCAATAAAAATTGCACCGATATGGGTTGTTTATTGCCGTTTGCAATCGAACTTCCTTTTTTTTTGAAAAGGTCTTGGCCTACTTATTGCACCAAATGCATCGTCATCAGCGTCATCTGCAATGGGTATGCAGCATGAGTTGAAGGATTTTTATGCGTATTCGAGCTCACTGCTGCTATTATAATTATACTACTGCACTGCTGTGCATTGTTCTATTAGGGAATTCTTTTGTGTGTGGTTGTAATTAAAAAAAAAGAGTCACCAAGTTAATTATCGCACTAGCAGCCTCTTCTTTTGTTTGTTTGTTTATTTGAACCTAGACCACTTGAAGCGCTGTTCACAGTTGTGTTGACAGGGTTGTCTGTTTCCATGGGCACCCAAACGCATCTGAGTTGGGTAGGGATACTGTTACTGAGATCATCCTGTTTAGTTGGTGGTAATACTGAAACGCATCCCACAACCTCAACACCTCAGAAGAGGTATTACTGATGAGGTTTTTCGAAGTCTGCCTACCATGAAGATACAAGAAATCGAAAAAGGGGAAGTAATTGTTAGTCACAACCTTGCACTAACCACCCAGGTACACACACACACACACTCACGTCCCTAAACATCATTGTAGTGCGCGTGTGCATGCATTGGTGTGAGTGAGCATGTATCGCCCGTCGAACTGTGGCAGCATAAACAACATTTTCTCTTTGTTTACATTCGGTCTTAGCATTATGGGTTGGTAGGAGCGAGCAGGGGGAGAAGGGGGGGGGGGGGGTGTGCAAAGAAGGGGCAAATGGAAACGGAAGCTGCGGGACAGAAAAGAACTGTGGGGGGGGTGAGAGGCAACCCCATCGGAAGAGTGCTCGCTGGTTGCTCTGGTGTGTTGTGTGTCATCAGCTGAGCAGCAGGCCAACAATTTGTGGTTTGTGGCCTCCTTTTTCGGGCCGGACGAACCGTTGCTGGTGTCGGACCGGAGTAGGTGTGTATGTGTGTGTTTTCGCTTTTAAACATGAACTCTAAGCGAAACCAGCACCAACCAGAGCATAGCTCGCGTTTCTTTATGTTGCAATCGAGCTAGCTTCTTCTGCTAGTGTTGTGTGTGCCCTCTTCAATTGGTGGCGGCACACTCGCACACACACACACATCACATCACTCTGGCCACATTAGTCTAAACAAGTCGTATCCCTAAAGCAAAGATCGAAGACCTTTTCATACGATTGGAATGAAATGTGGCGTATGTTCTCTCTTCACTTTGATTACTTAATTTCATTTTTTTACTTCTTGGACTGCACATAGCCCTAGATTTTGTTTATTTTATCAAGGAAAATTCGGAGATCTCTACCATTGATGGTAGTTTAAAATTGTTCTGGTGTGTTTATATTACTTGCCTAGAACTCTTAAGTGCTCTTCCGATGAAGTTACGGAGATTTGCCTTGATTATAAGTACGACTTTCTTAATAGCCTAAGTACTGTTACGATGAAGCTCAGAAGATCGCTTTCATTTTCAACAGTTTCACACTATTCTGATGTGTTTATACTGCTTTCTAAACAAGCTACGTACTTCCTCCCAATGAAGCTCTGTAGTTCGCTCTTTTCGGAAGGAGTTTGGACTGTTCTGATTCCTGCAATGTTTATAGTGATATGCTTTACCTATTCAAATACTGCTTCAAACGCATACTTTACCAACATCGCATTAAGATAAACGCAGCATTTGAGGTTAAAAAACTGTGCCTCAAAAGGAATGTTCCCAACTGATTGCCGTTTTGGAAATTGGGGGAAAAAACGTTGAGAAACAGAATTTAAGCAAACATGCGTAATGCAACAACTACTACGCATTTGCTAGCGTATTGCTCTTCCGATGGTGGTCGCGCCAAGTCGTACGATGGCCCACGCCGCGTCTTTTCGATAACGGGCTCTGCTCCTAATATCATCTTTCTTTATGCGCCGTGACATCCGACCACAGGAAAGCGAAGTCGCCGTGTTAGTTTTTTTCGTTTGGAGCTTTAAACTCCGAAACGCACCCTGGACTGGACGCGCCAGCTTGTAGTCAAAAGTTGAACGACGAATTCAAACGGCAGATGAGGAGGGAGGGCTTGGTGGTGATGATGTTGATGATGATGATGACATACATTTGCGCGTCATCGTACCGCGTACGGTTTTGCTTCAAGGCCTTTGTTTGCTTCGGTTCGCTTCGAGAGTGGTTGTGTGGGTTGGGTGGGGAGCTTCTCGGTGCTGCACCACACCGAAGCGAAATCAGCTGCGTCAAATGGGCACGTTTTAGTGTGTGCGCACCGTCTGTGTGTGTGTGTGTGTGTATGGACATAGAAGGGTGAGAAGGGGAGGGTTTTTTTTTCGGTGTGCGCTGGAGAGGATTCATTGGTTGGTTGGTGTGGAGTGGTCCGGGGACGACTGCTGACCGAACCACATACAAATACACACGTACACAACATCATGTGCACAACCATTATTGGTCTCCTGCCTAGTGCCATGCATACATTATGGGGCCCGCACATAGGCTAGAAACCACTGCTTTAGTTGGTAGTGCACTTGGAAGTTTTTCGCAACGGCAATTGATAAGTAGTTAGAAAAATGTGTAAGCTTTATTTCGAGTTTAGTAAGCTCTTCTTGAACTACCTTAAAATCACTGCAAAACAAAACATTGGTAAAACTTTGAAAAATAAGATTCAAAAAAGATACCAGAAATATGTAAAAATATTAAGAAAAAACTTATAAAAGGAACTATTTAATCAGCCCTCCACAACGTAAATCGCGAAAAGTAACTCTTCCCAGCAAGAATTAATTACGGGGTTGCACGGAAAGCAGAGGTGCCATTAATCTGCCTAGCGATATCTCTCCATCGCTCGATGCCGATTTCCCGTGACATAGTTCGGAAATGCACGCTTAATAATGCGGTTTGCTTTTTGTAGTAGTTTTGTTGCTCGCTGCTTTTCCAACACGCGTGACGACGACGAGGGACGATCAAGCGTTATTTGCATTAACTTTTGTTTTGTTTTTGGTTGCAGTTGGCTACATTGTTGTTGACTCTAGCTTCCCTCAAACAGAGAGAAAGAGAGAGAGAGATAGAGAGAGAGCGAGAAATGGTTGGATAGCCGTGTTGATTTTCTTATGCTGCCCCTGTCTGTCATTAAATGATCGTGATTGACTCATAGGAAATCAGGGTGATTTCTGTCTCTCGTGTGACCGCCGTCGTCCTAGGCCTTAAAGTTGGAAGAATTTTAGCGATGTCTTTTTAGCGAAGAATTTGATCTCTGACGTCAGTTTTGTAAAGGCCAGACAGTTTAGTGCGACCGAGACAAAGCGTTACAGCGCTCCCAGCACTTCGGCACCGCAAGGCAATTAAAGGTACATCGATAATTGAAGAAACACTAGACATACCGCCGTTAACGGATCGCTTCTGTACATTGGCCTCCCTACTCTCGGTTCTAAGAAAATGCGCTGCAAGTCTTGCTAGAGTCTTGCGTGCTTCTTGAGTTTCTTCAGTTCTCTAGAAACGAGCAAGAAAAGGTATAGAAGAAAAAACGCTGAGTAACAGAGCTAAGGGAATTCGCTAAGCCAAGCGGGTCGATCGGGTCGGGTTGGTTAGCTGTAACGTGAAATCGTATCGGAAACATGACCACTTTAGTGCGAACAAAGCACGAAAAATCGTTGAACTCTCTGCGTCATAGCGGGCTGGCCTGCTGCAAGGCAACATAGCAACATAGGCCCGGGGCCCTCTATCCGGTTCGGCGAGAAGAAAAAATAAAAGCGGCAGAAGGTGAAAAGGAAGTAAAAGCGCAAAAAACAATCCCGTAACACCCCACCCACAACAGACCGTCTTTCTTGGTCGGGCGGACATAGAGACTTCAATATAGAGAGAAAAAAGGTGGTGACGGTGAGGTGAGCGCATCCAAACAAAACAAAGCACACTGCAGCATAAAAACGGCAAAGTTCGATGTTGTTGATGATGATCATGATGATGATGATGGTGGAGTTGGAAGGGATGGTCTTGGCGCTGGTCAAAACACCCCGTCTGCTTGAGGGGGTAGGTTGTGTAGAAAGTAATACGTAAAAGAGAATAAATCAAGAGGACGAACTCACGCACACGATCACGACGCGTAAAAAGTTTTAAAAAACATAATCACAACGCGACGCTATTTCTGTGCGTCGCGATCATCTTATGCGCAGATCGAACCTCTTGAGCATCACGTGATCGTTCATCTGACTCAAAAAATCCACCGAGGCGTATTACATTTTAGGCAAAGTTTGTGTGTGAGTGCATTGATTTCTTGCGCATATGCCTTAACCTCAACCGTTTTACGAGCTAACAGACGAGTTCTTGTGTGGTGTGGCCTTAAAGCGATGGTTGGTTAGCTGGTGCACAGTTACTTCGAAGCCGCGATCGTAAAATCGTTGTACAAAGTTGTTGCAATCGCCAAGTGCTCTTTTAACACCCAAGAACGCACGACGAGCCCTCGCGATCAAGTGTACCCTCTGCTTGCTTGCGGCCGGTTGGTTTATCTTGCTTAACTTCAAGGCGAGTTGGGGAGGGTGATCGGTTACTGATTGCTTTTAAGATTGTTTATTTAACGCTGGTAAATGGCTTGTTGATATGTTGAGTTGCTGCGTGAGAGCTAGAATATGATCTTGCCCCGTATCTGGTGGGATCAGATTTTAATTTTGTACTGCGAGCTAGTACACACCGTTGAAGTTGGTCCTTTACATACGAAATTTAAGTCTGGTTATATCAGAGTTAAAGTCCAGCAAGACATTCGTCAACTAAGAGGATCCTAACATGTGGCTAAAGAGCACTGAGTAATCCACAATCGTCAAAGTTGGAACGTTTCCATCGGTCCACCCAACAAATCGCCAAGTTTAATTAAAATGAACCGATTGTCTCTCCTTTTTCTTCTAGACAAGATATCCCGACATCGTAATTGCTTTCCTTTTCGTTTTGATTGATCGATGAAATTTCTAGCAGACATGCTACAACAAAAAGACAACAACGCTAAACAACACCAAACAACATCGCAATTACTTGCCTGCTTTGTACTGAGTATTGTGCCCTGGAAATGTACATGGGACAATACGTTTGCGTCACGATGCAACAAAAGCTGGAGCAACAAATTTGTTCAGATATGACTCTAATGAACACGTCTTGCATCGATCGACCGCTGAAGCAAATTTCTATTATGGTTTTGATTCAAATTCTTACTGGCACTTGCTGTTCGTTCTGGCAATCTTACAGCACTACGAAGAATATAAATCTACGAATGCATCTCTCGCTAGGGAGGAAATTGGATTCACTGGCCACGGGATCATAATACTGGCCGGTCTCGGTGCACAAAAGCATGTCCGAGTATCCGAGTGCCACCATTGCAGTGCGGCTTGATTATGAAATCATGATGAGCTAGAATTTAAATTGGACAACCAACTGCTCTGCGGTCGTCGCCGTAGAACGCTTCTTTTCGCGCTGACAGCGAAGATAAATGGGAAGGTAATTCTAGATCGCTAGATAGATCTTCTTCCCCAGCGAGCTGAGCCGAACGGAGCGCTGATGAGATGAGATGAGACGTGGCTTGGCGTGTGCAAAAGATGCCCGCCGTAACGTTCTGTCCGACCGTTCGGGTGTGGTTGGTCGGTTACGTTTGAAGGGCATTCAAAGTGTGCTCCTCGTGCCAGACGGGGAGACGAATTGGCTTAATTTCTGTACCGCAGGGCCGCGGTTGCACTAGCAGCAAGTGCTCTCGGTCCATCCCATCGTTTGGTTTCACCATGTGAGTTACATCACGCGAGTCAATTGCATGTCCCCGTTTTTTTTCCCCCGCGAGATTCATCATCACCACTCCAACCGGGCAGAGATGCTAAACTCGTGCCGATGATGATGTACACTTGCATATCTCTCGTTCCGCTTGCGGGCGACGTGCCTCGAAGCTCAGCTGTTTGTTTCGCTGCTGCTTACCGCTGAAAGCCATTCGTAAGAATCTAAGAATAAGTTCGGATTTTGCAGTTTGTACTTTGCCTCAGGGCATGCTCCTGTTCCTCGGAGGCTGTGGCTCGGAGAGATCGTGCGATGAACGTGTGCCGCTGCAACGGATCTCCGATCCTCCCTTGTTGAACGTTCGTGGACGGCCAGCTGATGCGACTGACTCGCGGCAAATGCTGGGAACAGGTTTTTAAATGGCACATAGCCACCATCCCTCGCGCGCACCACAAATCTGACGGACAAAGAGCTGGCCTCTGGGCTGTGGTGTGGTGGTGGCTGTACAGGTCGATCGATGCATGGCGATAAAACCTAAGGAAGAGAGAGGGTTGGGTTAAGGACCATGTTGCAGGGAGCAGGTGGGATTTAAAGCGCCAATACGGCGATGCAGATACTTATAATTTATGAAGTACAAGGTTTTCGACACAGCGGGCCTGGACCTGGTGTTGTTGCTCACACAGCGATCATCTGGTACGTTCTGGATGTATGCAAGTGCCACCCTCGGCCAGTTGGAGGCGAGAGGCGCGGTGTGGATCACCTTGTTGCACGCACACACACACATACGACTGGGGGGTAGTGGGCAGCGTCGTCGCAAAGATTTACATAACGAATGTGCGAGCGTCATCGCGTAATGTGCACGATACCAACAGTGTCCAGTGTCCGATTCCAGCTGATGCGCTTTAGATAACAAGTGCGTGTATGTGTGCGCTAAGTGCATAAAGGTTGCAGCAGTCAGCTGATTCGAGCATGTGTTGAAGATGAATGAAAGGGAGAAGTTAAAGTTGCGCCCTCGTGTTGAATACTTGAGGACGTACTCAGAAGCTAAATTCCTGGACCTGTTTTGAGTAGACAAGCTCCAGACTGGGTGTTCTTGGCAGGAGCTTTAGGAATTCTACATCTTAAAGAGAAATATCATTAAAGTTAGACTGCGAATAAGGCATGTCAGTGGCTGGTTTACTAGCGAGTAAGTGTTGTTTGCTCACTTTGCTGCATATTTCCTGGACAACTGCAACCTTTCTTTGATGGTCGCTTCGAACAGCCCGCACCACTATCAACTACCAGCGCCGTGAGTGTTCCTGTTGTTGTTTCATGTGTCAGCCGGTTGCTGATATTCCGCTGGCGCACGATTCTCCCCACCGCCGCAGTTTCGGAGGACAAAGAAATGGCACGACCGCCAAGCAGTCCCTGATGGCCTAGTTTAATGTGGCCCCGGAAACATAAGCGGCGGCGGGGTCGTTGCGGAGTCACGATAAGCCGAATCTGTTGGCGAGCGGGGGGACCGTAGAACGGCCTCTGCGCACAGCCAAGTGGTTGGACGGACTATTGATTTGATAGGTTGTTTTGCTCTTTTGCCTGCTGGTGACGGTGCAAAAGAGAGCAGGAGCGAGATAGGAACTTGCTGGTGTACGTACCATACACACGATAAGGTCACTGACTGACTGGGCCCTGCACTTATACTTGATTGTGTCCGGCTCTCTAGAGGCGGGAGCCCTTAATATGCTGCCACGGGGGAGAACACTGTTTACCGCGTTCCCGAACGTTTGGTGGTTTGGATTGGATTTCACGGCGGTAATTAAAGGTGCACTGTGTCGTTTTGCCTACGAAGAATGGCAGCAGGAACGAGACCACGAAACGTGACACCTTGTTGTTGTGGTTGTGTGTTGGTGGAAGGCAACCAAACCCTATTGTTGCCGACTGGAAACTGTTGCTTCTGGTCACCGTTTACGTGCACTCCTCGTTGGTGATCAATTTCGAGCTTTTCGAACGTTAGCAACTTGGCGTAGAGCTCGTCCTGGGTGGGGAGTAGAGTGGGTGTTGGTTGGAGGTGCCTTTCGTTAGCGATAATGACGGGTGGCGTAAGCTAAGCTACCACGCCAAACGGAAGCAACGCGTGAGTGAGCGAAGCATAAACTCGCTCTTATTTAATCACGCGACTAACATGCGACACTATTCCGATGAGCGCACGAACGCGGATCTCGCCGGACCGTACAGCCCTCAGGCAGGAAGAGGCTTATCAGGAGCACCGCCACTACTTGTTTTGACGGATTTCGCACGTTCAAGTGCACGATCGCGTCTGGTTAATCGCGCATTCCACACTCGAAAGGATGATGGCGGGGCGGGCTGGGAAGAACGTTTGTTGAAGGAATTCTACCCAAGAAGGGTGGATCATATTTATGGCACTCCTCCTTCGAGAGAGGTTATTGGCATCATTCGCGTATTTCGCAAAACCATGACCTAAGCAATTTTTCTTCCACAATCTTCCCCGTGCTGCACACGGTTATCTTATCACACAGCCCCGATTCCACCCCAAATGTATGACAATACATTGAACTTGGAGGTTCGGTGCCGTTTTTTTGTCCTCCCACCGTGAACGATTGATACTGCAGTTGTTCCAATAAATCAGCAGCGACTGTGGTGTGTTTATGCATCCGGCTTCACTGTCAACACCACCTAGCACGACGTCACAGACACGCATGTACAGGAATCAATTCGATTCTACCCGATAATGGGGTGCATCATACCATTTTTTTTCTGCAAAACATGGATGTTAAAATGGACCTGGGATTGCTGCACAATTGATAAGAGAGCTAGAGCGCTTGTCGGTTGATAGCGCGCGATGGGTGCACAATAATGCACCACCACCATTGGCTTTGCTGGGAATGCGGAGGCAAAGTGCATATACTACTGTTGTTGGTGCAGGCAGGTATCAGCTGATGTTTTTGTTAGCTGTTAGCGCAAACTGCACCGTACTCGTATGCGCAATGTAGCGTTCGCATTCGATGTTTACGGTTCGAGGAAATGGTGGATCGGGTTGGTACACATTTAATAAAAATGCGAGACAAACAATAACCGAACTTTGGGACCGGCGGCCGTGCTGTGGATGGGATGACGGGTGTTGGTGTTTGGAAAGAAAAGAAAACACAACAACCATACGGGGCAGACCATCGATTGGGGATGATAATAGCAGCTCTTGCATCGGATTGGAAAATAGGTCGAAAGGAACAGGACACAACACCGCCAGCCCACCCCACAGTGTGTGTGGGCTGATGTTTGGCTAGAAAGCTTTCATCCACTATCGATTGATTGTTGTGATTGAGTCATGTAGTGATGCATGATGCAATCGGATGAAAGGATTATTCCTAACTAAATGGCATCGATCGCTAGGTTTGATACGATCGATGCGCTTAAATAATTGAGAATAAACCTCCTGTGGATAGGATTAACTAATCGCAGTTCTTACTCTCCACAAGAGCAGTGAGCAGTCCTGATGGTGCTGTGTCATGCCGCCTGATCTCATTCGTCAAAAGGTGCTGGATCGAGACTCAGCTGAATCCAGCTTTTATCGTGACTTAAGTAATGCACGGTTAAGTCTCGTAAGACGACGCATACTACTGGAAGCGGGTTCATGCCTCCTTACTAAGTAGTTGGCAGGTTCTCCTAAACCTGAAAGTAGGACAAGAAGACCTTGAATCTGTACAGAGTTTATAGAATTTTAAAGCACACACTTCTATCTATAACTCGAATTCCTGCTAGGGATGCAAATATCTTTTTTACCAGTTTCCAGTCATTCTTAGTCACTAATCTTGCACCTCAATTCTCAGGACCAACCTTCCTCCTGTGACGTTAATTCACCTTAATTACTTGCATTGTCATTAAACCGGCAGTGGACACACACCTTCTCAGTTGCCATTGAGTAGAGTTCCTTGAGGAGTCATTTCGTATGCCAGTCACGTACGACGCTGTGCAGCACATACCAATTTAAAAAAACAGGCGCACAAGAACGACTCGCAATCATTCCGTTCGGGTCCGGATGTTTAATGCCGCTGTTACAACTAGAGAGATAGGACAAACCAGTTCGAGAACGAGAACGGAAGTCATAAGCAATCGGGAGGAGTATGATCATGATGATGAATGCACAGCAGTTTTACCTACGGGAAAGCTGGAATGCACTTTATCAGCTAAAAAACCGGCGCGAAAGAGAGGAATGCACTTCGGTGCGTTTTTTGTCGTTGCCCTTGCCAGCGTTTCCAGACGGACAGATCGATAATCTCTCTGTGTGTCCATCCCGTGCCTAGCAATGCAGCACAAGAATGGCAAACGTTTGCTGGAAGACTCCAAGCTCCGGAGCTCTGTAGTTGCTGGTTGTAGGAGAATGTTGTTATCCTTTCATCCCAAGGATGTGGTTGGTTACACCATGCCATGTTGGGGAAGTTAATTGCATGCTCTGCTGTGTGGTGCTCATTGCTTTTGTCAGATTGCACACTTCACCAATGCATGCCAGACACACACACAAACACGGCCATGTGTTGGACGATTTTAAACGCGCTCATGTAAAATCTTGCAGATGCGCACACTCGGTAGCGGTAGAGAGAGAGCGCGTAGGTAGTTGTTTTAAGGTGTTCGTTTGTTAATGATTTTATTCGTGTATTCGCTCCAATGCCTTTTTTTTCTCTATTGCCTTCAAGCATACAAAGGACAGCACTCTGCAGGCCAGGGTGGGGTATAAATGCAGCAGTGATATCACTATGTATGAGGCCATTTTAGAAGTAGCCTTACCGAGCAGAGCACGGTGTAGTTTGTTGTGGTGCTGTTAACAAGCCATGGACTGCAACAGCGTGAAGGCATTCGTCGAAAAGCGTGCAATGAATAACGAGCTGCAGTGGGCCGCTTTTCGCATGCCCCCTAACTGAAACCGATTGAAACAGCGTCTATAATCGATCGCTTGTTGGTCCATATATCATTCACGCCGCTCTCAAGTTCCGTTTTTCGGCACACCGCTTTGGCATTGACATTGAAAATCTACGGAAAAATCGATAGCAGCACACACACACACCTTGCTTAAAGTGCAAATCAAAACCCAAACACGGCACGTTTTCGATCAACTTGTTTTGTACTGTGCTGTGCTACGTTTTGGCCCGTGGTCAAGGTTGTTTGCGATGCGAAACGATCGAAATGCAGTTTATTGCTTTTGCCCCAACACCTGCTGCGCTTAGGAATATTGATTGTTTTTTATTCTTGATCGGAGTTATTGGTTACAAACTAGTGATTTAATTTTAGTTTCAACAAATTGTCCGATTTTTTTGTTGTTTATTCTTGTTTTGTTTTATTCTTATTCTAACAGAGATCGAATACAGTTAGAGAAGGGTGCGTTACAGCGGGGATGGTGCGAATCGACTGTGAAAATGAGCAGCTGGTCAGATTATTACAGAGAGCGGGACGGGTGGGGGCTTGGACACAGTTTTACGGTGGGGTAAAGCTCCTCTTGACTTCCATTCCTCCGTGCTGGTCGCGACTGTTCAAGGTTAAATCGCTTCACGGACGACAAGTCGAGCGTACCTGTGGCCTGGTGCTGTTGTTGTGGTTTGTATATCGGTTTGGTTGCGCGCGTTTTATTTGTTGTTGTTGATTTGGTAGCTAGTGTGTGTGTGTGTGTGTCTCCTCCGTGTGTGCTCCACACACCATCATCATCCCACACACTCAGCTGGCTTGATATCTGGTCTGGTCACGTCCATTCGCCCTAAGGGCTCCACATAGAGGGGGCTCAAGCCACACACACACACACACACACACAATGGGTTCCAGGCTCCCAGGGCTCAGGGTAGTTGTCTGAGGCTCTGCAAATGAAGAAGGTGTCTTTTGTTCTTGGGTGTCTTCCGCGGTAGAATCTAAACGGGGAAGTTCACTACCAAGGTCGAGGGCGCACACGCGGGTTCGGTCAGGGCTAATTCCCGCGCCAATCATACCCCCCTCCACAGTAGTTGTGGAGAAGCCACCGTAGGAGGAGATTGTGTGTGACGCGGGTTGTGTGTTTCAGCTCGCTCGGAGGGAAAGGCAAAACCTGCCTCGTCGCGATCGTCGATTGTTCGCTGAGGGAATGATCATGACAAGTGAGACTTTTCCGTTGAACAACTTCTCGAGAGCTCTCGAGAGGAGATGAGGGGGGGGGGGGTGGCGGAGGAAACTGCATCGAGAGACGACGGATGATGACGATCGTCATCGTCGAGCATGATGCAACACACAGAGGCGCGCGCGCAACTGCACGAGATGCAGGCCTCCCTCTACTCTCACAGTTCCGACAGTTGGATGATCCGTTCTTTGTTTCGCGACTTTGAAACAAGCTGTTCAACCACTAAATGCATGACGCGATGCGTGAAACCAGCTGTCGTAAGCGCCAAAAAAAAGAAGGATCTCTTGCGTACCTCAATGATCGTTTGGGGATCGTTCAGTTAAAACAAATCTGATATATTTCGAATGGATTCGACTGGCTTAAGTAGTCCTCCTTGATGCGATGCCTTAAGTGCATTGTTGAGTGCACAAAAGAGCAACAAAGGGAATGAATGGCAGATGAATCAGCTAGAACAA
This sequence comes from Anopheles stephensi, assembly GCF_013141755.1. Classification (NCBI taxonomy): domain Eukaryota; kingdom Metazoa; phylum Arthropoda; class Insecta; order Diptera; family Culicidae; genus Anopheles; species Anopheles stephensi. The sequence goes on along the minus strand of NC_050203.1, from coordinate 85,469,192 downwards.
TTGCTTCGCTTGCTCGCTGTTGTAGCTCCCGCTCTGATCTATCTCTCGCTCGCTGCAAGATCCATTACACATGCCAATTACATTTCCCAGCACAGCGCATCTTGCAGGTGTTGTTTCCGCGAGCTAACATTAAATAGTTACAAGCAGTTGAACAACATTTTTCGTAGCTATTCCTCTTCCAACATAGGGAGGAAGAGATGCAGTCCGTCTCCCTGAACGATTGCACCAGGCGATCAAGTGTTGCAATTAGCTAATGTTTCCGAATGCAATTCAAACTAAACCTCCTGCCGCCCGGGGGTGCCTGGGGGCGAGTAGCCTGTGTACGGTCGGGCAGACGGACACTGCTGATGTGTTTCGCAACGAAATTGATGGAATTGTGCACCCGTTTCAATCTAGTTGCTGTGGTGTGCCCCGTTAGATTTCTCTCCCGAGTAATTGGACCTGGCAATTGATGTAAATATGTGCGTGTTTGGGTGTGTGTGTGTATGTCAAGCAATGATCATGGAATGAACATCCCTCTCGGGCCCATACTTAATCGGGGGCTCCACTGCAATGAAAGGTGGTCGTCCTGGCTAATTCTTCTTGCAGTCTACGGTTTCTTGGGTGTGGAACGATGATCCAACCCGCTTGACGAATGGATCCGGATTAGCTAAACGGCTCGGATGGTCTGGTGGACGCCGGGAGAGCCCTCTCCAGAAGAAGTTAAACCTTGGTGCCTTCCGGGGAGATGTGTCCATCAAGTCCATTTACTTGCCTGAACGCCTGAAGTCAATCCTGACCGTTGCGTTGTGTTGCGATACAAATTTGCAAATAAACTGATCTAAAGAAGCCGTTTGCACGATACATCCCTTTTTGCTGCTGCTGAGGGAGTAGGGGTTTTCTTTCCAGCCCTCATTCGAATGACATTCGTGACAAGGAAAGTGCGTGTACCGTCGTGTCGTAAGGGGAAAGTTGTGCAAAGACGGAAATGGAAAACCGAGCAAACGAGCGGAGTAATACGGACTTAACGATTGACCGTTCCACTTGCTGCCGAGTGCTAATTGTTGACTAATGGTAGGTCTTCGAGGGGTCAGCTGTGTGTTGCTGTTTGTTGCGCGTCGTGACGGATTGGAATTTTAATGAACAGCAAACCCCCTTAGCTGTTTAGAACGATTTACCGAAGATGTTGTTGTTGGAGGTGATCGATAGGTGGGTATGATCGTTAGATGGCAAAACCGTGTGCATTTGTTTAGCATCACGAGGTAACGAGATTTCAGAATGAGTCGCCACTCGACTCGAACACACTCGTCTAGACATTGTGGCAACATTCGAATTGATTTACGATTCTCGATAACGCCTGCGTGGTATCGCAAATATCTCTAACCAGGAAGGGGGGGGTTGAATGAGAAACCCACTCGGGGAGGGGAGTCGATAGTATCAAGACGCCAGAACAAAGCGAACGAGCCCTTGGTCGTCGGATGAGTCGAAGGTATATTGTTGGAAACCTGTTCGCTGTGCTGAACCTCTCCAATCAGGGTGCGATGATGCGAGTCCAATTTCAATGCCCTTCGAGTTGACCGAAGGGTGTTCGGTCCAGTGTGTATGGCCAAAGGGTTCAAGGTGTCGCTAGAGTATAGAGTAGGAGTTTATTTCCCCTTCGTATAGGAGCCCTTCTGTAGATCATCCTTAAAAAACCCTCACGATTGTGTCATGGTTCTTAATGAGGTGTGTATGTGTGTGTGTATTACACCAGTTTCAAGGTAACGGTTGGAAGACCCGAATGAACTTTACATATGGGTTCAGATGGCCGAAAACATATTGAAGTATTCCTGCTTGTAGAGTGGGCCATTTTTCCACTGTTGAATTGCGTCACAACAACGCCCTGTTATAATTAGAACAGTAGGTTTTGCGATCATCTGATCTTTTGCTGATCTTTCGCCTTCGCTCTCGGTCATGACCTTGCTGTGGGATTTACACCCCCCCCCCCCTCATTCATTTTTTGTTTCTTCTTCCCGTTCCGGCACGCGCTAAAATCATCTCACGGGAAGGGGGTTGCTTTGGTTGGCCAGGCCAGGAACGTCAGGGGGTGGGAAAATTATTCCGCGACGTGAATGTGGATGGAAATGTGTTGTGGCTTAAAAATAGCTCGTTCTACTGGCATTTTCCACGCACAAGTGCCATCTATCATTTGGCGGGAACGATTGGCAACTTTGGTCCCTGAGCATCTTGTTTGTAAACACACACTCACACACACTCGGGCAGGCAGAAGGTGGTTCCTTCGTGTATCGGGAGGCATATTTTTAGGCGCTTTATTTACAAACTCTCTGTCCCCACCAGGAAAGTAAATTGAACTGTAGCTTTGTTCTGGCTTGCTCTGCTTGGTGCTGCAGTACGTGAAGAAGCAGGTCATGTTTAATTTGAAACGCACACACACACATCGAGTCGAGTGCATGATTTACCGTGGCATTGCACGCTCTTGCAATTTGCATTTTCTACTTTTGGACATGCGTATTTTGGTTTGGTGTGACCGAAAGAGAGAGTGAGAGAGCTTCATCACAGGCGTGAAAATGAGAAGGAAAGATATTGCGTAGTTGCAAGCGCTTTTTGCAATCGAATAAATAGAAAAATCACGCAGCTCGATTGATATTAAATGCAGAAACTGCAGTTCGAAAAACAAAACCACCTCCCATTGTACGCCTCACGCGAACGATCGTTTGTTGACATTTTGCATTGGTAAATCCGTGTGAGCAGAGCGTATATTGTTAAACCAGATGACAAAGTGGCATCACAGCGACAAAGTATTCACGAGCTAAAAAAAAAAAGGATGGGCCGAAGACCCCCAAGATCCATTGTGCAACAGGTCGTTCCTCTCTGTTGTGCATCGGGGGGATTGATCGTACGCTTATGACACATTGCACAGAACAGACCATAAATTGTCCTGTCAGCTAAATACGTTTCACAGCGCTCACTTACCTGCCAACCTCTGGCCTGCTTTATCTTCCAGATCGCTCTCCGTGGTATCCAGGACGGGATATCGATTGTTTTCGTTAGCATCTGTTGATCGTGTCGATGAAATCTTCTGCAGCCATGACGAGGATACAAAGATTGCCGAGCGGCTGTTTAGTAGCAGCCTCGTTGCGGTGGTTACCGCAAGTGAACCGAACAAGCTTAAGGTACGTACGTGCTGGTTGCTAAGGACATCACCAATCACGAGCTACTAAGTTACTGAGGATCGCAAGCCCTCACAGCGCGATGTTTATACCCACTAGTTGACAGTTTCTAATGCCGCTTTCCGTATCGCTTTTGTTTTGCAGGTGTGTCACTTCAAGAAGGGGGCGGAAATCTGCAACTACGGCTACCCGTCGGAGATCCTGTCGGTGAAACTGAACCGATCCCGGCTAGTGGTATGCCTCGTGGACAGTATTTACATTCACAACATCCGTGATATGAGACTGCTACATTCCATCAAGAACATGGCGCCGAACCCGGCCGGTCTGTGTACGCTCTCGCTGCTGTCGCACCTCGCCTACCCGGTGTCGACCGAGTGCGGCGAGCTGCAGATCTTTGACGCGGCCAACCAGATGCGCCGGCTGAAGCTGAAGGCGCACGATTCTCCGCTGTCGGCGCTGAACTTCTCCTACAACGGTGTGCTGCTGGCGACGGCCTCCGAGAAGGGCACCGTGATTCGGGTGTTTTGCGTGAAGAATGGCCAGAAGGTGCACGAGTTCCGGCGGGGTGTGAAGCGTCACGTTAGCATCGGGTCGCTGAACTTTAGCACCTGTGCGAGCTTTGTGGTGGTGAGCTCGAACACCGAAACCGTACATATCTTCCGGATCGATCCGAAAGCGATCGAGCAGGCGGAACGGCGCCAGAGCATTGCGGTGGATGCGGCTGCCGCTAACAATGCTAGCAGCTCGAGCGACGATGACGAATCGAACGCTGGCAGTGATCCGGCCGCTGCTGCTGCTGGTGGTGGCTGGGGCATGGGATTTCTGGCGAAAGCCGTCACGAGCTACCTGCCGACGAACGTCGTGACGGATGTGTTTACGCAGGACCGTGCGTACGCTACGATACAGCTGGCGGAGGCTGGCCTTCGGTATGAGTGTGTGATGGCAAAGCTGGAGAAGGAGACGCGCTTACTGTTGGCGTGCGAGGACGGGTTCCTGTACATTTACAGCTTCGAGGATTCGAAGGGTGGCGAATGTAAGCTCATTCGTGCGCATGATCTCCGTACGCCACTGCACGGCATTACCGGTAAGTGGACTGCTCCTTTTTTATCATTTCCATTGCCACGGAACGGTCTAGCGAAATCGGACACGGAATCGGAATGTTGTTGTTAACCTCCATCTGTTCTTCTTCTTGTTCTTATTTTCCTTCTCCGAATCCTCCCCCGGGGCGGCCGCACTGCAGAGGTTGACATCGTTGGCAATGAAAACGATGAAAATACAAACAGCCTGAACGTGACGAACATGACGAAATCGATGCTGCCCGCACCGGGCACGTATGCGGGCGTGCTGAAGGGACGTCCGGCCGACCGGATGTCAGGTTAGTACATTAGTGTCTAGCCCATGCCCTCTCTCTCTCTCTTGAAAAAAAAGAAAAAAAAAACACCAGCCAACCATATCCCTTCGGGACTGCCCATCCAGAAATCGTCCAGATGAACCATTTTTCTAAAAGTGAATCTCTCTGTTTCTTTCTCTTTCTCGTTCTCTCTTTATTCCCCATACTGATGATCGTTTTTGCTTGATATAATTTGGTTTTCTAACTGACATTTTAAAACCACCATCTTGATTTTGGCCACGGTTCCCCCTTCTTTCTGTGTCCATTTTGTTTTTTTTTTGCTCCACCATACATCCGTTCCCTCTTCCGGTTCCTTCCTCTGGCGCATGCATTTCCTGGTAACCCGTTGTGAAATCTCTATCACCTTCTCTTGCAATCACCCCATCCCCCCCACCCAACCCCACACACGATTCCGGTTCCGGCTTTTGGGTTTTGTTTTCTGCTTGGCGCATTTTTCTGTTTGTTTGTTTTTATTTTGCACAACTGTTGGTTCCATGCGTTTCCGTTCGTTCCTTTCTGTTTCCCCCCGGGCACCGGTTCCATTTCAGCAGACTCCGACTGGTGTCACGATCTGCGGGAAGCGGTAGAGTACCCGGTCAAGGTGACGGTGCCGATCTACGACGAGATGCAGTTCCCACCGGTCACGCCGATCACCGTCGAATGACTGGGCGGCAGCAAGGGTAGCAATGGTGGAGGAGGAGGAGGAGGAGTAGAGGAGCAGCAGCACCGTTCCCGTGCGGTTGATCACCGTCAACACCACCACCAACACCACTCAACCGCCGGGAAATCGTCCTCCTTCAAAGGGGCTGTCGGATGCAAGGGTTAGAACGGGAACGTCACGTAAAAAACGCTGTGTTTAGCGAGAGAGAGAGAGAGAGCGAGAGAGCGAGTACCGTTGATGTTTTTATTTTCTTTAATTTATTTTTACTACAACCCAACTCTTCTTAAGCAGTGTTTTAGTAGATGTAGTGTGTACTAAACCACGACACAGCCAGAGGTGAGCAGAGAGGGAGACAGAGAGACGGAGGAGGAGTGTCTGTGTTTGGAAGGTGGTTGCGCATGTGTTAAACAGTCGCTTTCACTCTGTGCAACTTCAGTTCAGTTATAGGTTTTTCGTTTAACATCTATTAGTAGATATGTGTTGCTGCTGGCAATAGGTCCTCTTTTTAACATCAGAAAACGTCCAAACTGTGTGTGTCCAGATGTGAGTCAAAATTTTACTTTTCTCTACTGCTTTCTGTCTAGAGGAGAGTGTTTTACAGCACCTTTTCCCGGGTCGAGATAAAGCAAGTGTCCGTATATGTTTAAAGCAAGCCGAACATCTATTCGATGCTTTAAACATGTGGACGAGATCTATTCGATCGTGTACACTAAAACGAAGGAGGGAAAAAAGTTCAAATCAGTGCAATGTTTAATAATTCGTATGCGACAGGAAATATACCCCCCCCCCCCCCCCCCCCCCGATCCACGGAGGAACTAGTTATGTGTGTGTGAGTTGGACGTTGTCGGATTTCCTTTTAGGTCAGTAACAAAGCAATACAATACAGAAGCTACAAAGCGTTCACAATTTCACCAAGTAACTTTTAACCCATTACACGCGGACGGGCGAGCGTTATATTCCCTTAAGGACTCTTTCTATCGATTTCGTATCGCTCGTTCGAAACCCGGCAGAGGGAAAGAGTAGAGACAAAAGTAGCGAGCAGCAGCAGCAGCAACGGGAAGATGTTAGATTAATTAATGTGTCTATATAAATATATATTTAATAAGCTCGTTGCTCCGTTACATACGTTGATCGTTTATTCTTAAAGATCGGTACATCTTTAACCATACACACACACAGAGAGAACCCCTTACAAATCGAAGCGAAACGATCCGAGACACAAAGGGAGAGCAGCGCTTCACGGAAATTATATGGAGCAAAAGAGCATACAAAAAAACGTTAAAATGGATCGATAAAGATAACAAACAAACAAAAAAACACACACACCTGAAAGATCATACATTTTGAGCTTGATCACTAATAGGGTAATAGATGGTGTTTACGTTTAGATGTTTTGTTTACGCTTAGACGTCACACCATACTTGACGAAAGCTAGTTTCGTCAAGTTTTTGATAAACGAAATATTTCAAGTATACAGTGAGTAAGGATGAGTGTCGCTCGCGTGGGGGGCACTCAGAAAGTTTATAAATAGGGCAGAAAACACAATTATATCTCTCTTCGAATTTGGAATCTGAACACGACGCTTGGTAAATATTGCAACACACATCGATCCGAAACTCCGCGAATTCTTCATGGTGCCGTGACCAGGATATAGCTCGAATTTCTGGTGCTTTCGCGAGTTTGATCGACCCATCGTTCACCGTTTTCTGTGTCGTACCACATTTCGTTTGGATTTTCGTGCACCGTACAGCTGTTTTTGCCGCATCACGCATTACACTGCCGGTCACCCACTCACACACACACACACGAGTGCACAATGCCCGTACCACCCGTCGTTTTGGCGTCCCGTCGGACAATTTTGTTGGCGTCCCTTACGCGGTACGAGAAGTTTTTGGATGATTTCGTTCACGCACGGGATCAAGTAGAGGTGGAGGTTCGTTTAAGGAAATTCGAAATATTATGCAAGGATCTGGAGAGTGTTCAACAAGGGTTGGAGGATTCCGCTTCCACGCTGGAAGAAACAACGCAGAATGCTGCATTACGAGAGAATTTCGAGGATAGATTGATTCACGTCCAATCTCAACTGCAGGCAAAACTAGCTTCTACCGCGCACCCGAGCACTGGATCGAACCCACTTAAGGGCATCAAGCTTCCCACCATCGCGCTGCCAGAATTCACAGGCGACTATATGCAATGGTTGACTTTCCGCGACACATTTGAGTGCTTGATTCATAACAACGCCGATCTACCAGCGATACAAAAGTTTCATTATTTGCGCGCCGCAGTGAAAGAAGAAGCGGCTCAGGTGATAGAATCAATCACCATAAGCGCAGCTAATTATGAGTTAGCCTGGAACACTTTGGCTGAGCGATACTCTAATGAGTATTTGCTGAAAAAACGCCATTTGCAAGCAATGTTTGCCATTCCGGCTGCTCAAAAGGAGAGCGTTACAACACTGCACCATCTTGTGGATGAATTTGAGAGGCACAAAAAGATATTGCAACACTTAGGAGAAGAAACGGACTCTTGGGGCAGTATACTTGAGCATCTACTATGCACTAAATTGCCAATTATAACATTGCGCGATTGGGAAGAGCACGCATCTAGCAACACAGATCCTAGTTACGACAATTTGATTACATTCCTGCACCGTCGTATGCGTGTATTGGAGACGTTGTTAGTAAACAACCATCATACGTCACAGGGTCATGAACTCAATCACTCACGGCGAATAACCTTTCCGCGTCAAACTAGTTTTGGTACCACGTCACATGAAACACCAAATTGCATTTTATGCAATTCCTCGCATTCATTGCTAAAATGCCCACGATTTGAAGGAATGGAGCCTAAGGATCGCTATCGTTTCGCGATGACCGCGCGTTTATGCATAAATTGCTTACGCGAGAATCATATGGCTCGTGATTGTCCGTCGCACTACAAATGCCGGCATTGTAATTTGGCACACCACACAAAACTGCACTTCACACCGAATAGCCCTAGTTACAACGCTCCGCCACATCCCACACACAACACCGCTAACGATCACACGGCCACCGATAACACACAACGCACATTTGCAGCAGCACTACAGCAAGCACCCGAGCAGGTATTGCTCCAAACTGCTTTGGTGAATATCATTGATAATTTCGGAATTGCTCATCCTGCGCGCGCGCTGTTGGACAGCGCATCGCAGCCGGATCTAATTAGCGATCGACTCGCCAAACGGCTGAATTTGAAGAAGAGTAACGTACACGTTACCATTGTTGGAGCAGGACAATCTACGAAGACAGTACGGGAATCCGTACACGCCCAGATTGCCTCTCGAGTGACAGCGTTTACGATCAATACTGAGTTTTTGATGGTCGACAATTTGATAGCGAATCTTCCAACGCGCGATGTTTGCACCAAAAACTGGAAGATACCGCCTGGCATCAATTTAGCAGATCCGATGTTCTACAAATCTGCTCCCGTTGATATCATTCTCGGCGCTCGTCATTACCATGCATTCTTTGAGAATGCCACTCAGCTTCGTCCCGCACCTCATCAACCCGTCATGATTAATAGTGCTTTCGGTTGGGTAGTGACCGGTACCACAGCTGATCAGAATGTGCATTCTAAAACCCATCCTACCACTTCCTATTCAATCGTCTGCATGGCATCATTGGAAGAATCCCTACAACGATTTTGGCAACTAGAAAATTTAACGGTTAATGATGCATACTCACCCGATGAACGGCATTGCGAATCATTTTATAAAGCAACCACTGAACGTGACGACACAGGTAGATATATTGTCCGTCTACCAAAACAGCCCGACTTCGGAGAAAAACTCGGCCTGTCCAGAGCTCAAGCCATCCGTCGGTTTGAACTTCTTGAGCGAAGACTAGAACGCGATCCAGCACTTAGAGAAGCATACCAAGCATTCATGAAGGAGTACTTAGAACTGGGACACATGTCTCCTATAAGCACTGATACTACTGATGATACAGCTGCTTATTATTTACCGCATCATCCTGTTTTCAAAGCTTCAAGCACCACTACAAAGGTTAGAGTAGTTTTCGATGGTTCGGCAAAAACGTCGACTGGTTATTCGCTGAATGAAACGTTGCGGGTTGGACCCATAGTTCAGGATGAACTAATAGACATCGTTCTACGTTTTTGCACATTTAAAATCGCTGTTGTTGCTGATATAGCAAAAATGTATCGGCAAATCATCCTGCACCCTGATGATCGACGTTTAGTTCGCATCTTTTTTCGATTCTCACCGGAATCGCCTATGGAATTGTACGAGCTGAATACCGTGACATACGGTTTGTCTCCATCATCGTTCTTGGCCACTCGTACTCTGTTGCAGCTTGCGGAAGATGAAGGTGCAGCTTATCCACTTGCCACACCTGCGCTTAAGCACAATTTCTACGTTGACGACTTCATTGGTGGAGCAAACAGCGTGGATGAAGCTCGGAGCCTTCGGCAGCAACTATCGGATCTGCTCTCCAAGGGCGGGTTCGAACTCCGAAAGTGGACTTCAAATTGTTTGGAAGTGCTCTCCGGTTTACCAGCGGAGCATATCGGTACACAATCCTCGCTGCAGTTTGTGCCAAACGAGAAGGTAAAGGCGCTTGGCATCATATGGAAACCCGAACTCGACGTGTTGTGTTTCGAATCACCAGCTGCAGTCGATACAACCACCATCACCATGAGATCAATATTATCGAATATTGCCCGAATATTCGATCCCCTTGGATTGATCGCTCCGGTCATTATACGTGCGAAGCTGCTCATGCAGGAATTGTGGCTGCAGAAGATCGGATGGGACGATCCGGTTCCCGTTCACATCTATAACAAATGGAAGGCTGTTAATGATGATTGGAAAGATTTGGCTGACTTCAAACGTGATAGGTATGTGCTCTTACCAAACTCCAAAATACAATTCCATACATTTGCAGACGCGTCAGAGGTAGCGTATGGTGCCTGTATTTACGCACGTTGTGAAGACCAGCAGGGGCACGTTCGAGTTAGTTTGCTCGCATCAAAATCTCGAGTGGCCCCACTGAAACGCGTCACGCTGCCAAGACTGGAACTGTGCGCAGCCGTGTTAGGAGCTCATCTGCATCATCGTGTTCGACAAGCAATGCAAATCGAAGTCACCGATTCGTTCTTCTGGTCGGATTCCACGGTCATGCTAAACTGGATTGCGTCACCACCCAACACCTGGAAAACCTTTGTGGCTAATCGTGTTGCTGAGATCCAGAACTATTCACATCCTCGTCAGTGGAAACACATTCCCGGCTCAACAAATCCCGCCGACCTGGTATCTCGTGGGATGTCAGCAGTGGACATGCTGAAAAGTTCGATATGGAGTTGCGGTCCCGAGTGGTTGAGGTTACCTGCTTCTGATTGGCCGATTTCGAATCCATTGCTGGCGGCCGAAGCTGATATTGAAATTCGTCAGGTGAGTGCTGTAGTCGCAAATGTACAGACCACTCACCCTTGGTTCGATTTGTGGTCGTCATACACCAAATTGTTACATGTAATCGCATATTGCACACGATTCATACACAATACCAAACACAAGACACGCACACAACAATCGTCACCAGTTACTACATCCGCGATCACACCTAAGTTCCTGGAAGCAGCTAAACTCGCATTATGCAAGCTGGCGCAACAAGACGAGTTTTCATCGGAGATCCGGCTGCTGAAAAAAGGAGAAACTGTAGGGCGGCGCTCACCTCTACGGCGCTTGAATCCATTCCTCGATGAGGAAGGAATAATGCGAGTGGGTGGCCGATTGAAGCTTGCACAGCTTCCCTACCAGTTCAAACACCCTATCCTACTTCCCAAGAAACATCCGTTTGCTCGTCTCATCGCATACCACTTTCATGAAAAGCTGATGCATGGCGGGGGAAGACTATTACTTTCCCAGATTCGAGAAGAATATTGGCCGCTCGACGGACGGAGATTAGTGAAAGGAGTAGTCCGTAATTGTTTTCGTTGCATACGACAGGATCCCGCCCTAGTGCAACAACAAACCGGCCAACTTCCGTATCAACGCATCACTCCGAGCCGGCCGTTTTCTATTACTGGAGTGGATTACGCCGGCCCATTTTATCTTAAGCCGACGTACAAGAGAGCTGCCGCTGCCAAATGTTATTTGTGTGTTTTCGTTTGTTTTGCAACCAAGGCGGTTCACCTGGAGCTGGTCAGCGATCTCACCACTGCAGGGTTCTTGGCCGCTTTACACCGCTTCACAGCCCGGCGCGGGCTACCGTCGGATATACACTCCGACAACGGGAAAAATTTCGAAGGTGCGTCACACGAGCTAAAAGAATTATTCGAGTTATTTCAGAGTGAGCAACAGCAAAACATCATCGCCACCAACTGCTCTGACATGGGGATTACCTGGCACTTTACTCCACCTAAGGCTCCACATTTCGGTGGATTGTGGGAGGCTGCGGTGAAGACAGCCAAACGACATCTCTACCGGCATCTGGGCAGCTCGAGGCTGTCTTACGAAGGGTACAGCACCGTTCTTCAGCAGATAGAAGCGGCGATGAACTCGCGTCCCTTGCTGCCGATGACGGATGACCCGAACGATTTGGCCGCGCTTACTCCTGCGCACTTCCTGATCGGTACTTCCATGTACGCCGTCCCCGTTCCCGACTACACGCGCCTGAAGACCTACACTTTGGATGAACTACAAACCTGGCAATTACTCGTGCAACGTTTCTGGAAGCATTGGACCACCGAGTATTTGCAGGAAATGCAGAAGGACAATAAGGTTGCGGTTCGATGCGAAATCGTTCCCGGCAGGCTGGTCATCCTTGTGGACGATTCCCTCCCCATCACCCGCTGGCCACTGGCGCGCATCATTGATGTACACCCTGGAGAGGATCAGCTTACTCGTGTAGTGAAGCTGAAAACGGCAAAGGGATTAGTCACGCGTCCTGTTACGAAAATTTGCGTTTTACCTGTTGCGAAACCGTCCTGTTAGTACCGCGTGTTAGTTATTTTGTTATGACATTCTGTCATGGGGGGGAGTATGTTTACGTTTAGATGTTTTGTTTACGCTTAGACGTCACACCATACTTGACGAAAGCTAGTTTCGTCAAGTTTTTGATAAACGAAATATTTCAAGTATACACCCTAGTAGCAAAAATGAGTGACTTTTGTATTACTATCTCGCTCCTACTCACGGCAAAGCCTATAGCGCTACCCACCGCCATTACCGCGACTCGTCTCCGTCGTCCATCAATTAACCCGAAGTACGAATTGTTCTTGCCCCTCTACGTTTCCTCCATTGCCCGCGCCTATCGATACGTTCGGCGACGGCTGTTCGTCGTCGTTTCCCCTTCGTCCCTTGATCCCCACTTCCTACCCCGCCCAAGAATGAATCGTTATTCGTTCTTGCACCTCTACGTTTACCCCCTTTCCGCGCTTATTGGTATCGGTGATCAGCTGTCCGGCGTCAGCTGTAGAACGCGCCAAATCGAAAATCTGCTCGCAGTAGCAAGACGGTCGTGAAAGCGCTTAGCTGATTTTAAATACCCTGTGAAACGTGAAAAAGTTTAGTTTGGCAAAATGTCTCACACTGTGAAAGAGTTGAAAGCAAGTGGAAAGTTTGCAAAACTAAGTGCGGCTAAAAAGCGTATGCTGGAGGAAGATTGGCAGCGCGAACATCAAGCAGGAACGAGTAGCGCAGATTTGTTGGTGAATGGTATGTATATATAGTTAAATACTGGTGCAGTTGGTGATATACGTTAAATAATGTATTGTTTAGCCGTCCCTCCGTCTGCTGAGGTTGCGGTGGTTGACAACGCGCCAGTACTTGAAGTATCCGAGGAAACGGAAGAGACTTCGTACATCCTTGAAGACGATGACGACATTCCCGAGGACCATAATACTTTTGATGGTAATGTAGCGACTGATGAACGTAAAAAAATGACGTTCCCAGAAGGTCTACGCCGTTGGGCCCTTGCGTCAAAAATTTCACTGGCGCATGTGAATGATCTGTTGTTGCTAGTTCGCGACACAACCGATTATTATGTGCCCAAAGATGCCAGGACATTTTTAAATACGCCAACACGTGTTGGAAGCCAGATAGCGACTGTGGCAGGCGGTCAGCTTTGGTATCAGGGGATTGAAACCGCCCTGCAAAACTATTTTAGGTAAGTGTAAATTTTTTGTTCATTCGCTTCCTCAATCAGGTAATATTAATTTATTTTTATGCTATTTATTTTAGTAACACAAAGCCCACCATCGATCGTTTGGAAATCAATCTCTCGATGGATGGAATTCCTGTATACAATAACGGTCCAACCCAGCTTTGGCCCATTTTGATGCAATTACACAACATCTCTGGGACACCTGTTCTGGTGATAGGTGTTTTTTGTGGATCCAGTAAGCCGAATAACTGTGAAGATTATTTACGACCGTTGGTGACCGAATTGAACCAACTTTTGGAGTCTGGTTTCAAAATAGGAGGAAAGCAATACCATGTAAACTTGCGTCTAATTGTAGCAGACTCACCAGCAAGAGCCTTCATAAAAGGTATGACACAAAATATTTACCATTACTGAAGATTTTTTAAAACAAATATATATTTATATTTTCAGGTGCAGCCTACTTCAACGCAATTCACGGTTGCATGAAATGCAAGTGTGTAGGAGTGCACGTGAAAGATGCTCGGAAGGTTATTTTCGAGAATTCCGAAGCAGAAAAACGCACCGATGCAGAGTTCAGGAGCGGGTTGTATGCTGCGCATTATAAGCGACCATCCCCGCTTATTGAGATTAAGAATTTCAACATAGTTGAAAACGTTATAGTTGGAGATAGGCTGCATTTAATAGATCTTGGAGTGACGAAGAAACTATTGAAAGGCTGGTCGCATGGTGGGTTGGAACCATTTACTAAGTGGTCGTCTAAAGAATGTGATAGGATTAACAAACTATTTAAGTTAATTGAATTTCCCTCGGAAATAACTGATCGTACTCTACGTCCTTTACATTACCTGCATTATTGGAAAGGTACTGAATATCGTACCTTCCTCCATTATGCAAGCCTGGCCATACTGTCGGACTTTTTAAATGAAGGTGCGTTCCATCATTTCAAACTTTATTTTTGTGCTGTTACATTTTTGTCATCGAACTATTATAGCCAATATTGGGAATACGCAGGCTCTTTACTAAAGACATTCGTCAATCAGTTCGGTACAATTTATAGCCGAAATCACTTGACCAGCAACATTCACAATTTAATACACGTAAGTGAAGAGGTAGATAGGTTTGGTCCACTCCACACGTTTTCAACCTATCCATTTGAAAACCATTTACAAATCATAAAAGGCTTGATAAGAAGTGGTTCCAAAACACTGCAACAAGTAATTTGCAGATTAGGAGAGCGCAAAGAGTGCAATGTTGCGGCCGAGGAAACCTTAGAATCGTATCCAAAATTAAAAATAAAAAACAGTGAGGTAATTTGCTATGTTAGGAATGGATTTGTACTGAAAACAGGAAACAAAGACAGCTGGTTTCTTACAAAAAGTAATCATATTATGCAATACAGCTCTGCTACTACAGAGGCGAGTAATATTATTAAAATTGAGGGCCATGTTTTGCCAAACCATATCCCGGCATTTAGCTATCCTTGCTGTGCAAATTTAATAAACACATTCAGAGCAACGATGGACAACCTTGTAGCATCCACCGTAACCATTAATTTAACTGAAATTAAATGTAAGCTAGTAGCAGCAAGGACAAGCAAACAAACTGAATTCATATTTACGCCACTACTACATACTTTGGGATGGGAGGAGTTATGATAGGATAGGATATTATAGGATAGTATTGGATAGAATAGGATAGGATAGGACAAGATAGGATACGATAGGATAAGATATGATAGGATACGATAAGATAGGATAAGATATGATAGGATACGATAAGATAGGATAAGATATGATAGGATACGATAAGATAGGATAAGATATGATAGGGTACGATAAGATAGGATAAGATAGAATAGGATAGGATAAGATTGGATTCGAACGATGCGACAGGATTAACAAGAAATAAATATTCACAATGAAATTTTGTTGGATAAATTATAACCATTTGCATCTTTCGATTTTTTTATTCACACTTTTTTACGTTTATGGCATGTAGTTTCTATTTGCCCCAGCAAATTTAATCTATCCGTTGCGTGGTATAATTTTTTTTTGAAAAACATTTCCACCATTTCAGAACTTGGGGTTTCTCTACCTGACGTACCAATTAATTGAAATAAATTTAAAATATTCGTAAACGGTGCGAGGGGAATTTTTGGTGGCATTCCCCCACGTTTCCAGGTACACTCGGCGAAAAATTGTCTATCAAAAATTATATCAAGTGCCGAGTGCATTCTATTTTCGACATTATTTATGCCTGCTATAATTAAGCCTATTGAATTCATAACATCCAATTGATATTCCGGCTGTTCTAATTTTACATTGAATTCAATTATTTCCTGCTCACTTCTTATTTTTTCAAAAACAATTCGTTGTTTACAAAACATCTTGCATAGAAGATCAATTTTTACGTCCATTTCTATAATTATTTTGAACATTTGATCAATTTTTTTTAAATTTTCGTCGTCTATTTTACGCGATGGAGAAGCTTCTTGCCGTGGGGATGGGCTAATCGCCAGAGAAGGTCGAGGAAGGGGCGGAGGGGACAAGCGGGTCGGCGGGGTAACTAGCGGCAGTGGCACTGGAGAAACCCTGGTCTGCCGTGGTACCGTCGTAGGCGACACGCTTGTTCGCCGTGGTATCAACGACGGAGGATACTCGGTGGTCCGCAGTGCGACCAACGGCGGAGGGGACAAGCGGGTCGGCGGGGTAACTAGCGGTAGTGGCACTGGCGAAACCCTGGTCTGCCGTGGTACCGTCGTAGGCGACACGCTTGTTCGCCGTGGTATCAACGACGGAGGAGACTCGCTGGTCCGCAGTGCGACCAACGGCGGAGGGGACAAGCGGGTCGGCGGGGTAACTAGCGGTAGTGGCACTGGCGAAACCCTGGTCTGCCGTGGTACCGTCGTAGGCGACACGCTTGTTCGCCGTGGTATCAACGACGGAGGAGACTCGCTGGTCCGCAGTGCGACCAACGGCGGAGGGGACAGGCGGGTCTGCCCCGGAAACACCATGGTCTGCTGTAGTACCGTATTGAACGACGCCCCGATCCGACGTGGTATCAACGACGGAGGGGACACGCCGGTAGTTAGCGGTATCGCCGCTGAGGACACCATTGTCAGCCGTGACCCCATCTTTGGCGGAGACTTGGTGGTTCGCAGTGCAGCCAATGGCGGAGGGGACAACTGGGTCTGCGAGGTGGTCCCAAAACCAACACAAGTCCGGGAAACAACGGGCTTCAAAATTTTGTCGGCCTCCATGATGCCTGTATTTATGAAATACTCATGATAAATATATATGATATCATGATAAATATAATACGTCAACTTCAATAAATGAAGTTTTAAAACACACCTCTGAAAAATCGATCGTTTAGAATCCTTAAAGGGAACACCAGAGCAAACAAAACTAGGAACCAAAAATTTAATACAAGTATTCACACGGTTAAACACGTCTGACCAAAATGCCAACTGCAAACTGTGTGGCTGATTTTCCGTTAGATTCCAAACCACCTCCAGCCGAAACAATTAAAATTTTTTCTTCGCACATACCAAAAGCATGCAAAGCGTGCAACCGAAAATTCGGTAAGCAAAAAAAAAACAAGAAAGCACACACGCGTACACTTCGTTGCTCCAATTCTGTTTGTCACCGACCAATACTGCACACCTTGTAGACGGTAGTTTTTTCAACACCGCGATGGCCTCATGGTAGTGTCAAGAAGCTCCAACACACAGACACCAGATCGAGACTACTTTGGGTAAGTATGAAAAAAATACTAATTTCTCTTTCATTTGCAGCACACACGGTAAAATGCCTCACCGTCTGGCTTGTGAACGCAGCAGCTTCGGATAGAGAACGCCACAGACGGAACGACGATACGGGGGGGGGCGAGAGCGAGCAAACACCACAACCACCACAATTCTTCAGAGGCAACACCACCGCCGCCTCTCCATAGAATAAATAAAAAAGCCAGCGAAGTAGCTGGGCACGGGGCAGAGCAGAACAGAAATACCCTGCAAAAGTAAAACTGCCCGGTCTCGAGCCGTTTTTTTGTTTCCTTTTTCATTCTTTTTTTTATTCATTTGTGTGCAAGCAGTCGGTCGCCGATGACCGAGCGATTGGCGGCGACGGCCGCACGATCGGCGCCGATGATGCGTTCGGTTATCATTCGGGGATAAATCTTCGAACGGTCTGCCGCGTTCGAAGATTCGCTCCTTTCTTATTGGAGGGAGCGAGAATCCAATAGGAAAGTCACTCATTTTTGCTACTAGGGCAGTGAGTAAGGATGAGTGTCGCTCGCGTGGGGGGCACTCAGAAAGTTTATAAATAGGGCAGAAAACACAATTATATCTCTCTTCGAATTTGGAATCTGAACACGACGCTTGGTAAATATTGCAACACACATCGATCCGAAACTCCGCGAATTCTTCAGATGGATACATGTATCGTTTCGGATAAAGCAGCAAGCAGCAGTGGTAGTAGAAGTACGCGAGAAATGTAAAAAAAAAACAAACACAAACACCTTCTGCATGATACCAAAACCAAATAAAAAAACAAAAAACACAAAATGTAAAAAAAGGCAGTAAAAAAAGGTTTAAAAAAATACTCAAAAAACAGTTAAGTTTTAGCATTTTAAGTTTTTAATCGGGAGTGATCGATGAGCGGTGGCGCGATGATTGTTGTGTGCGTGTTTCGTGCCCGCTGAGGGTTGGATCCTTAGCCCCAAATGAAGGAACATTTTTTGTTTGCTATTTATTAAACAAAACTCTCCGATTATCACACAATCTCTCTCGCTCTCTCTCTGGGCGATGATGGTATTTTAGAGCTCTGTACATACACACCCATTTGCTATACGTTCTAATTTCTGTTATTTTATGCGCTTAATTTTGCACACTGATTGATGTTTTTGGTGTATAATTTAGAATGTACGGTTCGAAAAGTATTGATTTGCTGTTTAAACAGTTTCGATGATTTTGTTTTTAAATTTCTTTTTATGTATAAAATCCCATTTCTTTCCCTCTCGATGCTTTTCTGTTTGTATGACATAACAAAACCAAGCAAACGCAGGCATGTATGTATCACCATCACCTTGGTGACACACACACCATGATGCACAATGGGGTCTCTCGTTTAGTTCTTTGGTTTGTGCGGTACACTTGTGGCACGATCACTTCGAGCAGATTACAACAGAAAAAAATGAGGAAATATTTGGTTAGAAAGTGAGTGTGTGTGCGTGTGTGCGAGAGAGTCCTGATCGTATATTTTATGTAGGAGCGTGCAACCAAACGAATTCAATCACAATCTGAACGATGGACCCACAAGCACGCACACACTCTCGGGCCCGTAGTAGACACACACACACCTTTGTGCACCAATTTGCGCTCTACTAATAGAAAAATGAACAAAAACCACACAAAAAAAACAGTAGCAGATAATTGTAAAACGTAAAGTTGTTCTGTGAACTGAACCGCAACATAAAAATAGGAGAAGAAGAAAAAAAACACACAAAACAAACAATTAAAAGTAAATACGAGGAAAAAAAAAACAAATCCAAGAATATAAGATAATTAAACAGAAACAAACAACAAACAGCAAAAGCAAAAGAAAACAAAAAAGCTAAAAATAACACTCGAGAATAGTTTGTGTTTGTGCCATTTTGTTCATATGCATTTCGAAATTCCGTTCCGGTATTATGACTGCTGGGACGGCGGCTGGGTTCGTTGCGGGGAAAAGGCACTCGGAAGCCCTTCTTCTTGTTGCTGGTGTTACTCGTGAAGGGTCTCACAAGTGCCAAGCTCACTCCATCTCGCAGTTTAGCCCTATCACATCTCCTCTCGCCATGTGGGCAGCCTCAAAGCCTTTACATTACTTGCTGGGTTGTCCGGAGTCTTGTGCATGACATGACCAGCCCTCATAGCATAGCGCGTTAAGGTAGACGCATTTGAATACTGAATCAGGACATGTCTAATACAGTTTCAGCTTCGTCCTTTAGCTGAAGCTCTAATATGACCAGAAGGGCATCCAGTAACTTTGTCACTGCGTGTCTCAACCTCTACGTTGGCAATGGGACTGACCACAGATAGGCATGATGGCTGCAAAGGTGCGATCTTTCGAAGCCTTTTTGGATTTCGGCTCGAAAAACCCGGATCTCCCCTCCGGACTACATAGGATCAAACCTCAAACCAATTATGCCTAAGTCATCAATCTCCGAGTCTCGTCGGATGGCGAGTTCTTCGTCGTTGGCACTACAACCTTGAAAGGTTTCGGCCTGCCATTTCTGGCTTTCTGTGACTTGATTTTACCCGTAGTTGGACAGTCAGTCCTGCGTACGTGAAGCCGATGTCGCCTAGATTAATCGATAGGGTACTTAGTCTTTCGATCTTCACATCTTTGTTTACTCCTTTCGACTACACTTGCTTTCTTTTGAATTGAGCATGCTTCTGGCGCATGTGTTTGGTAAGATTTTTGGCCGTAGTGTACCGGCCACTACACAAATTACAGCCGAACTGTCTCGTGCCCTCGTGCACATGCGAATGATCCAGCAGCTCCGATTGCGTCTTGAATGCTGTCTCACACTCCATGCACTTGTGTACGCCACGGTGCTTGATCATGTGCCAATGCAAATACATTTTCAGCTTAAAACTGACCCCACACAATTTGCAGGCGAACGGTGTCTCGGAAGAATGTAGCTTCATGTGGTTTTTTAAGTAAGCTGTCGTATTAACGCGCACGCCACACACATTGCAACTGTACTTCTTCCGCAGGCTCGGGTCCACGTGCACAGATTCCTGGTGCCGTTTCAGGTGGGTGGATTTGTAAAACATTTTTCCACAAAGATTGCAATCGATGGAATGGTTTGTGTGCGTATGCTCATGATCCCGCAGCCGCTGTATGGAACCGTACAGAGCGCCACAATATGCACACTGATGGTTTAGCATAGTCTTGGTCGAGCGATGCCCAACTACGCCCCATTTGGTAGTGTACGTGTGGTAGCATATTTCGCACTGGAACGGTTTGTCTTCGGTGGGTTCGATTGCGTGCGGTGCATGCTCCGTCTTGGAATGTTGTTGCAGCTCTGCCAAGGTATCGAACACGAGTGGACATCCGCAGCATCGGTAGCGTTGCTTAACGGGCTTTCTTTCGGCAACCACTCGGCGAGTGGGCGCTTCATCATCGGTTGAATCGAACAGGGAAACTTCACTGATGCCAAAGCTTTTCCAGCCATGGATTGCGTTGGCATGCAGTGATTCGTAATGTTCCCGGAGTTGTTCGGCGTTGTAGAAATCTATGGAACATTCCCAGCAACGGTACAATGAAAGCTGTTCTGCCTTGATGGATGTCATGGAAACGTTGTCCGATTGGTCATCAAAGTGGACGAAAGAAGCAGCATCACAGGATGCTTGGATGAACTCTTCCGATTCTATACATTTGCGTCGCACCCTTACAGCATGGGTAAGGTCGGAATGGCATTGCGTACAGCACTTGCGAGGAAATCCATCATCGACAGTCGCCTTATGGAAGAAAGAGTATCATTAACACAGGCGATATCCAATGCGCCAGGACTTACCTTTATTCCCGCTAGCTCCAGCAGTAGATCGGCAATGCGCTCTTGCTCTTCGTGCTTCATAAAAATATCCACCAGATCAAGCTCAGGAACGTCGATGGAAGCACAAACGCGGCAGACGATGATTTGATTCATGTTGAAGCAGCTTTGTAACTTTTATTCTATTGCAGGCAGCACAATAATCAAATCGGACCCATATCCTTTCCTTACCGCTCACGCCTTCAGGGATACAAATCCAATGTTTACATTTGAAACGATTTAGATGCGTTGGAAATGTATCTAAAATGAGAAAGACAGTTGCGAAAGGCGCTTTTCGAAGGTGTTCGAAAGAGAGGCAACTGTTTTTAGATCAGTTTCAAATGTTAGGTTGTCCAAAAAGTGCTGCACATTTTATCCGACCGCATCTCGTTCTGGTTGATTATCAACTTTTAAAGTTTTGCGATGGATAGGAAAGATTGACCTTGTTTCGAAAATGATCCCGACATTTCATGTTTAAAATTTACATCCTATTCGATTTATTTGCTCACCACTTGCTTTCTTTTGTACTGCGAATGCACCTTTCGCATGTGTTTGAACAGATCTTTCTGAGTGTAGAAACCTCTACCGCACAGATTGCAGCAGAACTGCCTCGATTCCTTGTGGCTGTTCATGTGATCTTGCAGCTCCGATGGGCTTTTGAATGATGCGTTACACTGCTTGCACTTGTGCAGCCCTTTATGCATTGCCATGTGCCAATTTAAGTAGGATATTAACTTAAACCGAGCACCACACAAGTTGCAGGAGAAGGGTTCCTCTTTCGAATGTAGCTTCATGTGCGTTCGCAGGTACGACGCCGAGCTAACGCACTTGCCACATTGGTTGCAAACGTGTTGCGGTGGCTGCAATCTCGTTGCCCGTGCGTCTGTATGAAACTTTTTCATGTGTGTTTTCATGTATTCCGGATTGGAGAAAATCTTATCACAAATGTCGCAGGTGAATTTGCCGTGCAAGTGCTTAAACTCATGCCTCGTTAGTTGTGTCATCGTCCCAAACAGCAGGCCACAGGTTGCACACTGGCAGCGGAACAAATATGTCGCATTTTGATGGTTTTCTAGCGAGCTGGCGTTTGTGAATAAACGATGGCACACTTGGCACTGAAATGTCCGGCTTGCATCAACATGTATTGCTATTGGGGCATGTTTCGCATCGGAATGTTGTTTCAGTTCGGCTTCGGTTTCGAACGTCAGTAAGCATCCGCAGCAACGATGAGTTTGAGCTGCAGGAATAGTAAAGCTTTCATCTGCACGCATATCTACGGCCTTTTCCTCATCCAACTCTTCATCGTCGGTTGAATCAAATAAGGAAACTTCACTGTTACCGAAGCTTTTCCAGCCGTGGATTGCGTTTGCGTGAAGGGTTTCATAGTGTTTCTGCAGTTGTTCAGTGCCGTAGAAGTCTAGCGAGCACTCCCAGCAACGATACATTGGAATCAGTTCGTTTTTGTAGGATGTCACGGATACATAGTCCGACTGGTCTTCATCATGCCTAAAATAGACAAACAGAATGTATCGTTGGCATGAGGTGATTCTTCATTCTTCCAAACATCATACTTACGCAAAGTTTAGGTTATAATCCAACGTTTCTTGAATGAGTTTTTCCGATTCGATGCATTTCCGTCGCACCGATACAGCGATGGTAAGGTCGGAATGACATTGTGAACAACACTTTCGTGGAAAACCATCATTAACTGTCGCCTGAAAATGTGGTGGAAATGCTATTAGTTTTGAGACGTTGGTATGTTGCTAGAGCTAGCCGCTTACCTTTATTCCTGCCAGCTCCAGCAGAACATCGGCGATGCGCTCCTGCTTCTCGCGTTCCTCGAAAATGTCCACCAGATCAAGCACAGTTTCGCTGGAGGCACAAACGCGACATACAGCGATGTGATTCATTTTTAACTGGAACATTATCTGTGAAATGGTGTACACATTTAGCTGAAATCCGTATGAATTCTCGCAAAAACAAAACGGAGCGAACTGATGCCGTCTTATTTACAAACAAAGACTCGTTTGACAGCTAAGGATCGGTTTTAGATAGCATTCATACGTTCGAAAAGCGAAATGTCACTTTGAAAACGGTCTAAAATGCGGCAAAACAGTGATTTTCGGATTGAAAACAAACGGTCGCCTACCGTTCACGCATTTTGGCGTCGGATTGCTTTGGTTTGTTGTTATGCCAATAGTTGAAGCTGGCATTCACCGTTCTTTGAAGTAAAAAGTAAGCCTGGTAAGTGTGAAACGTGACACCGGACAAGAAGAAGAAAAACCAATGATTAATCGGGAACAAACGCTTCCAGTGGTGGTTGTTTGGCGTTGCACCGATGGAGATGCCAGCTTCTAGCAAACAACTCCAAACGGAGAATGAAGAGCTTCGCCAGCAGTTGCACGTCTACAGGAACAAGTATGAGGTAGCCAACAAAACCATCATCGATCTGTCGGAAGAGCTGGAACAGATGGTGGCCAAATCGGCTGAAGAGAAAAAGCATCTGCGCTTCAACTATGAAGAGCAGCTTAAAGCACAAAAATCCATCATAGATCAATTGAAGGCAAAGGTAGAGGAAAGGATTGAAGTTGTTCCAGCTATCGATTCTATTCCCGATGTACCGACCGCCATATCCGACCCCCAGCAACCCCAGCCAAGTGTGGAACAAGACTGGGAAAACGAGGAAAAACGATATGTGGCCGAAATCGAATTGCTCCAGGAACAGATCGTATCCACTACGAATGAACTCCAACGGACCAGGTGGGAAATGTCCAAAGCGAACGACGAACTGCAAATGGCGAAAGAACAGATTGAATCCAAGCAGGCCGATCTGCTCAACGAAAGGGAAATAGCAACCGAGCTGCGCACGTTGCTGGAAGCGGCCCAACAGCAGTCCGCGTTGCTATCGGCCGAGCTCGCCGGCATACGGTCCGGTACGAGCAATGAAAATACGAAAGGAAATTCTCTGTTCGGTGAGGTTGCCGATCAGCGCTCCAAGGTGCTGAAGACATTCTCCACGCTGAAGGCGGCTCACCTGAAGCTGAAACAGGAGCACGCCGATTGTCCGCGACAGATACGGGAGTTGCGCGATTTGATTCAGCAATCGGAAAGACTGTACGGACAGTGCCTGAAGCTGATGAAAGCGGCGGAGAATGATGCGCTGATAACGCTCCGAGAGCAAAACGGCGAACTACACGAGCAGCTTGAGAAGGCGTTGGGTCGCGTTCGCTATTTGGAACACGAGATGGCAACCAACAGTGCCGATTGGGTTAATAAGCTGGTGCTGTACTATACGGAAGAGATGCAGAAGTTGGAACTGAGGCTACGCACCTGTCAGTTTCGGCAACGGGAAGCGATGGAGTTGCGCCAGGATGCGGTCAAGGATGCGTGGACGTGGCGGCTAGAGGCACAGCGATTGAGGGCGAACAATTTGAACGTTGATCGGGAGGGTTCTTCTGCGTTGTTGGTGTGTCAGGACCCAGCTGTCGCTGAAAAGTTCGAAAAACAGGAAGAGAGTGAGGTGCCGGACTGCGAGAAGGAGAACATAGGCGTACTTCGTGCTGAACCACCCTCCACGACTCATAGCAATGAAGCTGAATCCAGCGATGAAACTTGCAGTACTGTTCCAAGTGCTGAAAATACAGCCACGATACCTCCGAAAGCTGGTGGCGCTCTGCAGGAGTCTAAACAACAAAAAAACCCGGAACCGGATGCAGCCACCATTAGGATTGTACCCTGGAAATGCTACAAAATCAGTGACCTGAAGAAGATTCACTACAAGGAGCTGAACCAATCCGATGCTGAAAACCGAACAAGTAACGAGGACACGAATGAGGAAAAGCCACAATGAGAATAAAATAAGGTAAACAGAAAACGGTACCTTGTCTTCCATAGGCCTTTCCGTTGTCCGAAATCGAGCAGCTGTCTCACATGGCTCGTGTGTCGTGAGGACACATTTTCTTCGTAATTTTGCTTAATTTCGATTCCAATCTCGGACGATTCATCAAGGATCCTTAAGATGGGCTGGCCTACTCTTCACCCGCATATTGAGCTTGTCTTCGGTAAGGTTTTGCGGTTGAGTTCCTTACGCCCATACTGCCCCTATGGTGGACATCCCTCCATTATACGGGACCAATGCACCATGCTGATGAAGCCATCTCGATGCTTCATATTTCTTCCCCTGATTTTTTATGCCTAGTGGTGGTCTCGCTTGAGCTGAAGAAAGCTCCACGGAGGGCAGAATCGTTGTGGCCCCTGTGGTGGTGGTGGTGGCGATCACCGATCGGAACCTTCCGGAACAGATGGTTTAATTTATGCGCCACCTTAAAAGCTGCACTGACCAGCGGGGCGTTCGAATCCTGCAGCAGGACGCGCTGTTGGGCTCGTGCTGCGTTTGTTTGCACTGTTGATCTCGCACCAGTCCATCCCGAGGGAGCGCTTCGTTGGAGGTTTGCTGCAAAAAGATAACTTCATTCCGAGAAATATCCTTTTTTGCCTTGCAAAACGAAGGCAACATTTCATTACAGTTTTTGTGGAGGGTGATCGCAACCACGAAGGTGTAAACATTAGAGGTGAAACAATAAAATCCGGGCTCATACGCCATCTTGCGCTTCTTTTGAGGAGGAGTGAACAAGGGTCTACACACACGGCAGATGCACGTTTGATCATTACCTTCAATTACAACGGGCTGTTACATGCATTCATTTATCTTAGATCTTTAGTGAGGAATAGAAAGAAAAATCATTTCAGATGAATCGATGGCGTGTGGAACATGGCTAATGCACGTGCGCCCGCAGGTGAGAAGAAGAGTAGACATGTAGGTGATTTCCTGCAAAGCGTATGTAAGGAATAAAATATTGATGTCCTGGAGTTTAGCATCAATTCATACCGTCTTGACCTGGAAAAGATGTAGAACTGTAGCAAAGCATAATTGGCACGTGGGTTGTTGCAGATGAGCTTAGAAGGACATCAATATTGGACCATCTTTGGAATTAATTTTGCTCGAATCCATGTGTCAGTGAGGTCAGGTGACGCTAAGTTGATCCTGCATTGTAGTCACAGATGTATTGGACCCGAGTCCTCTAATTAAGTCTTGTTGGATTAGGAGTTGGGGGTCTCTCACAGAATTGATCTGTCGTTCGTTTATGAAGTGCCTGGCAGGCATTGCGCTTACAAAATCATACAAAAATAAAATAAAACCGCAGACAGTTATGGACTGTAGTGCTGCGCTTTTAATCCGCTTTTTACGTCCCTAAGCTAGCTACTTTGGAAGTGGAAGTCACAAAGGCGACCGCAAGTTCACGCGGCTTGTCGTGCGGTGCCCAAAACGGGTACAACTTTGAATGGAGTTTTAGTGAAGAATATTCTTTGTAGACACAATTGAAGCATAAGCTGAAGTCTCTGAAGAGGATATTAGGCAGAGGAGAAAAAAAGTCTATCAAATGCACATTAAACACAATACAAAGAACAATTCTCGGGATGAATCAATGCTAGAGAGTTGAGTTGAAACTGACTTATTTTGGCAAAATCACTTCTCCAGAGGGGACAATTTTCCATCAACTTCTTTCGGATGTTGCTCGCCCAACCTTCAATAACTCACTTCCATTGTACCAGCATTGTGCTGATCGTACACTGAACGTGTGTTGTACTTTCTTAGCTGCTGAAAGAAAAGGCCCACAACAAGGGCCGTTATTCGTCTTTTCGGACAGTATTGTCTTGTTCTGCTGCTCTGCAAGCTATCCCGAGGATATCCTCAAACCAGGACCCAGCGCTCTGCTAATAGCTCCGAGATGGAGATATGAAGGGTAATTAAGATTGATGGGTTTATAAGAGACTGCAGCGCTAGCCAGGATCTGCTGGACGAGGCGATAGAATCGTCACTTCTTAGAATGATCTCCCAGCAAATGCAGCATACAGCACACACACACCCGATGCTGGCTACTGGCAAGAGCGAGGACCCCGTTGTCTCGGGGCACGACTGTTTGTGTCATTTATTTTGATTTTCTCCCTGTGTGGTTCTGCACAGTTCCTCCGCAGGTGGTAGACAAGGTGAACCCAGCGGTGGTTTCGGGGTGCCATATTGGACTCTAAGGACTCTAAGGGCTCTCGAGGGCAGATCACCTGGATGTACGTCATTCTTGGTGTGGTATGTCGATACAATGGAATCGAACCGAGAGGGTAATGAAGGAGGGAAAGAAAAGCCACAAACCATGATCGGATTGGTGTGCAATCCATTTTCGGGAATGAAATGCTACTTACCAGACATGTTATTGATCAATAATTTATCTTATCGCCCTGCTACGATCTACTGTGGTACAATATAGCTTAAGAATCGATTTATGAAAGCAATTAATGTGTCTATTCTTAAGGAACGGAGATGGAAAAAGGTGCAATTGGTTAAACAGTGAAGGGGACAATAAGTTGGTAAGTTATCCTTAAAATGGATAAATGTTTTTTTTAAATTCTTATAAGAAACTCTTACCAAAGCTGAAAATGTTTAAATTTTGTTCCACTATTTAAATCACACAAACCCAATACTCTATATTAAGCAACAATGACCAGAAGGCAATCCAACGGCCAAGGGAGCCAACACGATCGGAGTGGGTGCTTTCGGTCGGCACATCGTTCGGAACAAAAAGGTGGAAATTAATTTGTTGTAGGGCGGATAATTTTCCTTTCCCATTTTACGACTCGTCAAACAACAAAAGCGATGATGACGCCTGTTGCCCGGGGAGTCGGAACCGGGCAAGAAAAATTAGATCACCCCGTCCCCGGGCAAAGGGCCTGAAAGCTGAACAGAAACAGATGCTGCAAAAGACAACAAAGCGTCCTGTAAGCGAGTTTAGCCCGAGCAAATACGCGGGACCGAGCATCGGGAACGTTCTCCGCACTAGCTCAGGTGTAGCTCCTCTTCCAGGAATCGAGCTGGACACGACGAATAAAGAAGCGAAATTTATGACACTCGATCAAGTGCAGTCCGGAGTGCAGTCCGGGAGCTCAACAAAGCACAACTTCGCGCGCCGAACAAAAGCCTACTTGGGATGGGAAAACGCACCGAAAAAGAAAGAAGGTGCGCGCGCGACCGTCCCATCCAGGCGTAAGCGCGTGGTGAGTGTTTTATTGCTTTCACACCATGCGGTAGGCGGAATTTCGTTGGAAGGCATTTCGTATATCGAGGGGCAGTTGTGTGCCGCCCGTTCCCTGGCGGTCGTTTGTTTTACAAGCTGCTAATCAACCCACCCGAACATCGGTTGACTTTTCCGTACCGTAAGGGGAGAAAAACCCATCTACCCGTGGTCGGACCGATTGGAAGTGATTTCACCTGCTCGGCTGTCTAGCAGCTTGTGCATACCCCTGGGCGCAGTGTCCTTCGCTGTTAAAAATGTAATAAAACATAAGTTTGTTCACAATTAATGTCAGAGCAATCGGATTTAGCCGTTGTTTTCCCCCGCCGGCAAGGAAAACGCCCTATCACGTTGGTGCGATAATAAGCGAGCCAATGGTTCCGCTTTATCGCCATCATTTGCGCGATTGAAACCCGCGTCAAGCGTCTAAGATCTTATCGGCAACGGTAATCGAGACAGGTTAGCATAAATTGAATGTTCTGCCCGAACATGTTGCTGGCGCTGGTGAAGCGTGTTTGCATAATAATGGAAAACGGAGGGACATTTCCCGTTTGTTTACCCTTTCTATTCATTGGAGTGAGTAAGAACAGATTCGGGTTTCTTTATCCTTAAAGCGAGCATTTCAAGCATTTCTCCACCTCGAGAACTTTGGAATCCTTGGTGGCCCTCAAGACCTCAAACCTGCTTGTAGGTTATTCGCTCATCTCTCCTGGGCGGAGATTTTCGTCAATTGAATTTGCATATTGGGTGTAATAGAATTTCCTCCCCAAGATCCGCGAGGACGCTTGCCTGGTGCGCTTTGATTTACTGAAATTTGCAACTCATTTAGCCATGGTTGACTTCAAAGCAAAGGTCGTCTGATGATAGGCATCCTTGTGATAATAAAAAAAGAGCGCACCAGAATTGAAGCTGCCGTCGAACAGGGGTTGTTGTCCCGACCCCCGCGGGACGCTATCCTGATATCGCGAACCATCTCCCGGAGAGTCAAGCTTGAGAATTGCTTCCCTTGCCGCGGGGCAAATACTCTCTCGGTCGGTAGAATCACGGGAGGAAGCCCTGATATCCTGTATATCCGGCCCGAAGAAAACGCTACCATGAAGTGATGACGCGTGAGCAGCCTTTCATAACTTCGGCCAACTTTCTCGTGTGGCCTGGACATTTGCATTTGCTGTGTCCCTTTATGTTTCCCTGGAAAGTGAGTTTATTGGCCGCTCGACAGTAAACAATTGTAAAACCCGATTTACGGCACAGCCTTATTCCCGGTTCGGCAAGGGCAGCTTATAGAGGCATCACTTGCCACGACCCTTCTGGATGTGGCGTACGACAAGGCTAATAAAACACACGAATCTATCATAACTTCTGCATGTTTTAAATGCTCGCACAGGCACTGGAACTGCCCTCGAACGGAATGTTTGGATTTTTTTTACATCTCACTCGACTAGGGCGGCCGGTAGTTTTGAGGCTCTAAAACGATAAACCGAGAGCGAGAGGAGCTACAGTTTGCAGCTATTGCTCCGGCATAATGTCCATACACGGAAAGGTTACAAACACGCATGGAAATCAAGGTTTTAGAAGGTGATCGGGAATAGGTTGTCCCGAGACGTCGATGACTTTGTTGTTTAGTTTAGCTCCCGACCGGGCATCAAGGAACTCGGGATTTTTTTTTGGTTGGTTGAAAGGATCTTCCTTTTTACCTCGGGCAATCATCCTTTTTCGACCGACTCGACCGACGAGCCCTTTAATTGGTGGGTACATGGCCAAGTGAAATGGACTCATAAAACCTCCGAATTTGGATCGTATTATTTGGGAGTCTTATTGCTGCAGCGGAGGCTAGTAATAAATGTAAAGCAGTGTGTTTTTTCTTTATTGGAGCTACTGGAAAAAAGGCATTCCCGTACGCCCATCTTCTTGCAGGGGAAATGTAGGGCTCGTTTAACTCTTTCTGTGTGAAGTTAACTCTAAGCACAAAGCACCTTACTACACCTTGGAGAATTTTTTGAAGACGGATAAAAATCTAGTGTAATTTATCGAAGAAGACTTCTACTATAGTCGAAGAATTGCCAGGAGCTATTGAAGAAGGACCTATCAAGTTCCACACAACCGATGCTTGATCTTCTAAGAAGCTCGATGTTAGCTGAATGAAATCATTCATTTATTTACCCCTCAAACAAAGCCATTTGCACGCAGAAGACAAAAACCGGACCTAAACAAAACAAGTCGCAAAATGGACGTAAAACCATGGCGTCATGCCGTTGGCAAGTGAGGCATAGGGAGAGAAATTGATTTCTCCGAACTCCACGGAACTGTCGCAGGCCTATCTACCTGTCGGCTTGCCAAGGGGAAGGTGTCTAGGATCCGGATTCCGGTCAGATCCTGGTGGTACAATGCAAACGCCCCGGAACGTTTGGAAGCATTGGCGTTGAAACAATGCTAACCGCTGGGGTAATTTTCTGCGATTCGACCTGAGGTAAACCAACGAAGCATCACTCCTTTTTGGGATTGTTGTGTGGAACCTCGATGGACCACAGGCGTTGCAGCTCGGTGCGCACCGCTGGGTACGCACATAAGTAGCGTAAAAACACGTCACAGACGCTACCAGTACGAGAGCTCCCGCTAGGATTCTACGGAATTAGCCTAAAAAAAAGGAGCTCGGACAAAAAATGGGACAGAGCGAAACAGGGTCAGCGGGACGCAGAGAGCAGCAGGGATGGAGTGCGACGACCACCACGGTTGGCAGTGCGTCCCAGGATATCCCGGACCTTATCAGGGGTCAGCCAGTTCTGGTTTGCGATAGCTCAACTGTCACAACAATGGCGTCACGGGTGTGTTTACACGGCTGGGGTAGTCCGGTAGTAGGAGCCGCGTGAAACGTCGAGGTCCAGACAGCATAGGGTCTCGGTTGTTTTCGGGCCACTGATTTGAAAGTGATTTTCCAACAGATTAGAGGGAAGAGAAACAGCGAACGACAACGGTTGGCATCTCTATCAATGAATTTGTAATCACCTTGATCGAGCCATTACAAGCTCGGGGGACCACACAGCAATCTTCGGTTCGAGGCCACAAGCGATCCAAACTGTGTTCCGTGACCTTGGCCGTCGAACATCATCTTCATCTGGTTCTGTGTGACATTGGACACGCAGTGGTCGTCGTTGCTAATGTGCCAAAAAC
This sequence comes from Anopheles stephensi, assembly GCF_013141755.1. NCBI lineage: Eukaryota > Metazoa > Arthropoda > Insecta > Diptera > Culicidae > Anopheles > Anopheles stephensi. The sequence continues at coordinate 85,437,954 of NC_050203.1, read as the reverse complement.
ATCTTCAAGGAATCTTCGGAATTTATCAGCACATTCAGCCGTTAGGTAGGTCTGATAGAGATACCAGCGGTCTGCTAAACGATTCTTAAACGTTGGCGCACCGGGAAGAGGTCACATGACCCAGGAACGCGGGATAAAAGGAATGAAAACACTTTTTAACTTAATGTAGTCATAAAAACTAAATCCTTACCTTCTATCTCTTTCGCGCTTTCACTTCTCGCTTGGGTTTTATGGACCAAAAACGGATCTAAACGGAACATAAATTCACGGCACTGGCCACTTATCTGGGTGGTTCGTTGAAGCTTGTTTTATGCTGTTGCTGTCGACACCTTCGGCATCGACAAATTTGCATCATCCCACCAAACGTCCGCAGGTTCGGAGGGCTGCCCGGAACCTGGCAACTACGCTGTAGGTCTGCCGCCGAACACAATAAAAGTCTTAATTTGTCGGAATCGCTCGCGGAGACTCTAAACGTTCCTGGGGGGGGGGATGTTCTTGGAAAATCCAGAGCAAATGTGGTTAGAGCTTTGCACCACCGCTCGAACTTCTCGGTGGCCAAGAATCGTTAATCCCGCTTCGGGTTCGTTTCCGTTCGTTGACAGCTTGTTGGAAGTTTATGGTGTTTTGCTTACCGAAATCAGAGATCTTGCTGCCATGGTTGTCCCTCCATATTGGGAAGCGATATGCGTAGCGATCAATTGCTACTCCAAGCCGGCTACTCTTTGCAGAGAATTTATTCTATTGCCTATAAAGTCCCCTCCATGGTCCCATGTGCAACGGTTCGGTAGTTTTCAGCACACGAACTTTACGATCGTGACGGGCGTTTGCTTTGGAGTTGTGGAGGAATATCGCATCCTTACGGCTTACCGAACGCTCAGCTTACTGCCCAAACGGTCGATTGGGGTTTAATAATATTTTACCGTCCAACCGACCCGTCAAATGGTGCAGGGAAAAGCTACACGGCCAAGGCCATAGGTCACACGACCGGAGAAAATTTGTATAATTAAAAACACCTAATTGCTTGGACGGACGAACTAATCCCGTACGTGTCTTTCCCGGCACGGCCCGGCATTTGCCTTTCGGAATGGGCGGAATGCTTAAATTGCCAGCTCGTAAACCGAGTCGTACGCACCGAGCCGGGTCACGATTGCACGCTTGTTTCGGCATTGGAGGTGAAGATATCCGAAAACATCATAATCGTCAAAACATAAAACAATCTGCATAGCAATTTGTGTGTGTGTGTCGTGCGTAAGGGCGTAGGGCTGTTCGCTTCTGGATTCTTTCCTCTCCGTGTTGGTTCTATAACTAACCTAAAACACACACATTTTCTGCACGTTTCTGGCGAGCGGCGTTGTCCTCCTCACAAGCGTCCTTGTTGAGGGAGAGTGTCCTCCCGGATATTGAAGTCACACCAAACCGGAATATCTATCTCTCATTCGCTCGATGCCTGATTAGCCACACAGCATTCAAGGACGAGGACAATTCGTTCGCATCAGCGAACACACACTTAGCGCACGCCGGGAGATTGTCCTTTGGTCGCACGCCGGGGGACGCCATTCCATCTCGAGGCTCGGCACACTCACCAACGTCCTCGGAACGTCCGTTTGTCTCTATTGGTTGGATTGGATTTGTTTGGAAGGAAATAATGTGCGCGTGTGGGTGGTAACCTCGTAACCTCAGGGCCGTTCTGCTCGACGCTGGCAGTCACCTTGGAGAGCCGGGAAAGCCTTCGAAGCCTGAGTGAGGCCGTTGAGAGGCTTGATGCTTGCTCCATCAAACGCTTTTGACATTAAGCAAAATAATAAAATATTTTGTTCATTAGGCCACAGCGAAGCCGGACGATAAATCCTCCGATTTGGGACATAAATCCTTCATCTTCGTCGGGTCTTATGGGCCGGCCAGCACTCGAAGCGGAAACGGGACGTCTTCGACCGGTTCGACACAACCTGGTGGGCGGATTGGCGGATCATTGGATCATCTAAATCGGATACGGATCGGCCGGAGGTTTGAGAAGGGATCGACCCCGGAGCGCGAGCAAAGGGGATAACATACCCACATGGACAGGCACATAAAAAAAAGCCCCAGTCCTATTCAACACGCGGACGCGGACAAAGCCCGCGCTAACAAGCGGATAGATTTCGGGACGGGTCGGGATTTTTTTTTTCAATTTTCTCACACTCTAGATGCCACACTCGTCGCCGTCGTCGGCTGTCGGGATCTGGTGGGGACTTTCTTGAAGGCATATCAAGCTACAGGCCGCTTTCAACAGGCTCCAATCGCGGGACGGGGAGACATAAATTTCCATTCTCATTCGAATTAGCAACACTCCGGTGAGGCCCGTTGCCGTGCTCGGCTTGGGGAGTTTTATGAATGGAAGAAAAGGAATACGTGCGTGTGTGTGTTTTAATTCATCACTATTCCAAATCTCCACACACGATCGCGGAGATGATCTCATTGACTGGCGTGTGTTGGTCTTGTGGAGATCGAGGGGGGTTATGGGGGGAGCTTATGCTGAGAAGCCGCGACATCTCAAGAGGCTCCTACGGACCAGGGCCATGTTTCGGGGCAGGCTCGTCAGGGGACGGGTTCGAATGCCCCGTCATAAACATCGATCGCGGTCCCATTCAAACGCTTCGGACGACATGGCGCGCTGATCAATCGATTATGGTTTAGTAATTGAATTTATCTAAATCCCCCCATCGAAGTTTGGGAGGCTGTTGGTGTGTGTTTTTCTTTTTTGCAATCGATTTCTGCGATCGATTGCTGGAACGAAGGGGATCACATGGGGCCAGCAAACAAACCCGAATCGTGTAGGTTTTTTTGTTGTTGCTGTTTCGTTTCGAGCCGAACAACACGCAATCTCCGGAGAGAGGTCCGATACCCTGACATAAATCAGCCCCATTTAGGGAGGGCTTAGTTGATTGATTGATATATTGATTATCCCGCGCGCGCACGAACATATTTCGCCACAGATTCGGTTCCTCGCGACGCTTCTTTGCCGCTTCACCTGCCCGGTGGTGACGATTAGTAGAGTCCGGGGCACTGTACCGCACTGTACAGGGGACCATGCGTGTGTGTGTGTGTGGACCTCTCACATCGATCTTTTCCGATCCGATCGGAATGCCCATTCATCACCCAGGGGTTTTGTGTTTTCGGTTGGTTGAGTTTTGGCGTAGCCGGTTTTCTGAGGAGTTTTTGGATCGGACAGGACAAGAGTGTGTTTCCTCGGTTTCCTTCCCGTCCGACCGCTCTTTTCACCGGGTAGGCCGGTGGGGTCGTATGAATGAAATAAATCTTGTGTGATGAAGGTTTAAATCAAACTTGAAAACGGCACACACTCCTGGGTGCTGGGGATCGTGGGGTTGGATAATGCCAAATGTGGTTATAATTGTAAATAAGCTGTGATGTGTTTGCTTTTTCCGTGGATTACTTGCAACTCCGGTACGATTCGTGGAGGAGTGGACACTTTGCTTAAGAGCTACTCAAACGCAGGTGATGAGGGTTCGCTTTTGTCGACGCTAAAAGAAGCTTATCCGGAGGTGATCTTATGGCTACGTGATTAGGCGCATGGTTTAGCACACTCAAGTGATGTGGATCGAATCTCGTCTAGGTACACTCAACTGGGGGGAGACCTTGGTTTGCTGCCAGGGAAGAAATTTTCTAGCCACGGGGATACATTCATTTTTCTAACTGCTGAAGTCAGTAGATATTTTGTGTTGAAGAAGTATTTTAAGAAGTCTATTCTTCCCCCAATTCCAGGTGCAATGTGATCAGATGATCATATCAGATATACGTCAGAACGTGATCTATATTAGGTCTTGGACGTAGAGAAAGAAAGAGGTAGTAGATCTGTCTCTTATTCTGCGCACCTGTCAAGTGTGTTTAGTAATCGGTAGATAACGCAACCTCTGTCCCTATCGCACTCTCTAGCTCTCTTATCTTCGATACTCAACTTCATTACGCAACTCCACTTATAGTGGTAGCACCCAGCAGTCAGTAAGTGATGCATACTTTCCATCCGCTACCGGTTGACCCGTATTTGTTTTGGCCCCAGAGCCCACCCGATAAGAGCGCCGAGGGGATTTCGCGACTCGCGTGAAACAAGCCAAGTGCCCCTGGATTGAATAGGGAGCGTGCGGACTAAGCAAGATTAAGGGGAATTGTTGAGCGAAACAAAACCTTGCATCACGTTTGTCCGGGATTACGGTGGGCCAGGCGAAAACTAGTGTCAACTACACCTCTCCAGTTCAAGCACGGCACACTGACTTCCGTCTGCATGTCGCAACCGAGCTCCTAGTCGTCCGATCTATCGAGCTTATCACGATGTCGCTGTAACGGTAGCCGGACATGTGGCTCGCTACTTGTAACCCTTCTTAAATTAAGCTTCCCCTTGTCTCCCTCCACCACTCCCCACTATCACCCTGGGGCTGGTTGGGCTATTGATCGATGACCGGTGTTGTTCTCTGGTGGGGCGGGTTTTGGGGTACGGTGTAGTTGGTGGAACCCCGTCCCCACCATGGACAAGGTGCTTGATAATGGAAGTCAAATAAACTGAAGTACCGAAGTGCGCAGATACGTCCAGGCCACTCTCTACCGCTCTAATCAACCGCGTCGGACCCTGATTCACGGTCTCACGAGACATGAGGCCTGAGGACGGACTACAGTTGAAGGTGGGAAATATTTGTCACCAGGCTACCGTATTCACGGTCCCCCCATCCTCCACAGAACATGTCAGCGTGTCAGCCTTCTTGCGGAACATCAAAAAACCTCATTCGAACCCCGAACCTCGAGCTGGATGCCATTTCGCCGTACGATTTATTGGACCGCAATGAGGGCTTTTGGCGATGATCGTGAACCGACGATTGCTGCATTCCATTCGACAGGCTTCGGTGACACCAATAGGGCGCGGGTCTCTTCGATAAGGGGAGCCGCAAACGGAATTTATGAGTTCCCGTGCTTTATAGTGTACAATCGGTAAACATTCGGGGAGCAATTGGGTGGGTTTGATTGGTTTTCCACTGTCTGCGACTGGCTTATCGAGCACCGGTTTGTGGGTCCAATCCAATTTATTTTGCTTAGCTTGGAACCGTGGTTGGAGTTCTGGGAAGGGGACACCACTCCGGCCGTGTCAAAAAGGGCACACGGCCGGTAAGCTCAAAGCTAACGAAACGTCGCCGGCCGGCTAAGGGTAAACATTACCAGAACACGTAGCTGTCAGAACTGTTTGCACAAACCGTTTGCTTCCTCTGTGTGTCTGTGTACTTATCGGCTTACGGTTGACAAGGCGTTGTTGTCATCGGATCTGATAGGCGTGTGCACTCGCATAAAGCATGCCGGAGTTTGGCTGCAAAGAAAAAAACGAAACAGACAAAACAGGCAAACAAACAAATTCCCTTTTTTAGATTTTGCCCATGGAAAGTTAGCTTTTCGCACTTTAAACTCCGGAGCTAATGCTTGGAAAAGCAATAATTTCCTCAGCATGGTCGGTTCGCTCGGTCAACCACGGCCACACAAAGCCCACGCTGACAGATCCATCCCGGTCGAGCATCTTTCGACTTCCAACACGAATGTTCTCTCCCGAGGAGTGGGTCCCCGTGGAGGATCGGTAAACCGTCCACTAATCGAGTACCTAAATCCCACATCACTAATCATCCCGCCCCGGGAAGAACTGGCAAACTACGGGCAGAACGGTACGGTCACTGTGTCTTCCCGGCGAGAAGTGCTGAGAGTACATTCTCGTACAAGAATGCATTCCACCTGTGATTTAATGAACCTGCTTAATTTCTCTTCTTCCTTTAAAGGTTCAGTGTGGCGATTGTGTGTTGCGAACGGGGAACCCAAACATTGCTGCAGACGCTTCATAAACGAGCATCAGGTCGTCCTCGAGCCGACGTGTGACCGTGTCCAAACCCCGTAAAATGGCATTGTGCTGCTGGCCTGCCACCTACCGGGCTTTTAATTTCTATTTTGCATCCTCTCAAAGACGGTCTATAATGATGCCGGAGGTGTCCCAGCAGAGGGAAAGGTCGACGTGGGACGCTCATAATCATTCTCGACGGTTTGTCCCGGTCGGCCTTGGTCGAGTCGAATTCTTCGCCAGTATCGTAAAAGTCGTTTCGTATTCGGAATCGTAAAATGGTTTATATCTTTACGAACTTTCTTTCCCTAAGCTGTAAGCCCTCGAACCTTTACGCTTTTGGCCAGTTTGGTCCATCCAGTACGGTGATAGGCGATAGGCTAATTTTGGATGAGTTTTGCAAAGCCGAACGCCCGTCGGCGAACGACGATTCATGAGCGTCCTGAAGCTGTTCCGATGGCGTGTTTGTATTGACATTACATTAATAAAACTTTACGACCAACCAACCAGCTTGGAATGTCCTGGGCATCGGAAGACGAGAGCAATGGTGTCGCTTTAGTCGGAACTCCGAAGTTGATATCTAAGGAAAGGCGCACTATAAAGACGCTAAATAATCAATTTTTATTTCCCGTCCAAGATTTCCCCGGCAGCCGGATTCCGTAACGGATCCGTACGTATTGTTCCCTAAGGGCGTCGAATAATGGTTGCAGCAGAAGAAGGAAGTTGATTCTTCTACTGCTTCTGCGTAGGTACGCTGGGTCGTGTGGGTGGGATCGTGCAATATAGCTGCCATATTGATTTTTTCCCGAATCATGCGCGTGGCAGACGATGAGTCTTTGGGATGGATGAATGGAGACGAATGGTAGCGAGGGAAAACGCGGGAGCTAGCATTCTTCCGGAACGGGAGCTCGGCCATTGTTGGAGTGGAATTTTTGCTTCTCATATTCTACTGTTGATTTAGCGGAGAAAAAATACTAAAAAGGCAATTTATATTTTAAGAACTAGAACTTTATAGCTTCTCATTTTGTTGGGTAAATTTAATAGCTATAGGAACAAAACACTCTTTGACAGGAACTCAATCCGACGCTCTAAACCAATACTCACAGCACATGAATTATGTCAATAAGTAGTATGCTGTCAGTGCTGTCAGTTTCGCTAATAGCTTTGTAACAAATGAGTTTGCTCTCGGATCGTTCCCAACTGCATTTAATTATAATATGAAACACGCTCGCTCTGTCCAACAAGCCTCTTCAAAGTCATCCCATCTCCGTCCCATCTCGCAATTAATTAATTTCACCTATCTGTGTATCATAATTCCAAGAAATGCATCACCAGCACACGCCTTCCAGTAGCAACTTACGTTGCGGTATCGCTACTGCTAGCTGGAGTTCCGGCAGCAGTGTTGACAAGAAATAAGTACAAATCAAGAGCGCCTCAATTCTTTGCGCGGAAATATTTTGCAAAACAACAATTTCAAACGCTCATTACCATCCACCGAAGGGTAGTGCAAATGTGTGTATGTGGTTCGCCAGCGTTGCCAGCGTTGCATTAACAAATTGGCCACCGTGTAGTCCGGATGCGCGGTAGTAACATGTGTTCCATTATCGCGCATCTTGCATCGAACATCTCGCGCTGTGGCGCTTGCCAAAAAGAGCCGATTTGAATCTTTTGCCGTTTTTTTTTCGTTTGCCAGATGCAGCCAAAACGATCGAGGTGGTTGGGTATCGATGTTAAACATGGTCCGTACATAGTTGATTGAATTCGATCCGAAGAGGGTCGGAAATCGAAGAGCCGTGCTGCGCCGGAGGTTCTGTGCCTTAGGAGTCTTCATCATCGTCCCGTGACATCACATGCCGTGCTTTGGCTTATTAAATCCAAACATTAATTCAATCACAGCGGGCTAGCGGGCTGGTGGTCAAACCGGCAGCATCGGTATCGGCACGCATCAGCTGCACCGGCGTCAGCGGTGGCAACCGTGCATAATGCGGCCCCCAAATGCTCGAAATCGGGCCACAACGGCCGGCCATGCAGCCTGCGGCGTAACCGATAGAAGCGGCACGAAATCGCGTGCCGATTATCATTATCGATTGCCGCCTTCTGCATATAGCTGCATATAAGGCCAGCTCAAACACACACACACGCCGGTTGGAAATTAAGGGATTTGTGCAAATATTTTGACAATTCCATACGCACCCAGCACCCTGCCGTGGTCCGGGGGTTCGCGTGTGTGAGGGCTTTCGTGCACTGGCCAGGGATACATGACGCGGTGCACAATATTTAGTGACATTGCACATGCAACTGTACAATAAATCATCAACCCGAGAGCCGGTTCTTCGTTTGTCACTGCTCTGTTATGACACGACTGCGCTTCGAACGAGGACAAACCGGTGACTTACCGGGTCTTTGGACTTTGGGAGGTGGACTTTCGAGAAACAGTTCCCACCAAGAAAAAACTTCTTTCTGTTTACCAACAAGCAAAGCAAATGGATGCTCCATTAGCGTCGCTTTCGGCACCTTCTAATTATGAACGCTCAATTAGAATTCACTTGTCGAGAAATCGGCTACAACACTTCGCTCCTACCGTGTGCTTAAATGTGTTTTTTGTTAATCCCGGTCCAAGGATTTAAGCGTAAAATTTTCATAAAGAGCCCACGTGAAAATTTCCAACACGTGAAAATGTGACAATAATTGGGTCACACTAGCACCATTCCCAGAAGGATGGTATGTTGGAGTTTGGTTGATAAATGGAAGACATGAAAAGGTTGCGTTCAGGATTTTCGTTCGTTCCTTCTTCTCCTGATGCTGAGGACTCGCGTGTGTCAAGAGGACATCCCGAAAGTGTGAAAGACGAATGTACAATTCGTTCCTGAGCGTGAACAAAAAATCGTGCTAGATGGAGAAGATTAACGTCAGGATCACTTGCACCCATCACCAGCGTGTGAAGAACAAGTGAAGAACCTGCGCTGTAAGAAGCCTGGAAGAAAGTTTGAGGATATGATAGGAGGAATCCCGGCTGACGGCAAGTGTCTGTGGAATAATTACAACCACTTTGACGAAGTTTTTGTTGACGAACTAGTAGAAATCTTCTTCGCCACTATAAAATCACTAATTTATTACCTTTCAAATTCATCCAGATGACCGTTGGTTGGGTGAGAGTTCTGGTCCATTCTTCAGATTCCGGGTGAGTGAGAACTGAATGATTGAAGTGCGTCGGTTGACGATTTCGTCAAACTGCTGACGGATGGAAGATGTGATGTGGCCGAATGTCTGGCGTCTGTTTGTCAACAAATGAGTTGACTATCGCGGGTTGAGTGTTTGTGAAGCGGGCCTAACCGCTCTGGAACTGTATCAAAGAAGCTCGTTGTGCTTGAAGTGGATAGAATCGTATGGTGACTAGGCTTGGCAAGCTTAGTAGCGAAACTGGGGAAGCATAAACAAATCTAAATTCCGTTTGACGACTTCGATTAGCCTACTTGATCAAAAATTATTGATTGAAGTTGAATATGATACTCGTTTAGAACGGTGAGTCATAGTGTTGAATGTTGCATTTTACTCCACTGGAGCTGCTGTTCATCAACTTTAAGTTTCTATCTTGCGGACTTCGGTTAGAGGAGGTCTGTGGGGGAGAAAGAGTTTGAGTCTAGCTCTTGGAAGCTTCTTGGCTGCAAGATTCTGGGACGATAAGGATCATTTGATTACAACATCTTTTGATAGATGAAGTCACTTGGACACCGAGCCTCTTCAGGAATGGATTGAAGGGATAGCAGGCTTGGGAGATAGGGCCCTTCGAGAACGAGGTTCTCTGAGCAGTGTCATCCTTAGCCTAAGTCCTTTCACAAAGTCCAAGTACTAGCATGACTCGGAAATCGGAGAACACAGCGTCATATAATTCTAAAATCAACTGATGTTGTTGTCATACTCCTGACTATTCTTGCGAAATTCCTTTGTATTATCTGAAAATCCCCGGAGTAATTGAATAATTTTGGACATAAAAAAACACCTAATTCTCAACGCTGGTTATTTAAAAGATCCGACATTGAGGCCTGGGCCTCATCTCTGATAAAACGATTAAAAATTCAGCCTTGGGTTTCTCGTTTCACCCGGGTATGAAACGTTGCTTCATAGTCGCAATAGCATCATTTACTATTGGAACCTCCATCAATTTCCCAACCCATTACACCTTCGCCCAAACTATGCATCAGTAATGTGTGTTTGCGAATATCTTTTATTGCAAAAAACCCTTTTCCACGGTACATGTCAATTAGGCAAAGCAGTATACGCTCAGCCACGATCGTGTGCAATTTTTGGCCAATCCTTTCCCTGTGCCGAAAACAATTTGCCAAAGCACTTTGGCACTTTTCATTTATTGTTTCATGTCATGTCCGCACGGTTCGCAGCGCATTTTCCCCAACACGAAAAGGGTTCCCAACGCAAGCAACTTTGTATGCCGGAATGTTTTGCTACCCCCACCTTTTTCTCGCCCAAAAACCCTCCTGGAAAGGAGTGGGCGCAGAAAAAGGATTTATCATTATTGCAAATGCAAACAGCTTTATTGTTCGCCATTTACAATATTTTGCCAATAAAATCAGAAATCCCATCGGGTACGGTGCCGCATCGGCGTTGGGAGGCTGTAAAAAGGATTAAGTAGAAGGGTAAGGCGTACCGGCGGACGAAAAGGATACCGATAGGGTTGAGGGAGCCGGCATATGCAGATTGCAATACTAATAAAAAAACTGCTAGCAAAAGCATCCACACACGCATACCACTACGAGGCTTTTTCTTTTTGCAAGTGTACCGAAATTTACCCCGTTTGGAGGATTCGTTTGAAGGTCCCGTTTGTTGGGCCGGCTCGGTTCTCCCTGGCGGTGTACCGGTTTATTATTTGTCACATCAATCGGGCGAATGGCTTTTGGCGAAACATAATTACACCCTTTTTCTCACTGCTCCGTACGCATCCTTGCCGAACGGGGTATTTGCGTTTGCGCAGGCGAAAAATGCGGTTTATGACATTCCGATGGGTACGGTTCGGTTTCGGCACTGTACCAGAAACCCTTTTTGGCAGTATTCGGGCCCTAGAACCAAAACAGAAACGGGCAAAAGTTCGTCAATCGGAGGGTGTGCAAAGTTTTACCTAATATTTACAAAATATTACACCTCCTTTGGAGCACGCGAGCGGTACATTTTACGGGGTAATCGAATAGAGCTTTCTGCTTGCTCGCTGGAAGATGCTTGGGAACGGGATTGGTTTGTATATATCAGAAATAGTCGATCAACTGTACAAAATGGTCCCGTTCATTTCTGCAACCTCAGCCAAAGGGTTAACGGCAAAAAAGGTGTTTTAGTTGCTGCAGGCTTTGCTTGTTTTAGCACAATTTTTATAGCAGGACTTCCTGAACAAAAATCTCATGCTTTAACAAGAAAAAGCCACTAAAAATGTGTCATTAGATATTTTAATAGTGAAGACCTCCAGATTCTCCAAGACGAAGATCATTAAAATATTTGGACCTAGAGCCACTCGGAAAGTTCATCAAGACTGTCGATCTTTGAAGAAGACCAGACGATTTATGAGAGATGTGACTAGAAGTCATAGTGCTCAATCAATAGCTGAGATCAGAAACTCATTATAGTTTCAATCTAACTACTCTACTAGAAATTTTCAGAAACCTATCAAAATCTATTGGAAAATCTGATTATTTTCATGTTTTTGCCCATTTTAGTTCCCTAAAGGATTTATATCCAAAAAATGAGATTGCAAAGGTCCATTGAAGCATTGCAAATTTGCCCTCAATGTATGCGAGATTCCATTAAATGATTGCAGAGTGCCTCAATAGGCTTGCAACATTCCATTATCCATTAGAAACAATCGAATTTGGTTCGAACCCTTACGATGGCTTTTTCCCATAATTCAAGTGATCAATAATAGGCGAGTTCGTATTACAGGTGGCAGTCCGATCGTAGAGGCGCTTGCTGGCTAGTCTCCACACGACAGGAACGATTTTCAAATCCTATCCAGACTGCCAGCCAGACTATCCAGCTACGGGTAAAATTAAGTCACAGGAAGTCAGAAATAACGGGCCGACACCTTTCGGGGTGGTAGTGTCAACGAAGAAAAAGTATTAATTAACAGGTCTCCAGGAACTTGGCTTGAAACTGTGGGCCGTAGCTCTCCGAGGGCAAAGAAAGCGGTAAAAAATACAGAAGCCGTTGTCAACTTCTGGACAGTTTCACCTTCATATTTTCCCCCATTCCCCTGGCGGTCACCGGAGATCGAGAGTAATTTATTTGCGACCGAGTTCAGGTCTCTCGAAACCCGGGAACAGGGTAAATTGCACCCTTCGCTGAACTTGAACACCCATGAAACCCACCTACCGAAGCGAAGCGTGTCCTGGCTGGAGAATGTCTCGCACAGTACCTACCCCGGTGCAGATCTACCCCTTTTTTTCTGCAAACTGTAAATGAAAGGGTAGATAACAGATCAATTAGACTGACTCGGCTGACCTGCCCAGCATCGGCGGCAGAAAAGGTGGGTGTGGTATGTTTGTTTTTCTAAGCCCGCCGAAGGTCTGGCACACTCGTGTATGTGTTCAATAAAACTGGTCATTGAGCTGATCAATTGAGCCGGGTAAAAGGGCAAGCCTAGGGCGAGGTCGTATCTTGTACTTGGAAGATTGTAAAAATTTTGAGTGACTTTAGCAAGGGGGGTTTGGAAGCATGTTGGAACGAATTTAAGGAATGGCTTTAGTGCCAAAGAACTTTTCAAGAAAAATCTAATTATTTCATCTATTTTGATCAATGTAACATTTTGCCATAAAGAATTCAAATATTCGTATTTTATGGCATTTTTTTCTGTCTCATATTTTTTTCTGTCTCATATTTTTTTCGAACCTCTCCCATTTTATTATTCCAAAAGCCGACCTAAAACATGCTCCCAATATAAGCCAAACAAAAAAAAAAAAGGTGCCAGGAGTTGTAGAACTAGATCTTCGAATAAGGTCACTTTTTTACAATCGTAAAGAATGAGGCAAAAGCGTAGCTGTAAAAAACTGGGTCCATAAGTCAATTGTGAAGCGGATCGTTTTTGCTACAGGTATGGGCAAATTTTATTCGCTAACGCTTTATTAGCAAACAACCATTTCCTTACGGCGTTTGCAGCATTCCTTCTGAGGGTCAGCATTTTTTAATTGTAAATTGTAAATAAAAATGTTGCCATAAAAAAAATTCCCAATAATTGTTGATCTACAAAAAAACCAAACTGCTGCACAAAAATGTAGATCTGGAGCGATGTAAACAGAAACAGTTTTGGGTGTGTGTGTGTTTTTTTTTCTCTCCCGATAGCTAGAGAAGGAAAAAATGGAACACAAACCGTCATAAAGTAAACTACTATATCGATATGTCATCAGCAATAATTCAAGGCCATGGTGGGCTGGATTTTGAGCTCAAAATCATGGGGAAGATTTTTTTATTGAGCGCGATATAAAAATCTGCCAAAGTTGGAATATTTTTGGTAGAAATGGAACTAGATCTGGAGCAGAAGGTATGCTTTTTTGTGAATATTAAGTTATAAAAAGCATAAGAGAAGAGAAAGCAGCTCTACAAAACATGACTCGCTATTTGCGGAGGTCTTTCTTCGTATTAGCAAACAAGGGAGACAAGATAACAAACACGCAAGATCAGCCGAACAGGTAGACAGACACGATAATAGAGCAATAGAATTAAACACTTAAAAAAGACGTAGAAAATAGATTGAAACAGGAAAATAGCACATCCCCAAAAATAAAGTGAGAAACAATTATCGCACCAAGCCATCAATGTCTGATGGGAGGAAGACACGATGCACGGTGTCTTACCAGGTTGGCAAGGTAAGACGAAAAGCAAACTTCAAACCACACTTTCGAATGCACACATGCGCAAAACAACATCAAAGGCCCAGTGCCGCCACCGAAAAGCAGCCGCTCGCCAAGTCAAAGGAAGGTTCATAAAAGTGTATCAATAAGCAAGATGTGTTACCCTTTTTCCTGTGGTGTGGAAGTGTCTTAGAAGCGAATGGGCTTTGTTCGTGGTTTGTCTGTTTGTTTCGCGCTTTTATTTAAATGATTCTTTTCACTTAAACTATTTTGTATCACGCATCACGAGGCAAGATTGAGCAGATTATATAGTTTAAAAGAATCGTTTCCCTATGCGACTCAACCTGTCCGACTGTTCCCGTTTCTGTTACCTCTCCGATTGACCTTTTTTGATAATTTTATCGTCGTTAGAAATGAAGTGGGCCGTCCGAAAGGAAAACAAATCTTTCAATTATCAGGTGGCGGCCTTACGGGACACCCACCCGAGCCCTAAAAAGCGTCGGGTCCATTATAATTTTCCATGACGGTGGTCAGCCAACAGAAAAAAAGGAGAAGGCTGTTGGGTCTTTCCCACCCAAGAACACAGCGCTGCACCTTGCGAGGATCGTGATCGTGCGGACCAAAGCTTATCATCCGATCGATCGAAAATGGGATCGAAACACGACCCTTTTCCATCTTCTAAAAAGGAACGTTTTCCACCCGGTCCGATCGGTATCTATTGCGGAGAAGAAGGTGTCAATCGATCGTTTAGCTGTGGCTTTTGTTTGCTGTGTTTCTGCTGCTGCAAAAAAACGCTTGTATGAAGTTATTGATTTTGTTTCGCCCAGTCGGACCGGAGAGGACGACGGCAAAACAGGAGAATGGAGAAAAACAAAAGGAAAAGCGGGACACGATGCGTGCGCTTTGATGTTTTGCCGACAAAAGACAGAAACCCGGCGCTATCGGCGGATATCGCAAGGGCGTGGGTGACAAGTTGCCTTCGGTTTGGAACTGTTGCCCGAACTTTTAATGGGCAAACTTTAGCTTGGCAGGTTGGTTGGCTCGCTGGTGTCGTAACTAATCATCACGACCACGGTTGGTGGGAATTGGAACGACGTTTCCTAGCCTTCGTCCGTCCGATAGATAACAAGTGTTGTGAACACGAATTTTTATGTGATTTTGAAGATTTCAAGATTCGATAGAGGGGCGTCGATAAAATTGTGGGTTTTTGGATTTGCTATAATTTTATGGAGATCGCCATAATCGCAACCGGTGGCGAAGTTCCAATAGTTGAGGATCAAATTTTGTCTCTAAGTCACCAATATTTGACATAACGCCAGTTTTTGTACAGGGATACTTGAACCTTGAAGTAAAATTAGCAATTCTTGACCCTTATTCATCAATTATGTCCCGTCGTTCAAGACGAGTTAACTTTATGAGATAAGTGTGCTCATTTTGGACAATAATTTTCTCTCTCTTTCTAGCGCTCTTCTAGGCCTTGCGATCCCTTTTTAAGTCATGCCTGCCATTTCTGGCCTACTAGACTTAATGATACCATGTAGTTGGATAGTCTGTCCTCACCACGAGAGAACGGTCCGGATGGGATTTGAACCCTGCCGTCCTACCTGGTCCTGTAGAGAACGGAGCCGTTGTCGCCTCTGTCATGAAAATGGGCGGCCAATTATAATTTTGAGGTGACCTGTTCATAGTAATTCAAAAATATTTTTTATTAATAGGCTGCGTACAGTCACTTCCTATTATGAAATACTTCCGATTGTACCCATTACAACTGACCACTAGAAAAGATACAGCTCAGCAGCAAAATCATGAATCAAAGATTTATTGCACTTCACTATCAGACTCAGGCCTTCATTAGGTAATGGGAAGTGTATCACCCAACATTTCCCCCGAATTCGTAATGATTTCACCGGAACCGGCTGGAGAGGTTCTGTTCTGCGTTAGAAATAAAAAAACAAGAAGAAACAAACGGGCCACCCCCCCCCCCCCTGGTGTAACTGTTTACACTTGAGTCAGAGCTTCTTCGTGACAGGCCGGGCAAAGTGTGACCGATTCGCGGAATTTCCTTCACTCAATCAAGCCAAGCGGTCGCTCTGTCGTTTGATGGCTGTGTTTAAAGTGTTGTTGTAGCCTTTAAAAGTCCGTTATCATTGTGCCACCCGGTGCGTGTGGCTGATGAGTTCAGCGTGGGTAAAAAAAGACATCACCGTCACTTATCCATTACATGGAACCGGTAGTAGGTAACCTCTCTCGCGCGCCTCATTCGCTTGGTGTTCTAGCCGTTCGATATCAACCCCCTTTTCTTGCTACGACATCGTTCCTTGGGGCGGGAGAGAGAGAGGGAGGGAGCGGGACTCTTACAAAAGACAGTTTGCCGCCATTCGAACGCGACGACACGCGGGACCGGTTGTTCGGTTTGGAGTCAGCCATTTTGGGGAGGATTGTTCAGACACGAGCTGACTGACTGATAACACGTATGATTTAGCAAGTCAGCTCCAAGTGGGGGCTACGCGAGTTATCACAACCACCAACCGTTAGGGGGGGAGTGATATCTCATAAACGGCTCCAGTACGGTAGGCTTACACCGAGAGAAACCGGAGAAACGTAAGCAAACACAGGGTGAAAACGAAGTCTTCGGGAGGTCTCACCGGGGCGCGCAGTTGTCACCTTGGTTCTGCGAAAACCAAAGCACAACATGGGGCTCAAACAACCCGACCAGAGCGTCTCTGTGGTTCACATATAGCCGAAAATGACGGCGCACTGTTTGAAGCAGGCCGCCAACCAGAGTCATGGTGTGTTTGTGTGTCGCGCACGCTATCTGCCTATCTCCTACTGAATTTTGTAATTATCAATCGCCATCAATCGCTGTATCGCGTCGCGTAAGGGCGAGGGAAAAATAGGGAATTCGTCCCGTACCCCATTTTTGCCTTACTTCCTGGTGTTGGTAATACGGTTGGGCGGGCCTCGGGTCGAGTGGATTCTTATCGGGCGAGATATCGAACAAATCATGTCCGCATGTGTTACATGGCTAGAGAGAGAAGCAATTCACCTTTTTTTTGGGCTGCTTAACGAAGCAGCTAGGGAAGCTGATTTGGGTTGAGAAGGGATGAATTTTCAAACGAGATGCTAAAGAGGAAAATTTATTTTTAAATGATTTTTTGTTCTAGTTATCTTATTGGCTTTTACTTTATAATTTAAATTTTAAATTAAATTTCTGTTCCTATTTTATTTACTCTTTTATTTTGATAAGTATATAAAGGAGTATATAATTTAGATGCTTTTTTAGTAAGTTATCTTTTTGTTCCTACTCTGCTTACTCTTACTAACAACTCTGTTTTCAGTTTTTGAATAATAATTTCAAATTAAGTTTGATGAAGTCTTGGTGTTCTGTTGTAATAGTGGAGATGCCAGAGGGACAGGACTAGACATCGAATGTTGTCCGGACAGAGCACGAATGGCTATCCAGCTACTGGAAAACTCCATTCAAGGAAACAAGACCAAGACCTCTCAGGCTAGGTGAGCCAAATGAAGAAGGGATGCCAGACTTTCACACGGCTAGATCCGATAATCCAATCCAAGAAGCAGAGGCAAAGAAGAGTTTCTTAATGTGAAAAGAGTTATTTTCCCAAGCAAATGGAACCTGTCTTATCGATCCCAATCAGTGCGGAAGCACTTTGGAACAAGATTTCCCAAGGTCTTGTCAGTCAATAAATTGTTCGGGAATTTTTTTCCCCTCCGAAGAAGAACCTCACACACACAGACAGATGTAAATGAACTAATCCAGCTTCTGGTTCTGTTCTGTTTTTTTTTTATTCTCACCAACAACTCATAAGATGAGCTAAAGATTGTCGGTAGTTTATCGCGAAGCACTCACTTTCCACGCATTGCGATAACGGGGGCATTTCTTTCGGCGAAGGCGTTTATCAGCAGTTTTCCCAAACTTCGGCTTAAAATAGCGCTCGTGAGCTGGAGCAGCTGGTGTGTCGGTTGACGATCAGTACGGTAGCACACATCACCAGATGATAGTAAAGACAGCCGACTGCAACAGTAAAGTACAATTAACAGTAAAGATAAGCAGTTGAATCCACTGCTGGAAGCCTGTATCGAGGCTGTCGTGGCAGAAAGCTATCGATTTTCCCAGCGTGAGATTTTACGCTTCAAAGGAGAGCGCACACGATATTAGCATACGATCGTCTGCCGTTTGGAAAACGATTTGTCACAAACAAAAAAAAAAAGCAACAGGGATCGAACCCGAACAAGAAGTTGTGCCCGGGGGGAAAAAAGCGATGTGTGCGATGCGGTGAAATCGGAGCCGTAAGTTGGCCTGCAACTGGAGGCGGCCTTCCTGCGTGGTCCGGTAGCCGTGGTTCGGTTGTACGTACCAGGAAAAGCGTTGTTTTTCCATGCCCGATGCCGATAGTGTCGTTCTATCTGTTTCTCACTGGTGGTGGTGCCGTTCGCGATGGTGCAACAGACCGGCACTTGTTCGTCTTTCGACAGTGGCGTTGCGGGGTGTTTTGGGTGTAGTGTGAACGGAAATGGAACGAGCGGTCTGTACGGAGCTGTTAGAGGTACTTGAACGTGAGTGATCATTAATAATTTATTTTCGAATTCTCCTTGAGGGGTTTTTATAAGTAAAGTAAGATCACTTTTGCTACAAGATAAAGAAATCTCAAGATATTCTTTCACCGCTAAAATGTGCTATAAAATAGACATCACTAGATCAACATTATAGCAAAGCTTAAGATCTCTCAAAAAATACAATTTTTCAACCAGGATTTCAAGACTTTTCTTCAGCAAACAGTGGAAAAGATACCACAGAAAAAAGACACTCCCAGCATTGCACAGAATTGCATGAGCCCAGGGAAAGATGAAGCGAAGCGAGAGAGAAATCTCCTCATCCTCATCCTCAATGCTTTGTCCTACGAATCCTTGCCGGCGCTTCCTTGCAATCCTTGTCCCAATCGGGCGTATCGCTGCTGCTGGTGTTGCATGTCCGCATAAATCACTTCACGCAACTTGATCGATACCGAAGTTGGTCTACGTTTCTTGGTGTTAGGTTCACTTTCCATTTTCTGTTTTGCCGTCCGATCCTCTTTTTTTCTTGGGTCCTTCACCACCGAGCCAGACAGCGAGGCAGAAATACGGTGGCGCCAGTGCACGCTTCATTTGAATGTCGCGAAGCGTCCCGTCTGGGAAACGCTGTGTCTGCGGATGATTAGGTGTGAAATTTTCCGCAGCCACTTTACACGCCACGTTTTTCCCTGCTATCTGCTTCCAAAAGTTCAAGGGTGGGCTTACGCTCGATCCGACACCAGTCGGCCAAAATGTTGAAAGTGTTGAATCGGGATTGAACAAACGCACTAGCAACTGGTGTAATTAATTGCAAATCGGAATCACCACCAACATCAGCACGTTCGAACATTGGAAACGGCTAGGGCAAACATTCCAATTGCCAATGCTAACAAAAGCGAAATTAATCCGATGCCGGGTCTCGTGCCTTGTTTGCGGACGACCATTCATGGAGTTGTGGTCCGATTATCTGGCAGAATTGCATCAGGTTGGTTTGCACTTGTAGGGGGCGCGCGTCGAGGTGGGCTGCAGGGAATGTGATTTTGAAGCCCGAAAATGGGATAACTAATTACGGTCGTACGGTCGGTTGTGCCAAACGACCCAACAATACTTAAGCAATGATTAGTTTAGCTCGGAGCTGAGAATGGTTTGCGATTGAAAATGGGGATGGGGTGAATTAAATTAGGCAAACGCGCCTGTAGCTGTGCAAGCCTTTTTGGAGTAGTGCGGCGTGAGGTCTCCAATTTTGATTGCCTGGCTAATGAGATCCTTCCAGCCGGGTGGACACAGTGTGGCTCAATATTTGTGACCATAAGCATGTAAATATTTAGAGGTAAATAAATAGCGGCAAGTTTCAAAATAAAGTAATAATCTACAGTGTTAAAATGCTTACATAATCTGAAAAATTAAGAATTAAATTGCTTATTCATAATCCCCACACTGTAGAATGAATTTTGCCCAACCTGTAGAGGATATAGCCAGCTTTGAATCCCAATCTATTGGCCTGTCCAGCGTGGCATTATTTAATTGATTTCCACTCACCTCCCTGTTTGGCTGTTCCTTGGCAGGCGTCCGACCAGGAACGAGCCTTGTTCTAGCGATCCAATAACTTGCTTAAAGTCACGTTCACTTCCGTTCGTTGCTCGCACGCTCGAAATGGAATCAGGCACAGTTCCGCTGTCCAATGGCTAAATATTATGGCATCGCAGCAAATGCGCCGGAGCTTCCTGTAATAATCCTGCGAAAGCGAACCTGTCTGTTGGTTGTGTGCCAGCATCGACGAGGTACGGATAGGAGCCTCGAAATACATAAGATTATTGAATCATGATTGGAATGGACACATCGGGCCTCGGATGAAGTACCGTGAGTAATCTGCTCGGTTGAGAATTATTCGCATTTTAGAGACGATGAAGTTAAAGTTTCTGAATCTCCCAGCCCACACATCAACGGTTTTTGTGTGGGAGATTCCCCTCAGAAACACCAGAATGTCTGGCGAAAAGTGTCAGGGTTCGGATCAACCAACCGGATCGTCCACCGTACGTGGGCGACAGCACCACCAGCGTGTTGTTGGGTGAAAGCAAAACATAAACAATCACTCCACCGTGTCGCAGTCCGGTGGAATATCCCACCGTGTCTCGTGTGCATGTGTGAGGTAGCAAAAACACCTATTTTGTCACTGTTTTGTTGCCCGTAAAGAGCCGGCCGGGAAATACCATTACTGCAATGATGAACGGGCCCTGGTCGAGCAGTGAAAGAAAGCAGGGGAAGTTTTTGGTGCAAGCTTAGTAGCTCCTTACGGCAGGATTTTGCTCACCAGTGTCTTCTCACCCGTGTTGAAGTGGCTGCTGCTGCGCCTAGCCCTAAAAACCAGCCTCATTTGACGCCCTCACGTGTAAAGGATTTTTACCTTTGCTCGCTTGCCGAGCGCCTTCCGTAATCCCTCGCACATTTGCTTGTGGTGTTATGGTTAGACTTTGGCTTTGTTTAAACAGATGCGAGCGGAAATTCCATCCAGCCACATGACTTTCTCCCTGGGGGTTTTGTTGTTTTTGCTGATGTCCACCTAGACTTGGTGGTGACTTTGCGGTGACGTACGTGCATTACAAACACAAGCACACAAACATTCACTCGTCAGAGGTTCATTTAATGGCCGTTTGTCTCGTTCGTGATAAGCGACTCGAATGATGGCGGAAAGGTGGACCAAATTAATCCATGATACGACTACCTTATTCGGTTCGCAACTGATAACGCCGTTTGTCGGCAGTTTGTGACATGAAGCCGCACTGTACCGCCAGTAGTGGCTTTCATCGTAGGCCGTCATCTTTTCGGGCGTCCAATGCTTGCGTGTAATGTGCGCGAGCGACCGGCGATGATATCACTGGCATGTTCTATTAGCGCTGGAACAGGAAGCAACTATTGCAAAGCATGGAGTGACATTCGTTTTGATGTGTTTTGTTCATGTTTCGTCGGCGTTGTAATGGGGAAGACTCCGTAAGGGAAGTGAAATTTCCAGAAAGCTCGGCACATGTTCGTACAGGATGCTTTACATCATATCTGCTGTGGTTAATTTTATAAGATTGTTCCTAAAGAAAAACTTTTTCCAATGCATTTAGTTGTCTGAAACCTCTCTTCTTAAAATATTCTCCTTTTTTCTATGAATTCTTTAGAGTCAACTGCCATTTACATAAGTTAGATCTCTACTTCTATACCAAGGACCTTTGGCCTTAGTAGCTCCACAAGATAAAACTCTTATGTGCACCAGATCGAAACCGATATCGCAAAATGCAATCGAGATCCGTCGAACTATTACTAAAGAAACATCTTAAGAAAAAGCGCTCGGAGAAGTTGGTGTACTGAAGTCTACTGAAGAAAAAGCTCTCATGGGGAGGTGGTGGGTTAATGTCCTTCAATCTCATGCAAGTTGACCTAGCTCTTGACATTGCAAAGTACTATTACGAGGAGCAAATCTTCGGTTTGTTTCAAATTATTGCAAAAGAAATAACTCTAAACCAGTAAAGTTATTGTCAGAAGGGAACCAAAAGAAAAGCTCTAGGGCAGAAGACTTTATTGCTAGTAGCTTAGTGAAGAAAAAGCTCTCAAATAGATGGGGTTTAAAATACTATTTACCTTAACACCGCTGTTGACATCGCAGCCAGGATATTGAGCAAACAATTGAAGTGGTAATTCGAAGAAAAAGCTCTAGAGTAAGAGAGCTTTCATTAGAAGCCTCCAAAATACTAATGAAGTATACTAAATAGAGTTACTAAAATATAAAGCACTATGAATCCTTCCTGCAAATTACCCAGTAAACGGGACTCATAGGTTAGACTATTTGGCTTTAATAGACCTTTGTTTTTCCATCATTAATCCTGGTAGAAAATCCCGGGCATTCCACCATAATCAGAAGCACTAGCAGCATCCCTTCACCTCAGTGCTGGGAATGAATAAAAAAGGATACGATTCAGCCGAAAATGGTTCGGCACTCGTAAAAAGTACCAAACGTGTGCGTGACTGTGTGTGTATGGGTGGGGCCATAAAATGCGTACGCCGTGCCGGATATGTATGTATATGGTATCCAATTTTTATAGCGTTTCGTCCTAGCTCGAACATAAAAGGGAACTATATGTTTTGCGAAATAGAAGCAGCAGCAGCAGCAGCAGCAGCCAAAGGAGCCAACCGAGGAAGCCAGCCGTTTGCTCTCGTCGTATTCATCGCCATCGCTGTATGTCGTATGTCGTTGCGAGCCGTTTTTATAGCTTTATTAATTAATGGTCCGTAGGATGGTGTAAGGGAATCTCGTGACACACCTCGGAGGACATCAACCACGCTCGCTCGTCATCACGCCATGCGCAACGGCACGAGAGGGATACTAATTATGTTGACAAAACTACGAATCCCCGGTGACAGACGCTCATGGAATCCGGGCCGTTCCTTCGGGGTTGTATGGGGAATCGAATCGGCCGTATGAAGTTTTTGTGCCATTTTATGGTGATTGCAATTGCAGGCCGAGACCCGGGCAAGAGAATTCAATAAACCAGCATCCTTATGGGTTGGCTGGGTGGGCTTGAGGCAAAGGAACGAAGAAGGAGAGAAGGGAGCAGAACATGAGCCACACGAAAGGCAAACAATTGGCAAATGTGACTGTCAACAAGCCGAAGAACAATGGGCACCGGGTTGGGTCCGTGTGGCTCGGCGCAGCACGGGACGTGTGGGCAAGGACAATCCAAGCGGAGCGGGAAGGGCGGAAGGAAGGTAGGGCAGGTGGGAAGCGGGAACGGAAGGCAAACATCGGCAGCAACGGCAGCATCGTCGGCAGCACCAGCACCAGAAGAAGCACGCAGGAGCAGTACACAGTTGAGTCCCGTGAACGTTATCCCTGCAGGTGCTGAAGGGAGAACGAGCATAGAGCGAGGCGAGGGATGGACAGGGTGGAAAAAACACCCCTATTACTAGGTTGCCCTAGGTCCCTTCAGTTGTTAAGGATTGGGAAGATAGCTTCCAATGGGAGAAAAGCGAGACAACAACACACCGCGAGAGCGACGCATCTCGCTTACTCTCGCAGCAAAGTATGGCCGGCTAGGGTGATGCGCACACTCGCGCACACCAACCAATCGGGATACGAGTTTGCGTTTGAGTGTGGTAGAAGTAGGCGGGTGTTTTTGTACCGTGGCCCACCCAACCAGGCAGAGTGACAGTGACGGACAGCTTGCTAGCGGCTTGTTTACGGCGGTAGCAAGAGAGAAGCACTGCGAGCCTCTCAACTCTCCGCAGGCGCTCTCTTTTTCTCGTTCTCTCGCTCAGCGCCGGAACGTACACGGCGAGGGTCTGGATGGAAGTTTCGTTCATCACGATGTTTAGTAGCAAATTCATTTTGTACCGAAAACTTGTTGTCTAAACATCTCTCCCTAGCTCCATGAGGCAGGGTTTGTTGTTTTTTTTTCTTCTCCTTTCGCTTGCCGTGTAGTACCGTGTACGGTTGTGTGGGTGTGTGCGTGTGTATGAAAGCTTCTGAACGTGACATTCTACCTGCTCCCGGACACTGGCCTACTGTGTGCGTGTGTATATAAAGGAAAGGAAGAAGCGGAAGCGAGAAGGAGATAGACGAGAAGGATCAGGATAATAGAAGAAGCGAAGGATAATATAGCGGACAGCAGGACTCGTCGTCGTCGTCGTCGTCCGGGGGTCAAAAAGGATAACCACCGTACGGTTGCTAGATCGGTAGTTCAGTTAAGCGATAGCAGCGGAACAGTGAACACACCGGAGTTGCTTCCGTGCCCTGCAGCCTCAAGCAGCAAGTGTTTGAAGAAGTGAATGCATACAGAACTGAGCAGGAGACACAGTGACATTGCAGTGAAGTTATAAGAGACACATTGAACAATAAGTGAAGCATACACGCACTGGATGTATCAGTGAACAGTGAGAGCGCAGTGTGTGAGCTGGAAGAAGCAAGAAGAAGCGGTTAAGTTTAGCGACAGCGACCTACTAGCGCACACGCACCGTCGTGCCAACCCAGTCGTGTAAAATGTCTGTGAAATCGGTCCCATCATCGTCAGCAGCATCGTCGTCTTCGTTGTCGTCGTGCAGTGAGATAAGCATCGAGGAACTGCACGCCCGTTCATCACCAGGTACGTTGCGTGAAGTTTCAGCTTTGTGTGGCTTTCTTTCGGTGTAGTGGGAATACATTTACTCTCACACACACGGAGTTTCGGAATCCGGTTTCTGAATCCGATTCATGCTCGGTCGTTTGCTTGATAAGAAGCCTCCACCATCAGCACCGTATGCGACGAAGGTTTAGTAATGTTTTGGTGTTGTTCTTTTGCGTTCTGATTAGATTTTTCGTCCGAGTTCACGCTCGCCAACATTAAGCAGGAGCCGCGTGCCGGCACCGTGTCCCCCATACTGACACCACCACACACACCCACCGAGGACAGTATTGGTGGTCTGAACGCGTCACAGACGATCATCGCGACCTCCCCGCATCATCAGCATCAGCATCACCATCATCATCACCAGCACCCGTCGGCACCGAGACACATTCCGCTGAACCACTACCATCCGTATCAGTACGAGATGGAGCGTTCACGGACGGTCGCCATGCGTCAGCAACAGCAGCAGCAGCAACAACAATTTCTACAACAACAGCACGCACCAGCAGGGCAGGATATGGTGGTGGGAGCCTTCATGCCACAGCAAGCCCCCCAGACAATCGTGAGCCCACCGTCCACAAACCCGATTGAGGCCGCATTCCTGTACCAACAGCAGCAGCAACAGCAGCAACAGCAGCAACAGCAACATCATCAGCAACAGCAACAGCATCAGCAGCAGCAGCGTCTGTGGCAGCAACATCTCCAGCAAACCGGTTATCATCCAGCGGCAGCAGCCGCCGCAGCCGCCGCCGCCTATGCTCAACCGCATGCCGCCCTCATGCAGCACTGGATTCGCAATGCCGCCCTGTACCAGCAGCGACTCCATCCCCATGCACACGCCCACCCGCACGGACCAACGGTCGGACACCATGCGCACCATCCCTACCCAATGCTGGGGGCCGGTCGCCCGGGTCTGAAACTTCCCGGCCATCATCACGGTGGACCGGGTGGTGGTGGTGGTAGCTCACGCCCAAAGAAACAGTTTATCTGCAAGTACTGCAACCGCCAGTTCACCAAGTCCTACAACCTGCTTATCCACGAGCGCACGCACACCGACGAGCGACCGTACTCGTGTGACATCTGCGGCAAAGCGTTCCGCCGCCAAGATCATCTGCGCGATCACCGGTACATCCACTCGAAGGAGAAACCCTTCAAATGCTCCGACTGCGGTAAAGGGTTCTGCCAATCGCGTACGCTCGCCGTGCACAAGGTAACACACCTGGAGGAAGCACCCCACAAGTGCACGATCTGCAACCGGACGTTCAATCAGCGGGCGAACCTGAAGACGCACATGCAAAGTCACGCATGCCAACCGCAGAGCTCGGGTGGACTCTCGATCGAATCGCCCGTCCTGAATGGTCCAGCGTTGGATCTGTCCCAGAAATCGTCTTCCTCGTCCACCGAGGAGAAGGACATCATTGTGGACGAAGACTTTGACGATGAGGAGGAAGAGATTGAGGAGGAGGAAGAGGCGGAGGACAGTGAGCTGCTGGAGGGTGAGGAGGAGGAACACCTCGACCTGGAGGGTGACAGTGAGGAGGGGATGGATATGAGGCAGTTGCTACTGCTCGAGCATGCCAACAGCAATCCCTCGGCATTGCATACTCCCAGGCGCATTCCCACGACGGCGGGCTCCACCACGGTGACTACAGCAACGTCAGCAACAGTGACCCCAAAGCGATCGCTCGGTTTCTCGATCGACGAGATCATGCAGCGATAGAGTGCTGGGGAGAAAGCTAAACAGAGGCTAATAAGAGAGAGAGAGAGAGAGATGGAGACGTTGATGTTCCTTACCGTCGTAGTCCGCGTGCACAAAGTTTAGGTTAATCTTTTTTCTCTTTTCGGAGGACCCGGTTGTTTATGAGATGTCCCGGTTTGCAGGATATTAACGCATATACCATTAAACCATAGTTAAAAGCCAAACAAACGGACTGTGTGCGTGTGTGTATCCCATGGGAAAAGAAAAGGCACAGATAATTGCGCTGGAAAGTACACACACACGCAGCCCGTGAGAAGAAGGAGGATGAGCAAGAGACGAGAAGCGTGTACATAACCAAAGAGACGAGAATTATGATGATGATCGATAGGGAAGGCGAGATGAAGAATGGAGATAGAGAGAGAGAGAGAGCGAGAAAGTGAGGACCTTTCCAATCCATTCCAATTCAATCGGACAATTCCAATTCCCTTTGGGGTGTATGCAACAGTTAGAGCAATTTAACAGGTTTAGGCAGCACGGCCGGAATCGGAAAAGGGCAAAGCGAGGGAATTCTATTATTTTACAATCGACGAACGACTCACACACTTTGTCCGTGCTTGTGTGTGTGTGTGTGTCACGTCTTTTTTTTCCACCCATTTTGCCGGCAATCTGGGACAATCTGTTTACTGAAGACTGATATTTGTTTTTATTACTTACTAATTATTGCCGGGCCCCTGAAACAGTCCCCAATTACAGCAGCGCAGAGGGGTCTATTATAATCGTAGGGCTAGGAGGTATAGTGCGAGAGTCCCGGTACCCGTAACCTGGGTACGGTACATGTACCAAAGTGTGACGCTCACGGAACTCGGATGGCCTCGGGGATGAAGCCAAAGCCAAAACGATTCGATGCGTTCAAGTACCGGATAAGTATTTTTGTTACTGATCTCAAGCTGATTGTCGCGTCGGGGGAAGAGGATAGCGCAGACTAAAGTGTCCCATAAGCACAGGACAGTCGAAGGATAGGGAGGCTAGGAGAGGTTCAAAATTATTATTGTCAGACCATTTAATCGATAGATAGTTAGTACAATTGATGTATATTATGTTACTGCTCTGTATATCTGTAGAAGTGAAGTTGTAGTAGTAGTGGTAGACACGAACTAGATGTGTAAGATACGTAAATTATTGCTGAGACCGATCCAAATAATAAACAAAAACCTTTAGCGATAATGTTTCCATACTTCGCAAACTATAAACGCTTTGTGTTGATGATTTCTGTTGCACTGGAGTTAACTATGATTGAGACTTGAATATCCGAAGAACCTCGTCTAAGGAGAGTCACCTGACGTCTGTGGAGGGACCTAGTCATCTTGAGACCTTGTTTCGAGATTCAAACGTAGACCTGCGTCTACGCTACCACTCTCTTAAGGTCTCTTAAAGCTTTGTGTTAAGCTTCTCTTATCGAAATATCTTTAACAGACCGAAAAGATTAGATCACGAATTAAATTCGAGGTACTTCCGCTTTCAAAATCATCAGATATCATTGATAAGGAAGTCATCACTGAGGGTGTTTTCTCGTGTAACACCGGAAAGCTAAATGTCTCAAGGAAGCTTTCGCAATAACCTCGAAAGCACATCGAAATGTCCTTGCTGGTGTCAAACGTCACTCTCTGACTAGCTGTCAATCTAGTGTGCCGTGCATTTCGATCTGTGTCTCGGAAAGACATAATCGCCTCACACGTATAAACAAAGGGCAGAATGGGTAAATAAAATACAACTGCTGGTTCCTCATGCGGATAACCGTGTGCCGTCTTTGTTTTGACAGAATACGGTGCGAGATTGTTAATTATTGCACCCGGTGAGGCGAAACTGCGGTGGTTTGTGAAAAACAAAAAAACGGAAATCGCAACCTCACCACATGCTGCTTGTTATGGCATCTGCGGCCCCCTTAGCAGTAGTTCATGATGCGGCGATGATTCTCGCCGTCTGCAGCGAATGGTGTCGACAGGCTGATAAGAAGCTGATTGAAAGCGACCGGGACCGTTCCGGACCGTTGGATGCGGCTTGTCCCAAGCGTTCGTGCTCAAGGGGTTGATCCGTGGCGGGGGGGGGGCGCGAATGGCAGCGAGTGGCGTAAAATTGTTGACAGAACCCGCGACGGACAGTAGCCGATTCGCCTGTTTGCGTTAGGTATGATGCCATCGCACGAACTGTTGCAAGCACGGCGTGGTGTGTTTGAAGTGTGTAAGAGCGCGCGCGGTAATGGCAAGCCGATTGCCGTGCCATTCCGGAACGATGATAACCTTTCTAGCGAGGCACGCTACTCTTCTTTTTGATGGAGGCGAAGTGAAGTGTGTGTGTGTGTGTGTGGGTGATAGTGTGTAGACTGTCGGACACGTTAGCACTGGATTACTAAATTGGGCATGGACAGTGTGCGTTATGGGAGATTGAGCAGTTGTGTGCATCCTTGTCAGCTGATTGCGGTTGACCCCTTGCATATCACTATCAGAACTGCAGATTCATTATGCTCTCGATTGCGAAATGAATGTTTGTCTTCGGTAGCATTAATTATTCCCACATTCAATTGGAATCAATTGGTAAGGGCAAGAAAGAAGAGTTCCAAAAAGCTCTCGTTTTTATAGCAATTTTATAGCAGTATAAACTCTGGTGAATTCTGAATCTTCAACGATTGGGGGTTCAACTCTCGGGCTACCTGCGGCAAACAAAAGGGAACTCTTCAGGAGTGGCATCAGATTTTTTCTTTAAATTTTAATTACATGTTCAATGACACATGATTAGCTGCTCGGGCTGCCCTGCTGACAGTCACCGTTCATCATCTGTTGGGCGGTTGTTTTTTTTGTTTCTGGGTCAGCCTGGGTCTTGGGACCCTCATCCAAAAGGGTCACCACCGGATAACAACATGTCGACGTGCTTATTATACGCGAACCCGGTGACAGAGACCTCAATATGGGGACGATATTGATTTTAATAATTTCCCATCTAAATCCGGGTCCGTGGGATGGCTGGCAGCAGGCAGGAAGTCTCTCTGCGATCGGACCGGAAAGCAGTGATTCCCAAAACAAAAAAACAGGTAGTTTTTCGAGGGTTTTTTGGGCGATTGGTTGTTCATCGGAAGCCTATAATTATACGGACTGCGCCGACTACCACAACGCAGTCTCAACGGTCTGTACGCATTGCAATTATTTCGATCGGAAAACACAGCGAAGGGTCGATCGAGTGTTCGGTTCGAAAGGAACTTCCATTTCCGGATTCCTGCGTGCGCTTTTTGGGAACCTTTTGCGCCCAGCTTCCTAAAACATCATAGATAACAATTTAAGCATATAAATAATACGGAACGTAAATTGCTACTGGCTGCTTGTGGTAGGCAGAAAAACGAACTCCATCTCCCACAGCACCTGCTCTAATTGTGCCCCACCGGTGATTGTTAGGCTGATTTATTTTGGCAGTCGCCCGGCATTCCCGGACGCATCACAAGCGCTTCAACTTCAATTTCAATCACATTAATCACAATTGGGCCTTGTAAATGCGCGTTTGGATCAGAGATTGATTTCCCAGAAATTTGGCCGGCAAGAAAATGCACTGTCTGCCAATTTTGCCAACGCGGCCAAAGATCGAATTAAAGAGACGACCGTTCAGCTCAGTGCTCCAGTCGGTGTGTCCAGCGGAGTTGAAATGCTTCAATCTTCAGGGGAGCAATCGTTGGGGAGCTCGTTGGCGATTCCGTTGCTCTAGACGCTATCAATCAAGTTCCGCTCGGCGGAGCGTCACAGGCAGGAAGTGTTTCGATACAGGTGGAGCGAAATGCGCCAACTTCAAATCCATCGAAGCTGCGTTAGGAAAATATGCATCTCAAGAGCTAATGTCGGCGAAGATCGTTCGGATCGTTCTAAATTCTAGCTAATTAAATTTGGTTATACCCCTCCGTTCTGGGGTTTGCGCTGCACGATCTTTCACCGGGCTGGAGCGAGCATTTCTTTCTGACATGATAACTATGATTCAGAGCTCTGACCGTCAGCGCTTGATGCGTTGGTTTTGGTGCAAATTTGGAATCGGTCCCGAGCTATCTGCCAATTAATGATAATTTGAAAGCCAACCACTCGCTGGCGTGATTATGCGATACGAAAATTGCTGTGAGTTTAGTGCTGGCTTAGCTCGAGAGCCGAGAGCGTACGTTTAACATTGTTTAGGATGTGTTGTATGGTATTTTGCGTATCTTCGAGTCGGGGAAGATGGTTTAGGACTTACAAGAGTTTATAATAGTTTCTCTAGAGCACTTACCAAATTCGCAAAGCAGAGAGTCAATTGTCGATTTAATTCGATTTCATCAGCAGAGTATCCCACGACTGTCGGCGAGCGGAAAACGAACTCCAGAAATAAATCCACTGACACAAACGCAAAGCGATTGGGGGTTTCGCGTCTCCAGTCAGTCTTCATCATCCGCAATCCGGAGATTATCCTGTCAGGTGTGAGTGCAATCGTGCGGCTCAGGTTTCTCCAAATCTCCGCTCGGATGTGGCACTTGGAGTGAAAATTAGGGCCCGATTTCTGGTGGAAGGCCTTTCTCAGCAACTCCAGCCGAATCGAACCACCATCATCCGAACAGGCATCCCAATTCGCCTTTAATTACGTGATTAGTTACGGTGGGAAAGTTTCGCGAGGGCTAGAATTCGCAAGAAATTCGTCTTTTAGGCAAAGCAATTTCGGGTCGGGCTGCGATGAAAAAGGGCTTTCTGGGGGGGGAGAAAAGAAAAATGGCATTCTAATACATTTACTGCTTGGGCACCAAAGAATTCGATGGCGTTTTCGTGTGGCTTAATTCTGTGAAAGTTTGCATTCGTGTTACTGTTGCAGCTGCCCGAGCTGGGCGGATATTCCTAGGAAACGGTGTTTTGGGCTGATTTTAATTAACTTTCTGACATGTGAGGCACCGAAACCCTTGTGTGTGTGTCGGTCGGTGGCAAACGGTCAGTGGCGAGAACAGCTGGAAATACGTTGACCCCGCGCTGAAAAGGGTGGACCAACGTTTTTGCTAATCTATTGCAATAAAAATTAGCACAACAATCTGGCCTTTTATTGCACAAAAAAATACAACTTGACGTTAGGTGTGGAAATTTATTTATCTATGTTTTTAAGGTGTTTTTTATTCGGTTTGTGGGATAAATATGAAAACTAGGGCGTGTTTCGTTTGTGTGGAGCAGTGGTGGAAAGAATGGTGGGCTAGTTTTGATAAAGGATGAACCTCGCCAAACGGCAACAGAAGTTTAATGAATTATGATTTGGCAGACACAGTGGGACGGACACGGTCAGAGCGAAGGCCTCGAGCGATTTTGATTAGTTTTAATTATAGGGGTTCCACGGATAGGGCAGGAATTTACGATTAGAGATGCCAAATGGTGTGGAAGAATTTTGTTTCAGTTTTCAGTACGAACCTTGTTTTGGGTAGAGTTTATCTTAAAACTGTGAAGCCCGATATGGCATAGAATTTCTGAAGTAAATTAAATTTTATCCAAAAAACACGTCTTTTAATGTCTTATCAAAAATCATCAAGCGTTCGTTGCTAAGCAATGCTACCTACTAGAATGATCCTAGCAAGACTAGAATGTCACTTACTGAGAGCAACAGAAAGAATTTTCTTCAAAATCCAACTCCACCTCTCGGTTGCCAGGGTAACGTATATCCTCCGCAAAAAGCTCTTGACCACTTGATCAAATCAAGAATTGAACCGAAGATCACGCGCATTGTTGACTCGTACCTTACCGTCCTGACTGTTTATCCAACCCACTTGACGTGGTGCAATTACACCAATAAAAGCTCCACATTCATTTTCATGCTCCACCGGACAGAATCAGTCCATCAGAGCAGTCGCATTCCGGAGCCATAGCCGCCATTATTATGTGCCGTCTGCCCGTCCTGTAATGGGGGTTGGGTCTTATCGAGACCTTAGCGAGACGAAATTCCCACCGAAAATCCAATAACATTACCCGCACAAGCACCGACCAACACGGCACCAGGCAGACATATTTGCGGTCACCTTTCAGCAACGAGGAACGCGCGTGTGTAAGGTAGAGGAAAAGCATAAATTCCCACGCCTGTACACCGTGGGGGCAAGAGCCGGCGATGAATATGATTTCCATATTGGACTCCGTCGACTCCCAGAGTAGCGAAGAAGTCAATCAGTGCGGAGCAACAGCATTGGGCTGCAGCGTAACGTATCATTAACGGGGCAGGGTGAAAGATAAAAACAAAGCCTCCGGAGCTGTGGAGGCCCCTTCCGTACGACCTGCTGGTCCTTCGGTGCAGCTTCTGCATGATTACGGGCCTGAGCGCCGGTACGGAATTCCCGGACCGAAGCAATCGCGAGCCGCGAGCCGAGGTCGCGCCCGGCCTCGATAATCTGTGGCACCGAAGTCCGCGATGAAAAATGACCGTTCCTCCTGGGAGGAAACATCGGTCGGCCTATATGGGAATGGAGGATGCATGATTTCTAAACTCTCTGCCCCGAAAACCCAACCCACACCTCGAAACCCAGACCTTGGGTTTTCCTGATCTCAGTCGCCTTTTTTTCCCCCTTGGTGTGTTTGATAATTTCCGAATTCTAAAAATGACCCAAAAAATTAACACTAATTAAAGGTTACGGTCGGGTGACTGCGATCGTGGATGGGAAGCGAGGCTGAACCCACGTACGCCCATTACGCATTCCTGATGCGGGAGGAACGCCATCAAGCGTCCGAAGTCTGGTATCCCGACGCTGGAGATTATCCGCTCCTGTGCGATCCCAGGGCTCGTTTCGATCGTGCCTTGATCGAAGATTTGCCAGCCGAGTTGCGATGCGTTGCCGGCCGAGGGTCATCATCATCGTCGACTTCAGGTTGCGCGATCGTCCTTGCCTTGTGTATATTCAATGTCGGTAAATGGTGGAACGCTAAACGTGTTTATTATATTAATTCGCTTTATTGAAAATAATTCCTTCATCGTATTATCTTCCTT
Organism: Anopheles stephensi; assembly: GCF_013141755.1. NCBI lineage: Eukaryota > Metazoa > Arthropoda > Insecta > Diptera > Culicidae > Anopheles > Anopheles stephensi. The sequence continues at coordinate 85,404,837 of NC_050203.1, read as the reverse complement.
CACTGTGTCTGCTTCGGCTGGTGGAGGTAACAGACGCCTACATTACACTGTGTTGTGTGGGAAATAAGGATCGCATCGAGGTGGACGAGCGAATAGCTCAATAGGATTCAAAAACCAAACCAAAATTCTTCATATTAGATCACATTAGAAAGCTTTAGTTTTAAGAAACGCAACAATATTATTGATCATCAGCTAGAGTTCTTACATCTCAGGAGTGACGATCACCGAAATCAAATATCTGTTCTTGAGGGGGTCTTTGGCGCCAGCGGGCTAATTTCTTTTTCCAAGCTCGCTCGCGGTACGCTATGGTAAGGCCTCCAGCGAGGGAGAGAACCCTTAAACGCTTCTTAACTGCCACAAACCGCCTTCCCGAAATGATCGCGATCGTTAGAGGGGCTTTTGGGCTTTTCGGCGAGAGTCGTTAAATTCGGTGCTGTGAAATGATGTGTTTTCCTAAATACCATCATCACTGGAACAGTCTCCTTGCGTACGGACGTATCATTCTTCGCTTCCTCACCATCAATCCCTTAGGCTGAACTGTGACGGGGGAAAACAAAATCTTGCGAATGAAATTAAAACGAACAAGACGAAGTTCGGGGCAAGGGAGCCCAAAGATCTAGTGGAACCGTGCTAGCTACCAGGCGAAGAGGCCGCTTCTAATGAGCAATTAATTACAGCTTATGAGTGGTGATTTGATCTTAATTTTACCCCGGCCAGCCTCTTCCATGTAGCAGCGGTGATCGCTGAGATTTCCTCGAACACGTCGAACCAAAAATGCAGCCGAAAATTAGACGAGAGATCACCCTTCATCAGAAGAGATCACCGGGACCGGGTACCGATCGAATTACCAATTTTGTAGATTCCTCTTGCTCGAGGATTGCCCAGATTAAGAGCTTCGTCCTGGGACAGAGAAGAGCCGTGCTGGCAGCGATCCTTCCACGCGATCGCTACCGTGATACCGTGCGGGTTGCATGTTGTGATCAATTTATTGACGGACGGACGGCCGATCTCGATCAATCCGGCATGTCGATGGCCGGGGTCCTCCGTGTCAAAATGAGGGATAACAGCGCTCTAAATCAAACCGTCGCTGTCGATCTTGGGAGGATCGGTTGCGAAAACAGCGCCTCCAGAGGGAACCATTTTCGTGTCAGTGGCGCCTAATGAATTCATCAATCGGCGGCACAAAACGATGTCGCCTGGGGGGGGGAGGTTGAGCGAACTTAGCCAGGCCAAGCGAATCCCGAATAGCGCTTTGGCCGATGATTTGATAAACTACCGATGGTCTGCCGCGAGGTTTCGATGAACAGACAAAAAACGGCTTCCCGGTGGAAATAAATCGCCCAATGTGGTCGGAGGTTTTCTTTTAATGAGCTACCATAAAATTGATTCCCTCGTGTCCTCCTTCCGTTCCTGCACTCACCGTGCTCTATTTTATTGTTGTGTTATATAGAGCATGTCTTGCGTTTCATTTCCTTCCCTTAAATGTTGGCCGCAATTTCGAGATGTTTTTTTTTGGTACACGACCAGATGTCGGAATCGTTTAATTAATCGCCCGAGAGCGCGCACAGATTTTGGGGGTCGCTGATCCGCCGGTTTATGATTTACTTCCTGCGCCGGGCGCTTAATTGATTTGATCGATCATCGAGCCGATGGTTGATCGGTACGAGCGAGATAAAAGTGTTGTAAAATATGCTAATAGAGTGTTGAACAGGATTGTTTAATGATGTTCCCGTTCCGTGTTGTTGTTTGATGTTGGTCGGTTTAATGAATGGTGTAGAGGCGAATCAATTAGGCTATTGTTGTGATCTTAAGAAGATCTTGCTTTTACTGACAACCGATGTTTATTTAGAATCCACCTCCAAGCTCAACAAATCAATTAAAGCCGTGTGCTATAAAATGATGCTATAATTTCTTGCCAGTAATAGCGGCTTGACGTGTACTGAGCAAAAGTTGATGTGTCACAGAAATAAATTGTGCGCTTAACACCTTTGCCGGGACCACCCGCCAGGAAGCTAGATGTGGCTGCATCACCGCCCTCATCAAGCCACCCGAATAAGGAGCGTGAGTCGATTGCCGTAACACAAAACGACGCCCAGGCCCGGGTCCCCAGGGGCTTAGGAAAGAGTTGCGTCCACTCACATGTCTGGTGGTCATGCCCATAATTAAAGCTCATTTTCCTGCACTATCGTCACCATCATCATTAAAGGCTGGGCATGGCTGGTTGTGCTTTGCCGGGTGTTTCAGCTTGTCATTATGAGTGTTAAATAGCAGTTTTATTATAACAATTATCGCCCCTAATGGCGTTGACCGGTGTTGTCACGCGATCCGGCACAAGATGTTCTAGGCCATGGATGGGGAGGCAGAGAGCGAGAGAGATCGTCTCCTCGGCCGGACAAATGGAATCGCATTATAGCCACGTGCCTTCCCGAATGTGTGTCTAGTTATCGAGGACTAACAGCGGCTTAAGCGGCTTTTGATTTAGTTGCCTCAAGTTGGACGAAGTCAAATGTCAAGCACGAGAGACATCCCACGGGCGTCACACGATTAATTGGAGAAGAGGTAAACGATCATGATGATCACGCGAATCACGCCTCACGGGATACGGCCAGCCAGAATTTCGTGTGCTTCACAGTGAAATGATGCTACTTGGGATTTTGGCGAGCGAGCACTGCCACTGATGACGCTTTAATTGTGTGGGAGAATTGCCAGTGGCCATCTCTCGCCAGCAATAGAAGCTGAAAGATCTCGCTTTAGAGCAAGTGTAATCAAAGTCTTTCGGAGTTTTTGGGGCAAAACAGCTACCTCCCGCTTATCAGCCAAGCCCTCGGGAAGATGAAATGCATTTTTCCGGCACGTTTTCATTCTTGGAAAGATTTGCGTAACGTACGTCCGATGCCTATTTCGCTGCGGGATCCCCCACGGCGTACGGCAAATACAGAGACCAGAGTATTTGCGCTGATGATACTGAGCAGGTCGTTAAGTGATGTCTTGCCGGGTAATTGAGCTCCGGCATGGGTCGTAAAACAATCTGTTAACATGTGTCACCATCGTCACGAGGCGACCCGAGTGTACGGCGACCCGTTCCTGGAAATCAGAAGCTGTCCGAGTTAGACTTCCCGGTCCCGGCTGTTTCCTCGCAATGGTTGCTTTTGAAGTTTGGTTGTAACGATGTTTGCTCAGTTACCGGCCTCACGGGCGAAAGGTGTTGATTCCCGGTAACTGTGGTTCGCTTTGAAGTGATGCGATGCACCCGGCGCGGCTAAAATGTACAATTCATCCCGGACGCTATTGACCAACGGTTTGTGCGTTTATCACCCGCGATATGTCGGCCACACATCTGTCGTACAAATCGAATCGTTCTCTTTCCAAAAGAAGGATCGTCTGTTCGGCAATGAGAGGCACATTTTACTTGAGGCCCAGCTCGATGTCCGAACACAATTTCCCATTTCGAATCGATTCCCTTTGGTCGCGTTGGAAGGGAGGAAGGGTCAAGAGGGAAGGGTGGACGAGCCGAGGGGATCAAAATTTATGGCGGTGCCGGTTTTCTAACCTTGTCTCTAGGGCTGGGCTGTGTGTGCTGCAGCAACAGTGGTGAGCACCTTTCGATCGATCCCGGAGCCCGTGGGTGTCGTTGTGTTGATAAGAAGGTGTGATGCATTTTGTTTGCGCTGAGGCAATGTATTTGTTGATTGTTCATTGTGTTGGGATTGAAGAAGGAAAGGAGCAAGAACATTAAATATATTATGTAGATATACAGTATCGCTTGAGGGCCGGTGGTCGAGGTGATAGCGACTCCGGTCTTCATACGGCAGGACTAGAGATCAAATCCCACCCAGAGGCCGCGACTCCCCATACGCAGGACTGACTATTTAGCTAGAGAAACAATCAAGTTAAGGAGTCAAGTAGAAGGAGGAAGCAAGTAAAATGGCAGGTCCAGTTGAGGTTTTAGATTTTTTCATCATTCATCACTTGCTGCCATATCTATTTCACATGTTGCCAGCTAACTCTGCATAGCAATTGATTTCTTTTGAACCTATTGTTAATTGAGCAAAAGTAAAGGAAAGATACTCTATTATTGCTTCTTTTTTTTTTTTTTTTTTTTTATTCATAAAGAACGGCCTGGCCGTATTGCTCTATTATTGCTTCTTTACATCCGTTGATTTTATGTCAATTTCGTACGAGATGGGACAGAAAAGTCTCCCTTCACTAGCCCACCTTGGTTGATATGAGCTCTCTAGCTTTCATGGTAATTCATAACTCATATCTATTGATAACTTTCTATAGACAGGAACCTCAATTCCAAGCTATTTGATGACCAGCAACAACTCTTTCATCAACACTTTATGCTTATATTTATCTGTCCACGATTGAATTGAAATTAATACATCGAAATGAGCAGTGGTAATAATGGTTTTATGAGCTCCCTGTAAATCCTTCCTTAAGCGACACGCTAATTGAGCTAAAGAAAGACAGCGAGAGAGAGCAGCAAATTGAGATAAAGAAACGACACAGACTAAGGGTTGCATAAAATCACCCATTCAAATACCATCTCTAATCCCACCACCCTGGCGGAATGGATGGGCTTTTCTTCACGTATGCAAAAATTACGCTTGACAAACCCTCCTCGCAAGGGAAAGGGATGTCTCATTCAGTCGCCTTTTGTCATTGTACGTGGCAGAAGAGAGAAAGGAAAACATGGCGATAAGGAAGAAACATCGAGCGAACTGCTTATAAGGCGTGAATGTCTGGTATGGCCAGCGTCTCGGTATGCTCACCGTGCGTAATTGCTCTTTTCGCTTTGTGTGGCTACGGGGCTTCGAGCCCGGGAAGCGAAGCGAGATTGGGCCGGAAAAGTGCAACTATGTAATTACCCGGCGTGTCTGAGATGTTTCGTGCAATTATTCCGCAACCAGCGGGCCCCGGGGTTGATAAATCCGTAAAAGGCCGCCTAAGAAGCTCTCCGTTTGCCGTTCCTTTTTTATGGTTCGATGACGATGAGCTGGAATAATGGAACCGGGAGACAATGATAATTGCGGGGACCTTCTATTTGTCACTGCCGGTTCGCTTCTTCTACGGCGGCGGAACAATCATTCACGTGCTTGAGGATGTGTCTTTTTGTGTGCGAAAAAGTGCGATGGGAAAATTTGAAAGGAATTTCAGCGGAATGAAGTGCTGAAAAAAAAGGTTGATTCTCAAGAAATAAAATCTTAAACACAACGCTATGAATGAAATAAATAACTTCTCCCCGAAGCACTGCTGACCAATAATTTCCGACGCAGCATTATCATCAGCTGATAACATCTTATTATCGTACCCCGACGGTCCAGCAAAAACGGTAGCACGTCTTCTCCACTGCGGGGCGTGTTTTTATCCGCCCCGAAACCATAAATGGGATGCATTTAATCTCTTTGCATCGCAGCGCATCGTAAGTGTGGCGCTCGAACCACTGCAAATTTGCATGCCCTCAAATCGGTGTGCATTCGCGTGCCCTTTTCTCCCCCCCCCCGAAAGCGATAGGGCGAACGATGCGCGAGGGTACGAGAAAAAAAGAAGGGCGAACGAAAAACGGCAACCAAATTTGGCTCCCGCGAGGCTCTAATTTGCATTTGGTACGGTGTGCCGTGGGGCCCGTGCGGGTCAGTGAGTGTTTTTGTGGGCCGGGACGCAATTATACGCGTCTCGGATGGATGTGTGCTTATGCACGGGAAGTGAAAAACAAAGGAAGCACCAAGCGCCACAGGGAAAAACAGGACCGTTTTGCTGAACACTGGTGAGCAGATGCGGTAGCTGCGAGCAGTTGGCACAACTGGCCCGGGCTGCACTTACACCGAGCTTTGGTGCGAAAGCGGCCGGACCGGGGGAAAGGAGCAGCGTTAGCCCAGAAGGAGTTTGGTCGAGATAAATTATTCGGTAGCAGCAAAAAGGGTGGTCAGCGTGTTTTTTTTGGTCGGTGGGGCCTTTATTGAATCTTTGCGAATGTGAAGTGGAGCTAAATGGGATGCGAAAAGGGATGTCGGGAGAATGATGTGGCGCACATGGCACGTGGCACGAGTTTAACAAGGCTGTTGATGGTAATTGCATGGAATTGATTGTTCGTGGTGTAAATAATTGTTATGTTGAATTTTAGGTAGAAGTAAGAATTTTTTTTCGAAGACGGAAGAAGAAATACGAAGAAATGAAATAAAAAAAGTTATAAAAGAAGAGACCAATAAAACAAGATATAAATAAATAAACAAGACAAGTAAAAAGGTATAAAATCAAGAAACAATGAACATAAATGAACATAAATATGATAAAAAATACAAGGAATATACTAAATAATACTAAACTAATAAAACAGAGGCATATAAAGAAGATAAGTAAAGAAATATGTTCTGTTATTTAAAAAAAATCCAAAAAATAGGGAAATAAAATAAATCTCAGACAGAAGAAGAAACTACAACAATTCCTCTTCAATCATCACTATTTTTGAGAGGCTTTTCCAAATGTTTCACATTGTGTCATTGTGAAGGCGCACATTCGGGGTGGCTCGTTTCACACATTAAGCCCTGAGTGATGCATTTAATTTATTTAAGCTGCTCTTGCTGCTGCTACTTCCACTGCGTAGCTTACTGTGCAGAAGAGGCGAACATTTTCACACCGTTGGAAAACTATTTCAAATGAATCTGAGCGTGTAATAACCTCGTGAACTGGCGGGCAAGCAATTTGACGGATGACCAACCGTCAAAGCCACCGTCGAGGCACATACACACACAGCCAGTTGCGCTTTGTCTTCCTGCCCGCTGGTGAGGCTCATTTGTCAACTGAACTCTGCTAAACGGCCTTCCTGAAAAGCAGGAAGACGAAATGGTTACGCTCCGCCTCGAGTGTAAGCGTAAGCTGGTTGGTCCCTGTGCCTGTGTTTTCCCTCCGTTCGGTTTTCCTCCACCTGGAACAAACCACAAGGAGGGGTGTTAAGCAGGGGCTCTTTTTTTTTAGCAATTGAACGGAGAGCGGTGCTGAACCCGGAGCCGAGCCCTTGAACAAACACAAAATGGTGAGTGCCAAACGGGCGGATTTGAGTGGTAAAGCTGCGCCACTAATAAAGTGATTTCCTTTTCACAACAAGCGCTATGCAGTCAAAAGGGAGATTATGGTGACGAATGTTGGTGACTGAAAAATCGCAACCATCGTTCAACGACGGCACGACGCATCACAAAAGGAGCGACGAAAGAACGGAGGACGTAAGGATGTAAAGAGGCGGCGTCTTAGCCGACGATCGCTTGAAGTGGTAGAATGCGGTGATCGCGCTTGGTGAACGGATCTTGACAAATTAGCTGAGAGATAAAAGACGGACGGAAATCCAAAGCTCTTTAGGAAGAAGATCCAGCTCATAATCTTTATGCAACTCAAAAGGAACCAAAATTTTTTTACAAAAGCACGAAAGAATGCTCAATTCTAGCTTTGCTATAAGGTATTCTACTAAAGCTTCCATAATTATGGCACAGCGTCCCAAATATGCCCTTTGAAGTTTTTTTTCTACTAGAACCAAACGTTCGGTTCTTAACCCGAAGGTGATAAATGTAATTACACGACCAAGGCTCAGCAGGAAACATTATCAAAACGATCAACGAATCTCATGAACTCTGGCCGTGCGCGGCAGAAAGTCTCTAATCAAACATGCTGGGCTTTGGCCACCGACAAACCTCCTCACGATAACGATTTCACTTTCCCACAGTGATAGTAGCGGACCGTCGAACATAATTCATATAGCCCGTAATGGCGGTAATAGCCTAATGGAGCAGCCACTGGCCACTGGGGAAGGACTTGGGCGCACACACAAAAGTTTGGAGGAAGTAACCGCCGGACCAGCACAAGCGCCATCATTAACGATTACACGCATATCAACGGGTCGCCGGGCGTCCGGAGCAAAGAATGCGACGATCAGCATGAGAAGCCTACGCATGCGGTGCCAGCAGCTCCGTACAGCACGCCGGCCGGTGCCGTTCTGTCGGCGGTACTGTCTTGTGTTAAAACGAACTTCTTCCCCGGACAGGACCGATGATGGGCATACACAATCTTTAATAAGAAGTCTCACCCGTACAGCAAGACGACGTACACCGCGAGACAACACGCGAGTAGAAGAAGAGTTTGGAATAGAAAATGAAGCTCCCGAAAGGAAAAAAAAATGTTCGGAAGAATACCAACCCTCGCCCCGATCGCCTTATGGGTCGGATGCATCGGTTTAATGCAATCAAAATCATAACAGTTGTTTTCTCTCCCCCGGCTTTTTTTGTGATTAATATTTTTTAATTATCATCCCAATGTGTGTGTGTGTGTGAGCGACCAGGGCTAGTTTGACAAGGTACGGGCGCCCTTGTCGGAGCGGCAGAAGATTATGCTAACAGGCGTCAGTTTATGGGTGGAAAAACGAAGCATTTCGGCGGTTTCGGTCGAACCGAAACAACATGCTCTTGATCGCGACTGATCGCGTCCGAGAAGTTCAAACTCACCCGAAAACGGACCCACAGGAAGAAGCAACCCGGCAAAGGAAGAGGAACGGGGTTTCGCGGTTTGTTACGCGGGGCTCTGGCCGTTTGTTAGACATCAGCTTCATGATTTTATGACCGCCAATATACCGGAGCTTCGGGACTTGGTTCTTAGCTATGGGCGTCTTTTGCTGTTGGACGAAGAGATTTGTGATGCATCCGCTTCTCATGCAAAGCTCCTGCTGCGTTTTTATTCTAGCCAGATTGGAGGCTGGCGTTTGGAGAACAGTGAGCTGCTCGCTACCAACTACCGCCGGCGGAATGGCGTGATGCGAGCATCAGAATTGATTAGGGATGAGCAGGCATGCATGCAACCGGGAGTTTGCCATAATAAATCCATCCGAGTGGACACACAATTGTAGGGCGAGCTGTGAAAGTTAAGGAAGCTTCAAAGGTAGCTTTTTTATTAACTTACATCTACAAACACAGTTTTAAAATAAGAAAGCACGAATAATGTACGAAATCCTCCCAATAAGCCTCCCTTTAGCAGTGATCACAAGCGCCCACTTGAAAGAGAGCGAAAGAGAGAGCGAGAGCGAGTGTGAGTGAGCGAGACGTTACCTTCGGCGCAACTGGTTCGGCGCATTTATGGTACGCAGAGCGCGCGTATAATTCAATCCGATCGTCAGACGCCTATAATTAAAAACAAAGAAATTATGACCGATTTGGAAGGTGCGGCGTTCTTTCATCGCACACCCGGCACAGTCAGTGGCGCCCGGTGGGGTGTCCATCGTTCAGGTCGTGGTCAGGTTTCTCCTCCTTCACAACTTCTCCGTTTCCCGTTTGGAGACGAGCATCCACCGTCCTTGACTCTGGAGGACATAGGTGGGGAGGGGCATGCTATTGGAATGCAATCGCAAGCAGTTGGACTTTATTGGGTACGGGTAGCGAAGTTTTAATGGGATTCTAAACGCATCCCTGCTAGTGCGATGTGGCCATTAAGGTGGATTGTGTGACATTGGAGAAGTCATAGCGAGATTCAATTGCTCCGCTGACATAGAGGTGCAGTATGCGTGGTTTATGGTTTATTGCGGCCTCGTTTATCTCTCTCTGGGCAGATATCTAGTACAATGTGTTGCTTGATCTTGATGGTGTTTCGATTGTTTATATCAGCAGCAATAAAGAAATTGCATGTGATTTTGCATGAGTTCGCTTTTATTTATTGATTTATTGAGTTTTCATTTATCTCGTTCTGTTCTGTCGATCGACTCCATCGAGGAAGTAAGACACTTTCCTTTTCTTCATGGCGGATCTATCTTGCTATAAAAATTGCTTATATCCTGTGAGATTTATTGGGGTAAGATGTATCAGAGTAGTAATAATTTTGCATTTTATTTTTTTATATAATTTTTTATAGGATTCCTGGTTTATATATACCTCTGAAAGATTGCTCAGCTTAAGGTCAAGAGTCTAGAAATTACAGGAAGAATTCTTCTAAGGTTGCAAATGAAGTTTTAGAAGGAGGCGTCTCAGGCTAGACGACCAATATGGTAAGTTCTTCGATTGACATCTCCACAGAAGCACTCTCTACAACATCAAAAACGTCCCATGCAGAATCAAACTAGAAAAAGGATACCTCGGAGCTGTCAGGATGCCCGTTTGCTAGAGATAAGCCTTAGCATTCCTTTCCTATTTTATTGCTATAATGAACCGAAGAACAAACGATTCCATTGACGATCGACGATCGGTATGGTAATATGGAAACGGTTTGTTTTGACTTCTCACACCGATTCACCCAAGATTAGGCTCGGCTCAAACCAGGACCACCACGTTCGATGTCGAACGGCCCGATACCCGGTGCAATATTTATGGTGACTTTTGGGTCAACATAATCGTCTACCTCAAATATAGATGTACGATAAGAACTTTATTCCAGTCCGGGTTTCGTAAAATAAAGCAATCATGCATCCGAATCCCGGAACGGAATGGAATCTGTTGTTCGAGGCGTGTTGCGGTAGGTGCAGCTCGAACACACTTTGGCTTTATTCCGTTGCTTGCTCTTAAATGATAATAATTAGAAAACGATCCTTTCCTTCGGTCGCTTATCTAACCGGGCGTCATCTTTTTTTCTTCCCCTCGCCGAGGAGTCGGTGCCAACTGGGTGAGCTCGCAACGGTTTATGGTCGTACCTGGCGTGACTGTCGAGGCACGTTGGTCAGTCGATCCTTCCTCCGAGCAGCGCGACATTCTGGGTGGGTGTTCTGTCGGGGCTGTGGACTGCAGTGCCGCCACTGCTGGGGCTGCAGCAGGATCGTGATGGTGGCTTTGGCTGTCGGTGGTTTACGATCGAACGATGTGCCCTTTTCGACGAACGGACAGCGCGCAGCAGCAAAAACGGTGTGTAGAATCAAACACACACAGTGACTCGCTCTCCTGCGGGTGTGTGTTGAAAAGATAAACACATGAAATATGGACGGTGTTTACCTTTCCATGAACAAGCGGGAAATAAGGACATTATCGTTAAGTGAGTGGTAATTAACGAAAAATAAAAATTTAACCCACGCGCCTCACCTTCCCCGGGCTTGCTCCGGTCTCGACCCTCCGGGTTGCGCAAGGGTTGAGAGTGTCATGTTTTTTTCTGTCCTTCTTTCTTCTGTTCAATGGGTGCGAATGTCGTTAGGTTCGGAGCTTTGGAGTACTGAGATAATCCGACGCGAAGAGTGAGAAGGCTTAACTGTACAGGAATGTGATAAAAATGCTAACCATTTCACGCCCGGTCCATTACCTTTTTCAAACGGAATGGAAGGAAATGTCACGCGGGAAGAGTCGGTATGCTCCTGGAGTTATGCAATTTTAATAATTGGCTTTTTAGGCGAAATGCAGCTTGAAATACAGTAAGAACGAGAACTTCCAGGTTGATAGGATTGACACACAATTTAATCTTCTTATCAAGAGTTTCTGTTTCTCTTCCGCCAAAACTCGCCTCCAAACTCCAAGCAAATTTAATCAAACTTTCAATTTAGAGGAAAAATATTTGACAAAAAAATTTGAAAGAGCTTGGTGGATTAGAATCATATACACTTACATTGATGGCGAGCTTCCAGAATAGTAAGCACAACATGCGATCACCGACTGGCGACAATCCGTCCGGAAGGACCCGATGAAAAATCCACCCTCCCGAATGGCCGCCGCCAGCCAGTGATGAGATAGTACTTGCCACCAGACCTCGCTACAGACTCCGGGAAGAATTAAGCACGCAGAATTGCTGCTAAGCCGACCACCATTCGTCGTCGTCGTCGTCGCCATCGTCACCTGCCTCATTTCTTCCAGAACTCTTCCAGGATGGTTGTCGTCCCGGTTGTGTCCGCGACGCGGTAATTTAATCTTACGCGTGGCCATAAAATGTCAAAGCAGCACTGGGAGGAGAAATCCCACCGGGCGTGTGTGTGGGGAAGAAAAGGAACATGTTCTTGTTTCTGGGTTGCGTTCCACTCTTTCCCCGTGGCGGTGATCGGTGACTCCACTATCAAGGGAGTCGCGTCGCCGGACATTAAGCGGCCCGCAGACGCATGGGTGGGCTATGCATGTCAAATTATTGGAATTGATATAACTAAATAAGAAAACAAGATTGTTTTAATTTTTTAATTCATTCACTCGCAACTGTGGCGAGCTGCTGCTGTCCCGGAGAAGCCAATGTGCATCCAGTGTCAGGGAAATGGGAAGCTCGTCCGAAGTGACCGGGAGGCACACCTAATCGGGACGCAAGGTGTGAGATGCTTTTTCACGAGGTTTGGGTCGTTGTTTTCTTCGTTTCTTTATTGTTGTAATTTATAACTTCGTAGATTAAAGTTTTATTGCTGTGACATGAAGTGCTAAATGGAAAAGTCGACTCCGGTTCTTGTGGTGTTCGTGAGCCTACTTGAAGGGGGGGAGGGGGGGGGGGGAGTGGTCCAGCTCGGCGTAGGAGGTGTGTTTCTTACGCTTTCTTCCATTTGTTGTGGTGTGGTGTGTGGCTTTTTGTTTACTTTACTTTAACTAGGTTCCATTCATTGTGAAGATGGGTGGCGCGCGTTCGTCGCTTGCGTGCTCATTGAAGTCTATCGTTGTGAGGAGCGCTCGTGTGTGCGTGTGTGGCTTAGCTCCAATCGAGCCGATCGAGGAGAGTGCTAGAGAGTGCGGGGTGACACGAATCTTTAATGGTTCAGCCACAGGTGATAAAGGTGTGGCACTCGGTAACGTACGGTTCGGGGCGGGTTTCCGGAGCCGTTTGGATAAATTATGCAAAACATGTCAGGTCGTCGCGGGCGGCTCGGTTTTCGGAGTACAATCCGGCCGGTCGACGCGCCACGGCCTGTCAACAGTTTGGGTGGTAGGTTTTTTTATGTTTGACGAACACGAAGGAAGCGCGCTAAACGGGCGCAATATGGCCTCCCGTTGGAATGTGCTTTTATCTCTTCACATGAGGTTTTAAACATCGATTCCACACCACCGTAAGCTTTTAACTCTCACACTCGCTTATCGACTGATAAGAGGAGTTATAGTTTGGGGAAAAAAATTAGCATAAATAAGAGCGCGATCGCACGTGTGCATGCCGGGTTGCATGAATTAATAAAAATAAAAAATTCGCTCGCCAACAGAAGCAACATTATGCGACATGGATGGAAAATAAAATTGTCATTAGAAAATTCGGTAGATCGCAGACCCCGTGCTGGGTGTGAGTGGCAGTTATTTGGGTGCATATTGGACGATAAATTGTGTCGCACCCGAGCCACCATGAACCGACCGACCGGGGAAGCTGATCCCGAAATCCGGCGCGATTCGATCGATAAGGATCGCAAACGGATCCGTACGGACGGACGGCCAGACATCATCATCATCTTCATGAGGCTAACCCGAAAGGGAGCTAAGCGAAGCATGCAAAGAACGGGTCCTGTCAAGTGGCAAAAGCAAACACAAACCGTCGGGCGAAAATAAATGAAAACTACCGTGAACGGGTGTCACGGGCCAGCGAATTCCATTCGACCTCGAGAAATACCTTCCAAACACCGAGCTCCGCAAAGCTCCGGCGAGGTTTGCTCGAGGCCCCAGATATTATCTCATTACCTTGGAAAATTTATTTCCTTCTAATCTAACGCGGGCGCGCGTTCTCGGAGGCGGTTTTGCTGCTAACCGTGTGTGTGTGTGTGTCGGTCGGTCGGCCGGTGTCCCATCGAAGGCTTAATTTTCGGTTAATTTTTTCACACCCTCGGAGCGTGTTCTTTGTTTTAGCGTTCGTCTAAAAGAAGATGTTAGGCCGAGGCATTCCGACGAGTGTGTGTCCCATGGCAGGCAACATTCCGGAACAAATTTAGATAGAACACCGAACCCGAACCCAAATGGGGGTGGGGGAGAGGGGGTCGGCCTAACTCAACGATCCTGCCCGTCGAAATGGGCGAAGGAAGAGAGGTTAAGATCAAAACTGACTGATAAGGGCTTTGGAATTGGTCAGTCGGAGCATCGGCCAGCGACGCACTGTGTTTCTCACGTCGTCGGCCACTCGTCAGACGTCGTCAACCGTTGAAATTGAATCTTACCCTTCATCGGGTGGCTGGGTGGGAAAAGGAAGAGGGGGGGATAACTTCTGGATTGTAAATTTTAGGGAAAAGATCAATTTTCCCCGCCGTGCCTTGCGCGAGAGGTGCCTTTTTTATGGTTGTTTTAGTGGACGAAAACAATTTATTCCACCGAGTCCACTGTTCGCTCTATCTCTCCCTCTCTCTCTCTCTCTCTCTAGACTAGCATCCTGGGCGGGTGCTCCTGCGTCGTGTGTGTCATTTTGTAGCGGGATCGTGGCGGGCGTCTTTGGTGGCTGTTTTTCCCTTTGTTTTGCTTTCGAAACGGGCGCGCGATAGTTACGGGAGAAGTTATAGAGATGTCTTTCCATCTGGAGTTTCGGACCCGATTTACAGCTGTGCCGTTTTTCATCTTCTAGCTCGGGGGAGGGGGAAAAAACATGCAAATGGACGACCCGATCTAACTGCAGACAAATCGATGATCCGTGTTCAGCGACGACGATCAAATTTATTGGACGCATTTGTGCCGGATGGACGGACCAGCGCACCTGCACAACACAACGCACAAGTTTCTCCCATAGTTCCGGGCGTGCGTGTGTGTGTGATAAATTAGAAACAATTTAAGAAGGCTAGAGAAAATGAAGACGTAAAACAAGCGGTTCGTATTACAGTCGGGAGAAATGAGTGAAATGCTGTTTGCCGTTCGCGTACCACAGTTACGTCGAGGGCGAGATTGACCGATTTGAATATTGATAGGTGAAATTAATTGTCATATTTTATTCACACCACTGATGATCGTTCGTGTGTGTGTGTGTGTGTGTGTAGATCTGACCTCCCGGAAGGGACCATATTCCGATTTGGTTTCGTTGGAATGTTGAACAATGAAGGTGACATCTCGCAATAAATTAATGCGGGTGATAGCGGTCTTTAACATTAGAACGAATGGAGCTAGCTTGAATTGATATATACTGCATATTAACGGGAGAATATGAGGATGGTGTGAAGGACTTGTGGCTTAGTGTTTGGTCTAGTACGCCGAAGAACTGTTGATCAAATCTCATATCGATGAGATTCAAGGATTATTTCTCGAGGTTCTTGGTAAAAATAATTCGAGTTATCTAGGAATAGCAACTCTACTAAGATAATGATTGAGAGGGAGATACAGAGAGAGAGAGAGAGAGAGAGAGAGAGAAGGCAAGTAACATATGCAATGGCACATATACAAAATACTTCTGATGTCTGAAAGTTTTTCTGCTATCGATCCATCTCCTCGAGAGATCCTACTCTGGATGGAAGGCTTACACAAGGGTGGATTGATTTCTGGAGGTAAGAGAACTTCAAGATCCCTACAGTGGAGTCTAAGAGGTGTCCTGTCCAATATCCCGAATCTACAAAAAGGCCACATGGACGAAGACGCCTTGTCGTTCATAGGAACCTTGTTGCATTTTTTTCCTTTTAGACTCATCACTGGGGGTGACTAATGCTAAGGACTCTAACATTTTGACTATCTTTAACTGCTCCAAGGTTATTAGTAGCTTCTTAATAAATTTAAGTTCAAATTCGTGTACAAACACACCAATAACACCCATGAGTTGCGATACTTCGGTGAACGTAAGTCCCTCAAGTTGCTCAGTAGCTAGCACGACGCAACAGAAAACATTGGAAAGACGCAGCGAAGTCGCTTTTCAAAAGAAAGCAAATCGTTTCAATGCTCTCCCTTTCCCTGTAGAGCTGGTGCCCAAAAACTCGATCAATTGTCCACCGGCAGTAGGACAAATTCTCGCTACAAAACGGTCCGAAGCACAGCCAACAACAAAAACAACCCGGACAGCTAAACAATAAATGATTTATAGAATCAATTTCATCCCGTGATCATGCTTTATCAAACAAACGGTAGCTCTGCTTGCTCAAACAACCAGCCACAACCGGCGACTCCTTTTGCAACGCAACCACCGTGTCCTACCCGTGAAGAAGAACGCGACATTCAGGCCATCCGACTTTCCCACGCATCCGTTTGTCGCTTTGGTCGGGTAGCTTGTTTCTTCCACCTTGCTCCAGCGTTTGATGATGCGTTTGCTGTAAAGACGCGCATTGTTCCTACGGATGCGGAGGTTAAACGGGGCATCCGTTGTTAGCACCTTTTTTTTTTCTTCGTCGCTTTCAGTGACATACATCCAGTACAAATGAGGATCATTGAGGACGGGGGTTTTTTTAATGTAACAAAAAGGCTGCGAGCTGCGTTACGTTTCAAAAGTCCAAACCCAAAACTTCAAAAGCGTGGCCAAACACAGAGCATAAAATCGGTTACATATGTGCCATTCCGATCGTTTTGGAAGTCAGTACAGAAGTTTTTCTGTGCTCTGGGTTGCTTTGTTCGGCGAGGACACGATCAAGGCTTCCAGAGGGTGCGCATTCAGGCATTCAGAAGGAGACTATAAATTGTCGAACTCTTTTCTCTCTCTCTACTGGATGCTGGACTTATTGCGGGGGTTATGCTCTCGTGCATTCTATTGTCGTACAGCGGACGAGGAAAAATCTCGGACACTTTTCATCGCGGCCCGTGAGAAAAAAACACTTGACTTGAAAGCTGGAAGTCACGCCGGCAATAATAATGCGCCGTCAATATGCGTCATCAATATTCGGGGTTGAGGATTTTTTTTTTGTCTGTGTCTAAGCCAACAGTCGACAGCGATTAGCTGCGGATCGCACTCACCTGTCATGGCGACGAAATGACGAAGAAAAAGGATTATGAATTTTTCAAGCTTACGTTTCGATTGTTTACTGTTACTGGGGGTGGGTTTTTGCGGTCTCCGTTGGCTTTGTGCGAGTCTTATGGAATAATGGAAGGTTTCGGTCATTAGTGGTAGTGGTTGCGATGCTCCAACATAGCCGTCTGCCGGGCCAGGAATCCGGGAAAGCTGTAGTTGCACTGCAATAATCCGCAGCAGAGCAGAATTTTATTGCAAAACTGCAGACGACAGGGACGAGCGGGGCTGACTTGTGGTGTATGTACCTGGTGTGTGCTGGCACCGATACCCTGTTGCGCTCGGTCCGTGCGTTGTGTCCGTGGGAAATGACGTGTGCCCGGCGGCGTGTGCCGTCCGGAGATATGAATTAATGTTCGCCTTCGCCTGGCCTCCGGTAGGTTTTGCCAGACGCATCCCGAAACGAAGAACCGCAAACCACCACATCACGTGCCCGGGCGTTGCTTGCATATGTGCGCAATGATCGCGAAGGAACCGCGACGCGATAACCGTAATTCACCTCGCGCAGTGGGTGAAAAGTGCACCGGTTGGATGAATGCGCTCGGCATGGATGCGCCTTGGGGCTATTTTTTGGGCATGTTTTGTGGCGCTGGGTTTGGAGTAGGCGGATTCCATGTGTACGTTGGGCGGCTTTCTCTTCGACGCACGGTACATCGTTCCAGGTTTTGGCGAGAGCTGGAAGGCTAACAAGCGTTGAAGACACGTTGAAGTTGGCTGGGACAATCCTCCAAGAGTAAACCACAAAGTTGTTCCTTGGTGATATACGATAGAAATATGTGACCATAGTTGAGGAGTTCCTTCGCCATCGCTAAGCCCTGTTTTATTCCCTTAAGGTGAGTGTCCAATGCTCTAGAGAAATCCGTCAAGGAACACCTTACCGACATAAAGCTGCAAATGTGTCGTAAAACTGGAGGAGTTTCTGAGGCGTTTCTCCTTCAAAGAGAGGTCTCATTTAAATCTGCTTTATATCCTGAAGGTAACTCACCTTCCATTATGGACCACAATGTAGTTACAGAATGACATAAGTAGCGAAAAACTTGTCCCAAAGTCTCTCAGAGCTCTCTCTCCGCCAATGAGACATCTCACCTAAATCCCGGTTTTATCCAACTGTCACAGGTACTTGCTGAGGATGCTTCGATCGACACGGTCAATCTGCGTGAGCACGCTTGAGGCACAAGTATCGTTGATTTTGGAATCATCACACGGCGGAATGGATCCACTCCATTTCACTGCGTGAGCCGCGTGCCACGGCAAACAACTTAACATTCCATCGATAACGACTTGACACATTAGATTTATATCTTCAAATTAATATTATTAAAAATCATTTATCATACAATTCGGATGATTTCTCAAGCGCACGCAGTGGTGGGGAGGCCTACGGATTCTTGGCCGGGGTGGTCGGCCAACTCCCATTCGCCCATGATCGAGGGTTCGAGTTTGTAGCGCTCGTTAAGCGATCGGACGAGCGATCGGACGAGCGATCGGGTGCCCGATTGAAGGATGTTTGATGGTGCGTTTTGTTTTTTGGACGATCATCGAAGCCATCCCGCCCCGGATGATTGAGCGCGGATGAGGAAAAGCTCGCACAAAGGCGCTCGCGTGCTGATCGATCGGGGCAAGAAGAGGAAGACGAGCTGGAATCCAAACACGAAATTCTTCGCAGACATGATGGCCACAGTGCCGTTGGAGGTCCTCCCGAAAAGCGGTTGGAATTTCTTTCGTCCCGCGCATGATTGGCCGATTATTGGAATTCGGGTTGGCATCCACAAACAAGGAAACGGCTTGGGTGAGATTCCTTGTTTCCACGAAACACTCGGCAATCGGAACAATGCGGTGCGATTGTTGTTATCAAGTCGGCTATGGTTGCGCACTCGAACCGCGAGAGCTGTGGACAAGTGGACAAGGATTGGTGGATTGCGTTTGGGAGCCATATTGGCCCGTATCTTGAGGTTACGGGGCGACCGCTAACATGAACCAAATTGACCGTACCGAATTCCGAATTCCATCCGATCCGTGAGGGCAACGCGCATAGCAGGTCAAAACCATGATCATGACGTTGCACACGTTCGGTCTCGGCACTCGACCGGCTGAATCCTCCTTCAGCGATCCTCCCAATTAATACGCTTTTGTTGGGCAAGTCTCGCCTGCCGGACTAAGCAGGGTAGCCGCGCGGGATCAATAGAAATGTACGGCTAGCGATCCGCAGCGTTACACAATTTATGGGCTTTTTATGATGTTTTGCTGTTAAAAGGCTACCACTAGGCCTAGAGACATTCGGCGATCCTTGGGTCGGCGGACAGCACTGAGTGCGAGTGGGCACTCTATCTCCAGGTGGGCCTAGCCTAGCGGTGGATCTTCTGGTCAGCGAAGGATCCCTTTTTTTTCGGCTCAAACTACGATCACTAAATCATTCGAATCCGAATGCCCTTCTCTAAATGCCAAACCCCTCGAAACGATCGGGACGATCTTTTGTTCGGAATATCCCGGTGCAAGCCTTCCCTGGCTAACCCGCGCTTTGTAGTGCTTTTGTGTTCCTCCCTTCCTTTGGCCGTGCCTCGGTGGATGGGTTACCCACTCGTGGAGGACACTTGGATGGCATCGAAGGCCGTCCATGCCGCGGCACAAAAGGATGCTCGATCGTGAGTCCGGTGGACGTGGTGTCGGTGATACGGTGTTTGTAGATATCCCGAGGTTAAAAATGGTGAAGTGTCCTCACCGACCGATCTTGCCACGATTAGATCGAAGCGCTGGTCGCTTAATACGTTCCGAGAACTGTCCACTTTCCGTCGGACAGGCAGCAGTAGAGCGCATTCCGATCCCGGTTTTCCGAGACTGCTTGGCAGCTTGGGCCAGTCGAGTCGAGAAGCACCCGCATAAGGTGCTATTGTTCGCGTGAAGGATGTACCACGCCAGGATAATAGAGTCAAATGCGACGCATTGTCTGGTAGGGAACGACACGGGAGTCTATTCTTGGGCTGTTCGAGGAAAGCTAAATATTTGAATGCTTTTTTTCTAGTTCAAACGATTGTTTTGAGAGGGCATGTAGGTGTGTGTTTGTGTTTGGTTCGATTCTGTTTTCAGAAACTGTTTTGACTGACAATTGTATTTGCTATTGTAAGCGATTGACGGGTGTTTGATGGGCTGCTGATGATTGAAGGCGATCTGGCCGTGCAGGTTGTGAGGAAATGTTTGTCTTTATCTGAGGACAGTAGAAGCGCTATAGAAGGATAATGACTTTTGATGTCTTCGGCAAGCGTAGTACGGAGCTCTAGAATTCCATGGACATTTCCCTAACTCGATCACTGAAAGGATCTCCGAAAGTCTTAGTGTTTAAAAATATTAAAAAGTGTCTGAGACACCCTGTTGTATTCTTGAAGGACGGCCTGGTCTTATTGCTGTCTGAGACACCTAAACCGAAGAGTGTAAACGATGAAACTAAATAATAATTAGTGTTGTTCGCTTCGGGCTTAAAAACTTAAATGCTCAGGAGAGTAGACTTTGCAATCGATTCTAAAGCGCTCGATCGATGATGATCGAGATGAACTCATCTGAAGTTTGGAGGCACCTACGGGATGTCGCATATCCTTCTGTGAACTCGTGGTCTTTGATAGTACAAATTGTGGAGATGTAGAAATATTTTGCTAGCACTTAGGATATTCTTAGCACCTCTGGTGTTCTGCGAAAAAGATGATCTTAATTTTGTGTTAAAAAAAATTGAAATTAAATTCCTAATCGATTACATGGACGGCTGTTATGCTCAACTCGTAAATTACCTGCACAGAACTCCGGTTCCACCAGTTCTAAAACAGCTGTCATCCGAGTTCCCACGATCCCGGGGTGACACATTTACTGCCTTGTCAGCACTTTCCGCACACCGAGACCTGGCTGGTAACGTGTGGAACAGGAAAAGCCTTGCATGAAAAGCGTGAAATCTTCCCTCCGAGTGACTCCGGGAACAATGCACATGCCCTGTCATCGACCACGACCGGTATCGAATCATAAATGTCCTCGACCCCTGGAAGAAAATGACCAGCTCATAACACACCCCTATATTGCGCTCGTTTTTGGTCCTTTGTAGTGCAGCGAACAGGTTGCATCGCTTAGGTGACCCTTTTTTTGGCAACGGAACGCATCCTGCGGCAAGTTGAGCACAATGAGCGTGTGGTAAATTCGATCGCTACCGAACTGTGCGATCGCCGCTGCTGCTACCTGCTGCGATTTGTGACGCTCTACATTGCCGGCCTCCTGGAAAGCAAAGGGATCGCTGAGTGGCGGCACATTTGATGTCTCTCGAGTTGATCGACGGTCACCCTTGTGTAAGGGTGAGAACGAAGCAATTCCGCACCATTTCTCACATAAATTGGATGTTCGTACCGATGACAATTTATGAGGTCAGTTTGGGGGAGGTGTTAGAGATCCGGGAAATTGAAGATCATTCGACACGCTCTAGTTGATACAGGTTCGCAAAAAATCGCACCTCAAAAAAAAAAAAAGGTTCATCGCAACATGACGGACCTACATTGCGTCGTCGATTGCTCGGCACATGTAATAGAGCCATTAATTAAGAGCCGCACAGCGCAGGGCGTAAGTCTCAACAGCTCTGCTGGATGTCCGGAACCCTACCGGTCGCCGGCCCGACCGGCAATCTGCGGCATCGAAGGCATTTAATCAAAATATTTATCCACGCATCCACGGCGTGCCCGGCGTGCGGGTGTTTTCGACGGCTCCGGAATGGCATTTAGACGTCAGGTACGATGTTTATTCTACGCCGTTGTTGTGGTACAATCGTCCGCCTGCATCAGTATGTGCAGTCGGACACAAGGGTGAAGAGCATAAAACCGCTTATGATAGCTATTCAGTTCTGGTGGTTTTAGGGCCTGATGCAGCAGCCGTAGCCGCATCAGCATCGGTAGAGGTTGGGCAGAGGGCGGCCGAACGCGGGTTGGGGCCCGAGTGCAACCACCGTTCTGTGTTAAAATTAATGATATTATAAATTAACCTTTCGACATGTGAGCTCGCGCAGCTCGTCCATTAAAAAAGGCAATAGCAGCAGACCAATACAACACCCCTTTGGCGTGAATAAATAAGCAGTCCCTTGGGTTCCCGGGGTTCCCAGGGAGGGTGATCGGACGGGACGCAGGAGGTGAGGGTGAGGATCATTTCTCTCGCCAGTTCTGGAGAAAAGCGTTGCAAATGAGTAGAAGCAGCAGCAGCAGCAATAACAGCAGCCAAATCCACGCGAACGATGCCGTCCCCGGGTTTTGCACCTTCTTCGCCGACATGCACCAAGCACTGCACGGGCACACGTTGATGGGCCTGCGAATTGGAGGTGATGCGCCGTGGTTCGTCTGGCCGGCTGTCTCGAGCTGATGGCATGTGAAGGGGGTACGGTCAATTAATTTGCATCCACCGCACCGGCTTCAAAAAGGCCTCATCAAATGTTTATACAAAAAAAAAAGGCACCGTAAATCTGCATCTCGCGGGTGTAATGTTACGGTGCGCCGATTCGTCTCCGGCCACATACCGAAATCGGCGGGAACAGGAGAAGGGTTTTATGGTCTCGGTCGCTCGCTCGTGGAATTTACCATCGGATTGCATCGGATTGTGATAGCCTTCGGGCGAATTGTTTTCCACCGGCGAACTGTGGTGCACAGTTTGGCACAGCGTCGGAATTGGGAATGGGGCATTAAACCGTGGGCGAAGGGCTACTTCCCTTTTTTGGGACCGTCAGAAGCGCTCACCGAAGGAAGCGTTTTATAGCAGCAAAAACACAAGTGCCGAGATTGGAGATATCCCTGAGGCAACGCTTTCTAACCGGGCGTCGGTAGCGTTGAGAGTGGCCGAGGTTGAAGTTCTTGGAGACGAATTCTTGAATTTTAACTTCAAACACTGAGATCTATTGGTTTCAAGAGCCCCGAAAGATCTATTTTGTAGTTCCGTGTATATCCTTCGGTCAAGTCTCGCGCTCACGGTCACTATGGCAACGGCGGATTGCTCGATGGTTTCTAAATTATCGATCCTCCCTTTTTTCCTTGGTGAGTGTGGCCGCAAAGACTGAAGGCGAAAGACAATAAATTGATGCCAATGGACTGAACTGGTGTTCGCGTTCCCGGAGTCTTGGCCCCCTCTCCTCTCCCCATGCCACCGGCAAAGGAAACCTACGAACCGGTCGGTTGAACAGTATCATTAAAATGGGTGAAAATCGTTCCCGGTGGACTCCTGCTGTGCTTCTGAATTGACTATAAGCCCAGGGGCTACGACGTCACGACGTCACAAACAACTGCGATCCCCGAAATCGTTTCGCTTTTCATATGTTTTATTTCATCTTTAAACTCTACCCGGCGGCTCATCTCCCTCGCCCGCGTTTGTGTGTGGGTTTTTTGAAGGATTTCTGCTGGATATTCGAATCGAGGTGCGTTCGGGTCCGTTGATTTGGTTCCATCAGCAGGAGTAGCCGCAGAAGCAGCAAGGAACGGCAGTACGGCAGCATCCCCACACGCAAACCATATCATCAAACCGCGCAACACACAATGAGTCGTAGTCATAATAGTCAGGATCATCATTCATTCGGTGCTCGGAGAGTCTCGGGGCATGAACAATCACGCCCCAATTGGATCCCGGGCCCCGATGGAGCGGGCAGTAAAGTTTTGTTTTAATTTGAATATTTTTCTACCCTCTGCCGCCAACTCCCGGCACCAAATCGAACCTCCGCTACCTCCCCTTGCGGAAGGAAGTTTAGCTTAAAACGGCTTAAAACAACCGAGCCTCGAAAGGAATTTCATAAGAAAAAATGGCTTTATTCGGGGTGGCAAACTGCAAAGCCTCTCGGAACGATCGTTTACGGTTGTCTAAAATGGCTTTGTTTTTTTTTGTTGGGTTTTGTTTGATAGTTTAATTGCCCTTTTGCAAACGAAGAGGGAAAGACGAAAGACTTGAGCGCGCTGGAAGCGACGAACGTTCTAGGCTGGGACATGCTAAATAGCGAATAAAATATGACTTTCAACGGAAATTAGTTGAATAGCTTTTGCCATTAAACGCCGTGCCGATTAGGAACGTGATCGAGCGGTAAGGTAGAGTAGGAATTTATTATCGATATCATTAGACCACCCTTTTGCTAGTAAAAAAAAAAAATGGCGTAGCAATTCTGGCGTAAAGCGCATCTGAGACTCATTCCCAATTCAAATCTATCTGTTTGTTCGGTATCGGTGTTGATGAATCATTTACCTGCTTTTTTCCCTCTCTCTCTCTCACACTCGTTGTTTAAATCATCTGCTGCAGATGGTTCGCGTTTAGTTTAAACATGTACCGATCCTGCCCAATTGGAAAGGTGATTGATGGAAACCAGCATAAAAACATGATTTATTGCTTATCTTAAGCTTCGGTTTGTAACAGAAACACGAAATGCATCGATCGCGGGTCGATCACCGGGCCTGCTTCCTGGAAGCAATATGTTTTTTTTCCACCTTCATTTACAATAATCGTTTCGAACATCGCGCTAGCAACTGCATCGCCCCGAGTTCTCGCACCTTTTAGCCGGACTGTGCGCTAGCAGTAACGCGTGGCAAACGTTCGTATCTGCGTTGGTTTTTTAAAACAGAAAACACAGACACAAAAAAAGGAGCTTTTTTATAGACACGAGCGTAGCGAAACGAACAGCCTCCCTGGTCTGGTCTGGCTGCCCTGACTGCTAATTGAATTATTAGCTCGCACAGCATCATTTGGGCGAGTCGAGTGGTGTTCTGTTTTCCGATTTCCGTGCCCGATTCGAACGCTCAATCGAAAGCGTAATACATTTTATGATCGTTTTGTGTGTGTTGCTCTTTGTTTTACTCCCTGGCAGTAGCACAAATCAAAACAGGAATTAAATTGTGTGTTGCACACTGCTGCTGCTGTTGCTGCTGCCGCTATGGCTCGCTTGCTCGTTGCGAAATAAATTAACAACACATAAAAATTAATTTGTTGTTACAAATGGGGCCGCCGCCGGAAAATGTGTGGCAGCCAGGCAGGTGGTAGAACATTGTTCGTGGCCATGTTTTTCGGCTGGCTTCAATTCAAACGTTTGCCACCAGAAAGGAGCCTTAACAAGCCCGCCAGGATGGTTCGCTATATATTTGGCCAGTGCGTGCATATGTGTGTGTGGCTACGGCCGGCTTATGCCGCAAGGGGTAGGCGTTACGAACACGTCTTCGGCTCAACAGACAAAATGCTGGCCGGCAGTGATGGTCGTTGTGGCGCTAACCAGGTTGTATCATGTTCTGGTGCTGGACGTTGTTTTATAAATAATTTACCCGAAAAAAAACGGTGTGAAAGGAACAAAACGGTGCACTGTGATACTGGGGTTGAGCTAAAGGTAGGACGTTTCAGTTTTGAAGTGGTTGAAAATGATCGTTTTTGTCTTGGGATTGGTATTGGCATATTGTGTAAATTACACCGGTCGTGAAGGGAGGAAACTTGTGATATTTGGGAATTTCTAAAACTGGAGCGGATAATTGAATATGTGTTATGCGTTTGGAAGTTGCTTTTGTAATGTTTATTCAACCGTCAGATTTGTACATAATTCAATTACACTAGTTCACTTTTCTTACATTGGCGTCTGGTTTATACTCTCTGCTCGTAGTGTTGTCAAGTGTTGTTTATTTTTCATGCAATAACAATTCAAAATATTTTCATGCAAATTAATTAATTATACTAATTATCCAAATTCAACACATATTCAGCGTGTTTTGCGCGATTTCGACTATCAAGAGACTTTATATTTGAGGGCTCGATGTTGGACCTGTTCAGATGCGCCTAACTTAGCTTATTGATGGAGCTCTATAAAGAATTTCTATGGTTCAAAGCTCATGTATATTACACAAATAAGGAGTTGAAATAGTTGATGAATGCATCAAAGGATGAATTTTGTATCCAAAATAGTACGAACAGCAGTAGGTTGCAGTGAAGAAAGGGGCACATTTGAACACAGATTAAACTCCACAAATTTTGAACTTCTTCTTCTTCTTCTTCTTCTTCTTTCTTGGCTTAACGGCTTCTTGGTCATGCCTGTCATTTCTGGCTTACTAGACTTAGTAATACCGCATAGTTGGATAGTCTCCCCCTCACTATGGGGGAACGCTCCAGATGAGACTTGAACCCCGGTCCTGCCGTGTGAAGACCGGCGCCGCTGTTGCATCTTCCGCCGGGCCGTCCCCTGAACTTCATTGAGCAATTTTTAGATTAGCACATTTGCAAAGAATCATAAGCTAAAAAAAAAATCCCCAAAAAAGTTTAAAATTGCAAATAAAAAAGTTCTAGTTTCAAAGTGTGTTTAAAGTAAGTGTGAAAATAGTATCAAGAATATTCAATCATTTTACTGTTATCTATAACTGTCCTGCTTTTGATGTAATAGTTTGCTTTTACAATTCAAAATTATTACATGTTCACATCATGTCCGTCTCTGCACCATAGTGAGCGCGAACCGCGACGACGTTGCTTAATGAAAATTTGGCAAATGGAACCCAGGCGGTGTGTGGTTTGTTGCTGCTCTTTTGGATTGCGTGTGATCCTTGCCTACGGGCAGATTGTGTGTTGGCGTTGATGGAAGGAACATCCTGCTGCTCTAGAAACATGCATAAATTAACTACTAGAATTAACCTGATGCCTCGAGCAGAAGGAAGAGAAACCCCGAAAAGGGACCAGAACGATTCCGGATGAAGGTTGCTTTTGATCTAATTTACGATTAAGATGCAACGATCCCTAATGACCCCGACGGCGATGAGAGGATTGGTTGTGTTGTTGTTTTTTTTATTGAATACAAATTTTGTAGCACATTTTCGGCGTGAGTACGAATCGGTTCGACATCCACTTCGACACAGCATATGGCTTCCAGGGAAGTCCAGTGCAGACCCATCCTCGCATCCTAGGTGGGCATCCTTCTGGTGGACAAATTTATTGCCCGCCTTTCGGCGGTTTAATGCACCGAGGCTTAGGACGGCGGCTTAGTCGGTAGGATAGAAAAGAAGGATCTCCGAACCGGGAACCGTAGAATGTAATTAAATTAGTAACAGTAACTCCACCCTCCATTATTCCGTGGTTTTTTGTTCTTCTCGTTGGTGTTTATTACGTCCAGTGGTCGCGATCACCGATCAGTGAAATGAAAAGGATGCTTTAGAAATTAAAAGAGGTCCGGTGTTTTCTTCTGCTCACGGTGAAACCACTCTTCAGCCCATACAATGGCCGCTGTCCGGTTGCGGGAAGGCGTTTGAAAGCTTTGAAGAGTTATGTGCAGAGCGTCCCTTGGGCGTCCCCGTGACGGCTGACAGTTTGAAGGCGGTGAGAGCTTTTTCATTCGGCTGCGCGAGCTAAAGGCAGCGCACGAACTTTGCCCCTTAAATCTTGTGCCCGTAACGCGTAACGCGTAACTAATTTGACAGTTTTGCCTGTGTTGTTTCCCTTCGCTTCCTCGAATCCTTTGTCGAAGCCCCGTTGCTGATCTTGCTGAGCCGCGTCTTCCTGTGCGGGATGCGGTCGTCGGTTTTAGGTTTAAAAAATTAGATCGTAAAATAAATTGAACACTCTTTTGGAGAATTGGCTGGGTCGCAAATCATCCGCCAGTTCGGTTGGGTGCTGCCGTTCGGCGGAGCTACTTTAGTGGCGATCGTTCTTGGAAATGCCGACCGCCCGTGCACGGAAGTAGTAGATTGCTTACTCAACTTTTGTACTGGCTCACGAAGCTAATTGAGGGCCTGTTAGCAGTTTTTTGGTTTGGAGATCCGAGTGATCGGCCGGGCTCGAGTTAAATAAGTGATGATGAGGTCAGGTTTCCGACCGACAGTTATGCTGCTTTGTGTAATGATGCCGCCCGGAACGAGCTGCTTTTCGAATTCAGGGAGTAAGCCGGATGAGTTCTACAATGTGTGTTCTGGATTAGCTGAAGGTAGGGGAGAGCTCTTTTGGTGTGTAATTTAAACTCACACACACACTTAAGAGTTGAAGAATCCTCTTAAACGTTCACACTAACGATTGTCCTCTGAGGTTCGTTAGAGGCTAGAGTTGTATATTTTCATCGATAATAACGCATAAAAAGTGTCAAAGCATGTCGATGATATTGATCCTTGAATCTCGTCAAGGCATAAAGCAACCGTGAAATTGATACGTTTGATTGCGTGTGCTCCGTAGCTCCCAAAACTCCCACAAAAACGTCTTTACGCACGCGTTGTAAATCAGTGGACGCAGCATCCGTAAAATGGACGTTTATTTGTCACAGTATTCTGAGCGACACAATGCTCGCTTTGTGTCTTGTGTGTGTGTGAGTGTGTTGGGAAAATCGAAGCGGAAAACACCACCGATCGATCGATAGACATTTAATAGGAGTTTTTAGGTTCCCGGGCGATAGAAATAAATCATAAAACACGCTGCGCAGTAAAGAAGGTATCCCGTAGGTTCTGGAGTTTAACACGGGCTGGGAAAGCGATCACGAGAGGCAGAAACGCATCACCCAACCGATCACCCAACGACTCCCAAAACGAAGTCTTACAATAAAAAAAAGCATAAATGGACGGATAATAAAAGAGAAATATGTGTTATCGTGGCTTTCTGGATTTTGTTGCCGTTGTGTGTGTGTCGCTGTGTTCTATTCTTTTGTGATCAACACAGGGCCCTAAGGGTGCACCATAAAGCTATAAACTGAGGAAAGAACAAGAAGAAAAAAGCACGCGTTCTAGGCGTAAGGGTCCGATTAGGATTTCTAAGGGAGATGATGTTGGGAGAAGTATTGTGATGCTAATAAGGGAGCGCCACTTGTTTCTTATATCAGCTTAAATTTACCATAATGTTAGTGTGATTTTGGAAAAAAATTATGTCGAAGCTACAGAGCTGTCCAGAATGACTAGTCCATGGACCTTAACTTGAACATGCTTTTAAGATATTTTCCTTCTTTTTCTTGGCCTGATCAGGGTACAACATGTCTATTAGACATGGGCAGGTCGCTACTCCTTTGCCAGAGATTCGAGTGGTCGAGTTCTGCATTACCCTATCCACGTTTGCATCCAATCTCCGAAAGATTTCTATAGGTGATCACTACTCCCAAGCGCATCTTTTTGGTGGGGTCTGAGTTTGGGTCTTCAGCAAGTGCCCTAGCCATCGATCCTTCCAGCTATGGTTATCGTCAGGACATTTGTACTGCCAAACAGCTCAGCTAGCTCGAGGTTTCATGATCTATGGCCAGAAAATTTTCCGATCAGATATTAGTACGCTAAAAGCAAGTCAAGCAAGTCTAAATGGCAGGCAAAAATATCTCTAGGTCGTAGTGAATACAACTGAGAAACTGTACAGAACTGAAACTCAGCCATCCACGTTGCGTTTCCCTGAAATAAGAAATTTCATTCGAGAAAAATAGCGAAAACCGCACTGAAAACTTTCTCAAATTTGGGATATAGCTGGCCTCGATGTATTTTTTACTCTCAAACAAGCTCAATGCAAAACAGCACGGGCTCTCGTATGTAACCACCGCCATGGGCGACCCATTTCTAATTGCACCGGATATCCATGCACCACGTACCTGTCACGCACCTCGGTCACAGTGATGTACGTTTCCGGTGGGCTGAAAAGGATGCAAGCAATTGCACGAAACTAAACAAGCAAACTTGGCCCGTCCGTACGCTCTGATTTTTATAGCACCAAACCTCCCATCGAAAGCTGGCGTCTGAACAGTTTATTTTGTTCCAATTGTGATAGATTGTGTAGAAGCACAATGGAGAGTGGAACAAAAAAAAAAAAAAAAAGAACGGGCACAGTCTCCCGGGTCATTTCGCACCCAAGCGCTAATACGCTATTTGACGCTCTTCCTCTCCTTTTGTTTGACGAAGTCCACACAAACAGAAAATCCCAACCATTACCTGTCCGCGGCGTGAACCGTCCTCGTCACCGTCGTCTGTCTGTCGTGCTGGCCGTCAATTGTGCGGTCGAAACCGCACGCGCAAAAGGGATGTACTTTCGCACTTCACGGTGTGGCCTGTCGATCACCTGATCCTCGGGGACGGTGGAACAAGAAAGGATGTGATGTAGACGAAACACCGAGAGAGAGAGAGAGAGAGAGAGAGAGAGAGAGAGCGAAAGCAAAACAACAGAAATAGGAACAACATTGGTTGGAAGAACAACAAACCTCAAGCGCACTCGTGTTGGTCGACCTGGCGAGTGTCTGGAGCATTGGGTGCCATAAAAAAGTGCGTGTGTACTGGCGCACGCTTGTTCCGGCACAGGGCCATCATATCCTGTGGTTTGTTTTTTGTTGGCATCCCGGCACCGGAGCACATCCTGAGGGCGAAAACTGGGCCTTGTTTTTTCCTGTGTCGAGCGCTTTATTTTCGCTGGCCCGGATGGCCCGGATGTTGTTGGTCCGGAAATCGGAACGAGAACGATTGACCGTTCGGACCGAAAATCAACAACCGCAGTGTAGTGATTTTTATTGTTGGCTCCAACGCGCCTTTGCTTCGAATCGTTTCATCGTTTTAAAGTTGATATTGTTGTTCTTTGTTCATTTTATTTTTAAAAGCGTGCGAGATCGGCTCAGTATGGATGAACAAAAATATAGAACATAAACTATAACTCCCGGCAGGACTATACGCCGGGTCGGCATTGAAAACAACAGATTGGGTCCTTCTCTACCCGCCGGAACATTTTGATATGGGTTTTCGGTTGCTTTCGGTGAAACGAAACGCCGATCGTCGGTCCGAGTGGCGGCTTAAAAGCAGTGTTGCCCATTTGTTCCAATCACCACCGTTAGGGACAGTGCCGGGTGCTAGAACAATATCCGACCTAGCCGAGGACTGACGCGCGGCATAATTAACGCAGCAGGACACAACGCACCCAAAAAAAATCTCAAAAGGTACCCGCGTCTCCCGCGGTCGGCAATATGGCGTACCGGCCATGGCAAGAGACTGCCCATCCAGTCAACCACCCTAGAGGTGAAAGTAGTCAGCGCGATTAGCATAATTCTTGGAGGGAATCTTAAAAGAATAAAAAAAAAATCATAATATTGGCGCCAATGTGTCGTCAGTATTGAATTTTTATAGCACAGTCGCTCGTAAGGGTTCGTCGCTTACTGGTTGCAGTCCTTTGTTTGGTGCGTGAATCTTTTGGTGATGCACTCGGTGTTTTTTTTGTCTCCATTTCTTGAACGAGCGTCCCGACTCGAAGTTAAGCTTTATCTTTCACTTTAATATCGTTCAATGGGTTTGGTTTGGCCTGTGGTTTGGCCTGCGAAAGTGGTGGAATGGTAGATTTTGCAACAGCAGAAAACTATACGATTCGCTTCATTTGCGGTCGAGAGCGTTTGTGTGTTTGTGTGTGTGCGTGGAAGAAAGAAGAAAAAAAAGGCATCCACAACCTGCACCGAATCGAAGCCAAGCACCGGGCGAAACGAAAAACGACGATTATTTATTTATTACAACATTCAATTGAAAGAATTAATAGTTCGTAACGAGGGTAACCTGACGGAACCGAACCGTGGCAGATATAATTTATCGCAGACGATTTGAGGTTTATGATAAATTATGGGAAGCAATCGAGTTGACGACGACGACGATGGCCACGTACGGTGGATTGCGTGCGGTTTGTCCGCTGACTGTAATGATCTTTGCCTTGCATCGATCGATCGGTTGACAACGATGTTTGTTTTGTGATGCTTAGCTCGAAATGTGAGGAATATGTTAGGCTTTGTCCAGTGGAAGAAACCCGCTTCGACCAAGCTGTCCTACTTATTTGTTCTGAGTGTGACAATTTATCTATCGGCTCTCGAATGGTGCGATCTTCCCGGTCGCACCTTGACCGATCGTTCGTATCCTTGCTCAAGCAGCGTTACGAGCCGAGTCGATCTTAACGTCGTTAATATGCGCGCATTAACACCGCGTCGAATGTGGAGAATGGGTCACTTTTTCAAACCAGCAGGACGGCACTGGACTCGCATCGTATCCTGTGAATCCTTCGTCGCCGGATCGTTTCCCACTGCAGCAGGGAAGAACCGCAATCAATACGATGGGAACGATCGAGTGGTTTTGAGCTGCATCGTCTTAACAAAAAAGAAGAGGCATGCTTAGAAGCACACACACACACACACTTTACGCTTTTCATCGGCTGATTACATGCTGTCTCACGTCGGTCGGGTTTTACGCCGAGCGGATGGGCACGGCCACGCTTCCACTGTTATCGGGGTGGTAAATTGCGCTCCCAAAGCGTCAGCATAATGTGGCGTATCATCAGGCCGTGGCTGTTTCCAGGGCAGAAAGTTGGCGAGAGTTGCTTTTGGTCGTTTTTTTTCATTCCCTTTTTTCCTGGAGAACCGTATGCAAATTTGTTTTGACACTTTAGGTCTGGGTCTGGTCTGCAGTTTGGATATGGTTGCTCTGGTGCTTGCATGCATCGATCGAGCTGAGGTGACAAATAATAAATTCAGTTCGATATAAATCTTTTACCCAACGAGAGAAGGAGCTTTTGAGGTTCTGTGGGAAAAGAGTGCAGTTTTTGCTATAAAATTAATAACTTGCTTAAGAATGAAATACAAAACAAGTGCTATAAAAATGGCTTCAAATGAATTTGTTTTTTTTTTTCAATGTTTTACTAAACTTACTTACTTGGAATAAAAACTTTGCGGAATTGTGCTTTGTGATTTAAGTTGATGTGAGAATCTTTTATTATAATCATGTGCTGTAATATTATACTTCCTTTAACAAATGTTGTGACTGGTGTACTTATCATCTTAAAGGTTGCCATAAATTTATTATAGGCATAGTCTTGGCCTATTTCACCCTATTACTGACACCATTAGGTTTTTGATCCGACTCTACGCTTAAAATGTTATTGAGTAAGATGATAAATAATAAAAGTCTGTTGTTATCAACCTTTCACTTAACGAGAGCATCGCTCTTAGAAGATTATAGTAGAAAATTGAAATAAAGGATGTTCGCTTTATAGCAGTTAAAATTAAAAAGAATTTACTCTTATATTGAATACTAAATAAACAAAACTTCAACATTATAGCACATAGCTTAGATCCTGACTTAGAAAATGCCATACATCTCCAAAAAATTTTAGACCTTGAATGATATGCTTCCTTGGTCCAGAAATTCGGAACGTTTTACCATTACCTTTTCTCTTTATACTCCACCGACCATCAGTCGGGTCATTAATAATGAAAATATTTAAACAATTTATCGAACAAAAACACAAACAAACTACTAACGGATGGCTCATTTATTAGCCCCAAAAGAGCTCCCAAAAAACAAAAAACAAAAACCCAAGCTATAACATAACGTCCTCAGATTCAATGGAATCGAGATCAACCTCAGAAACCAAGCGGAAAGAAAGGCCAAGCACAAAAAAAAACTTAAGCATAAGGGATGGAATTATAATATGACAAGAAAAAAGCAGCGACATAATTTGGCACACAGCCACAACCAAAAAAGAAGAACGGTGACCGACACCGAGGGTGAATCCTTGCCAAGAATGCAGCATTCTGGCGCCCCAACAAAATCCGACCTTTTTCTACGTTCGCGATGAAGTTTGAAGTAAAAGTCGAGCAGTGCAGCTCAGATGCGCGGTCGTTCTTTTGGATACCTTCAGCCGCAACTTCCAGGGATGCATCTTCCCGAAAGTGGCCAAACCGGCAGGAGGCCCAGCATCCAAACAACGGCGGGAGACATGGGACAACACACGCGGGTTCCATTCGCAGCATGTCACCAGAATGTGACCCCGCCGCGAACTCCGCTGGACGTCTCCCTTTCCTTTCCACCCCATCTCCCTCGTTTTGTGCCGCGTCACTTGCCACGGCCGGAGAACGGAGTTTTGTGACAGTGCACTTTCCCCCAGTGCCATGCACTTCTGTCTCTCGGTCGCTCTCGTCGAGCGGGATCGATCGTCGGTGCGGTTTATCATATTATTTTTAATAATCTCATATTTATATTTATTAAACGCAACCCTTCGACTGGGGTTCTTTGCTTGCTGGATGCCTGCTGCTTCTACCGTTTTCCTTCCCTTTTCTCGCTCCTCCCTTCCTTTCCCTTTCTTTCCTCCCTGACCTGTGGCTGAGACGCCGCACCGTTCAATCGCGCACCGTTTTCCCGCGTCAGTTGCGATCATTTCTCATGCGGAATAATATATTCAGAGTTATAATATAATATTTATCGACATATTGAAGCGGAATGACGTTATTGATGATGTACAAGAGCATGTCATCGAAATATTAATTCGAATTCCTATGAACGAACCCATCGCGTTTGCCATCGCCGAGGGAGGAATCGCTCGCTGAACGCACCTTTTCTTGTAAAGTTGGAGTGTCTGATGAGTTCGTGTGTGCCTTGGCCCCTTTTTTCCGTGGAAAAATGTCGGACATGAGTCCTAGGAATCGTCTTGTGAGGAATACACCCCGTCGTGTCCGGTATCTATCTGGTAGCTGCTGATGGAAGGCTGCCGCTGCTGCTGCGGAAGTCTCCTCTCGCCGACACCGATGGGGAGTTCAGCTGAGTCCAGCCAGTGAGTACCTTCTTCCCAAGGTGCCCATATTCTCCACATGAATTTTCACCTACATGACGCCACCTGACGAAGACTTGGTGTTGACGCCATACGAAGAGCTCATGCCAGCTCACAGCGTGGATCAATCATCGTGACGTTCATTGTTCTGCGTTGGTTGCGATGTGCGGAAGTTGTGCGTAAAGGCTTCGTGAACCTCGAGCAACGAAAGTATCCATCCGTAGACGTTCAACAATCAATCAAAGCGCACCGAAAGTGCCACTCATTGGGGCACCACGCAAATGATTTCACAGCGCGGGCAGATCACGAGAGTTGTGGAGCATACTGTTCGTAAATCAAACATCTCGAAGCCGGGGGAGTCCACCTGAAGTTCGCATCCGACGCACGACGCCATTCCCGCTGCGTGAACCGTTTTCGATCAAAACATCCGTCAATCTTAATAAATGTTTGCTGGCCTGGTTGTGTGCGTGGACAGGGGCTTCGTGTGGCGTATCGGTTAGCGAGCGTCGTTAATAAACATTAACAAGCAAACGGTTAATAACTGTTTGGAGTCGTTTGAAATGTTCTCAATCATGGGGGCTCAGCTAGTGGACCGGTATCGGTAATTGATGATTAAAGTCAATGCAATGAGAAGCTTGAATACTGAAAGAAGCAATGGAGCAGATTTTAATAAGAGATTCATTTTTTATACACAGTTTGCATAATTAAGCTATGAACATTTGAAGTAAAACTGAAATCGGATGCTTCTGGCGAGGTGCCTGGTGTACTAAGCTTTATAGTAGATGAGCTAAATAATAGCTATCTATTTGCTATAAAGACGGTCAAAACAAAAATTGATTTGTGTAATAATTTTTATATCTAACTACAATAATGATAGTTAAGCAGAAGCCACATTCTCCTTAGAGTAGTAAATGCTTCGTTAAGCCTTAGTGAATTATCACCTAACTCGACTCGACTCGTATAGGTCTTTAGAACTACTTTGGAAGTGAAGAAACTATATTCTGTGAATTGTCCATCCACGAGGGCTGTACAGGCTGCACAAAGGGTTATTACTAGAAATTTATTTCGACTCCTGAAGCTTGTATCCATCTGGTGCAGCTGGAACACGAGGAACACAGCTGAACATTTTTATAGCACCAAAACGGAGCCCGTCCTATAATTTGAACATTCGGCCAATTTTACAGCGCCCAGATGGCATGAGCGTGCGCCATCTATTAATGACGGGGCCCCTTTTGGTTTTTGCATCCGTAAAAAACCCCCGACGAAACCCTTCCGCTGGACACCCAATCAAACGCTGTCGGTGGATAAAGGGTCCGGAATCTCTCATCGTGTCAGTAAACCCATAATCTTCCGAAGTTTCCAATCGCTCCAAATCGATAATATGTTGTTGTGTTTCAGTGTTCCTCAAACCTCGAAACAAAAAGCATCATCGAATGCCGGAAACCGAATCGAATGCCACCCGCTAGCGCCGTTCGTTTCCGAATGAGAAGCTCCTCGGCATGATTTATGCCCACGTTCGAACCTGCCAATTAACTACTAGCATCCGTAAATTAGAAATCCGTAATTTTCGGCACACAAAAAACCGCTACACCCCCGAAGAGTGTTCGGAGGGATGTGTCGGTTCCTGTTTCGGGTGTGCCACACCTGAGAAGTGTGGGCTTCCGCTCGGTAGATCAGTCACTACTGGTGGGCCACCGGAATACGGGTGAACCATAAATCTCCAGGCACTCCGAAACGGCAATTTCGTAGTGACCGTTGTCGCGTTGTTACAAATGTGACATCCGACTCTGGGGCCTTTGCGGAAACGAAGCGGGAATCGGTTTTGCTTCGACCTGTCAGACGTTCGGTGAGGCATTGGTCGTCCGGATCCGGGTCTGGCCGTACTCCTCCCATCCAGAAAGGTTGTCCTGACTGCACGAGTTTTTCGCTCGCCCTTTCATTAGGGTTGCCGGTGCCGCCGTCACTCCCTTGGCATGTACGTCACTGGCAATCGGAGCTCGGACCATACGGACACGGACTCGTTACCGTAGTGATCGATAATTCATCTTTTCTGTCTCTCGCACGTCCCTTTTTGTTGCTGCTAATGTTGGGCATAAGCAAACCGGGAGGGCTTTGCCTGGGTTTCGGGTCCTTTTCATCTTTAATGATGATCGGCCTCGAATCGGCACAGATTCATAGGCAGTGTGTGTGTGTGTGTGCAGGTCAATGGGAAAGGTCAAGCGGATCGATGCAAAGTGCCTGCAAGGAAGCTAATGTGCTGCTAAATGATACGCTTCGAGTCGGATGACATATTTTATAAGCTCGTGCAATCGAACAACGTGTATGCAGAGGGGGTGGGCTCCCTTAAGTTGATCATTTGGAGCAGTGGTGGAGATGCGTCAATCAATTTTTGGCAGGTTTATTATAAAAACAAAAACACAAATATTACAATAGGTAGACAACAAAAATAATAATTTTAATATAAGGTTGTTTGGACTACTTGAAAAGAAATAAGGATTAGTATAACCAGAGACCATCCCAAAGAATCGAGACAAATGACTCAAAGTCTCTATAATCCAACAAACCAATCAACCTCAAGTAATGTAGATATAGGGATTGAAATGGTCCTTAGTCATTGGTTCATTAAAGTTCATTAAAATTACAAAACAATTCATCTGAAATTCATCCTTTAGTTCATTTCTTTTCCTAGAGCCTAGTAGTCATCTCAGTAACCATCTCCTATGTTTACTATAATTTTTTATTTAAATTCAAATGTTGCCATAACAATCTTTGATCTAAAATGCAAAAAATGTTCATGAGGCCTTCGAGTATTTTTCTATGAGATGGAATAAATATTCAAACAAAAATTGTTATCCAAAAACTAAGTCCTAATAATTATAGCAAAAGTTTGCGATAAATATAGCTATAAAGCTCCGTTAGTATACTAAATACTTAAGCACGTTCTTGCTTGATTATTACTTCTGTAAGTAAAAGACACAAACCCCTTCTCGATTGCTTGTTAAAATTGGAAAACTCTACTTAGTAATTCCCTTCAACAAATTGCAATAAAAGAAGGCTTTTATGACCTTTTGCCACCACTCGCACTGTTCGTGGGAGAGAAACCGGAGGGCGACGAAAAAGAATTTCCTCCCTCGGTTGACCATCGCCATGTTTGCATACCACACCAACACCAACACACCTTGCCAACTCCCCCTCCCAAGTGCCCAATCTCTTGAGCCACTGACCATGGACACCCACCCGTCTGTCGGACAGATAGCATCCGTGGCAGAAGCTATCGAAGCCCGGGCGCGCCGTACCGAAAAGGTTGCAACTGGCTGATCACCAGTTCGCGGGCCCGGGTTTCGGTTTGGCTCGGGACTCGTAACCCGACCGGGCCGACAATATCGCGTCACGATGATGTGGGAAGCGACGGCCCGAGGGCACACAGGCGCTGGAGCGCTTATGGGCTGGCAGCCAAGCGAGAAACCATTCATGATAATGATTAAAATAAAATATTTTTTTCCGAAGCACCCGGAGGCGGTTTCCCACGGACGCAAAGTGGGGGCGTCCGAGCGCGCTTCTCGGTCCAGAAGACGAAAAAAAAACCCCTCCCCCGTCCCGTCAAAACCGTTTTGGTCCGCGGGAGCAGCGGGAGCAAATTATGAGGGCCTCGCTCGCCCTGGCAACTGCCAAATGGTCGGCCGGCCGGCGGAGATTGGTTTGCTTCCATCGTCGTGTCCCGTACACGTACCGGGCGCTTTATGCAAACTGGCTTTTATTGCTGGCTGCGGTTTTTTCGGGGCCAGTCCAACGGCAGCGTGACCCGCGAGCTTGGGAAGCGATCCACAGCACCGCAGCAATGCAGAAGGTCCTGAAGGAGACAGAGAGCGAGCGAGCGAGTGAGAGATCCCGGAGACAGCTCGTTGGAGTCGGTATCATAATTGTAGTAAGCAAAAGTTGAAGTTGTCGGTAGTGTTCCTGCCGCACTGGAACGCACTGGAAACGGACCCAGCTACAGCATTCTCCCCGAGGGCTTCCGAGCCGGGGCGCTTTCGTATCGAAAACGCAAAGTAGAAATATTAACCTTTCCTTCGCGCGCGCGCGCCTAACCATCTCCGGACACTCCGTCGGCGGACACTGGCTTGAAATCGAGCCACCAAATCGGTTGGTCATTCGGTTCGGTGCAAAGTGAGTGACTCCCACAGACTCCCAAGTCTATCCCAGCGCTCAACCCTCATCGTGGACAATCAGCCGAGAAGGCTGAAGAAACCAACCACCGCCACCATGGCTGACCTTATGGAATGGCAGCATAATGGCGCGTATGGGTTTCGTTTCGCGTGGTCTTTCTTTCTCTCTCTCTCTTCTCTCAGTTTTGTTTTGATAAATGTTATAAAATAATTTATGATTCTGGAATAATAATACTAGTGCACGTCACATTTAAGCAGCTGGGGCTGGAAAGTGCTGTTGGTGGGAAAAAACAACGAAACCACCAGCCGAGCTTTGGCTACTTTGTGGCTTCTCAGGGCTCAGGTCTCCGGGCGCAGAGTTTCATTTGCATGCCTCAACAACCGCGCCACGATTCCGCGTGCCGGTAAGGTTTGGCTATGGGCAGCCAGTAGTAGATAGATAGTGCCGGGCGATGATTAATGCGGACTGGCGAGCGCAGGGTCATTGGGAACGCGTTTATTTTGACCGCGCAACTTCACGGGCAATCATATTTAACCGACACGGGTCGGGAGACCCACGGCCATCGAGGGGTATGGATTTCGTTTAATTCTTTCGTGAGTAATGACGTTTTGGCAACGGGAAATAGCTTCCATTTTGCGAAGCTCTTCGTTTACGCTTTCTGTACTGATTGCAGGAGAAAATGAAAATTCGTATGAAGAGCGCGGTTCGATCAGTCTGTAGCGGTCAAGGATTCTTAAGCAATCGTGAAGGAGCTCTGGATGTAATTTTATCTCTATGTATCTTGGATTACTTTATCCTCAACTTGGCTGTTTGTCCCAAGGATCATAATTTAAGAGGACTGAGCAGATGTTTATAAGCTCAAGCTTTTAAGAAACGCCCTTTATTTCGACAGAGGCATATCTTCTTGTAAGAAGGCTGTGTGGTCCTGGGGTCTTCAATGTTTTAGAGGCTTTATAAGGGTCTTTCTCGATCTCTGTAAGGATACTCGAATTAAATATCCACTTGACCTATTAATCTCGACCAGTCAGGAGGATCGATGGGTTAGGTGGCTGAAGGAGAGGAGCTTTGTGCGGAGTTTTTTGGTAGGTCTAGATAGGGCTGTCGATTTGACAGTTGTCCTTTTCATTGACTATATGCCTAAATTTCTAAAGGAAATTTTTTATAATTATTTCATGTTGTGACCCAGGGAAACTCCCAAATAGTCTCGATGACTTAACCTAAGGAAACGTGTATGTGTATTCTTCTAAGGACTTCAGACGACTTCAGTGATGACTTGAGTGAACTCAGATATCTGTATAGGAGTGACTGAGATCAGATACATTTTTAGGCATGCTACACGTATCCAAATGGATTCAATTAAGACTGAAAAGCCCTTAGACCCATGGACGATGGAAAAGTGCCAACTGATGTAGCTGGAAAGTCGAGTCCGAGGCAATTGGTGCATCGGGAGAGCAATCATCCTTTCTGAAGGATATAACTTCAAATGCGTCGCGATTCCTACTACCATAGGCTTCAATGTTTCGAATGCATTCTGTCATTTTGAGGCCTCGATAACTCCAACGAATCGAGACGGGGAGATCTTTTCCCGGAGAATTCTAACGATTGCCTGGAAGATCGGTTCTACGTAGCAGATTTGAAGGCCCCCCGCCAATAGGAGCTTCCGATACGATCGATCTCATTACTATTCGTAAGGATATCAAATCCTAATTAGATTGGGCGAATTCCTGAGCAGTTGCTGTTGAAAATATTATCCGCCTCTTTTAAGCTCCTTTCAAACGTTGTGCCCTGATGTGCCAATAACCGGGCAGCCAGATTCTAAGCCGGCAATCATAATTAGCAAGTCACCACCATTACCAACGATTGTGCGATTTTATCATCGTCCCCAGCAGACTGTTCACCCGCACCGGCCACCTCCCTTAGCTTGCCAACCTCTTGCCCACTGTTTCCATCTCCCTTTTCTGGGAAACGTTTTTGTGCATCTTTTCTTCTTCCATTCGTCCTGGGCGCCGTAATAGCCTCGGATCAAGCTTCTGCTGGCGAGCTGCAGGGAAAAATGTCCCGACCTTTATCTCTCGAGGCTCGGGACCCGGGGTTAATCTTGATGCTCGTCCACTGTGTTTATCCTAATCAAACAATCTTAATTCCATTTAGGAAAATGTGGTTCACTTTTAGAAGGAAATCACCACTAATAACGATGTCGAAGGCAGCAGCAACATTCCCAAATTTGAGCAGTCGCAGTGGAATGCGGCCAGTGCACGACCCTGAACAACGAACAAGAAGGGATCCAGCTACGGTGGAATCAAAAAGCGTTTGCCGAATTTTGTTGTGTCGTTGCTGATGACGATATCACTCGGCAAATGTTGGATGTTTACCTCGGTAACAACAACAAGCGCTCAACCTCTGAACTCGAGTCGGCACAACTTTAACTTCAAAACGGACCGTTTGAAACAGGAGAGAGAGACCGCAACCGTGCACCGGCACGGTTCGAGAGTATGACGAGAAATTAGCTTAATGTCATAGTTTTTGAGGAATTATACACCACCGTGGCTGTGTCGATAGGCATCGCATTCGGGGAAGGGCGCAACAGCACACGGGACCAAGGAGCAAAGGACCACTTTCGGGACTGTTTCCACCTTAAGGGCTGTTTCGTTCGCTCGAGGGCAAGATTTGGTGCGCTTCTCGCCCGGTGCAGTAAATCCGTTTGTTATGATCACTATCATTAAAGTTAAAGCGTCGTTTAGCCGGGCTTTCGTGCCCGTCATCGTCCGGACCAGTCCTTTGCGACGACGTCAAGCGTCCGGGACTTGACACTGCTCCAATTTTCCGTCGATTCCGTCGGGTCGCCGACAGGGAGAGGTCCTGGGCATACAAACACAGGGCGAGAGGTCCTTTGCTCGCTTCCTCAACAGTCCTAATCTTGTTGTTTGCCGTCTACCGGGCGGATTACTGCGGTAAGCCCTCGTTAATGAAAGTGAAGAATGTTGTTCGCTCGGGTGTTTTTGTTTTGTTTCGCGCTTATCAAGACAGACAGACAGACAGACAGCCAACAGGGAATGAAGAGAAGCGATTTAGAGCGATTTAGATGGAACAGGTTCGATAGGTCCTCGAGAAAACTGTCCACCACACGTGGTGATGTCCTCGGCTGACTTGCTAAATGGATTTTAAGGCGAAACCTTCGACAAATGGATTGATTTTTAAAGACGCAGGCTTAGGCGGGAGCTTTCCGAGTGTCGCGGGTATCGATCTTAAATCGCTATTAGCGTCAACGAATCGGTGTCATCGGGGATGATTAACTCTGGAGCTTACAAGCTTAGTTTGATCGCTGTTTGAGGCTGAGCCATTGTTGAGCAATATTGTTCTTCATACAGATAAAGAAAACAACTCTTGAGACGACGACCGTGAAGCTCGGCAAAAGATGAAACCCACTTCAGAGATTGGAGTTTTTCTAATTAAGCTACACCCTACGATTAGTGCGTGTTTGTTTCCCCCAGCAGCTGCTATGCTTGTATGGCCAACAAAACTTAATTATCTCAATATTTGTAATTTTACGTCCTTCACATGTTGCCTAATCATTTGTTTAAACAAGAGCGCTACTTGAACGACTACCGCAGAGCTCTTTCCTCGAGAAGAGCATCCCGGGTGAGTTGGCAACATTCGTCAGGGCTCTGTCTGTTCCTGGTAATGATCGTCGGTGGAACCTCGCCCTAGGACATCCAAGTTCTGCATCCCGAAGTTGAAGTTGAGCTTCCTATTTCCTACCAGAGGAACGCTCTCAGCGCGGGATGTTTATCTACGTCCGAACTGGGCCCAAAATCATTATTAATTACTCGGCTGGAACTCAACCGGCACTCCGTTTGAAGCACTGTTTCCGTCATTTATCAGTGCTGGTGCTAGTCGAACCGGATCGGGATGTCGGTCAGCCAACAAAGCTTAACCCGACGCCATCTACCTGCTCCAGTTTCGAAATGTGCAAGTAATTTATAAACACCGAAACTGCAGACGACGACTGCAAGCTGCGCAGGCGTTTTAGGGCTTCCGAAATCGGTGCTGTGTGCCAGTCGGCCCTCCTTTCCAAACAAATCCCTGCAGTGGCCGGAGAGCGAGAGAGTTTGCGAGACGGGTCGAATCGATCAATCATTCGCTCGTTTTGGCTCGTTGGACATGGGGCGATTGATGAGCGAATGTCAGGAGCCGTTTTCCGATCATTAGATTCTAGTTTCGGGTGGAACGGTCTCGCTTATCTGCGATCTTTGTGATCGGTGCTTGTGATGCGTAAGATTGCTGGGCTAGCATCAACAGTTGCCGAATGAAATTGCTTGATTAATGCTTTACAACTGGTAGTAAATAAAGTTTACATGCTTTTTTACAAGGCAACTTATCCGATAAGACGAAGCTGTTTATTTTTCATTTACATCAGATTGAGTTGGTGAATAAATTTGGTCACTGTTTTACGGTGGTTAAAGTTTGACATTAGACTTCAGAAGTTTGACACTAAAAGTTTGACGTTTGGCAATGGCAATGAATAGTTCCAAAAGTCTTTTAA
Organism: Anopheles stephensi; assembly: GCF_013141755.1. Classification (NCBI taxonomy): domain Eukaryota; kingdom Metazoa; phylum Arthropoda; class Insecta; order Diptera; family Culicidae; genus Anopheles; species Anopheles stephensi. The sequence goes on along the minus strand of NC_050203.1, from coordinate 85,361,837 downwards.
AACTCTGATTGCCTTTGATATTTAAAATCCTTATTGAAGTGGTTTTTACTGAAGATCTTGGACGTAAAGAGGAGCTTATAGAGCCTCATCAGGAAACATTGCCAGAGTCATTGATGACACCAAGCGATTATTGTGCACCAAGAATTGTCTTACATTTGATACATTTTACTGCTAGAATTTCTCAGTCTAACTCTCCCAACAAAATCCGCCTCCAACTTATTCCCAAACCCAACACTCAGATACGTAGACGTAATGCAATGTCACCACCGCCGCCGCCGATCGTCGGCAGCATTATTAATGAATCTACTGTCATGTGAACACGAATCCTGGACCCCATTCGAACAGACGGGGTTTGGCCGGGGTTTCGTTTCGGTGTTTTACGGGTAGTCAAACCTATCGATCCCTATCCTGATTCCCAAAATTTGTGCTCAACTCGGACTGATCATCGATGCGAGCACGGGGAGACATGTGAGTGAGCGATCATTTATCTTCGCGTGGTACAGGACAGGACGCTGGTCCGGATCCTTGGTCAGCCAGTAGTGGCACCTTCGCTTTCCGACCGAAGACTACCGAGTAGGACTACTCGGTTGGATGTTCCTGTCGGCGGTCTCGGTTTGAACACGAGGCGCAGATCATTTGTTTTTTTCGTTGGTGCTGTTTGCCCTCCGTTTCTTCGATTATCATTACGGAGTAGAGAAGCCAGGAGCTGGACCGAAACCTTCCCCGAGTGATGATATATGGTGAAGGAGCAAAAACACGGAGCCTAGACAATCCTGCCGGTGCCGGCGGAAAAATTGTAAAACACATAAAACAGCATGCTTAACAAATTCGGACCCGAGACCCGAGAAATGGTTTAAACAAATTGTTTGCCATAGTTATTAATGATCTGGCTGGAGACGGCCGAACGATGGGGAAACAAAGCAAAAGAAGCGGACTTTCTATCACACTGACATTTGATCCTTGGATCCTCTCGGCTGTCTGTCTGTGCGTGTGTGTGTGGAAGGCGCGCGATCGCTACCTGACTCGATGACGAAAACCATGATGCGTGCTGCGCTGACCAATTTTGGTCCGAATGATTATTGTTGCTTTATGTATGTTTTATTTTCGGAAGGCAACACTGGAACCTGGAATAGCTTGGCCAACGGGGGGTGCTGGAAGTCCGCCAGTCGGCTGCTCCTTATTTGCCAACTGGAATTTTGCTGGGAAAACTTTCACTGTCGTGGCAGTTTGATGGATGGTTGCATTAAATTAACACATTTGGCTGCGCTGGAAGTGTGGAGTGAAAGTTACGCAGATGCGACTTATGGCGATACCGTTTAAGGTTCTCGCGTACTCGAAGTCTCCTATAAGAGTGATCGAAAGGGAGGATTCTTATTAGAAATGGCATGTCGACGTAACGCCATTATTAGGTCATCCGCTGTCTCGCTCCAGCTCAGTTTGCTCTCCATTCCAATCGAACCTTCCCGCTGCCAGACCCATCCAACGCTACCAGGATGATAAGCCGTGGTGCTCTAAAGTAAAGTGCGCCTAATTATCTGACACGCAATTGAAAGACGTAATGAGCATAAATTACAGCTTTCGACACCACACTCCACGGCACATGACACCCGGGCTAGGCGCGGAAGTGTGAAAAGCCCCGTGGTTGACGATTGCGCCGATTCCAGTCTCTGTCCGCAGTAACATCTGCGACCGACCGAGTTTTCCGAACTGGGCGGCCCGTTTGATGTGTGCGATAACACGAATCTGAACAAACAACCAATCTCACTTATCAACCGCGCCTGTGTGTGTGTGTGAATCGAGTGTGAGGGGCGGTCAGAGTCGTTTGATCGTGGCAGCACAATTGGCTTATCGACTCGGTTTGGTGTGGCAGCAAATTTGTAGGGAAGGACGTGGCCCTGTGGTGATCAGCCGAGTACGAGCTGACCATGATCGATGCTTCCTGATGCTTCTGAAAGGTTTGTTGGGGTTTGTTTTTTCCTTGAGAGGTCATTTCTCATTCAAATTAGTGAGTGTGTGTGTGTGGGGCTAACGAGCTGCCAAATTCTCACCCTGTTTCACACGAAAACTCGTCACAGGCTTATCGCGACACTATTTTCTTATCTTGTCAGAATTGTTTTCCTCAGTGTGCGCATCACTCACCAGAACGAAAGGGTGGTAAAAAGAGACAAAGTTGCATCACTGAGATCAGAACGACATTCCTATTTACTTTGATGCTGGTAATGAGGCTTATGGTGACTTCAGTTAGAAAGCAGTGAAATTAAATGCTATAAAAAAATCTGAATTAAAACAAAAAAGGCGAACAAAACAGAAAAAAAATTAACGAAAACAATCATTAAGCAATCATTCAAATCTTTAGCGATTATTTTATGTCAATTTTAGGCCACATAAAAATTTAATAATAATTTAATTCTGAGGAACTTAATCGATTTTCAATGAGCTTATTTTCGGATTGATTAATAAAAAGTGCTTCAAAAGTTATCATACTTTTCCTGCCTCTAGTCTAACGAAATCGTCCTTAAAGTCAAGCGAGCGATCGATTCCTAGGTGACCGGATTCCTGATTGAGGCACTGTACATTATAGCACGACATTATAGCAGCTACTCACGATTATACTTGCATCTTGAATTCCTAAGCCTATAGTTAGGCGTTAAGTTTTTAAATTCTTTATAAACCAATCGAAATTTGATCATGTTTTAAATAATCAGCCAACGACTTTCTGTAATATTTTTTGGTTGATAATAATAATACTGTGTTTGAATATAATTTTGACATCTTTCACTTTAAACGTATTGAACGATTATTTCAACTCGGGGAAAAATGTTCTTCCAATGTTGATTTTACAGCGGCATGCTTCAAGGAATATCAGTTTTATTTTTTGTTTGTATTCCAATCCTAAAACCGATAACCGTTGCCACAGGACACACTGCCATACGCCATCATTAGCACATCCCTATCGCGTGGCAGCAGTACGCCACAGGCACACACACGCACTCTTCAACGTGCCTGGCTTTACACCTTTTGGGTGCACTTGAAAGCGAAAAAAAAGGATCTCCGGCACCCTTTGAGCTAAAGTCGTCAAAGCACCGCAACACGATCCGCAACACCGATGAGGTGCAAATCGATGGTAAACATGTTTGCCGGATCAATATTTTGCTTGTTTGTTGCCGACGGTGTATCAGTTGTCCCACACACACACACACGCTCTCAAGGCGGCCATTGCACATCCGCAACATTGTACGGTGTTCCGGATGCTTGTGGTGCATCGGCTCGACGGCGTTTTGCAACAGTTTTCCATGCGACTTTATTACACGGGCACCAATGTTCCCATCGTTGCTTCCATCCCAAATCGGTCGGTCGGTCAATATTGACCGGAGGATTGGTTGGTCGACCGGCCGGATGCACTCGGGACCGCAATATTGAAACATTTCAAACGAAACGATTGACACACACGCGCCCACATTTCGGGCGTTGTTTTTACGAGCGACCCGGACGGCCGGCGTGTGCCCTTCATTTTCGGCACTGTTGGTTTATCGTGATTACCCAAAAATAACCTTTTCAACTGGGCGCTTTGTCGACCGACGAAGAGGCAGGAAGAAAGAAAACGAGACGTGCTGACCGCAACAAATTTTCTCTCGCCCCATGCCACGCTTGTGAGGTCTTGGAGGATGTTTGCTCGACATTAAAAAACATTTTGTTCAAGTGCTTTTCGAAACTAAGCTTTTATGGCTGTGTGTGTGTGGCTGTTTCCAACAGTAATCTCGCCGCAAAGCGCAGGGGACAAAAAACAACTCTCCCGACAGGAAGTGGAGACCGTGTAAGAATAAACACCACTTAAGACAATAACTGTGACCGGACACTTTGCGTGGACTAGTCGGCGACAAATCGATCTGTTCCCAGCGGACGGATACCCACCCAACACACCGACTGCAAAAATCTGACGACTTATCAACGGTAGAACCTAACCTACTATTGCCAGGGACAAACAAAAAGGCAAACAAAACATCCTTCGGGCGGGCGGTGAAAAGGCCCGCCCTCGGTGCGATACCGTGTGGCTTAACGATCGCTTAGGAAACCTCCCACGTTTTCCGGTCTTGCCGGTCGGATTTCTTACGCGCCGTTGGATAAACAGAACATAAAATTGACACCCAACAAAGATGCGGGCTGATAGTGGGCCGGAACGTTTGAACTTTTGCCGAACGGGGCCGTGGCATCGGTTGATTCTCGTTTGAAGCGTATGAAGTGTTTTCGGTGTTGATAAGCCGTGATTGTTTGAAGGATTTTTGCGGATCATTCATTGGAATGGAAGACAAAGTGTTTGTGTGAAATTTAGAAGAGGTTTTCCACTATCTTTATGTGACCTGAAGGTCGGCAAGTCTTATTCGGCAACTCAATATCCCACCAGCAAATTTAGTCCTAGAAAGTTTTGAACATTTTGAAGATAGACGACTTATTTATAAACTAATGATGAAGTACTAACTCACGGTAGAAAAATTCTTGATCGATCGTAAAACAGCATTCCGTAAGCTATTAACTATCATGGACGAGCAATACGGCCAGGCCGTTCTTTATGAATAAAAAAAACTATCATGGACGAGTCATCTCTCCAGAAATCTTCTTGTTTTGAAAAGACCAATTAGAACTGAGGGAATTCAGAAACTGTAGATGGTTTGTCCTGACTGAAGATCAGTGGCGTTTGACTTCAAGAAGCCCGTAGGACGCTATCTTCCTTCGATAATGAGGTTTCTTGTATGACAAGGATGTGTTGAAGACTAGGTCCTCGAACGGCAAGGTCTCCTGCAGCACAAGATTTATTATAGAACTTTGGGAACTGCAGCTGGATAGCAAATCATGACTGTAGACCACTGGCGTCAAGACTTCAAGAGACCCTTAGAAAGGAATCGATCCTTGGATAACGAGGCCTGATTTATGGCAAGATTCTTCACTAGGATGACTAGGTCCTCAAGCGATAAGGCCTCCAAAGTAGAAAAATATTGGCTGTAGATCAGGAATGCTACTACTCAACTCAAGACATAATGAAACCCCCAAAAGACTAAGGTATAATGACATTTTCCGATCCTTTGAGATCGAGCATTTCCAACTACATCGCAATACAGTGCAGACAGGATGGAAGACATACAATCATGCTCATGATACCCAAACAATGCCAAAATGCAAATACTAATTTCCACCATCGAGTACGAGAAAATTCATCGCAGTTCTCGACCGCGACAGGCAAATGAGTAACAGGGGAAACATTTTCTTAAGAGAGAATTTGCTAAATTTCGCGACCAACGCTGGCCTGACAGTGGAAAAGGAAGGACGGGTGTCGTGAGAAAACTGGCGGGCAGGAAGAACAAACGATTGCACCAACCGCCCTCGCGCGATCGTGCAAGAATGGAACGGCAAAACAATGGGCGAGCAGCAACTCGTCGAGGGCAATTTGTATCAAATTAAATAATCAACTGAAGAGAATAATCGATCGAATCGCACGAGCGATTGCGATTTAGCGACCTGTTTTTGTTCTGTGTCTTTACGATGATCGGTGCAATCGTTTCAACCGTCCCTCTCTCTCTCTCTCACTCGCTGTGTCTTCTCTCCAAGCTCTTCCGGTTGGTGGGTTTGTCGTGTAATAGAGTGTGCATTGTGCAATACGAAGTGCACTGTTCGGTCCGGTGGGAACTGAAATGAAAATAATAAAATGGAATGCTTTCGCAAACGCAAGAGCCCCACTGTTCGATAGCCGGAATCGAACCGTTTTTGAATAACACCTTCATTTGGAGCACAAGGGTGTGAGAGGCGGCAAGCTGTCCAAGAGGGATGGGAGACGACGACACACGACACAACAATACCTAATAAGATCGGTGAAAATTCGGTTCCCACCGAAGAGGGGAGCCGACTGGGTCTTCTGCCCAACGAGCCCGACCCTCTCCCTTGACATAACGATACACTGGGCTGGGCGGTTTGGAATGTGAGCGTGGTGGCCAGGGTGAAGACTAAATCGGTGTGTGTGTGTAGGGGGGGCGAAGGATGTGGGTATTGACCGCGTGTCGAAAACACAACAAAAGCAAAGCCCCTAAACATTGGGGTTAAGCGCTGGAAGGCTGGTGGAATGGCAGAATGTGCATAATTTTCCCATGTTCGAACCTAATGGGCACGCGCACTTTCGCGTTCCATTCGCCCCGGAGGAAAATAATCGATTGTCCATTGTGCTACGAGCAGGTACGTTTCTTTTGGGCGGATGGGCTGGAAGACATGGTATTGCGATCGGAGTTCTAGTAGAGGTTAACTTTAAGGGTTGATGTGATTGAGTGTCTTGATTGGTAACAGGTCTCGTCGGTATTACTTACGATTTTGTGACATTAGGTTCGATTCAGATTTTACTGGTCTGTACCCTTCAAAATCTGCTATAAATTGAGTATGTATCAAATGCTATAATCGCTAGAATGTCTTGACCTGCTCCAGGAGTCTATACCGATTATACTGGTTAGCCTAGTGATACTAACTCAAGAGTTATGACTAATTCGTCAAACTCAAGGTCCTATCAAGGTAAATCTTTGGTGTGAGCTCTCGTTGTCGCTTATGGTCGTATGTGACTTCATCATTTTCTATAAAGTCTTTTCTACTCTAGAATTCTAGATAATCCTTATAGAGTCCGGCAGAAACCCTGAAAACATACACCACAAGCATTAAGATCGCGTTAGGAGGATCGAATCTAAAGCCCACTTCCAACTAAACACCAATTGCCCACTGTCCGCCCGTTGGGTCTTCGTCGCCACCACCGCCACCATCGCCACCGTTGTTGCGCTCGTTGAATGCAGTGATTAATGTTTTGGCAATAAGCGCAACACATTTTCGATCTCGTTTTACAAATTCAATTTTGTACACTGCGGTTGCGTTGTGTGTGTGTGTGCGCCCGTTGCCAAACGTTGCTCAGGGCAATTAACTATTTGCCACTTTCCACGGCGAGTGTCGCTCACACTCGGGAAAATCGACGCAGGGCCAAAGCAATATGGTACCACTAATTACGATCATTTATAATGTGTGAGCGGCTGTTTCTGTGTGTGTGTGGGGGGTGGTTAGATCGTTAGCTCGTTTGCACTGTTGGGTGGTGGCGGCCACACCAACCGTCAACTCCATCTCACTGGCCCTAGCTCCCTCTTCACACTAAGAATTTCATCACAATCGATCAAAACGCTGGTGCTGGTCGGGAGTGAATTCGATCCGGTTTGCTTTCGGTTTGGGGAGGGGGAAGGGTGGGCAACGAAAGTGGATCGGTGATCGGTGATTAATTCAATTTGTTAAATAAATCTATTTTGATTTGAATCGTTTGCCGCCTTCATCGTCACTTCATCGCGTGACGCGCGCGCGCGCGAGCGCTCGCACTCGGGCAGCCCCGAATTCCGACGATGACGAAGGCTTCTTTTGACACACGCAGCATAGCGATCGCGGCAGGGATCCTCGGGATATCGCGCGGGGAGTTGTTGACGGTGAGTTGGTGGCTGGTGGTGTGATTATGTTGCTCATGCTCATGCGATAAGCAACAAAGCAGCGAACCAAAACCCCACGCAGTGTCTGAGCTGGGCCCGGCGAGCGCTCCCCATCAGAGATTGATCCCTTTTCGATCAAGATCCCGAAGACGGGTGGTACGATGACGGCTACATCGGTCCGGTACACAGCAAAAAAAAAAGCTTTTGATCGATGATTTTTCGCCCTCTCGGAACGCTGGCATAGACGCAGAACAAAACGCTAACGTGCTGATGCACGGTTTGAGATTATTCAACGGAGGTCCATGGGGAGGTGAAAGTAGGGGTGAGAATTCCGGGGGACGTCTGCCGAAAGTTAAATAAAGGATCCGGCCACCGGTGGGGTGAAGTTGGTGGAGAGTGCGCGCGCGTGTGGAATCTGGAGAATGTCTTCAAAGGGCGGAGAACGAGCTTTTGTGTACTTATTGGCAATTAACATCGTTACGAATTTCGTGAGCGTAAGACGTTTCTCGTTCGCCTTTGATCGTTCATCGGTAAATAAACATAAACGATCATAACGTGATGAATAGTAGTACAATATGTGGTTTTTGAGGGTCAAAGATAAAATGAGATGAATTGCTAATCCTACAAGCTCATATTTAAAATCACTCAACTTTGCTATAATTATAGCAAATTCAATATTTCAATATTTGAAGCTATTTCCTCCGCCCCATTTAAGTTACTTTTACTTTTCCACGCTCATTTTGCAAGCATTCAGAAACACAGCCAGGACTCAACGCATTACAAGCAGCGGTTCGTGTTTCGAGCGCGCCAAAACAAGTAGCTCAACACACGCGGTTGGCCGATACCGTGGGAAATGTCTTCTGGCCGGATCTAGTCCAGATGCAGCCAGTTGATAATGGCTGGCTAACCAGCACAATCTCACCCTGCACAAGGCACACCCGGCGAAATTGACACAGACAAACGGGGTTGAAAATACACACGACACGACACGTACAAGAGTTATGTTCGCTGTTGGTAGCAGCCGAGCCGATAAGGCGACACGGCCCAAGCGTTTTGAGCATGGCGTGAAATGGAGAAAAAAACACTTTGCTACAGATCGATCCGAGATCGGGTTGGGGTGGTCGAGAAATGGGCACATTTTATTTCACCCTGCCCTGTCTGGCTGACGAACGCGCCCGTGTTCGTGTCTGCCAACACCCCGTTTAACTCCGGTATGGCACGGTGAGCAGCAAAATAAGAGGCCGATGTAGAGCAGCGCGGTATTCCTATTTCGATCTTTTGTTTTTTTTTTCTTGTGCGTTGCTGATTTGCACCGAACCGCGATAATCGCTGGAAGTGCATCGGAATCCAATCGGGAACATATGTTTTAATAACATCGCGCGCTCGCGCGATTCGATCTGCGCTTCGACAAGGCGAAGGTTGCTCTGCTGTATGAAGAAGAAACCGGCCGAGCAAAAAGCGGCAACGAAAAAAGCCCCCGTCTGCGACAAGCCTTGCTGTTTGAATCCGATTACGAATCAGATTTGATCGTGAGAGTGCGAACAGTTTTCTTCATCCTGTTCATCACCCCTTTCGGAGGAGCTGAGCGGTCCCGCATCCTTCGTTCGGGAGCAGATCGCGTAGAAATGTGTGAAATTGCCAATCCGGTTGAGAGGGCCGAGTGCAGGAGGATGATCGAGTCGCGAGGAGGTGCAGAAGAGTCAATAAATTCATCGACAGTTCACTCCTCCTCTTCTGGCTCCTCGGCAACACTCAGAGAGAACGCCCGGTGAGGAAACATGCCGCGATGCTAATGTCGGTCTGTCACTGAGCATCCTGGGCAGCAACGATCGGCAGAAAATATGGTTTCGACGCGCACGGACGCGTGTGCCTGGCTGCAAATGCAATTCGCACTTCCCGGCAATCGTACGCGATCGGTCGGTTGCACACACATTAAAATTTATACGCATTGTGTTCCGAATTCCTCAACCCGTGCACCGTGCATTTGCAGCACGACCCCGTCCGTGGTTGCTGGTTGCCGGTTTTTTTCTGTAAGGGATGAGTAAGAGGAGGATTTATGGCAAAGGAAATCGTGGCGACAAAAGTGATTGTCGATCGAGAGATGAAACAGGCTGTCAAACTGGAGAATGTTCGTATCATTTAGAACGAGGAGCTTCTCTATAGTTATTTTATAGGAAATACTTAGGAGAGTTATAGCTTGATATTATAGCACAATTGGAGGATACAAAATTTACTTTTTTCTGAGTCTTAGATCTACAAGAAATCTTAGTTGCAATATTGTAGTTTTATGAATTCTTTGCTGATTAAGAGCGAATCAATAGCAAAACTGTGATCGACGAAGAGATGATTATGGAAAGGATTTTATCATGGTAGTATCAGTATTAAATATACTAATATATCTTTTATAGCAGCTTTAGATATTGTGGACACTTTATGAAAGGCTCATCGTTTCCCTTGTTCAAACTGGCTTCCGCAAAACCATAACTTTGCTCTGCCGGGCGATTTATTTCTAATTGCTTTATCTATCGGGCCATCTTTTTTGTGGTTGATTGGTATTACTGCTGGGAAGGCGGAAAAATATCGACAACCCAAGGCCCGTTTGCTCCGGAACTCCGTCGAACCGGTTTTTCCCCATTGCGCCATTGGTGACACATCCATTGCTGGGCCTGCTGTTGCTCCTTGGAGGATAATAATTTTACAACCCTTGCTGCTCATGCCCATGTGCGGTTCTCCTTCGGTCCAGCTCGCAGGGTCAGTTTCCGTCCGATTTTCCGTTCCACATGCTTGCGCCCAACGGTGCAAAACGACCGTACTGCTCGCAGGAGATCTACGGGGCACGGTGAGCTATGCGATAAAATGGCAATAAAAATTTATTGATATTGTTTTATAAAAGCCCTCGATGATGATATGTTTGCTCGCCGGGGCACATTGCCAAGGGTTTCGCGATCGCTGCATGCCAGGGCCGACATAAAGTACCCTTCCCTGGGACTAGAATAGTGGGTTGCGATCTTTCCCTTGCCTTGCTCATCTTCCTCGGCACATGCCGAGGAACTATTTGGGCAGTGGCAATTTTAGATAAATGCTTTCGAAACGATGTCCAACAAAAGGGGGCCAACCGCCAAGGGTCAGTGGAAAATTGTAATTTAATTTACACCCCGATCCTCGGCATGGGGTCCCTTACTGGGCGGCTGATTTTCTGTATCATGCAGGTGAGCATCGGCACGGGCAAATGAAGATGTAATTCGCGTGTGCCCTTAACCTCAGCAGGGAAAATTGGTTCACCGGGGGGATTATTATTGGTCGTGCACGTTCCCGGCGCAGGTGAGAACGTTGGCGCGTTATGGGCAACATTTTATTTTACACCTTCATCTGTGGCGGCTGTCGATTAGCGAAATGAGTGCTTTGGAAACGATTTTTCTGTGAACAAGGCGTGGGATTGAGAGAAATTAAACTGGAAAGGCTATTAAATTTATCAAACCTTTTATACTATAGAAAAGGAGGATTACGATACTTGAAGAGTTCCTCAGAATGTCTTTAGCTTCAATTTCTCAACTCAAACCTGACCATATTGCACCATTGGGTTTGTCCTTTAATTCTTCCCTTATATGTCAATTCCACCTCCGACAACTTTACAGAAGTTGAAGTCCTTGCCCATCTCTCTCGCTCTCTTCCTTGTTCTTCCTCCCTTCTCCTCCCACCAAAGCGAAAGCCGGCTTATACCATACCAGGTTCATAACCTTACAGCTGTGCCCCCCAAAAATGTGTTCATGCACAGCTACGAGCGCATCCAGCCCACCGGTCGCTTCTTTTATGCGTGCCACAGCCCCTCTCTTCCTGTGGTGTGTGGTTCCGCGAGGTCAAACGGTGTGGCCTCCTTCTTCTGCCTACCAAACCATATGAAGAAACACCAAAACAAGGCACAAACAAAACCTCCCAAAAGCGGCCAACAACACACACCCCCGCACGGAAGAAGCACGATCGCTATGAAAATTTTTGCGACTGAGCTCTGAGCACACGAACGCACGCACAAACGCTCAACCCCGCGACCGGGGGCCAATGCACTTGGCCGAAGTGCAACGGACAATATTTATGAACATGAAATCAAGCCCTTTTCTTCATACTACTCGTCCTCGTGGCTTGGCCCGATACTGGCGGCCCCGGGGCGGCATCATCGCTCTTTTTCCGCGCGCTTTCACGCGCCATCGTCTATTCATAACGATTTTATGGGCCTGGCGTGTGTGTGTGTGTGTGGACCGAAATTCTTGTCTCCGGCTGGGTTTTGCCTGTGTCGAAAGCCTGGAAAGCATTCCCTGCCTTGAACCGTTGGCTGCTTGTTTGAGCGTGGTGTTTATTGCAGCAGCTTTTTAACTGGCGAAAAATTTCGACTGAAGACGTTGCGATTTTTATGGCACTTTTTATGGCTCATTTTGGGGATCGGTTTTGGGCCGGTATCCTGTTTGAATTGCTCACTCAGAAATTCTTTCATTCTTTTCCAACAATCTTCATACTCGTATTGAAAGCAAGTAAGCAAAAGCCTGCCAAAAGTACCACGAAGAACCTCCCGTCTGCTTTTCAATTTTCCCGATCCGATTGATTACAATCTAAAACAAATACGAGCAACATAAAGCACGGCCGATGGTAATATTTTATGTGCATCGCATCATTTGGCACAATCGCACCCTCGGTTGTGAAACATGTGAAAACTCGAACCAGCTCTCGGACGGGCGATGTTGATCTTCCGGCCGCGAAACAGATTTCTCGTCAAACATTGGCGGCAGCCCTCGGATTCGTTGGGTCTTGGAACAGGAAAGAGCGGGTGTATTTTGGTCTGATCGACAATCTCTCCGCTGCGGAAACATCGTTCGCCCGAGATATGTAAAACACCGGAGTCAACAGCACATGTACTCCGAAAAAGGATATCCAGTGAGAATGAATGTGTTCCCTTTCCGGGGGATCAAACGACACACTGTAAACGCACCGGACCGGATCCGGCACTACTTGCAGCAAACCGGCAATCGGCATTGTGTTGTGTAAATGCAAACGCTTCTTCTTCCTTTTCCTCCCACCAAATCGCTCACCGCTGAAAACCGTGTCGCACCATCACCATCAGCCATCGGCATCGGCAATGAAGATTTATCGTCCGAAATCGATCATTGCGCGTCACAGCGTTCGGGGATGTCCATGTCGAAACAGAATTTCGGTTCGGTTGCTTCGGAACAAAAAACGGAAAAGCTGGATGGATGGATCGGTCGGTGGATTACATATTCCGCGAGCCGCGAAATGTTCCCTGCACCGTCGATCACGATCATGTGTATGTGTGGGTGCGTGTTAACCATATAAGCGAGCGAGCGATCGACCGAAGGGTTGCGCTTGATTTATGAGCTTCTAATGGACATGAAGTGCAACGCCGGACAGTACATGCAGAATGAAGCTTGATTCGTTTTTGTTTTGTTGCTGTTTAATAGAAGCATCCTTATTTAGCCTGTCTCAAGTACAAATTGGCTATCGAATGGAATGAAACAAAAAAAAAGAGAGCAGTTACTTTGAAATTTGTGTTTGCAGGGGTTTTCGGGAGATTTTTAATGCGAAGCAGAGGACACTTGTTAGGAATTAAGCTGATTTGATTTGTAAATTTTCGACCCATAAAATTGAAGAGTCAGTGTTCGAGCTTTAGAGAAGAGCAAAACACTCTTGTATATCATCTGGCTATCAGGTTTTGGTTCTATGATCCATGATAATTACCTGTAGTTACCTAAAGTTATGGCCAGAGCCTTTCACTAAGCTCACTAACCTCAAACAATATTGTTTATAAAACTATTACAATTAAATTCGAGTAATCGATACCACTTAAAAAAGTGTTTGATGTATTTATTAGTGCTTACTTTTCAAAGATAGATAAAAAAAACAATTTTAATTTTGAGGATTTTATGTTATTTCATTCATTTAAAATTCATCTACCAAAATGAACTGTCAGCCATGCTCTAAGGCTGAGATTTGACGGATGTGGTTGTGCAATAAAACTGCCATCCGACCTCATATGTCCAATCCCACACAAAGATTGTATGACTAGTCGTATAAGACTGAGCAGTTACAGCTTAAGATGAATTTATTTATACTTCATTTCATTTTTACTAACTGTCCAATAATGTCTCAAATGTTTGAACATTTTCCTTTTCAAAATTATGTTCATTTAATTAAGTTTTCAAAAGAAAAAATGCATTAATCTGAAAATAATAATCGAGGTTGAGATTTGGATGTGGGGAAAACCTCATTATCCAGAACAAATCAGTCGGAAAACCCTGCCCCAGCTCCAGCTAAACACAAGTGCAAAAAGCTTGGCCTCATCAGAGAGTAACAGAAAATTAGATTGCCCAAGGTAGCAATGTTCGAAGCTCAAACATTTAAATTAAATATATTTCTTGAAACACACAAACAAATAACAAAACCAGCAACTACAGAAAACATTTAACCTTCCTCACGCTACCTTGGTTTCGTCTTCTTCTTGCCCATCCCAGCGGCGCGTCGGTGGACCCGTCGATGGAAGATTTATTGCCCTGAGCAAAAGTGACGTATATGACAAACAGAATAAATTTTAGCCGGCCCCAGGTCGTGTTGTAAAAGGTCGTGTCGCTGACTAGCATGTTATCCCTTCTTTTTTGATGGAGTGAGATGAAATTCAATAGCCGGCTTTCCGTGAGGCACCCGGCGGTCACCCTTTCTCTCGCGAGCCCAGCTTGCGAGGCGCTTGTGCACTTGACTTTTGGTGAACGTTGTCTAGGTCCGCGCGCGTGGAGAAGACTTCGGGATTATAATTGATACGAATCGAACCGTACGCACATCGGCAACCGATCTGGGTCGCTCGAGAAGACGGCCGAAACATGTTCCAGGTTGACGAAAATGCCAAACCTGCCCCGGTCGTACACAGACAGGTAATTTGAACTGATTTTTCGTGTTTCCGTCCTTCTCGATGGCTCGCTCGGCGGCGGATTTTGATACGCGGCCTGTTGACAGCCGACCTTCACGCCGCTCCAAGTTGGCCAGCTTTAAGTTTCAAATATCGGTCAACCGATGTGGCGCAAATTATTTCTTCGTGTCCATTCGGGCTTCTAGGAAAGGCACGCGGACACACCGGGCAGGAAAAGGAAATTGAAACCCACCCGAACCCAGTTCGAGCAGGTGAAAAGCTAATTGGGAGGTCTTATTGTGTGTGCGTGTGTTGAAGCAATAGGGGCGCATTTGACAATGAAATTTTGCAGCTTCAATTTCGTGACACGTTGATGATGTATTGTTTGAGTTGTCTCTCCACTCCTCATTAAACGTTTAGCATCAATTTGATTGTGTTAAAGGGGGAGGAAAAAGGCAAATTTGTTCAACAAGCTTATTTGTGTTTGCCGGTGCATTGTTTTATGGTGCACGCTTGTTTACGCCGATGCCGATGCATGCAAAACGGAACGGGCTCGCCGAGAGAAAAATGGAAGTTCATAATCATAAGCGAACACAAACACGATCAATTAACTGGGGAAGGACCCCGATCGTGCCAAACATGGCACAGGCAAGCAGTTTGCAGTGTTGCGTTAATCGTTGCATTATTGTTTTCCCGGCGCCTTCCAGGTCAAACGAAACAAAAAAAAACAGGAAAGAAATCACGGGGCCCTGCTAGCGTGAAGTAAACATTTGTTTACGCAAATATGCACGAGAAGCTGGTGTTCGAGGAGCCGGTGGTACATAAATATTTAATCATACCCCACTCTTCTCCCATTTGCCCTTCAGCTCAGCCCAAAACACTGGGGATGAGTGTTGGGATGATAAATTCTTGCGTTGGTGAGGTTCTGCTGGACCAGAGAAACCTTGGCCGGGAGAAGCGAAATAAACAAACAACTGTGAGACAGCAAACAGAGGGCACGGTTCTGATCATAGCCGAAACAGATTTATTGTAGAATTAATTTTCATTACTTTCCTCTCGGTTTTGTAACATAAATTGGCTTTCACCCGGTGTAGAAAGCATTCAAAAGCCCGTTAAAACATATCGAGCTTTCACATGTTTACACATCGTTAGACGATCGATTGTGGGTGGGATCGCTCGCTCTCCTTCCTCCCAAAAGGCAATGGCGATAGAGCCCAATCATGCTTGCTAGGTGGCCCGATGGATAATGTTTCCCCCAACACAACAACCCCCTGTACAGATCGAGATCTGCACCGATTTAACGATGGAACGGTCTGTTTTTTTTTACCTTCGATCGTGTGATCGTTGTTTGATGATCGCACCTAATCAACGCTCAACGGCTCAGTTTCGCACTCCGCTAGCACAAGCGAACCGGCACACGATGTGAAGATATTGTCGATGATCACGATCAACGCAAAAGAGCCAAACACCGAAAAGTACACCGAGCCACGTGAACCGACCGCGCTCAAGATCGATTGGTGGCGCGCGATGTCTTTGGAGAGTTCACCAAAAGGTGGAAGACGCAACAACAACAAACTGCTACGAAGACGCGAAATGAGGGAAACGATCGTTATGATCGCACCGTAACGGCTTTCGATCCACCCAGAGAGAGAATGAGAGAGGATTTTGGGAATAAAATAGCGTTAAATTGATTTTAGACGGTTAGGCAATGGGTTTTGCATCCTTTTTAATATCTAATATTAGCTTATGTCACTCAGCACATTCAAGAGTACAACGACTCAACTTCGCACCCTAAACTCGTTTTGTAATCTGTCAAATAGCATGCTGATAGTGCTGTCAGATGTTTATAGCATCATTAAGTATTTCATTCTACTAACAAAATGACCTGCAGAAAGAGTATAAAGGACACCATGAACAAGGTTACATAAAGTCTCATTTTCTTCTGCCGGACCCCAAAACAGTAACGCCCTTCTGATGACCATCAAAAAGCGGATAATGTTCGCGACGGCAGGAAGAGTTGGCTGTCGAACGTCACTGACGATCACTGACGGCAATGGTGGGATAGTGTATGGGAGCGAATTACGAGCACCATCGCTCGCGGTGCGGCAGATCGTGTTGGCATGGAAAATCGGTGAAAAGAACACGGGAACACAAAAAAAGCAGACCATCCACAGAAACAGGAACAGGAATGCCCATCATAAGTATCGAGCAACGATGAAAATATACCTACAACAAAGCTCGTTTTGTTCGCGGGTTTATTTCACTATTAAGTTTTATTATTTACTCAAGTGGAGTCTCATAGAGCGATCGAAGAAGAGGGAAGACTCCAGAGAGACGGGGAGCGTTGGTGGCGTTGAGAGCTGGCGTGAAAGAGCGCGTCCTCGGCGATCGGTCGGCTTGCGGTTTTTTTCGGGGAGCCTTGAGGTTCTTGAAGTCCCAAAGTCCTCTCAACCCTTCAACCCATCGGCACTGGGTGGCAAGCGGTCCAGGTGTGTGAGCGTCTGCGTGTGTGTGTGTGTGTGTGTGTGTGTGTGTGTGTTGATGGAAGATACATTTTAAGCGTAGCTTTATCTCACACTTACTCTCGCTTTGAGGGTTTGTTTGCTGCTTCTTACCGTTCCGTGTCCCGAACCCAAACTCTGAAGTGAGTTTTTAAGTGACCGGCCCAGTCCATCGATAAAAACGCTTCTAATTGATTGAAATTTGTGGTACTTACCGCGGCGGATTAATGACCATCGTAATTCAAGTCAAGTAGGTAGTGATTGCCTCGTAATGATCGCATTTCAGACAACTGCGAGTGATGACCATCCACACACATCTCGGCGATGACTTCCAACAACGGCAGCCACACACACACACACACACACACACACACACACACACACACGATAATTTGGGCAATAGACGTCCACAATCCGTGGAGGGTGTGTATCATTGCTTTTTCTGTTGGTGGGCAGCTCTGAGTGAAAGAAAGACACGGCTCGTTAGCTGATCGCGATCTTCACCGCATGAATAGGTCGACATTAGCTGACACCGAAAACCCGTCGAGGACACCTGCCGATGTCCGAAAGCCGTTACCGAGGGATTTGACGGACAGATTAACGGGCCTCGAGACGGCTTGAAGCGTGGGCTTTGCCAACACAGCCAGACATACTGTGAACCGGACAAGAAATAGATCGGTTGTAAAGTGGTCAAACAGAGCGTCGTTCCTCTGCGAGGTGTTGACAATAAAGCCGGTGTCCGATCTCGATCTCTCACGGGTGTCAAATGCTGATGGCGAGCGTGACGTTTCCGGGTGAGGCATCTAGTGTGCTAATAAAATGTGTTCTCGACCATTGTTAGTTGGCACATTAGTTTCAGCCCATATTGCACCTCTCAAGACTCTACATTGTCGAAGCCTGGGCCTCGGCCGGTTGCACACCTGAGCACTAACCACTAGTAAGCATCGTGCTCACACCCTCGCAAACTGTGGAGATGATCGTGCTGCAGCCTTAAAACGCCTGAGGCGTCTTTGGTAAAACAGGTTCCCGTGTTGCCGTGTTCCTCCGCCGCTTCTTCGGCCCTCCGCCGATCTGACATTCGTCTGGTTCGGTCGCTTTTTAAAAGGTTCACGACGGGGGCAACACGCAAGAACATCATAGAACCTCTGAGGGGGATATTGGTGGTCCCAAGTGACAGTTTTGAGGTAGAACCCATATGTTGCGGCTCAGAACCCCAAACTCTCTCTCTAATGAACGCAGCATCAGTGGTACGGGATCACAGTGGGACGTCAAGTAGAGGCATTGGGGACACGGAGCGAAGGAGGACGTTAGCGTGACGATGGATCCATACCGGGTTGTGCGTGTTCCTCCTTCGTTTGCCCGGTTTGCCAAGGAACCACTTTTTCTGTCCAAGAAGGTTGATCGCTCTTCCTTCTCGGATGGTTTTTATCTCTTTCTCTCTCTCGCTAAGTCTCCGGTTCGTGTTGATTTCATTGCTCCGGGGGCTTTTAGCTGTGGCCCAGCGTGTGAGCCGGTACGTGTGGGTGTGCGAGAGCGAGAATGTGTGTAGTCGCTGTGGGGATGCTGTGTGCTAGGGTCGGGTGCTGCCTGACAGCGACTCCGGTACGATACAGCAACAACAAAAAAACAGGTTCGAATCTCGGAGCTTTCGTGGCGTGCGATCAATTTCATCTGGCGAGAAGCGAAATCTGGCACGGCGAGAGCGTCCCGGGTCGGGAGAGCCGAACGGTGTAAGCGAGAAGCGAGCACCGGAAAGCTCGGAAGCCGGAGCGAGATGCCCAAGCCAAGCGCGGTCGTTCAGCGGTGAGCGAAAGCTCTCGGCACCGACACAGAGAGCCGGGCTCAGCGGCAGCAGGGCTCGCTCGTGCGTCTCCATATCGATATGCGTAGAAGAGCACAGGACGCTGGATACGGCAGAACAACCGAACGAACGCTGGTGCGCGCGCGCTTACCCGATAGTTTTGACACTGCTAGCGGCCGGATTTTTCCCCGGACGCTTGTCTTTTCGGCCCGGTGTTTTTCCCGCACCGTAGCGGAGCTTTCCGAGAGGTCCTGTGGTTCTAGCGTGGTGTTAGTGTGACAAGGACTTTCCCACGGGAGTGTGAGTGCAGACGTGTGTGTGTGTGTGAGGGTGCTCGTGCTTGTGTGAGTGTTTGCATTGATAAGAAGGCGACGTTTGCGTAGGAGTAGTGTGATACGGTACCGAATCCGAAATGAACATTCAAGCCGATTGACCAACTTCGTGTGCGTGCGTGTGAGTTTACAGATGTGTTCGCAAACAGAACAAACAACAAAGCGTCAAAGAATCCGAGCGTTGTAGAGTGGTTGATTGATAGCGGCCGTTTGAAGTTGACTGATAACGCGTTGTAAGGTGTGTGTATATGTGTATGTGTATGTGTTTGCCGTTGTGTGCCAGCCTTTAAACCAACAGAAAGTGCCGCAGCGCTGTGTGCCGAGGGGTCAAATGTTTGCCTAACTTACGGGGGTTTGTATTTGTGAAGGTCGTACAGCAACGCTCGGCTAAGCCCAACCAGGCGATCAGTGACCGTCGATCGTTGCCAGCACAGGAAGCACCGTGGGCTAGATGTTAGTGGAAGGTATTGGTGCCACCGCCGTCAGGAACGTATCGCCCGCCCCAGAACACATTCCTGTACCGTCCGTGTGCGTGCTCGGGATGGACCAGCAATCGAACGAGTCGACAGCAGTGGCCGTGGCGGCTGCAGCAGCTGCCGCAGCCGCCGCCGCCACGAGCCGCTCGGGCACTTCCACCGGAACGCAGGCGGGTGACTTTGCGGCAGCGGCCGCTGTAGTGTTGTCGTTGCAGAACACAATGGTTACCAGTCTGCAGCAAGCGGCTCTCATGCCGGCGAACTCTGCCGCCGCGGCCGCCCTCAATCTTCAAGCGCTCGAGTCCTACCTGACGTTGCAGAGGATTACCAGCAAGTCGGAGGTGTTACGTCTAAGTTCTAGCGGTGGACATGCGTCATCTCACCAGCGTAATCAACCCCTGCCTTCGATGCCCATAACTGGACCAGCTGCACAGACTTCTAACGATTCTAGCTCCGCCGGCGGTGATACGATCGGGGAGGACATGTTCATGGACACATCCGGACCCTCGATGCTGTTGCAAAGCGGAGAGCTAGCGGACGAACTTCCCGTACTGGACCAGGATGAAGATCTCAACTTCGACGATGCGGCCGACGACGCTTCCGACGGCAATTCGCTCGACAATGGCTATCCGAGCCTACTACTCAACGCCGCCTTCCATCACCAAATGACGGCGGACAAAATGAAAACCTTGGCAGCTGGCAGCGTCGGAACCGCAACCCCCGCGACTGTAAGCTCCGCCGCTTCGGGAAGTGTAAGCGCGAAAGAACCTCAAGCTCCAACGACGGCAGCAACGGCAGCACCCGGTGGTAGTGGCCAACGTCCCAAGAAGCAATTTATCTGCAAGTTCTGCAACCGACAGTTCACCAAGTCCTACAACCTGCTGATCCACGAGCGCACACACACCGACGAGCGGCCGTACTCGTGCGACATTTGCGGAAAAGCCTTCCGTCGCCAGGATCACCTGCGCGACCACCGGTAAGCCACCGACCGTCCGAAGGATTCCCTCTATAACCACTCCACCGTCTGTCCTGCCTGCTATCCTTCCTTCTATCTATTGTACCTAGATCTGTGTGTGTGTGTATTTTTGTTGTTGCTGATTTCGTATAAAATCCTATCACTGATCCTACACCTATTCGAAACGCTCACGCTCACCTTTTTGTTCTGATGTTTCTTCTCTCTTTTTCTTCCCGCTGTCCCTCATCCATACTGTGGAAAACGGCTAAATGAACCCTCCGAATATCAAGACTGCAACCGCATCCTAACTGCAGAACCATCTGAGAGTGAGCGAAAGAGATCAGAACAGGATAACAAGAAAAAAGGATAAGGATAGAGATAGATAGATGGATAGAGAGAGAGCGAGAGAGCAATTAGTTGTGATGTCCTTCCACAAGCGGTGTGAGCGACAAGTCTAGTAGTCAGGGATTTTTCTCAAATTCCATCGCTATCGTGATCTCGCCCAAACACACAAGTCACCCCAGTTACACAAACACGTACACACTCAAACACAATAAAGATATGCTTGATAATGGATAAGTATTGTTTCAAATCTATATATAACTGCTCATCGAGAAAAAGGGAATCGAGAAGGAAACACAATTCAAATGCCATTCAATTCATTATAGCAACGGGTTTATAGCAGATTAGCACGCGCGTTGCATCAGGTTTCTACTTCTGTTTAAAATCGCGGGTTTAAGGCTTTCCGATCGCTTCGCGCAAGTGAAGCTATATCATGAGCCATTTTCTTAAGTTCAGTAATGTCTTTGTTTTCTTTTGGTTTTTTTTTTCCTGTGATGCTTATTCATATACACGAGACACGTTTTGCTGGAATGGTTTAAATTTCCCACTCTTCAGACGTCTGCACGTCTTTAGCGTTCGTGTGTGCAATGTGCCATGTTTATAGATGCTTTTAAGATCGGTTACAGATTATGAAGGCATTAGCTGGCGTTTTGGTTGGTAACTAATAAAAAAAAGCCCGAAGGCTCACCATGAAGACAGGCCCAGAAGATAAGCGGGGCGACGGATTTTAGGTGTCCGCCGTTTTCCTCCTCTTTTTGTCTGTTCCCATTCTGGGTTGTGTGTGTGTGTGTACGAGTTGAAATGCGTTTTTCTTGATCGCATCGGATTCTCACCTTGTTGGTGAGCAAGCAGGTGGCCGATAATAAAGGTCAGGTTTTATTTTGTCATTTACAATTTATGTGGAAGGTTTCCGCGAGTTATGATAGGCTTTAACCCCAAAAGGAAGCAATGGAAGCGTAGTCATGATTTTTATAGCAAGTTTAATAAGGTTTTAAGGAAGCTGCAGAAGTCACAGAAAAGCGATTATTTAATATTAAAGAAGAATTTGAGCACCCTTCCCGGCGTCAGTACTCTCGAGCGCCCAACTTTTGCATCGCTTGGCCAAGTAGCGAAACTGATGATCACGCACGAAGCGTGACTACGAACATGATCACTTTGGCGCGAGTGGATCGCCTAATTTATGGCATCCATTTTCAGCTTCCCTTGCTCGGGTCTCTCTGCCCCATCCAACGCACCCCCGCGCTCCCCTCACGACCATCGATGAGGGGGTGGGTGTTGGTTGTTCCTTTTGCAGCCGTCAAGCAGCTCGAATCGAATCGAAAAGCGAAGCGAGAAGTAACTTCCATTTCTCATTTCGACGATATGTAAATTGATTCTCGACACTTTCGAAACCCTGCGGACTTCACGGCGTGTAGTAAGCTCTGTGTGTGTGTGTAGAAAGGGAAATGTGTGTCGCACATTTAATTTATGATTTTTCGATAAGTCGCACCCTCGCATCGGTTGTATGAGTAAAACCGTTGTTTGCGTTAGGATGAATAGCAAAGGCAGGAGTTAAAATTAATACAAAAAACACCCCAGAGACTCAACGGACATGAAAGGTAGAGAGAGAGAGAGAGAGAGAGAGAGAGAGTGAGTGCGAGAATGCAACGGCGTAAATTACTAATTCCCCTGATGGTCGTTGTCGTCGTCGTCGCCGTGTTGAAATCGCTGTTTGCAAGATGATAAATAAGTGGCATCGCCACTGACAGCTGGACGACCATTTTAGCGCTCAACTTGACACCGGCACCGATAAGGTGCATTATTCAAACGCAAATTCCTATCGTAACACGCCTCACAGGAGAAAACACTCACATAAGTGAAACGAAACAACACAAAGAAAGGTACAAAGCAGGGTTGAGACTCTGGAACAGGAGCAACAGTTTGGAAGTTTTTTTTGTCGGCAACTGTAGGACGCTAGTTAGTAGGATGGTAGTAGGATCCGATCCGCAGTTTATATTTGGCAGTTTGATTTCTTTAGCGCAGACAAAACAAAAATGGATGTGCGTGTGTTCCCGTGTGCGCTTGTGTCTGCACGCGAAGAAAGCTTTTTGGGCGTAAGTTAAGGTAGGTAGACAATTGTGATACTGTTTCGCTTTTGCTAATCTACTTAGCTTAACTTCACGCTTCACCTTTGACTTTTGTTTCCTCCCGATTCGCGCGTCAAACGAAGACACACGAGACTGGCGCAATCCTAATCCCACTTTTTCGGTATATTCACTACTAAAAACACACACATTAATATTTACCTTCTCTGTCACATTCATCGCTACTCATCTCATTGACATAGCCTTTTTTATAGCAAGTGTATTTTTATAGCTGCTAAAACTCAAGCGCTTAAATGACAGGATCGAAAAAGCAGAAAAGCCATTAAGTGGGCTATGAAAATATTAGACCTCTCCTCCTCAATCTCTCACACGCTCTAAATGGTTCTCAGCTCTCGGGTTGATTCATGATCATATTAGCCTGCTTTGTTTGATAATCTTTTATGGAAAATAAAAAAGAACCAATCAATTTGCACATTATTTAAACAATTTGGACCTTTCCAAGGTTCCTTTCCCTATTCGTTATTTGGCCGACGGCCTGGCTTTCCAGTGCGAGATTCTTCCTTTTCGCTTTTGGTCCCTGCTTCGATCCCTCTGTTTCAATCCCTCTCTTCCGGGCTCCCTATTTTATTATTTCGATCTGTCCGCGATGATCAACCGCGATCGAACATGTTCGTGCACGCGCGTTTTATAGGGCGCGCTCCGAAACGCCGGATCGCGATGACTAGACAATTGATGAAATCAATATAAAAATATTATGTTTTTATGCATCCGACATCTGTTAATGCTTAATCTTGTGCGCGATACAGGCACAAAACAACGGCTCGCACGGCAATCGCACGCCCGTTTCGGCCAGGAGTGTTTTCGACGATCCGGACCCGATCCCAATCCCATCGCCTGAGAAATAACCACGCATTACACACACACAACGGACAAGGAACGAACGGAAAAAAAACTCAGGCCCCCATAAACATCACCAGCATCTTTGCTTTTGCTCATTCTTCATTTTGGAGGTGGCCAGTGGATCTTTTTCCTTTTTTTTCTGCCCTTCTCGCGCGCTTTTCAGTTTATTTAGCATTTCGGTTTTCATCTTCACGGCTTTCAGTAACTTTCCTGTTTTTTTATTGTGTGGATCGTTTTTTTTTTCATTTCGTGGGGGACCTCTTATCGCTTTAAATACTTACCACTCACTAGCTTCATCTGGTGCTGGCCTTTTTTTCTCTCTCTCTCTGTGTGCCTTCCTTGGTCTTTCAACTTTGCGCTAAAATATATGATGGATATGGCTTTTCGTAGCTTTTTTTCTTTTTCGCCCGCCTGCACACGTTTTGTTCGTTTATTATGCCTTATTTTACAATTCTGTTATTCGTTTCGTGCTCTTCTTCTTTCCGTCTCAATCCACATAGCTACATTCATTCGAAGGAGAAACCGTTCAAATGTCTGGAATGCGGAAAAGGATTCTGCCAGTCGCGGACGCTCGCCGTGCACAAGATCCTGCACATGGAGGAATCGCCGCACAAGTGTCCGGTGTGCAGCCGCAGCTTCAACCAGCGCTCGAATCTCAAAACGCACCTGCTCACGCACACCGACATCAAACCGTACCACTGTATCGCCTGCGGCAAGGTATTCCGACGGAATTGTGACCTCCGGCGGCACAGCCTCACACACAATCTCGGTGCGACCGGGACCGGCACTGGCGGTGGGTTCGATCTGGCCGGTGCGGGCGCTTCGACTGCCGTCGGTCCGGAGGGCGGTGGCGAGAGCGAACCGGACGGATGTGAGCTCAAGACGGTGGATCTGATGGCGCTGGCCGATGTCGACTGATGGGGGTGTGTGTGTGTGTGTGCGGCGTGGCGTCAAAGGAGCGTGAAATGGTATTGTTTTGGAAAAATAACTGTAGATCGATAAGAAAAACCTGTGAAGATCGTATGTGAGTAATTTAACAGTGACTGATAGCGATAGGGTTCGTCGCTTGTAGTTTGTAGGCTAGCATTGAAGTCTTTCGTTACTTCGGAGGGAATATAGCTGAGGTCGTGATAGAATGTAAAATAAAACTAAATATAAAAACCTGAACCGCACTGTTACTGTGTGCCTTCCTAGACAAGCTAAGCCAGGCCAGGCTTGGCTTGGACTGATCTGTCGTTCTCTGAGAATTATTTCTTCCTTCCAATATGCATTTGTATGAGGTTAATAGAGTTAGGGCAAATCGTACGTTAGGAGCTGTTCCCGTTTAGTATACAATTATGTCAGAACTGTATGTACAATGGATGAACTATATTTTCGCTTATTTTATGGCGGACCATGTTTGTGTTAAAGTAAAGTGAAATAATCGCTAATTAGTCGTAAGGCAGCTAGCTGATATTAGCAATACATTCTCTCAAACAGAACTCCTCACGCTCTCGCTTTCTTTTTAAAGTGGCTTATGTTATCCGAAATGGCATTTTTATTCAATCATATTTCAGATGGAAGGTAATATTTTTTAAAGCAAATAGTACACCCCAACCCTTCACATTCATCATGTTTTATTATGTTTGTGGCAAATGTTCTCCTTTAGGACGATCTCGCTTTATTGCCGTATTTATCATGGGCTATCGTGTTGAGCGAGCGAAGACAGCGCAAAAAAATGGTTCCGCGCGATCTGTTCCCGAGACATTAGGACCCGATCAATTCTGGAGTCGCGCAAGCGAACACGAGTCTCTAATCAAACGAATGACAAAGCACACACAGCCGTATCAGTCTGCACTTGTTTGTTTAATGGGAGTTTATGCTGGTCGTTGGCAGGGCGACATGGGCGATAGATGGATGGGAACATGGACCCAGGACCCCCATGCCCCAAACCGTCCCCGAATGTGATCATGTTTCATCTCCGGCCAGGACAACATCGCGCGGAACTTGCCTTTTCGCCGTGCGCCGAGCTTCATTTGCGTACATTACCTTCGCTTAAGTATGTGTTTATTGAGTTTTCTTGTAAGTGCATCATGTGCGCGCGCGATGTTTATGGAGTAAATTTAATCCGGTGCAGATATCATCCCCGGACACCCGGTCAACTGGTTTTTTATTGAGTTGTTTATTGCACTGCCCGGCTAGTCTGGCTAGGGCTGGTACTACTAGCCCGTGGTCTAGGCGTGATGATAGCTCGCCGGATGGGTACGGTGGTGGTGCATCTTGTTGGCACATCTTCCATCTGCAGCCAACCGATCCCGGGGACATGCTCGCGGACAGGCACATAAATTATGCCACTCGGTTGGGTTTTGCTTGCTTGGCGGATTGGTGTGTTTTTCCTGCTTTTTCCTCCCGATTTTTCCTGCTCAATCTTGCCAAAGCAAGCGCAGGGAGTGCAACGGAAATGACAGAAATTGCACCGAGCGCGAAACGCCATTTAATCTTGAAACAGCGTGCGCTAATTTATGAACCTCGACCCGGGACGCGGTCCGCCACAATAAACTGATCTGATTGATTAAGCGATAATCAATCATGCACGTTTGAAGGTGCGATGGTGTTTGGACATAGAAGCAATTGTGGCATTATTTATGGTGGCGGAGATACCGTGCGTGCAAAAGATTTGTTCTTGAGGTTGAATGACAAAATATTATCTTTTCTATTGAATGTGTGAATAATAGAGCTTTAAAAGATTGAAGTGGTTAAAGTAGAATAAAGGAATTGAAGCTAGAGAGAAGATACCGTCGGAAGATCATCCATTGACTGTAAAGTTATCGTGATATAGTTCAGAGTTCTGCAGATACAACTTGGCTATAATATGAGTTAATGTAGAGCATCTCTGACTAAAAAGGCCAAACATTCTACCTAAAGATTGGTTAGCTCTTATCTAAACTCTAAGTCCGGAAGAAGGAACTGAACAATGTGAAATTTTCCAAAAGTTGTAGTTCAATTGAACTTTACAACCTCTTCTCTGGAGACTTCATGGAGACTAGATTCCAGATCTCTTCAAGGCGTAAGCAAAAGACTCGATGACTTAATAGCTCGATAGACCCACTAAACGACGAACCGAGGTCCTCATCAGCATAGACGAGAAAGTATTAGTTTGTAACAACAAGGGGCAGTCGAGATAAGGATTGACTTCAAATAACTCTTCCGAGTTCGAGATGTCATTCTGAGCTGTGTTCTTCTGTTGAGTCTGAATATGATGCTCTTCAAACAAGCTAACAAATTCTTACAATGTCCCTAAGCAACTTCAAACGAAGAATCAGCTTCGATAATTTCAGGCCAAAATCTGAGTGACGTCTGATCGTCCAAGGCATTAGTCCTCATGCATATGATCCTGCTGATTAGGGCCACAAGACATGATGTTACACATTGTACCACCCAAAATTGGAATCCAACTACTACAGCCACACTCCTCACCAGCCCTAACCTTATCGCTCCCCCAAAGCGCCAAAGTGTCACCAAGGGCCGATCGGTCATCCGTAAAAAAAAACGGCCCGGTGCTCCAAGAACACACATTGTGTGCGCGGAAGACAAAACAAAAAACGGCAAACAAGACGCGAACTGCTGACACGGACGGAACACCCATCCCGGGTGTGCACAGTGCAAACCTGTGCCGGGCGGAAGAAACCGGTCCTACAAAACAAAACAGATACAGCAACGACGACAACAACAGCAAAAAAACATGTCTCATCAAATGCCTAGCCTCATGTCTGTCTCTTCTGCTAGGCGTTCGGGCGCGCGCGTACTCGCTCGACTTCGGCCGAAGGAAACAAACGCGATGAAAGAGAACTGTCATTACCGGCAATCAGTGGAGACAAATTTCAGCATGATTAATAAATTATGAAGCCGTTTGTGCGTGTTTTTCCTCCCCCGTTTCGGGAGGACTACACCCCCACCCACAGCGGCCTCTCGGGGGCCCACAGATGCGGCCATGTTTGTCTCAATTTGCTCACCGCGCTGTGGCTCGGAGTGGCTGTGTCTCCTTTGTAGTGTCGCCGTGCTGCCTGTCCTACCTCCAATTGTGCGCTCGCGATTCTGGTTCAGTCCCCAACGGTGTGTAGGCAGCATGTTCTGACGAGCGTGTGTGTGTGTGTATGTTTGCACAAAAAGGGTGCTTTCTGGTTTGATCCGGAGATCCGCTGACAGACCAATAGAAATTAGCATACGGCTGGGCTCGGTCACGTCACTTCGAATTGGTGTCAGCACCTTTTTGGCAACTTGGCAACAGTTCAGCCCGATCGATCGGTTCGGTGTCTCCGTTTCGCTCTTGCCGCTTGGATCAATATTTTTACTGGCGGTGCAGAAGGTTGGAATAATATTGGCGAAAACATTGGACGAAAGACCCGGGGAGGTCCAACAACTCGCCTGCTGACTTGGTTATGATTACAGGACGCAGCTATTTAGAGCAAATAGTAATCGAGTTTCTTCGAGGTTAAAGAAGGCTCCGAAAGATCGTCCTCTATTATCTCGATTACACGAGGCTCACACGCTAGACGAGAAATTGCCTCAAAACGTCTTCATACCACTTCATCAACGCTATCCGTCAGCTGCTAGAAAACGGTTCCAACTCTATCATCGCCTCGTTTCAAAACCGCCTAGACTCTGCGGCCAGTTATCATTAGGATAAATATTGTTTCTTCCTACCGCAGAGGGCAAATCAGGCTGCTTGCTGCGCCATAAGGATGACACGTAAATTG
Source organism: Anopheles stephensi (assembly GCF_013141755.1). NCBI lineage: Eukaryota > Metazoa > Arthropoda > Insecta > Diptera > Culicidae > Anopheles > Anopheles stephensi. The sequence continues at coordinate 85,333,319 of NC_050203.1, read as the reverse complement.
GTAAGATTAGATCGAATAGTGAGCGCGTCACCCGGTCGGTTCGGAGGGCGTGTCTCGGCTGTAGTTTCGATGAAATCCCTCCGTACAGGATCAAAGACATTCTGAGGCTGTCGGCGAACGGTCCATTTTTAATTGAAATTTTATAATCCCCTGTAATTATTCCCGGTTTTGAAACCATCATAGGGGGCTTGTACGGGTGCACAGGGCAGTGGAATAAACAGTTGGTGTTACGGTGTTTTGGCGGTGCCATGCTGCTGACAAGGATCTGGATTGCATGTGAAGCCTTGAATGAAGGGTTTCTAGTTGTATGTTGGTTTTGTTCCCCCCTCTTGTACGGTGATGATTCTCCTGATGGCGTTGAAATGGCATCTAATCTGTTGAAAATTGTTGAGTACAGTTTTAAATATTGTCGTAAGGATTCGTTGAAGGGTTGCCTGTAGCTTTAAAGGCAAAGATAATAGTGTGTGCGTGTGTGTATATAGGGGTGTGTATTTTTGTCGCAAAGGGTCGTATAATCCTGTCGCGAAAAATCAACCCCTTTACATGTTGAACTGGAAGCCGGATTTAATGATCCAATTGAGTGAGGTATTCTGAGGACTGAAATCGTATCAAAGCAATAGGCGCGATTCTCACTGGGGTGAGCTATAGGAGTGTGGTGGTGAGAAGCTTCTATGGGATATCTATCAGAATTGTCCTCTTGAGTCTACTTTGCAGACTTTCAAAATATTCTCACATTCGACTCAAGTCCTCCACGGTAGCTCAGATGAGCATGTTCTCGTAAATTTATTACTAACCATTTTTTGAAGAAAACTTTTGATGAAAATGAGGATTTTAATCCATAAACTTCAGGATAACTCTCTCTACCAGATATGTACCTTTGATGTCGTACTCAATATCTCCTCGCAACAATATCAAGAACTTCTCTTCAAAACAACCAATTCGATTGATTCAATAAAAAAAGCATCCTCTATCGCCGCAACACAAACCAACTCCAACGCGACCATGTTTTCGGTTCTGTTCGAAGAATTGTGGGCCCTGGTGTCCCCGGTGGCGGTGGCGCCCCCGAATCGAAGCCTCCCTGCTGCTCGTCAGGGCCGACCGGGCGAATGGGCGCCCTCGCCCGGAAGATGCGCAAAGATTTATCGCTGATTGATCAACGAGGTCCGAACGAGGTTCGCTGGCGCAAGAATTTCGACACACCCGGATCGGAGAGTCATCCTCGATCGGTACGGCAAGGATCTGGCGACGTTATGGGCGCGCTCACCCAGGGGCACCGAAAGGCAAGGACCCTAACGGGCTGAACGTTGCGTTCTCCATCTTCGTCCGCAAGTGCGCACAGCAAACATGTACCAAACGGCGTCGCTGTCGTTGTTGCTGGCTCGGTGCCTCGGTTTTGATGGGATCGCTGGTCCGCGTGGTTGTGAAATAAAACAAGAGAACCACAAAAGCCACAGCGGGCCCCAGGTCCCCGCCGGGATCTCGTGTGTGCGTGTGTGTTGTTTGGGGTTTTGTTTTGCGGTGATTTCATCGATACTGAACGTTCTGGCAAACTTTATGGTTCTGTTCTTGTTTGGAAGCTCCCCGAAATGACATTGTCGTTTCATCGGTATGCGATATCCCGTGGATTATTGGTTTTTGGGTAGTTCGTTCGTTTTTTTTTTGTTTCGTTCCGTTTCTCGCTCGTTCCTGCCCGCCTTGCCAGGCTAGAATGAAGTGTCGATTCAACGGAGCGATCAACGATCATCGACGGCACCGTACAGCTGGACCCAAGTCCCCCAAGGTGTTCTGTGCTGGCGACACGGCCGAGTGAGCCGACCGATTCCGACGGGCGAGATGACATAGGGGCGCAGCAAAGCTGGCAGTTTTTTGACTCGTCATGGCGCTTTCCATAGAGTTCCGACGCCGAGCCGGTCGCCGGTCCGGTCCCAATCCCAACCCAATCCCCGCAGTCAAACCGTTTTGGCTGTCCCTTCTTCGTTCCTTTTCCTCGTGTTACTCATCTTGTGCGCTTGCATGAAATAAGATGACAACTCCCTGCTGGGCCGAAATCTCTCGGTGGAAAGGGTTTTTCGCAGTCTTTAATGAACCCACCGTCAGCACCGTGCTGTGGCAGTGGATTAGTGTGGCTCACTTTGGCGCTTTTTTTTTGGTTTTGGTTTTGGTGCTTGCTCGAAACCACTCTGATGCTACCGGCCCGTGTACCGCCGGTCCAGCAAGAAGTGCAGAATGACGTGCGAGAATGAAGGCGACGAACCCGCGGCTGGATACGGTGTTCCGGGCGACGGTTGGATTCAATTTTTGGCAATTATTACGATTTCCGGTAGAAGATTAGATTAGATGCAAAACATGGCAAAAGGCCGACGGGACGGATGGCCAGACGGGACCCCCGGTCCGGAAAATGCATTAAGGCGGTGTTTTCTTTGCGGCGCTGTACGTCTGAGAGGATAAATAAATTGTTGTCAACGGTCGTCTGGCGATTTTGTGTGGTAGCGAAAGCGGGGTCCGTTCTTCGAGCGGAAGTTGTACGTGGCTACGGGATTCTTGGGAAAAGTTGTTATCGTCGTGCAGGTTCTGTATCTTACGCTATGTTCATCTGATGTCTATCCTATCAGAAACCAGAGTGGGGGCAGAGAGAAGGATCGTTGTTGGAGTACAATGAACAATCCTTCGGATTGGTTATTTTTGGAGCTTCTTTAAGGAACAATCGAATGGAGCACACGCAATTTTAGTAAATTTGTATCTACACCTGATCGCTCGCAGTGGATCAAGAATTCCAAGGATCGATTTTGACTTCGATCTCCTTTACACAACAATTAGCTACAACACCTCGTTTAATGTCGTAATAAAATTAAACACACACACACACATTTATCCACAGCATAAATCAAGTTCTACGAGCGGAAACAAACGTCAGATGGAAATCATAATGCTTCTGACAACCATTTTCCTCCACACGGGCACGGCACGGGCTTGCGGGCTGTCAAAATAATTAATATTAACATGTCGAATGTCTGTTTCTGCTGCTCGCAATATGCCGCCCGCCCTGTAACTGACTTTGAACCATGATAAATCGGCTCAATGTCGCCGGGGTAGACAGATCCCCCCATCCCACTCGTGCCGGTACCCCTCCCAGCAGAACAATGGCCAATCCTCAAAGTCGTGACAGATCCACTCCAGGAGTCAGTCCTGGAGCGCGCCGCTGTTGGCTTTCGCCATTGGCATGTTTTTGCCCGTGTGCTCGAGCATGAGTGATCTCGCCAAGGACCACTCCCCGCGGGATCGAAAACTCTCGGCACGGTCGAGTAGGAGTGTCCCCAAGGGTCTCAATGGGGCCCAAGGACCGGTCGGAGTGAGGAAGGGTGGGCCGGTATTGAATCGGTAATCAAATGCGTGGGCAATTATGCTCAATAACAATAATGATGCGTTCGGCTGAGCGTTGTTGCGCCCGGGCCAAAGGGTAGCCCCTGAGCCCTTGGGGGCTTCGGGTGTTGGGTACTCCTTCCTGGAGTATCGGAGGACACAGCGTTCGGGGTTGGGTAGGAAGTTGGGGACAGAAATCTGGCGAGGCGGAAAGGAAGTTAATCGTTAACCGGAGAAGAATTGCTGAATCGGGATCGCCCGAGGCTGGGTTCTGCCTCGACAATCATGGCGCACGGATCTACCCCTGTGGTTTTGGCCCGGAGTTTTTTTCCACGGTCGGGGAACAAAAGCGTGAAGGGACAGCGTGTGGCAGTGCTTCGGCCCACTCGGGCTCGGGCGGAGATTCATAACTCCAACCGTCGGCCCCGATGGAGACAGGAAGTACAGTGTCGAATTATTAGCTTTCCTGCATAAATTTAACCCCTCCGAGAGTGATCGTTTCGGTCGCAAATCGGCGAGGAACTCACAAGTCGTCTAGACGTGGCCGTGCCAGGATGCCGCGGCACGTCGCGCTTTCAGGAATCGTGAAGTATTGATCGCACTACACCTCTTCAACCGCTTCAGTCGCAGAGTCGCACAAAAACCTGGAAGAAAAAGGAAACAGTCGCATTGAAGGTTCTTTATTCCGACCAGCAGACCGCTTCACGATCACTTTCCACCATTGCAAGCGAGTGTGAGTGAGGGAGAAGGAGGGCCTTTGAACGGATCAGCGCAGTCCTTCGAGGCCCGCTCGGAACGAACTATTGAGACGTCTCCCATTCATCGATTATCTACGCATATCAGCATAATCGCTTGCGGTGTTGTTGTTGTGTGGTGTGCCGTGGTTCCAACGAGACCGCGCTCTCTGACTGACTTGACTCCGTCGTCGCGAAGGCTAACAATAAAACCGCGCAACGCACGCGCAAACATTCTACCATCGCCGTCGTTGGTCGCAGTTTTCTCACACTTTCCCTCGGTGGCATTAGAAACGCTTGGGCGAAGTTCCCCGTTTAGCGCACACAATGGTTGGGCCGTTCTGGACCGTCGACAATGGGTCGACTTGGCGTTGGGTTCTCACCAAAAACCTGCCGCCAAAATGGAGTGTGAGGATCGATCGGGCACTTGGACGTTGTTGGAGAAGTGTTTTTTTGAGGTGGCTTTCAGGATAGAGCCTTGCCATAAATGCATCGTTCGATAGTTGTTTCAATTACTAATGTACTAACAGGAGAGTCTCAGGACATCGTAATCAAATTGCCCAAGGGAGCGTCTCTAGATGTCTCTACAATAGTTATAAAGATCGGATCCATTGTTGTACTGTAATTTTGAAACGATCGCGTAACGATCATTTCCAAGCAATAACTCTTTCAACCTCACGCCAATGGCTTTATTAACTAAATAAAACTTTATCCCCGTTCAACAATAAACCAAACGAACACGGACGTCGCTTCACCAAACCCCCCAAAAACACAATCATTAGGCGACGGGTCGTGACGCAAAACTCAAAACTCTCAAAGTCCCCCAAAGTCTTCCCCTTGGGGTGTGAAGCAGAGAAGCGTGTTCGTCCGCAGTCGTGATCTCCACCGTGTGCTGGCGGCGCAACCAAGTGACGACGAATCGATTATTTGACAATTTAACGCTCGGCCTAATCGGATTATGCGCGATGTATAAATATTTGCCACACAATACGGGTAATGAGTTAATAATCCTATCGTCCATCCCATTGTTGTCCGGCCATTCTCCACTTCCCACGAGTCGCTGGTGTGGCAGGAGTTCTGGAAACACGCTGTCGCTCTGTCTCTGTGTGTCTCTGTCCTTCTCTCTCTCCCTCTATCTCTCTGTTCGACCACTTATCACGGTTCCATTTCATTCGATTCGACTAGACGCGGGCCCCGGAGTCTCCCGGTTCCAAGTGTTACACGCACCAATCCCACCGTTCCGGCCTGATCGTACCAGGTAATCCAGGTGCGGACCTGTTGAAATCACGACTGATTAATCGTCTTCAACACTTCGCCGTGCGATAAGACCCCGGGACAGGTAACTCACCAAGTGGTCTCCCTGCGCGTTGGGGATCGTCATGTCCGACCGATGCTGGTGAGATTAAGATGGATTACAACTCGGATCGGAGCTCGCAGCTGCTGCCGAACGTTGGATGCCCCGATGGAAAGCCGTGGAAAGCCTTCATGAGGAATGAGAAATTGAATTAGAAATCTTCGGCCCGCCGGTTCACCCTTAGCGCGCGGAGCTGAGCGAGATGGTGGAATAAGAATGCCGCAGATGAAAGCTGAAATCAAAACAGAGATCAAAATTCTTTCTCGTTTCCAAGTTTTATTATTATGATAAAGTCATAATTCCATGAATATTTCTATCCCACCTCGGTCCCCTTCCATTTTTGGTTCCCTGCCCCAAGCCGTCCCGTTTTTTTGTGGATGCTTTCTCGGACGGGAACACGCTGATTGGAAATCAATGATGAACGTGAATTTGAATAATACAATTTTATTGATTGTTATTATAATTAAGACGACGAGCAGCGACAAGCGTGAAGCGCTGTCCGCAATCGTCACGATTTTCACGTTTCGTTTTGGGGCTCGTTTCCTCTTCTTAGTCTCGGCCCGTTGCCTTCACTTACGGTGGACAACTGCAAGAGAGGTGGAAGGTTTTTGTGAGGATATACATAGGAGTGAAGCAAATTTTTGGGTTTTGCCGTGTAGATTTGTATGTTTTGTTCGGAGACTGGACGAGTTGAGTTCGTACCGAGGTAGATTGTAAAATGGGGTTTAAAAGGGAATGGGAGGCATCGAGATCGAGTACTTGGAAATTCCCTTGGAAAGGATTGTAAAGAATGCACGTTGTTAAAACAATTATTCCGTTGAATTGGAAGTGATCTCCAAAATTGCTCTAATGATAGTTGCTGTTGACTAGCTTAAATTTTTAAATTGCAAAGTTAGAAGCGTCCTGCGAAATTTATAGTCTGTATATGGAAGATGAGACGGATTCCAATGAAATTACCTGTTCAATTAATGTGTTATTGAAATTCAAATCGATTGCTTGCAACCGACGGACGAAGCGTTTCGGGGGAATGACAAGAAGAAATCTGCATTAGACATCTGGTAGGATTACTTCTATTAATTCTAAGATAAATTATGGGACCAGTCGCCTTGAAGTCTCCTCACTATTTTCTCTTGGCCAAATCCTGATACTTTCACATTTCACTCCAGCAGTTAGTCCTAATAAGATACTGAGGAGATATATTCTTCATCTTGAAAGCTAGAACCTTAAGAGACCATGCTCAGCCATTTTTAGTTTTCCCAATTTACCTTTCGTTTGATAATCAGTCCTACGTACGAAAGTCTTTAGAGGCGTAAATCTAGCATTCCCGCCAGTGACCCTGATATGTTCTCAAGAAATCCTTAACATCAATCCTTGCTCGCTTGAACTTAGCAGTATCTCAAGACTAGGATCCACCTTTCGAACACTATCGAAGGACCTCTATTAACATTGACATGAGCTATTGTTTGATGTTCAAGAAAAATCCATGCAACAATGAATGAATCCTGGATGGATGAATGGATGAATATCTGGAACAAAAGTTCGTCAAAGCGCTCCAAAGTGTTTTCTGAGTGGAAATCCTGCCAAAGACATTCCAATATACTACTCTAGATTTTGCTCTACATTTTCTATTAGCGGGTTACTACATCCGTCTCACACGCTAAACTAAATATTGGCCTGAACTCAACAATGGCTTTAAAAATGTAAATAAATTAAATTACGTACAACAAACACAGAAAATGGTCCAGCATTGCGTACACTGCGATCCTCTTGTGGAATGAAATGATCCTACTCCGAACACAAGAGCCCGAATCGCTTTTGGGGTGGTCAAAGATGATTAGCTTCTCACCAATTGTGCTTGGCGGCATCCGTCAAAACATCACAAAACCTGCACACCGAACCGAATCCTTGATTTGATGTTCAAATAAAATAGCCCGAGAACACATGGCGACCACCAGCGAATCGAGACCAACCGCTCCAAGATCGATGGTATCCTGCCCTCCGAACTCAGCAACATGCCCACAGTTTGATCCACATCGCATAAAAAGGTGTATAAATCGTTCAAAGCCGCTTAAGTCAATAATTCTTTTCTCGCACCTAAACGCAGCACACCGTCCCTCACCGGCATCCACCGAAAGCCCCTGCCGAACCATTGATCATATTTAACCGCATTGAATTCGTACTGCCAGTTGCCGGGCTGGCAAAACTGAATGCTGAATGAAAGCATATCTCCGGCCGGTGGGAATCTTGTGGAATGATTTAGTTGCTCCACTCCGCACAACAGCATTTCCGTAAAACCGTTGTAACTCATCTCCCCGGACGAGCGCATGATTAATGGACAGCCGAACCGATCCTGGCGATCGCGGCTAGGACGACGTCGGCGCGCCTGCAAAGTCGATCGTTTTGTCGAATTCCGAATCATCTCCAAACCCCGTGTCGTGTGGGTGAATCCAAAGGGAAATGGAAGGTAGGTAGACCAAAAAAAAAAACCGTTCCGATCTGAGTGCGATTAATGCCGCGCTGGGAAATAAATAATTGCAGAAATAATTTCATTTTATGACTGCAAAAAAGCGGGGCGCGTGACGCGTGCGCACATTTGCGTTCTGAGCCGACGTCCGGCAGTTCGGTGGAGGAACGGGGGGGCAGAATGAGCGGGGCGAACCATTTAAGTGCATCGGGGTGGTGGATCGGTCACGTCGATCGCGTGGTATTGCGTCGACCGTACGTACCGCGATCGTGCGATCATAAATAACGCGTACCGAAATATTCCGAATGCGAGCGTAAGTACCAAGTACCGAGGGGCAGGCTCAGGGCTCACTCGGCCGGACGCACACACCAAAGTCGGCCGACATCACTTACAATCAATTTAAATCAAAATTTATAAATAAAAACATAAATTTTTCCTCAACAATGATGATAAATTAGCCTGCATTCATCAAGCGAGCATCAGTGTTCGATTCGGGCGTATGTGTGTGTGTGTGGGGTGGTGGATCGATGCTCGAGATTGAGAGTAGGCTCGCGATCGAATCGTATTGTGTTGAAGACGAGTCAAAATCATGCGGCCTTATGTTTCGAAACATCTGGACATCCGCCGGTCCCGTAGGATATTGAATCACCTTAGGGAAACCCCCGGCCGATAATCACCAAAACGACTTAGAAAGTAAAGATGTGACTAACCATAACATTCCTTCCTGGTAAGCTTCGAAGATCGGCTGTTTGGCCACACCGAAAAGTCACACTTCAGCGATGCGATAATCAACTCACCAACCCGAGCCCGGACCAAACAAACCCTTCCGGTACCGGTGCCAAACTATTTGTTCCTGACCGATAATCTGAAACAGACCGCGCGGAATGCGTTTCTCCTGTTTTTTTCTGGGTGTGTCCCACGCGACCACAGATGGTGCCCAACAGCAAGGACTCGCATCCGTGTGAAGGAACTACGCGGCCGGAAGGATGGCTACACTTGTTTGTTTGTTTGCTTACTCCGTTTGCTCCGTTGGTCATTCGGGCGGTCAGGTGTTGCTGCTTCACACATGGGAAGAGTTATGCGAGTGAGTGTTACGTGCGTTACGCCTTCACGCTGATGGCCGATTGGCCTGTGTTGTTGTTGACAAACAACCACGGGACAATTGCTTTGACAGTTCAAATTTCAAATTTTAAACGCTTTCTCACGTGACGAACAACGCTCACGGGAGGATTATGATGCATCTGTGTTTACCATCGTGTGTTGCTTGGAATCGTTCGAATTGTTTCTAATTCGATTGTAAATAAGGATGGTTTGTTTGTTTGCTTGTTTCTGTCCGGAAATCCGTTTAGCTGCAGCGCAAACAAATTAGGAGTGAGTGTCTTAAGTCGACGGAAAGTGTTTCTGTTGCAGTGAGTCAATGGATGAAAAAAGCTTTGTTTTTCCACTATTTAACAATCTTAAGTTGCTAATAAAAAAGGTAAGACGACAGGGTTACTTTTATGTTTGAAGGTAAAAGCATAGATTCCACTTTGTTAAGATAATTTTGAGGAATTATAGTACCTAGGTTAACCGTACGAGCTCGTTTTGTTCGAAATAAATTTAAGTTTTAAAAAATCATTACAAAAATTAATACGGCAAAAAATATTACAAAATACATTTTCTCGTACTTTAGATAAATTATATCGAAAAGAACTGGTGAGCACCAAAAATTCCCTCAAACCAACAAAAACCCGGTAAAGCTTGCTAGAACTGAGCAAGCAACGTTCTAGCCATTAAGCCAGGACTTGGCTCAAGATAAAGTAAACAATATTAAAAAAAAAACGGGAGATACGTTGATCGATAAAGTACTTCGATTGTTTCTGAAAGTTCATTTCCAGTCTATCTATAAATTGTCTCGGACATCACTAATTCGGATTTTTGATCAAAAGTTCGGATCTTCGGAATCCTTTAAAGCTCTTTTATAGGTATTTTATAAACAGTTTTTAGATTGTTAATGCCTAATCTAAGATCTTTTGAAATAAGTGAGGAAGGTGTGCTTCCCAGAAACATTCCAAGAACACATTACTAACTGTGAGATCACGATCGACTACTACGCCTTTGAAAAGCTATAAACATTCCAAGACAGTCATATACACGCTCATATCTAATGAAATTGATTTAATAAAAATAATTATCCATTACTGCTGATCGAACGCTAAGCCTTCATGGAAACGATCAAAGACCAAAGCCTTTTTATAGCAGCGCATCACTATTTGATTAGCGGCATGGCAATAAAATGGAAATAATAGAATGTCAGTAAGCTTCCTGTGTGCACTAATCGATAATCGTCTTCTAAGCGCAAAGCACCAGCCAACCGGGTGTATATTATTGGCATAGTTTCTCGATTAGCATAAAATGGAAATTTACATCCACCCATCCATATCTACCAGAACCGACGAGTGCGAGCGCGCGCACACACACGCTAATATTACTGCGATTTAATTGAATGTTTCAATTGCACACCGAGAGCCTCCTCGCGATGACGTTCGTCCGTATCGGCGTACGATTCCGCACGATTCCGGTGCTGATGATGCAGGTCCGGCATGCAGCAGGGTGCGCCACCCATAAACGATGCACTTAAGCTTCCACCCACCAGCTCCAATGTACCGGGGCTGGCTGCTGCTGCGGCGGAGCGGACAGCCGCTGTAGGTGTGAGGGACGTTTGTTGTCGTTGCCCGTTGTTGCCCAGTGTTCGCCACTCGCCACTGAGGTCAGCCAACGACAGGCACCACGGAAACGGAGAGAGAATGAGGCAAAAAAAAACGGTTCGAAGACTTTTACAACTGTGCAGGCAGTTAAAATAAAATACTAGCGGGTCACCAAAGTTCACACCGGCGCTGGTGGGATGTATTATTGTCTGACTGGCTGCGATGGAGGTGGAGGTGGTTTCCGCCTCCTCCAGCGGCAGGCAGCCCGGCCAGGCAATAGGTCACCTCCGGCCGATGTTGCGCCCGGATAAGCCCGGTGTGTACGGAGCAAATCCGAAACAACAATCACCTGAATCGATCTCGGCGCAAAAAAGGGCCTCGCGGGTGCTGCCGCGTAGCTGGATCTGCAGGCGGTCGACCTCCCCGGGACACACTAGTAGAATGTTTCATTCATTTGCGCGTGCGCGCACACACACAAACACACACATCATGGGCAGGGCTCGATCGAAGAATCCGTGATCTTCGGTTTCGGTTCGATCGATCCGGGTGAAGAATTCATTCAAGTCAGTCGCAAAACTGGTTCCTTGGTTGTTTGCCGAGGGTTCGCCCCCCCGAAAGGAAGGGCCACAGGACCGTAGGGTCCTAACCCGCCTGTCGTTGTCGGGTTTGGAGCGCTCGATTATTTGCTCGATTGATTACTACCTTAGGCACGGATGGCGCGCCAGGAATGTATTTTTAGGAGCTGGTTTCTTGAGACGCCAGAGCCTCGACATACTTTCGGGCAGGCGCCTGCCCACAAACAGCCCCGTGTAGGTGTGGACAATATGGGCTCTTCGCCCGAGAACAGAATTCTTCATCCCGGCTGGATGCGAACGCGAATCTTTGGCCGTCTGGTAGGATTGCTCTTCGCCATGTCTACATGTGCCGTTGCAGAGGCATCCAAATTGAGTAAAACAAAAGGCCGATCCCACGACGATCTCTCGCCGGTGCCGACAAACACCAGTGCCAGTGTTTTCAAACACAATAGAGAATTAATCTTCCCCTTTCCCCCCATCCTTCCCCCGGGACCTCCAACGTTTGGCTTGAACGCAGCACGGCTCAGCGCATCCTTCGCCGTCTAACCTATGATCTTTGACGCTCGGGTTTTGGAAGAAGACGTTCGCGCTGTTTGCGTTTTAAGCTATGAGCGATGCGTACAACACGGTACAAGTTAATTTACGCTGAACAAACAGCGCGGGACCAAACCTTCTTTTTGCCTGTGCTGTCGACGCATCCACTAATCTCCGGGTCGTAAGACGACGCTCAACTCGAACGCCGAAGAACTCGAACGGTTCGAAACGGAAACAATAAAACAGTTACGATAAGCGGAGAGGGATGAGATCATCGACGGTCCGACGGATGTTGCTTGGCATGGACATGGGCGAGTGGTGACATTCCCAAATCGATTGTATCGCTCGTCCAGCTGTCCACCAGGTCCAATATGCTACCACCCTGGCCCCGGCGATCCGCAGCCCGGTGAGAGCAAACGGTTAACGGACACAGGCAGAAAAGAAACCGTCGACCGTCGACGGTGCAGAGGTGTGATAATCTTATCAGCAAAGCACTTAATTATGTTCGAATTCTCCCCCTGGTCGTTCGGCGTTCCGCGGGGTATCGGAATGGCCAGTTCGATTATATCGTCCCGGTTGTGGTGTGTGGTGCTTGAGTCATACGCCTCTTTGGAACGCACGGTTATTGATTCAAGGTGTCGTTTGCGATGGCGTTAGACATTTAATTATCATAATGCGATGTAACTGAATACATCACACGTTCACGCACCCGCAAGGATAAAGGCACACGCACACGCACCCAAGAAAAATGTGCCGAAAGGAGAATTTTTTTTCCGTAATCTTACGTTCACAGGTGAAAAATTGTCCTACAAATGTTTCGTGAGCAGCATTCGTAATCGGGCTTTGGGCTTTGTATTAGCTGTAATTTATTTTCCATTTTGTGTGTAAAATTTTGTGAAATTATGTTTGTAATTTTAGAACATTACTAGTTTTTTTGTTGTTTTTATAAATTAGATTCGGTTTGAAGGAATCTATTGGTCTAGTTTTAATTAATTTTATTCGCAGTGACACGTTTGACAACTAGTGGAGTAGGTTTCAGTTAGGAAGTTTCTGTCTCGTTGTCTGATTGGCATCAGCGTGCATGCGGCTTTTCAGTCCAAGAGGACTTATCTTCAAGGAAGGAGGTCTTAGGAAACATGAAGTATAAGGGATTTTTTTTTTTCATGCGACCTCCTCTTATTATGAGACGTCTAAGACAGGACTCTTAGTTGAAGAGGTTTAATGGTAAAATCCTCTAAAAAGAACCCCGTCTACCACGCGAAGGAAAGGTTTTATCAACCAGGAGGCCTCGTTTTCGACTTCGTTTCTGAGGAACATTGTAAACAAAGAGATCTCCAAGAGACCTCACCAAGAGACCTCATCGTCCAAGAGAACTTCCCCTAGAGAAGTCCTTATTAAACAAGGGATATTGTCATCGAAATTGTATCTAGCAAGACCTCCGAGGTAAAGCAGTCTTTTTCATTAATAGACGTCTTAGTCATAGATGCATCATTATCATAGACGCCTCAACCATGGAAGCTCTCATTTCCAAATTGCCTCATTGGCTACAGTAGAGCATTATTATTAGAATTACTTTAAAAAAGCTTTTTGGATCTAATGGATTCTATCGTCCCTTTTGTTTATTGTAGGGAATTCCTAATAATGATTGTTCCAAAATTCCTATTAATTCCGTCTCAGTCACTCAGACACTTTGCATAGCGAATTTGCATCTCAACCACTATCAATTCCAAACCTCTTGTTGTATTACCGCAAGAGCCAACAATCACCTTTACCGAAAGCTCAACTTAAGCAAAACGTTATCGATATCTGTGGCCTTTCGTGCGACGAGATTATGGAACCCACATTGCACATTGCAGGAAGCAAGACCACATTTCACGAAATATCTCAATATCATTCGCCGAAAACTCTGGCCACTCGGTCTCGGTTCCAGCTTCACCTCCTCTCTCCTTCCGCTCGCCAAAAGGGAGGTCCTTCCCCGGCCTACTCGACAAGGTCGTCAAAGTCAACTTCAATTAGCTTCGTAGCCCGCGGTGTACACAGGTTCAGTCATGTACGCGGTCCGTTGCCCGGACAGTTGGTTTTTGCCGTTTGTCCGCGTGTGTCCACTGCATGTCCGTGTGTCCCCCGCGAGCAGTACAGTGTCCGGCGCCTGCACCTCCAACGGGGAAGGGGAAAAAGGGGGAGTGCAGGGAGGGAAAATAATACCAACCACCCCACACGGGCCACAGAGCAGAGCCGCGGTTGCGTATATAAATTCCTCCATTTAATATGAGTGGTGAAATTTGATACTTTCGATGCTTGTACTTTGCCTGCTACACCCTGTGTGTGTCGCGAATTGTTGCTCCGAGCCAACAGAGAGAAGACAGCAACAACAACAACAACAAAAACACACACACAACCCAAAACAACGCACAATCACAGTTCGAACCAAATGAAACGAGACAAACTGAGCAGAAAGAAACGAAGCGAAACAACAACAAAAAGTCAACAACAGCATTCGAAACAACACCGAAACACACTTATGAAAGCTTTTAAAAGCTAATTTTTCAACCAAAAACCGCAAACGGACTCGAATAAATACTCCCTACCGGATCCAGCTCCTCCTTCCTCAAGACACGCCAGCCGCTTCCTCCCCATCGAGCTCAAGTTCGAGCTCAATTGAGAAGAAAAAGCTGGACTGGTGGGACTCCACGGAAGGCGAAAAGTTATGGCAAAATTGGTGATGTTTAGTCGAACATTTTTGATCGTCTGTCTTTTTTTTCTCGCTCTTCGCAATTGGGCCACCGACCGAGACGCGGGCATAACGCGAGCACATCCCCAAGCGAGCAGCGCAACATTCGCTAATTTGTGTGTGTGTTTTTTTTTTGCCCACAACAAAGCCGTCTGTGTGGCATTCTGGTCTGCTACAGGGCTGCTTTTTCGTTTTCTCAGCCACGCCGTAAGCCACCGGACCAAACCGCGCCCTTTGACCCCAGCTGCTTATGGCGAACGACGCCGGGCAAACGACCTGTCAGAATCACACCATAAAAGTCACGAACGTTACATCACAAACCCCATCCAACTTGGCCGCCCCGACAAGACAAGTGTTCGTTTTTTTTTTTAGGAACGACAATCCGCGCACTTCAAACTTCATGCCGATGACAATTTTGCCAAAAAAAAAAAAACAAACAAAAAAAAGGAAAAAGCAGCCGCCACACGCCGTGCGGTCTACCGCAACGTACAAAGCCACGGGAACACGGGTCGACACATGGTCGCTCTATTTAGTTGTCCCCTTCGCCAAAAAAAGCGGTTTGGAATGTCAGCCCGTGAGTGTTGCTGGAGTCGGTGCGATTGCATTTCACGTGGCTAAAATTCCTCGTAATCAGAGATTGCTTTCGCTCGCCAGGGACGAAAATTTCAATTGTCCCCAGCGGATGTTGTTGCATTCGGGTAAAGCTAAACCGCGGCGGCGGAACGTGTGTGCTTGCGTGTGTCTTTTGTTCACCGTGTCACTCTACTGAAGCTGAAGAGTATAATAAATAAAGAAAGAGCGGCAATGTGTGTATGTGTGTGTTCTTTGGCAAGAGCGATCACTTGGGGAACGGTTAGAGTTTGCTGAAATAAAATCTTTTTTTAATGAAAGCTCTAGAAGATGTTTTGCTATAAAGAGTTAGTGTTGAAGTTGGAGTTTTATTTAACACATCCATCTGCATTTTATTTGATCAAATGGGGAGTTAATATCAAAGTCAGCATTTTACGGCATAACACAATCTAAATGTATGGCAATACAGTCAGGCTATCCTTCATGAATAAAATGAAATCCCCGAAAGGCCATCGAAAGGTCTCGTGGATTTTACACGTCACTGGATAATCAGTTGAACGTGCTGATAGGAAAGGATTTGATCTCCAGTCCTTTTGTATGAAGATCAGCGCCACTAACGCCCCGTCCACTCAATACAGCTTTAAAACAATGTGCTGCAGGATCTTCCCAAGTATTTCAAAGCAAATAATTTATTTTATGAGACTAGCAGGTTTGACAATATCAGATTTTATAGCAGATGAAATTGAATTCATTTTAGTTAAACACAATCGGTGCTGTATAATATAATTTTCTAAATTCCTGCTCATATGCAATAATCAACATTCCATCATTTTGGTTGTTTCGCATTTCTGCTCCTTGCTGCTGACATTCATCACGCTGGAATGTTGGCTTTAACTCCTGCAAACTGTTTTAAAACGAAGAGCCATATTTTTTGGCCATTCGCATTCGCGTCCCCCCCCCTTTTGAACGCCTAACGATGCACATTTATGGCTCTTTAAAGCATCATTTGTGCAGCTCCACCGCGTCTATCATTACTGCGTGCTGCAGCGACAAACATCTTAATTGGTTTCGGCGTGATGTGGGGACAAACACCGAGCCGTCGTCGTCGTCTTCAGCCTATCTGATGGTGTAGGACATTGCTCTTGCGGCATGATTTGAATGCAGTTAAAAGTGATGCTGGTGGCCGATTAGCTTAGAGGGCAAACTGAAACGCCCGCCCGTGCACGAATATGATCCGCTGTGTTAACACATGTTTATTATCCTTTCACGCATGCCCTATCACCGCGCCCGATCTACAATATTTTATTTTAAGCAGGGATTTACAACAAAACAACCCCTCGCGAGAGGAAGAGAAAATCCTTTTAAGCGTTGTGCTTGCGGTTGATGCACAAGTTTCATCTTTCTCACGGTGCAGAATATATGGGATGCTTACAATTAACACTTGCACCGTTCCGTGTGCGCGAACATTATAGTGTTTGAATTAAGAGCCTCTAAACATTGGAGGTTTAATACGCACACACACACACACACTTGCAGGCAATATCCATTTCAATCAGTTTAAGCATTGCACCATTTAAAGCTCCGGCCCGAACTGTTCAATTATCACCTTCAATTACATGCATGCCCACTTTGCTGCGCTCGCTAGCAGCGGCTAATAATTTAACGATTATTATGCCCCGCTATTTGACAATTTTCCCGATAGCGCAACCACCACTTGTGCGGCGGCCGTCGGCTTGTCAGCAGGTTGCGCCGTGAGCTGACGGCGCGTGACACAAATCGCTCTGCACGACGACAGTCCCACGACGCCGGTTGTGCGATTAAATGTAGAATTAGGAGAAGAAAAGTGTGCTTGCAAGTATCCGTCAGCTATGCTGACCCGATACCCCGCCGGTGCCAAGAAATCCATTAGCTTAATTATCTCACGACGCGCCGAAGCAAATGTGCTAAATGGCTAAACACCTCGCACAGGGGTTCGTATGTGTGCTGCACGCCTGCACCTCCTGATAGTTGTGTGTCAATCGAACGAGCGAAATCGTGCTATTTATTGTGAATGCTGGTTGGCGAACGGCATGCTACACGGTTTACCCATTTCTGCATTTGGACAAGCTTCACTATCTGCTTCACATAAGTTAGCGGCGTATCGGTGATGCTCGAACGGCGTCGTGGCGTTCTCTCGCAATTCTAGACGAAAGGTGCATTAATAACTTCTTTTTAATAAACAATATTAAAACCAATTTACGCGCGAGTCAACAACAAGTCACAACACCGTCAAGGGTTCGTCACTTACCTTCGTCCAGATCTCCAGTGCCGAAAAGGTTAGCGAGAACGGTGTGTCCCTTCGCTTTTGAATTCTAACCGCGTTTACCCGGACCGGTAGTAGCCAAGGCAACGAGAACACGTGTAAAACATAGATCGCTACACGGACCTGCGTCACTGCCGGACCGGGCCATGTCCGGGAGGAAGCTGACCCGGCAAACATGGGTAGCCACCTCGCAATGAATAGCTAATTTGAGCGAATTGTTCTCGACTTCTCGGGGCTCGTGCTGTGGCCCGTGGTGTCACGCGCTAGGTTAAGGCTCACTGGTCTCTCGGGCCGGCCCTTCCACTGTGAATAGACGTTGATGGGGTAGAATGTGAGACACCAGCCAGCCTGAGCATTATGCACCGCACCCGTACTGCACCCGAGCGGCGCAGTGAGTCAGATGATGTGTCAATAAAGCGTCAAGTTTGAGGTTGAATTCGAATCGCCCGGTTGTCACATGAAAGCGGTGGTTGAGGAGAAGGGTTTTTTTGTAAGATTCTCAACAATAACTAGCAAATGATTAACAATAATCGCAAAATGAACAAGTAATAATGTGGTGGATGATGGTGTAGTAGGAGTCCACATCCGAGAATATGATTTCTTGGACGACCTCGACCCAAAGAATCGCCTTCATTCTTTAATTTTGTATTCATTGGTTCACTTGAGTCCTTGAGACTTGGGGTTGGAATGCTTTTTTCGCTTAATGCCTATAAAATTTCTGAGGAATCCTAGTCAATCAATGCTTAAAGAGTTTCCTAGAAAGACTTCAAACGCTCCTGCCTTTTTTGAGTAATTCTCAGTAAGTCAGTAGAATCAAAACAGAAGGATAGATTTTAAGTATTTGAGTCTCTAGACCTCAAGAATATATAACTCTTATTAGCTCAGATAACAAGAATTAGGATCCCAAAACCAAAGACATCGAAACGAATTACTAAGTCGTGGATTGCTTCGATCTCTCACGTTCAGAAAGTGTAAAGACGTCCAGTAAATCACCGAGAAAAGACTCATCAATACAAAGCGGCAATAAACTCCTTCAAAGCTTTGTAAAAAAGCCTCTCCAAAAGAACCTTAAAATATCCCACCAAGCCGAATGCAGCAAATAAACACACAGTTATTAATTTTTCAAACGTTTTCCATCGTACCATTGGGCGTCCATTTTCTTGATTGGCCCATGGTTTCGCCTTTTTTTCTCCCTCTCCCACTCTCTGGACGTTCTCGTGGACGAAAGCTGGGGAAGAGTTAAAGCCACCCACCGATACGCGACGCCGGTGGTAGGCAATCTGTACGGCGGGAATTTGAAATGATATCTTAAACTAGACGACAACTGCCTAATTGACTTGGAACAAGGGGAACGACTTCGATGAGTGGGTGCAAACGAGCCTCTGTGATTGTTTGGAGTTTTACGATCGTACATGCCTGCTTTTTTTTTTTGGTTTTCATGGGGCTTTTTGTGTGTTCCTGGCTGCTTTTGTCACCCTCGGCATCGGAACGGGAAGTTGAAGTAAATATTTGTTCACTTTGGTGGTGGTTAATGTTTTTTTCCATCGTTTTTTTTTTCGTCTCTTTTCAAGTTTCGGTGTCTTGTCTTTGTGTTGTATTTGCCTTAATGGGACGCTCACACTGTGCGGTTGTTCTGTGCCGGATTGGCCGGCTAATGGTGTTGGGCCTGCCAACCAACCGGCTTCAGTTTCCGGCCGAAAACTTTCCTAGAAGCACAGAAGGTGTCCGAAGCACGCCGGCCCATCCAAAATCCAAGGCAAACCAGGCAGACGCGGGTGTTTTAGAAAGACCCATATAGATTAGATTGCGAGGTCGTGCCGGCAGCTTCGCAGCTGATCGTGGCCCACCCACACGCGTCCGAGGTGTCACTCGAGGTTTCCCCGAAAGTCCTCACCGACGGGGGATTGTTGTCATGTTTTTTTTTTTTTTTTGGTTTGCCGAAAGTGTGGCCTATCCGTGTGGCTGTTCTGTGTGGCGTTCCAAGGTTGGGTTGTTCTAGACTCGGGTTGGCTGCGGTAGCGAACAACCGACCACAACGACAGCGGTCCGGTGCGAGACAACACCTACCAAGTCGGTAGGTTATCTTTAATGGGACGGGCTAACAACTCTCTCGCAATGGAGGCCACCGGCAAAACAGGCCACCTCACGGACACGGACTATCGGGACTATCTGTGTTCGTAAATTAGGCTCAGTCAAACGCACACAATCGACCGTCGTCTGCTGCACTTATCACAGATTAGACACCCATGTGCGGGGAAAGGTGAGAAAAGGACATTCGTTCGGGGAATTTGAGGTGTGAAGATTACGGAAGGTTTGGCATTATTTGTCACCGATAAGGATAATGTCAATGGCCGGATATTGGTTGAGCTGGATCCTTTGTTTGGTGGCCATTTTTATGATGATGATGATGCTCGTTTTTGAACAGCTAATAATCGTTTTTTTTAAAGGCAGATATCGTAGAAATTGGAATAAGTCTTGAAGAACACCAAGATCATTTTGATTAGAACTATTTTTAGAAAGCTACATCAACTTACTTTCTTCTTCATGAGAGACTGAGAGTTAAAGACCTATGATGGCATCTTGTGTCATATTCAAGTCCTTGATCAAGGTCTTGGTTGCCTCATCTTGAAATATTTTTACCGATTTGCGATCTCATCCTAGCACATTGCCTACCCACAGGCGTTAACAAGCATATCACATCACTTGGTCATAGAATACACAATTTATAGTCGTTAAGGTTATTAAACGTCCATACAAATCGAATAATAAACCGCTCATAATGCGTGTAAATATAAAGCAATACTTTAAACATTAAATAAAGACAACAAACTGAGCTCTTCCTCATAGAAATACAACTCGAAAAGGGAATCGTTCTCTCCAACTGAGCATTGTTTTATTTTCCCGAAGAATCTTCACTCCAAAGAATGATTCGACAGGAGAAGTTAATTAGCTGAGGATGTGCAACGATAGCCTATGGACATTCTTCAACGTTCCTTCCCCCGAAGACCACCAGCATAACCACATAGATCACATAGTTGCAGCGCAAGGACCTCAAGGTGCGGTCGCTAGACATAATAGGATAATCATCGCAGTTGGAAGCCATGTCCCGGGACAAGCTTATTAGTTCAATGCGTTCCTTACGTGCGGGAATGCACCCCACCAGGGAATCCAGTCACACATCCCTAAGGGTGAACGAGGTCAACTCAAATCATCTCGCTCATGTGTGTGTGGCATCGATGTCAAACGAGCGGCAAACAGCGACTGCTCCGAAATCCTTCCTTGAAGAAAAAAAAAAACCCCGCTGAGGATCAGTGTTGTCCTGCCCCCGGGGGCGTACCATCGCTTGACAGGCGCGTTGATCCTCACTCTCGTGCATGTGCACACCAACCTACCTACCTGTCTTGTCACCATTGTCCGTGCGTTATCTTGTCACTTACCCATCACACCTTTAAGGACTCCGGGTCCCGTGTCCTGTCGCCTTTCCGTTCCGTTTCTGGGATGCTGTGTGGGATGTTTTGACAGAATGTTGGGCTCATCAATTTCTCTCCCGAGTTTTTTTTTCTGATCCTATTTCTGCCTGTTTGGTGACCACCATGGTTGACGATCGTTCTGTTGGTGCTCCGTACCAGCGAGCGTCCTCCATCAAGTAGCCAGTGAGCTTACGGACTTGCGATCAATGTGTCATAATGCGATTATCGATCAATCGATCCGTGGCACGCCCATCACCGTACGGTGGTTAATCAACTTCCCAAATATTTACCCAAAACAGTCCCCGTGATCTTATAGGCGTACACAAGCTTAGAAAAGACGGGAGAATTTCCGCTTAAGCCGATCTCTGCCAGTACCGCTTAGCACCTTCGACTGCCAAAAGGGATTACCTACCGTCTAGCCCGTCACCGTTTATTTGCATCGAAATGTAATTCTTGTGTTGTTTGCAATTTTCTAGCGTTAATGCGATTTCGGAGAGTATTGAAGCAAAGAAATTTAAGGCCCTCTGCGCATCTAATCTCGTCAGCCTACGGTTTGAGTGAGAATCCTTTGTTTGCTATTCTACTTCGTTGTACGCCTTGGCTACCTTATGCCCGTGCATCACCGAACAAAGCCCACGGATTTTGTGCTCTTCGGTGCCATGCTTCTGGTTATCTCCTCTGCTTCACAATGCTTCTAAAAGGCGTAGAGTCACCTCCAGAGCTGCATCCCCCAAAAAACCTTATCAAACCTGACCATCATAAACATCTTTCAACACAAGCGCGCGAACGGCTCGTCGAGAAACAATTCAATAAATTATCTTCCACCAGAGCAAAAACACCGAACACCCTCCGAACATCAGCGTCCAGCAGCGGACCCCGACACCGGCCACAGCTTCTTCAGACACTCGTGCATCGTGCAAACATTAGTTTTTGATCGTTCGTCCTCGGCTCGTTTGCTTGTTTTTGTTCCAACGTATATCTCGGGAACAAAAAACACGCAACACAGCAAGAAAATATATTAAAATGTATCTTTAAATGTACAATTTTATGACAATCGGGTGGACACTAAATAGATATATTAATAAAAATGTCACCCACGCGAGAGATATTTTCGTGCCGGCCGTTTTTGTTTCCTCCTCATGTGTTTCCTCCTCATGGTTAGAACGTCGCAGTCGCGCATCGCGGAAAGGCATCAGAGCTCTTACCTCTTTCAATCACGACGCTGTTCCGAGATGTCGTCACCGGCACACAATTTTATTTGAAACGCTTCCTTCCATCCTTTTTTTTCCCTGCTTCGTTCTCACCATCATTGCGATGCGTGTGCGTGTGTGTTTGGATTTATTTATTCAGTACGTCACATAAACAAAATCAGCTGGAGACTGGATGACGAAATTCTTCCGTATTGTTCGACGTTCCCATTTACGAGCGAAATCAATTTCACACAACAAGAAATAGATCGTGCTGAATGGTGCTTCCGCGGGACCAGTGTGACCCGAGGGGCCACCATGGTCGTCGATGGGCGAGTCGAATGTTTATCGCTTCCCACCCATCCATCCATCCATCCATCCATCGAGTGCAAAAGTTTACGAGCTTGGCAATGAGCATTCGACAGCGTTGGTCCGGCAAGCTCTGTTTTGGGAAGGCGGGAGTTGTAGCCAAAAAACTGCAATTATAGCGCGTAAACAAATCATTTCTGTGTCTGAAGTGGCACCAAGAACGCTAATCGAGGAACGAGGAAGGCACTCTCACAATGTTTCGGCTGGAGTCATATTTTTCCCAAGTCTCCCACGGCCTCGAGAAGTACAAGCTATCGACGACACTGAAAGCCTTCATGCAGATACATGCCTGCAACATCGGATGATGTCAGCCACACTCCCTAAATTACGATCAATTGAGAATGCATCCCCGAAATGAAAACTTGGCGATCGGGGCTATTGTAGAGTGTTTATTGGCAAATACATTTCCCTGAAACGCTTGCTCGTTTAATCGTTCCTAAAACAAATCCAAACTCGAAACAGGAACGACATGGGACAGGGACTTACAATAAATTTTGCCTGGAGTCTCACTTCGACACACCGAGGGACATGTGCTGTGACATTCGATATTGCCTGTGCTCGTTTGTTGTTAGCTCTGTGTAGCTCTGGCATAGGTACACGAGCTTCAATTAACACTGGTAAAACACTATTACTCATAACTACTACACGGCACACATCGCTGCAGTGGCAATTTCTGTCACTCGTTAGCCCGGCTCGACAGTAACTAATGGTTGCCCTTAGGTGAGGTTGTAAATAACTGCTTCGATCACTAGTCCACAAACGGATCTGTTTCACCCCAGCACGGTGAAGGTGTGGTGTCTACAGACAATGTGTAGAACACATCACCTGAGAGCCACTAGGAGTCATGGAGTCATGGAGCACCAGGCTCGACTACTCCGTTGCGCCTGCCATGGAGGTCTCAATCTAGAAGTTTGACCAAATAATTTATTTCTCCCTCCCTATTTCGCAACTCCGAATAAAACACCTTAGACATCCATCTTCTCTTGCTATAGAGTGCAGAAAAATAAGTGCAATCCCATTCATCTTTGCCTCATCTCAACGGCAACAAATTCATCAGATTTTGGGCCTCGCAGGAACGAACCTCCACGCGCAACTCTTCAATGTCACCTCGCGGTTCGCCCGGCAAGAGATAAATCTTCACCCTTTGATGCACTCTTGCTGCACTCTCGCACTGACCTGTCCATTCCAGGTGGGCATCCTTTAAATGTTTGGACAAAATATGGTGCCTCGCGTGGTGCGAAAATGTTTTCGAGCGCCACGGAACTGCATGCACGGTAATCGGGGCAATCAATTTTGCGCTTTTGGAGATCCGAATTGCCTTTTCCGGGGTGAGAATGGAAATGTATCACCAAAAGCGTCGAGAGCGTCACCTGGTAGAACATAAATCGTTATGCACTTTGAAGCTCGAGAGGAACAGAGTGAAAGAGAAGTCTTTTTAAGGATAGTAATTATTACCAAAATTGAGAGTTTCCAAATCGACAAATGGCCACGATGCACACACACAACATTCCACATCCATGTCACAACAAACCAAGTCCATTGATTAACGCGACCGGAAACGAAACCAGACACTCGATCCGTAAAGGATGCATCTCCACATCCATTTATCCTTGCTCGATCTTCTGCAACACAAAATCGCAACAAAAATGCGCGCGCGCGCACACACGCGCCCGATTTGCCGGCCCGGACCGGAAAAGAAAGCCCTAAAACGACCATTTACGCGTGCGTGCACTCGTTTAGTTACGGAGCACATTTAACCGGCAAACGATAGCGAAAAAAAAGCGCCCGCACGCGTTTGTACGCTCAAAACACCATGGCTGGGCCAAGCGATCTGGCTTGACTTGCGAAAAACAGATCGACCGAGCAGGATTGTGCGATTGTGATATGGTTCCATGGCCCGTGTGTGTTTGTGTGACCGTTTGTATGTGTCTCATCTTTGTGACCACGAAATGGGCCACACAGCGAACCGGGCCCGCGAGTCCGGCAAAATATTACTGAAAATCACACATAAATCACCGTGATTTATTGGATTTTTATTGTCTTGTGCGTTTTTTTTTTTGGTGCTTTTTTTCGCTGTGTATTTTTCGACTGTATGTCTCTGTGTGTTTGAGGAAGGAAGATCCAGGCTCGCGGTTCGACTGCTCTGCATTCTAGCGAATTTGGTTTAGTTTTTAGTTTCATAATCGTGGTCCGCTTGTAACGTGCGTTAACGTGACCTTTTTGCCTTGCGAGAGGTTTGAGGGTGAGCGATAGGGGTTTGAAAATAAGAAAAAATCGAAAAGAGAATGCTTTTTTGGTGATTCATCTCTATAATTGGTTCATCAAGGACACGGTTCAATCTAGGCGAGGACCTTTCACGCAGACATATCTAAAACAAGAAGGAGTGTAGTTATCTTATCGCTGACAACATTTCAACAAAAATGTTTCGAACCTCTCACTGTCTCAAGTCACTGACTGTTGTATGAAATATGTTGTATGTATGCTGAAGCGGACCGGTGGCCGAGTCGGCAGCGGCGCCGGTCTTCACACGGCAGGATCATCGGAGATCAAATCCCATCCAGATCGCCTCCCAATACGCAGTTTTGACTTCTTTGCTAAGGGTGAAATCTAGTCACAGAAAACCAGAAATGGCAGGCCGAGATCGCTGAGTCTGTAATGCTAATGCCAAGGAAAAAGAAAAATTTTATAAAATGAACTCGATCACTTTCCATCGAAACAATCGTTTCCATCTGTAAGAGGAGAAATTCCAGAAGATTCATTCTACTTCTTCTTCATTCTTGGCACTACAACCTCGAGAGGTCTCGGCCTGCCATTTCTGCCTTTCTGTGACTTAATTTTACCCGTAGAAAAGTAGTCAGCCCTACGTATGGCCAGGCGGTCTTGATGGGATTTGCACCCGGTCCTGCCGTGTGAAGACCGGCGCCGTTATCGCCTCGGCCACCGGATCGCCCCGATTCATTCTACTATTTGCATTAATTTATAGTCTTTTTTCTTTTATGTTATTTTTTTATTTAAAATTTTGTTTTAGTTTTCTTATTTTTTTTAGGATGACGGCTTGACGCCCTATTGTCAACACCGCATGTGCTGACTGTTTTAGTTTTCTTTTATGATTTTTTTTCTCTTTTATATTTCGAACCAACTTATTGTATTAAAATAACCGAAGCAATTTACTTGTCTTATAGAAAATATTTTTGCTCAACCCGGAAATATAACTCGAACTATAAACTCTTCTGCGATCTCAAACAAGGGTTGAAATTCAAATGGATAAACAACAGAGAACATGGACATTAGCGACGAACGCCTTGTTCGGTACGATCGAGTCCGAATTGCTTCCTTTTATTGAAAGCAGTAATTCCAACCATTCCACCAGCCATTACTAATGAATGTTAATGCCTATCCATCCGCTTGCTATTTCTTGTCAATAATGATCCTACTGCCACTAACGATCGTGTATTGAAAATTCTAATGAGATTGCAACCGACAACAACAACTGCCACACCGATCACCGCGATACACCTTAGTAGCCACATTCAATTGACGAGGCCCGGTACTGTAATAATTCCTGTGCTGTAATATTTATCGCTCTTACTACACACCTTGACGTGTGGAGCGCCGGCCAAGCGATGGAGACGCATGGTAGTACCATGGGCGTACCGAGCGACAGATAGACAGACAGGCGGGTGCATTATTTATGGCCTTTTTGAATGGCTACCTGCAAGGCGCAAACTGATTGTTATTGGAACGGTATATGGGAAACATGGGCAGAAACCTACCCATACCATGTAAATTAACATGAGCTAATTGTTCAATGAATATTGCATGAATTCGAATTAATTAGTGCTTGCGCTTATAATTCATTCTGGTGTAATTCATTCGAGAAGGAAATTTACCTTTAATGAATCTAGTAGAGAAATGAATCTATTGAAAGCACATGCTGCGCTCTTCCAACGTCCTAAAGTACGTTCATCTCTTCCCAACTCACTCCTTGCTTGTTCCATAAATTGTTCCACAGCTCATGTCGCTCACATTCCTCCAATCACGATCGGTGCCGATCAACATTCCGTGGGTTCCATATTGAGCCGCTAATGTTCTTGCCGATCGGGGATGCCACCTTCTCGGTGAACGATCGTTAAACTGAAAACCTCGATCCTCGTCGCCAACCATTGTCAAGCGATTTGTCATTCGAAATGGCCGTCCCGATACCGATCTAGATAATTTTGTTCGGGAAACGCCTCACGGTCGCCGCAGAGCGCAGTGCGCAGCATGCTCACCGTAGGGCTTCCCAACCCTTTCCTTTTGCGACCGTCGACCCGTGGGCGATGTCCCACCAGGCGGGGGGTTTTCTTCTTTCGAACACACGCCAGAACCGACCCGTAACCCGAAGTGAAGACGCGTGACGATAAGTCAATTCGTTGACACCAGGCTGCCACACCGCTGCCCTGCCAACGCCACCGCAGGGGTGTGCATGTGGGCTGCCATGCTCACGCTTTCGGTGGAAACACGTGGAAACTTGGCCCCTTGGCACTCATGCACGCCCTAAACAGCGATCATTAATCAGCTGCCCGAGCCCGGGGTCTTGGCGACGCGACTGTCGTCAATGAAGTGACAACGCGATCGGATCGGAAAGACAAGCCCGGCGATCGGCGATGATCGGCAATGAGCAGCAGGTATCGAGGGTTTTGGGCTGGCCTAGGACTCTGTGGCGTCCACATGCGAATTAATGTGCTGCTAAGTAGTAGTAGTAGGCGCAGTGAGTTTTGAACAGGCGGTGGGAACCGACGATTACCATCGGTGTCGATTTTCACACCCAACTTTTATTGCCATGGGAACGATAGTTGCCTAGACGATCAATTTGAGAATCGTTTTATGATTTTTTTCAAGTATTCAGTCAGTAGTTTTCCAAGCACAATTCTCATTCCCTTTTCTTAGGGGACATAAGCATTTAAACTCTATTCTAATTTAAATTCATCAACAGAAGTTTCCCTCGCTCTAACAAGCTACCACGCTCATCCTTCAGCTAGTCCTAGCACTCCGGACGTTAATCCGTTTAAGTAGTCAAAGTTAATTGAATCGTTTCCGCGAAGATTAATTCCCAATCGATGAATCTTTCATTCATGCGGCCAGCGTCCAGCTTTTGTGATCCAATAATCGAAGCGCATTCTTTCCCCTTTCTTGTTGGCTAATTTTTTGGAAGCTGATTGTGTTTTTAACCACCATTTTTTCTCCCCGTGTCCTATTCGATCGATTTGAATTTGAATAAGCCGTAACCAAAACACCACCGTTCGATTCGCCTGCCCGGGGCTTTGGCTCACAGGAAGGTAAGAAAACCGTCGGTGGATCCTGCTAAGCGGCGCTTATTGATGTTGCTTCCACCGAAACAATCGGGTGGATCGGGCGAGAAAGCAAGACAACATCCGACGATCTGGTTCAGTTTTGAACCCCGGGGGCGTGCGGGTCCGCAGTGTCCTCACAGTGTCCGAGTATCTAGTATCGCCATCGGACGAAACAGAAGTTTCCACCGTTCATAAATTATGCTAAAATCCTCCCGAAAACGTGAACCTTTGCAGGTGGTGAGGCAGGGATAGAAGGCTACGAAGAGTGGGGAGAAATATTATTCATAATTATAATTTCAAAACAGCCAACCGGCGGGGCATCAATCGCTATTAATCGTCCCGAAGATGGCTCCACAATTAGCGGGAATGAATCAGAAGTATAAATTATCATTTGCTACTCTACTGCGAGTTGCTGCTGCCGATGCTGATGCTGCTGCTGCTGCTGCTAGCTCCAGAGCTTCTTCTCCCATAGGTAATACAATCGCCCCCGGATCGGTAAGTCTAGCCGGCGAACGTTAACCACCCTCACGAATGCGCACCCGTGTTAATAGATCCCGAAATCCCGGCTTTCCATTCGTTCTCGTTCGCTATCCACGCAATCTCCATTCAAGTGACAATTACAAATCGCTGCTGGACAACGCCGCGCGGCACCACAGGTGGGCACCAGAATGCCCACGGCCCACGACGCTGTGGGACTCAAGCCTCCCCAGGGTATGGGGTGTGCCGTATGGTTGTCGCCCCCGCGAGCAAATGCGCCCCCTCCATTCGGGCGGGCATAATTGGATCTATAAATATTAGATTACCAATGGCCGAACAAAGCGAGAGAAACAACAGCAAAGAAAAGGATTTGTGTGCATTTTCTTATAGCATCGGTGCTATAATGGCGCGCCGTTGCTTTGATTCCTTCTCGCTGCGCTCGTTCGCCTCGGAATTGTTTGTCTTTGCGCGTAGATTTTTTCATTCTGTGGTTGGTGTTTTTCGGTATACTGTTGTCTTAGCGTTGCAGCATCGGATGATAATGATTTGAAATTTATGGACGAATCCGTTCGATCCGGGCGGTAGGATGGAAGGACATGGGTTTTTTTCTTCTTCTTTTGAGCTTCGTTTGTTGGTAACATATGCGTTTAAACAATAGATTTGCTTTTTTAATGCATTTAAATGGCCATTCTACCTATGTTATTATTTTAGTATTAAGCTCACTCTGTGTATGGCAAAATTGAATATAATATAAGTTGATTTGGTGTAGCTATAGTTCAAATAATTGAGGAACAACGTTGGAAGAGTTGATCTTACAATCAAACCTGTCAGCGGGCTGAAACAACTTAATATCAGCGTTTTTCTCGTAGTTTATCGTAGGTCTCTTCCTGAATCTTATTAGCCTAAGATGTACAATATACAGTCATTGAAGTTCCTTAGACGAGACCCTTTGGACGTCGCTTGGCTGACGCTTCGTAAAAAGGGGTCCCATGAACGATGAATTCCCTTGACGGACAGAGTCGGTCGGTATGGTCTGTATGGTTCTTTGATAGATAAGAATTCTTAGTAGATGAGGCTTCATGAGCTATGAAACGCTTTGCACCACGGGGCTTCTTAGTAGCCAAGGCTCCATAGTCGATGAAGGTCCTTGTAAGGCAAAATATCTTTCTAGACGAGAAGCCAGATTCTAAAGGTCTCAATCGAAGTTTTAAACATTCATTACTTTAGAGATCTTGACTCTGAGTAATGATTAAGGCCGATGGGACATCAGGTCATAGGTACTGGAATTTCGGAAAAGTAAATCGTAGCATCAATTTTTCCTGAGCAATTCATCGCAACACATTTTAAATGTCCCACAATATGTTTTTCTAACTTCTCATTATAACTATTCCTGTTCTTAAAATGTATATTTTTGTTGAAAAAACTAATACAAAACCGAATCTGGGAGCATTTTTTGCGCCGAAAGCCACAAAGGCTAGACACAAACCTCACAGAACGGAAAGCCAGAAGACACCAAATGCCACCCCGGCGCTCGAACCGGATGGACCGCATCACAGATTGTATAAATTAATTTATCAAAATAGTAGCCAAATTATGCATGGAGGGTCTCATTTTCCGTATTCGTCAGCCCGGCTTCCAATTTCTCCATTCCTGTCCACCGTGGGGAGAACTGTTGGCCATGTCTAACAACGCCACTCATGCATCATCCGGAAGCTTTAGCTTTTTTTCCCCCTTTCGGAGGGACCCATTTGCTGTTCCTTTGCCTTCCTTTCCCATATGTTCCCAAAAAACCTCGAAGATTTCGGGTGCGAAATTTATGTCTCCGGCTGCGATCGTTCTCAATATCATGCGTTTCAGCCTTCCTGCGCTCTCTCGCACCCCCTCGGTCCAATTCTAGCCGGTGATCCGATACGGTTGCCGGCTGCCAGATTGGTTGGATTCCCCTGGCACGCTCTAATGTCCCATCCACGGGCATCGCAACGGACCTCGCATATGGCGCACGAGTCGGACGAATATGACAGACCCACGGCGCGCGGGAGATATATTATTAAAATGTCAAAAATTATATGTTTCGGAGGATGATAAAATATTAAAATTGGTATCGTACTTGAAATTTGATACACAAAAGCTCCGTTCGTTTGTGGCCGGTGTGTGTGTGGTACGGGACCCACATTTTCTTTCGTGTTCGTTTGTCCCCCCGAAATGATGATTCCCGGCGGCTGGTGGCGTTACACTACACCGGATTGCCGGAAACCCGGTGCGCAATACGGGCATCGTACCTCCCGCGCGACGGAAACTTGTTCCATCTCTCTGAAAGAAGGAAAAAAATCTTTATGGGACACCTTCTGGCCGAGGACAAACCGAAGGAAGGAAGGCAAAAAAAAAACAAGGAACGAACCCCAAACATTCACGGTATGGGACAATCGATTGAAGAAATGGAACCGGCCGAATAAAGATGTGGATAATTTGTGGAAGTTAATTGGCCACGGCACCGAACTGCACCGTCCGAGCCGTCTGTCTAACGCGATCGGTGTTATGATATCGCACGGGGCTCAATAACTTATGGCCAAATGCGTAAAACCATAGCACTTCAGGCTGAAGAAGAAATTTGAACCGCTTCCGCTGACCAACTCATATTATTTGATGGTAATGATTCAGAAGTGGTTACGCATCAAGTTACGACCACCAGATCCTGATGTTTGGAGATTCCTATCGGAACGCTGCCGTGTGCTTACTTTAAACTAAATTCACATCGCATGACGCAGCGCCGATCACATCCGGTAGGCGGATGGACCAAAGTCTTACTTACTTAATTGCATTACGTCCCGAGCGCAACTACCGACGAGAACTGCAACCACGATCGAACGAGATTGATTTCGACGGCAGCGGCTTTAAAGTCGTCCGGCTACAAAGTTAGTAGCAGCTAATGAAGTAGATTACCTCGTAACAAGACCAACGCGTCATGTTCGTCAATTTCGATCCGCGCCGGGAGCGACTCGGTCGGTTTCGGTTCCGGCGCTACTGGTAATTAATTTCCCGCGCAATTATAATTCGTCCGCTTCAGTCAACTCATTCGGTAGCAATCTCCAAGGCTGCAGGAAATTCATTTCAAACCCGCGCGCCGGTAGTTGAAAACTGTTAATCATCCAGACCTCGTCTACGCCTCGCCAGATCTTGCTGGAGATCGGCTTGCTGTTGGCGAGCGGCTTCCCCCCCCGGAAGGATCAACTCGAGCCGTAAAAAATTAATCTCCAACCCGCCCGAAGGGTCTTCCTGTCCGCGTGTGTTGACCGTTTTCATGCCCTGTTTTCACCTTGGAGCTGCATCTCAAAACCCAAACGGAATCTGGATCAGCTCCGTTGCTGGCTTCCGAACTTCAGGCGAGCTTTCGGAGCTCTTTGTGCTTTATCATCGTTGCTCGTTATCGAACTTAATTCACCGAGAAATTCTTCCCAGCTGAACCGCACCCTCGGCGTACCGGCTTATCTCCACTGGTTTTGTGTAAATCTGGCAGCCAGCAAATGGCTGCTACCACGATCCACCAGCGTGATCGCTCGCTGGCCTTTTTTTATTACCATATCAACCCGATTTGATCTTTATCATTTAGGCTACCGTCGCCCAAACGAGATACCAACAGCAAACTCATCATGAAAGCTCATCCATTCCATTTGACCAGTTTCGGACCAGAAAGCCGAGGACGAGGACACCAAGCAAAAAAAAAAAAACAAAGCCTGAACGTGACGGGAAAGATAAACAAATTCTCGCCCAACCCAACCCAACTTTATCGCTGCTTACCGAGCCACAGAATTGCTCTACCTTCGGCGAATTTTCAGTCTTTATTTTTTGCTCTGCCCCAACTTAATCACTCTTCACCCCGGAGTTCCCCCGGGTCCGTTCGGGGTTTGAGGATCATTAACCGGGCGCAAGTGCTTCTCCGGACGTCTCGAGCCGGGAACTATCGCCGAACCGAAATCAACGAAATTATTAATCACTACCAATCTTAACGAGTAATCTCTGGGGAAAAGGGGACCTTCGCCTTCGGTCGGGAAGACAGTAGTAGCTCGCGTTGAAATGCAGAGTAGCAGATTTTTAGCTAATTCCTTGACACCACACCGATCGCCGACGCCGGACGATTACTTGGAAGTGCGGACAAGCGGAGACAAATAATGGTCTCCCGACGACGACGGGCTTGCTGCTACCTTCGCCAGTGAGTAACACTGGGTTGGTCCTGATGTCTTACTCGAGCCTTGGGAAGTCTTGTTGCTGCTGCTGATTGTGATCAGACGTTCCGTTCCTTTAAGTTGATGCGATGAGTCAAGATCAGCCCGCTAAAACCCGCGATCGACTAAAGATTGTTGCGCTTGGAAGGTGAAGATCACCATGTGTGTGTGTGTGTTTGAGCGCTATATAGGTGCACCCCCCCTCCGAACTAATGTCCAGGCGTGCGACGCGTGAGAAAAGTCTCCCAACGAGGTCGTCATGACTTCTTGATATTATTGTTACCTATTTCAGCTAAACATTGTAACAACCACCCCAAAACACAGCAACATCGGGGTCGGTGGAAGATGAAAAGGCCACGCTTGAAAGGCGATCGCAAGGCGCGTCTCGAGCTGATCGATCGATCACCCAACAACAACCACAACACACAACAACAGCCACGATCACCCAACAACAATGAAAGGGGGCGCGCGCGCGCACACACGAAGCTGTTGATGACGCTGTTTGATCGCCGTTTGATCGCCCGATTGGTCATCGTGTGTCATTTTTAATAATAGAAATATTAACACATTGACCACGGCAAACGATCGCCAACCCCAAACCACCCGATTCCGCCGGAGCTCCTATCAACTCCAACGGGGCAAGCGATCGGGCGGTGAGTGACGATATCAACATCGAAAGATCTCAACGGGCAGATGAGAAACGAACCCGGCTCGCCAGCCACGCAGGCGGGTTCGGTTTTGATCGAGCTGTGTGGCGCACGATCGGGGCGATAGGGGTATCGGTTACCTGTATCGCGTTTGCGCCCCGATCGTCCCTTGGTGGCCACTTATGCTGGAATATTAACACCGCCGGATCCGAGCGCGCCGTGAAAGCGCGTCCGAGGCGCGTGAGCGCACACCGTCGTGCGTCAAGAACCGCGTCCTCGTTGCTACGTGTGTTATTTTATCACACTTCCACTTTGTAGTGAGGCGGCTCGCAGGCGGGCCTGTAAGCGATACTCGACTTTCAGGCCCGTACGCGCTGAGTGCTGAGCCTGCAGCCGCATCGGTTACAATGCACTGGTACTTGATCACTCGAAGGCACCCGGCACCGCGGTTGAATAGACTTCACGGCTCGCGTTTTGCCGACAGCTGACAGTTGCCCCGATCTTCCCCCCCCCCTTTCTCTCTCGGTCATCTCATCTCATTCCCGGCCATCATCATAATTCGGCAGATCAATCGGGTTCGATTCGATCGTCGGGCCATACCGACGGGATTGTCGAAAACGCGATACGGCTACGGGCCAAACATCATCACTTATGCTACTCATGCGAACGGTTTCGACAGCCGACCTCAACAAAACCTCGCTCCGAGAAGATGCAGCTCGCGCGACCCAAACAGCACACGGCGGCGATGAGTGGCGTACTCGATTCGATTGGTCAGCTAAATTCCAGCGCGATGAGTCGGTCCGGGATCGGCCCTCCGCTTTTCTTTTTCCCGTGAGTCATTCCCACAGCCGCTTTGCACACCTCTGGAGGGCGGGAAAAACGTCCGTTCCTGAACTGTGTGTCTGTGTGTGACTAAGTAAGTCGAGCGCGTTACTTTGATGCACTACACATGTCACATCACGGGGATTTTTTATGCCACCGATTCAAACCGATATTGAGGCTCTTCAAAATGGTCCAATCCATAGAAACGATAAATCACGGTCACGAGCGAAAACGAGGAAAACGAGCTTCAAAGGAATGTGATGTATCATCATTGGTGTAACATATTTGTGCTCGTTTTGATCATGTTTAGTATGGCTCATCTTGTGCATTGTATGAAATTACTTTTTTATTTGTGACAAAGGATGCTTAGAATAAGAGGACACCATGCTTTACGCACCAACGGAATTCAATGGAATCATCAACAGGTTGGCTGCTTAACTCTACAGCATCGGGATTTACTCTTCTGGATGAATCACTGTTCCCGTTTATTCAGTCCTCAATTAATGCGACAGATTAGTATTCACTTTGATCACCAAAGAGAGAAGAAGAATCAGCATCTTTTTATAGCCCTCCCAAAACAACTTCATCAATGGCTTAGTTATCCTGAAGTTTCTTCTTCTTCTTTGGCACTACAACCTCGAGAGGTCTCGGCCTGCCATTTCTGGCTTTCTGTGACTTAATTTTACCCATATTAAAGTTGCTGAATATCCTGAAATTTATTCTAATGGTAATCTTCATAGAGACATGCACAACCAAAATATTACCACACCACAATAAATCTGTAACTCTAACTCAAATAGCTTCATGCAGCACCAATACTAGATTTGAATCCCATGAACGACGACAAAGTTACAGCAACGAAAATATTTTCATGACGGCGATAAGATCCCTCGGACGAAGGATGCTATGATCTATCAAACTGTATAAATCAGTTCGAGGTGCTTGCGGCCATCTAGTACATGACTTGAAGTCTTGCTGAGAGCACCGATGTCAATTGAGTCCTCTGTGCACAGCCACTGTGACGAAGACTTAGCAGATCTCCACAATCATACGGATTGCCGTGCTGGAACAAACACGTAGAACGAATTGCATGCCGATAGCTTGTCAAACTTTCAAGCCATAAATTATGTACAAATACTTCATTTTTCATTAACCCCGGTCAACCAATGCAAACCAGACTGATTGGGCCTCGTGCTTTGGACACAAATCAATTCTCTCTTAACACACGCTGCTCTTCGTTCTCGAGCTGGTAATCAAACGGTGCGTATCGAATTGAAGTTTGCCAAACAAACTCAACGGGTATCGACACAGGTCTTCCAATTTGGCTTACGCTCATTTCCAACTGCAACTCAAATACGGTAGCAATCTCTTACTACCGTTTTTGAAGGGTTTTGTCTAAGGACAAACGGCCGAAACCTTATCACTGTATGGGGTCACACGTTTTGCGGCTAACTATCACGATAGAGTTTTGAATGCAGTTCGGTTGATGCGGAGTACATTCGTTACGCTCAATGTGGCGAAGAAATTTACAAGAAAACAAGCAAGCAATCAACAGCAGGTGGCCAGGCCAACAGCAAAAATCAGCTCGTCAAACGCAACGCACCTAATTTATGATGCTTTGAGTCCTCTCTCTCTTGAGGTGCAAGTTGGCCCTTTTTTGTGTTTTCGCTTGCAACGTTGAACACAGCACGATCGGAGGAATGTTTTATGACAGTCTCGGGTCACTCTCGGGAAGCTTGTGAAACGGTTTTGTTTTAAAATTGTTGTTGCCGAAACCGATTTGGAATAAAAACGCGTACCTCATCCAGTAATTCAAACAAAAATTCTATTACTTACCCAATGCAAAGCCACTCCGCCAAGCTTCATTCATAAAAATATGAACAACTTCCACCCGTTTTCCACGAATCCACCGTTAAAATACCGGTCCACTTTTTGAATTCATTCATCGAATCGCCACATCCGGTACGGCGTCGCAGATGAAATATGGTTCCGATGGAATCTAATTTAAACCGACCGCACCAACCATACCAAACACCCGATGACAGTGGAGCACTGTGGAGCACGGATACATGCATGCGGTGGCAACGGTAACCCATGAATGAATGAAATCGCTCGCACGGAGACGGGGGAACCGCATAAACGGGAAAATATTTATGTTATGATTATTGAGATTTTGCGCAAAGAGCTCCCGCTGTGACGCGATTTTCGTTTGTAAATTGCTTTTTTTCCCCAAAACGTTTCGGTGCTCGGGAGTCAGCACAAGCTAATCGCGGACGCAATGCTCTCTAAAGCATTTGGGAGTTTATTTTCGTGGCCAACAAAAGCAAGAAATCGATAAGAAATAAGAGAAGAAAAAACAATATTCTCAAAACACTTACCTTTTGGCGATTAAAGTCCCGAATCGAATGTGTCATCAATATTAATCATCGTAAGAGAAACGCATACGAATGTTTTCATTTTCACGGCACTTGCAGCCACTTCCTTTACTGTTCTGCTAAAAATTATTCAGAAATTGTTCCTTTTGCAAATGCATTACATACGTTTGTGTGATTGATTCGCTTCGCCGTTCCTTTTTTTGTGTGGCTTCTGACGCCATGTGATCCTGCATTCTTCAGTTTTGT
Organism: Anopheles stephensi; assembly: GCF_013141755.1. Classification (NCBI taxonomy): domain Eukaryota; kingdom Metazoa; phylum Arthropoda; class Insecta; order Diptera; family Culicidae; genus Anopheles; species Anopheles stephensi. The sequence goes on along the minus strand of NC_050203.1, from coordinate 85,296,862 downwards.
TCTGTGACTTTCACCTGTTACCTGCTTGTTGGTGTTTGTTCGAGTATTGCATATTCGATTGATTCTGTATTTATCTTCGGCTCTAATAAGCTTGAGAGGGAAGGTGGATCGGCAAAATTATTATTCGAATTTTGGCACCTCGTCGGAGCGGTTGCTTAGTTGGAATGTAATCTAAGTAGACATTAGCGCACGCTACCAATCGCTCGGCCGGTTTACCGGTCTCGTTTACAAGCGCTAGTTGGGGAGTGTATCGTGCGCTCTTGCTGTTTTTTCTTCCGTCTCTCTCTCTCTCATCCACCTGTGCTGACTTCCGCTACTAACATAATTACAGCAGACTAGAATCTATTCTAAGCGCGGTTTAACGTATTAGTCTAAACGGAAAAGGGGAAAAATAATTATTAAAGTGTCGTACTCTCACTAGTAAGAGCAAAACACACACTCATAAAAGCATAAAACAAAAATCGATAAATCGATGTCAATTAACGAACAAAAAAGGGGGAAATCAAATAAAAGCAGAATACACACACGCATCTTTTGTTCGTATAATGTACTGTGATTAACGACACATAAAAGCACACAAACGAAATTATGAAATGATGAATCAACCACTAATGGGGACACCTCTTCTTTTTTTTTGCACTAATCCTCCGCTCATATAAATGATGCCTGTTAGTTTACTTCTTTTTTTTTTGTTCATCTCCTATCATTCTTTCTATCACGCCACAGCCCGATCCGACGATCGACGACGAAGAAACGACGAAAGGCAGTTAATAATCCGATGACAGGACCTTCCTTTACTTTTCCGAACAAAAACTAACCGTCTTGCAAACGAATCACTTCGCTTAATGCCACCTCTTTCGGCTCGTATTGTGATGCAAATCGATGTGTGTGTGTGTAAGGGTGAACAAGGAAACGATCACTGATCTGGTGGCGATGGTGATAAACCGTTTGTGCGCGATGATTCTCTCACATCAATCAATAAGCTGATGGAGCTCATCGGTGTGAGAAAAGTTGCGAAAAATCGGAATGGGGGATCGGATCGGGTTTGTTTTGTTATAAAAGCAACTTTATTCGGCAACGACTCGTACACCAAGGCAAACCATCTTCTCTATCTGTGTTGTGTGTGTGTGTGTGTGTGTGTGTGTGTGTGTGTAAAACGGAAGATATTGGGAACGGCCAAAAAGGGTGGAGAAGCTCATGATGCTCGATCATCATAATGTCCACTGTCGCCCAACCGGGTCAACATGCTGGGTAGTATAACTGGGATAGAGTGTTTTCGTACAAAATTTTCCTCTCCTTTTCTTCTCACTCTTTTCCTTCCTCATGAAGCATAAATTAGTAGCAGTACATCTTAAATAGCTCAAATATAAGTATATTTAAAAAAAAAACCTTGGAAGTGCTTCGCTTTGTTTTCTTCCCGCACGCGTTTAAGCTTAAACTTAATATTATTTTTGCTTTTGATTTTGTGCTTCACTTCTTTTTTTTTTTGTTTTTTTTTTCTGTAACTTTTTTGTTTGTTTCAAAATTTTGATTGGATCGCGTGAAAGATATGTACAGCTGTGGCATCACTAAAACACTTCCCGATCGTCGACCATCCTCCACACACACATACTCTCGCAAAAAGTAGAAGGAATACAAGTATATATATATATATATCTATTATTTTACACACACAAAACAAAAACACATCAATCGTGCTGCGATGTAAACTCACTTTAAATAACTTACGCAAAGAAAAACCTGTTTTTTCTGTTGCTGCCCCTTTTTGCTGGCAAAATTTTCCCTTCGATGAGGCTAGATTTTCCGCCTTTTTCCTACCATCTATCGCTCAGAAAAAAATTGTTTTACGCCCGTTCTTTGTTACCTTCCAACCTTTGTGTGTGTGTGTGTGTGTGTGTGTGATTTTTGTATAGTAATAATATATAATAATAATATAATATAATAATAATAGTAATAAAATAAAAATAAAGTATTACAATGTAGCTTTTGTTTTTGTAGTGCTGTCGTGCGCGAAAGTCAAAATCGAAACGTTTTGCAAATAGTGTAAAGTATAATGAAACACGCACACAGACGAGGCAAGCACGCGCAAGCAGAAAGGGAAAACAGAACTCATGAAAGCAACGTCCGCGCGCCCGTTACGCTCAGTATGCTCGATTGTTGTTACCGTTCATTGTCCTATCCATATGGATGGATCTGTCCATTTGGTGGTTGATTTTGGGGAGGTTTGTTTTTTTGTTGTTGTCAAGGAAGAGATTTGTTGTTTTTTTTTTTTTTTTTTTGTTGGATGGGGGGTGAAAAGAAACAAGAAAAAAAGAAAAAAAGAGAAAAAAATACGAAAAACAGATAATGGTGATAATTTTTCTATTTGAGCTTTTGTTTTTGATTTTAGAAGATAAAGGATAAATTAGAGAAAAACCGAAAAGAAACATTTCTAAGTACCATAATAACAATTGAAACAAACAATTAGATGTATGTGAAAGCCAATCAGCCAACCAGAAAGAGTGCAAAGTAATACAAAGTGTTTCGATACATTAGCATTGTGACAGCCGCAATCTACTAAATTTTGTGCAACCATTGTCAAGCGGAAAACAGGACTTGCCGGTGGAAGGGAAAAGTGAAGGAAATGGGAAATGGGTTCTTGGAGGTGAACTATAAGTCTGTGTTAGATCGGTAATTTTGCATCGAAAACTACGGAACTGTGGTGTGGTTTGGTTATTCGGAAAAAAATGTTCATCTTAATAAATTTTGCAGTTCGATTGTTATTCGGTAGGTGTACGTGCAGTTGTAGTTGTGTGTGTGTGTCTGTGTGAAGGGAGAACACCAGCACCCGTCGATACGTCGATATGATACCAAACTATATCACAAACATAAACCTTAGCAAACTAATAGTAGAAACGTAATTTTGAGACCGAAACGTCCTCCGACATGCTAGTGTTCCCTTGGAAGTCCTGATGGTTTTTTCTTGTGCTTGGTGTGTTGAGTGAGGTTGAGTGGTGTGAGTTGTTTAATAATTTTGAAAGCGTTAGGTGGGTTTATTCCAAAAAATATATACCAAAAAAAGACCCGTGAAAGATCAGGATTGTTTCGACATTTCCGACCCGGGAGCCATCTTTGTCGAAACAATCCATAATCGAGGATCACTGTAAATATGTGTGTTCATGTGTGTGTGTTTGTGTGTGTGTCTGTCGTTTTCATTTTTGGGGGCCAAAACATATCTTCTTTAGTGTCCGAGTTTAACACACTCCTGCGCGTTGAGCTGGATGGGTTTGGTCCTGCCTGATTGACAGCTTGATGACAAGAGAGGGTGATTATAAGAGAGAGAGTGAGAGAGAGTGAAGGGTTGGATGTTAACAACATAAGTTTGGCTGGGTGGCACTGGCGCAACATCACGAACGCGTGTAAGGAACGTAAGTTTGTTTTTTTTCTGCAATTTTGAAGGTCGAAACATAACTTCTGCGACATGATTAACTTCCAGGGACAATGAAAAGCACTTCAATCGAACAAAAGGAAGGGGTGGCCGGGGGGGTGGGGTAGAGGCTTGAAACGAAGGGAGGCGAGGGGAGGGGATCTCTTAAACATATACAGACAATTATCGCAGAACAGTTATGCTTACGTTAAAATTGGATCGTGTCTTTCTCTTTCTCAGTTTCTCTCTCTTCTGTTTTCTTTGTTTTGTTTGCTGTTTCAGATGTTCTATTGCGCTTTTCTGCTTTTTCCTTTAGCATTCTTTGATCGGCCTTCAATGTGTTTGTTTTGCTTAGTCTCGCTTAGTGCTTTTCTTCTTTTGCGTGCCATAAAGTTTATCAAAACTTTCCCAATATTCACATGACTATACGTTGACAGCGTCGATCGCTGCTTCTGGCGTTTGCTGAGCGCGACCGAGCTCAAAACACGATCAATCGCTAAGGCTGAGGGAGATTCAAAGCAAATGCTTTCTTTTCCTTCTTCTTCTCTTTTAACCGCGTCCGGTCGGTTTCTGGGCCCATTCTCTTACAATGACTCTGGGTCTTGCAGGCAGGCAGGCACACACAACCCCTTGGTCTGTGGGTTCTTTCTTTTTTTTTTGTTTCACTCGCTTCCCATTTTCACAACAGCTCACACGATGTTACATACTCTAAGCCGCCATCACGCATTTGTGTGTTGTTTTTGTTGGTTTTGTTTGTTTTGTTTGTTTGTTGTATTTTCTATCTATGATACGATATTTATATATTGTATGTTCTCCATCACCCATTTTTTTGTTGTTTGTTGTTTAGGTGTTTTGTTTTTATGTTGGTTGAGAGTTTTACTTAAGAGTTTGCTGAATTTGTAATCTTTACTCTTTATGTGTATTGTCGTGTAATAGGTATGTGTTTGTTGTTTTGCAAAGAAATGAGTGTACAATCGAAGGTGGAAGAGTTTGTCAAATGGGTTTTTGTTTTGCTTACCGCCAAATACATTGACTGCATCTGTAAGAAGGAAAATAAAGCGAAAAGGGGGAGAAAAGAGAAGAAAACGAAGATGAGAATTAATTCAATTAATTATAAAACTTTATTTCAAATAAAAATAAAACAACAAGCTATTGGAAGAGAAAAGCGCTTCTCAGCACGCTTCCCAAGAGATAAAAAGCAATAGAAAAGTCACACCAATTATTTTATCTGCCACGAGCGAGAACCGATCATGTTACACCATCAAGTAACACCCTTGAACGACACGACACGCAACACGGAAACAAACAGCCATCACGCCGCCGAGATCCAAGCCATCAAGAAGCGTGAGAAAAGATTCGTCCGCGGCATCTGCGACTTCAAACTCTTCCGGGATTCTCTTCTTAATTCTTCAAATTAACTTCAGAGTCCTTACAGAGCAACGATACATCAAAAAGAAAAGCTTTCCTGCACAACAAACACGAGAAAAAACTGGACAAAGCACCTTAAAGCTTTAGGCAGACATCCAAACAACGGAACTGCGAAATAGAATTGTTTTATGTAAATCAGTCAGCATTGCGTTGTGTTGTGTGTTGTGCTGTGTCTACAAACGCTTGTCTAGCGGGGACGCTTGAATGGGGCTCGAATCTGACATACGATATGTTTGGTCGTAACTTATCAACGGTGCGTTTTATAGCTCTATTTCGTTCTCTACCCGTCACCGGACCAGTTTTTGCCGTGGCGAGCACGATCAGCTGCCCGATTCCTGGAGCCACCTAGCCCCACGAGTCCGAATTCTTCATGCGACAAAACTTCAACCCGATGCTCATGTTTCACCATGCTCACGTGGTGTGCGCTTGTGTTGTGGGTACGTGTTAGCCGTGATGAATGAATACTAAATTGAATGAACCCATCCCAAAAGCGATCGGCTTGAATGAGATTATTAACCACCGACCGATTGCTTAATCACATCCACCGAGTGTGTGTGTGCGTGTCACTTTCTTCGCCCATCTATCCTGGGCCGGCGAGTCAACCAGCGTCAACAGCCAGCTGACACCCTGGTCAAATATTAACCTCAAACAAACGGACCGACAAGTGCCGACACGCCGAAGGTAATGGTGTAAGGTCATAAAGCTTGGGCACTGATAAGCACGACCGCACTCGTAGATAACCTCTCACGCTCTCTTTCTCTCGCTGGACTCGTTTGAAGTTTACCGCGTGTACCGAATAAGGTACAACCGGAAGAGATGCGGTCACGAAAAATCCCACCAAGATCCCTGAAGCACTGCAGCGCGATAGCACCGAATCCGTCACGGGTCTTTGGGTGTGTGTGTGTGTGTGTGTGTGTGTGTGTGTGTGTGTGATGGGTGGTTCCGCAAAAAAATCCTCCTCGATCCACGCGCTCCTAACTAGGAGATCGATAAGTTTTGAGCGGCTTCAAGAAAACAAACGATCATGTCCAGAGGATGTGTCTGTGTGTTTTCCAAATAATCCGTACAACAGTGTGTCAATATTGACACACGGTAAACAGAACGCACAACAACAATAAAAAAATACCTCTCCGCGAGTCCCCGGAGAGGGTCTTAAGACACGGGAATTCAAAGAGCCCGAACTTGGGCAAGCAAACAGAACCGCTAACAGCTTGATGCAGCTCATATTTCCATTCCTCGAATTGTTGGTCCGAGTCGCGTGGAATCTTAGAAGTTGAGTTGTAGAATTGGAAATTGGATAAATAACCACCAGAGCACCTTCCAAAAAAATAAAAAGACTCGCGACCGATCGGGATCTTTCATCAGCTTGATCGATAAGGCCTAGATCTCTAGTCCCTCGCCCAATCGCCCAACGCAACTTACCTGTGCGAGCGTAGATTGTCCTGCCGCTTGAAGTATTTGCCGCAAACCTCGCAGGAGAACGTCACCTCCGGGCTTTTGTGCGTGCGCTCGTGGATCATCAGGTTGTACGGTTTGGTGAAGCGCCGCTGGCAGTACTTGCAGACGAATTCGCACTTTGGTCGCATCTTGCGACGGAAGTCGGCCCTACGGTCGTCGTTGTCAATACGCATTACCGCAAACATGGTGGCGTGGTGATGCTGGCTTGTGTCAAAGCTAAATTTGAATTCTTTACCGGCGGGTGCTCCTCCGGTGGCGGTCGTTCCCGGTCGTGGTGCGGGTTTTAGCTGGATGTTGGTCCGCTTGGTGCGCCACACAGAACACGGAAGCTTGTGCTCAGATTGTGCTGCTGACCGATTGTCTGCCGGAGTGGCGTTGGAATTGCACTCCTGTGCCTACGTGCCAGGCCGGGAGTAATGCCGCAGACTACGGAATCTCTGTCGTTTAATACCTGCGGGTAGAAGAAGTGAGAAAGAAGCATTAAAAGCCGAGATAAACTACCGGTGAGCGTAAATATGGATGGTTGGCAAAATTAGTACCAGGTTTATCTTAATTGCAGCACAATTACAACCTGCCCAAGTGGACAGTCCGCTGTGGACATCAGTGCAAACAGTGCGTCAATATTTGATTGCCAAAAAAACCACGGCAGGCATTTTGAGCTGCCGGTGATGCTTGTGTAAACGATCGTGACTAGACCAGTACCGACCGACTCTTGGAATTCTTGGATGAAATATGAACTACCCTGTCAGCAGTCCCATGCGAAGATTTGTGGCGTATTTAGACGAGTATCAATGATGGAATTGTTTACTTTTTGGAAAGCCAAGAGCACAAGATGATTAGTCGTCTGTTCTAGCCGTGAAGTACACAGAGAAGAGCTCGATTGTTCAGACCTCACAAAGCTCATAAATTATCCTCTTGCAGCTGGGTCCACTTAAGTAACCCAAACACAGATCCTCAACCAGAACGGCAAAAAACCCCCTAAAGTCTCAACCGAACTACGCTTCCTCGATCGTGACGCGCTACTCCATTTAATGGGCGATATAAAACTCTCCTCCAGCTCGACATTGGAGCTCGAGTGTGTGTGTCACTGTCACCGTCGGACGACCTACAGCGCCACCACGGCAGCAGCAACAGCATCAACAGCAGCTCATCATTCGTAGCCGCTGGTGGTGTAACCTTCACACGAACCGTGGCTTTTGGAGCAATAAAACACTACACCTCGGCTACGGGAACGACGCGAATACGCTACCTCGCAACACTGGCGCTGACGCCGAGCGGCTCCAAATGGACATGCAGTTGCTGCTCAGTTTTTTGCTTGCGTTGCGTCTCTTAAGCAACCTAGCTTCATATCGAAAAACCACTTAAACTTTTCTTCATACTACCGGTTTCTCGAATTCGCGGACCCTTGCCGCGTGATCGTTTGCCACTGATAAGCGCCCATTTAGTGCAAAAGTCCTCCACTCATTTATACGGAAGCTCGCGGTAATGGGTCACACTGTTTGCACTGTGCCGAGACGCTTCGAGTTTTAATCGATATTGGCGCCGTTTATGAGTGCCAGGCGTTACTGCGCACTCGGACCCGAAATTAGTGATCGTAAACGGTTCGATCGTGGCGCTGGTAGCCACGCATAATCGGGACATCAAGTGTTGATGACCTGACGTACGGTCCGGAAACTCGTTTCGGCAAGCGCCTAGCCACCGGTTTTCCTACGCTACCGACGACGATGATGATGATGATGATGATGAGGGTGACGCTTTGATCGCCGTGGGTTTTGATAGATGTGAATGCGAGAGCTAGACCGGAGAGGTTATGTGTCCACCTCCTCAAATCACCTTTTGCGGAGTTGGATCGCCCGGCGAACAACAGAAAGGGTTCGGCTGGAAGCGAGTCGGAAGCTGCACAGCATGATTTAGGAAAAAGAACAGGATTCAAATTACGATGATAACATCTCTAAAAATAGCTACACTTGCTGTTTTGCTATAATTATAGCACGATAAGTTACTAAGGAGTTGTTTAGTATATCTCCGCGATTTGTTTTGGCTTCTGGTCCATATTCTTTATCAAAAGTTCGATCCAAAATACATTCCACCTCGTCGATGCTGATTCTCAAATCCACTAATTGATTCATCGTGCAGCAGATAAATAATCCCTCTGCCCAGTGGGAGCTTGTCAAGGGGCACAAAACAACGAGACCCGATCCCCGATGTGCAACCTGCAGTTCATGTCCCTCTGTCAAGATGAGTTGTCGGGGGGCTGCTTGTTAGCTACCACGGCTACCGGAATGGAGCCGATCGCATCAGATACTCCAGATGTGCATGCGCCCCCGAAAAAAAACACACACACATTCGGTAGCCCAATGCAACGATCAATAGGCTTGGTTGCGATCGTGGAAATCAGCATGATCGTGGCAGGCCGTGATGTATTAAATTGAAATTTATTGCCTGCAAGCGGTGGGTGGGAAATTAAGATGCTTATAATTTATGTCAGATATCAGCCCCGGGGGTTAGCGCGATCGGTAGTTGGCAGTAATGTGGCCTACCTCTGCTAAATGCCCGCTTTGGCGTTCTGTGGCTAACCGCTTGTTAATACGTGCTACCAGGGTGGCTCCCTGTGAAGTTGGTGCTATAAATATATTCTCCAAATTCTTCAGAATAATTCCCCAGCACACTAAACTCAACTTTAACCCTAACCTCGCAATGAACAGAGAAAAAAGCCGAAGATCTGCCCAACTTTGCTATAAAAAGAGGTCTTTCCGAGAGGTTCGAGAGATCCTACAAAAACAACAAACCTTCTGACATTTGTCACTCTGGGCGAAACGAAACGCTTACTTAACACACGCACACACCGTGATTCATAGTGCCGAAGGGAAACCACAGACAAAGAAACTCGTCAAGCTTGGCAAGAAAAAAAAAACGTCCGCGCACCCGCGGTCATTTGACCTTCCATGACGTAAGGGTGCGCGCGCGTAGTTTGGGTAGGGAGATCCGCTTTTTATCGTCGGTCCGCGGGTCTCTGTGTCATTTTTCAAACCACACTAAACCGTTGCCCCGCCAAAGGTCTCGGACACGGCGCAGCCGTTCAATCAGCGTATGATTCACAGCCATAGTCCATATTTTCCCCCCGGAGGTCACTTGAAACCGTTCCCCTAGCGAGGGAAGTAATTTGCCAACGCGCTGTCGTGTATGTGTGTGTGTGTCTCTCTCTCTGGGGGCTTAATAGCCAACCCATTAGCCTGTCGCCAGCGCAGACAAGCGCGAATTGGTAGCCCGAATGAAGTGTATAAATTTTGCCGACGGTTCCGTAAAGTCCGATTTCTCACCTGCGTGTGCTGGTTAAGATTGCGCCGCATTACACCCAACTCTGGCCATTGGCGTATGAGTCACGGGCATGGTTGCGTAGCGACGGCTGTTTGGCAGATGTTTGACATGAGGTGGTAATAATCCTCCTCTTTGCAATCCCAAACGTACGGACGCCTTGTGTGCGCCCTCTTCTGTCCGTCGCTAGACCACCCTGAACAACAAATCGGCAGGGTCTCTCAGGGTCTCTCTGGTCGGGCTCATTGTTTCGGGCGCTGAGGCCCGTCTGAGGGTCTGAGCAATCTAGGTCTTGACCCATCGGTTCGGACCATGCGAAATGCGTTAGATCTCCTGGTGTGTTGAGGAGTTGGTTGTCTTTTCATTCGCCCAGCATCCGATCATGTGGTTTTTTGGGTCAAAACACACAAACACACTGACTTGCGTCTGCCATTTTTTGTTCCTGTACAAAGCCACGAGCGTTGTTTTGTGACATCCTGTTGTGGATTTTATTGCAGAAATTCTTCGAAACAACTAAATTGAATTCCAATATTGCCCAACACCCGAACAGACCTCCCGAATAGTTCGGATCGCAATGCTGCCAACTTCATCGGCCCGACACAATATAGGAAAAAAGGGACTCGCCACTTTCAACCGGGATTAACTTATTGCAAACGATGGCGATAACAAGGAAGTGTTGCATTACGGAATTGCCCACTTCACACGCCATCTATGTCGCTAAGAAAGGGCAAACGAAGGAGAGAGAAAAAAAGCGACTACAACAACCACTGCATACACTATCGCCTACGACGCATCCGTTACCGTCGCTTAAGTGACTTAAGGCTTTGCTGTGCAGCTCTGCGCTGGGAACACACATCTTCCCACCGTCGTAATAAAGTGCACTCGTCTTGTCTGCACTCACACGCGCTCGCTCTCTCACACACGCGCTCTCCGGACGCCTGCGCCTTGCAAACATTCCGACACATTCCGGCAACGTGCCCGGGTACCGTCGTGGCGGACTTCGAAAATGGGAAGTGCAGAGTTGCAAACAGTGTTGGACATGGAAATTTGCTGTTAATTTTTAGCGGTAAGCATCGCCCGTACGGATAGAGTGTCGTGTCATGTGTACCAGGGAAGCGAAGGCGAAGTTAGGCAGAGTGCAGGGCCCTGAACCGCATCGGGTGGTCTTTTTCGTGCAACTCGGTTTGGCGGATACATGCAGCCGGCGACCGACTACAAGGGACAACGTGATTAATGAGCGGAAAACGAGGCCGGTTTTGTGCTGTCTTCTTTTCTCACCCCGGATAGCTCACTGCGAAAGGGATTTTACAACCTCAGCTCCTCACCTGTGTGGGCCATTTTTCTCTAGCTCATTTCGAAAGCCGCAGAGGTCGTGGTTGTCTAATTGTCTATGGATGGCACAACTCGCGCACTTGCTGGGCTTAACTATGAAGCATGGGTGGCAAAGTCCCTATCCCTGCTCAGGATTGGGGTTCTGAACTTGATTTCTTTTCCCGAAAAAAAAAAATCTATCACCCATCTTCAATTTGTAGATCACGCAATTCGTTTCAGCTAGCGAGATCCTGAACCTGATGATTTATGGAGTGAATTCCATTCCGCCACTTCATTCACAAAGCTCACACGCTCATTGAAAGACTCAATTCAGGAGCTTCAAAAGACTCCTCAACATCAAGCCCCGGACAATAGAAGGATATGAAATATGACTGCGCAATGATGATCCGCCTCGCAATGATACGGCATGTTTGAATGACATGGTCAAGCGACCAGGATGCATGGCATTGTTCGGACTCGGTGCATTCCGATCCCTTTCTTGCTTTCCATTCATGAGTGTCCTTTCCACATGACAGAACAATCAAATACCGCCCTTTCTTCGGAATCCACTTCAGCGCCCTGTACAGGACAATATTGCGCACGATCGAGTGGACTTCGAAGATAGAAAACAGAGGAAAAAAAAACAGGGAGAGAAAGTACAGAACCACAACCAACACTCCCAATATTGATTCGGATCTGGTGATCTCGGATCGTACCAAAACGTTTGACGAAGTTGAAGGGTAAGTAAGGGTGCAGTCTGAGAGATCTTTCGTCGCTGATCGACAAACCCGAAACATGATAAATGAATCAGGTGACTCAACACAAATTATCAACAAGTTGGTTTCGCCGAGAGGACCTCGAAAAAAAAGGATGCTTTTGTGGAAGGAACCACAACTACGTCTTTATTTTGGCTTCTTAGAGAACTCGAGTGGCAAAAATGTGTCAACCACCAATTTCCTTCCCACGCGACACCGATCTAGTTTCGAGGAGTGGAGTCGACCAAGACGCGCGCAATAAATCTTTCCAATTTTTAAAACCCCTATTGGTGAGGCCTAGTCAGAGTTAGACCCATCACCATCATGATCATCGGTACCGGTACCAAGTTTGGACCAATAAATTAGCTTCAGATTTTGGAGCTCTCGTGATGATGGCCACTGCCCGCCACTCTACTCTCGAAACATGGGGTGATCCGGGGTGATTTTTACGACATCTCCACCAGAGGGACCCAGAGCCCCAGAGCACAGCGTTAACGGTGAATATCGGTTCAAACTGGTTCGACCGGCCGTACGCTCAACATGGTTCATCAAAGCGGAAGTAATGGGTACCGTCGGCCGTTTGATGTGTGCCGTGTGTGTGTGTGTGTCTGTGTGTCCTCAGCGAAAACCTGGCCACCTACCTACCAGAAGCAGCCTACATCGAGCACACACAACGCTCACATACCTTATCTCGTCCCTCTCCGGTAACTACCGATTCTACGGTGCAAGGAAAGTACTTCGGGCCGCTTTGAAAACTGTCCCCCCCCCAAAAAAAACCGCGCGCGTTGGCGATGGACAAGATTTAGTTGTTGTTTACTTCTTTTTCTCCATCTTTTTTTTCGGCTGCTGCTGCTGCTGCCAACAACCATCAAACAACTGTCCGCCTAATTGAGGGAACATGTAGCGAAACATTGGTTTACAGGTTACGGCATTTGTTACTGTGCGGCGGTGTTGTCGATGACAATGACGATGATGACGAGCAGACAAATCGAACTCTCAAGATCTCGAGTGTTGATGTTCGGAAATGTGTTGACCGAAACGGCTTCCACCGTTGGATGGTGTAATGGGGTTGTAATGGCTTTCCATGACATCATGCCCATATCGAACATTCTTCTCTCATTATTACGCATTCAAAATTCTCAAAAAAACGACGTGAAATGCAAAGAGAAAATAGATAAAAAGAGAATTGAAAGTGCAACACAAGAAAGAGTTGCTAACGACAGGAGCTAAATTCAGCTAACGCCTTGATGATCGCCATCGCTCTTTGCTACCGTTTGCGCTTTGTGCGCTCTTTCTCTCACTCTCTCTCATTTCCCACCTTTCTCTCTCTCTCTCGCGCTCTTTTATTTCCAGCTACTGTTTCGCGCCTTCCGGTGTTACGCGTGGGCAAGCGAAAGCGTGTGTTCGGAAGGTGGAAAAACGTGCCCAATAAAAAAAAAGAATAAGAGAAGCGCCAGCATCCCAACACACAACACACTGCTGCTACTGGTTTTCTCGCTCTCTTCACCTGAACGACGACGACGAGCGAAATGGAAGAAAACCTGCGCGCTGTCTCGTTCTCACGCCCGCCCGCAATACGGTAGCCATTGCGTAAAACCGGTAGCGCCATTTGCCGTTACGCGATTCGTTCACCCCTCGGTCGCTTTGGGGGATTATTGGTGTTGAACTGCGAAACGGTAGCAAATGGAGGTTGTCCCAGTTGAGGCAATAAATCGTTCGAATCGATCGAACAAATTGTGCAACATGCTGGTGTGTGCTCCTTGGACGGCGTTAAATTACGGCTATTTAGCACAATTTGAAATTTAAGTTGGCTTGTTACTTCAAGCGCACGAAAGCCGACGGCAATTTAGCTCCACAATTTTATTCTCCCCACACGTAACGCTAAGACGTTACCAAACGTCTCATACGAAATATTTTGTCTTAAATTGCATTAGATATTAAATAGTGTATGAAAAACTTACCTCGTAAAGAGTTTTCTTGTTTGAACGTCGTAGAATAGCTGCCTCTAACCTCCGTAACTTCAACTCAGCTCGTGTATAAAGTCGTTCATTCAACCACACTCAACTCAAACTCTTCAAGCTCTCAGCCACGTTTCTGCGTCACACTGCTGCAAATGCCGTTTGTTCTTCACAACTGTCACAAAACTGTCGATGACACTCTCGATGACTTTAGGCAGCAATCTCATGCCCCTTTCGAACAACCGAAAATACTACCAAACTGTCACTATTCTTCCCTGTGACTTGTTGCCTTCAGAAATGGCTCGGCTATTTCACACTTTTCAAGCCACGAAAACCGTTTCACTTTCACACTGTGACTCGTGTCAGCTGCTCTGCCGCAAAATCTCACAAATCTCACAGCTATTGCCGAAACTGAACTACCACGCGTTGAGGGATTTTGGTTCAGTTGTAGTAGGCCTTGGTGTTGCGCATCGGTAATACCGGGACACACGGTTACTTGTACGCTCGACTCGTAAACCTCGGACAGCGTAGCTCGGCGAAGCGTTCTCGTTCGATCGAGTTCGAATGATCGTTTAACGCGCCCGTGTCGGCGCTGGTATATCGATAGGTCTCGGGCAGTGCTGCTTCTGCTGCTGTTGTTGCTGCTGTTGTTGTTGCTGCTGCTGCTGGTGGTGCTGATGGTGCCGCTGCTGCTAGTGCTGCTGCTGGTGGTGCTGCTGCTGCTGTTGCCGCTTACTGCAACTTCCGTACGTGCGAGCGGACGGATGGGATTGGTTACTGGAATTGGCCGTTGCTAGTAACAGAAGTCAAAAGCGGACTTCTTTGCCGAGCAAAAGTAGCGCCTTCTTCTCGCTACGGTGAAGGCAATATACACACACACACACGCACACATAGGTCGAAAGCAAAACACCGGGGGCTGCTGGGCTCTGCTGTGCGAGCGAAACGAATCACAAAACCGTGTACATAAACAGCAACGGACGATGTTGATCTTCACGCTGGAGCGAGAAACACTGACACACAAAAAAATACGGCTCGAGAGACGCAGTAGGCGATGCAAGCTGGCAGCAAGATAAAGCGAGTGTGTGTGTACGAGGGAGAGGCAGCGAGCCAGAGAGCAAAAGAGCGAACGAGAGAGAGCTCCCTTTTTTCTGTATGTCCCGATTGATGTATATCGGCACGGTTGGTATTTACAGCAGGCCTGGGCAGGGTTCGCCTTCCTACGCGAAGGTGAGAGCGAACGAGAGAGAGAGAGCGAGTGCGAACAGTACGTGAAATCCGAGGGGGTGAAGCGCAGCGAAGAGGTATCAGGAAGGGAGCGGGAACAAAAAAAGATAAGGAAGGCGGATGGCTGGAAGGTGTGAGAAAGGGGCTACCTCGAAACGATGCTGCGCGCGTAGGACGGAAGAAGATTGAAACCGAAATAAATGGTCTCGCAAGAGGTGGCACGTGTGTGTGTGTGTATGTGCAGGGTGCGAACGAGATAGCATGCAGCTCGAACGAGATTCCCGTAGACACTGGTAGCCGTTTCATTGATGCTGCCAGCTTCTTCTCACGCCCGGTTTCCCTTCAGTTCAGCTCAGTTAACGCTGAAAACCGGCAGGAGCCGTTCAAGGCACCTCACAACACCCCCTCGAGGGTCCCCTATGAGGGGACCCATATAAGCAGTTGAATGAAGAAAGTGGGAGTCAGGCGAAAACATAGAGCAAAGGAGAGAATACGGGAGGATGACAGGGAGATATATAAAATATTTATGTAAACGAGATATCTCCACCACACAGTGAGCAGTAAGGTTTCGAGCAGTTTTCGAAGTTTCGAGCATGCTTCAAAGGTGGGCAGTGGTTGGGGACGGCTGAGGAGGAGGGCTTTAATGGCTCAGATTAACGCTACTGCGCTGGAGATCCACAATTAATCCATTCGATTTCTTTCGTTAAATTCGTACACGCAGCTTGCCGAAGGAACTCCCTGTCGCTCCTTGGTGGAGCACGCGGTGGATTCGTCAAAGTAAAGCAGGCGAAAATGGCGACTCGGGGAGAAAAGGGGCGTGGTTTCTGCCAGTCGACGAGTTTTGTGGATCAGAAGGGGAATAAGAAGAAGCAGAAGAAGAGAATGTTAAACAATTGTTTACACTTCAATAATTGACCACTAGGTGGATTTTTGGGCAGGGTTCGTCGATCAAAGTGACGAAGATGAATCAGAGTTGAAGGTGTTCTTGAGATTATAATTAAAACAATTGAAGAAAGCGAGAGCTTGAGATAATCAAATCTTAGTAATGATTTGAAAAGGATGAGCTGTTATAACTTTCTAGAATGAAAACAAGAAGTTTATGATGATACGATTTTATTTTTTTTTTCAACAAAAAACCATACACGCACACCCTGCCTTCCTTGGAGCGGTTTATAGCATCGTCTCGTTTCCCCAAAATTCATACGACACGCACACGATCTGTAGCAGGCAAGTTGCGCACTTATGTCAAAGATTGCGCCCAGCAGCAGCAGCAGCAGCTGGGAGATTGCTGGGGCTCACAATGAATGCTCTCTCGCTCTCGCTGAGCTAAATAATCCTCATCACGGCAGCCAGCAACAGAAACGGTTATGTGCCGTGCTGCCTGTCTTTACACGATCGCCCAATAGAATACAGCACTCATAACGCGTATGCAAACGCTTTACCTTTATATACCGACCTGCACATAAGCTGATGGCTCCGAGGCCCAAAGAACTGTGGATAAATAAAGTCCCACACAGTACATTATGTGTGCAGGGCCTTTTGGCCCGTACATGCTTACTGGTTTTGAGCGTTCAGCCTGATCTTCGTTCTGTCTCGCTCGGGAGATTAGCGGAGAAAGCCACCAGAGAGCATAACTTGTCGCTACCGTGTGACGCGCGCGCGCTTACCGTGCCCTTGTTCTGCGTGTGTGTTTGTGTCTCTGTGTGTGCGAAACACATTTTTTTCTCACGAAACAGAGAGCAGAGATAAATTTTCTGACTGGCACCCCGTCCAGCAAACCCCGCTCAAACCCCCGCAGTCGCCCAGGGAATGTCGACGGGACCACGAAACAGTAGCAGCCGTGGTTCGGTGAAGGAGGCATATCGCGGAAAACGGGCTTTTTATCTGTTGGCCCTCTCCGTTTTGGTTCGCCCGATTGGTTGGTTGGTTGCAGTTGGTCCGACTTTTATCGTTCGGCAAGTTCGATTGGTCCGTTTGAAATGCCGTTGGGAGGGAAATGGGTAGACACGTATACGGTGTGAGGGTGACGTGACGCAAGTCACCCTCCGTTCGGCGAGCATTTGGTCCAAGGACCGAGCAATAATGGGAAGCGAGCAACTTTGATCCTACTATACGAGTTTTAGAACTCCGCAGCTACCACACGATTAGGTTGTGATGAATTAATTCTCACTCACCGGCCTGAGCTGGTTTATGTTTAGCTTCCAGCTTTTCGGTGTCTTGAGCTGTGAGAAACAGATCTTCAGAAGCGATCCAATCAAGATCTGCTTAGGAATAGTGATAAGAGTTCGCTCTAACTTCAACTCTGAATAAATTAATATTGGTTTGGACGTAGAAATACTTTTAACCCCGTGAATTACTAAGTGATTGATACCTCGATTCTTGGAAGAACCAGATGAAGTCTAATGATTAAAAGTCTTGAACAATCTAAATTCTTCTTTCTCGATAATCCATCTAGGTCGAAAAAGGATACAAAAGCCCTGCAATCACCAATTACTGTGGGAATCAGAGCTTTAACCTTTCAATCACCCTTCATAGATCGCACTCTTTCTCTGCAGTAAAAAAAACATTTCTTCTCGTCCGCCTGTTATCTCCTGCTCTAATCTCATGAACCTGCTGCTGTTGCATCTTCCACGTCCAATCACGCACGCTGATTGAATAAGCTCCTCCGTGCCACCGTTAAAGCCACCACCGGCCGCAATATTCTCTTCTGAGGGCCATCAGCATCGCAGCACCGTTGCGTGACACTAAGTACCGAATGATGAAATTATTATTATCATTTCCCTGCCGTTTCCCAAACCGAACGATGCACGACTCCTTCGCTCAGCAAAATCGATTAAGCCACCGCATTCGAGCTGCTTTTAATGGTGCTACTACTACTACCCTCACTACTGCTGCTGCATCATCGAACTGCTGGCAATCAGCGAACGCTACCACTCCTGTGGGAAAAAATAAGGTAGTCGGCCATCAAGCAGGGAGGGCGAAATAATCATTCCACGGGGGCAAACCGGTGGCCACCGGTGCTCGTTTCACATTTCCCGGGCTGGCAAGGTCGCTCAACTGGACCGTTTCGCTGCGAGCGCCTCGAGTGTATCATCATTATAAACGAATGAATATATCGGGAACCATTTCCACCCGCTTATGATTGACATCGACGTGACTTACTGCGGGCAGATGCATCTGTGAAAGGCTCCTTCGGGTTCTCGGCGTTCCACGCCCGTTCTAAACGATTTCATGCTTCAACATTAAGCCACCACCTTGGGATCGTTCCTTTTCGGGACCGTACGGTGGGAAATGGGTTTTGATGATGTGTTGTGAAGGAAATATAATGATCTGACTGTTGTTCGGGCTGTGGCTGGTAATTCCATTTCTACCCGTGGATGATCTTGAAGCGGAATTCAGAATTGAAGGAAGAAGCTATGCAGGGCAATTTCATTCATATATGACCACGTAAACAAAAAGGTTATTACTCTGTAGTAAGGAGAATTTTGGGCTTTAAATTGGTGAAGGACTGCAATAAGTTTTTTCACCATAGCTTCCATGAGACTTCGACTGAATCTGTACATCTTTCTCGGATTTATACTAACAGCCTAACCGGGCAGTAACTGACATCATTTTTGGTAAGAAATATCTCTGCTGTAATTATTAAAGAGTCGTCAACATTGCCCGCTTTGAACCTTAACCTTGCTTTTAACTCTTCCAGCACTTGAGATCCTGTTCTATCTAGATCCTTCTCGTTCATTTTGATATGCCTTTTTATGCGGCTTCTAGTACTCCAAATGCTATTACCCAAGTACGTACTAATTATTTTGTCAAACAGTATATGCTGTCAGTGCTGTCAGTTAAAACATTAGTCGCTGTCACTTAATGTCAAACGTCAATGGGTCATATGATCTGATCTGCCTGTCCTTAAATTGCTGCGAATTGTGCTGTAAAGTTAAAATTGAAGGTCCAGGAACTTCGACTCATCAAATCGGTCGAGGCGTAGCCACACACACAAAGGGAATGGAGAAGATCAACATGATCATGAATATCTCTATTTTTTCTGATTGAGATATTGCTTAAATTGCTTTTAAATTCAAAATTTTCTTAAAGGTCTAATAAACGAACGTGATGTCGAAACGAAGTCTGATTCATGCAAGGTCCCACTCGAAAACAAAAACAACACTCATTTTATTGTTCACATATGTGTACAACTCTTATGACAAATCTCAACCCCAAGAACTTCTCGCCCGCATACCTCCCATACCATTTCTCCCCACCACCACCGCCCTTTGTTTATTTGGATGTTTCGCACGAATGTTTACAAAAACTACCATCCACACAAAACCCATCAGACCCCATTATCGGACGGACCACGGTGCGTTGTTCGAACACCGTACCGACCGTACGGGAACGCTCGTAAATCCTTCCCAAATCATAAATATCAATCAACATTCAACACACACACACACACTGCGGATGGTGGAGGCAGAAAATTGTAACCCCCAAAGTGACGTTATACGGTCATAACGATGTTAATGTTTTACGGCCGGCCGGTCACTCGTCGTTGACGAGGCGAAGACAGTTTTTGTGTAGCCGGAGAAGGTTCGCCGTCGAACAGCTTTACAGCCAATATGTCACACGAGCGCGCCCCTTTGTCACTTCATCCCGGTGCGGGAAGATTTTCGCGACCAGCGACAAGGAAACGGATCGCGCGATCTCGCCAATAGGCCCGATCCCCGGCACCATCCTTGGGACATTAAAATCGAACATGCGACATGCGGCGTCGGGAAGAAAATCTTTAATTATCAATTAACGGACACGGCAATGGGCCGATTCGATTGAAAGCGGTGACCCGATCGGCGACTCGTTGCTACAGAAACCTACGGCTAATGCCGCCAACCCGCACTGGCAGCGGAGGTTGGCCCGGATTCCGACAAACGATTCATTTGAATGTCAGACGGAACATAAAACTCGATATTATTATTAATGGGATGCGCGGCACATTGGATCGTCCTGGGAAGAGAAAATGAGTCAGCGTTGGGTTTGTCGGAGGATTATGGCATTATGGCGCCTGTTTGTTTTAGATGACCGCTGGACCATAAACACCCCTAGTGCTAACTCCTATTCTGAAGCAATCGAGATGCGAAACTAGTCTCTGAAGATGTCGCTAATTTTTGCGAAGAAAATGTCCCCGAGGGGTTCTCCTTCAGCGGGTGTTTTAATTATTAAAAATGACAAAGCACCAGACTGGAAGAACTGGAAGCTATTACACACCCACTGCTTCCTGTTTGAAATCGCAGCTTTTCGCTTTATCAACGACGGCCAGCTTTAATTGCACCCGGAGCCTGGATGATCGGGACACCAGTCCAAACTGTGGCACGATTTACCAACAACTGCGGGCACATAAATTATGGCTTTATATGTTAATGCGATCATTACTATTTATAGAAGCATCAAAATATTCACCTTCGTTTGGTTAATTATGCTTTCGCAGTGGCTTGTTTTTTGGTTTGGCGGTGCCGGGTGCGTAGCGAGGCATTAAAAACGGCGCTGAGTTCCTGCTGCTTTGCGTGGTCACGCATCCTAAACCAATCACTTGGCTTGCGCCACTGCACACCGGTTGCCAGTGGGGTTGTGAAATCGATCGCCAAAAAAACCAAAAAGAAAAGGCCAAGAGCCAGAGACAGGGTGCTGCAGGCGAAGGTTCTAATGAGGTGCATTCAGAGCTAATAGGACGCTAATCAACACACAGCTCAATCATCCAATAAAGTAAACAAATGAATGGTAAAGCGCACAAATTTGCTAATAAATTATAGCAAAGTTGAAGTCACCATTATGGCAGACTTTCTAAGTAATCGTTGTGTGAAGCTTTTCGGTTGAAATCTGATACACCTTGTCAGGCAGGCAGAATTCTTAAGCGATATTTTTTGGCATCGAATTCAATCCGTCCCCCCTTCCCTCCCACCCTTACCCTTCCCCACTTACCAGGAAACCTTCCAGAGAATTGCAGTCCGCTGCATCGGCTCGCTCATTTTCTCGTTCTCGGCCCAGTTGGATACAGGCTCGAACGAGCTGCCATTTGTTTTGTTCTGCAGCCCAAATTGTCACGCTAAAGCTCCGATTCGTTTGTAGCCGTTATGGCGGGGGTATTCGGCCAGACCGCGGCCCAGACCCAGTGCACAAAATATTATTTACGAGCGCTTCGTTTGATTTTAATGTATCAATTAGTTTGATATTTTTATTTTTACGATTTACCAACCGACCCGACGGCCCGGTACGGGTAATGGCCCCCAGTGCCAAGCTGGTGGAATGCTTGCTTTGGGTGTTTGTTTTTTGTGATGCGCTAAGTGTTTCGGAGATTATTATTGTTGAGCGTTTTTGTGCTGGTGCCCCATCAAGCGAAATTCATTGAGATTATTATTTCGGGGACAGTTTGCTGTTCGTTTGTGTCCAGCGGTTTTTTTGGTTGTTTCTGTTTTTGCACACCGCGGCAGATCCTTATTAGTTTTGTGCGCCTAATGATCAATCCATTTGTGGCGAGCATACACCTTCGCGTTTCAGTGGTGGCGTGACGGTGGAAAAACGGTTTTCAATTTTATCGAAAGGAATATTTAACAATTTATTGCCGTCATAATGTGTGTTTTTTTGCTGGAAGAGGCTGATGAACAGGGCAATGTTTGCAAGCATCTGCAAATGATCGCGCAAAAACAGGGTGGAACAGATTTCGTCATCGTTTAAGGCTTGTTTAAGGCTAGTTTGAGGCTACCTATTCTGATATAATTTAAAGCAAAACCTAGACTTTTAACTCGTATGAAAAAGATAATAAGGTTTGAATGAGATCAAGAAGTCCCAAATTATTCCTACGCTCTAAACTCTATGATTAAACGTAAACTGAGCTACTTGTAGCTCAAAGTCTATGATCAACCCAAAAAGCCTTCCTCCTTAATGCGAATCACTTGCTTAGCTGGAAGAAGCAAACCAAAAAATCGCCAAACCGTCCCATGATACATTCCCCCCATAAACGGTCACCACCTCGGGCTTTGAGCCCTGGTCATTTCGGCTAAATCATCCTGATTAGTTTTGCCTTATAATTAAACGGCAAACCAAACTCACCCAAAGCACCACACAAAAAATCGGTTCCCACCATCAGCGAAATGGCGAAACAGATTTAAATTGTAGGGTACCGTGGCTTTTTGCGCTTTCTTCGAGTTCGGAACCATTTGTCTACCAGGAGATTTCGCACTGCACAAGGTGTCCCCACAGTCCCGAACCCCGAATTGTGCATAATGTACACAACGGATCGAGGTGCTGTTATGTTTTTTTGGGGGGGGGGTGCTCTCCTGCAAACTGCTGGAGGCAGAGTTCCTAGGTTCATCAATCAACCCCTGAGAGGAGGACCCGCTCCACAAACTCGATCACATAATCTCAAGAAGCTAGGCAATAAACTAAAGACCACTCTGCTTCGCACAATTGATCGATGGAACTCTCTGGGGCACACACATCTGCTACATGTGTCTCCAGTAAAGGCGACCCAACTCTTGGGCCCGGGCACAGGTTGACGAAGACTGCACCTAGCCGTGGCCACTAGGCCACAACAACAAAAATCACGACCATCACGGCCTGGAGGGTCCTCTCGCCCGGCCCGACTAGAAAGATGATGATTTATGAAGGGAAGAAAATTAGTCTCCCGTTTGTTTTGCCGTTTAGTTGTGTTATTTGTGGGTCCTGGTGGCTGTCGCGCTTTTTTTCGTTTGGTTTGGTTTGGTTTGGTTCGGTGTGTGGCGCTGTCTTCTCGCGCCCAATTGTTGCGCGCGCTGTCCAAATTACCAGTTGCGCTTCGAGGGACGGTCGAACGAAGGTGCCCGCTGTCGTGTGCTGTTGTGTGGCGCGCTGATAGTTTCATTTCGCATTAACGTAAATCGTCCTCACAGTCACATTTCCTTTTACCCGTTTTACCAGATTTTGTCTGTTCATTGCAGTCCATGAGAAACTTCCCTTGCGTGGTCCCTCGTTTTTTTGTAGACTAAAAACTCTGATTAAATATCTCGCCGCTCGACTATATCCGCGGGGTTTTGGAAAACGATCGAACGCACAGGAAAAAAAAGCCTCATTCGTGCACGCTAGGCGGGGAGTGGGAATGATTAAAAATTACTCACCTCATAATGGGCTTCGATCCCACACAATTAGCCCCGCAAATTGGTTGCTATTATAGCATAATTGACCCGTTATTAAATATCGCTTAATATCGTGCAGCCATCGATGGGTGATGTAGTACGTGTCATTAGCTAAACGGTACATTAAGCATTGATTCGTTAATCCGTTATCCATAGGTGGACTGTTTGGCTTAACACGATATGGAGGCACGATTGCTGGCAAGAAAGTGAAGTAAATGGACGATTAATTAACACGTGGGATGAAGTAACTGAGATGTACACAGACATTTAACGTTGTTGCTCTTTTAAAGCTGAATAAAGATACTTCGAATCTTCATAGTACTTTGCTGCTCGCAAAGACTTTCTTAAGATATTTAACATAAGTTCTTGATGGGAGGCCTCCAGTAGGTCTTTGCTGTGATTCGTAAGTAATTTAAGGCAGTACTTTAGGAAACAGCAACTGAAATAGAGGTTCCCTTAAAATTTAAGCATTAGCTAGCTGACAGGTTTAAGGACCTAAATTTATGGCAGTGAGCATACTGATAAAGTCCACCTGTTAACCTTTTTCTCCAAGTCCATTTCTTAATGACTCATCCACGATCCCTATGCCGTTAGTCCCTGTTGAGAGTAGTCGAATGTGTCAAAAATATATTGTCATCCACTATGCTGTTTCTGAAATTTAATTATTTGCTATAAAAAAAAATCTGCTTGACATGGAAGCTGTTTAAGAGCTGTTTAAACGTTCTTTTTGCTTGGATGCTGCTCAATAAAATTAAATTTGGCAATTGGAGTTTTTTAAATATATCTACACCTTGAAACAAACAATCGAAGATGTTCTTCCGAGCCATCAGAGCAAGAGCCCTCGCATTATATCATATCACATCGTTGTTTTCGATTAGTATTTTTATAGCAAATCCACTAAAAAGTCCTTTTACTTGAATTGAACGTTACCAACCCAGCTTTTAAAATATTTTCTTCACTTACATCTATATCTCTCCCTCCATTCCATCCGCGCATTTGAATATCGCAAACACACTTTTCTTCCACCCATGTTCCCCGCCTTCCCAGCAGCACTGCTTCGCTTTTTGTACCGTTTTGTCAGGCTTAATCCCGCCGAACGGCCGCGAGATGGAGGGCAACAAATGGCAGGCCGCCGCCACACACAACCGTGAGATCGCACATTTTAATTTAACGCTCCATACACGGGTAAGGCATTCGGTCGGAATTTGCCGAGTTTTGCCGGAGATGTACGCAACAGTTCGAGATCAAAAAATCAACGCAGCAAGCTCGACGACAGCACCAGCGAACAGGGAAGCAAGAACAAGACGAAGCAGAATGGGAAATTTCGGCCCTACAAAAAACGGCACGTTACCGTCACTGGGCAAGTACCGCACCTCAGAAATCCAGGCCCAAATTCGGGATACCTTCCTACGCTGCCCACCCCGCGGGCGGGGACGAGAAGACAAACAATCAGCTCACTTAGCCTGCCAGAAGGATCGATTGAAAGTGGAGATGCGAGGGTGTCCTCTCCCGGGGGGCGATCGCAACTTGCAGTGGCGCAGATTCGAGTCGCGTTTGATTTCTGTCTTCGTTCGCGCTCACCACAAGTAAAAACACGCAACGGGGCCGGGGCGTAATCGCCGTCGATCGTCACACAAGGAGAAGGATGAATGGTACGGCAACAATCCTCCCACGGCATAATCGCGCTGGCAGTAATCGACCGTTTATGCCCGCCAACTTGAGCCGCCGGGGAGTTTGGGGTGGGGGTGATCAGGAGGCACCAGCGAAGAGACTGCAGCAATAGCCTGGAGGCGAAATTCTGCGCTCACTTCGGCGACGTTCTGGACGGGTTGAAAATCGCGTACCAGAAAGTTTGCATAAGCCCTGACGACGATGACTTCGCCTCTACCGCCACCGTGGAGGAGTGAGAGAGGGAGAGAGAGAGAGACTCCAACTTCAAACCACCCCAAACGCCAGAGCACCAGAGTGATCCTGCGCCGAACATCGCCTCGTGGGCACAACGGCATCAACCACCGAGGAGACGTCCAGCGCGTCGTTCGTACCGAAGGGAATAGGCCTAGGCAGAAGACGCGAAACAAGGAGGGAAACGAAATCTTTATATAAAAACTACCCCTTGGAGCAGCGTGGGAAATGCACAGTAGTGTCTCTAATGTCTTATGTTTGCCTCCCTTTTCGAGAGAGCGAACGATCGCGCGAAAAAAAAGCGACAACAACAACAGCAACAAGCAGGATCGCGGTGAGAGTCGCGAGATCGCGTACGCGCCTCGGCGTGCATCGTCGGAATCGGAATTTGGGAAAAGAAGCTGTGTGATCTTTGGGGTGGGCTATTCTTGTCCGTGTGTGAAGCGACCGCTGGCTTAGCTCCAGTTCGTGTGGAGTCCAACAAAAGGTTTGGTCGCTTTGGGGCGGCAGACATCTTGGCCCGGTCTCGGGAGTGGGATTTGTGTCTCATTTGTTGCTGTTACCGAGCTGTTAGGGAAGACTTTAATTTCTCCACATGTGGCAAGGGGCTGTGAGTGTGTGTGTCAATGTCTTTGGAGAGAATCTGGAATGAATGGAATATTTTATAGCACAGTCTTCAGCGACTACTGACACTGGTTCATACATCACAATTAAGCATGCTTTAAATTAGCGAAATTCGCCCAATGTAACGTCGGTTAGCAAATGTAAATGTCTGTCGGGGATCGCATCACTCGCATAAAATCGCCGTAAATGCCACTCGATCGATTGTGAGCAAACGCACATAATGGCAGTAAATAACGAATTGCTATTATATTGATCGAAACCGAAGCGAAGAGCACAAAACCAAACCCTTTGGGAAACGATCGAGAGGCCGAAACCGATTGATAAATCAAACATCGTGACCGTTGCTGGGCGCGGCACGGTTCGAGCCCGTTTCGGATTGATCAGCGTTGTACGTACGCAAGATCCGTGCAGGAAAAGGACGCACCGGACCACCACCATCTTCTACTCCCTGAGCTCCACTCCAGGTGGTTGGGCCGCCTTAAATGCCTATAATCAAAGAAGCGAAGAAGCTAAAACGCAAGAGCATTAAATTCCACCACGTTCGTTGCCGCGGCCACGGTGAACGGTGGTAAACGCGCGAAGGATGACTGGGATAATAACAATAACAATAAGTTAGGCGTGGGGCCATAGAGGCGGAGTAAATTGCCGCGGAGACTTGCGCGGCCCAACGTGGACCATGGAGCCACGGACCCACGGAAAACTCCACCTCACGTGCGCAGGCACGTATTCGATTGGCTTAAGTGTGTTCCGCGTGTTTCCGCAGTAATGTTGGACCCGAATTGGCGATTCGGGCATATATTTCGCGCTTAATCGGTGCTATTTTTTCGGGTGTTTTTTTTGCGTGTGTGTGTGCTCTGTAACGTTATTGATAAAGCTCAAAGTATGGGTTGTATTAACAACTTAATCAAGGATCTATCGATCGGGGTTGTACAGGAGATACATTCGAAGCCCGGTAGAATTCAAAATGGTGTACATCCGTGCAGTAAAGCCTTGAGTATGTACGATGCGACCAAGCTTTTCTTTACTTTAAATCTTGATAAAATAGATTTTAGAGACTAGTAGAATCGTCGCTGGTTTCTAACACGATAGGATTAAATCCCATGCGGTCTGTTCCTTCGTAAGCAGGAATAATTATTAGCTAAAGGATACTAAGTCAAGGAAGTCAGTATTAGCAGGATTAGTTCTAATTAGTTTGTAGTTTCAAAGATAACAAGAAAACATATCTCAGAATTGGGTTGGCTCAAGTATTACTAATGTGCGATTGAGCTGATTAAGTTCACTTTACCAAACCAAACATAACTTCAAACTTATCGCTATAGCACACTGAACTCCTATTATTCATTACTACCAAATAGTTAGGTAGCAATACTTTTGAATTAAAAATGGAACTCTCAAAAAAAAACTTGAAAATGCTTCATTATTACGATGAAACAGATGTTTTAGTGATCGAACACCTTCGTCCACTCCAACAACAGCTCGATTCGTGTATTATTGCAGTTTAAATCTGCTATAAATTCTACTGCCATAAACCCACAACGGGCTGTCAAACCCGATGTCACCCGATCCAGTGCCGAAGTTTGACAGCTGGTCGGCAAAAGAAGACAAACGCATTCTTGTACACTTTGTCGTTTCAGGTAAATTGATAATAATTATTTATCAACGATTATTTAGTTCTAATCCTAAAAGTACCTACAAGTACTTCCCTGCTCCCTTCGTGTTTCGTCCTTTCCCTGCTACCCGATACCCTGAAAGTGCACTCAACAGCAAGCCGCGCGTACGAACGAGGGAAAAGGGAGCGAGTTCCGCGTACACTTTTTTCGCCAAGGTCGCCGCGGACGGTCGTGAAAAAGTGACTTCGATCTCGTTCCTCTCGCTTCCAGCAGTTTCCAAAAAGCTCCTGCTACTTGCAAAGCTGTGCGTGCGTGCGTGCCCGTCGAGGCAATCGGTGTTCCTTCTTCCGCAACCTAATATCTTGTTCGTTTTTTTTTTCTCTCTACGTGTACAACCGACAGTGTCTGCCGGACGACCCCTTCAACTAAGAAGCGCGATTGATTGATTGGACCCAGTACTGCCTCCTGCGCTCTAAAATGTTACGAACAATCATCGTACGAAACGAGAATCTCCTGCTGCAAGGATCGATCCGAAAGATACTGAAAGGCACTGCCGTCCGCTCGCTCAGCAGCGAGTGTGCCAAACGATCAGCTGCCGGCCACCGCAGGTAAGTTGATCCCGTTGAATTTTTTGTGCATGCGTGTTATGTAACCGGAACGACGGCGATATCGGTGAATTTTGGTCGGTGTTTTTAAAGTAGCCGGATCGCCTGAACTAGTAATCGGCGACAGCTAGGTGCACGGTGGTCTAGTGTTGCACTCCCGAGGTACAAATGATTGTTTTGGAGTAGACTGCCTGTGTGGCCTTGATTTGATATACGATATGTTGTGTAATCTTAGCAACCCACTCGCTCGCTCCTTGAGGAGAAGCGCCGCGAGAAGGGGAACGTGCGAATATGCGTGATCGGGGGTTGCAAAACGTCATCGTATGCATGCTGGTGATAGTGTTTGACCGTAAAGTTGTCCTTCCGGACGATTAGTCGCCTACTTAAAAAAATAATTTCCGTTACGCCAAACCAACCAATACCAGTGCGATCTAATAATCGGTTTGTATTATTTTTGTAGAAACTCGCACACCCTATCGAACGGCCGCAACAACCTTAAGCAGGTAACATGGAGAACGAACCTGGTCCGAGGATACTGCAGCGGATTTCCGGCTCACTCGAAGGTCCTGCTGCCGGCACTGTCCCCCACGATGGAGCTGGGCACCATCGTCAGCTGGGAGAAGAAGGAAGGCGACAAGCTGAATGAAGGTTTGTTTACGTTTGCGTAGTATTAGTAAACGATGCACAAAGCAGACATACCCGTGCGGCGTGCATACCGAATGACCTTGCTGACATTCACAGCATGGGCATTTTGTCGTTTCCTCCTCGTACGACCTTATCGCACGATCCGCGCCCGGGATCCACTTCATCAATACACCGCTATCAGCAGTCACGGCGCTATAGCCAAGAATTGTATAATGTTTTGACGTTTTTTTTTCTCTTTTTACGCTGCTCTCCCTTTCTCTGTGTCGATCCGTAGGTGATTTACTGGCGGAAATTGAAACCGATAAAGCGACGATGGGCTTCGAAACGCCCGAGGAGGGTTATTTGGCAAAGATTCTGGTGGCTGCCGGTCAGAAAGACGTCCCCATCGGAAAGTTGGTGTGTATTATCGTAGAAAACGAGGCCGATGTGGCTGCGTTCAAGGATTACAAGGATACGGGTGCTGCACCGGCAGCACCGGCCGCTGCTCCAGCCCCACCGGCACCATCCGCTGCCCCACCAGCACCTACCCCACCGCCAGTATCTGCCCCTCCGCCACCACCGCCAGTAGCTGCCGCGCCACAGCCGATGACGGCGGTAGAGCAGCGCGGACCGCGCGTCTACGCTAGCCCGATGGCTAAGAAGCTTGCCGAACAGCAACGTTTGCGGCTGGAAGGTAAACGATAAACGGCTTAATGCTTAGCACACACACACAAACTAACGCATGCAATTTCGTTCGTTTTTCTCCATTTTTTCCCCAACCCCTCCGAAGGTAAAGGCTCCGGAATGTTTGGTTCACTAACGTCTAAGGATCTTGCAGGTATGCAAGCGGACGGTGCACCAGCGGCCGGTGCCCCATCACCAGCAGCGCACACCATCCCTGCCGGTGCGGCCTACGTCGACATCCCGGTGTCGAACATCCGGGGCGTGATTGCGAAGCGATTGCTCGAATCGAAAACCACCATCCCGCACTACTATCTCACGGTCGACGTAAATATGGATCAGGTGACGAAGCTGCGGGCGCGCTTTAACAAACAGCTCGAAAAGGAGGGCGTGAAGCTGTCGATTAACGATTTCATCATCAAGGCGGCCGCTATGGCGTGCAAAAAGGTGCCGGAGGCGAACTCCGCCTGGATGAACACGGTGATCCGGCAGTTTGACGCGGTGGACGTGTCCGTTGCCGTGTCGACCGACCGGGGACTGATCACGCCGATTGTGTTTGCGGCCGACCGGAAGGGCATCGCCGACATTAGCAAGGACGTGAAGAATCTGGCGGCGAAGGCACGCGAGGGCAAGCTGCAGCCGCAGGAGTTCCAGGGCGGCACCTTCAGCGTGTCGAACCTGGGCATGTTTGGCGTGACCCATTTCTGCGCCATCATCAATCCACCACAGTCGTGCATTCTGGCGGTCGGTGGCACTCAGAAGCGTCTCGTACCTGACAAGGACTCGGAAGCTGGGTAAGAACGGTGTGGAGTCTTGGATCGAGCTGTATATTGTGATGTTTCTCCTTTGTATTTGTAGCTTCAAGGAAAGTGACTATGTCGCGGTAACGCTTAGCTGTGACCACCGTACGGTCGATGGTGCCGTCGGTGCCCGCTGGTTGCAGTACTTCCGCCAGTTCCTGGAGGATCCCAACTCGATGTTGCTGTAAACGGGAGGAGGTGTTGTAAAAAAAGTCTTCTTCGAGTGGTAAGAACGTTGCTTCGTTTGCACCAGTTCTTGATACCCATACCAGCCTAATCTAAATTTCTCGATTTTCTTTTCTCTCTCCGTCCTGTTAAGGCCCTGTTGCTGAAATCCGAACCGAAAGTCCAGCTCTATGGGGGGCGGATGATTACTGTAATGGAAAGAGTAGAAATATTAAATAGTAGTACTAGCAGCAGCCGCAAAACTGAAGGGTGTCAACAGTATGGGAGGCAAGAGTATTGATGCTTTAGTTGCGTATTTACTGCACGTGCGTTGTGCGTTAAAACGGCAATGAAACAAACACCATCGCACACTCATCCCAGTGGTGGTTCAATGCTCTGGACTGATTTCCCTCCCTAACGAATGGATGCTCCCTGTACAATTACATTACACATATGTACCAAATAGTTCATAGTTTCACAACCACAGCGAGACAGAGAGAGGGATAGAGAGAGAGAGATGTTGACGAGCAATACAGCTCCAATAGAGCATACCTTGAAGCTGCAAACGCTGCCGATAGTAACCGATCTACCTGTTTCATAGTGTAGGAAAGCCATAGAGAAAGAGACCGTTTAACGCCGCATTGTACACACCAGGAGCGATGCCACATCGTTCCCGCACACTACTAATCTTTTAGTCACGGGGAAATGGATAAGACAGGGACAAAGGGAAAAGGGAACCACCCCCCATACAGACGGACAGCCTTGATTGACGAGGGAAGCCAACGAAATTCGAACAAAAACATCACCATCAAAAACTCGCTTTTGGCAACGAAATCGGCCACCACCAAAAGCTGAGTGCGGGCCACGAGCCGAAATCTTCCCAACCTTACACTAGGAGCAAAGCACTATTTTATAGTCAGTCAAATGTTCGCGACGTTCGGGATGATTCACTAAACAAACAAAGAAAAGACACAGCACCATCACTCAAACGGCGAAGGGCGCAAAAACGACGGGGGGGGGTTGGAAAAAAGGGGAAATTTAGACGACGAGCCACTGGTCAGATACCCGATGATGGATTTGCTTGTTGAACAAGATCTTTTTTTGTATAGCTTTTTTGTTTGCTGTTTGTTTGTTTGTATGCGCTACTCTTATTTTTAAACCAGACATCGAGGAATAAATCAAATTTATTTATTGGTTACCGCATCGTGGTTCATCAAGGCACTTTCGTAAAGGAGTTTTCTGCTGTCCTTCTGTTGTGTTTGCACAGAATGGGGAGAGAATGATCGTCGCGAGCAAAGACAATAAGCTAAAACTATTCACGCGCGCACAGAGGAGCTTAGCGAAAAGCCTTGCCGACCTTGACCCGTATTTGAATCTTTAGGAAAATCGTTGTGATCGTTTGGAATCGTTTGGAAAACAAAGTGAATCAGCTTTAGGTTACAGCGTCGTCTACCAAACTCAACCGTACCCCCAAAACCGTTTAAAAACCAATGTACTACGGAATGTCTCTGATACAGAATCAAATACAGTACCGATTGGAGCTTAATGTGGCCGTTTCTCTTGTTTGCCCGACAGTTGGCAAAGTGCTTCAAAATTACGGTTGACCAAAACAGCCCGGGGACAGAATTTGCAATAGGGAGTAGTTGAATGTCTTTACTTGTATGTCCGTGCGACTTATAGTGATCATTTGTACAGTTTCAGCATATCGGGTCTCTGCCGTGTCTCCAATCCAGTCACAGCCAATCAATCAATCAATCACGTCGAAGTCCATCTCGCAGCATCCACGCACGTTCAGCGTGTCCAGGTTCGTGCCGGGGATGTGGAACAGCATCCGAACGCGATACGTACCCTTGCCCATGGCGATGTACTGCTCCAGATACTTGATCTTCAGCACAGCTGCATCTAGATTGTAGCGGCCCTGTTACGGAAGTCAGATAGTCTATAATGGATTTCATCTTCCGGCTAAACTAGTAATGTTAACCGACCGTAAACCGTCCACACCGATCACCATTGGACATGGAGCTGGCGATGAAGAACCAGGGCCCACTATCATCCGAATGGAACCGGTCACAATGCATCGGCTCAATGTACTCCTTCGGATTGTCCAGACATATTTTGTCCGTTTGCTGCTCGCACTGGTACGTCGTAATGATCAGTTCCCATTCAACATCGTCCGACGACTGGCGGACCTCATACTCGGCATGCAGCGTATCGCAAACGCCTTGGGAATCCCGATCGAATCGTACCGTTTCCAGCGAGATGGGCATCTCATCGTAGGGAAGCTTTACGTCTTGGCAGTTGGAGAACATTGTCATGTTGATTCGCTACGTGAGAGACGGAAATTAGCCGCTAGTGTTTCCGTTAGTTCTTCTACCCACATTACTTACCAACCCATGGACGAATTCAAATACACAGAGGAGCAGCACGTAAAACATTCCATTCCTTTCGATCGACATTTTGTTTCGTCGTCGGAAGCTAAACAGACATTGAAAGTTGGCGTAATTTTGCGCTTACGCTTTATAGCAATAGGGTCGTTTTAACGCTGTACGCGGCAGCGCGGATTTTTGCAACATCCGATCGGATATAGTCATTAATTGTGACTATGCAAATTTCTGTACCTAATCGAAAGGTACGTGTGATTGGCGGATGGCGGATATTTGTGGGGCTATAATTTGGGTACAAATCATCAAATTAGGGGCCCCTCTGCGCTGGGATAATTCTAATAGGACAGTGCAGCTGTTCTGTTTCGTTGATTAACACATTAGCAAGTAATTGATTAGATACTTTGAGATATGGATTCCGTCCAATGCTTCTAGGGAAGAATGCTCAGAACCTCGATATGTGGTGTACAATGACTTCGCCTTTGGACAGCGAATAAGACTCGTCATGAAAATGGTACCGGACGACGACGATACATACACAGAGAAGGTGAGATAGGTCCAAATTGTATTGGAGTGATGGCGTTCATGCGTCCATTGGAAAGTCCTGGATATTTGATTGGCGAACGACGGCGCTGTTCCTTGGACAATACCAAGGGCTTCTGCAGCAGGCAGAGTAACAATGTAAGTATTCTTGCTCTCCATCTTAAAACAAACATCTTTTTAACACGTATTTACCACCCAAAGGCAACGTGTTTATTTGAAAAAGTTCTACCGCGTCATGTTTTCGCATAGTATTTTCACTGGGCATCACCCCACAATCGCAGGTAGGATTGGGCAAGCTGTAATGTAAAACTAACACAACTTTGATGGGGTTTTGAAGTGTATTTTCAATGCAAAAAAATCCAAAATCTTTTTCAGAAAAATAATTTCAAATAAACACGTGAATTTCCACACAACATTTATAACAAATACATTTGCACTTCCGCTTTGTGTTGCTCTCAACTGTCAACACGCTGCTATCAGCACAGTGGCGCACACTATTGACCAACCTCTCCCATCACACACACTTGGCCAAATAATGTCAAAATGTCTAAATCTAGTGATTCTTTGGAAAAAGGAAAAGAAAAGTGATTTCTACTCCATTGTGTAGATTTTCACGCATACTATCTTTGTTTTTTCGGGGGGAAAAAGCCTTTAAACCCTGCGTACGCTCGGCAGCGTTGAAATAGGTGTTTTTGTTTTGTTTTACCAGCCCATCGCGGTACTACTGCTGTGCTATTTGGCAAATCGTCGAAACGCGATAAACGACCCTGGTCGGAAGAAAACACACACGGAAGCCTACTTCGTTGGTGGTGCAGCACAACCACAGAAACGGGAAGGATTACACAAAACCGGAACGTCCTTCCGGAATAGTGCAATTCCGATTCGATCGGTAGCTGAAGGTGGCATCCCTGCCGGGCATTACGTAAGGAACGATCTCTGGTGAATCTAGTCGTGGGAAGAGGCGGTAGGAAGCCGTATGTGAAAGTGCCAGCTCCAGCAACCAGCAAAAACAACACCAAAGGCACTGCGAAATCCGTGGAATGTACGGTTTGTGAAAGTAGGTGGCATACCTAATCACGCCAGCGCACACCAGAACGCATCGCCTAGCGTAGGAGAGTCCCGGAGGAAAAAACAAACACGACGCGCGAGCTGGGGCGGCGAGTGGCTGTGTCCTACGCACCCGTTTGTTAGCACAGGTGACGACACCCGTCAACGGCGTCGAGGGGAGGATTGGACTGCGAGCGACAACCGCGAACACACACCCACACACAAACCGAATCGCCATGGATAACGATGGACTGTCGAACGAGCAGACGGAGAAGGTCCTACAGTTTCAGGACATTACCGGGCTGGACGATATGAACGTGTGCCGCGACATACTGATCCGCCACCAGTGGGATCTGGAGGTGGCGTTTCAGGAGCATTTAAACATACGCGAAGGCCGCCCGTCGGCGTACGCGACCGAATCACGAGCGCCCGCCGTTATCAACGATCGCTTTCTGCAGCACGTATTCTCCAGCGCACGGTTAAGCCCTGCCCGGGAGCCGAGCGGGGTGGGCGGCATCATACGGTACATGTTTAACTACATGGTCAACTTCTGGTACAGTGCGTTTTCCTCCGTGCTGTCCACCATTCTGGGGCTGTTCCGCGACCAGGAAAGCATTCCGGCCGATCCGCTCGGCGACGTGCTGAAGTTCATCCAGACGTACAATGAAAAGTACCCGGAGCATCCGGTCTTCTACCAGGGCACGTATTCGCAGGCGCTGAACGATGCGAAGAACGAGCTGCGCTTCCTGCTAGTGTATCTGCATTCCGAGTCAACGTCCGAGGCGGTTTCGTTTTGTCGCGGGGCCATGT
Organism: Anopheles stephensi; assembly: GCF_013141755.1. Lineage (NCBI taxonomy): Eukaryota > Metazoa > Arthropoda > Insecta > Diptera > Culicidae > Anopheles > Anopheles stephensi. The sequence continues at coordinate 85,262,059 of NC_050203.1, read as the reverse complement.
CTAACCCGCAGGTGATCGAGTACGTCAACCGGCGGATGCTGTTCTGGGCGTGCGATATGGCGTCGCACGAGGGAAAGCGGGTGGCGACCGCAATTAGCGTCCGCACCCATCCGACCCTGCTCATCATCGGCATGCGGGCGAACAAGATGATCATTATGGGACGGTTAGAGGGCGACTGTTCGTCGGAGGAGCTCATACGCCGGATGGACACGGTGGTGAACGATAACGAGGTGTGGTTAAATCAGGCGCGCCAGGATCGGCTCGAGCGCGATCTTACACAGACGCTGCGCCAGCAGCAGGACGAAGCGTACCAGCGTTCGCTGCAGGCGGATCAGGAGAAGCAGCGCCGGAAGCAGCAGGAGCGGGAGGAGGCGATGCGCATCCAGGCGGCGATCGAGGCGGAACAGTTGGCGGAACAGCAGCGCAAGGATGACATCGAACGGTTAAAGCTCGATCTGGCGGAACAAGTGCCTTCGGAGCCGGAAGTAGGTGCGCCCGACACGATCAGCATAGTTTTCAAACTGCCCAGCGGGTTGCGATTAGAGAGACGATTTCGTAATACCGACACAATGCGGGTAAGTGAGCCGGGTTTTTTTTGGTGGCCTTTTCCTCTCAATTTAACGCGCTCTTTCCCCTCTCCTGCAGGATATTTACAACTTTATTTTCTGTCACCCGGACGCGCCCGATTCGTTCGAAGTTACAACAAACTTCCCCAAGCGCGTGCTAGATTGTTCCGGTGACGAGCCCGGCCAAACGCTTCTGCTGTCCGGGTTGAAAAATCGCGAAGTACTGTTCGTGGCCGATCTGGAGGCGTAGTGTGGTCCGGCGGGTCTGATGCGCAAGTGTGCTGTGTGGACCGCGGACGATTTACGATTTACGATGTGTATGCTAAGGCACTGCCCGCCCGTATTCCGGTGGCAGCGGACATTTATCGATTTTTCACTCGCAGCGGGATGGTATCCCCAACCATGCAAAGTGTAGCCCCACTACACAGTCCCACGGTGCGGGTTAAGCAAAGGATACAACAATTCCCAACCATTTTCACCAAGTGCATCAAGCTGTATGTGCAAAAGTAATTACAAAACAGCAGAAAAAACATTTCTCCTCTTTGGTTTGTCTCCCACCCATCTGAAGTGGTTGAGATTTTAGGAGCGCGAGGAAAAAAGCGGGGTAGGGCCATTCGAACGGCCAAGCTACCAAACTTGGTGGTACTTGTGAATACTTATTTGTTGCTTTGCATGAAATCTTAAAACAAAAAACTGTAAATTTCATTTAAAATACAGAAGAATAGTGTCTATATCGAAGGGAGGTTTTTGATTGATTCGACAGCTCCGGTCGTCTTGGACGACCACCCATCAGCATGCCCTTGTGACGCGAACGGAAGCGAATAAAATCGTTTAAATTGCTTTTTTTACAACGTAAAACTATTGCGGACACACACACACGCGAGCGGTTGGTGGTTATGTTTTGTTCTTTATTTGCAATATAAATGCTTACAAAATTAAATACACAAATACTTATCGCTGTACGGAAGCTGTATATCGAGTGGGGATGGTTATGGCGATACAAAAAAAGAAACAAAAGTCGACGACTCGACACATTAACATTACCTACTTGAACTATATCAATACTTCACCATGGGTCATCGTGTCCCGCGTATTAGAGTATACCTGTAAATTAGACCGTAATGCGAATCCTTTCCTGGCAGTTTTAGCAGTTGTTCCATTAGAAAACCGTACTTGTCTTCAGTCTTAAAATGCACACATCGTCCGTCCCGTCCGAGGCGTTTTGCCCATAAATCCTTAAATCAACACGTCGTTCGTACTGTTGATGTTAATTGGAGGTAGATAGATGGAACGTACTTGTGCCCGCAATCGGGCTATATCCACATCCTCGCGCTCGAACTCCCGGATGATCTGCTCGAACTGGACCAACCCTTCCCGACTGCCGGGGAATCCGTAATCCTTGATCACCTCGATCTGTATCTGCATCACCAGCGGGAACACGTTCTGCATCATCTTGATCATCTCCTTGCCCGAGCTGGCTTTCGCTTCGGCGAGCTTTTTCGAGTTTTCTGGCTGATTGACCGTCTTCAGGATGTCCACCAGGATCGTTTTGCCCGTTTCGGCGTTAAAGTTTGATAGGTAAGACATGGCGGCCTATCTATATCGGTGCTTAGGTGTGGTGTGATGAGTGTAGAAAACGGGTTTTGTTTTGTTGTGTTTCCTTACTGCAGCAGCGCAACAAAGCACAGCAACAACAACAACAGCAAGGTAGGCTTTGTTTGGGATTTGCAAGGTATGACAGGAGCTGTCAAGCGGGTCAAACGAAACAGTGCTGCCAGATTCATTGCGCAGAAGGAAAAACAAAATAAGAATAACGGTGGCCTACCAGACATCTCAGGTGAAGGTGGATAGAAAGTTCATAGATTTCTTGGTAACCTCAAGGAACAGGGAGATCCATCTTCCATCCGCTTCTATGCAAACCAGCTCTGGGCAAGGGCATCTAACTAACTAAGGGCATCGTCATTGTAGCGGCTCCTCCAATGTCCTTCCACACATACGGGACAAAAAATCCTTCTGATCATCTTCCTCTCGAACGTGGCTAAGAGGGCTTCGTCAGTTTTGGACAGAGTCCATGTCTCAGGAGCGTATGTGAGGACTGGGACTATAAATGTTCTGTACAGTCCCTGCTTCGTCCGTCACGACAGGTATTTAGAGTGGAGAAGTTTCCTCATTCCTGTAGTATGACCGGTTGTCTAGGTCAACAGCGTATGCCAGGATCTGGATTGACTTATAGAAGATGGTCCCTGAAATTTCCACCTCCGAGTCGCCATCTCCCTGGCGCAGGCCCTTGGTGGTAGCAAAGGGCTCTGAGAGTTTTCCATCCACCTTCACCTGGCCATATGAAGAGATGGTAGGAGTGGAGCTGCTGCTCCAACATCTTCTGCAAGATTTGCCGTATTGTGAAGACTACCGCACTACCGGCACTACCTACAACCACCAGAACAGCCAATCGATGTATTCGCCCATTTATAATCTTTTCTTGCCTCTAGATAGGAACCGTTTCTGGGCCAATAACCTATTAAGATTCATCGTCTTTATTCCACGATCGAAAAAGCGAAACTTACTTATCCGTCCTCGTAAATCCAAACGAGGCAAGGAGTCGTCGTAGGTCCAAAACGAGTTGAAGCTCGTTGGATTTTTATTTTCGTCCTGATTTTTCCCAAAATTTGCTTCGATTTCTCTAACAGTCTGGCAACACTGACAACCGCACCTGTCAGCTGATTGCAAAACATTGCGAATCGGTTGCAGCGGATCGATTGCGCAAAGATGCAACGCGACCAGCTACCCGTGCTCTTGTGAGTTTCCATTTACTTTTTAAATAAAATCTAGCTTAAAGTGCTACAAAAAAAAAACGACAACAATGATGTTGTCAACGTCGACGACACGAGCAGCAGCAAGGATGGGTGTTAAGCTGTTCACAAGAACCGTTCCGGCTCGTGCCGCAGACCCATTCCATGTGCACTACAGCGGTAACGCTGGGTCGGCGATCGCACAGAACACATTGCCGGCCACTGTACGCGGTACGCAGGAAAGGTGGATGAAACGGTTCGAATCGGAATCCATCCCCGAACCGGAAACCTCCATCGTGAACATCATCGCACACGTGCTCGAGCTGTCCGGTCCGTCGGAAGTTGGCAACCACCAAAACTCATCGCTCAACGATGCTCAGATGGCAAAAATCGAAGCATTGTGCGAATGCCGGCTCGCCCGCATGCCAATACAGTACATTATTCGCGAGTGGGATTTCCGCGACCTGACGCTGAAAATGATCCCGCCCGTGTTTATACCGCGCCCGGAAACGGAAGAGCTGGTCGAGCTGATACTGCAGCAGATGGAAAATCAAGAGAAAACGCTCTTCCTCGAGATCGGATGCGGGACGGGTGCAATAAGTCTTTCGCTGCTGAAACACGCCCCGAAGGTGAGTCACGCGTATCATTAAGTGAGGCACGAGCTTAGTAATGAATTACCTTGTTTGTCTGTGCCCGGCAGGCCTCTGCGATAGCGATCGACCAAAGCCGAATTGCGTGCGAGCTAACGCGAGAAAACGCCGAATCGGTCGGCTTGATGGACCGGTTGCGCATATTCAAGCACAAGCTGGTGAACGATTTGCCACCGGAGCTGCACACGCAAACGTTCGACATGATCGTCAGCAATCCTCCGTACGTGCCCTCGGTGCTTATTCCCACGCTCGATCCGGAGGTAAAAATCTACGAAGATCTGCGAGCACTGGACGGTGGTTATGATGGACTAACTGTGATAAAAGCCATTCTCCGGGTAGCCGGCAAACACCTTAACAAGGATGGCGTCCTGTGGCTCGAGGTGGACAGCTCACATCCACCGGTCATTGAGGAGTTTCTGACGAAGCACGGCGAGCTGATGGGACTACGGTTTGTGGCGTCGTACAAGGATCTGTTTCAGAAGGATCGATTCGTCGAGATAGTTAAGCTATAAGCTGATTGCATTTGTTACTCGTACCTAGAGAGCGTTTGTTAGCGTTTAGCGAGACTACCAGGATAATAGAAACGTGGGAAAAGACAGCAGCAATGCAGCCAAACACTAGTATAGTATAGCTCTGCTTTCCATTATTTATTCTCACCTACATACACACACACACATACACGCTCAACCTACAGCAATCGACCCTTGCAACCTCGTTCGCCACAGACGCAGGTCAGCACCTTCCCGTTGACAGAGCCCACGTCGTAGTTATAGTTCCACGTTAGTTCCGTGCCAGCTTTAATGTTACAGTACGCGAAGAACGCGACCCAGGGAAACCGTACGTCGTGCGTATCGACAAACACGCTCTGGACGAACAGATTGGGCACGCAGGAATGCTTTATCGTGTAAGAAGGGGGAAAAAAATAGAATCGCGAGAGTACGAAACGTTAGCTCCTTCGTCCACCGTGTGGCAGTGTCTTTAGTCCCAGAAAGTATTCGTCTAGCTGCATATTTCACTCGAAAGGGCGAGTTTGGAGCATCTCAGGCGTTAAATAATAAAGCTAAAGTATACAGGTTTGAGATAGTTGATACATGAATACACAGTTTTTGTTGAAAATTTGGGCAGTAGAGATTTTCAATCACAATAATAGAGTCTTTGGCTTGCAAAACCTGCACACCTGCAAAACCAGCTTGGTAGCTTGGTCTGTAGAAGAGTAATCGGAACATGATCCTACAGGCAATATTCAGAACTGTGAAGGCTCTGAAGGCCTCCTGGCCTCAAGTCCTCTCTGAATCAAATTTGCTTTTGTCCTTGGAAATAGCTAGTCACCAGATCTTTCTTGATCTTCTGTTTAGTCTGCAATTTCTATATAATTTACTTTTGAGCTTCTATGATTGAAGCTCTGTTCATTGGTTTCGTTTTATCATGCCTTTTGCAACCCAAATCTCACCCTTTTATGTAAAATATGAAGCTTGCAGAAGACTGATTTGGACTCACCGTACTTACAACAGTAAGGCAACTTTACTTACGTTAAAATATCGACCGAGATTGCCCGACTTCTTCGCATCCATCACGTAGATATGCTCGTTTTCGCCGAAAAACTTCCGCAGAGTCGATTCCTGATCCGCAGTTATGGATGCTCCTTTGGGATTCATCTCCGGATTCGGTATTAGACTAACGCACTCTTGCTCTGTGTACGCGGAGGTAGAGAGGGAAACGTAAAGCAATAGCAAATTTAGTCGGCTGCGTTGCTCTTACCATCATTCACACCGTTGTTGGACACTTTTCCAATAATCGAAGGGGCAGACGCAGCAGTACGCTCCGTCGTGCTTGCCTTCCGTGACTGGGCCCGTGTTTTCACCACCATCGTGCTCGGTTTCGTTTTCGAGGTGTACTCCTCGTCCGAGTCCTGGGTCGACGCAAACCGTTCACCGCCCACATCGTCCGCCGACTCATCCGAATCGTCCGGGTTGTCCGTCTGCACCGAATCTTCATTATCCGATCGGTATGCTTCCGCTTCGTAATCCGCCTTATGATTCTCCGCATTTTCGATGTAATCCAGATCGGCAAAGTATTCGTCGCCCGTTTTGTTCTCGCTCAGCTCGCAGATCTTGTTGCTCGTGTCCTCGGTCAGCAGATGGCCGGCGTAGATGCAGATGAAACTTCCCTTGGGCACATCGTTCAGGCACCGGATGCCCCAGCCTTTGTTGTGTGTGTTGAACACTTGCAGCTTCGTTTGCAGCGAGTTCTGCACCACCCGGTTGAGGCAGGCATCCTTCCGACACTTGCACTGCACGTTGCATTCGTAGATACCGGTCAGTACCGGGTCGAGCAAACGCTTGTAAACGTACCCGACGGTGTTCGGATCGACGTACGGGTTGGTGAACCGGGCCCCCGTTATCGTTAGCTGCCAGCACTGACACTTGCTCTTATCCGCACAATCATCCTCGCAGTCACAGCCGCACAGGAACTCCTTGTCCAGATTAAGGTTCACACCCTCCGTTGGGATCCGCTCGGTCGAGTATTCGCACGGCGGCGGTTGCGTGTCGTCGTAGTTGTTGACACAGTGCACCGGCATCGGTTCCGCACCGAACGAAAGATCCTTACACTCGAAATGCACGTTCTGGGCGCAGAACGTAGCAAGCGCCCGTATGTCCGACTCGAAATCAAAGCACTCCACGTTCAGCGAGCAACCCGTTGCCCTTAGATACCGATGCAGCTCGGGCATGTCACGGATCCGACGACCGCACGGTGCCCGGTACATGACTACGGTATTCTTCTTCGGTCCCCGGTAATGGCAAAACTCTCGCTCCCAGCCGGTAATCAGGGGACGGGCCAGCAGGTTGTACATGCGCATGGTTTTGGGAATTTTATACACACAGCTCGGACCGCACACGTGCGGCACAAACTTCTGGGGCGCTCGATAGTTTTTCGTCGTATAGTTGAGCGTTTTCCCGGTGGAACGGTTCTTGTCGAAATCGATGTAGATGGTGTTCCGGTTCAAGGAGATGACGCCCGGGACGTTGTTGTTGTTGTTGGTGGTGGTGGTGGCCGTACCATTAGCATTGGCGTTTTTATTGCCACTGTTGCTGTGGCGATGCGCCGTGCTCTTTTTAGCGGTCGCACGAACTTGCGTATCTTGCGATTCCTGTTTGGCGCCGGATTGCGATGGCTGGGGTTTGTCCTGCTGTGCCGGCGCTTTCGCACTATCGTCCTCAATCGTAATGTACTCGATGGAAGGCTCATTGCGACGCTGGAACTTGGAAAACTTGTTGTTTGGCGTGCCACGCGAATACAACGGCGCGAGTCGTTTCGAACCGCGGTAAATCCATTCGTATCGGTTAATCTCCTGGAAGTACAGCTTAAACAAACTGCTGTCCGTTTCGATCACTTTGCCCTGGTACCACTTCTGGTTGATTTCCACCATTAGGCGTTGGCCAGGTTGTGCCTGTACCATCGGTCGCATCGATCCGCACGTTTGCATGTAGTTGCGGATGAATTCTTTCGAATGCGGGTGCACATCGTCCCACACGTGTTTGGACTCTTCGCAAACGACCCGAACTTCCTGTAGCGGTGCGTACAGTGTGTGACCCGAGTCGAAGATGATGAGATACCGGAATTTGTTGTAAGAGCTGATTGATTCCAGCACCGTACCGGCGTAGAATGCTCGACTGGCCGCTTCCCCAGTGGTAGAGCATACTTTGGCAATCACACGCGTGCCCAACTTTAGCTTCACCCATGGAATCTCCGTGTAGGCGAGATGTTTCGCACTCAGAACGGTCTGCTTGTTGTTGCCGACCAGGAAGCGTACCGAGTACTGGAGTAAGGGATTAGAGTGATTAGAAAACTGTCCATCTTTGTAAATTCTATCCGCCCTACGTACCACATTATTTTCGGAGATATTCATCACCTTACACTTGACCCAGCTGCCCAGTATCGTCGACTGTACGCCGTAGTATATATCGTTAAGTTTCACCGGGTGCCGGACAAGTGGTTCATTGCGTTCCAGCATGTCGCGGATACGTTGGTAAGCGATACGCTCGCTCGTTGTGTCGTCCTCTACGATGAGCTCCGGCGTATCGATCTTGGTCGTTCGCACGCTGTAGATATTTTCGTGTACACCGCGAAGAGTGGCCTTTAACCTTTTCAGCTGCAAGTCGATGCGTTCCGATGTCGCTGTGGGGAATTTGGCAAGCAAAAAGGTTAAACATCCCTACCGCCTGGTTTAGCGCTTATTGAACGCTAACCTTCATTACGCTTCATTTCGCGAACCATGTCCATTTGGAACATTGTTATATGCTTTTCACCATACTCTTTCCACAGCGCATTTATCACCTCGTTCAGATTCTTATCCACCAAGGAAATAGCTTCCTCCGGAAGCACTGCTTCGACAGCTAAAACGAAAAACAATTGTGTACGTGTGGGAAATGTGAGGTCTTTTTCGGAACATCTGCCCATACCTTTCGATTCAGATTCACTCGGTTCATCGGTCTCTTCATCGCTGCTATCCAACACCGTGTGTATCTCTTCCACCTTATCCTGCAGCAACTCTCGCCGATACAGAGACTCTTCATTCGTCAGCGATGCGCACAGGGACTGAATACGTAGGGAAGAAACAAAGGGAATTATTTTAAACGGTTCCTTTCGGAAACGCAGCGTCAGGAAGTCACACGCTCTACCTCGTAATGGTTAACAGAATATTGAAAACAATCGGGACATATTAATTGTGTCTGCTTGTCGGGTGGCATGCTGTACAGACTTTGGGCAAATATAGGTGCTTCGATTAATTCCAGCTCTTTCTTAACGCATCCAGGATTGCCACACTTTTGCTCACGCCGGTTACTGTTGTGCTGGAGCTTTTTCACGGGTTCGGCTTCCTTTGACAGAACCGGTTCCTTCGTTTCTTGGATGGATTGTGTAGTCGTTTCGATCCCAGCTGAATCCTTTTTGTCTGGCTCTAAGATAGCTGTTGACTGAGCCGGCTCCATTTCTTCCGGCTTTTGTTCCTCTTCTGGAACGGGTTGAGGACAGTCTGAAACTGAGAGGGCCATTAATTGAAAAGAGAAATATAACATCAACAAGCATCTCTTTCTAGCTACCTTTTTCTTCATCTTCTTTTGCAATTTCCTTCATTTCGACATCCTCATTTTCAGTCGTTGCTGTCGTTGCTGTCTGTGCTTCAGATTCGATCTGGTTCTCCACTGCTGGTTCTGTAGGTGGCAGCAAGTTTTCGGATGATTTTTGCTCACTAGTCTCACTAGATTCCTTCTCCTCATCGTCTATCAATATGATATCGGACCCGCCATCGTTCGAATCGGTCTTTGCGTTGTCTGGACTTTTGAGTGGCGCCGAATCATTTTCAACGTTGTTCGATGCTGTAATGTTTTGATAAAACTTTGAGTCAGTATCGAGTGAGGATAGAATAGATAGCAAATAATCGTTCACCTTCCTGTTCGGGTTCTTCTCCGGTTACGGTGGAATTCGGTGCTTCCGGTGCTGCAACAGTATCCATCTCCTCGTCCGACTCGAGGGAAATGACTGCGGCAGAATCTGTATCCATGTTGCCTTCGGCAGTCACCTGCAATCTTCCCGGTAAATCCGTGATTTTAAGCTAATATTTTCCAGCGATTAGAACCAGATTCAAAAGATACACTGGAGGAAAAATATTAACGTAATGTGCCTTGTTTTTCTAAACATAGGTTTCTAAACATCGCCGTGTGAGAAGAACTTTTTACTGCACGTATTTTGCTTGTTTTCCCAAGCCAAACAGAGTGTTTGCTTTTTTCCCCGAACACACTGACGTTCACATCGAGCTGTCATCGGCGGTCGACATTCGAAATTGAATTTCAAATGTCGACCGTTTTTATGATTTTTATTTTGTCGAAACTGAAGAAATAGAAAGGTTGCTAGCTATTTATTGCAAAATAACATATTTCAAACTGTATCTTAAATCCAAAAAGATGCATTGTTTTTAGAAAAATCAATGAACTTCCATTCCGGATCGTGGCTCGCAACGTTCGTCAATCGCCCTATGCGGCCACAGCTTCATGTTTACATTATTTACACGAAAGGAAAACGCGCACATTTTATGAAACCTCCTTCACGTAGCAAGTGCGCATGGCAGCGGTTATAGATTATTCTACGTCAAAAACAGGCCTCCCAATTCGTGGTTCGTTGCAAGCTGCACCTCACTAATTTTTACAAGCTTTTGTCTTCCGGAAATAGCACACCCTTTCCAGTCCCATTGTAGGGACTGTTTTCCGTTTCCCAGATATTTAGATAGCAAATCCTCACCGTTTCGTTCTAATGCTCCTGTACATTGTTCCTAAAATCTATCTTCCTTCAACAAAGTAGTCATCGGCCCTCGGTGTTCGCTGGTTGTTAATGGTTTCTAGGAAGCATTAACAGTAGCCAGACGTTTGCCACGACGAGTTAGTGCTCGTTATGAAACTGTACGGTTATTTGTTGAAGCAGGAAATTTTTCAAATCATTTACGTCCAGGATGTGTAAGTAAGAATCGCTGATTGTCAACCGTTCGCCGAAAGCCGGTACTAAACTTTGGGTTGGGGTTGGTTTGTTTTGTGAAGCTTTTCGCAGTATGAGGATTTTTTGGCAGCCGTCACAAAAGCGTTCGATCCGAAGGTACTGTTTCTTACCGTCATTCCGGTCGTAGCCGGTCTCAGTACGAAGTTGTACTCGAAATTGTTACTCAGTGTGCTACTGACGGAGTATGCCAACACAATCGTCAAGTGGTAAGATACCTTGAGGAGGACAGGAGTTTGAAGAGAGGTTGATTGATTCAAAGTGAATGTCCGCAGGATACTCGCCGAGGATCGCCCATTCTGGTGGATAAACGAAACGAAAGAGTTCTCCTCACTGAACCGTCCAAAAATTTATCAAAATGAGCTAACCTGTGAGCCAAGCCCGGGTAATCCGTCCGGTCATCTGATGACCTCCACGACCTACCTGTTTGTGATATTCTCGGTGCTAGAGGAATACTTAGCGTAGGTTAATGCAGTCTTTGGATAGCGCAACAGTTAATGGGCTCTTTTTTTGCAGGACATATGGAAGAACCGCAAGAGTTTCGCTCCGAATCGTGTACTACAGCACGCTGTTCTTCATATCGATCTCTCGGATGTATTTCGGATGTCACTTCTTACATCAGTGCATCTTCGGAATTCTGCTGGGAATCGTGATGAGCAAAGTGTGCCTCTCGCATCGTCTGGAAAAGTACATTGCAAAGCAATCGGGCAAGCGAAGAGTTGGATTCGTCGTGTTCATATGCTTGGTTATGCTGGCGTTGTACTGGATTCAGAAGCTGCTGGGCATCGATCCACAGTGGGCAGTGAAGATGGTGAGCATTTAAATGTCTCTTCTAGTTACCCTATTATGGATGCTATTCTGAAACTCAATTTGTATTCCGAAACAGGCCTTCAAATGGTGTGAAGACCCGTTCTACCTGAAGCCCACAACCACGCTAGTGTTTAGCGCTATTCGCCTTACAGGGTCCCTGCTGGCATTGGCCGTAGTAGGACCTATTCAAAGGTAAGGTTTAATCAAGATCGTGCCCAACATTTGTCTTTACAAATAATTCCCTCCCACACCTTTATAACCCGTTCCAGAGCTAAACCACTCAACGTGAAGCTCAGCATTCCGATGGTGATGGCAATGATGGCGTTCGAATGGATCGCGCTGGACTTCACGCCACGTAACTACGGTGTGGTTGTTTACTTTTTATCCAGCTTCCTGCTCTACTTCCTATTCACGTATGCCTATCTGCGCTGGGTACCTGCTTTAGCGGGACTAGACAACCGCCTGTCTCGCAGTGATAGAACCTCCAAGTCTAAATCTAACTAAGCAACTAGCACAAACAACCAGCAAACTAATTCAACTTTTACTAGAGAGTCTCGTTTTTTCGAAAGAGTCTTGGATCGCCTGGAACGCTCAATAGCTAGAAGAAACGCTTTTCTACAATGCTGTACAAGTTTTAGGTTTTCATGCATCACATATCGACTAGGGGACTAACGCTGGCGAGCAAACACTGGCACGCACAAACCAGCAAAACAACTAATAATTCTACCAAATGCCTCGCACACAACTCTCACCGCGCCATACAACGACTGCTGAAAGCGTTCACTAACTATACTCTCTAATCTTCTCAAGATGCATTAGATGATTGTTTTTTTCATGGCATTTTCCATAAAAATATTCAAGTAATTGCTTGTTAAAATTGTATCTTCTTTGTTATTTATCTCAAAAACATATCACCATTGCTATAAATGCTTTACGAAGTATTACTTACGAGCTGGATGTATAGAACGCCATGTTCTGACGAAGATCAAAAAATGTTGATGGATTATCTGAAAGGTGAAACCGAAAACATGACAAAGCCGAAATACAACAAAAGCAGGGAATCGATCTTACCTTACCAGTGATAGTTGGAATCGTTCAAGAAATTCAACTTCCGCGTTGTTTTCGTACGCTCGCTCCGGTTTGCTTCGTCTTGTGTGTGCACCGAACACACGCACGGAAACCTTGAACATGACACGATTGCAACAAGTTCCAGCCGTGCCAAAAGTTGTCCCGAGCGCTCCCTTTCATCTTGGTGGGCTTAGCATCCAACGTTTCGTTTATCTTGCTAGCCACTGTAAGGTGTACACCATTCTTACCGTAGTTACCTCATTCGTTAGGCGTGTGTTTGCTGTTAGAATAGATCGCCTCCGTACCGGAGCATAACAACTTGCCTCATACAGAGCGTAGGATCGTGTGGCCCCTTTTCAGAAATTATGTATTACCGGCCGTCCGTCCGTTGGCCCGATCAGGTGCCACCATCTGGCGTTTCTGGTGGTTCGCAGTGGAGTACCGGCCACTTCCGACAGCTATGGTACCCCGGGTTCAATGGAGCAACGAATTTCCGCCAGCGACACCGTGCAAAACCAGCTTTGCTCCATTCGATGGTTGCGATCGTTGGGCATGTGCCCAAGAACCGGTCCAGAGTTTAAGTCAGTTGTCCGACTGAGCTAGCTGCAATACCGAGGACCCAACTGCAATGCACTGACCGCTTGCTGATGGTTACCAGGCAGCCATAAATAAAATCAATGCCAATGTCTTTCCCCTTTTCAGCTGCATATCGTGACGTACTCGGCGATGGTGGTGTTGCAGGAGTACTCGTTCTTCGGTTTTTGCTACCTCGTAAAACAAAGAATCCGACCGAGATGAAGGAAGAAAAAAGCTAGGTTGAAAGTACAGCAACTACAGCTCACTGTGGGCGGAAAGGAGGTTTTGAGTGTGACGAGTTTAATAATTAATTTACATTTTCACCCCTTGCCAGGCGCTCTCGAACGGTAGGCAGGGCGAGGCCATCAGGAACTCGGAAGAAAGCCATAAATACCGGCGACAGCGCCAAACACCGTGAGGTCAGCCTGCACGCAAGAGGTTTCTAATAAAGTATGTGTACCGTACGGTTAATTACACGTTGGGACGATAAATCTAATCAGCACGGCCACGACTTTACCTTTCTGAACCTGAAGCTCGAGAACGGCAGCTTTTTGTTGTTGTTGCTTCAAGCGAGCGTTCCTTGCAGCAATCGGATATTGGCATTGGGCAAGTTTGAGTGCAATTCGCACACAAACGGCGTGAGGATTATCTCGATCGGTAGCGGTCCCCAGTTATCCAGTAGTTATATAGTTTTATATTTCAATTATAGATACCGGCATCGAATTATCTGACAGCGGTGTTTATGGTGGTGCAATAAAACTGTTCGTATGTCACCTCGTTCTGATTGCGGCATCGAAAATCGGTTTCGTTGCAGCTATGGGCATGAAGAATTCAAATTTTAAGCCGGTAAAACCGTTACAATCTGCTTTTTTGAAAAAGTAGTCCAATCTGTCGCCTAAGCAAATCATCAAATCAATCTACAATCCACAGTCCTAGTGTGAGATCAAACAGGCGAATTATCTGATAGTGCCATTCCCACACCTAATCGCTCACACACACTCTTGTCAACAGCAGAGCAGATCGATTGCGATCGTGTCGTGCGATTACACTCCCACAGTAGGCTACGATATTCTTAAACGCAATCTGACAACCGTGTGTCAGTTGACGCGGGCTTGAACAATACTGGTCGTAGTATGTGAGAGGAGCTAGTGTACAGGACAATCGTTGGCGCAGGTCAACAGATCTGAGTGCTTTATTCAATTTCACGCTTGGAGCTATAGCAAACTCACACACACACACACGTCCAAAGGTAAGATACGATAGTAATTCTTTTGTGCCATTTCAACAAATTAGTAAGCTTCGGTTCCGCAGGCCGCACCGTGCCCACCATTTTTGTTGCTGTTGCACCTGCATTTGGACCGCCGAAGTTGGACCGCAACGTTTCCCAAACAACTTATTTATAACGCTCATTATGTCACTTAGCGGAGGTGAAATATTTGAGCGGGCATGAATGATTGCGCTAATCGGCGGTTAAATATTTATGATTCTTTGGTCGCGCGACCGTGCGTACACAACCTGTGCCGTTTTTCCGGACGCCGTGAACCGTTGGAGCGCTCCATTTAAATCCGTTGCAACGCTTGAAGAATGGGCTCACGTTCGCAGTCGCTGCTTGATTTTGGTGCCAAGCGACACCGGAGAGGGAGCGGTAGCTAGAGGGAAGGAGGTCAGGGGCCAGTAGCGCCTTCGTTTAAATTGTACCAATAATAACGGCGCTTTTTTTTTGCCTAACTCTGGACCTTCTGTCGGTAAGGGTATTACAGAACGGGCTAAGGGCCCGGCGTGATTTAATGTGCACGGTATGCAAATCCTGCCGGCTGCCGTGCATTATCATATTAGTAGTTGTATAATGTGAAAGCCTAATTGATATTTGAGCGTAAGTGGAGCCTTAGTTTCGTTGCGTAGCTCTGGTAACTACTGGCGGAATATTACAAGATGGCGTCAGAGGCAAGAACGATAACTGTAAATTGTAGAATTGGGAGAGGTTGGACACTTGCGCCTGCCATGGAATGCTGGAGTATCAATTTCGTCGAGATTTGAGCCCAGATAACTCCCCTAAGTGTTGTTAAGATCTCCTTGATGATCTCAGCTAGATGGAATTCTATTCCTACTTTTGCTTTAATCCCTCTTCGATGTTGAGACACTGAAGTTAAATGTCTAAGGATCGTTTGGTTGCAACTCCTGTCATCTTTACGATCTTGATTCTGCACAATGGACCCGATCACATAAATTTCACCCGCCCTGTGCATGCTTATAGGTGACAATAATCGTTATCCATTAACAGTTCCATTAAACTTGCCTCAAGAAGGGAAAAAATAGGTATCGCATTAAACGGTACTCCTGCTGCTTCTACCGGCCACCGAGGCACAATTAGAAATCATTTATCATTGCATCATAGAGCTGCAGCGAAACATGATTTCTGCATCAGGATATGATGTACCCCCACTTCCCCCGGGTCACCCGAGACACCCACCCTCCTTTTCCCTGCCAGTGACGTAAGAACTGGAGTAGGCAGGGAGTCTATGACGCAGGGGCTGAAATTTCCACCAGAGCAATATCTCACTCCACTACTCTGCGGGGGTGTCCGGTGTCTGGCTAGGGGTTGCGACCAGCGTTTTTTTTTTCTCTGCGACCTGAGTCGAGCGCGATTTAAATGTCACAGAAATATAAATAAAGCTCTGAACGCGAACCATGCTCGATCTGATAAAATGGGAATAAGGCGAATAAATTGAGGTTGAACCAATTGGCTGCAATAATTAAAATGTCACAAAGCCATTCCGTATTGCCGGATTGGGCCATTAACCCGGGGCAAATGCTCGCCCGGAGTTCTATTGTTGGGCTGGGCAAGATAAATGAACAAAAGACATGAGCAAGTTGTTTTCGTTCTTTTTTCCCCAGGTTTCTTCAGTGGAGCTAGCTCGTCTATTTGCCAGTATGGACAACAACGCCTTGAGCTTAAGTAACGAGTCCGGATTTCAATCGGATTGGAAAAGCATCTATCACCGGGATGCGCTACTGTGGGCATCGCACGAGTACGAAACCGATGCTATCATGAAGCCGCTGGTTGAGTTGGTTTTCCATCTCACGAGACAGTTTAAGCTCTCGCCTGCGATTGAGTTCACTACAATCGATACGCTGGAGTTGCTCCTGGTGCGTGCCTTCCAGAGCTGGATGAAGTCTTCTCAAGCAGGTCCGGATTCGCTGGAACGTCAAAAGGACATCTTTCTGCGACAACTCCCGATGTACGTGGTGGCGGTGGTGGACATCGTAGCCAAGTACATAAACCTAGGAATGAAGTTGGATCTGGTGGGTCTTAAACGAGTGGCCAAAGTGAGTGATTCAGGTCCGAACATTTTGACCGTGGAGTTTGAGGTTATCAAGATATTGGACAGTGAGGTATGTATTGAATGTAGGCTCAAAATCTAGAAGATCATCTTCAAGTTTATTTTCAGCTTCGATCATCGCTATTGCTAGGTGCATTTGAACGATTTTCGAAGGAGTATCTCCTGCCTCTAAACGTTGCCAATAATGAGACTATTGAGACCATTGGAATAAGGCTGCTGCGTTTAGTAATCGCCGAGCGAGTACACATCTATGAAAGGTATTGGGAAAATAGTGGGACTCGATTTGGAGATACGAATAACCCAGTAATTTCTTCCCATACCAGCCTCAAAACATCAATTAAGGACAGGGAATGCTTTCGGCGCTTCAAATCCAACAAACTCATTCTGGCCGGTGCGATCATCGTCACCATACTCTACCTAATACCCGCCACCAGACATAGCAAGGCGATCCTGAACAAAGTCATCGAACCGCTCGCTTATGACTGTTGCGTACAGGCAACGAATCTGATCTATCTCCGGGATGCAGTGCTGCGTGTCATTGGCGGCGGACGTTGAGCGAAACCGATCGACATCTCCATTGGCAGGTGGTGGTGTCGTTGGCCGCCATCCGTGCATACGTTGATTCGTGCATTCGATGTAAATTAAATCAGAACAGATGGCAGGCTCATATTCATTATATATTCCGAGCGTGTTTTTATTTGGTTTTCCGCCGCATCTGGGATCGCAGGTTGGCGAGCGGGAGCCAGGATTGGCAGGGATGGCGAGCAGATCAAACGGATCTGCAATGTCAGAAACGATTGAATCGTCAGGGAGAGCTCGAATGCAGCAGCCGCTTTTTTGTTTGTTTGACACTAGAATCGAGACTTTATAAATGTATGCTGATGTCAGTACGCTAGCAGGTGTACATTTCCGCGTTATTTGACATCTGTCGGAGGGGAGATAGGATTAAAATGATGTGGTAATTAGAGTAGTTGGTAATGATATCCGTGAGGGGCATAGCGTTTGCGTTCTACTAGCTGATGTCTATTTGCGGTTTCTAGTGATTTTTTTTTATTAGGACTCTCTAAGATCTAGTTCTTATATTCTCTCAAACTCTCATACAAATACAGCTCAGGAATTCTAATGAAATGATCTAATACGTCTCAATCCAGGAAGAACTCAGAAACGGTTTGCAAGAACTGTACGACGCGCAATTTATCTACACACCTTTCGACCACAGAATTGCCGTCCACCGAACTACTTGTCCGACAACTATTCTCCCCCAAGAACTGCCCAGTGCCACATGCTAGCACATTTAACGAAACACGTCCACGGTAAAGCACGAGCTCCGGCGATCAGTTTGGAATTCAATTTGTAAAATTTGTTTCACGATCGCCCAACGCCACAATCCACCCGACGCCCATGCTCGAGGGTCGCCAGCGCGTGTTCTGGGCGCGATCAATCATCGATCGAATTCATTCGCGTCAAAGACAATTGCAGTAATTTTCCTGACCGGGGCTCACTGGGTGGGGGGGTGGTGGGACTTTGTGTGAGGTCCGTCCCAACCGGGTATGGTCCCTCCGGGAAGTTCCGCTGGCCGTGGCTTACTTTCGGTTTCCCTTAACTTCACACCAGCTGGCAGCACCACTTGACAGACGAAGGCTTGAAGGCTCTGCCCTGCGTATCCCGGACGGGGACAGAAGGTGTCCGACCATTTTCTTGGCATGCCTTTAAGGAAGTTTGCTGTTTGCGGTGAGGTAATAGGCATCAGCTGAGCACTAGACATCTGTGACCGTAGCGTAGGCATGCAACACATCACATTCCTTAAACCAAGCGCCTCGCAGCGAACGGATGAACGAAAGTGAGTGGCCGATGAAGTTATTACGTGGCGTGGCGGGATGGCTTGTGGGCGTGATGGCGGAGAAACCACCAGGGGAAAGGAAATATCATTGAACGATTATTGTCGCTCACGATTGAAGCATTAACCCACGGGGGTGGAGCTCAATGTGCAGCAGTGTTCTCAACAATCCACGCCATTTTTATCTCCCTCGACGGCTGTAATGATTATTAATAGGTGTGCGGATAATGTAACGGATATTGGTAACGTTCTAATTCTAAATTTTGCGTAATTATTCTATCCAGTGTTCCAGGGCCGATGGGCGGCTGAACGGTAAATTATACGCTTAGCTACAAATTTGCATCAAAATACGCCACATGCCAACATCAAATTAGCTTATTATCGCATTTGTGTGATATTTTTCACCTTTACGCCTTGGATAACTTTGAGCGTAAAACAAAGAGGAAGATCAAAATTAATTAATTCCGATCGGAATGCCGCCACTTTCTCGTTACGGTTGAATGGCAGCATACTGGTCCAATTTTTCAGACTTTCCCCATCGAATTGGACCTTGGATTGAGTTGGGATATTGGAATTCCATCTTCATATGGTAGATCTAAAAGTTAGACTACTTTTAAGGAACTCCGATTCCCTTGGAACTTGTTGCATCAGTATTATTTGTCCACCCGGCTCGGGTTCTTAACCATTCGATCCAGCAGCCAGCATTATTACTAGCCGTGGGTCACTGGAAGGTCACATTAATACGTTCCCTTTTTTTCTACTCCAACTGCTCTCAGAACGAAGCATGGCAGCCCGTTCGTTCAATTTCTGCTTCCCTATCGGTGTGGAACGATCGGCTCAGTAAGACAGTAAGGCACCTGTAACCAACCGATGGCGTAACGAACGAAGGAACCGCACAAAACCCTGGTGCATACCCTGTCCACGCCACTGCACTTGCAGCATTGCAGTGTGCGGGAAATTGCTTCACATTCTAGCGAACTGCGAGCAGCAGCAGAGTTGATGGGAGTTTCCTGGTCGATCGATTGATCTTTCGCCTAATGTTCGCGCGTGCACAGATGGTCCAAGGTTCACTGATCTCTTTTCGGGGGGAAGAATTCCGGTAGCTTATTGGATGGCCGGTGCTAATCACGCATGACCGAGTGAGAAGCGGCTCGAGGTCCGATTGAAACGAAAGCGTGATCGTCCGTACTTCTTTGATGACGGATGACAACGATGTTTTTATAGCACCATCCGACCTCCAGAAGCGGGCGCTCTCGAACTCCGCTTAGTACAGCCGCCACGGAACTGCATTACGGCGGGTCGCACATTAGCTGCTCCGAAGGCGCTACTAAGTGTACACTTTGTAATCAGCCGTGTCCGATCGGTGGCCGGTTTCCTTCTTCGGCTGCATCGGTCCCGTCCCTGATCGGGTATGACACAAGAAGGATTGTCATTTCTATAATGCAGCACCAGCACCGAGAGCTGCAATACTGCCAAGGTCCGGCGTTCGGCCACGTTTTATCAGTAGGCGCAGATCTTGCTGACCCCGTCACAAATACCGAACCGTGTGCGGAAGGAGAGCACTCTAAGGTGGCAGCAGCACGTCGGTTGGGTGTTGTGCTACTGCAGAATGGGAAGTCTTTTTTGCTACTCTGGTTGCTGGGTGCCGAGGCTGTTGGATGATCGCTGTACAGAAGCAGGAAGGTACTCCGATCGTGACGGCGTTCGTCACCATATTTCGTTTCTCGGCAGGGCGTAACTGGCACGAAGTTCAGGGCCATATAGTATACGCACACTCACGTTCGTGCTCAGGAATTCCTACATTCGATTCGAAGTCACACCGATTTGCGGCAGGAAGTACGATCAATTCTATTCAATTTTCGAACCCCGCGTAAAGCAGAGGTGCGCCGGGCATAATTTATTCATGGTGGTTCGTTTCAGCGGATGGGTTCGTCGCCGAAAAGGGCGTTGAAATCCTTTCGAATAAAATGTTTTATTATCGTTATTTTTCGTTTGGAATCGGCTCACGGTTCGCTTGGCAAGGCGTTGTTTTGTTCCGCTGTTTGGTGTGATGAAATCGATAAAAGAGCGGCTGATTAGGCGGCGAGAAGTAGAAGTGTTCATTAGTTATTTTGTCACAATTCGGTACCGTTTTTTCAAACAATTTTATGTTCGCGATAAGATCACCCCGACATCCGATCGACAGCTTAATCAAGCTGTTTGTTCGATTGTTTGCCTTTCAACACGATCATTCAGCAGGAAATTGGAACCGTTTGTGAATGGAGCTTTCGCGACTCGTGCGCGTGTTTGGGGCTGTAAAAATTTCAGTGCCATAAGCGAGCAAAAGGAAAACCCGAAAAGCGAATTGCTCACTCTTCGCCTCATGCAATTTGATTTCGCACCGAAGAAGCTTTCATTTCATCCCTTCACAGGTCGTTCGCTAATTGGTGCAGCCGTAAAGTGATTAACAGTGGGTGTTGTTTGGTTTGGCGCTCATCATTAGCTGGGCGAGTTTTTCCCTTTAATGATCGTCTGCAGTCAAGCACGAGGCGTTTGTGTCAATGTACGTCCGATTGTGCATCGATAGAATGCGTTGGGCAGCACGCGATCGTAGCCGGCCAACCGTTTGCCAACCACTAGGAAATGACGCCCGTGGGAAAGAATGCAGCACACGTATTGGGCTGAGGGCCTACCATTCCTTCTGCCGCCTTCGCTCGGCTTCCCGATGTGGGACCGTTTGCAGGACATCCAGTTCTGCATCCATTCTCTTCGCCGTCTGCAATAGAAGTGTGTACGGGCGCGATCGGATTCGCGTTCACGCAAATGGGCTCACCGCAACAAAAGCAAGAGCAATAGTAGAGCAAAACCACACTACAGCCCATGTGCAAGATCTGGTTTGCATCGGGGCAAACGATCGATAGATCGATCGGAGCATTTGGTTGCTGGCGCTGGGCCCAAGCACTGGCCCGCGAGCCTTTCCCTTCCGTTTCCATTTCGACCATCGGCGTCATCGGTGGTGGCGCTCACTTTCGCTGTCGCGCTGACGACGACGACGACGAAGGCGAACTGGACCGTGGCCCGAGCGGGTGCGACTTGGATGGAACCGCAACACAGCAAGACTGAAGCTGAAAATATTATAAAGAAAACTGTAGCACTAGCAGCAAGGTGGTGATGGTGGGACAGCTAGTGTGGGGTGGGTGAGTGGTATAGGTGGACACGCAGAATCATACTTTTCCGGACCAGCAATCAAGGGCAACTTGTTGTTATTTTACACGGTCGCGGTGTGGTGGACCGGTACTACAATAGTAGAAGGTGTAAAGTGCCTCTAGGGGGAGCTACAGCTACAGTGCAGGGCGCGATGGACGAGATAGGTTATAGCACAATTATAGCATTTTTTAAATCAAATCGTTTGAACGATACACTAACATGAAGCTGGGAGTTGTCTCTGTCGAGGTTACTTAGGTTTTAATAATTATTAGGCCTTTTTGATTTTTTGATAGAAATGAAAGAAAAATTGATAAAATTGATAAAATAGAAAATGTTTATCTTTTAATATGAAATGAAAAATTAATTATATTTTATAAAATTTTACAAAAAATGCCCAACAAAGAATGGTTATGTATGATTAAATATATTTATATAAATAATAAAAGTTATTTTTGGACGTAACGGCATTGTACCGTCATAATTGATAAAAAAAAATTGCTTTTTATGTTTTTTTCGGTTGTTTTTTACTTTGAACATTTTTTGTTTGTTTATTTACCTCTGTTAATTAAGCCATGATCGCCTACTTCTTTAAAAGTCTTAATAAAATTTTGTTTGTTTATTTCTTTGTTTGGTTTAAACGTTTTTATTCTAAATTTATTAGTTTAGTAAAACCCTCATACGAATGTTGAACATAATTTCGTAAATAAACAGCTTCCTTCATCAAATAAATAGGTCTTAAGGTTGTTTTCACGATCACTGTAATGTTCTGTTGCTTTGCCTTATCTGTAGGAATATTTTCGATCTTTTTTATATGAAAAATCAAGATGTTTTCATTTATGCGTTGCATGCTGTTTACATATGCTTGAAAAAAAATTGACTTTAATAGTTAAACCACCTTAAAAAAAACCCTAAACTGTCGCACTTTTTGTCCACCGCACTGTACTGTTTTATTGTCTTGTCTTGTCTTTAGGAATGTCTTTTTAAATTATATCGGCGTTTAAGAGCCGTTTCTTTTTCAACAATCGTTAATCGTGCTTTGTTTTTTTTTTGTTTCTGTTCTGCTTCGTTTCGGCATTCTGTTCCGCTTCCTTACCTAGCACGCATCGAACGCAACTCGATCGATTGTGGCGGCAAGAAACCTTTGTAGGCAAAAGCTGCGGCAGCGGTGTCACATTTGGCGCGTCGTTACAAACCTTCAGGGGTCGGGGTCATAGGTTGAGGCGAGACGGTGGGTTGCTGGGGGTGGGGGTGGTGTAGTGGGTGCGCATATACACCCAATTTCCGTACTGACTAATAGAAACCGGCCCCGCGTTAATTGTACCACCGCGTTCGAAATCTGACGTCCGCAAGCACTGGCCCTAGCGGTTGGCGTTTACTGAGCTCGTGTGGCTCCGTGTGGCTCTGAGGTGTTGGAAGGGGATGCTTATGCGCGTTGGGTACTAACTGTAAATGTAAGTAAGCTCGATCGACGCCACGAACACGAAGGGGGAGAAACCACGGCTCGTTCGGCCGGTCGTTCGTGCGTTCGTGGTCGAGTTCGGGCGTACGGGAGGATGGGCGTGCTGGCGCGATCGAGCGCGTTTTTGGGCAGAGAAAGAAATCCGGTGGCGCTCGTGTGGGCACCCTTCCCTTCTAATTGCACGGTTCGGTCCCCTGCGTGGATGGAGAGTGTCGGGCTTTGAGAAGCAGCGGAGGGGATCGCTAGAATACGCCGTTCGGCCGAGGATCGACGGCCGAGATCGGTACGAACCGAACCTGCTGCTGCTTGGGTGTGGTGTTTTTACTATAAAAGCTGGGTATTGTCCTTTCGGAGATCAGTATTCGGTACTCGGTTTGGAAGTTTTGTGTTAAGCGAACAACTGTCCGTGTTTCGGTAACATAAAAGTCCAACAAGTTGCTGTGTGCATCAGAAGATTGAACGCTAGAGAAAACATCGTCAGCCGCTCAAAAATGTTCTCCAAAGTGGTAAGTGCCATCCCGGGACGCGGTGTGTGCGTTGTGGTGCTCCGGTGTGAAGTTCTAGCTCCGGAAGTTCGGGAAGTGCGAGGATCGTCGAGGATCAGTGATGCAATGAGCAGTGATTGCTCGGGGATGATGAATGATCGAACAGTGAACAGAGTGCTCCAGTGAGTGTGATGCTAATGGTTCTTCCTGCGTTGTTGTGATTGCTTTGTAGATCGCTGTTTTGGCCTTTGCCGCCGTGGTTGCCGCTAAGCCCCAACATCAGCAAGCCGCCCAGTATCCGGCCGGAGTCGATCCGTCCCGCTGCCCGTCGTATCCCAACTGCGACAACGCGGCCCTGCACAGCCCCAACCCCTACAACAACCATGCTGCCAACCACTGGAACCCGAACTGGAACGCTCAGCCCAGCTGGAACCCGGCCCCAGTTCCCGCTCCGGCCCCGGCCTCGTACTACCACGGTGCTCCTCACTCGTACCAGGCTCTGACCGGCCCAAGCCACAACTACCTCGGAGCCCCGGCCCCCACCGCCGGAGGAGACCGGTAGGGGTTCTGCTGCTCTTGAAGCAGCAATTCCTTGGCCATAAATCCTGGCACTCGCTAATGTCCCGAAAATTCTTCTCCACAGTTACCCTGCCGGAGTCAACCCGCAGTCGTGCCCGAACTATCCGTACTGTGATAACACCGTCCAGGCTGGACACCCTCAGGCCGCTCCTCTGCCAGGATTCACCTCTCGCCAGTACCCGGCCGGAGTGTCCCCACACACCTGCCCGAACTTCCCGTACTGCTAAGATCCTCGCCCCCTCGTACTACTTCCTCTATCCTCTTCTGCTACTTCACTGATCTTCACACTACCGTCCTGTAAAAAGCGAAAACAGAAACCCCCATTTCCTTCTCATCCCTCTCAGCTCCATAGTTGTTCATCCTCGCTTCACCTTCCGCCACGGTTGTGTCCCTGCTGACCAGTATTGGTTTGTTTGTTTTTTTTGTTAGTGGTTTGTGCAGCACTTAGTACTGCCCCGAACTGCAATGCACATTGTACAGATGTTATTGTGTTCCCTTAGCGTGATTGGTTGTTAGAACAGCAAGAACGATAAGAGCGCAGCAGTTCCAAGCGTTGGAGAACCTTTTTTTGTTTTTTGGATAGGGAAAAATGCCATGTAAAAAAGCAAAAGCAAAAAGAAATGATCCCACTACAATATGCAACTTCTCATCGACTATGTTATCTCAGCGTGCGATCGCACACATCGCAAGTGAAATTTGAAATGCAATTGATTTAAGAATCAAACCCTCGTTGTGTTGCGTATCTGGTCTTTTTGTAGCTGCATCCGAAATTTATGACTTAACGCTTCAGAGCATATGTTTTTTGTTGTTGTTGCGAATGTCGGCGATATTATCGGGCCATACACTATGACGTCACAAGCAGTAGTAGAAGGACGGCAAGGAATACATTGGCATAATATCAGCCCAAAAGAGATGTGGTTTAAATTATCAAACCGTCCATCATGCCAAATTTTTCTCGGTGTGTGCCTGCATTTGATATGAGTTAGTTGTGTAAATATCTTCTGTTATGTGATCCGTCTTAAGCTTTGATTTTTTACCATTTGGTGCTGTAGAGTAAGCTCACAATAAAACTAGCGTTTCTCAATCAAATTGAAGCTTCTTAAAAATTCACTTGTACTTTTGCTTTCACTAGAACATTAAAAACGCATTTAAAAATTAATTGAAAACATTAAAAAAACTTTTCCTTAAAATTCTGCACTTTATATTATAGCCTTCATATCAAGGGCAACTCCGGTCTTCTCACGACAGGACCGGAGTTCAAGTCTCATCTGGGACGTTCCCCCATAGTGAGTACTGATTGTCTAGCTATGCAGTAACATTAAGTCCAATAAGCCAAAAATGGCAGGCATGACCTAAGAGGTCGTTGGGCCAAGAAAGATGAATAATAATTTGCTAATTGGCTTTTCGTTATATCCTTTTATGACAAAGCAATACGGCTACCCACAAGGAATGAACATGAAACATTCCCGAGGAATCAAAATTGTTGTACAACAAAGCCTTAGTCTGAATTTACAGTATGTTTGAATGATATAGCACGCTAAAATCCCTTATCACTTAGAGCAAATAGTTAAAATAATAATTAAATTCAATTTCTATAATCTTTTCTCCTTATTAACCGGCTAAGGCATGCTTATGTCAAATATCGGTTTCATTTTTACACACCTACTTTCGAATGCTCTTGACCTTCGGCGGAGTTGTACACCCCTGTTCGGTGGCAACAAATCTCCGCAATAATTGGAATAGGGTCTAGTATTAAGAATGCTACAAAAGTGAGTTGTTTGCTTGACACACTTACCGTCGTTGATTTTATTAGCTAACTCTTATCGTATAAAGATGCAGTTGTATTATTGTATAAGAAAATTTCAAATACTAGTCAGGCATTAACTCCCTCCGAAGGCATTCTTCTCAGTGAGTATCGACGTACATCGTGTACTAATATTAGGCTCCTTCATCTACCAAATTTGCGTCGTGTTGGTTCTACGTGTGTAAATTATTGTTTAGCTCATATTCGCGGATTAAATAATCTCGAACGAGCTGCTGTACTGGCACTGGGAAGAATCTACAACGAGAGGAACGGTTTGTCAGTTATGATGGTCTTCGTTGGAAGCTCACCGTACTTACAGCATGAACCGAGTAAATACACCAAACAGTCTCGGTACCGTCACCACGATGTCTTCCCGCAAGATTCCCTTAACGATCTCCCGTGCCGCCTGATCGCACGTCAGGGGAGCAAACCTAGTGTGTGGAGAGGAGCAGAATGTAATTGTTTTTGAGCTGCTCCGTTGTTACTGCTGCATGTTGTGTAATGCCGTACCGTGGTTTCTGCAGGAACTCAACCACATCCTTGCGTGTCGTGACGTAGTACGGATTGACGCAGGTGGTGCGTACGCTCTTCGAAATTCCCTGGATGCGAAGCTGCTCCGTAAGGGAGGCCATGAAACCGGACACGGCAAATTTCGTTGCCGAGTACACAACGCCCCACGGAAAAGCGTACATGCCGGACATTGAAGATATACCGACGATATGGCCACGTTTGCGTTTGATCATCCCGTCCAAAAACACTTTCGTCATCTGTGGTTGAAAAAGGGAGAGAGAAAAAAAAACATTGGTGATCATCGGCTCAATTAATCAGCATTTAGATGCAAAAAACAATCGTTTTGCGAAGATTTTTAGGAATTTTGCAAATTTGTCAAACTCTGCCAGTAATATTTTTAAATTCATCGCTTTGTCATTTTTTTTCTTCTGTGTTTTCGTATTAAACCTTTAGTAGCAAGTCACGCTGGTTCGCTGGTTGGGGTCTAACAAAATTTAGAGATCGTGGATAACTGCAACACATGATTAATGATCTTATATTGTGACTTTTGGAAGAAAAAAAAATTATAAAAATTTGCGCAAGGCAAAAGGCCTTAAAGTTGCGGACTTTTTTATCATTTGTTTACGCAACATGAACCCAATCCGCCTTGTTTAATGCATATTTACATGCTTGAGCGTCAGACACCACCAAAATAGCTTTGTGTTTGTATCTGCTAGGATCCATTCCTAATTGACTTAGATTATACATGTATGAGAATTTAATAAGTGGATATGGAGAGAGGACCGGTCTAACTGAGATTCGAACAACGACTCTTTGAAGTGTAAGATCGCGCACTAAAGCTCTACACCGATGGACTACCAGAGCTTGTGAGGTCTAAATGCAGGGTATAAAGTCTGCAGTGACCTCGTTAATACATATCCACATCGATCACTTTGGCCAAGAAAAACAACCGGCTTTTAAATTGTTTCCCGACAGTCACTTATCGAAATTGATATCGATCAACAGAACGCACGCAGCAAAAAGCATTAAACAATTGAGCATACTTCATGCTTGATTGACAGATTTTCAACTCATCCGCTGGGGAAAAACACTTATTAGCTATAATGACAAAACAAAACAGCAAAATTACAGAGCCGTAGGAGTAGCATGTGATCGACGCGCACGGAAACATGTTATCGGGCAAAATTACACTTGTTTACCTTTGGCACTGGTTTTGATGCATTTTTTTGCTCACCTTTGCTAAGAACCCGCTGGACGAGCGAGAAGATCGTTAAAGTTATTTTAGGTTGGAGCATCTTCAAAACTGGCACCTCCTATCTGTATCGTCCGTGAGTGTTGTTCGACGATCAACTTGAGTGCATACTTCCTGCTTCCATCAACATAAGCCGAGAGCATAGCCGAGAGAAGCTTGGCGATCCCCAGTTCGTTTACATATTCTTCGTTTGCATCTTTTATACGCTTCTACCCTTTCAATCATTAAGGTTGCCATGGTGGAGAATTTCTCAGCCTCAACCTCAGCCTCAACCTTGATAGGGATTCGTTCACAAGCGCCCATGATTGGACAACAACATTCGCCAAAGCTCGACCGCTCGATTGCTGGTTGACCGCTAAAACGGGGCGCACACGCTACCCTTCGCAAAAGCTTGGCTAATGTTGAGAGCCGAAAGTTGCAATCAGCATCATGAATGGGCAGAAATAGATGGCTTTCGTGTGTCCATCAGCACTCGTAAAAAAATTAAAAAACGCTACCCTTATTTCCTGCTATGTTTTGGCAAACGATTACACAACCGAGCAAAACCACCGACATAATCGAACCGGGTTTAACTTTTTCCCTCGATCAAGTTTCACAAACCTTCGTCGTTGATCGGCTAGATAGCGAAAAAATTGTTCGCCAATTTTTACGCAATGCATCAAACGAACTTTTCACGTTATGGCCGGATAAGGTTGTGGCTGGTTGACCTGACATACATTCGTTTTAAGGTGACATTTTCCTGGGGCGTAAATTCTTCTTCCACCATCAACCTGCGGTGGAATATTAATTAGTTTGATTATTGAACTATTTTTTAACGATCACCAATTAGCATTCCTTTTCTTCCTCAAGGGCTATAAATATGCCAAACTGGCTTTTATGGAGAAGGGTCGCTCATCCATCTCGATAACCGTATCAAACTATGCATATATCCGCAGTGCCATCACAGCTGATCGAATCGCGGTCAAAGTGCTGGCAGTTCCGCCTATTCGAGGCTTGTAGCTCACCCCAACACAAACATTGCCATTATGCTAAGTATGTGGTCATTTAATTTTTCAACACTCTTCACACACACGTGAACACACGACACACCTCTAACGGTCACGGGTAGCGCCACAAACTCCACAACGACTTCCTCCTAACGTGACGAAGATGAAGCGATGGAGTGAAGAACGCTCGCGCAAGATTACTGGCTGCATTCAACCGGTAGCGAAGACGCTAGGATGCTGCATGAATGGAAGCACCCTTGGCCTTGAGACGGCTTGGCCACCATAAAGCTTACCCATATGTGCGACTTCATGTTGACGTCCATCACGCTGTTCGCGCGCTCCACGTCCGAATCGTTGATGAAGGCAAACATGATCAGCCCAGCATTGTTGATCAGAATATCCACCGGTCCGGCTCCGTCCCGTTCTATACTTGCGGCCAACTGATGACACTGGTCGTACTTGGACACATCCACCCGGTACGCTCGGGTGGACACACCGTACTGTTGCTTAATCTCTTCGGCCGTCCGCTCAGCGGCCGCCAGATCAATGTCCACCAGCACCAGATGACAGCCACGCGCCGCCAACAGTTGGGCCATCGCACGCCCCAACCCATTACCGCCCCCCGTTACGAGCACCACCTGCCCCCGGACATCTTTCTGCGGTCGGGGTACGAACATGGAATAGATTTCACGGAACAGTAGCGGCACACCGAGCAGAATCACTTTCACCAGATCGAACACTATCGAGAGCACCGTGAGCAGTGGCTCCAGCGCTATCACGAACCGGACGTGCGATGGTGACGTTGATCCACCGGTGGCTTCCTCGCGCCGGTTAGGATCAACGCAGGAGGAAGGATCACTGCGATCGCTGGTGCTGGTTGACGAGCTCATGGTGCGGCGACGCGATAGCCACGGGTTCCAGGGAAAGACTGCGTCTGACGTAGCTGCCAGCGGACAGTTCAACCTGACTGGGGTTCACAACTCAAGAGGCTGTCCGATCGTCCGAGCAGAGGGGAGGATCGCGCCGCCGCTGATCGAGAGGGCACTATGAGACGCGGTGGAGCAAGATGGTGCATGGTGGATGACTTAGTTTTGGATAACTTTTTATATATTTTTCAAAACCTTTCATATAGCGAATATTGAGAGTCTGCAAAATTGTATTTAGATATTTTTTATTAGCAAAAATTGTGCTGGATCTTCGCTTGCTATAAAATGAAGCGTGTCCAAATGTCTTGCTATAATTTTATTAGTAAAAGTAGCGACTACTATTAACCAACACAGACAGACACACCAGCAGCAACACTAGCTTCCCATAGTGCGCTAAAGCCAGTTTCATCCTCAAAATCGCTTCCGTTTGTGTGACCACACCATGCTTTCCACCGTAACGTCTTTTTTTTACAATTTTTTGTGCTTTTTTTAGGGGGGGTTTACGGAGGCACACAACCTATGCACAAGTGATCTGTGCCGATGACGTACGGACACAATCATCAGCAAATGTGCAAACAACGGCCGGCCGCGTAGCCGGTTTTGTTTTGTTTCCCTTGTGGTTTTGTGCCCTTTTTTTTGTACTCTCTCTCTCCCTCTCTGTCGCTCTCTGGGGGGGTCTCACGATGAGTATCTTGAATTATTGGTTACGGTTCTTGTGCGCCGATCGAGCAGATGACTCGACGCGTCTTGTTGACACACCGCGTCTCACCCTGCGGCTTCAGCTAACCGCATGGGGTTAGTAGTAGAAACACATTTGGCGGGTTGAAATTAGCACCAATCATTGCGTTTGGTAATGAGCTAACGCTTACATGCATCTCTTGCACGTCCGCAGTCACGCATATCACCACAGATTCTGTACGTATTATATTGAGATGCAATTTTTTCCATTCATCACGCTCAAAAGGTGATCAATAGGAGTAAAAAATGAAGTATACAATTACCTAATTATGGAGGCCACTAAAATACACTTTATAAACAAACGAATTTAACGCTTTTCCTGTGTACCGGGCATCGAAAAGAAAGCCCTTTACTTCTTTACTCTCCCCGGTGAGGCTGCGGTTTACGCCCGGCGAATCAATGAACATTTAAATAAATTCATAAATCATGTATTAGCGGGAGAGTTTCCCGAGCTCAGCTCTGGACGGTTCGGAGTTGCCGTCTTTTGTTGCTATTTCGCCAATAATCGTCCGAAAAAGTTGTCAAGCCAGTTTGTCGAGCAGTCTCCAGGTTCTGGAGAGCGCGCTGGATGCTGAGCAGGAGCGTCCCAGGCGTCGAGTTTTTGGATCGCGACTTTTACGGCTCGGAACCACATGGCAACTAGCATTGACCTTGAAAATACAATCTTTTCAGTTCAATAGCCTCGATCGCTTTGTAGCTTTAGAACATACTGCGCTCCATAGAGCTCCTATCAAAACGGGGAATTCCTACAGAGCAGATCCCCAGGTTTGATGTTCCTTTGATATTTGGAAGATGCGTTGATTCGCTTGATATCGCTTTCTTCACTTGCTATTAGCATATGGAATGAAATTCAATCCTCCCACTGCGATTCCGTGTAAAGAGAACTGGTTATAACCTCGAATGCAGCTCCATTTTGCATTCTGGAAATGTCACAGTCGAAACCTTGAGACTCGATCCTTGCTCAAGAATACTCGGAGAGACTTGCCGGAGAAAAATCCCCCTCGAACTTATGCCCCCAAATGTTTAAGCCGAAAATCAATATTGACAACATCAAGGCCTCAAAACACAACACACGTATTACTAGCCGTATGGGTCAGCATTGTAGGCCAACAACTCCTTCAACCGCTCAACACTGTCTGTGACGTACATTCGGAACCCAAACACCCAAAGTCGATGTCCCTCCTCGCCACATCCGTTACAGATTTAGGCAAGTGAGCTGCGCCACTGTTTGTTCGCCGGTTTCTCTTCTTCTTCCCCACCAAGCTAGATGAAGTTCACAGTCATGGACAAAACCTTGTCCCGGGGGAAACCGGGGGAGATTCTCTCGCCCAAATCCAAACCCGCTGTTGGGGTTTTTTTTTTGTTTGTCCCTCGGTCTGAGCATGATTTCAACAAATATGATCTGTTGCCTGTTTACCGAGACCATGCATGATTATTTGGCGTCATGATTAACCCGATGTAATTGGCCAAATATTTGTGGTGATGTGTGGGGGGGGGGGGGGGGGGGCTGATGTGTAATAGAAGAAGTCGTTTTTTTTTGGATCTTTGTTTCTCCGTTGTAAACACAGCGGTGAGGAACGATTGAGCTCTCCCGTTACGGGCGTTACGGCAATACCGTAACAGTAGTGGGTTTTGATGCTTTAGAGTGGTGCTATTTGAGAAAGTTAATTGGAGGTGAAAGGTTATTTTGCACGGAGTTATTTTGCAATTTCATCTGGTAAAAAAGGAGCAAAAAGACTGCACCTCGATTTATAATCAACTCTATTTTACTGGCTTCACGAGCTTCATATAAATATAGAGATCGGAGTCTGAAATTTCCAAAGAAAAAATAATTTATAAAAGGAATTAAAAACGAATGAATAAACAAAAATAAATGGTAAAGTTAGCAAGAAGTTCACAGACGTTTGAGAAGCTATAACGTTTATAGCACCGATCGCGTCAGAACCAATATTCCACTGAGAGCTGCTGTCTCTCACCGACTATGAGTACTCGCTACGACTACTGCTCAACTACGAGTGTTAATTCCCATTACCTGACATGGTTTCCCTTTAAAGGCAGTTGCCTGAAATGCGACGTTACCCTTAGATCACAGCACCGGAAAGCGAAATAAATACCCCAGCACCATTAGGCGAAGGCGGTGAAGCGTTCCGAATGACACAAAAATGATAACTTATGAGGTCAATAGCGTAAGATGTCACCAGCCAGATAGTTGGTGCGTGCCACGGTGGAAGCCGCAAGCGCAAACCGACCTCTAATTGATCCATTGTTCGCGACGGAGATTATCGGGACGTGGTATGGCGGATAGCTGCGGATAAAGGTGGAGGAAGCACGATTAGAGTCCGTCTCCTTCTCGTCCGACGATGTCTAATGTCATATCGCAGTACAATGCCATTTTTTGCGAGGTTTTTTATAGTCAAATCTCAACATTAAATTTATTCTAACTTTATTGTTCTGCCTTTAATGGGTTGAAGAAAAGATTAGTTTGCCAGGCAGGACTCCAGTAAACACTTTTACTTCGCAAATGTTTTCTTGAAGTTGAACGGCTTGTTGTTGTAAGTCCCCATGTTCCAGAGGGCCAATTCTAACCACACTGTTACCGTTTAGTTAAAATTGCGTTTTCTGGTGTGGAACCACGCGAAAAGCCCGACACCAACTGTACGCTGGCTGTACTTTGTGCGGAGAGACACAGTTATTGGGGAGGTGTAGCAGCAAGTTCTATTCTTTTAACAGTTGGTGTCTTAAGACAAATAAATATTGAAACAACCAACCTTTTACGTGAAAATGCGCACGCGGAACTCGCTTAGGCAAATTTGGTAGGCAATGACTAATCTCCGGCTGACATAGAAAGACAGTTTTCTTTTTCGGGGGAAGGAAAAACGGTTCCACAGGCCACACCGGGATCGGTGTAGGCACGATCGTACGCATCAGCTGGCTTTTCTCTGTGTGTGCACACAAGATCTATCTTGCTTTCGCCCAGTACGGTACCGTCACGGTGTGTAGCTTCCGAAACAATCATCTACGTTGTAATCAAATGTGCCTCATCGTAAGAAGTTTTTGCCCTTTGCTGCCCTTCCTGTTCTCCCACCGCCCGGGGGGGAAATCCAGGAAGTGGCCTCCAGCCAGGGGTTGTGTGTGCGGGGGGGTAATCACGAGAGAATCACTTCTACTAGCTGTAAAGCTTACGACTTACCGCTTGACGACGTGATTCTGTGGCCACCAGTATTGTGATGGAATTGGGCGATCGCGGTAGTGCAGCACAACGCGCTCTAGTGCAGGCTTAGGTTTGGGAGGGTCCTCTTCACAACTTCGAAGCAGTGGTGCATTTGTAAGAAATAGAGAAAAAGAGAATATTTCGGTGCTCAATATAAGGTGTGGAGTGATACGTTTGAAGGGTGCTCTTACTCAGTGATGCGTCGTGCTTGTGCTGGAAGATCGCTTTAAGCATCATGGTGCGTGTTTGGTTCTGTTGGACACTGCTTGGAGCGTTGTTCGTGAGCGGTCAGATCAGTGATCTTCGTTATACTGAGGTACACAGGAATTGAATCAAAGGCACCAGAGATCTTTGTTTATAAAGAATTCCTATCCCTCCGCATTTTCCAGACGAGCAATGATAACCTATCGGAGGCGATCCAGTTTTTGCGTGAGTTTGATCGTGAAGCAGCGGAAATGTGTAACCGTGTAGCGAACGCGGAATGGCGCTTCTCGACCAACGGCACCGAATATAACAAGCGTCGTATGCGCGAACAGCAAAACCTAGCCTCGAAGCTGGAGTGTATCAGTTGGCGCCGAGCAGTGTCGTTCGATTCGTCACGCATCGCCGACACCAGCATACGGCGTCAGCTGGGCCGGATTGTGCAGCAGGGCCGCTGCGGGCTGGGTGATGGTAAATATGCGGAACTGCAGCATGTGCTGATGCTGCTGAAAGACAACTACAACGGTGCCAAAGTGTGTCCCTTTCGACGCACCGCATCGGAGGCTACCGATTTGGGGGCCTTCTCGTCCGCGGCTGGTGGATATCCGAGCTCGAACTACGTGTCAGCCTTCACGGGGTACTGTGATCTGAAGATTAGTCCCGATTTGACGCGCATCATGGAGACGAGCCGATCGGAACCGGAGCTCCGGTACTACTGGGTAGCGTGGCGGGAAAAGACGGGTCCTCCGGTGAAGAACACCTTCATGCGGTATCTGAACCTAGCGAACCAGGCAGCGGAACAGCACGGGTTTCACGATGCCGGCGAACAGATGCGATCGGTGTACGAGGATGGCGACTTTTTCTTCACCGTGAATGATCTCTGGGGTCAGCTGCAGCCGCTGTACAAGCAGCTGTTTACGTTCGTAAGGAAGGGTCTGATTCGTCACTATGGAGAGCACGTGGTCCGACGCGACGGTCCACTGCCGGCCCATCTTCTCGGTAACATGTGGGCACAGAATTGGCGCCATACGATCGACATCGTTAAGCCGGGACCACCCGAAACGCCCGACGTGTCGGGGGAGATGGTTCGGCAAGGTTACACTCCGATGAAGATATTTCAAACGGCGGAAGAATTCTTCACCTCCATTGGACTGTCCCCGATGGCGCCGGAGTTCTGGCGCAACTCCGTGCTTCAGAAATCGCCCGACGGTCAGCAGTGCAGTGCGTCTGCATGGGATTTTTGCAATAAGGTGGACTTTCGCATCAAACAGTGCACGCAGGTGACGTTGGAAGATTTCATCGGGGCGCACCACGAGATGACTCACATCCAGTACTACATGCAGTACGCGAGTCAGCCATTCCTGTATCGCGAGGGTCCCAATCCTGCGTTTCACGAAGCTCTCGCCAACGCTATTACGTTGAGCGTTGGTGGTCCGGCTCATCTGCAGAAGATCGGGCTACTGAATAGTCCGGTGACGGTGGCGAACGGCAACTCGATTGTTAACATCGAGTATCTGCTAAACTTGGCGCTGGACAAGCTACCGTTTATGGCATTCAGCTTGGCGCTGGAAAAGGTTTGAAGGAAACCGTTGTTCTCTTGCATTTGATGATTCTTACAAAAAATTGCTCTTCACACTCTTTTACAGTGGCGTTGGTACGTCTTCGAGAAGGGCCCAGTCGGGATGAATGCACGCTGGTGGGAGTTGCGGCTTCGCTACCAAGGAGTCATCCCTCCGACAGGCCGAGGCTTCGAACATTTTGATGCCGGCGCAAAGTACCATGTAATATCCGATCAGGATTACATCAAATACTTTGTGGCCACCGTGCTTCAGTTTCAGATTTACTCCGAACTGTGCCAGGCGGCACAACATTACGGTCCGCTGCATACGTGTGACATCTACCGGTCGCGTGAAGCTGGACGAATACTAAGGTACTGTTGAGGGTTCTTTGGTGTA
This sequence comes from Anopheles stephensi, assembly GCF_013141755.1. Classification (NCBI taxonomy): domain Eukaryota; kingdom Metazoa; phylum Arthropoda; class Insecta; order Diptera; family Culicidae; genus Anopheles; species Anopheles stephensi. The sequence continues at coordinate 85,226,587 of NC_050203.1, read as the reverse complement.
TGCCGCATGCTTACGTGGTGTCTTTTCTTGCCGTTTCGAGCAGCGACGTCATGCAGCAAGGAGCATCCTTATCGTCGGCACAGCTGATCAAGCTGCTAACGCGTGGCAAAACATCCCGCCTGTCCGTTGATCCTCTGTTGGAGTTTTTCCGACCGCTCGAAGCATGGCTTGAGGCACAAAATCGTGACGAACAGGCAAGTCGGGAATCAGGATAATAAACGTAACTACGTACTAATGGACGCCTTTAACCGTAGATCATAGGCTGGAGCTCAACGATGGAAGATGTCGCGCTGTTTCAGCCTCTGCTGGGAAGAAATACCGGACAGGCCGCCGGGAAGAAAACGCCAAACCTCGCATTACTGATCCCGCTGCTTGGATGTACGGTTACGGCGATTAGTTTTACATATTAGCACGGTAACATGACGTGTCACTAATGCTTGTTGTGATTGATTGTAGAATAAATTGTAAATAATATCTCTCAGATGAAGATGCGCCATTTTTTCCTCTTTCTTATGCCTTTTTGGGCGACTCCACAGGTAGTGCCGGACAAAATTCATGTTATTTCTTTCTTTTTTTATTGCAAGGCCTTACGCTAAGTACTAAAATTACAACAAGAGCGTTCAAAGATCAACAAACGAGTCCTTTTTCCTAGTAATTTAACTAGCAATTTTACCTACAGTTCCCGCACACACACACGCACACTCTCTCACACGTGCACTGACTGGCCACATTTTTGCGCTTTTCCAAGAAACAAAAAGGAACAGAAAGAAAATGCTGTAAATATTGATTCAAATTCACAATTACTACCACACTTCCGCTAGGTTAGGCACGTTCTATCGCGTTGGCAAAGAGTTTCACTTACACAATTGTTACCGAATATACCGCTACTTTCACTCATCAATGATCACACCCGATCGGTTGCGCCTTTTTGTTTTCGCTCCAAAGATACATTTTATGTTTTGTTTTTGACTAGTGAAACTTCCTCTACCTTGGGTGCTTGGTGGTGCAGTGCTGTTCCTAAATGCAGGACTGTACACGACGGTCCCAGTCAACCTGTCGCCTGTTGCTTCTTTCTTTCTTTTGTAATGGAAAAGCTAGCTTATTGTGAAATCTAATCTCAGTGTTGGCAGACTGCAGCGAGCAATCGTTGTCGGGCTAGCGGCAGTCCGGAAAAAAATGCAGAGAACGATGTTTTGATATAGATTTTTAAAAGAGGTGAAACATTTAGATCAATAGGTGTAGAAAAACAAGGTAAACAAAACAACACCGCAACAATTTGATCCGCGAGAGTGGTAAAAATCAGTTCAGTCCACTTTTTTCGACCCCACGGTTTCCGGTCTACTTGGCACTTCGGTACTGTCGGGGTTGCTGAGCGTCGCCGGCGTCCCTGTGGTGTCGTCGTCGTCGTCGTCGTTTGGTGTCGATGCTTCACTACCACCAGCAGCATCACTGACGTCGGGCGATTTTTCCGCTTCACTGTTGGCAATGTTGCGCAGCATTTCTCCTTCCTTAACCTCCTGCTCTGGTTCGACTGCAAGCAAAAGAGTATCGATAAGTAAAATAAAGGTATGGTGCTCCTTGTCTTGGTCCTTCTTCATGTCTACGGTAACGCTGGTTCTGATCTGGACCGTCACACCGTTCATAATAATGTACTCACATGGTTCTTCCTCTCCGACGCCCGGGCTTCGTGGTTCGCCCGATTGAGACGACCCGGCCGAGGAGCGTACCTCCTCCCCATCTTCATCCCCTTCCGATTCGGAGCTTGTGTCAGGCTTCTGGGAAAGCCTGTCAAGCTGATTCTGTTCGTAGGGGAGCAGCGGAGCAACGGGGCGCTGCTTTTTCGCCGGATTCAATGCATTACAAAACGCACACCGGAAAGCAGTGTACTCGTATTCTTCCTTTAGAACCATTCCTGTAGAATGTACAAATCTGATCAATAATCTGACGTATGTCTAGTGGCAAAAGAGCCTTACCGTTGTGCATGCAACATTCGGCGCAAATCATGGCAAACCGATTGGTCGGTCCGTCGCCCACCAAATAATCGACCATCTTCTCCAGCACGCCCTTCTCGCTTTGGTTGATGATCGGGAACGGAGTTCTTCGGTAGACTGCATTATTTACACGCGCACCGTACATGGGGCTCTGTTGACGGTACTGCGGCGGTGGCCCCCTTATCATTAACCCGGGTGCCGTGTGTGGTGTGAGCATGGGACCGGTTGGTCGCATCTGCGGTGTCATCGGTGTCGCCGGACGTACCGCTACCGAGGGAGGAGATATCTGCTGCCGTTGGGGCACGTTTGGTGTCGGCATGCGGGGAGCCGGTTGACCGACGGGCATCGGTTTTGGGGCACGGAGCGGCGTAAGCGATGCGCTAAACGCTTGCGTCTGAATGCGGTGCGACTTGTCACCGAATTTGTCCAATATTTCTACCGCCACCTTGTACGTTTCCTTCTCCATCACATTCTCCAGGATCTTCTTTTTGTCGGTGCGCAGATCCTTCAGCTTGTTCGCGTTCAAGCGTAGCTTTCGTTCGTAATGCCATGCTAGTACCCGTTTTAGGACGAAAATGCTACAAAGGAGGAACGGCAGAAAATGGCGTTAGAATTTTAAGGAAATTGGGTGCGATTGCGATTGTTACTTACAGTATAGGACAGATGAGCAGTGGAACGGAGTAGACGATCCGTTCGTTCCACGTTGGCGGGAAGAAGATAAAGTAAAAGATCAACGATCCCACTATGTACAGCACGATCGAGGTAACGAGAAACCGGCCAACGAAACGTTTCCGCCGTTCCTGGGTGCTGATTGTGTAGGCTTCGAGGCTTTTGATTTTTTCCTCCAGTTCTTCCAATTTCTGGAAAGTGCTTTTCTCTTTCTAAACCGCAAGAGCGAAGCAAAGATAAATTAAAAACGATAGGTAAAAGTTGTTGGCTAGTTGGGTGGCGTTTTAAAAGAGCTGCACATGGTTCGGTGAGCACGAGAAGGCGCGACGACGGCGCTGGACAATCATTAGTGCACCTCCATTCGGCGAGCGGGGGTAACACATTGCAGTTCCAATCTTGCCTCGTTTTGCTTCCTATTTTGCCGTGCTTTGTCTGCACCGTTTTGGGGTCGGTTGGTTGGTATCGCGTGAACGTTGCAGGCCAATTGACTGACGGCATTGAATATTTATAACGAGCGTCTTAACGCTGAAAGCACCTCGGAACCCACACCATCACTGCGTTTACGTTCTCCAAAATTGTTGAACTATTTCATTTTCTGATCACTTTTCCTTTTCGGTTTGTTTTGTTTGGTCGCTATGTTTCGCAAATTAATTAACGCAAACAGTCCGGTGCCCTTTTCTCCGTCGTGCAACGGTCCGGGCTTTATCATCGGCATTTGATTAGCTAAGTAGAGTGACCTTTGCCATTAATTTTACGTAACGTGTGTGTGTGTCTGTACTTTTTGTGCAGTCGAAAGCTGAATTGTAGCTACGTTCCGGAACATGGTCTTTGCCGTCTGTTGGCGGTTGTAAACTAATAGTTGCATATAAAAGTGAAAACTCCTATTAAATACGAATGGCAATAAACAAAACAATTCCGGCGACGAGGCGCTTTTCGCTTCCGATTATCAATTCCGCCTATCGTAGGGATTGTAATCACTAAATCGGATTAACCCCAGCGCGCTGTCGGTCGTTGCTTATCGCGAACCTTTTCCTCCGATACCGCCAAACCGCGTGCGTCATCGTTACCCCGGTAAGCCACCACCGATGCACCTGCAGTTTTCTCTCGCTCAAAGGTTATTGGCGTGAAGCAAGTACCTACCCGAAATCTGGATATAATAACCCCCATCGTGCAATTGGCAGGGAAAGTAAGGCCGGTATGACGGACGCGTTGACTTCACCGCTCTACTGTTGATGCAAATACGTTCCGCGTCCTCTGTTCACGCTCTGTAACGATGGAAAGGTTCCAAAAACCAAAATAAAAAAATGGTTAGGTAAAGTTTACAAGGACAACGTTCATATAAATCATAGCGAGGCCTTCAAGTGTATCGGGAATGCTAAATTTAAAATCCATGAAATGTTCATCAGGCCGTTTGGCCGATTTTTGTGTTGTCTGCTCTGCTTCTACCAAGCTATTGAACACTCGGCCAAAAATAGATTAAAAAGGTTCACCACTTGTACCACGCAACCAACGCTTGAACTTCTTCGATTCTTTGTGCAACAGATAGGCGCCAGGATAGGATGTGGACGACAGCACCGTAAACACGGCCGGTGCTTGGTCTGGTCGGTCGGTAAGCAAATGATCTCAATTAAAAGTCCTTCATCACCACCTTCGCTAGGCGTCACTGAACTTTCTTTCGTCAATGGCAAGCCGATTTGCAAGGGATGACGCGCTCACTTTCTTCAACTTTCTTCAATACTTCTCACAAATTCACGAACATTTTACAATGACTCCTTTGCAAATATACAAGCTGTGTGCTAACGTGGAGTGCATTACCTGGTCAACAGTGTAGTTTACGCGATTTAACGTGGCTCGAACTATTTTCGCTCCTCTCGTGGATGTTTTGATTTTTTTAAGCAGACGCAAAGTCAGTTACGAGCAAGCAAGTTCGTATGGGGCATTTATTTTCAAGATAATTTGACATCGTTTCGTTGGACGCACACAAGAGTAATTGAATAATAGCACACAAATTAAGAAAAGGAATGGTGTTTGGTGCTTAAAAATAAGATTTTGTTTAAATTTGACTTTTATTTCTGATGAAAGTGTTGCAAATAAGTTGAAAGAGAATTTGTATTTTTTTTAAATTAAATTGTTGTCGAGAATCGTGACCGTGTGGAGTCACGCTGTCAAACTGTCAAAATTATTGCGGGACATGTCGGAAACGGGCAACATAAACAAACACAACCAAAACAACACTAAACTGATAACAAATAAGCTTAAAGTGTGTAATCTTTTCTAAAAGAAGGTGTAATAATTTCTCCAAAGCAATCTATTAAGTAATCGCTTCTGGAGTCGCTGCTTGAATTCGGACGTAAATGCGTTAGAAGCACAAGTGATCAAAATGTCCCAAACAGTCGTGGAGCTGCACTGGTTCCCGAAGTACTCGGATAGATTTTTGACCGCAGCCAGTTCCGAAATCAATTTGTATCAGGTGAAGAACGACATCATAGATCATGGCGAAAAATCGAGTAAGTGTGGATAGTTTGGTATAAGGAAAGCATCAGCTGAAACGAATTTCCTGTCTTCCCTTTTCCCATTCCAGACATCAATTTGGACATCTCTAAATCGACCACTGCCACACTGATTGCCTTCGAGACGCGTTATCAGTTTGTGCGTACTGTCGCACCATCGTACCATGGTGGCGGGGAGATCAATTTCGCTGCCGGACTGCCGAACGGGAAAGTTGCATTATGTAACTTTGTCACCGAAAACAATGTCGAATTCAGTAGGTACCTTTCGATCCGGGTTCGGAAATCCTTTCTGACGCGCATATCTGATTGTTTACAGCACCGAGAATATCGCGCGCTTGTACGTGTATTGCATGGAGCGAGCTGGAAACCAATTTCCTGGCGATGGGCCACGATCGCAACAGGTCAGACAATTGCATCACAATCTGGGACACGGAACGCGGCGTACCAAACCAATCATGTAAGGGATGGGAGTACTCGAGGTAGAAACAAAAAATGAATGCCGTTTTTCTTTTCAGCGATCGTAAACATGATCGGATTGTCAGAAACAGCTCATTCGGTATGCTGGGACAAAACGTTCCCACAGGTGCTGATAGCAGGCATGAGTCACAAGTACATCAAGATGATGGACTTAAGGCGTAAGTGTTACTGAATAGCAATCCGTGCAAGAAATTACTTTCTTACATGTCTCATTTCAATTGCAGAGAATCCAGTCATCACAACGGTCGCAAACACACGCACAGTAAACGGTGTGTGCGTGGCACCGAACGGTCGCTATTTAGCAAGCTACGTCGAGAACATCATCAACCTGTGGGATCTCCGTTCGTTGGAAAAGCCGATCAGTCAGATACAGATGCAGAAGAGCATAAGCCAACTGTCCTGGTGCCCGACCCGTTCGTCCGTGCTGTCGACGCTTCAGCGTGACTCGCCGTTGATAAATCTGATCGATTTGCATTGGCCCGGATCGGAGATGGACGGTGGTGAACCACATTCGGTGAAAAGGTTTGTATCGCCGTTCCAAACTACGGCTAGCATGCTGATGACGAGCCGAGTGCCCTCGATGGCGTATCTTTCCTGGCATCCGTATGATCTGGAGCGTATGTTGGCGCTGTCGAGTGTGGGCAATATATGCGACTATCGCATTCCCCAACGGATTGCTGTATCGTGGGATAACAACAACAATCTGTTCGGTAACAATGGTAACGATTTGAGACAATTCGCAACGCCAACTCGTTCGTCCACGCCGACCGACTCCCTGAACCAGTGGAACATCGATAGCAGCGAGGAAGATATTGCCGAAACAATGCAGCACCGGGCGTTGAAGAACTACGGACTAATGGCGGATCTGCAGCGGAATGGCGATCTGGTGGAAAAGAACGATGGGCTACAGTCGGTTTGGCGAATGTTAGGCCACATGGTAAAGGAGGACAACAAGCAGGGACTGAAGGAGATCCTGGGTGTAAGCAACGCACTGGAAGGTCCGCCAATGTCACAATCCGAGCCAGTCAACACGAAATGGGTCGATTTCAGTATGTGCAGCGGGTTGGTGGTATACCGCAGCGAGCAGCGTGACATCGCTCAGCTGCTCTGTGGTTGGACGTTTGAGCGTGAGAAAGAAGCCTCGTTCACCGCCTTTCTGGACGAGCTGTGCGCCAAACGGGAGTACACAAGGGCTGCCCTGTTGGCATGCTTTCACTTCCGTGTGCGGTTGGCGATAGATATTTTGGGCCGCGGGGCTGATCAAGCGTCAGATCCCAGCTCGTTGTTGCGTGTGGCGGCGATCGCATTGTCGGGCTTTTCTGCCGAACGGTCCGAGCTGTGGCGGAAGCAATGTGGCGCGGCTCGCACACAGATAGACGATCCGTATCTGCGGTGTATGTTTTCGTTTCTGGCGTACGAAAAGGATGGTTTCGAAACGGTCACGAATGAAACCCAAATTTCGCTTAGCGATCGCATGGCGTTTGCCTGCAATTTTCTGTCCGATGTAAAGCTTGCCGAGTACACGAAAGGCATGGTGGCGAATTGCATTGAAACGGGAGATTTAAATGGGTTACTGCTGACGGGAGCGACAAACGATGGCATTAGCTTGCTGCAGAGCCATTTAGATCGGACGGAAGATGTGCAAACGGTAGCGTTGATAGCGGCACGCTTTCTTACCTCGGAACTGTTGGCGAACTACCGTGTACAGTACTGGATTGCAACGTACCGGGATATGTTGGACGTGTGGGGCCTGTGGGAGCAACGATCCCAGCTGGACATAACGCTCGGTAGCATTCGGTCACCACCCCGAAGCTCCCGGTCCGTTTTCCTGCTCTGTAACTTCTGTGGCAAGAACGTATCGATGGCACTGCAGGAAGATGCTCGATTGCGAGGAAACGCCACCACAATGCACAAACTATCCTCCTGTCCACACTGCCGTAAACCGCTGCCTCGCTGTGCACTGTGCTTGCTGCACATGGGCACTACGATGGGTGCCATATCGCAGAGCCAAGCCATTCACGGTCAGATCGGATGGCAATCGAAGCCATTTTCGAAATGGTTCAGCTGGTGTCAAACCTGCCGCCATGGAGGACACACCGAACATCTGACGGAGTGGTTCAACCAGAACACCGAGTGTCCGGTGACGTCTTGCAACTGCAAGTGCTTTGCCAAAGATCTACCAATGCCACAGTTTCCACGGGACAAGGATAGCGTTTCCTGACACCAGCTGTCCACGTTATTTTAAAGAAAGAAAAAAAAAAAACTCTTGTCAACGCATTGTGTTCTTGCTAGGGTTAGTTTTAGCGCGCCAGGGAGACAATATTCACCGTATTGATTGAGTAGAGGCGGCTCAATTGTGTTCGTTGTTTGTTCAGTTTTTGTTTTATTGTACCTTCATCCTCGAAGAGGGCTTTTGTTTGCTATTGTTTTATATTACGCTAATGGGTATATTTTACAAGTGTGAACCGAAATGGGGGGGTAAAACCGGCCAAAGAAATGGCCTAATAAAAATCATTTATTTCAGACAAATAAAATGGGAGGTGTTTATTAGTCTACTGTTTTAAAGAAAGGTTAGATAAACTTTATTGTTAGTAGCAGAAGTATGAAAAAAAAAAATCATCTAATGATAAAAATGATAAAATAAAAAAATACTCTAAACAAGGGGAAGAAAAATATTCCGAGACTGACAGCTCGTTTCTCCCCACCAGAAAAGACGACAAGCTCCGCCCACTTTTCGCCCGTATAGCAAAGCATAGTTGTAGTAGTGTGAGTGCAATGTGTTTATGATCTGCCGAGTACACACAGTAGGAGAAGGAGTTGATATAAAACATTAAAAGGCATAAATAACCCGACCGGGAGTGCATCAGAGACTCTTGCGAAGCGGTAAAGAGAAGTGGCAAAACAAGGTTTATAATAATGGCAAATACATCGCAAGTTAAATCGTTCCGGAACCGGTTAATCATGAGCGGGGGGGTTTTTAGTTTGCTGTACGGTTGGAGTGGTCCGCTTAAGGACTCCGACCTCGGGAGGGCTCAGGAGCGGCAAAGCGCGTCCAGGAAGGAGAGGAATCGCAATGACACGCCTGGTGCTGATGGTCGAGATTGGAAGTAATTAATTTAAATTTATCATTCATTAGTGGTACGGTATGTAATGGAAATTGCGCTACGTTATTAAATTTTCTCGAATCCAACCTTTTTTCTCCGTGACAAATCGTCCGGTACGCGTTTACTTTGCTTTTTTTTGTGTGGCTTGCATCTCACGTGTAGCCAAGCAGTATTAAGCTTTGGTAGGAGTAATTGACTTAGCCTTGTGTGTGTGTATATACACTGTTGGACGATAAATGTCACCTGACCGGCAAGGTCCTACGCACAGCGGGCCGAGACGTTCTCAGCCATGCAGGGGACGGATTCAATTTAGTCGGCTCCACTCTTGCCGTGAACCCTTTTCGATGCAAATGGCGATGTTATGAAGGGCTTCGCTTGACCATTAACGTAATTACGCCGACATTTCCTTGGGCGACTGCGAGTGCTTGCGCTCGGGAGTTGATTTCTGCTGGAGGAGCTCGGTACTTGGTTGCTCACTCTGGGAGGGACTTTGCGTTGCGTTTTTATGTAATTCCGAGAAGAAATTAAAGAAATAGTGCACAGCAAACGGCGAACGAATGCGGACGAGAAAATAGAGGGAAGGAGAAAACAAAGCTCGTAATAGCATTGTTTATCTTTATGCCGTTTTAAAGTATGGAAAAATTAAATTAATGCTTATCGTTTGTTTCACTGCACGATCGGTGCTAATGGAGAGAGGTAGCAAGAGGGGAAGAGAAGCAGAAACCCTGATGCGAGAGTGCGAATAAAATGGCGCCGGAAAGTGTCTGGCGGGTATCTTGGTGCGAATTAAAACCGAAACCGACAGCGGCTTAACTCACCGACACTGGCTGTCGAGGATCGTAAAGTCATATCTAGAATGGATGTGTGGCGCTGGGCTTTTTGTGAACCGGGGAGGGAGTTTCCGATTAAGTTCAGCTGGAACTTTAGCCAAGAGCAAAGAGTACGTTTTTACGAGTTCGGAGAAATTTTAATCCCATTGTGTTTATTGTGAGCACACTGAGCCCAATGAGGGAGGTGAAGCGGCAGAAGAGTAATTGTAATGTTTGATTAACCTCTTCTTTTCAAAGAGAAAACTGAGATAGAGTGAAGTGTGTCTGTTTATAAGAACAATGAGTAAGGTAAGATTGGGAAGAAGTTCAAGAATAACTTAGCATTTGAAAGGGAACTCGGATGGACAGAATTTTAGGAGAAAAGGTACATATCATATAGCTTCTCAACTGTCATTTTAAATTTTGGCGATAGAATAGCTCTCCGTCAAATGAACCAACCTATCAAATGAGCAATTAATAGAGGCATGTTTAACTGTGAGAGGAGTTGTTGAGGGAGCCTTGCCGTTCAAGGTGCATTATTCTAAAAGGTGCCTCACCTAACCAAGATTCTACGTCATGGAACTCATCCGTGAAGAGATTTTATCGTTTGCAGAATCTCTTCGTCCAAAGAGGCTTCCTTTAACTGATGAACGCTTGACGTCATGTACCTATAGATTCTGTCTTGAAAGAAGTCTCAATCTCGCAAGTGCCTTGTCGGTTAGTAGGGTTATTTTTGTACACTGATCGTAAAAAATACTAAAAGCTATGGGAAAAATGTTTCCCATCACCGGGCTCCCCAATTAGATTGTCCTACTTTTAATTGCATGTATCTCACCGCCCAAGGTACCTTATCTTCCAGAATTACTTATTTTCCAATGTACTTATCGTCCAAGAGAAGCCTTGTCCGAGTCAGATGGTCGCAACGTTCAAGTCTCATTTAACAAGAGACACCTTATTGGCCTATGAGCCTCGTCTAATGAGGTGTCTAAAGTCGTCATCCTTAGAGCCTCATATACCCAGACATAATGCCTTAGAAGGAGTGTCATCGTGATAAGAGAATGGCTAGATTTTTTGACAGGCACCAAGAGGTATTCTCGCCAAAGGATCCCTGAAGGCTCGAACCGCCACAAGTACACAATGTCCTATCATGACGAACGCATTGCTTGAGGTTCAATTTGCTTCAAACTACAATTACTCTCTATAAACCTTCCCTTCTTTTAATTACTCGCGGTTTTAATACCAATATCAAATCACAAACCCCTCTTCCCAACACAAAAAATAAGGCAAGTCTCCCCAATGTAAAATAAATCCCCGGTTCTAACCGTCAAAGAGGCAACACACAACAACGCGAGCAAAAAAAAAAAACAGCGATCTTCATTACCATTAGCTTTATCACGGGCGGCGCTTAAAATTATATTATTTAGAATTATTTAAATTGCTGAAAATTATAGTTCCTCACCGTGATGCGATGCGATCAAAAACCCGCCGAGCCGTAGGTATCGTAGGGCCCGTACAAGCGTTTATTATCAATTATGTTGCCGAACGATTACGAACAGTACGGCAGGTTATCGTTCGACAGATGCGGTCACACGGTCTTAGTGTGTGTGTGTGTGTGTGTATTCTTCGATTGCCGACTGCCGGTGGAAGCGGTTTATTATCGCTAATAATAATTTTATCCGAATGCGAAACCGCTCACTGCTCTTCGGTGCAGAATATGCTCGATCGAACCGAGCTCCGGACTCCGTTCACTTTTCAATTAACTCTCGGCTCTAAGCATCGTTGCGTACCCTTGAGAGTGTGTGTGTGTGTGTGGGTTTTATTTTTCCTGTCACAGAAGAAGCTTGCATCCGTGGTGCTGGTGATCCATTTTCATTACCCCGAGCTGGGTCTGTGTGTTCCGGTTGCGAGAGCTTTTTTTGTGCTGGTCCAAATGGGCAGAACCTTGCAATCCATCTCATCATGGCAAACGGCGTGGGGGAAAAAAAATGGGAGGACGGTGTGAATGGAAGTGGAAGTGCATCCGGTGCACTTGCTGAAAATTGAATTCAATTTCGTTAGCCAATTAGACAGAGGATGGGTTCGGTGGTCCACACTCGATCACGGTGCCAAGAGTGTGTCGTCCACCGGGCCTGGTGACGAAAGGCCTTTAACCGCAACCATCCAGCACCTTTTCGAGTGCATCCGATTGAATGGTGCACGGCGCTGCACTTAGAGGTCATAAAATAAACGCTTCAATTTGGATGGGTTCTGCTGGATGAAGCGCGTCCGACCGTGGCGTGCCAGAAGCCAGAACACTGTTTGATTACGAGCCTCGCACCTTTCGCAGTGCTTTGCCCGTGAGGCCTACTACCGTTTACGATTTAACCACCAAATTGAGCAAAGATAAGTCAATTTCCGTTTGCTTAAGCATTGCGAGAGACAGAGAAAGAGAGAGAGAGAGACTCTCGAGTAAATTAGCTTTTCTTTAGTAATCGAAGGTGCTTGGTTGAGCGTTTTTCATTCAGAAACTCACACCCCGTGCGCTCCGACTCCTCAGCAGTACAGCGATCGATGATCAGTCAGCGCAAGTATTTACCATAATTGACGATCGTTACTTACTGTAACGCTGCCCGAACGGAAACGATTCTAACCGGTGATCGAATTTCGGGCCGTCCACTCTGAAGAAGCTCCCCCCAAAAATTCCCCCCCTACGGATGGTATTGAGAGGTATTTTTGGGGTGTCTAAAGTGTTAAACAGCAGATTAATTCGTCTGGCTGCGCTGTAAGCACTCTTCGTTCGAGTCGGTTGCTAAATTGAATCGACACCTAAATCAATTTGTTACCGAAGTTTATCTGCTGCCTCTCTACGCCGGTCGGCAAGATCAGACGGTGCGAGCAGTGTACAGCTACAAATTGCAGCATTCACTCGGCAGCAGCAGGTTTGAGCCTTGATTAGCGGAAGAAACGGGGGAAAAGAGAAGGAAGAAAAGCGATCGTTATACATTGTAGCGATTGGAGTTAGGCATTGGAAAAGAGCTTTAATTTAATCAGCCGAGTGCGTCACATAAATAATTAGGCTGCCCGTTTTTTCTCAAATATCTATTTCATCATTTAAAGAGTGATCCATGATGATCGTTAAACTAGTCCCCGATCCTAACCTTAATGAAGACATTTCCGTACACAATAAACACATAGTAGTAGACTGCTAGAAAATGGGAGCATTAGCGCACACCTATCCAATTTGTTAAGATGTCAATAAGAGCAGTGCTTTATCGTGCACAAATCATCTTGACACACGGAGATCCGTAGATGGGCGGCGTAATTTTGTTCAAGCGGAACACATTCAGTCGTTTTTAGGGGGTGCACCAAGCATTGAGCGCTTCTGGTGTTGTGTAGCGAAGAACGAAGGTCTCTTTTGGGGGGTTTGTTCTACTTCGCGTAACAGAGCGGTGTCACCCGTAAACGAATGTGACTTTGCTGCCCAAATATAGAGATTCCTGGAGGGTAGGTATTGTTATTTTATTTCTGTTTCGTATTTGGGTATCAAGGAAGTTAGCTTTGATAGTTCGATAGCTGACCTTTAACGACAAGTTTAGACAGGTCGCTCGGGCTCTATTATTTCTTATGAGATCTTTTAAGGTTCACTGTCAGTATCAAGGCTTTATAAACATACCGGGAGATACGAAGAAGAATACGTGACACTGCCATGCCGACATGACTTGAACGCCAGTATGTCATCAAGATATTTGGTCGAAGACTTCATTCCTCCACTGACTGCTCCCAAAACGATCTCTGATCAGTCACGGTGCTTGCAATATGTATCGTGTGAAAATGGGTCACTGATAAGCCCTTTCGTAATTCAAAAATTCTCATCTTTGTCCAAGGCTTCGAAAGGCCCAGGGCGCATCAATTAATCGAACTTCAAATAATCTCATACTCCAAAAGGCCTTTTCGTCCCAAGGACCTAGTGGTCCTAAGTGTCTTGTAGTAGCAGGTGTCCTAAAGGTTGTTTGGCAGTACTGCCTCTAGAGGTCCTTTCCTGTCAAAGCAAACTATCTTGACTTAGTTTACCTTTAGTTGTATAATCAGTCCTGCCTGAATATAATCTGAAGTTTGTAAGCACTCTTCTTTGAGTCTAATCTCCAAGGGCCTCTAGAAGTCTGCCGTGCAAATTGCCAGGATAGCTTGTGGCTCAATCTTATCTCAAGAGACTGGGTTTTGGGGAGAGATCAAGGACAAGAGCTTGAACTACGTTTCACAGAACTGATAGGACAGCCAGGATAGCCTGGGAGAGTTGAAAATATATGTCACATTGGACTAGAATGTCAAAAAACTAATACCAGTAGCTCTATGACATTACCTTACAACGAAAATAACATCATATTGATCGTACTGGGGCGGTCCGGTGGCAATAACGGCGCCGGTCTTCACACGACAGGGCCGGGGTTCAAATCCCATCCACCCGCTCTCCGTACGTAGAGCTGACTACTTTGCTGCGGATAAAATTTAGTAACAGGAAGCCAGAAATGGCAGTCCGAGACCTCTCGAGGTTGAAGACTGTCAGTAGGTCTTGTTGAATTCTGATAAACTGGATCCTCATTCTCCATCTTCCAGATTAGTTTCAAGCATCAAATCTTCCTTTGAACTCAATATTAATTCTGCAAACCAAATTAAGTGTAATCGTAATACAAAGGAAAGAAAATTGAACTCATCCAGAGCGACTCTTGCAGCTTTTGTTTCTCATTAGAAAGTGACCAATCACAAGAAGACTGTTGGTTGGAGTCTTTGGGCCAGCTCTCCCACCCAGCCAACCCTGAACGAGATTTGACAAAGTAGAATGTGAGAACCGGCTCAGTTTTCCCACCCAAACCCACGAGCGGTCGTTGCGAAGCGCTAGGCTCGTAATAGTTTTTCCCAAGTTTCGCTCCGATCGGCCGACCGATGGGTCCGTAGGAGAGTGGCCTCCCGAGCGCCATGGCTGGTAATTGCTTCTATTAAATGAGGTGGAAGCATGTAATTGCTGGGTAGCGTCGAAGGCGGCATCGAGTAGTAAGCGGCTCCCCTGTGTGTGTGTTCTAATATCGGAAATTGATATTTTAATCATATGTCCATCCGGGCTGATCTAGACGATGGAACTCTTGCCCATATCTTTCGATATCTCTTACCGGGAGTCCGGTGTAGCGAGCCGGTACGGTACGCGGATTCCCAGCGCCGGCGAGAAAAAACCAATCTGGAGCGCTGTAATTAAGCTTCCCGGCGTGGCGTAGCGTGGCGTCAAATGTCTCATCTAGCGGAATGTCTTTTCGGCTTGGGCCACGAGCGTATCGAGCCTCCCATTAATTATCTGCGGCCTCCCGGTAGTCTCTGTTTGTATAAGGCTCACAAAGGAAGCATGGAAACCGAAGCATGGCAGAGACGTTTGCTGTGTGTGTTTTTCCTAGCCGAACTGGGGAGTATCGTAATCAAAAGTCATTAGCCATGGTTACAGTCGAAATTGATCCCGGGCCATCGAAATAATGAGGTCGCCTAATTGCGTTCATCGTGGTGCTCCAAAACAAACCAAAGCAAACGCACCAGCGTGCCGCTGGTTTTTTTTCGCTCTCGGATGGATCGACTCAGCGACCGAAATGTCAACAGGAAACAAATTATTATTTAATCGTTTCGTTTGTAATATAATTAGACAGGCCAATGTAGGGTGCGCCCGCTGCTGGAAAAACAATGAAAAGACGGGTGGGTTTTCCTTTGTCTACGAAACGTGGCCAATCGTGATGGTTTCGGGTGAGCTTTCGGTCGCTTTCTGATCACTGATAAGTTGACAAATGGCACCTTTCTAACCCAATAACCTAACGCAAGGTGGCCCGGGGCAGCTACGGGGTGTCAAAATCCTGGGCTGCCCCGGCACTCGATGTGATTTTGTGCTCGGTGGGGTGACTTAATTTCGAGCATGCAAAATAAAGCCGGTGGAGGTTAATTTCAAAATAATCACCCTTTGCTGAGGGGGTCTCGTTTCGTTTGCTAACCGATCCGTTCGGGTTGGTGGAAGAACTCACATTTACATTGAGCGTTTACATTATTTTTGGGCTACTCCTGATGCGTCTAGTTCACCGAATGTGTTTTTAATTATGAGAAAATGTGTTTAAGAATAGTACGAGCAAGAGTTGCGAAGACGATAAGGAAAGCACGACAAACATAATTAGCTGTGGTGTGTTGAGAAAATCTACCTCTTTGAAGTCACGTTTTGGGTTGGCCTTCAAGCTGGGTTCAAGTTATTTTAATTTTTAATATTTTATTTTTTTTAGTTTTAAAATTTAATGTTTCTCTGCTTGTTTCATTTATATTTTTTATATCTGTATTTATATCTATTTCTTATATTTGCTTGTATTTATTTTATCTCATTTCTTGTTGCATAAATTTGGACTTAAAGACGTTGAGATTTTTTATATTTTCTTCCGTATCTTTTTTATTAATTTCTATATGATTTTATTTTCTATTTTCTGTTCTTTTCTTATTTTATTTTTTCTTTATTTTCATATGGAAAGGGTCTTGCTGTTTTTTTCTTTTATCTTGTTTTATTTTTCTTTCTTAACATTTTTTTTATTTTTTTTTCCTGTTAGTGTTGAAGTCCTACATTTATGTGCTTTACTCCTTTGTCTTTTTTTTCTTATTTTCCATTTGATAGGTTTGGTCTTAGAAATGTTTTAGTTTGCATGTGATCCTATTTCTAAAAATATTAAGCAACTATTTGTATGTTAAATAAATTATGTTTACCTATGCTGTCCATCACACGTATCGAACTGTTCGCCGCGAAGCGTTTATTGGTAAAGTTTCGTGTAATTTTCCATTTCCATTCTTCTGTAACTCATTTGTAACGCTTCCCAAAATAGGGAAACCGTGCGCACGCAACGGGCCTAATAATCAGAAACTCCTGTTAGGTATTTGTTCAATAATTAGCTATTCGTTAATCATATTCTTGATTCAATCCACGCCATCGTGATAAGGCGGGCTCATGCAACCGAAAGCCCTCGCCATGCTAAACGTGCAAAATGTACAACCAAAACACACAAACACACCGATAAAGAGGGAAAGAAAAGCCAGCCACAGGCAGGACCGCCAGAAGAAAACGACCAATGTAAAACGGAAAATCATGCTCCAAAGCACCGTGAAGAATGGTAAAGTAAATCTCCCTCGGCCGGTCGCTCGGCTTCCCCGTGGTACCGAGCTCCCGTCATATTTGGCCGCTTCGATTCGTAACGCCAGATCAATCGAATCGAACGATCATTAAAGCAATTAAAAAGTGGTATTTCATCTCAATTCCGGCCGCTCGGAGTGGATGTTTTTCTAATTTAAATATTTGGCCTTTCGATTACACACGGCACAAAGAAGGAGCTGCCGGGCTTTCGGCCGCCGGTCCGCAGTTAATGAGATCAAGCAAAGAGGAGACCTGGATGGATCTAATTAAAAGATGAATTAGGAAAGTTCGGGCTGCAGTGGCCAACGCTGGATCGACCTGCACCGCTTCGACCGCGACCTCGGGCCTTATCTCGTACCATCGTTAGCGAGCGCTATCGGCGGGAATGCGGTTGAACAGAAGCTGGTTTAATTAGAAAATTGATCGCGTTGTATCGGCGGGTTGAATTAACGATCGGAAAAGCCGGTTGCAAGGTTCGCGAATGGTGTGTCTTCCCTCTCCAACCGATTACTTCTTCCCGTGCTCCTCCACAATCGTCGACATTGTTTCGAAAGTTTTGCTGTCAAGGTGTTGGAAAGATTAATGATTGCCCCGTGGTTAGGCGATCGTGACGATCGAGTCTGTGCTTCTGCTGGGGGAAAATGGGACAGGAAAAACATTGGTACACTTTTTGCTGAAATGGGCGGGCATGAAGTTGAAGTGTATTGGTTGTCTTCTGGCAGGGCATTTTATGCAATCACTGGACTAAACTGTCAATAAGACACAAGAAAAGCACAACAAACATAATTAGTTGCATTTTATTGAGAAAATCTAGCTCTTTGAAGCCACATTTTGGTTGGACTTTTCAGGCCAATTTCAAATATTTAGGCTTTTATTTATTTTATATTTAAAATAGCTTAGACAGTACAAGCATCAGGCTAAACTGTTATGCTAATAATTTAAATAAATCATGTCGCGATATAGCATATAGCATAGTTT
Organism: Anopheles stephensi; assembly: GCF_013141755.1. Classification (NCBI taxonomy): domain Eukaryota; kingdom Metazoa; phylum Arthropoda; class Insecta; order Diptera; family Culicidae; genus Anopheles; species Anopheles stephensi. The sequence goes on along the minus strand of NC_050203.1, from coordinate 85,208,881 downwards.
TAGAAATTAGAATGAATGGATTAGAAGAATGAAGGAATGAGTTCTACTTCGAATGAATATGATTACAATTTATCTGTGGTATTTTTATGGCAAAATAATTTTGTGCTAATGCATTTATAGGAGCGGCAATGTTTGTCATTCACTAACACATTCATCAAAGCAAATGAATTATCAAATGAACTATATGAACTATTACTACTCAGGAAACTCAAGGAAACAATATTGATTGATGCTATAACCAAAGATTTAGATTTTAGCTTATATCTAATTCGTTTCATGCAGGATGTAGGATACTGATGTGTGTGTTTGATGTATATCATTATTTGTTGAATATTTAATTTTCAACGTATTTTTTATAAATGTTAACTTTTTCCATAAATTTGGATAAATAAGCTTGCAACATGCGGGGCCGTGACCTTAAGAGTTCGTTAGGCCTAAGAAGAAGAAGAAGCTTGCAACAATTTGGCGTAGTCCTAACCATGTGAACTAAGAGTATTTAAAGTTTAGTGCTTTTCAAATATTTATGCCCTGTGTGTGTATGTTATGACTCATACATGAAAGCTTTCCATGTCCTACTCAGCTGATACAATCAATCATACAAAAAAGCGTATTTCATCGGAAAAAAACACCCACCCACTCTCCCCACGCTGCACGACGTCGTAAAACGGCACAAAACCGTGTACAGCTCATCGTGTTCGTGTGTCAATCAACAAATTAGATCCTCACGCGAAAAATGGACAAACTAACAAAAAAACGAAACGAAAAATCACGTTCCGCTAATGAGTTTAATGCACTTGATTATGATGATTAGGCCCCGGACGGAATCGGCTTGGGCCCGCTGCCGGCTAATAAATATTGCTCCACAATTGGACTTTTGTGTTCAAATTAAGCCGTCCTTTGTTTTGCGCGGACTGGTGCACGGGTGCAAGTGCAGTTGCATCGGGTGCCTTCGGGAGGTTGATCGTTTCCCGGGATTCGAGGGAAGTAAATGAGCTGGTTACGAGCGTGTTAACAACGAGCGATGGGGTAGCGTTTTTTCCTCCTTCTCGTATATTATGGGATACCATGGGAGGCTCGAATCTTTCGGTGAGGGCTGCCGAGAGAAACACCAGAAAAAAAGTCACCGTGCCAGGATTCGGTAGATTAGCAGACGTCGGTACTGGATGCTGGAAAGTGGAGTTCGTTAGTTGGGAAAGCGGTGTTTTTCTGTTTGGTAGCAATTTAAACTTTACCCTAGAAGAGGATGAACGGCTTAAGTGCCAAAGATAAGAGCAATTTAAGTGAAGGTTTGTTTTTTGTTGCACTTTAAATTAGCTATACAAAATCGGTTCAAAATTAAAATGGTAAATGAAACATGAAACAAATTATGCTTGCTGGTAGTACTGAGGTCCATCTACCAATTTAATTAAAGTGAAAAGGACTGAGGACGTCGGAACGTAACGCCTGTAACGCTGGCTGATAACGGTGTTCATTAGGTTCATTTTTGTTGAATGTTGAACCTTTCGAAATGAACACCAATCGTTCTCAGAACGATCGACTCTGATAATCGACTGCGTACGGACCATTAGGCTGCGTACGTTCAAAGCTATTACTAAAATGATCCGAACAAACTAAAGCGAATAGAGTTTATCTCTTCCACGGTAAACAATCGCACGCTTTATCATTTCGCACATAATTGATTCTATTTTTTCCAATCAAATCCCACCAAAACGAAATTGTTTTGAAGGCTAAACGATGTACCCGTTGATTGTTATGATGGTATCATGCATTCGAAAAACGCGCACGCTTAACGCCAACACCGATCCGATACGGATCTTTCATCACGTTCCCGTCAATGCCGTACAGTTCCCCAGGTTTCATGTGCTACCAACCGTGTGATAATTGTGAACAAACGAAACTCACATTCCTCCAAAAAGGTAAGCAAAAACCCCCGACCCGTTTGAGTAGCGGGTAAAATGGAGGAAAAGGTAGCTTTGTGCAGTAAACGAATAATGTATGCATGCATTCCACAGGCTGACTCGTGAAATTCATTGCTTCATTCGTTGGGGTGTGCAGTGCAGTGTTTGCTGGTATGGCAGATCCGGCTCGGATAAGACGGGATCGTGCAGAAAAACGGCCGATACGAATCGTGGAAAGGCCGCGTGCCCTTAAATAGGTGTGGATTTGTGTTTGAGCGTTATTATTTCACGGTTGTTTTGGGGAAGCCGGCCGGTCCGAGCGGGCGATTGATTTCGGACCTTCCTGATCTACTTACTGCTTTTCATAACGTAATTGATGAGAGATCGATCGGGGGTCTGCTCGATGAAGTCCATGTAAGATTGAAGCTGTCTAGGTTGTGTTTTCCCCCTTTGTTTGCTGATGAAATGATGGACGAGAGATTGAGGGTTAATCAATAGGAATTTCTGTAAAAAGAGCTGTGGATAAGAGTCGAGATCGCACCATAGTAGCAATAGTTTAGCAGCTAGACCTCCTTAGTCAACAAGGCGATTAGACAACAAGGAAGGACTTGCGGTGTTCAATGATATTGTATGTACAGGTACATTTTATTGATGTCCTTATCGTGTGACGCTTTGGCGAGTATGAAGAATGAATCCAGGACCGCATATCCTTAGAGTCCTAATCGATTCTCCGGTTGCATTGGCCTATTTTCGTTCAAAGGACACTTTAGATACCCAGTGCATGATGAGGTACTCATTAGTATTTGCTAGATAATAGCAAAGGTCGTTAGAGCTGGTCTAAAGCCACAACGGTCCCTACAGACTAACTAAGCAAACACGCATCAAATCTCACTTGTGGGTAGTTGATGAAGTTGGGAGATTTCTTATCTAGCTCGCTCTGTAAGAGTCCCTGAGACCTTATTAGTAAGAGTCCCTGTATTAATTGCTTTAGCCTTGCGAGTTGTTCAAAGATGTGATTGCACTGCCAAGATCCCCTAGGATAATCCGAGCATCGGTAAACTGCATGTCAGTCTGATAAGGGATATATAAGTCCATAGAGCTCTGAGTCTTTTGAAGCTAATCTTCAGCTTCTTGCTAGTGACATGACTCTGCTCCTATGATGCCTATTCTTTATGGAGCTTTAATACGGACACATTGGATTGTATTACAGTTATAGCGCTACAGTAATGGCACTGAATCTTGATGTATGTCTTGGCCCTGCTATGCTTAAGCCTTCTAATACCAGACAAATTATTCCTGCGAAATACTTGGCCTCTTAAACTAATGTTCGTCACATGGATTTCTTCTTTCGAGAACTTTCATTCAGGTTCCGAGAAGCAGTAGAGATCTCCTACGATCGAAAAATATCAGTAATCTAAGATGCATTGATAATCAAATTGATAATCTAATAATTGAAGACCGCACTCCTAAACAACTCCCAGTAAATGTACCGAAGCCCATCCTAAACAATATGCAGTAGTGTCTCAAAACACCTTGATGAACCAAACAGTAAACACATCCCAACAGCTAAAACAAAGAACACCGAAACATCTGACATGGTTGCATAAGTTGAGTGACCTTGCGAAATGGCGATCCGGATCCCGTTATTATTAAAGATCCTTCCGCTTATCATTCGCAATCTCCCACACACAAACGGCTCCAAATTTGTCTTGAACTCTCCAACACCATCTGTCGAAAGTCCTTGCCGTGCGTGGTCAATAAACTTTCCCCCCGTAGGTCTCAGCCAAACAGATGCTGCACCGGCAACCGCAGAGAAAACGGGCCGTACCACACCCGTCACACAATAATAATTGGAACCCTTACCGGAAGCACAGGCCGGCGAGAAAAGATCAAAAGGAACAGCGTTTTCGGAAGAAAGACACTCGCTCGGTCTCCTCCCCCGTCGTCCGCAGCAGTCGTTTCTTCGCGATTGCGGCACCTTCGCGGCAATTATAGTGCACTTCCTCATATTTCGGCCCACGGACACGATACCGATGCCGACTTTTCTTTTGATTTTTCGGGAAAACGGTCACCAAAAACGCGCCCCTTCGATTCGGTCCAGCGTTTACGATTCCGGGTGGCCAAATTAAATCATTACGGAAATGAGTAATGCCCGGTGGTCGCTGGAAATGATATCGCGGAGAGCGCGCGGTATGGATTAAACAAAGGGCCGCCATGTGTCCGTGTGTTTGTTTAGTGGCGTTTGTCGATGGGTTTTGAAGCTCCAGATCATAAGCTCCGAGATCAAAAGCGGCCCTCCACCAGCGTGGGCAACTGTGGCAGCTGATTAGACGAAGGCGAAGTAGCTGAAGCCGTAATTATAGTCAGTCAATTGAACAATCCTCCGAAAACGGTAGAATGTGTGTGTGTCTTTTTTCCTCTGAGGTGGCCTCGATGGACTCGATTTCTGCCTGCCGTACGCCCTTTTGCTCGCCCGTAAAACAAATAGTATCTAGTTTATGGGGCCTGAATTTCACACATTCCTTCCACAGCCTGGATTTGGTAAAGGAAGTGGAAAAGCGTAGCGCGATTGTCCTGATGGAAAGAAAGCGTCCCACAAGCACGTCCTATTAAAGCAAATACAGCCCGAGCGAGAGAGAGTTTGGAGCATGACTTTCGAATTTCGAAGCGAAAACACTCATTCCACCAGCGTGCAGGCCACCACCACCGTCTAGTTACCGGGCTAGTTTAAAATGCTTTATCTCGTCAGCATGACGTGATGCTCTTTAACAACGGCAGCCATCATCACCGACAGCGCGCGCGCCGGATTCGACTCGCGCACTGGACATGCCCCATTCCGTTCCGTTAACACGTGTTTGATTAGGAATTCAGCGTCTGTCTAACGAGCTCCCCGGGTCCTTGCCACCGATGTAGGCGAGGAAAAAGGGTTCGGTGTAAGCGATATGGAAATTATCTCCACCCGAAGATCGCTTCGACCCGAAACCGATAAATTACTCGACCGGACGGATCACCTAGGAGTTGGTGGAGGCTGCGCTGACAGTGACGGTGTCTCCAGAGTGTTTGTGTGTGTGTGGGGAGTCATGAGTCCACCCGCTCGCTCGGAAGGAGAGTTTGACATTTATTAATCCTAATGGGGCGCATTCATCATTTATCATGCACGACCCCGGAGTCTTCCCCGGGACTCAGGAACGAGAACATGAAATCGTCCAAAACCGAAAAATCGATTATACTTTCACACCGTAGGGGGCGCCCCAGTCCGGCCCGGAATCGGCCGGCGTCGGTTGGTGTTGCTGGTGGCCGCTTAATGGGATTGTGCTGTGCTGATGAAGCTGATCACAATATTTTCATATTTGCATTTCGGGTCGTCGTGCAGGCCCCATGCGCCATCCGATCATTGGTGATTCATAGACGAAGTGGACCGAGTTGGGAGTTGGTATTGTGTTTCCTTTTTTTTTTCGGGAAACGATCCCGTGGTCTGTGGAGCAGTCCGAGGCCTCCCCGCCATGTCCGAATCGTGCGCTTGTCATAACTCACGTAATTGATTTTTCTTTAGTCTCGATCGGAGTCGTTCGCTTTTCTCTCCGTGCTAAATCTGCAATCTGAGCTGGTGGAATCGATGGGTTGATCGTGCTCTTTCGTGGGTATGCAGATTCTTCGATCTATATAACCCATCAGTGTACACCTCAGGCGTCATTGGAATCAATAAGAGAGGAGTTCGAGCCCTTTTTGTGCCGGATTCCCCCCGAATGCTGGTCAGCGATTGCATGTTGCCCAGTTTTCTCACCTGAGCCCGCCGCAATCGATTTGGCAAACGAGATCCGCGTACCTCGTCGTCGGTGGACGTGGTCAATCATCGGGACGGGCGAGCCCAGTAATAAGCGATAATTTCGTCATTTGTTTTGATAAATAATCAAATTTTCCCTTGCTCCGGGAAATGGGAGGGGGGACCCGCTGTACGCCAATAAAAGATCGATAAGTGATTTTCATCTTGTTTGCGGCAGGAACGTGATACGCTTATCCCTCGAACGCTCGGAGCTTGGGAATGTTGGGTGTAACGGACGAGTGTGCTCCGTATTTGCTGTTTCGTAATGATCTCGTTTCGTACGCTGATCGACCCCAAATGGGTTAAGTGCTTGGCGAGTGCGTGGTTTTCGTGGATCGACTCGACCACATTCATCTGTCATCGTTAATCGAGTGGCAGAAGGGACCTGGGTTGTGGCGAGAACAATTGAAGTGGAAAGGTAAATTCATAAATTATTGTACCATAATTTAACCTTCCAGCTGCAGAAGGGCCAGACATTGTTTCTGGGGTGGGTTGAAGGTGTTGTTCGATTTAGGGGTGGCTGTGTATGTTTAGTTGGTTAGATGCTAACTGGTAGATTATGTGGTTTTGGATCTATGGGACTTATTGGCAGCAGTAGATCATTGGCAGACTATTGTCTCTTGGGCATCGAAGCCTCAGGACAACACAAATTATGAGTAAATGAAGCATCAAGGTAGACAATGTATTTGGATGCATAGGTCCCTGGCGAAGCTCCAATGCTATCAGAGATATTGTCAATTCACTGGATAGGGAAAACTCCTCTGAAGAGATCTTCGTCACTCATCACACGTTTATAGTTTTCGGTATATTGTTGTCTATTTGGTAGAGGATCTTGAAGATCTAGTTAAGCTCTTCGTCAATAATTTGCTTGTCTGAGTCCTCAGAGATCAGAGATTCAGGGGTAGTAATTTGAGAGTCAATTCGTTAAAGATCTCAAAGACCTGTTCGCATCGTTCTCCGTCAACTGTTTGATCTAGATTCAGTATCGATGTGTACTTCGACCGGGATAAGACGATATTAACCTACTAGGTAGAATACCTTGAAGGCCTCAACCAAAACTTCAACACTCAAAATTTCCAGTACGTAATTTTTGTTCTAGAGCTTATTCACCCTGCATGACCTACGCTCCTGTCAAATCTGAAGATTTAAAAACCACAAAAATGAATAAACACCATCCTTGATTCTTGTTATCCAGTTTCGTGTTTATGATTTTCTCTTCTTCCGAGAACTGCCCAGTTAAAAAGGCTTCACAATATGGCATAAATTATCCTAATTGATACAATTTAACTACAGCCAGCAGAAGCAAATCTCAATCCAAAATGTGTCTTTAGCAACCGCAATGTTTGTTTTACTAATCCACTTACGGCTTGCGGACAGCTGTTGGAGTGGCCAATTGTTTCCACAGCTCACCACAACTTACCAGCAACAGTGATTGAGCTCCAAATTAGCGAGCGAGCAGTTTGGGGTTTTGACCATAGCTCATGCAAATGGCTAAACAGATGGTGGATCGGTTTTCCACGACTCCACATCAGGATTCAATTGCTTTGCAAAACCAATCTTTGAACCGTGAAGAAGCACTTTTAACACGAAAGCTTACCAATCGTTTATCGCAACACAAGAAGCCCACTCATAATACGAAGAAAACCATCCGCGAACAACGTGAAATTATGCACGTAGCGACCAGGCAGTGGGAAGAGATTGGAGGATGTGTTGGAGCAAAACTAATTGAAAACCCCCTGCCGAGGCGAGAGCCGGACCCGGTGCTGGTTGCTGCTGCGGAACAATAGGAAACCATTTAAGCGAACGGGAAGCAATTGAACCGGTTAAATGATAATGGAGCTTTAGGTGAACGTGAAAGGATATGGCTACATCCATTGTTCGGAGTAATTGCGCGAATGCAGTGGAGTTTGCTCATGGCGGGCGTTGGATGCTGTGAGCTAGTTAACTGTCTCGGGGCATCGTTGGTGGGTCTCCGAAGCGACCGAACATCCGGTGCATATATAATTTGGTCTCCAAATCTCTGGATACGTCCGGTGACGAATTGATCAAATTTATAGTCCTGTAGGCCTGCAGTGCTTCGTTTTTGTGTGGATGGCCAAAACACGCTGAAGAAACGCATAAAGCTAAACGAATATTCACACCAACGGGGGCCCTGTCCAGAACGATGACATTTGTTGGTGGCGATGGTGTAAATATTTAATGACATTTTAATAGCTTTAATCGTACACGCTGCCCACGCGAAGAAGTTCGTGGCGGTGTGATGAGATCGTAGGGCGAACGCGAGTGCTGAGTGCATTTTACGGCGGACAATGAATCGCTCAAAATAATGTGTTTTATTAACGGGTTTTTTTGAGGGTTGTTTTGTTTTTTTGGGAAGAGAGAATGAATAAAGGTCATTTAAATTTGAATGGAGTGAAAAATGGAAGAACAAATCGAACAATCGCTCGTTTTGGTATAAGAAAAGCATTTTATATTCATCATGTTTGCCTTAAGCTTGTTAAAGATACATTGTAGATAGTTTTCAAACATTATTTGAATGCGATTTACCTTAAAATAATAATTAATACTATTATGAAAGTAAGCGGGGAAGAGATATGTAGAAACCAATGTGCTATAATGAATTATGGCATATGAACTATAATCTATACTAAGAAATGAACTCACGAATAAATTAGACGAACAGTTTTGCAAACACGAATAAAATCCAGTAAGCTTTTCGAACTTACTTAAAATAAAAGATAGCGAACCTTGTTTACAAAAAATTATAAGGATAATAAACACTCAATTAATCCTTGAGAAGCGTGAAAGGATAATGAACCTCGAATGAACTATTTATAGGAGCTACAAGCTACCAATCACAAATGAACCTAAAAATGAACTGTAGCATACATATGTTAACCTTCTGAAATGAGTTCTCCCGACTCCTGCCTTCAGTAGCCGATTGCAACAATGTCCGTTAAATTAAGGCGAATAAAATTACAAGCTAATCAATGCAAAGATATGTCCCAAGCGAGGGCCAGAGGTAGCGAGCAAATGGGCACAGAAATGACAAATGATAGTAAATGGGCTACCTCGCTACGCCTGACCAATGTTTGTGCCTTCAGAAAAAAAAGAACCGGGTCTAACAGTGCATCTGGGGCAACTCCGCAACTTCAGGAGGCAATTAATTTGGCGGTGGAATTTTTTAATTTATCAATCCGCTCTATTATTTATTCACGCCACACCGTACGCCACTGTCCTCCGGCCGGAGCCTGCCAAGCTGCCCTTTAGCGTCTAATCCACCGGAACGTTACCGCGTCTTTCAGGAGGTCGATTCAGGATGTCAGAATTGGAAAAGCTTTTGTTCGGTGGTCCGTACGTGGCGGCACAAGCTTCCAAACCGAACCAAACGCAAACAGTAGCCGGTTCGGTCGTTCGATCGACCCCGATCGATCGTCCACTCGGCTGCGTCCAATCGGCTGGATTTGGACTTGGAGCAACGCAGAAAAAAACAAGCGAAACCAACCGTTAAAGCGATTTGATAGACATTAGATTTCGGTTTTATTAGATTTTTCCTACGCTTAATCGTTTCGGAGATTGTATTCCGCCTTCCGATCTGCCCCGGGGTCGAAAATGACTCCCGGCCGGCCGGCAGAGTGTAATCAATTCGGCAAACTGGCAAACCAGTGCTGCCAGCAGGCAACGTTCGGGAAACAATTGGGGTGGAGTTAGTGCGTTTGTGCGCTAAGAAACGGTTTTCCATTTTCGGAGCCACTGTTTGCCCTTTTCCGATGACTTGTCGATTAGAGGGAGGTTAAGAAGTGGGTTTTTTATTTTCCTTAAAGCATCGGACATTGTTTTGATTAGATTATAAGATAATGTTAATTGGATTTACTTCCCCCCCACTCAAAACCGTCGTCAGTTTCTGCTTCCCGAGGTCTTCCACTAAACGCTGAACTGAGCTGATCGCTTTCGTTAAAAGCAAACAAAACGCTGGACCGGATCGAACGAGATTTTTTGCATCTCATGTTGGGGAATTAGATTGAGCTTAGGGGAGGGATGCTACAGGGAACGCAGGGACACCAGGGGGGACACGATAGGGTCTCGACATAATCGATTCCGGAGCAGTATTTGAGGGTAATTAAAAGAGAAAATTTGAATGTCCGAAACGTTGTATTGTGATCGGTGAAGTGATCGACACAAGAAGGTGGATAAGGTGATCGAAAGAAGAAGCTGTGTTTGCCTTCTCGTCGTAACGAGCATTAAATTGTTGGTTTTATCTGTGTATTTAATTTTAGCTTGCTATAAACGATGCTATAAACTCTTAGTAGTTATCGGGTATAATGCGAGCAGAAATGAGGGCTTTCTTCACTCGAAATGGAATCTTTTATAATGCGCTTCCCGAACAAAAGCTTACATTATACCATCTTTAAGCTTCAAAAAGCCTTCGGGATGCTGAACGCGATACATTGTTTGCATGACTTTGCGCAGATTGATCGTTAATTTATTGGATTATTAGAAGCGTTTTGGCTCGGGCCAAAAGCCGTTCCTACCCCCGGTACGCACGAGTATCCAGCGAACGCAAGCCTAAAGTTTAATTTTCTACCCATACTGGCCCATACATGATTTCGCTTACCTCAACAAAAAATCTGATTCTCCCTTGGCCAGCGCGAGCATAAGGCAAAGTATAAACGCTGACACAGCTCCCGAAAATCTGGCAGACGCTGCGTCATTGCGTTAATGATTGCTAAGCAGGGATCTGCCGATGGCTGGCCGTGTTCTGATCACGATAAGCGGTGAGAAACGTATCGATGTTTGGGGTGATGTTTTGATTGGCCCGTACGTACCGTCGTCGTTCGGTTCGGCCGAAAGGAAAGCGAATCAAATTTTAATCTAAATTACATTAAGAAGAGCTATTCCGGTGTGCTTCTTGTGCTTGCTTGCTTCGGTAGAACGATTCGATACGGTTCATGGCTGCTTACGGCGCTGGTTTTTCGGAATGCATCCTGCTGTTCGGACGGCGCCAGTTTTACCAGGTGAGGCGAGTTCCAGAAGATGTTTACTTTGGTGTGGAAACTATGCAGCTATACAGGTACATTCTTCAGGAATCAAACATGAAACTGTTTATTTAAAATATTTAAGGGCATATATTCCTGTGCATAATTAACCACCATCGCTCAAGTCATTGAACGTATTAAACACATTGTTTGACACGTGTAGTTTACGACATGTCACCTCAATCTTTTTACGACCCTTTCTGTGTGGTCGTTTGTCTTGGGACAACCTTTCTGTGTCCGAGATTGACATTAAACGCTGGTACAGGAATAAATTACCCCCGCATGTGTTTGGGACACGCGTTTTCGGACAAGAGCTATAAAAGCTTTAGTATTTTATAGCATTACTTAGCTAGTAAAAATAGCTCATTATATTATAGCACAATGAAATATTCATTTCTAGCGGTTAAAATTGTTTTTAGACTAGAAAAATGAATTCAGTTGTTTAAACCATTTCGAATGACCTCGTGCTTGCGGGCTTTTCCTTCTGTCATTTCGTTGCCTAATGATTGCTTATTAGTTCTCATTCAATTAAAAGTATATTAAGATTCTTGCGGCTGATAACCTAGCCAACCAAGGCTCCAAGCCAACTTCAACCGCAGGTCAATCAAGCTCTTGGTTGAAAATACAAATTTCATTATCTGCTCATTAATATCTTTGACATCCAACAATGACCCATTACGAGCAGGGTTTTTTACTAGTAGCGACCGCCGAGTGAATAGCGCCGAAATCCGTTTATGACCATTGATTGGGATCTCTGGAAAAGATCATGATTAGGAGCGAGAGAGAGAGAGAGCGAAAGAGGAAGGTAAAGGGTCATTGTGCGTGAGGCAATGTGCGGGTAATGTGGGCAAACCATCAACGCGTCTGCTTTATTAATGTCAAGCAACACTATTAATCATCTAGTTGAAATGAATTTCATGAATTTCTGTAACGAAATCTCCTTATCGCAATGGTTGACATCGTGGTTCGGCTCTTTTTTTACGATCATCATAAAATTCAGGCCTTACGATAGTGTAATTATAATGCGCGCAAACATCGTATCGGCACAAAAGCTCGCCATCAGTGTAAGCATGCGAGCAGTTGACATTAACCAGATGCGGAGGGTAATTAATCTGACAGAGGTAATAAAAGCGTGTTATAGCAAAGCTTCGCTATTATAGCACGGGTGAGTTAACGGCTAGATTTTAGGAAACGAGCACGTGTGAGCACTTTCCTAAAAAGTAGGGAGAGAAATAATCAAAACCTCATTAAGCGATTGTTTCAGCATTTGAGTGATGCGATGTAAGATTACAAATGTAGATTTTATAGCATACTAAATACACATATAACACCCCATTGTCTTTAGTACACAGCGCTCAGCTACACTATTTTACTCAGTTCAACACATCATAATAAATCTTTAAATATCGCTAAATGCGTAAACAACGTAAATCTACATCTTCAAATCCCAAAATAAATCTATAAGAGCATTAAATCTAATGGAACCCGTTGCATGATTTGTGTCGACATAAGGGAAGCCATTTTTAAACCCATCCAATTTTGTGTCACAAAGTTTGGCAAGCCCGGTGCAATCGATCAAATGTGCACTGTCAGTAAAATTAATTGTTTGTTACCGCGACGGCCCAGGGTAAGTTGCAACGGGGTTTAGAAAATAAGGGGAAACTTTTGGCTTAGGGTCTCCCACCCGACAGTCGGTAACGGTTGTGATTGGGCAGCGCTCGACTCCGCCTCTAGCGATAGTTTGGTGTGCGGTGGTGTGCGTGTAGTATGGCGTACGTTTTGTGGCAGTGTGCAACGGTGCAATGGTGGCAGTAAGGCGGAGCTTGACGTGTGATTTGTTGATTGCAGGGGTTTTTATCTTGATATTTAAGTTTAAAATTATCTTTTTAAATATAATAAAAAAGTTATATAAAATTTACGGAAGTAACTTTTCTATGTTTCTAGAAGTAATTGTTATTAATAATATAAAATTTATAAAAGATGGAAAATTGATATCCCCCACCAACGGCTCCCAGACAACCCCTGCTTCGAGCGCTTTTTTAGCTCCCTTTATCTTTCTCCACCTTGTGTACTTCACGCGGTTCAGTTTCACAATACCAGTTTTCCAGCTCCACGGCGCGTCAGTGCTAGTTTCACGTTCGCTTTGCGTAGTTTGTCCGGCCGTTCGCGTGTTCATTCGTTTGTTTACGCTCGCATCGATCGTTCGCGCGCTTGGGCTCGGGCGTCGTGTACCTTACGCAGCCGTACGCTACGCAAAGAACCGTCGGGGTAGGCAGCTGTGTTGGACGCGCAAAAGCGGTTTCAAGTGGTGCTCGTCCGTTTTTTGTGTTTTCGCATTTTATCAGTTATAATACAAATAGTGGGAAAAAGTGATTACAGATAAGCAGATATTGCTTTGCATGTTGCACCAAGCTGCTTGCAAATCGTGGCGTATTAGCGTTACCTCGCAGTAGCAGCTCAACGTCAACGACAAGATCAAAAGCTAGCAGCCGTGTTAATGCCAACCAGAAGCAGCTCCGGAGCAGCTAAACAAAATCGCAAACTGAGAGATAATTGAATTGGCACCCCACGCGCGGACGTCCTTTTTTGTTGCTGTGAAGAGCGCATTCCTCGGGTGCATTATCGAGTGCAAGTGGCATCCAGGTTTCGCTGGTCCGAGAGATTGAGTGTTCTCCGAAACGCGTCAAACGCAGACGCAGAGATAGTGAAGTGTTAAAATTAACGCTGCTCTCGTTCGCCGTTCAATTAACAATCTCTGTGTGTGTGTGTGGCCTGTGCTCTTGAGTGAGTGTGTTTGCAGCCTGTGCAGCAGCTAGTGTGCCAAAGTATGGATTGGGCGAGTGTATTATGCAACTGTGCTAGAAATATACATATTGCGAGCAAATATTTCCCCGATGCACTCGAGTCCGTCCGTGCTCCGTTTTTCAATTAGCCACAATTAGTCGCTAGCGAAGAGGTGGACCCCGTTCGAGCGTTATCGCTAAACGGTGAGCAAGCACTGGGAAGGCAAAAAGCCCAAAGTCAAGCCGCCGCCGCCGCCGCCACCGAGAAACAGATACGCCATTTGATAGCGCACACAAATTGTGCACAATTATCGTGGCCGTTCGCCGTGAGGATCCACAGGCTTTGAAGTGTGTATTTGAAGTTGAGAAAAGTACGGGACAGAAAAACGGACAACACACACACACATACGCTCTAGTTTGCTCCACGACGACGAACAGGTAAGAACGGAGGAACCTCCACCATTCGACGTCTCGTCGACGGAAATGCAATGAAAACATTCTCACCGAAACCGTCCTGCGGTTAACCCCTAGCGTCCGGATTCGAAACGAGTTAATCAGCCCGGGAGGAAATCCTTCCAATTACGCAATTTCCTTAATCACAAGTGGCTGGCTGTGTCAGCCAACCGCAAACCAGTTAGGCCGAGTGTTTCGCAGAAGACCGAAGAGCTGCAACTGAACGCTTCCCCCAAGCGATGCTAGTGGCAACTCTGTTTAATGGTCCGAACTACGAGCTGCAAATTTTAAAAGCCATTTCTGGAGGCAAGTCGAGCCATTTTCGGACATGTTTTTTTCTCGTTTGGGAGCTCAAAATTTGGAGCTCGAAAACGCGCGCGCAAAAAAAAAGGATGCAGATAATGCTGCAGATGTCGGTTTTGTTCTATATTTGATTATAAAAATCCAAACGCAGCGCCTGCAAATAGGAAAATTCGCGATTTTTGACAGACATGCACGCGATGCAGCAATGTGTTGGAGTTGAGTGCTTACAATTAAATTGTAGCAGCACAACTATTTGCCTCTCAACGCTTGCTCTTACGCTAACATATTTAGTTGAAATCAATTACAGCTAGACGTTTGACGATGAGTATTTGCATGCAGAAGTGAGCATTTTTAAAGCGGTTTTCAATCAACATTAAACCGATAAAGGTTTCAGGCACTAAGTCGCATTAGCAGTATCACAAGTCCATTAGCTAAATCCCTAACAAACAGTTTGGGAATTTAAATTGCAAATGATGGTCGGCACTCTGCGGAGTTTTCGAACCGTTTTTATTTATTTTTAGGCCTTAAATTAGTCTCCAAACCCGAAAGGAATCCTAGACGAAAGCTGCTTCCAATCTACGCGCACAGTAGGCAAAATGCTTATTAATGATGGCAAACGTTTCAATTTTTGTTCACCCTGCCGAAGAACCCCCGCCGAGCTTTTCCGACCCTTTTCCAGCCGAAACTGGGCAGGATGTGTTTTTTCCTTCGCCGCTTTTGCCCGGAAAAACAAGGAATTAGCCTAATGACGATCATAAAATGGCTGAACTTGGGCGCTAGACTTTGACGCGGCCCGTGAGGTGGTTGATTGATGGGCCTGGCCGGTTAGTCTGCGTAGCGTAAAATCAACGAACCGTTTGTGTGTTTGAAGAAGCTTTTCTTTGTGTTTTGTGCGGTAGCTGGACCAGCCGGAACATGTAAATTTTTTATGTTTGTTTGTGGTGTGTAAATGTAAAACTTCACTCAATCAGCGGCCGGGCGGTCCGAACGGCAATGAAGATATTTTACGAAAGTTTTTAGATACTTAATTCGGTTGTAGCTAATTAAACTTTTGAGGCTGCGAAAGAAGAAGAGCTAAAGATTGCGGTTGAATTTCGGCTCCTAAACGACGCCCTCCATTAAAAAGGATTTTGCTAATGGAATTGTGATATTTAAGACAGGACTTAGTTTGCATAATAAAGCTGTCCATTTAGAAGTTGGCAGCATGGGCCACATAGGCTCGTGATAAGGTTCGTGTTTAAGCTCCATTCCCATGTAAGCAACTTTTAATTTGCTACGTTTTGAAGTGAAAAACTAGAAAGAGGTTATTGCGTGTCCAATGTCCGTGTAAGAAAAAATGGGAATAAAAACACATTTGAATGGTGTGTCACGGAGTGCAGCACTCAAATGCTGAACCACAAGCGCTCCAGAGCGAAAAGATGGCTGGGCAGTGATATGAGGCTGGCTAGTTTATTATTGTGACGAAAGTATAACTTCAAAGGACGCAGAAATTCTCTAGTTCTCCTTATATTAATCTCACTCGAACAGTTAGGTTGAATAATAAAATCTAATTAAGCTTAAACGAATTTAAGTAGCTTACCAACACCGTCAGCCTTGCCGTTTTCTCTCGCTGGAATAAATGCTCCTCGTTCGGTTCGCAGTAGCAAACCACTCGCCTACTAAACGTTTCCCTCTCCCTCGCCACGGAGCAGCTGGCGTGGCGTTTGATTGGGGGCCATTTTGTTTGCGGGTATCCAGTATCGAGTTTCGGCGGGCGCAACCGGTTCGGGGGCGTAAGACAGAAGCGCAACAGTCATCGCGTCAGCAAGGGCCATAAAGTTTTGCCCTTAATGAGATTGTAAACACGGGGTCGACTAATTAATTACCGCCAATAGAGCCGCTGGCATGGGGAGGGGGTGACGGGGTAGCCAAGCAATTTCTACGGTTTACTGAGTGCTGGCATAAGGCTTTTTGTGTGAGAAGATTGGATTGAATCTACACCCTCGTTACTTGATCGCGCCTTGCTGTAGGCTTTCGATTTGAAGGTATAAACGTCATTGCTTGCCATAAAGCATTTCCAACTTAGTATCGAGATAAAAATTATAGCAAAAATGGTTCTTTTCGTTGTTCAAATCCTAGCGGCGATAAATCTCAAACAAATGCAATTAAAATTAGCTTTATCGGTGCGGATAGGATAATATATCACTCCAACTTTGCACCAAGTTAGAGCTATCGCCCCTATCTTCAAGTGCGATGTGCATCAGCTTTGCCATAAATGCACCTGCTGCACACCCATCCAGGGTGCACGCTTTACAGCTCTGTGGCAGCATTACTAACGGCCTACTCCTAACTCAATTAGCAATAAATTCAGCACCCGATACAGGGAGAGAGAGCGAACTCAAGCACGGCAGCGCAGTAGCGACCCATTCTGGTATCGCGGATCGGTGTTTTGTTTGCTTAATTTACAACACCCACTCAGCGAACGAGAAGTGGCTCACTCTTCACGCCGGCGAAGCATCTTCCGTTTGCGGAAAGTTGTTCTGGTTGATTGAAGCCCGGCCCTGGTTGTGCGTACCGCACTACCGATACCGCGGACAGCCCAAGTTCGGCTGTGCTGCGCTGCGATGTGTTCGGCAAAAGTGGAAAGTATTGTACGAGCATCGTTTTTTGACAGCTTACATCTGATCGGCGATTCAGATTTTCCCCAAAAACGGGAGCACCGCTGTTTTTGCCGTTGCATGTCGCGCACCGGACACGAGGAGCGTTCGCAGCTCGCAGAAAAACATGCGGTATCGCTTAATCAAATTAACGTTAACGTTCGGGAGCATCGGTCCCGGGTGCTACAACAGTGTACCCGCGATAAGACAACGAGAGAAGCCCGAACAGAGACAAACGGCTGGTGGTGGTGGTGGTGGCGAGGTGCGTACAGCGGGCGCCGCGGGTGTGCTTTTCCCGCATCGAAAAGCGGTTATCACGCAATCGAAACAACGGCCTAATTTGAACCGTTAACAAGCAGATCGGCGACCAAACGCGGACGATCGATTGCCGTCAGGTCCCACAGGTGTATTGGCTTCTTGCTGGTGCATCTGCACGCCATCGGACTTGCCCGCGGGAAATTCGGGATGGGCTGGCTGGAAGTTTTGAATTTCGATTTGTAATTAAATTAAAAGCCCTTTTCTGTTTGCGCCAGACAAACGATTTGTTTGTCCGGTCATCAACGAGGACGGGTCATTGATATCGAGTTCGTCCTTTACAAAAGTGATCGGGAGGAGAAAAAAATGGGAATTATTATTTTCTTATCACGTGGATGGGTATTTCTGTTTGTTGATGTTTTGTTCCAATGTTTGTAAAGTGCTCGAGACGTTCAGAAAGTAATGAATATGAATAATATGTTTCAAGCTATGAATCAGATTGACTTAAGAGAGAACTAATATTATAGCAAACAATTGTATAGGAAACTGCACTTATAATACTTATGCATCATCAAACAATTACTTCTTTTTATCTCAGAGTTTGTTATAGAAAAAAAGTGATCGAAATCATTTCAATTGACCTGCTTTATTAAGCAATAAAGTTTATTTTTTGCTAAATGACGTTTAATTAAGATTTAAGAATTTTTATGCGATAAAAACTTTTGTTTAAGAACATTTTCTTCAAGTTCAGTTGAACTATGCTCAAGGAAATCATGCGTGATAGCAAACAAGAGCAATTATTACGCTTTGGCCTCAATAAATATCGTAATGCTTATAGCATTTCCCTTCTGTACCGTTCCTAATCACCTCAATTACTGATGTGAGTTTGAAGCTCATAACAAAACAATATTCAATAAGCACAAAGTAAAGGGACAATTTGTTCTTAATCAATCCCAACTGCAGTTCATCAATTTGGTTCATTCAATTGCTAATCGTTGTAAATTCCCAAACGGTTGAACCGACGGTGACGAAGCTTAATTATATTTTGTTTCGATCGATTAAATCCCAATTACTAGATAAGAAAAACCCGAACCTATTCGGAAGGTTAGCAGACGCCTTGATAGTTGCACCCATGCTTCCAGTTCACTTTTCACGGCAATGACCGATGGGACGTCTGTCCGGCTGGTTTCGTCAGCGTCCCTCAATTGTTACCCAATCGAGTGCGCCCGGAGCACCGATTTGTGATTAAGCCCTTAGCCGTTAGGTGATACATTATCTAGGCGATGAGTTTAAAACTCATTCTCCAAAATCCAACACCTCGTGTAGCAGCATTGCCGTACCACGTGAAGGCGCAGGACTCATCGATCAAGGGGGACAATGGGGAGTTGGTTGTCTTGTTTTTGGTCAGCTCGGAGCTCTCGATTACAAGGGAAGGGTTGCATAGGACCAGGACAGGTCGTTACAATACGTTTGCATGATGGATTAAGCTAAACGATGAGGTGGCTGATAAATAAATCTCAGACACACACACACACACACGCACCGGACGGTTCAAGATTTGTCGTACAGCACACGTAACGGGGACAGTCGGTTGAAGCTAATGGAGGTTAATCATCGACGCTTACGGATCAACCGAAGGGTAATGTATCAATCACCACCGACTGTGTTGACACACGGCGATGATGATGATGACTGGTGGACGACAGGGGGAACGTGCGCACTCGATGTCTCGATGTGTTATCGCGATGCACTAATTGAAGATAATGTCAATTATAATAGAAAAACCCGTCTTTGGGTGCGATAAGCGATCATCGATCGAATATGAGTCCGGACCGTTCTACTGCTTGGCAGTGTGGCTATTTCGATTGTTCTCTGTTTGCGTTCTGGCGTTTGGTTGTTGTAAGTAAATCAACATGATTGAAACGATTTAAAGTAGGGGATTACGCTTGTAAGCGCCACGTTTATTGAATGAAACATCAAGAACATTCGACTTTAAGCAAGGATTATAACGATAGCAGGTGCATTAGTTGAACTATTTTCAAAACATGAATGATGAGAACTCAAGCTGCAGTTCTAAACGCTCTTCTAAGTAAATCTACGTAATGCTGTCAGTTGTTGACGGTAAATGCTGTCAGTGCTGTAAGAATATTTATAGCATCAATACACTTCAAATTTACAATCAAATAAAATGTTTTAGCATCAAATAAAGACAAACTGTGCAAAACTTTAATTGAACATCTTAATTTTCCTAAGTAATTAAATATCGTTACAATATTAATTCATTACCATTCCCGTTTTCCGTCCATTCTAATGACAATATTCAATGCTCGTTAAATGTTTGTCGCATGCTTTACCTTCGTGCAAACTGCAAGTGTGACGTTGATTGGGCGACCTGCGCAAAAAAAAAGGCAGCAAAACTGCAAGCTAAAATGAAACCTTCCATTCCAACCATCGGTTAATTACAGGAAACGTTTGACAATTAGTTTAATTGTTTTGTGCACATACATTTCCTGGCACAATGTTCGCCTTTTTTTTGTCGATCCGATCGGGAACTGTTGGTGGACGACAAATAAACAAATGAAAAAAGCGTTGGCATTTCCGAATCGAAAAGCTATCGATCGAAATAAAGCAACTACAGAAATTGGATTCAATTGGTGTTACCTTCCCAACACGGGGGAAAAATATTATCTCGTTGTGTGTGTGTATGTGTTTGTACAAGCACGAGTGTGTAGTTGCGATAGGTAATTAAGTTAGGTACAGGAATGCTGAACCGATTTAATTGATCTCGCTCCATCGATCGTTCGCCGGTCGGGGTTGATTGACAGACGAGCTGTGGAACGGAAAAGTGTGTCTCAGTGCCGTTTGCGTCGATGTTTTGCGTTGCAAACTAAACAATTCACGGTTTTGTTCCTTATTTCGCAGCGATGAAAAAGGGAAAGAGCGATCGAGCGCTTAATCAGCTTAACTTTAAAAAAATTAAATAATCCAATGTAATATTGAGTAAGTATGGGGTGGCTTCACCATATTTTAGCCGATTATTAGTGAGTATTAAGCCAATTTTCCAACATTGGGGACACGCAGTAAGCAGTAAAGAACGATTTTAAAAAAGGTGCTCCCCAAAAAAGGTGCAATAAATTGAATCGTTATTCTGCAGACGAGTTTCACCGTCGTAGCGATTCGTTTGCATCGACTTAACACAGTACCCTCAATTCCAACTTTGATTCCCAACGTTATGCGAAGATCGCTGGAGATCTTCTTTGAAAATTATGATTCTCCAGAGCGCGCGCACTATTGATTGGATTTGTGCCGTAAAGAATACGGTTTGCAAGGTAAGCGGATTAGAATTTGTGTTGCCGATGTTGCTGCACCTGCACGTCGACCGGATGAAGGAAAGATGCACCTTAACGTATGGTCCCGATGTGCCGATCGGCAGATACAGGGCATTACAGCAAAACATAAACAGTAAGCCTCACGGGGGGGATTGTTATGCGGTCATCAATGCGGGCACTGCAGTGTTTCTAATTTATCGCGAAGGTGTTAAACATTTATCCAATCAGATTATTTCATTAACCCGATAAGGATCGAAAGCCCGCAATTCCATCCCTCGGGGCTTACAGACTGGGGCTGACAGTGACGTCATGTTGTTGGGTTGGGTACTGTTATCTGCGCCACTCACTTTTCCACTCGATTCGTAACTCGTCAAATACGATGAGTGTTTGAGGTAATTATCTTATCTGAGTGTTTCGCAAAATAGACAAAGCTCACGCTAATACGGCAGGGGTTAGTACAGGGGCTGCTGCTTCTTATGGGGCTTCCGGAAGGTGTTGTGCTGGTATGAAAGTTCTTGCTTTATTCATCTTAGTGAAGTTCTTTCAAAAACGAGGTAAAGATACGTGTGAAATTCCCATTTGCATCACATTAGAGTGGTGAGCAGGAGCAGTCAAAAACATGTTGCACGATACTAAATTTTTAGGGTAACTTTACAGAAACTTTGGGGAAATTTAAAATCGCTTTCCATTTTCAACCCCAACCCCGCACCCAAAATCAATAGCAATCCACCCCGTACAGGACGATGGTGAAGCTAAACGAAATTAAATTTAAAACACCTTTCTTCGCGGAACGATTTTCCCCCGCGCGTCAAAGTTCGATCCAGACAGGCGAATTCTCGCATGTAACAATAGCGATAACAATTGGATAATTTGAATTTTCCTCACCTTCGCCCAGTGTGAAAAACAGACCCTTACCAAACCAGGAGTCCTGGAATACATTCCCCTATTCAAACCCCCTGCTCGCTACACACGAGACTACAGACCTTTTTGTTTAGTTTCGGTGTACATGAGCAGGTAAATTGTGTTTCTTGCTTTTGGTGTGGTAATTGCAAGGAAGTGCTCGAACACTCTCCCGGTAAGTGTTAAAAAAGGGTTTTTTTTTTAGAAAATCAGTTTGTTTGCAGACGTTTGCAACTGCATGCCATCCTGCAACCGGGGTGCATCTGTTGGTGTTGTTGTTGTGTGGGTCAAGTGCATTTACCCTTAAGGTGGGATTATTCTATTCGCACAACACACGGCAACCGTTTGATGAAGCCGTGATAGGGTCGCCGGTTTTTTTTTCTTGTCGTGCGTGCATCGTGCGTGTTGCAGGTTGCATTTCCTAGCTACTGGCTCAATTATGGTGTGTTACTGTAATTACATTAATAAAAACTTGGTGCTCGTTCGTTGTGAGTTGGCGGCACAGTGGTGGAAAACTTTTTCGCCGGGAGGTGTGTGAGTGATAATTAAATTTAAATATTTGTTTAACTGGAAGCAGCGGGCAACTTGAAGGCACTTAGACAACGCTAATGTGGATCTCACGTTGTAAGTAAGCGTTTGCGCTTAGGGTTTTTGTTCGCACAACTCGACCCAAGCTAAACTCAAGTGGAACGCCGTTTTTTCGTTGTTACTAAATGCGCCTAACTCACATTCGTAAATCGACATTGGGAATCGAATGTGTCATTGTTTTGTATTTCACATTATCATCGGGCAAATCGTTGTCAATGCATGGCGAGAACCGCACACACTGCCACTGTGCCATGTGCACCTTCCGGGCCGTCCGGAACCAACCCTATGCAAAACCGTAGCATTTCCAGGAACCCGAAATACAATTACACACATCATTGATTACGTTGTCCGATCGGATGGAACGAATGAATGGTTGGATCATTAGTTCGCTGCGCTTCCCATACACACACACACACACACGCCTCGTTTCATCCTTTTTCCCCCATTCAATGCGAGCTGGGGTCTCCCGGTGCTTCGCCATCTTTGTTTCCGCTCGTATGACACTGTTGACGTTTACGGTAAAAGACGAATGTCTCCAAACGAATGGGTTGCATTATGTATGCTAAGTATACAAATTATACTATGCTCGTGAAGAATCAATGAAAAGAGCAGCAAAGTCAGGCTATAGAGTACTTAACATATTTATAACCTGTCTAAGACTAATTATAATTATGGCATTTTAGTATGCTATAGTGAAGTTTTCATTTTTTATACTCAACGATTTCGCATCTTTTGAAAGTAGAAATAAAGAGCGATAAGAGCAAGTAAATGAATAATAGAGTCTGTAATAAGTATAAGCTGCCGTGAAAAATATTAGACTGAAACATACTCTTAAGTTGCATTTTTATTTATCCAAGACATCAACCTTAGTACCCAAATGTACCTAAGGCAATAATCATATATTTAGATAGGATACACAATATAAGTAGTATTCTGGGAGGATAGAAGATGAGTAATTAAGCCTAAGAGAAAATAATGTTGCGTCTGAGAAATAGTTTGTCAGTCGACGGCATCATTAGGGTTTAGTGCCATGCCGCTGAGTTACTTAAGAAATCAACTTATACTCGTAACCATATTTCAAGGAAAACCCCATTGCTTGGACGCTTGAAAAAAATTTATAATCTCTCAAAACGTAGCTTGAGGGAAATCAAAATCAATCTTAAGGGCGTTTAAAAAGGTACCAAAATTAATTTGAAAAGTTGTATGAAGAATTGTTTATAGCATGCTAAAAAATCGCATCTACCGTTTTCTTGACACTCATGTTTTATTTTAAAACAAATAGCGATTTAAGCTCCCTTAAATTGTGTAATTTAATTGAATAACGTTCGAAAAAGACTCATGCAAAATCAATCAAACTGATCGTTCCAAAGGCTAACCCATAAAAAGAAAACAAAACTCTACCAAACATCACTTGTCGTCGCAGCTGTCAATTGTTTATCGACCGTTGAAATGTTTCATGCTTCATACGTAACACGGCTCACCGCATCGCAGGATCTCACCCAAATGCCCCTAATGAATATAATAAAATTTAAAATCAAATCGAATTTATCAAAACAGCCCATTTCGCTTACCCGCTTTTGGCACTTCTCGTCATCACAATGGCGCTGTAAACCGGTGACACTCGATGTCCCGACCGATCGACCGACCGAACAGCAACTCGCACGTTCTTGGCAAAAAAACGGAAGTGAGCGTTTTATTCCTGCTTTTGCCTCACTTCAAACGGCTTTCAACTGTTTAACGATATTTTGGTGAAGGGGGGGTTGCAAATTGAACAGACCCCTGTGCCCCGTTGCCTGGGGTGGCAATATTGTTTAATCAATTTTCACACCCCGAACGTGGCGCAGTTCGGCACACGGCACTGTCAGCCCGTGCACTTGAAGCGGAAGTAGTTGTTTGAGCGGATACTTATTCCTGACACGCTGAAAACGCTGGCCTGCATCCACTGGTCGTGAGGTTGAGCTGTCGGAGCGAGCCTAGCCGACCGATTGAGAATGACAAACCGTTTTATTGATAAAATGCGAAAGCTTGAAGCGGCTGCGGAAAAGTATGTTGATTTTCACAGCCCACAATAGAATAAAAACATCCCACACATCGTAACCGCAACCGTGATGAGTTGCACGAAAAATCCCCTCTTTAGCCAATCGCTCCGGGCATCCGGGCAAAAGCGTCGGAAGGGAGGCTTTGTTAGGTACGAACATGTGAATTAAATTTTAATAGACACAATATCAGCGGTCGCGTAGCGAATCGGAGGTCGTAGTCGCACACGCTTTGGAACTCAATTTAGCACGCTTCCCGGGCGCTTTTGTTCGGCCAGGATAACTTTCACCAGCACCGAAGCATCCAATTTGAGTTGATACAAAAATTAATAGAACGACCAAATAATTGCTTCGCGGCAAAAGCTACCTGCTAGCGACCGGCAGCGACTCATTTAATCGGTTTTGTTTACCCAAAACGTTTGCACCAACGCCCAGCACTAACAACGTGCCGCTTAAATGGACGCTTTTCTTCTCCGCGTAGAATAAATTGAGTAAGCCCATTTTCGGCCCCATTGCAGAACGCATGAAGTCGCGAATCGAATCGGTAAAGTGTTGTTTGTATCTTCCACCGTCGCCGTCGTCACATTCACACTTGGCAGCTTTTGGACGAGAATTTAGAGCACGAACCTGGGCACCACCTGCGCCACCGTTTCTCCGGGGCGCTCGTACCTTCCACATGCCGGCCAGGTGTTGAGGTGAAGTTGGCGCTGGCAGGCAAACGTTCGGTAACAGTTTGATGCGTTTAATGGAACGTCCGTCGAATAAAGGCAAGTGGCTGGAGTCTAGCGCGGACGAAATTACGAGTCCGGACAGGAACGAGTACTCCGCTATAATTAGATTTGGAACTTTGTACTTCTTTGTGTAGTTCTGTGGTTGTGGGTGCTTGTACCGCGAGCGAGATAGCGTGAGCAACGTGCTCGTTGGATGTCGGATCAAACAACGCCAAAACTTTTGGTGGTTGATGGTGTGCGTGCGAGCTGGGACCCCGCGCCACGGAAGCATGATTTATCGATTTGTTAATGAAATGATCCTGGTCGGCCCGCGGCAAGGAACAAATTGGGTTCTAGTTGAGACAAAGAGAATGAACATTTTGCATTTTGGGTTGCTTGGGGCTGAGCAGGATCGATTACGGGGTGCTGTGGAGCTATGGAGGTCTATATTAAATAAATCTAGCTGCCATCAGCAAAGGGTGAGGTAAGGTGAGAGAAGATAAAAATAGCATTTCAGAATAGTTGAAGTATTGTAGCTTAGTTGTCTGAGCCGAAGAGTTAAAGTTAAATATCTCTGGAAAGATGGTGTGCTATAAATACTAAAATAATTAGTATGTCATGGCAAGAGCTAAGAACAAGAGCTATGAGATGGATGTATTCGATGTTCTCGAGCGAACTGAACGGATGGGAACGTTCAAGAAAAAAAAGGAATGTTAAAAAGAAGTAACTAAATTGAAGAGGTTAAATTCAACATTAAATTGCAACAGAATTAAATTGAAGACTGTCCTCTTCGTAGTCCGCCAAAGCCGCGAGATCACAACAACCTGCTGTGTGTACGGAAAAACGCTTCAACATGTTGTCGTCTAATGCCACTCCACAGTGACGCGAATGCATACGGCTCGCAATTTCAACGACTGCCAGACAAAACACTTCAACAATTCATCCACCAGCAGGCTAAAAACCAGGTGGCTACCGATCGACCTCAGCGCCAACCGGTAACGGAAGTGAAACATTACCTGCGCAGTTCGAGACGCCGGTTGAGTGTGATCGAAATTCCCTTCTAAGTTCGGCTCGAGGGTGAGTCATCCGTGTAACGAAGCCGCGCTCAGCTGGCTTATCTGTCGGGCACGGGAACACACACTTTCGGGAACAAACTATTTACAAGATGTTCAGTTGTCGTAAAACAACATCGGAATTTGTTGCCCGCGCCGACGATCGGGACGCCGCGGATGGCCGGCGAAGAAAATCTCGAAAAACGCCTTCCAATTAAATGCCACCGATGACCTTTTCCAGACACCGTCATCACCACCAACACCAATGGGCACCAAAAAAAAAACCTCCTCGACAGCATCTGTTTCAGCTGAGAGGCGGCAAATGCAAACGAACGAACGAACGAACAGTAAAAAACGGAAAGTGTGTGCCTTGAGTGTGTCGAGGAATTCCTTGACGGGGGATTCGGTGTGGAGCTGTGGAAGGAAGGGATCAGAGAAGTGAGTTAGAGTTGAGTTTGCAGGATAGGATGCGGACGGCACGACGTTCCTCTCTGCTTCCGATAATACGAATGGCGCCAAATATTGTTATAGGCCGCATTATTGACTTAAGGCGACCGATATTGTCGTCGGAGTGGTCGGATGGGTCTGGGGCATGTAAATGAAATTGAAAATCAAAGACAATCCTTTAAAAGGTTGTATTATTTTTACTGAGCATCTGGTTAGAACACATTATATATTTAAAAAAAAATTCAAATAAAATATTCTTCAAATTGGAAAATCAATCCAATAAGCTCAAAAGAATAAAACATCGTCGCAATTAGCGCGATCGTGTAAGAAAATACGACCTTTAGCACCATTCGGGACCTTACGATCCTTAAAGAAAAAACGCTGCCAATTGGCCAACCGACTAATCGTTACGGCGTAGCAATATCTTTTTAATGGCCATCCTCCCGGTTGCCTCGAGTGATCCCGAACCCGAGTGATCTCTTAAGCATTGAGCGTGTGCAATCGACTTAAAAACGAAGTAGTTAAAAAGTAATCGTCAATTAAAGCCGAACGTCGCCGAGAACCACGAAAAATCCCTTAATGTACGCCGAAACCGGGCGGTTCGACCTGGAGCGTGAAATTTAGATAGAGCTGGTGCTGCAAAGTGCTCTTTCGAAGAGGGGTTTGCACAACCTGCCTGCTCGAAGGTGCATTTTAGGATTAAGACTTTTGCTCCTCTCCCGGTGAAGAATGTGCCGGTTGAGTTGGGCACCCATCTGCATCTGGGCGCTTGGTGGCTTCGATGAAATTGATTTTCGTTCGGACGAGCAAAACACTTTCGATAAGTCTGCGACGGCGAAATGTAGGACAAGCGTTTGCTGTCGTCGTCTGCGGGCTTTCGGGCTTTTGGGTTGCAAATAAAAAGCTGCAGTAGCGCCAAACTCAAAACCAACAACATTTAACAAGAACGCGAAAGGAAGAGCAGAAGCCGAAACACACGGGATCGAGCGTAGAAATACGCATAATGTAGTTAATATGGTCGCAAAGATAACGTAAATTAATTTAAATGCGTTTTAAGAGGCATTATAAAGTTTGATAATGAAGTAGCTCTGTTTTATTTATTGTCCAGCTAGCCCCGGGCTGCCCCGGTACCGGCCGTGGTGACGTTAAGTCGTGACGGAAAAGCTGTCGTCCGAAGAGGAGCTTTCCGGTGTATCTGCAACAATGCAAGTTCACGACCGAGCGGGGCCAGAAAATCTGACAGGATGGGCTTGTGGCTTGTGTTTTTTTTCCCCTGGTGCGCTTGTCCCAGGTCTATTCATCCAGTTTTTCCACTCAGCCTCCGATTGGTAGCATGCAATTGGAATCTAATTATATCCGAGACCCAGGAGTGAGTGGTAAGATTAGTGTTCTGGTGCAGGGATTAATTCGGACTGGGGAGCCTGGGGCTAGCTAATGGGTGGCTAGAGCCACTAGAGACAGAGAGAGAGAGAGAGAGAGAGAGAGCGAGACCACGGTTATGGGCCTGTCCTGATTTGAACGAAACTAGTTCTGCAGTGGTGCGTAATGTCGCTGCACAAGAGAGTGTTTTAACGCGTCCAATTGCGGAGTAACTACACTGCAATGACAGAGCCCGATAGCAAGTACTGGACAATGCTGATATAGGCAGGACCTGGAGTGGGCCGCCGACAAAACGCAATCGTTTAGGATTAGCGCGCGTGTCCACATGCATGCGCACATCGTGAAGAACTGGTTGTCCAGCGATAGGGACAGAGCGTGAGTGAAAGAAAAGGGGGGGGGGGGGGGGGGGGGGGTAAATGTGAGCCGGACGAGCTTCCTGGACGGTTATTAGATTATATTAATTGATAAATCGTTCCATTTAGTGGCCGAGCGGTTATACAATGTTGGAACGCCAGTGGAACTTCACATGCTCAAAGCGAAGGTGCGAAAACTGTAATACTCTAAATAGAAAGCGCCCGGAGACACGTAACGTAAAACAAGTCTGCAGTGTGTCTGCAACGCTAGTGCAGACGGACGATAATGGTCCGTTAGTTATGTATCAACAAAACTTAAGACGCGTCTGACGTTTCGACAGGCGAAATAGCGCAAAGGTCAATAGATGGGATGGTGCAAGGCACTCGCTCAGCTAATACAGCTCTACCGCCTGGAAATTATCGTCTAATTTTCAAGAAATGCAGTTTTGGCTATTGCATTAAAAGCATCGGAAAGTGTCAATTTGCTGCTGCTGAAAATAATGAGTTTAATATCCCAAGCGCTCGTTGGAAAGAGCCGTGACAGAAACGTACAGGCGGAGACAGCTTGACAATCGCGGCGCATCGTAGTCGATTAATTTTGTATGCAGCTCTCCAACGATCGATACAGTATTCTTAGAAAAATAGCTGCTCTTTGAGACAATGCCACCAGCACCTCGAAGGTCTTCTCCAACTCCGTGACATCTCCGGTGCGATGCATTGCACTGCGATTGCATTGCTTTTGGGGTGGAGTTGTTTATTTGCGCCAAGCGCACCAACCTTGTCCTGGTCCTGGTTTCTCGGTGCATTCCAGGGCCGGAACTGTCTGCGATAAAGCGGTGGTTCTCCAAAATGTAGATAATTGACAGGTCAAACTGCATTCCGAAAACAAAACCTTTGGACGATGCAAAAGAAACCAAACCTTATTGAACTGTTGAAAAGACACTGACTGCAGTGAGGTGTTCGTTTGTGCAAATTGCAGTGAGTCGTATCGCTTTTTTTTTTGGTTCTTCTTTTGGGTCAATAAATTGTTCATTAAAGTTTATGTATGCAGGTTGTGCTAGGGGTAGTTGCAGTTCACTGTGTTTGGTACTAAATGAAGAGAAAAAAAAAATCGAGCTTCATGGACACAAGCAGCCAGAAGTCGAGGGGTCTTAGTTATTGTGTTTCACGCCACTTTGCAAAAAGAAAAAACGGTTTCTTCATGCTGTTGTCTGTTTTGTTTTCGCATTTTTTACTGCATGTCCAATCCCGAAAGACATAAAAACAGTCTAGCTTAAGTGTACACAGTTCAGCTCGCGAAGACGTACAGCAGCAGCAGCAGCAGCGGTGTTGCTTTGACCCGAATAGGTCCCGTACAATAGCGCCAAGAAAACCAGATGCAATTGCAGCTGTCAATACAGGGGTTGATTGATAAATGATGTGTACAGTGTTTTGGGTCGGGCACCGAGCTAATGACCGGAACGGAAACGGTGGGTTCTTGAGGCGATCGCGATCGTGAGGGAATTAAAGCTACAGTTTTTTTTAGGTTAGATCTCTCCCTTGATGTGTTGGGTTAGTACGAGATATTTAACTATAATCTTTGAACTCTTTAATTGATCAGCATTAAAAGAGTATGACGTGAAAGTAAATAGAGATTAAATCGCGTCTTAATACACCATAGCTACATGTAAAAAAACTTGAAGAAGCATGATTAAACCTACGACGATCAAGCAGATAATAAAACAGGAGGATTCTTCACCGAAATAAATTATAAAAGACTGTTGGTAGGTAGCTCAAGATGTTCTACTTGATTGTGTTTAATCCAATCCTGTGTAGGATCTTTGATTACCCACACAAAAAAAAGAACCGTGAGAATAGGGATTCTTTCAGTTTTTTTCCTATCGCTGTTTGAGTTTCCGTACAGGCATGATATCGCACAAAAGGCGGATTATAATTATGATGTTTGAGCTTTTGTGTGGTGAATACAATATTTTTCTTTTCTTCTATTTCTTTCAGGTATGTAGAGAGACTCCGGGTGGAATACTCATAGTGGTGATGGTTGCCAAGGACTCCACGGGTAAATTAAGTCACTGAAGTCAAAATTGGCGGGACAAGACATCTTGAAGTTTAAGTGCCAAGCTGAAGGTAATGATATAGAGAGTCGCCATGAGAACGCTCTATAAGAAAGATATTGGAGACACTCGCATCCAAGGATGGCCTGCTTCTCAGTATGCAGTAAGTAACGAGTTAAGTGTCCTATCAACCTCTGGAAAGAGATTTCTCACGCTCCGTCTCATCAAATAAAACCATTCAATTGAGTGTTTACGCTCTTCACTTGCCTAATAGAAGCATGAGGGGAATCTTCAATTTAAGATTTATCACCCAAAAAGAATAGACGACAGGTTTTATGGGACCATCCGGGTCGTCTATTTTGAAGCTGAATCTGTCATCACCATGCGCATAAAAGCTCAGGCTGGTGAGTGAGTTGACTTGCGAGGCGACAGTTAAAGGGTGAGCTAGCCTAAACTTCGTTAACACTTCGTTAAAGAAAAGCATTCAACTCCGGGATGCGCTAGATCCGAACCGTTTCTCAGCAAGGGGGCCCGCTGCTCGCATGGAACGGCGCCATTCGGTTGATTTAAGGACCAGTAAATTTAATCAATCAAATGGTTGTGCTTTTCTCTCAGCCTACTCCTCAGGAGCATCAACGAAATCCTAGAAAATACGAGCTAACAAAATATAAATTGCTCATTAATTCTGATTATCGCCAAACGGCAGGGATTGCTCGGAAAACCCACGCTCTCTCCCCACTATGCAGCTCGGTGGAGCTCTTCGACCTCCATCGGGATATTAAGCTACCACCAAGGGGTCTTAACAAAGTTGCTGCGATCTGATCTGCTCCGGGGCCGGAGAAGTCGAGAAGGGCAGAGAGAGCGAGAACACTAAATTCAATTAGGCAAACTAATTTATCTACACCGGATGACGGGATCGATGAGAAGTGGCGATGCGATAGATGATTGGCCAAGGATTGCCATCGGACTGTATCATGAGAACACACGGGAAAACCTCATCCGTGAGTTGGAACCATTTATCGTTGGTGCTGTCCCTCTACGAAGTCATGGCATGTCGCAACGCTCATACTTCTTCCTGTGTACAACAATCTCGTCCCAAAACCCCCGAAACAGCTCAGCAACTTTTCAGTTCCTCCGGAGATCGGACACACCACACCGAGGGATCATTTATCATTTCGCTTATTATTTTGACGATTGTCTAAACCACCAGAATCAATTATCCTATTAATTTTCGGCTAATGTTTCGGTCGGACCCTGTTCATCTGCGGGGTCCGACCAGACCTTGCAGGATCTGCGAAAAAAGGGCGATGAGTTGATAGTTCACAGCTATGATTTATTTGGCCCAATTGAGAACGTGATCCATATCCCCAGCCCCGTGCGAGGGTTTTAAGGGGATCGTGTGCAAAAATGGTTTGGAAATAGAGAGCAAATCTTCGGCTTCGAACCGGTTTACCGGAACGTACCGGGCCCCGAGCAGGTAGTAGAGGATTTGGGCGATGAGATGGTGGCTTGAATGGTTTCCAAAAATAGGTGTATTGCTCAGCGAGTGGTTAGGGACCTGTGAACCATTTGGATGATGATTAATTACCGAACACCGTTGGAGTAAAGGCATGAGAAAGCAGATGCCATCCGTCGTGTGAGTTGGCTTTTGTTTTGGGAACGTTTCTAATGATCGCGAGCAGGATCGTCGCAGGGATCTCGCTACGCCGGACGAGCCTTGTTAATGGTGATGGTTTGCGTTGTGATGTCAGGTAGTTTTATGGGGAAGGTCAAAGTTACACTAGCAGGGCAAAACGGAGCTTAACTAACGATGACAGGGGTCCTGACCCGCACGCGCATGGTAATGAGGTTCGAAGTTTTTTGTTTGTGGCCCGAACTTGATTGATCCAAATGCAGAGGGCGATCGATAGCGGCGAGAGTGCTCAACTTCAACTTCAGACACTCTTGGTTGTGTTAATTGTGTTTAAAAATCAAATTTTTAAGCACGATAATCTTGAAGTGTAACGTTGCTTTAGTACAAATGATCTGTTTGTTGTGTTCGTTTTGGGGAAATAGCACACCGAATCTCCCGAATAAATGGTCCTAATGGTCTGTGTTTTGGGAAGCAAGCCGTTACTCATCCATTTCTTAGTCATCGTGACGTGCATCAAAAATAGCATTAAGATAAACGACAAAGTTCATTACGATTATTCTAATGCCCTGAGCATCGAATTACTTACAGCGCTATCATTATTGAGGCTCCCAGCGCCTAGACACCCTAGCGCACCGACCGAACGTTTTATCTTGAACTTTGAATTGCAGGAGGTTGTCTAGTTCCGTTGCGCTCCAAAGGCACGAGCACGGGAATGATGAGTCACAAGCTTTTGAATGTCTTAGCGCTCAAGCAGGCTTAGAAAAGACGAATGAAAAATGGGCGCTTTTAATTTTTGGAGCTGTTATCGGGAATAGGTTGTACTTTTGTTTGTCTTTCTTTCCCCACTATGTTCTTGCTGGGCTTTTTGGCTATAGTGTGCTGTACTCCGTGTATTGCTGTTCGAAAATAAATATGTACATGAATCATACACCCAAAAAGCTACCTCACCAAAGGACATCACCCTGGTTGGACCTCCACCAAAGCACGGAGTTCATAATTTGTGTTCATACTTTATGCTTTCTGACAAATAAGTAGCTTCTTACAAAAAACTGTGCGACCGACCGATCGAAAAAGCCGTGCCGGGGAAAAGTGAAAATTTATTAGCAAACAAATGAAACGCGCGACCTCCCGCTGGGATGATTCGTCCGGTACAAACGATCACACCCAGGTCAGCCGGCGGAGTAGCGGAGAAGCGATCGTAAGCGATATTGTTCCGAAAACACGAGCTCACGAGCTACTTCGGTTGCGCACGGTGAGGTCGAGCTTCTTGCTTGCCTGCCAGCCGGAAGGCCTGGTAGCCTCGAGAGGGTGTGTTTGTTGTGGTAACAATAAATATGTCGGCCGGAATGATTTATGGTGCAACAGTGCCATGATGTAGCGTGAACTTCAACCTCGACACTTATGTATCAAGTGCGTGAAGGGAGCCGTTCGGACGCGATCGTGTGTTCAACAGCATCGGATTTATGTTTTCGCTTGTTAGGAGCAGATATTCAATTTGTTTTGTGTTTTTTTTTGTTTCACAAACAGCGAGCTTTTATAATGAGATGAGGAAGGAATATTTATAGCGAAAGCCTCCAAAATCGCGATAAACAATGCGAATGTTCCGATTGGTATCAGTGGTACCCCCTCAAACAACAAAAGGGTTGCGGAAATTGAAAACATTAAATTTTTCACTAAGCTTTATGATCCATGAAACTTGTTCGTCCATCATCACTGTCATACAAACGTGTGCCATAAACAATGGCCACATAAATCAGCGCTGCTGCGGTCTCCTCTTTCAAGGGCCAAACAAGCGAATTTGAAGTTTGAAAAAAACACGATCATTTAAATATAAATGTCCCATTAGCTTTTGCCTGTGTTTCCGAATAATAATTTAATTTAGGTGTCACTCCAGACGCTAATGCTAAGCACGTTCGGAGGCTAGGGAATGTGTTGTTCGCTTAGGCGGCTCTTTGTGTTTTTTTTTTGCGCTCATTAAGAAATCACCCACCCGGGATCGCATGAAGCTGAATTCATAATTAAGCCGTCATTAATTACTTCCAACTCTTCAAACGCGCAACCTTTGGTGTTGGCTTTCGTCTTCTGGCTCTTTTATGGGCGACCTGAACCTAGTACGTGTGCGAGAAGGCGAAAATAAATTGCAATTAAGTCATCTATCACTCCAAAGTGCACCACCGGACCTGGACCGGACCGGGCGCGTTAGGCTAACGAGGCTCCGGCTCGGAATGGTCGATAGTTGGCCGTTGGCCGCTGGCCCGCTACTCGATAGATGCATTATTTTACATCGGAAATTAGTCATTCACGTCAAACGAAGTGTGATTAAGGGTGGGTAATGATGCTTCTTGTTAGGACTGGTACGGTAGTGGTCTAGGCTTTGCTGATAGTGAGAGGATTTTTCATTCACCATTCAATGCAGGAAAAAATAAATCCATCCAGAAGCAGTGCGCTGACCGTGTGTGGGTAAGCGAGCAATAAATTACGGAACCAGTTCAATCAAATCAAGCCGATTGGAAACATTGTCGCAGTTGTGGATTTGGAAAAGTAAGCTGCAGTGGGACAAAGCAAAATTAATCATATTATTACGAGTTGAGCGGGAAATCATGTCCGCAATCGTCCCGTTCTGTAGGGCTTTTTTGTGTTTTATTTGTGTGTGTGTGTGTGTATCGTGTTCCGTTGATGAGCGGCGACACAATGGAATGTATCGGTCGGCTGTCGGAAACTGCATCAGAACGAATTAACGCTAACACGTAATAAAAATGGGAAAATAAAGCGATGGAATTAATACATCCCCAAAGTCTGGGCTGGAACCGTCGTCCCGTAGTCCTCCTCGTCGTCTTCGTTTGGAGGAAACACATTCTTGACATACTTTCCGATGGACCGGGGCGGGTCGTTTGAGAGCGAGCGGGACAAAAGAAAGCAGAGTGCGAGATACGGTTCGATCCGCCCGAAAAGCTCGAAATTTATCTTTATTGCTGGCAAATTTTACGAATGCCGATGAACGACGCTATAAACGAGAACGCTCAAACGCAACGCAGAGAGAACAAACAAAGCTACAACGGGCGACGGCCAACGGATAAGTGCAACGTCGTGTAGTTCCGTCGGCAAAAGCGCGTGAAGCGTACTCTAGCGGAACAAATGTGTACTGATGATAGGAGGGACCCGACCGGAGATAGCAGTCGTGATCGTGTCGTGGGGACTGGTGCAGTTGGCGCAGCTGATGCACTACGGGGCGATGGGTTTGTAATTAGATTCATTTGTTCGGTTTCGGTTGTCGCACGCGGTGAGTTACAAAGTTATGGGCGCATTAATCGAGTCTTTTGAAGGAAGTGAGGTTATGTTTTAGCATGTCATGAACTCGGAGTCCTATAAGCATTATACACTAAGTGACTTGGAGCTGTTTTGTGTTCTACCCTCAGAATGCTCAGTAAATTAATTAGAGATCACTGGAGTCCTCTAAGAGTACTCAACTTCAGCCTCCAAGTACAATGTGGTCATTAGATCAAACGTGAACTCAGCCTAAAATGCAGACATCATCTTTAGCTTTAGGTTAGACTCTTATATGCTTAGGCTAACTTGTTGATTCTACAGCACAAGAATTTTATGTTCCTATGGTCTTGGACTTGAATTTTAAGACTTTGCTCCAGCAATATGATGTACTTGGACTAGCCATATCAACGGAATGGAATCTTGAATTCTTCCAAGCTTGTCACAAGACCGGTCTGGAGTTTGGATATGATTGGCTAGATTCTTGAAGCCTAAAAAACTAGCTGTATCTGTCATTAGGAGTTCGAACTAAGAGAGCTCACTGCACTTAAAATTCAGAATCATACCTACAAAACTCAAGGTTTGGCTCCGGGTTGGGCTCGTCAAATTTACAATAGGCTTTCATTTATGTCCTTCAGAACTGATCCATCAGTGTCCCAAGGAATAGAATCAAACACAATTTACAAAATGTTTTACCAACTCCCCCGAAGCATAACACCACCGCCACCGGCACTGACAACAAAGTAACTATTCGCAATTATTGGTGCAATTAGGCACAAAATAATTTCACGCCGAACGGCGGGAATGTCGAGCGCGTGGGGCGGCTCGGCAACCAAATCGCTGATGAGCAACAATTTGTAGTATTTTAATTGAATGCGTGTTCGGCTGTTCGGGATTGCTTTCCCGCGCGCCCGTCTGGTTGTGTCTCATTGCTGAAGCGACCGCTTGTTAGTTTTATTAGGCAGCGGCCTAACATTCTGCGAATCACCATCATCATCATCAACGGCTTCATCGCGCGCACTCGGTTGGCCCACTGCAACGGTGCAATCCACAGGTTCGCTTCCTTCATAAATATTAATATTTGTTTTTTAACGATTGTTAATTTTGCTCATGAAGTGCATGGTGGCTGCAGTCTTGTGTGTGTTTCATTTTCATTTGCATTTGCAACCTACATTCGCAGTTACCACCGATCGAATGTAAATCCTGGGATTAAATGAACTTAGACAGAGCGAGAGCGTGAGTGAGAGAGAGAGAGAGAGAGAGAGAGAGAGAGAGAGAGAGAGAGAGAGCGATCTGTCGGCAGCATAGGTAACACTAATCAGGGCCGAGTAATTGGAAGCGTAATTAGTGTGTGTGTGTGTGTCTGACGGCGATGGCTGTGACTACGACGACTCACTCTGGTGCTCTCTAGTGCTCGACATTGCCATTTGCTGGCCAATGTTAATATCAATTATTGACACTCTGCTGTCCATTTCCCGGTGCACTCGGCCCGGCCGATGGTCGATTCATTGAAGCTATAATACGATTTGCACCCTACGCACGCATCCAGATATCTCATATCTCAAAGTTTGTTTGCGCGATCGCAATCGGGCCCGGCGCAGCAAAATAATGAAGCGCAAAGCCGAGCGAACATGGCGAGGCGAGGAACATGCCGACAGCTCGATCGCGTACACCTGCAGAATGCCTTTGTGAGCGATTTGTTGCGAATGCGCTCGAGATCGCTCGCAATTAAGGTGAACATAATTAATGAAAATTAAGCCCGACCAGCAAAAAAAAGAATGCAAATTACTCACTTTTCCCCCTGCTGTGCAGTTCCGAGGAAGGAACTGGTGTAAAGGTTTTATTTGTAGATGATAAAAGAAATTATAGACATTTCTTTTTTCGGCCTACCGTTTACTAATTTTACGACACGAATGTAAATGCTGGCCCGGGTGGGCTGAATGTGCATTTGTAAGCATTGTTAGCAAACACTTTAACACCATTTCACCGGCCAGTACCAGCAACAACAAAAAAACAGGGAGCGAGCGACAAAGCATCTGAAGTTTTGCGAGAAATGGTGCCGGTGCGATCATTAGCAAAGCAAATGCATTCGCATCTGCCTGCATTGATTGCATCGGCCGACGGCAAAGAATAATAATTTTCCCACCCAAGTACGGTCGGGCGTTTCCGCTTCCAATTACTCACAGTGTGCGCAGCGTGTGCGTCCGAGGCGGGTTCTGATCGTGGAAGCGTGAAAGCTTGACGAATGTTTAATAGAACCCACAATGGCGAGTTAGCGAGCGATCGAGCCCAACGTTCTCGTACGGCACCTGCTGTGTGTAGCTGCTGCTGCTGCGATGCGGTTAATTGAATAAAGATTATGGATTCAGCAATCTCGTTCGACGCAACGTAACGACGCTGTTGGGCTAATTAGATGTGGCGTTATCGACGCAGAGCAATCTTGATCGATCGGGCGAACGATTGATGGTGGTGGGCCGTGTGCTGGTGTGTGTGTATGATCAGACACGTTGATAATATGCAAAGCTGGGGGAGTCTTACTGCGTCTGTTTTAATGAGTGGTGGAGAGTGGTCTGTGCGATCCCGTTCGTAGGCGAGCTGTATGAGTCGTATGTAGAGTAGGTTATGATTTAGCATTAATCTTGTCAACGCGTCTAGCTGACGAAGGAGCTCTGTACTAAATACAAGGCTGCAAAGTGTTAAGTTACAGTTATGGAAATTCTTCAAAGTGCTATATAATCTGTAACAGAGGGCTAGCAAAAATTTTGATTGAAGCAACTAGTTTCGCTGACAGATGAACACGACTCTAAGTATTTTTTAGGAATAAAGTAATGGAGTAAACATCGCAAAGAATTGATGTCAAATAAGTACAGAAAACATTTAACGTCCTACAAAAAAATAAGAGCTGTTTTACTAATGAAGAATTTATTTGAAATTAACTGAAGCATTCTCATTGTGTAAGGGCAAACACATTTTCCGCTCACTGTAGTCTTTCAGTTTCCTACAAGGGCAGACAGTTTTTCCTTCCCGTTCCACATTAAATGCCGGTAGCTAAATGCCAAAGCTTTACTCGACAAAATTACTTAATTACAATCCGTATAAGATCGCCAAATTCTTCCTTCGCATCGTCAGAACCAGCTTCAAAACGGCGGAATAGCTCCCAAAATACTTTCCAAAAACGTTGCATGCGAACGACTGGCAAGCAACCGCATTCTATTCGTGTTTAGCACAGGCACCGAAGGATCGCATCCGCTTTGCCGGATGCTGCCCGTCCTGCGCAGCGAGTGAGTGAGTGAGTGAGTGAGGGCTTATTAAATTATATTTTCATCCAATTGCGTACGGTGCACCTTTCGGTGCGATTTTAAGGTAACGCTTGTTTCGGTGAAGAGTCCGTTTAATTAAATTAAATGATTCACGATTGCGGTTTGAACGTTCGCTGGTTGCGTTCAAGTCCCTTTTTCCGTTCCTTACCACTCATTAGCTCTGCACGGCACACACACACACGCACACGCACACACGAAGGGATGGAGCATTGTTTTTGCACTCGTTTTTCCCGACAACAGTCGCGGAAAAATGTCATCCCCTAATTTGGACATCCTTCGAGCGTTCGACCGATGCAGCGGTTGGGGGACG
This sequence comes from Anopheles stephensi, assembly GCF_013141755.1. NCBI lineage: Eukaryota > Metazoa > Arthropoda > Insecta > Diptera > Culicidae > Anopheles > Anopheles stephensi. Next base: position 85,170,321 of record NC_050203.1, on the reverse strand, counting down.
TGCCAGGATGTTCAAGACCTGGCGAGCGAGCGAAAAAGTTGCCTCCGGTGCGTTTAAATCGAGCCATAATCAACACCCCGGGGGCACTGCGCGAGTCCGGCCATCGGATCGCCGGCTCCTTGTAACTTGATAGCCCAGGCCATCGGGTAGAAGGGCTGCCCTTTTTTTTTTTGTTGGCTTTGCTCCCGCTGCCCGGTGTGCGCACGGTTGGCAATTACCAAAAATGAAGCACACAAATGCACCCGGACCACATTCCACGGTGGTGGTTTTCGCAATCAAACACGACGCTGACACTACGCCGCCGCCGACCGATCACTCGGCCGTTCGTTTTTCGTTGTGCGATCTCGGGTTTGCGATGCGCGAGATGGATCGGTTGGAAATGAAATAATCATACATTAAATTGCATTAAAATGTTATAATCGGGAACTTTGTGTGTCCGGGGATGGACGGTCGAGATGTGCAACCGAGAAGATGCAGCGCAGTAGGAGATGCAGACAGTAGGAGAACGTCCAAAGACCAAGTATAGCATTTGAGGCTGTGCAGACGGCCGGCAAGACGAGCAAGAACCGTACCAGACTGAACTGGAGTAGCGAATTGTGTGTGGAAAGGAAAGCGAGCAAGGAAAAAAACGGGCTAAAGAACGAAAAAAGCGTACGGAAAAATGTAACACGAACCACGAGGTAAGATAAGGCCCGGCCAAGAAGCGAACGCCGAAGAGGGCGAGATAGAACGAAACGGAAAGAAATACTTATTTATCGATCGACAAATGTTTTTATCTCAATTAGTGATGGTATAAATTAATGGTACACACTTTTGTGCCGTAATCGGAGACAGTGTGTCCGCTGCTTCCGTAAACAGCGAGAGGCTCGAGGCATTTTTGGGGACAGCAAACGGCAAGCCACCGCACCGCCGCCGGGCTAGCTGGTGGAATGCGTTCATCACCCGTTTCGGACGATGCGTAACTTTGTATTGCGCGCGACCGATCGTTCGGTGCGCGTGTGATATTGAAACGATTGAGCTCGCGGTAACGGCAGCGATCGCAAAATAGTTCGAGTGGTTTGGATTGATGAAGAAATTACAATTAAATTGGTTTTAATTTTCATTAAAACTAACTTTGCGAACTGATCCCGTTGATGGTCACCGGTATGATTTGCGATTGCAATCATGATCATCATTGGCCAGTAGCGTCACGTATCCAGTACCGTGGGATTCCGGCGGCGTCCAGTGGCGGCATCGGGCAGAAAGGAACCACCTTAACATCAATTATTGTCGCTGTCAATCGATGAGCAAGTAGTGTTTGTGCGACTCCCGATCTCCGGCAAGTGGTAGCGAGCGATTTTACGTCATTAATTTTCCCGTCTTTGACAAGCTTGCGAAGCCGACGGAGCTCAGTAGGGAAAATTAGCGATTTTCATCACGTACCGGTGAGTGGGCAATGTTTAAGCAAAACGGTTCTATTTTCCATGTTTTCCAGGCCCAGATGGACATGGCTTGCGCAATTGTGCATTTTTTTTCCCGAACAGTGTGGGAAAGCTGAGGAACTGGAACGCGGCTTTCCCACTCCCGGGAAAGGCTTCTCATTAGACTATACGCGAGAAAGTAACACAGAGCCTGGGTTCGTCGCTTTGGTCGGCTTTTAAGTCTGCACAGTGTGATTTTGACTTCTAACGTATTTGCGTACGAAAAAAAGAGGAACAAAACTTATGGGAAAGATTTTCTGCGTGGAAAAAAAAAAAATCTGCCTGGGAAAGACAGCGTATCAGTGTGAGACAAGCAGCAGCCGATAAGAGACAAATATGAGCAACACTTTAGAAACGCAGTCGCAAACACGGCGTCTACCGGTCCCGGGGTCAGGTTGTCAGCTGTAGCAAGCGAGCTATAATTGAGCCCCGATCAATTAGCTCATTATATAATTACATCGGTCCAGACCATAGCTCAGCTGTTGGTTGAAATTGAATAAATATTGACTAATACACACTTGCAGCAAGCCGACCGTTTAAGGAGGTCACATTGATCTGTGCTATGCGATGAGAGAGGGAGCAAAAAAAAGCACAATGTTTTTAATTCCAATCCTCCACAGTCTCATTGCTGGTCCAACGAAATCCAAACCGGGGCCACGGGCGAGAGCTGCCCGTCCAGCGCTCTGCTCGGTTTATTAATTATCATTTGAATTGGCTCATTTTAGCGACAAAATAATTATCGGCTGCGAGCTGTCAAGTGTCCGTAGCTGGAGGGCTTTTTCAACCACCGCAAACTGTCAGCACTGACTGTTTCTCGGAACAGCTTGTGCGAGTGTGAGACAAGTTGTGCTTTTTCTTGTTCACATGGATTAGATTAGTAGCGCGAGAAGCTGTTCGGAGACGTGAGGAAAAAATAGGTAAAAAGAGGAAAAACTACACTTTCAAAAATACTCATTATGTAACACGATATTAGTCGTAAAAAGAAACTACTCAAAATAATTTATATGAAACAACCGCGAAAACAACATCCCATCGAAAGGAACGGCGGGTTCGTCGCTTAACCGGCATACATCGCGCATAGAAGTCTTTCGTTCGTGCGTGCGCTTGCTTGCCGTTTTGCGGCCGTTACGCGCGCTAGACGATGCGGGTCTTTTGTTTTCGTGCTGGAATGAAGGAAATCTTGTATACACGCACGAAAATGGTTGCGTATCGTTATCATAGATAATGTGAAAACGGAGCGAGAGAGAGAGAGAGAGAGAGAGAGAGAATAAAGAGCTTTTTCTTCTATGGCACGGTTCGAAATCGCTTACTCCGTGGCGTGGTTGTTGCTATGGTGACGCAGCTACGGTGAGCAAATTAAACGCTGCAGCTATAATTGTGTGCCTTTTGTGCGCGTGTGTTGAAGCAGGGTGGGTTGCTGGTTGCCCTTTTGCGCGGGCTAATTATTATTAGATTATTAAAATTGAATTAACAGTACGAGTACGCTGGTAGGCGCCCAGGAAGAAGTAAATACTGCGCGCGCGCACACACACACACACGCAGGAATGTTACAGGAAGCGCGATGCTACAGACAAAAGGGCAGATAATTAATTACCCGTCGTACGATGGCGTCGAGTCGACCAGTTTTGTAGCGTTTAGAGCGCAAGCGCATCTAAAACCCGATCGCTTCAACCTACCCCCAAAAGCGACATCTAACCGTCACTGTTGTGTTGTGTGTGTTTTAGTTGCCTTCCTTCTTCTCAAATCGATTGTTTATAAAAGCAACGAGCCTTCACCGTTGTGTGTGTGTGTGTATGTGGGTAAAGATAATTGAGGAAGAGGCGTCGTTTGAGCCAAGGGCACAGAGCAATTAGGGTCCGATTGTAACAATTTAACTACAATTTAGCACACTATTCGAGCACGGCGTCAGGGCCCAGGGCTGGGAATGTCGTTCTTTATGCTTTTACAAACTTGTGTAATAATAAATGCATTCTCCCCCTCATCCTCCCACTTCTCACATGACAGACGCCCGGCCGCCCGCTCATTGCTCACACCGGAAAACGAACGGTACGAGAACAACGAGAACTGTCTGGTGCAATTAATGCACCGCACCAGGACCGAATGTGCAGGTACAAATTGTCATTGATCTCCACGGCCGTTGCTCGGATCGGCGAGCGGTGCAACATTAAGCCCCATTTGCGGGGCACGTCATATGTGAAATGAAACGCAAACACACCGACGCCTCCCGTGATCTTCGTCAACCCGGGGCGCAATAAAGTTTGAGCGCGTGATTAATTCGTTGGCTCGATGCGCTTTGGAATCGGATGGCAGGCAGCTGATGCATACGTAATGGAGAGAACTTGTTTGACAGTAGATGATGGTGTGGCAGAGCGACAAATATGATTAACAAAATTACAGACGATTGGCGATGGGCAGAGTGAGCGGACCGACCGAGCGGTCGATCTGTTATCCCGAAGGAGTGACATAAATGTGGCGATAATTTGACAAGGCGCCGACTGCCTTGGGCTGTCCTCCGGCTCTCGCTGCATTTTATACCAACCCTCGATTCGATTGAGCGAAATGGAGTGGAAAAGTAAAGAAAAGAAGGGAATCGCAGTTCGCTCAGTGTTTTCTTCGGTCGGCGATAAAAGTTTAATTAGTTTTTACTCGCGCTGAACCGAACATGCTGGATCATTAAAGGAGGGTCGAGCGATTGCGAAAAACAAAAACGCGCCCCGGGCTCGTATCGATCAAGATCGCGCGTAACGAATGCGTAAAAATAACGATCAGCACTGATATCGGGAGTTTGGTCCCGGGTGCATTGGGCCACATGATTAATCTTTCTTTCCTCTCCTCTGTGAGTGATCGTCAGCCCAAGCATGATGAGATTGTTTATTGGTTTTATGCTCTTATGTTTTGGGGGGTGTTTTATGTCCAGTCACACAAACGGTGTGGTGGTTCATTGAGTTAATTTCAATCTGATCGTTGAAGGTACAATCGAAAATCAATAATGCGAGCTCGCGACCATTTCGGGATCAGTTGTCCGCTCGAAGCAGGGAGCGTCAATCAAACGGGTCGTCGCATCACGTATCGACGTATCCCGCAGGGTGGCATTAATGTATCGCCCACAAGCGCCCCCGTCGAAATTGAGTGATTAAAACATTGAGCCTCCCGTTTCGGTCCTCGGTCGAAGCGTAACGTTGCGCACACAGCAAGCGAAAAGTCGAGTCGTAAAATCTGGGGACACAAAACAAACCGGGCAAAACACAAACCGAAACACATGTCGATCGCGGACCGTTGATGGATTCATTCGTGTGATTGTAAGCTGTTTTGGGAGTCTTTCCCTTTGGGGCGCGTCCTTTTCCCTTTGCAGAGTGTGCAGATAAACCTGTTGTCTGGGTGTGGATTGAGTGTTTGTGTGCGGTTGTCCACGCAACCGTGTGCTCTCACCATCAGACGCCGGAGGCACGTCCGCTGTGTCTGGAAAATTTGAGACACGATTAATTCATGAATTTCAGCCTCAAAGAGCTGCCCTGAATCCAGTCGTCTAACGCAAGAATTTGTGCAATTTGTTTGCAATTTAGCTGCAATATTGCTCGGGTCAGCTCGGGAGTCGTTTGCCGTTGCATTGTTGGAATAAGTTTAGGCTTGGGTTTTTTAATCATGCTGGTTCAAACGATTGAGACATTAGTTGTCGCATGGTTTTCTTATTAAAGCACCGTGAGGTTTTTTTGTTTGTTTTGCAGCGATTGGGAATGAAGTGATACCTGTAGCAGAGGAATCGTTTTAATTGGCAACATACTCTGGCGCCAAATATTGCAAAAGAAACACAGCCCAAGAAGCAGTTCCAATAAAACAGGAAACAACCCGCGATATAATCATCGGTTGTTAATAGTGGTTCAGTGGCTGCCTTTTTGTGTGCGCCGCTCTTAATTACTAATTCAACGTGTTTATGCAAGAAAATTGCACCGACCGGGGTTGGGCGGTGGATAGGAATCGGAAGACTGATTAGACACTAGAGCTAGGGGCTGCATCTCGCGGCTAGCCTGGCGAGAGATCTTTTTTTTGTTCGTCGAGTGGTTTTATTACACTCGTTAATGAGAATTTTTGCAGCCGTGCGGTGTTTCCAAGTGTTGATTGAAAGTGAGATTGGCCCATCCGGAGGTGCACCGTGAGTGGGAAGATGTAATGGCCGTGCTGTCCTTCCTGCCCTGTTCCTGGGGAGCTTTCCGGGGGAAGAGCGCATTATTGGGTGGAGCCCATAATATCGGCCGGCCCGTGGTCTTGTAACCATGACCCGCATACGTAATTGTGTAAACGGTAATTTGCAATTTCCGTTTGATACTTTTGCTCCGCTCTTTTTGTGTGTGTGTGTGGGGGGGTTGCATATGAAATGAAAGAAATATTTAATGAAAGCTCTCCCAGTCCTCAGGTTGTATGGTGGTAAGGCTACTGCTACTCCCGCTAGAAGCACAAGGGAAATAGGTTGGTGATAAAAAAAGCAGGCGAATGATGTTTTATTACCGTCGCTGGCCGGTGGTCCGGTAGTCCTTAATCATACGCAGCCGGTAGCTTTATTATGTACTCCCTTTTTTGGGTTGATCGTGTGAGAGAAGCCAGTAGAGAGCAAAACGAAAGAGAGGGAGAAAAAGAGAAGTAAAGAGTGATGAAAAACACCTCTTCCTTCCTTGTCTCATAAATCACTTGTCTAGTTAAACTGATCGCTCGCTGTTGAAAAGCAGTCACAAAAAAGGGGAGAAACAAATATTTACCACAATAACTTCAATCACATAAAGCAAAATAGCTCCTGCACCGACGAATACCCAGGAGAATCCCGCGTGCTGGGTGCAGAAATTATGCAGCCCAAAAGGGGTTTTGGATCGTTACGGGTTACGATCGTACGGGTGCTCTTTCGGACGAGTATTTACTGCCTTTCGCCACAGCTTGATGAGCAGCGTCGGGCGAGAAAATTTTGCTGAAAATTCTTTTGCTCCACTTCCACTTCCCCGTGAGCTGTGAGCCACGGGAATTGCGTTCTGTCATTAGCTGCGTGCGTTTAAATTAAACGCAGCCCCATACCCGTACCTGTTGCAACTAAGTAGCGGTAGGTTGGAATGCATTCCTTGGTACGACGGTTTTGTTTGTGCCCTCCGGACGCTGACGGGCCGTTTTCTTCCATTTCCACCCCGGTTTGTGAATGAATGGCAGTGATCGGGTGGCTTCACGTTCACGTGGGCTACATTTTCACGTTGGTCTAATAAAGGTAATTATGAAGCAGTAGTTTGTTAGTGCAGAAGCAGCCATCCTGCTTGGTGCTCATACGTTGCAGTGTGTGGGATCGCCGCCTGGCACAATGATCGGCACATTTGTGGAAAATGAACTTAATTTGAACTAGTTATTAAAAACAAGGCACAATTTTTAGTTCTATTTGACTTTTCATCACATAATTTAAAAAATAAACATCCGTTGGTTTTATTGCATTGATGTTTTGAAATATTATTTACAGTGTGTGACTTAGGTTTAGGTGCATTATGTTTGAAACTAAAATAAAGAAAAAAAATATCTTCCTTACTTCACAGAGTTACTTTGGAAGAGTGTATTTTAATGTAGAGAATATTAAGATGGTCCTATTGTTTTTTCCTTCACTGTAAAATGTCTTTAATGACTAAGCCCCTGCGCGAGAGATTTGATCTCACGAATCCTCCCTCATACGATCGCTTATAAATAGGTGTAAAATATACAAATTTTGAAATAAAGTACAATGATTCTAAACGAGTAGAATCATCCGTTCACAACTAATAGGTAGGATAAGCACTAGTTTGTTACGAGCATGTTCCGAACAAGAAACCAAACCTTATCTTCACCGCTACCTGGTACTGGTAAAACGCCACCAGTCGCATTGCGTGCCATGCAACGTGTCCGTAACGAGGCAGGAATGAGAAGATTCACAAATTGACCGACAGCCCGTTATTGGACAGGTGAATACTCTCCGGCTAGCTCGCGTCCCTCGTCCAGCGAACAAATGGAAGATACACATGCACGCGGGATGCAAGTGTGCAATTGCACCGCATCACGACGACTGGACCGTTTGAAGAAGTGTAGTGCAGCACGAGAAAAAAAACACACGAATGATTGAGGGATGAAGCGGCTACAAGACCAGACAATCCTGGCAACTGAAGCCCAGGTTAGGTGTAATTGAATGTGACAGCTATTCATTTTAATTTACGATCTGGCGTTCTGCGATCCTGCGACTGCCCGGTGCTGCTGCTGCGTACACTCCCTTTTGCAACATTGTACCACTTTCACCCGTTTTGCGTCGCGCCGGCTGCGGTTTAGCTCGTCAAAATATTTCCCCGAAGGTCAATTACCGGCTCCGTTATCAATTAGTGGCACGATTTTGCATTGCACCAACTGATCCTTTCTATCGGCAGGATGAAGCTGTACCTTGCTGCGTTATTTTTTGTTTGGTTGACGAACAGTTGGACGGGATTAGGGAGCCGAAGGTCACAGGCGTTCAGTGCTTCCATACGCCCTTCGGATATCGTTATCCCGATCGGGATGGATGAGCGTGTTACGATCCCGGTCGCTCGACCGCTCGCTCGCTTGATCCCGCTCCGTATGGCCTAAGCCTGTAATCAGTGGTAATTAAGGTTTCTTTTTTTGCTTTCATGTCTGTATCTCTCCGTACGCAGCTCGGTACGTGCAAGGAAATGCAAACGGAATCGCATTGTAACACATCGATGATATTTGTTACCATTCCCTCCCCTTTTTTGTTCCCCCCCACCCATTCATACACACGCACAGCGAATATTGAAAACTAATTAAATTAACATTCAACATTAACCGGCACCAGGCTGCCAGGCTGAAGGAAGCCAGGAGGGGTTTCGGTTCACGTCCGTTGCATCGCACATCGGATCCATCCATCAGCGGGATACGTGCGTGTTCGGTTGCCGGGAGCTGTTAGGTCGCGAAATCCACACACTCACACACACACACACAAACCCGGCCGGGTGTTATTATCGGTTGCCTTTTTGCACCGGGATGGATCAGAAGCAGAAATGTAGCAAAAAATTGCATTGCCGCACTGCACGATAATAATGTTTTCGAATGGAGCTGGTGCCTGTTTTGGTGAACATTGTGTTGCTGTCATGTTGCACTGGGTATGATATCCATCTTGCGCACATTGTGTTGTAAAAGAGGGGGGGAGGGTTTGTACCAGCCAAACTGTGTGGATCTATCAAGCGACGAGCCTACTGCGACGAACGATCAGTAAGCATGTGTCAAACAAATACAATAACAGAGGGCCCGATATTTGTTTGTGATACGATCACCGTCGTCTGCATTAAGACGCACATACTCTCGACCAAAGCCATTACTTTCACAAAACACTCTATTTGTAGCAGAACGGTTCCGCGTTCTTATCTGCCGCACCCGGGAGAGAAAGTCATTACGCACGACGAGGGGGCTAGTATGTTTGTACTTTTTGTTCCATTTTACTACTGGAGCTGATGACCGTTTTGCGATGCCGGCAATGACTTAAACGCTATAATTAGGAATCGTAAAAAAAGATCCGGCCGGAGAGGGCCATCCAACTATTCTTCGGTTGCAAATACGTGGTGAGACTACGTAACTAATGTTGCTGCTAGTACCACTCAATAGGTGCATCCTTTTTGATCGGCTCAGCTGTACATTAATGCCCTTTTGTGGCGATCCTTTGCTGCCGTTATTGTTTTGCGTACGTTTAATAGTTTCTTCACGTGCTGAATAAATGATGATATTAAATTACACAAAATTAGCACCCTTAAGAGCGTAACTGCGTTGTTGTTTTTAAACTCAGAGATACTCTTTTCTGGATGAAGGTTAAAAAGAGATGTTGTAGTGTATTTTAATCGCTCTCAACGGACATCTTAACGAGCAGATAAGCTGCCTTTAGCAACAGGTCTAATTAGAAAAAAGAAGTGAACAGAGCTACGATCCCCTAAATTAACCTAACGGCTTATTTATGCCGATCGATGTCTCTTCGATCGAATCCATCCATCAATCTGGTTCTCCCACACCCTCGACCGACCGACCGAGCGAGAGAGACAAATTGAATTTTCATCAGCATAAATCAAGCCACTTTACGAGCCAACAGCCATCACGTCTTGGCCCCGGGACGAAGGGACATCCGCCCCTTTTAGAGCGGGTGCGGACACAATCAAGAACTTCCATTATCAACCGAACACCATGTCGGACGGGGCAGGTTGATAACAACCCCCGTAGCAAACGCTAAACAAACTCATAAAAAACCCCGCAGCTTGATTAACAATCATAAATTTTCCCATCAAGATTAGCTGGTTGATTACTGGAGGCGCGTCGATTCCTTGCGTCGATCGCAGAGCTCGCTCTCACTTCTGGCAGTTGAAATCGTCGTGGAGATGATGCAAATCGAATGATTTACAACGAACGACGGATCAATTGGCTGCAAAATTGAATTATTCCCCAGCCACACACCTTTGCTCGCGCTGTTCGAGCTCGTTTGTGAGCTGGGGCTACAATGTTGGTCGATGCAAGGCAACTAATTACTGCTTGACTCACGCCATCAAGTGATCGGAAGGTCAGCAGCATCCGGACTGTTGACGTGCCTTAATCTAATCAGGTCCTTTTGCCAACACATCAGAGATTAAAGTTGACTTCGATCATCGATCGGAAAAGGGAAGGTACGTTCGGTGCATGCTATGATTAAATTAATTAATTTGAGCTCAACTTCATCTACTGCATCTCGCGAGTCTCGGCAACGAATCGGTGGGGAGACACACAATGCCGATGATGATGATGACGTTTTTTGCCGTTTTTGGTGCGGCGTGTGCTCTAGCTCGCGCGTAACAGAAATGGAAAAATTCAATCAACTTTTACAGCCCGAGGTACATGGGGCCGGATCATTAACGATCGCAGCGATTGTCGTACGCGATGACGCGTCGCGTGCGTTTTTTTTTCTTTCTTTCATTGAACCAGAAGTGTCAGTCGATGAAGCTCGATGAGTTCCTGAAGAGAAGTGTTCCTTCCGCTTTTCTCGAACGATTCTCGCAGACAAGATGCGTGTAAATGGAGTGCGTTAGTGACAGTTTGACAGGCTAAACTACACGCCAGAATGTCACACACACTCCTTTGGTTGGCGGTTTAACAATTACCTTCAATCAGAGCTACACAGGCCGGCGTGAGTGACAAGTGAGTGTAATTCATTTTCAATGCTGGTGAGTTCATTGTTCATCCTACTTCATTTATGGTGTTAATTATAGAGCTTTAACACAAAAAAGCAACATTGGAACGTAGTTTTGATTTGCTTTACATGAAACGGCTAGCTGCAATTGCACAGCTGTAACTCCCTTAATCAAATCATCCACACATGCGCATTGTACGGCTTAATGCAATCGGTTCGCTGCAAGCGGATGAATCAGAACACTCCCAACATTGCCAACCTCGTTCGTTGGAATTCCAATTTCACGTTATGAGTGGAATTTATGACATTCGTCGAGCTGCCGACCAAAGACCGGATCGTACTGCACACGGCTAACAAGTACATTTCTGCTGTTGTCTGCGACCCTCACCGGATGACCAGTGCATTGTGCAGTGCAGGGGTTGTGCATCGGCTTGTTCCGCTCGTCATCGTAGCTCGATTAATCCCACCAACGGCTGGAATGATTCAACAGCCAACGATCAGTGCGCCAACAACAGAGAGAGAGAGAGAGAGAGATAAAAATTAAATCACAATTAATTAAATTACATGACGCAAGGTTTTTTTTTTCTACCTGTTCACACACTCTCACACGTCCACACGGGCTACCATGCTTGCTTGCGGTGGACAATCAATCCACCAGATTCCGAGGCGAGGCTAATGGGAAGCAAAGAATCTCACTTAGAGATTGCGAAAAAAACCTGCAACCTCATTGATGGAGCTCGCTTGTTGCACCTGCAACGACCAGGAAGATCGCGATGCGATGTGGCGACGGTTGCAAATAATTGTTAATTTAAATTTAGAGCTAGATTGAGATGGAAATTCCGGGTGTCGTTTTCGGGGAAAAGGGAAGCAGCTTTTTTTTTGCTTCTTTGCCTTGCAGGATACGATCGGGATCTTTCAGTAGCAGTCGGTAAAAAAGCACACCGGGAAAAGACGATAATGAATGGGCGAGTGAGCGTGACTCGTCCGAAACCGATGGCGGTACACAATGGGAAGTGCATTGTCACCGGTGGACCTCATTTGCGGCCGTGTCATGCGAAATGCGTTCATTCACATGTTGTGGTGGTGGGTTTTACATTGCGGAAGCTATTTAATGATTTAACACGACACCTCGCGGGACAGCCTTTTTTAACATCACACCGCAACACGCCAATGACCTCGGGATGAAGTTATACGAGCGTGAGTGAGGTTTCATGATAAATATACGGGCTTTTTTTCTAAGCAGTGAAGCTATTCCCCACGTTGTCAGTAAACTTTACAAATCAAATCAAACGAATCGAATGGTCGGGTAGATCGCGCCCGACCAGACGGCAGAAATCCGGTTTCTGTCCGACGAACCCCACTCGCAGTGAGTGTACAGATTTGGGGTGCAACTATTTCGCAAACTGACAAGATTGGCCCCACGGGACCCTGTCACGGGACCGAAATGGAGCAGTGGTACGCATCGGAATCTGGCTCTCGAGGGCAGCACGCCTCAACCCGATCGATCAATCGATCGTTATACACGCCTGGACTTAAAATGCGCATACCGTGCGCACAGGCACAACACAAGCACACGAGGAAGCTTCTTTTATTGTGAAAAAAGGAGCTTTAAAATAGCAGTTGAAGTGTAGCGTTTGCAGTTTCGGATTGGAGATGGTTGATGGATGCTTCCCGTCTGGTTTGTCGCGCGGCATTCCACGAGCCGCGTACCACACGCCCGGTAGATTTAGCGAGAAAATAATGTCAATCGCTGGCGGGGAGCGTGGAGGTTTGAGCGATACTGTGACAGCCACATACCAGCACCAGCACATCCTTGCTGTTGACTTGTTTACTTGACTTAGGCATTGGGACGCTCAGCTATGCCGGCAATGAAATAATGATCCCGAACCGATCGGCTCACGTGCGTTTTGCAGCGGCAGCAGGTACATGCGTTTTACCTTCTACTTTATTAGCTTCATTGAGTTGACGTGCAAGCATCGGGCGGAATGTCGGTGCAAATGTCAGTGCGTTACAATTAAATGAAGGTAATTTTTTAATTTTCCTACGAAGGTTCGTCGCTTGCCGTCTAATTGAGCACTTTTGATCGATATGGATTCTCTTCTCGCTAGCAAGTGGTTCTCTTTCTCACTCTCTCTCTCTCTTTGCTCCTATCGTTGCCGCCGGTAGTGGTATATTTAGCAAATGAATAAAATATTATAAAAAAAATCTTCCGGGCGGTACCCGGTTCGATTGGTGCTTTTGAAGGGTTTATTTTGCTTTATCGTACCGTACCGATCTTAACAAGAAAATCGAGAAAAGTGGGTAAAATAATTACATTAGCCATTATTTCATCTTACCTGAATGAGTTATTCGCTGCCCGGCTTGTATTCTCCTTAGTAGAACAATTCGCTCCTCCGTCTGACAAATGCATAATCTGACAAGGTTCTATTAAATGCTTCTCGGTTCGAATTGGGCTTCCACTGCTCGCCGGAGAATGCGCAGATTATCAGTAAGTAATATGAAATGTCCGGTATTACTAATTTCATTACCTCCTACCGTTTGTGTGGGTAGGGTGCAGCTTAAGATAGCTCCAAGGGGAGAAGCCAGGCATGTGCCAATAAAAGCAGGAGTTGCTACCGACCGAGAAGGAATTTGCCCTGTGGTTGTTCGGCTGGTCGGAAACACACTCACTTATCAGGGACCGAATCAGACATAACAATCCTTGCTCCTACGAGAGGAAACAAAAACAAAAAACAAAACACCGGGCCGAGACTTCCAACGCATCGTTCGTCCTGTGCGATGCGTTCCGCACAGAAGTGCGCACACCAATAATGATACTTCAATTTTTAATTATCGATAACAACCGAGCGGTTGTGCTGCTGAAAAGCGCAGCAGAAGATCACTTCGTGGAAGGAAAATAAAACTTCCCGAAAAAAAAAAACAGGGAAGCGAGTCACGTTAGCGCTGGAAATCAGCGCCGTGTCTTGTTGCTGCTTCAGCCTCGTTGCAGACTCCAAACAGGAAAAAAAACCTCAAGCAGCAGAAGCCGATCTTATCGGTTCTAGTTAAATGTTATTAAACTTTTTCCACACCCCTTGAAATGTCTTTTTCGCTTTGTGGTTGTTGTCGTGTCAGGCATTCCGAATGCGTACGCAGATCCTGTGAAAATGAATGAAAAACGATCGATCGAGCAACCGGGCAGCACAAGAGCATCCCCTTCCCCAACCCGATCGTGCTACAGGACAAACGGTGATCTTGTTAATTTATTTTAATTAAAAATTCATAAACAAGATGTAGTTCTGCTTGCCGGTGCGCCGGCTTTGCCCTTTCTGGCGTGCCTTGAGCAAGGATCGCACGCGCTCACATCTTTGCCGACGATGGGCTCACAGCACATGGCCCGATCCGCAGAAGGTGCAACCAGTCGAGCACTGATCGATTTCCTCGATAACTTAACTTTAATTTCGCTGAAGAAAGAGAGCTGTTTTCGTTGATAGGGTATTGGGATGTTAATGGAAAAAAGGTGCGTCTGCCGAAATTATCACTCGGTTCGTGAGGACCCGCGACGATTTCTCGTCAAAATGATTCAAAACTAATTCCCATTTAATATTAAAAGTTAGCTATTTTAGGTCCAAAACTAAACCTTTCACCATCAATCGGTCCCATTACTGCGCTGGGGTCATTTTGAGCGACCTTTCGCTGACCAAACATGCTCGCCAGACATGGATTTATCTTATCCAATCGAAACGCGCTCTGCAGCCGGGGCAATCGGAACAGCTTACAGCCGGTGCCAAGACGAATTACTTGCATGTCGCGCCTGATGCTCGATAGTTCGCCTCGATAAAACAGAAATCTGGTCAAGGTTGGTGCGGCTTTGCTCCGATGGAGATTTGCAACGCACCGATGTTGCTGTTTGTGTAGCAGCTAATGAACGCAACACTCGGTCCGCCGATCGACACGTCTTGTCCCGACCGGGGGCATTGATTTAATTAAGAAATAAAACTCGTACGCTGACTGCCGCTAGGATGTAGACAATGTTGTCCGATCAGAGTGATCGCTTTATCAGCAAATTCTCCAGACAGTTGTACACAGCTTGGAGGTGGTTTTTCGTTTAGAAAGAAAACAAAAACTACAAGCTGAGATTAAAAAGTGTTTTTTATTTTAAAAGTGCACACAAACATAATTTAATTTACACGGTAAGCCGAGGCCCGGGCAATTTGCTTTGAGGAACAGTAAAAATGTACGTTCAAAGTGATCCTCAACTTCCCAGCCACCGACACCAGTCCGTCGGACATTGCCCGGTACGAAAATTCAATATCCATTTTAATGACGTTCGTTACAGAAAATTACAATTATTAGTATTTAATTTTCATTATTAAATAAAATCGATTCGGAGAAAATCGGACCGTGGCTTCCTGTGCAGCTTGCTTCCATGGGGCATCTATACCAATCTTATCTTATCTTTTCGATCGCGATCGTGCGATGATGAAGGCGATGATAAGATTTCGGCACAGCACCGAGGAAGCAAAAATATAATCACAATACTAATAAACGTAATCATTATTATTAACGCAATTATGATAATCATTTCGGTTCACACTTGTACGCGGTATTCGAAGGGCGCGAGAGCAAGCAAGTGGAAAGTACACGAATTTTGGCGCTTGAGTGTGGGGCGACTTCTATTGGAATCTGGCGAGCGGGAAAAGCCTTTTTTGTGTGACCTTGTGAAGCAATTGATCCTTGCATCGTCCGGTCGTCCGGTGGCAATTAACGGGCATTTTCGCGGGCTTCTTTCGTTCAAGAATCGTCCAAAGAATTGCTCGCCCGAGTTTTGACATCCTTATATAGAAAGGCTTCCTTCACTTGGCTCGGTCAACTCCCGCGGGAACAGAACTCCAAACATAGCTGCCACCAGAGAAAATGCATTGGCCAGTAGCAAAAACTAGACCCCTCTCCGTGTTGGGTAGCATCAATTACTGCTACACTCCATAAATAATTAAGTCTGTAAATGAACTCGCAGGCTGGGGAGATTTGCGAGCAACGGGCGTAAGAACGATCTTCACGGTAATTTCCGTTGCCTTGCTTGCACGTCCTTTCCTGGCTCGAGCTGGCTGACAGGTTCGGGGCGCTTCTAGGCGAACTGCAACACGGCACAGCAACTAGAGCTAGTTGCTGCAGAAGTTTGCAAGTTTGCTGCTGTGGTTGCGGTGAAGTTGAGTTGAGGGCTTTTTTTTACTGTTGCTGTTGTTTACTCGACTCCGAATAGTCGTTTTTCTCATTTAACACAAACCGATCATCACATCACATCGGTTTGGCTTGGAGCATGTTTTTTCCTCCTTTTTTCGCTCCCTTTTCGCTAACGACACAACACATTTCCTTTCTGCGTGTGTGTGTGTGTGTGCTTTTTTTCTTCCTATTTCGCGCATCGATCGATCAGCTCCGCCGTTCGATTGTGACTATCCAATAAAGGATGATTGGTAAATAGAGTTGTAACCGGAGCAAAAAACTAGCTCCATCTCGCGAACGATGCCCGGGGTTTCCGTTCTCTGCAGGCATTGCTGTCTCTTGTTTTCTCGCTTAGAAGATCGATTCGCCGATCGGTCGGACGGTTTACGCGAGAGGTGCCTTGTGACTGTTTAAAGATTCATCTCGTGTTGCATGCCAATTGTAATGCGCTCTCGGCATTCCTTTCCTGTCCTTCCCTGTCATTGCCGCAGCTCGCTGCATCACTGTGATGGAATGTCTCGGAAGCGCGAGCAAAGGGTGCACTAGGCCGGGGACGTAGCGACGTAACGCAAAAACCGCAGCCAGCAAGTGTGCTCACCGCAATGAGCAAACAGCTTATGGTCACGGCGAGAGAGAAAATTAACTTGTTCCATCACAGAACAGTCTCACCTTCGCGTTGAGGTGCGTTTGGTCGATAAATATGTATATTTATACCGAAACACTATCTTTTCCTTTATTTTACTCCTTTTTTTGTTGAGAGAGATTTTTCGTACGTTAAATTAAAAAAAAAAGGATGTACCTTATCGATATTTACCGATTATTATTGCAATTATTTCAGTCGGACGAAACAGAAAGAGTTGAAAAACAATTTTTAATAAACTACAGCCATTCAATTATTCCTCCTGCTGCTTTGGCCAGAGGTGTGATAAATGATCATGCTTCCGATCGAAGTAAAATGAAAAGATTGTATAGGTAGCTCTCAAAAGGGGCTCACGATACGTCAGCATGAAACGGCTTCAATCAGCCCCCGGGAGGATGACCCGGCCGGTTTCCGGCTACAAGCAGCAATTTTATCCATTTATTACACGTAAGCAGCTATCTTTTAGCCGGTGAATGAATTGATGGACGGTGAAAAGAAGAACAAAGAAAAAAAGTCTCCCAAGATATCGTTTATCTTGTAAATGAAGTTTTGTGATCATTTGATTAAATTTAGTAAAATTAATGCTCATTATCCCTTAGCTTTCCTTCCGTTTCAGAGGTCCCGTGGTGTATGTGCGTGTTCGTGGAAAGGATATTCGTCTTTCTCATGTTTTGCTTCTCAACTTTTTCTTCACAGGAAACCCGTTCGGAGCATCCTTACAAAAGGAGAAAAAATAACCCCACGGACGAACATACACTCCACAACAAGGGGTAGACGCTCGCGCACCAGTGCGAGCGCGTAATACCGGTTCAAAATTTACAACATCGCACGGCTTGCGAACCTAGATCAGCCCAGTCGACCAATGGGCATATCGGACGAGGGCAACCGGCTGGAGGATATTGGACCCCATGAGGCACGGCCACCGCAGGGCAGTCCACTGGAGCGTAGCGCTAGCACCGGCCAACTGATGGGCAGCAGTGGGGGCGACCCGAACAGCCCACTGTCCGATCCGCACAGTGACGATGGGGGGGATGATTTTGCGCCAAAGAGGAAGCAGCGACGGTACCGGACGACGTTCACGAGCTTCCAGCTGGAGGAGCTGGAGAAAGCGTTTTCGCGGACGCACTATCCGGATGTGTTTACCCGGTAAGTTACGTGGAAGTATTTTGGGTATTGTATGATCTCTAGAGGGCCTTCTGTTTCTCAAGAATTCAATCCGGTGCTCTGAAGCCTCTCTCAACTCATCTCTCGTTTTTGGTGAGCATATCAATCCGATATCTCCAACTTTCTTTGAACTTCTCACAATTAACCTGACTTCATCTACAGAGGAGAGTTTAAAATGTTGAGGTGTCTTGAAGTCTCTTTAAGAGATGATCGTAGGTTGAAGAACGGACTGTCAAGCTGGTGAAGGAGGCCCAAGGAGCATCAGGATTATGCTATCTTCTCCTAGATTTACCAGTCGTCAGATCTGATCATTGATGATCTCTCTTTACTTTGGATAAGATTCTTGTTGTTTTATACCGTATCACACATCACGTAAATGAGGTAGATAGTGTCAAGCTTTCATAAATGAATCCGGAACTCCACAGTCCAAATCAATGTTCAAGTTCTAGAGGGGCGAGTTTTGAGGAATTTGCCTGGTATTCTGTCGGTATCTTGGGTCTTTTGGAAAGGACCTCAAATGGGTAACTGACCAGCATCTGATTATCATTCCAATAGTACATCATCTTAAGGCTCATGTCATGTCCGGTGTTGTGCAAATTCTTGGAAAAAAATCTTCACGATTTCATTCAAATTCATCCATCCAAGCTGCCCCTCTAGAATTGATAGAATGGACAGTGAATTAGTCACTGACACATACCGCCACATCATTATTTCCTTCACCGGCCATCTCTCAATCACGACAACCAGCAATCCGTTTCGGCACTGCAGTGACAATGTAATGAATCCCAATTATTGTCGTTGTACAAAACAAATAGCAAGTCACCGCTGCTGCGCTGACCACGACAATTATTTAATCAACATTTCATTACCCTTGGCGGGCGCAACCACCAACACTGCTCGCTGCTCTCTGCGCGCTAGAATGCGCTGCCATGCCCAACAACTGTCGTGTGGTGTCGTGATGACTTGACGGCGTATTCAGCGCTCTAGCCGTATTTCGTGCTCGGACGGCATTGCATAGTAGTAATTCACTAACAATAATAACAGTGCCCACACGCTGTGTACACCGCTTCGCCGTGTGCTGTTTTAAAAGTTTTGCGTGGCATTATAATTTCATGCTCGGGTGCGAAATGCACCAAATTATGCACCACCGCCACCACCTCTTAGGCCACTTCCCGTCCCGCCCGTTCCCGCCTCTCCCCGTGCTCGTCCTTCCCTTCCTTCTCCGTCACTGTTCGTCCGCATGTGTGTTGGCGAAAGTGCAAACACGCTGTTCCGGTCCCCAATGTTGTTGTCAACCGACCTGGTCGGGCCGACGGCGCTGTGCATCTGCTAAGCCGATCAAAACTGTATCATTTCAACATCGTTGGCGTGTGATCGTCTCTACGTTTCTGCACACACACTCACACGAACAACTAGACAGGCAAAAGCACGCAAGATTAAAATGTACATACATTTAATTAATATGAATTATAAAATCATATCTCTTCCACTCGCTGAACGTTACAATTATTTGTGCGTGTAGTTCGCGTTTAAAATATTCACTGATAACATGTTGTTTCCAAGCGCAGGTCGGCAAATGTACTTACGGTGCATGAAGAAGGAAAAAAGAAAGAAAGAAGAGCGGACATCAGCTAATTGAGAACTATCATAAGCACGGTTGACATTTTGACATCACTTATCGCTGTCGCTATAATGACGTTGATCTGTGCTGTCAGGTGAAAATGAATCCGGTTCAATTGACCTCTGTCGGAGTATTGTGACACATATGAGGAGTTAAAAATTGCATTACATTAGAGCAGTTTGAAACTTAATTTCAACCTAAACCGCACTTGAGCTTACTCGATGGTTTTTTGCGTGCTTTTTGTATGCGATGCGTTTGTTTGTTTGTTTGTTTGCAAGCGCACCACTCATTAGCAGACCTTGTGGCAGTTGTATTCATAATTAATCATAACGCTTGACGAGCCACTGACTGACGGACGGTCGGATGGGTGACCGAGCTTACTCAGAGCTCCTGCATACTGCCTGCCTGCATGGAAAGGTCGCTAACACAATAAATAAACATCGGGCTTATCGATATAATCAGCAGCTCGCAGCACCAACCAGCATCGCTCACCAATGTCACCAGGAAACGCCCAGCGCGAATCCTGTCGCTGTGAACACCGGTAAACGTTATTTGTCGCTCTATTTGGTTCGAGCGAATGTGTGTGTGTGCGTTTCGTGTTCTGCAGCAGTACAGAACTGAATGGTTGAAGCAAACGACAAACAACAGCAACTGCGAAACAGTTACAACGAGCGGCTATAAAAAAATTACGCTACGGGATGCATTTGCATAAAACATAATACAATTTGCATATTGATTAAAATTTAATTACTCACATCGCTTATCGATCATCACTGGTGTTTTTCGTACCCCTGCTTACACCAGACGAGTCCCTTCCGTTTTGTGAGCTCTTCCCTTTTTGTGAGATTGACCCCTGGAAGATTGCCACTAAGTTTATACATTTGCTATAAAGAAAACAAAATGCTTAAATCAACACCCATATTATTATAGCGAAGTGGCAAGAAACTACTAATAACCCTGGATGTAGTATTTTTATAGCAAAGTTAAAGTGGAATTCTGACCACCCTGTACCACTGTGTTGTTTTCATCATGTAGTTAATTTCTTGTATTTTTTTCTCACCTTTTCCAGGGAAGAGCTAGCGATGAAAATAGGACTGACCGAGGCCCGAATACAGGTGAGTCATATAATGATGTCTACCATTGCGTTTGACTGCGCACGTTCTAGGAAAGTGTGGCTACAGTGGCTACAGTCGGATCGACAAGCCAACGTTCAGGAAAAAAAAACTTCGAAGAACTCTTTCGTGACTTGTGTGTGTCTGAGTGAATGTGTTGAGGTGTTGTTTTTTATTATTCCCTGTTTGTTGTGATACAACGCAAATTAAAGGCAACAAAATCTAAGAAAGTGGGTGATGTAGCTTTTGCTTTCCTATTCGCCAATGAACCCGCCATTGCAAAGACATACGGACAGGCTGCTGGTGCTGCTGCTGCAGGAGCAGGTTGAACCAAACACGGAAGCGTAGCACGCAACGTCATTAGTACTACTTTTCCTACCAATTGGTTTGTTAAAAGGGAAGCAAATTAAATTAGCTCCCGTTTCCACACTCCCTGGACCAAGCGATCATAGGAAGAATCCGGGCAGGGTTTGCTGTGTGCTCGGGGTAGAGCTCGATCAATTTAAAGCGATTTTTTATGGTTGACTCTTAACACTTTATTTAACTTAAAGCAGTCTAATGAGTTGACCTACAACATTGCATATCCATGGGCCAGCTGTCAGCCCAAGTTCAATGTATGATACTGTATGCAGAAGCTCTCGATCATCATGTATCATAATGCATAAAGAAGCAGATGAAAAAAAATCGTAATACAAATGAGTTAGTATTTTCTATACAACTCAGTAAATATTTTATAGCAACCCTTGAGTGACATCTGAGTACATCTGTCACTGACGGTCAATATGTATAAACGCCAAGATGTACCATGTTTATAGCAATTTTTATAGCAAATCAGTGCTGAAAAAAGCTTCTTTCTTCCATTTGAAATGAGGTTTATATAAAAAGCAGGCGCTTACACATACGCAGACGGCAAGGATGCATGTAATCGCGTTCCTTTTTGTCTCATTCATGTATAAATGCTATTGATTCCGTTTCCTCTTTTGCTCTCGGTCTTTCTCGTTCTCTTTCGCTGGTCGGTACGACACGATGGAAAAATCCAATGGCTGGTTAGTTAAACAAACAGATTATCGTCGATCACGTATTCACCACCACCTCTTCATTCCACCACCCATCGTTGGAGCCACATAAACACGTTCATTAGCATATTTATTATGCTGCTGGTGGTTGGTTGTGGCCTGTGCATGCACATACGTACGTACGTTCGTATGCATGTTTGCGTTCGATCTGCGCTTTCGTGTTCCTCCCACCGTGACTGTCGGTGGCATGAATTTTCCCCTACCAACCAACGCTGCAGATGGGTGGAGTTGGGAACCTGGGAACATCATCGGGTACAGTACATAAACAACTCCAAACCTCCCGCCCAGAAGACAACAGTGCGACGCAATTTCATACGGCACACCAAGCCCGGCTATCGGATTGGAGACTGAAACCGTTTATCTTTTATGCATACACCACCCGGTTTCGTGGACCGGGAGGGTCCAAAAAAGGGCCAGAGAAATAAGGCACGATGTTGAATCACGCATAAAAATGGACCTTCTCTGGCATGTAGTGTCGGCGTCGGTGTTCGTGAGCGAGCTAATTTGTCGATGTTGGCAAACTTGGCCGCGTTGTTTGGTACATAGAGCGAGCGAGAGTATCGAACCTCCCTCTTGGAGCCTATCGAAGGGATCGTGTGTGTCCGGAAGGGTGTCCTGGGACCGACGAGGGGGGGTGGGGTAACACGAACGCCATAATTGTTGGACTGGAAACCGGACCCGGGCCGGAGCCGTGCCCAGGGGTGGTAGGCGATAAATTTAGATTGATTTAATTACGAACTAAATTGAAGCAATGTCACCTGCGATTACCTGCCGAGCCTGCGTTACCAGCGTTACGAGCGTTCTGTGCGCTTGCGAGAGTGTGAGTGTGAGTGCGAGTTGCACCGAGCACTAGACGCGCGGGCAACCATTTTCCGATGCAGTGGGAATGAGAATATTTAATGGGCATCATGTCGTCTAATGGCAATTCAGTCGGTCGAGGCTCAAGACTTTGGTGTTGGTGGTGGTGAGGGAGCTAGTGAGTGAGTGAGTGATATGTTTCTGTGTTGAGTTAATTCCAGAAACCGACCGGTACAGCTGAGCTGAGCGCTGGGCTCAACCTAGCGGCCCGGAAATTTATTGCTTTAATTAGTTGTTTTTTATGACGATGATTTTACACCTTACCCATGGGTGGTGGTGATGATGGCCGTACATACATACGTACAGAGAGAGAGAGAAGGAGAGAGACACACAGAGACCCGATATCCTAGTGCCAGGTAAATGGCATAATTGAATTTTAGTTTCCTTTTTATCGCAAACCGCGCTCGCGCCCTAATTTATGCAAATAGATATGAGCCTAGCCATACGGTTTGACGTACGGTGGGCATCGAACGTCACGTCGAGGGCATCACTGGTGGTCACTAAACGGGGCCATTCGAAATTAAAGGATAATTAGCTAATCTAGGAGAGGGTGATTGAGCGGTCATTCTTCACAGAAGGAATTCAGGATAGAACAGAAAAAGCTTAACGGAACACAGAACCGAACAGCCTGATCCTGAGCAGAAGTTCTGCCGAGGGACCCAAAATTAAGGTTCATTTAGTAAACCAAACATAAAAGTCGTTCAAAAGGCCATTTCTGAAGATAAACAGCTAATTGTGTGGGCTCGGAGCTTCGGGACATTAGAAGGAAGCAAACACACACAAAAACACGACGGGGGAAAAAGGCTACAATTTTTATAGCTCCATTTTATCTCACTTAAAACAGCACATTTTCCTACCTATTTATCATGCCCGTTTTCGCCCACTACAATTACAGCACGAAAGTGCAGCGAGCAAAATGGAGCTCAACTTATTGTTATCCATTATGTACTGTGAAATTTAGCGATCGGAAACCCCCACTCGGATCACCTTCGGGACTTTTGAAGACTATCAATTTCACGATTTATCCATTTGCTGCCGGGGAGGGCATCCCGGTATCCCGGCGGCAGCCATAATTTACAGCCCGTTACACGTGGATAATCACGATTTTTCTATTAGACAAATGTCTGTTATTGGGAACCCGAGCGGGCCGGGCTGAAGAATAGGTGTTGCCGAAGTGGGATCTGAGATTTCAGTAGCTGCTACTTGTGTTCTGTGTCCCGACGGAGGAAAAACCTCCCGGGAAACGGGAGCCTGAAAGAGAGGAAACGTTGCTGCTACTCCTCCTGCTACTGCACAGATCGTTATTATCGGGTCTCACGAATTGATCCTGCGGGCATATCATTGCAATTGGCGTCGATTTCGCAGAACCACACGAACATCCGTGGAACTGCGATCAAGCAGCTCTTCATGATATTTGCATAAATTTTTTTTCTCCACCAAAACCGGTGAAGCGATTCCCCATCGGGAGCAGTTCCATGCAATTCCGCACCTTTTACCGTAGTTTGCTAATTAATTTTATTGCATATAATCATACACAATCATTTAACGACGGTTCTTGTGTGTGTGTGTGTGCGTTTCCGAGCGGGGATTCGAACCAATCGCTCAAATTGGGCTAGAGTCCGTGGCGCGAGAGTGAGTGTGATTGGGCGATATGTTAATGTTTATCTTTATGTTTGTGCAGTCGGCAGATCTCGCCCGGGCTTCCCGACGGGCGACCTACGATCTAAACGTTTCATTTATCCGGGCCTACGGGAGAACAAATAACATAGGGGCCGGCCGTACCGAGTCTCGCCGAACCGGATGGGAATCGTTCAATTATTGAGCGAATTGGAAATGATACAGTTTGCGAGAAATCAAACAGTTTCTCCCCCAAACCCCAACCCCATAAATGGGCCCGATCGCCAACAAATCGTACAATGCTTTGCCCAGTACCCTGTAATTCTTGGTGTTGGTCGGGCTGAAATCGATCCTCAGATGTTGATTTTTTCGGATGCCAAAGCAAAATCGTTGGCCCAGACACACACTCACATTCACTCTTTCTTTCTGCTAATGAATTTAATTGAAGGACATGCGGAGCGCATAATGCATCAGCTTTGCAAAATGGTGAGTGAGTTTAATTAAATTTTTACCATTTGCGAAACCACACCGATCGGAATTGTTCGAAATGCGTTTCATTGCGAAAGTGCACGCACGATTCACCATGGCAAATACTTACTGTTGTCGGCTGTTCGTTTATAGCAGCTTTATAGCATTGTGGTCTCCGAGGCGAACACGGTGCGCTACGCATGGGCGCAGAAATAATCATATCACATTAAGCCAATAAATGATGCAGAACATTTGATTGATTCGATTCCGATGCAAATTTCGCTAATAATAGTCGGACCCGGTTTGTTTCTCTGCGTTGCCAGTTTTCGGCAGTAAAAAACGGGCCGGATGGATGTTGCATCGAGCAGGGAACACACGTGCACTTTCTTTTGTGCTTGTGAGTGTGTTTGTGTGTTCGGAAGGGCGGAAGTTGTGACCCACTCGATTGTGCAGACACAATCCAGCAGACTGGAGCATCACCACATGTGTTTTGTGTTTCTTGAGGAGGCAGCTCCTAGAAGTTCTTCGAACATTCCTCATCAGTTGTTGGAACGCTGTTGAAGAATAAGAGAGTAAAAAAGGCTACGGTGCCTAGAAGCCATAAGCCAGTTAATGCTATATTTCTCATAATTTCTCATCTGGACATCTACTTCAATGTCTGTAAGCTCTCTATCAGATAATGCTATAATTTGTACCAGTCTACTACCAAACCAAGTCTAAAAATACTTCTCACTTCATCACCTTCAGCTAAGCCTACCCTGGCCAGCTAGAAATGCAAGCTCGATCGATCGAACACACACCTAACCTTTACTTCAGGTTTGACACAGGAAACCACTCGTTAATCTCCCATTTGTCACTGTAATTCAGCCGGCTCCATTCAGCCGGGTTAAGCCATCGGTTTTTCATAAAGGTTTCCTCCCATACACGTCGCGTAATAGGATTTAAAGCTATTCGTTAGCTCTTCTCTTTTGCTAACCAGCTGAGTGACGACCATGCGCCTGTTTCAGCTTGCTTGTGGCTTGTTTCGATTTAAATGAAAATCCTCAACGTGGCCGGTTAACACCCCGACGCAGAAATATAAATGATCGTTCCGCCGGCGGTCCATATTCCATTACCCGGGTTTTTGCCGCCTTCGTTCACGATGGCCCCGTTCTTAATTTTGCTCGTGAAAAATATAATTTATGTAGCATGAGGGGTTTTTTTTCCTCCCTATACTCTCACTTTTGAGCGTTTTAAAAAAAACTAAACCACACTCACACCCCGAAAAGAGAAGAAAAATTCGCTGTCGCTGTTGTTTGTTGCTGGTTAGCGAAACAACTATGGCGTGAGCAAATTATTGTGACCATTCTTTAACGTCGCTGGACCCACATTCCGCACCGATGGGGAAGAGAAAAAAGAAGCCCCACCGCCCGACGACCGGTGTTGTCCAAGACCTAATTTTTCGTTTCAGTTTTTTTGATTAATTTTCTAAATTATTTTGACAGTTTAATTACCGTCGTTCATATAAATTTCGGACCTAATCGATTGGGGCCGAGGGTGATGATGATGGCGGGTGGTGATGGTGGACGTGGTGGTTTCGGTGGTCTTGTCTGCGCACAATCAAATCGGCGGCCTTTTTGTGTCTTGGTGTTTCCTTTTTTTTGTTGTTGCTCCCTTCCCAGTTGCGGTGCCGACCAAACCGAACGATGCTCTTAATTTAATCTTGCGAGGGTCAAATATTTGCATATTTAATTAACGATAATCTGTTCCCTCGCGTTTCGCGTTTCGTTCGTATGTCCGTTCGCGATCCTCTCTGTGGGTTTGGTGTCTTTTTTTTCTTCTTCTGCTGGAGACAAGACCCACTATCGACGCCTTCCGACGCATATCAACTGCATATCAGCTGTCAGAACATCCAGCCTTCGCGTTTCAATTGCACGTAGGTAGTGGAATGGAAATTTGGGGTTTGTTTTAAGTTTTATGAAAACTTCGGCAAAAAGCTCCACCGGGCTTCGAGTGGCGCGATCGTGCACAGCAAGCAAAACACACACACACAAGCATACCAGTAATCCGCAAGTCTGGAAGCCGCGGTTTCTGGGGGAGAAACATTTATCAAAACTGAAAATTTAATTATTTCTCCCGCGAAACAAATGTGGAAGCTGCTGGCTGTGCGGATTTATAGCGAGTAGATAAGGTGGAGCTGCTTTCGCTTCTTGTAGACTCGGGCCAGACAGACCGAGCGATGGAATGGCGTCAGAGTATTTAAGATAGCCGTGGAATGTAAGGCATCTTTAGGCGGGTTTGATCATGCGAATATGTTTTCGTTTTTCTTGAATTGAGTGTGTGTGTGTGTTTGTGTGTGTGTGTGTTTTTGGATAAACATTAACCTTTTTAACTAGAATGGATGATGTTTCGTGCTGTTTACACGCAATTGTTTTACACATTTATCGAAGGATGGAATTTTATAGCAAACTAGTTCACTATGAGAAGACTTCCTGTTCCAATGTCGTATTAATTATAATGAAACGATAATTAATTAATCCATAATTATTAACATCCGCTAAGGGAAGACGCTTCAAATCTTCAAGAATTTCCCTCAACTTGAAGAATTTCTCAGTAGAGATATCCAGGATGCACTTTCCTGGCGCAACTGAAACCCTAATAATCATCCTTCGCAACGTAATCATCATCCAATTCGATCTTCAGACCTTGCGACATAAAATCCCACGGTTCTGACATGAGTAGCTTGTCTTCGGGCCGCCCGGCGCACGGCAATCGAGATCGAGCGTTACAAGTTCCGGAACATCGTCGGCAAAGCGCCGCGCCACCAAGGGACACAGGTGAACCCGGGGACACGAACATTCAGACACAGACAATCGAGCGGATAAAGATGCGGATCAAAACGGAACCCGGACAGCCCCGTTGGTCCGGTGCTCGGTGCGTTTTCGGGGCTCGGGACAATTCTTTCCCGACCGACAAAAGGAAAGAAAAACTGAAATGAGAATCCCAGGCGCCGGTCGGCCGAGATTCTACGAACCACACGACAAGATTTGGATGTTCGATAAGATGACACTAAACACGTTTATCGGTGACACGAGCTTTGCCGGCTACCACACCGGGCGTTTGCGGGTTTTATGGGGATGAAACGTTTTGTTTTGATCCGGCACGACAGCATCCCGTCCGATCGCGTTACACATCAGCTTCCAACATGCTAGTAATGGTTTGCATTGACGAGGATCAAGTGTCACTGTTCGCCGTGGCTTTGTTTTTTTTTTGTTTACTGGCCGGAACAAATGGATGTTTCCGAGACCTTAAAATTACCTCAAATTGGACCAAAACTCACGAACTTTTCTGAATCGTGCGCTCACTGCTTCCTTCTCTTGCTGTGGCTTCAAAGCCGCAGCATCAGCTTCCTGCTAATTACTGACCAACTAACCCGTCGCCTGCGGCGTTCCGAAGCATCGCGATCGAGCAGACGAAAACCGTTCGCCCCACGCTCGGACCGGAAATCACGTAGGTGGTAACATTATCACTCATTAATTACGGTCTAATCTAATAATACTAAATTATATGTCTGGCACCGGGGGAAGGCCGTCTTCCCCGATGGCGTAAAGCAATATTTGTCTTCCCGATTGGGATCTCTTCACGCGCAAAATGATATGTGAGATGGGAGCTCGAGATGTGTGGCGCATCAGAGCCAAAAAACTCGTTTCGGTTGAAGTTATGACTGAGGGTTAATAGTATTTTGGAATCTTCAATTTTTCGGACGAAACGCATTTCGTGGAGCTACAACTGCACCAACCAGATCGCGCTGCAATGGGATGTATCCCACCGTCTTGACGTATCGCGCAAACGTGACAGCTTCGCACTTTAGATTGCGAAAACGTTTTGACAGCAGCATCCAGCGTTCTCATTAGCGGGTCGAGGCCACTCTCACGACCTGTACCGGATCGTACAGAATCGAGATCGCGTTAATGGTTCCATTACAAGCGCTTAATGTTTGCTCATGATATTAATCGCCCTCTTCGCCCGACGGAGACGGAAGGCTCCCGAGATCTGACAGCGAAAGCCTCAGAAAGATCACCAAAGCGATGTATGTTTCGTGGCTTTCACGCTACTTTTCCACCACAGCGGGAGGGCTTTTGTGAGATTTCTTCGGGGTCTGGGTCCCTTCTTTGAACGAAACCATTGAGAGCCATCGCCAGGGTGCGATAGACAGTGACATAAACGAGTTACTGAAAACGAACGCTTTCGGTCACGGCCTATCAATCCCGTAAGCGTTCACACTGCAGACGCCACGGTAGAAGACAGCTCAAACAAACATCTTTTCGGACGAGTGAACGGTCGTGAAAAGCGTTACTAATCTCTGGTAGGAACTGAGCAGTTCCCGTGTGTTTCTGTTGTGCCAGAGAGTGCCAACTGCTTCCCACACGTACGCAGATTAGACCACCCGGCTGGAGAAGGTTCTAATCAAATTTCGTATCATTACTTCTTCTCGTAAACGTTTGGAGAGGTTCAGTAAACGACTCAATGAGCTAGTGGAGTGGAGCTGTATCGACCGAGTGAGTGGCGCTGACAGATACGTATTTGCCTAAATAAACGAAAGACAACCGAAATACCTGATTCGGGAATCGAGTTTTTGATTGGAAGTGAGATCTTATCCGATGGAGTTTTCTCTTTTCTTTGGTTATGGGCGACTCATGATTGATGGATTGAGGCTGACGTATGATGAAATGCTGATAATAGGCAGGGCGTTCTCGACGATCGTGGCTATACTTGGAGATGATCTTACGCGTATGGGAGTTTTGTTGGTGGCTTACGAGCTTCATCTTGCGGAGTCCCGGTGGATGTGTAGTAGCGTTGCTGACCTTACGGTACAGTAGGACTCGGTTTCAAATCCCATCTTGAAAAAATCCATCTGTATATTGTAGGACTAATTTTTCAACTGCGGATAACTGAAGTCAAAGAAGAAGATCGGCAAAGAGGAAGAGAAAGCGCTTAGTTCCCTTATCCTTATTTGCCCCACTTGTTCTGCATGATCCTCCACAAAATTAATTTCGATGACAAATTGCGTCTAAAAACCAACAGATAATGGAATTCGTATAAGCTCGCGCGATCTACCAACGTCCGTCCGTCGAAGCAGAAGAACAAATAAACCGCTAATAGGGGCGCCCGGCTCGAAACAACTCCGATTAGTAATATGCGTCCCTCCTTCTCTCTCTCCCTCTCTCCCTCCCTCTGTTGCGCTCTGTCTAAGACGATCAATAATTTAAAATCAATCGCCAGAAGACAGAAAGAATTATTTTAAGCGTGTTGTGTGCGTAGCGAAAAATTATTAACGCAAAGCGTCTTAACATTCTTCTTCGCGGCCGACGCCGCCACCGCCAAAGCCACCGGTGTGTAATTGGTTTTTGTCCGCGCGATCGCGCGGCACCGGCTTTATGTAAACCGATCTGGCCTGCCCCGGGGAGCTTGGAAAAAGACAAAAACCCGAATGCCGAATCAGGCGGATGCGCCGCGCATCATAAACAATGGCACAGGCATACGGGAATAGAGCGAGAATTAGTTTCGATTATGTATTTATGAGGAGCGCTTCTTGTGGGTCTCTTTCTTTCGTGGGTTCTTCTTCGAAGGAATACATCGATTGATCTCCCAAACTCTCGTCACAAGCACCAAAAAGGAATCGATCGATTCCACTGGATTGTGTGTGTGTGTTTGTGAAGAAGGCGCACACCAACATCCATACAGAGAATGAAATCGAAATGATCGTAAGGGTAAGGAATAAAAATTATGTGTTTTGAGCGCAGCATGGTGCTTTTGTTAATCTAATTCACCCCGGGAGGCCTCCTGGTCCCAGGATGCTTCGTTTCCCTTCCTTTTTTTTGTTGTTGGTTCGATCGTTTTTGCCACGCTAACGATGTCCACGGCGGACCCGCTAATCACCTGTTGCACTCCGGCATTCGGGTTCGGCCTTTGGTCGGTCGGTCCAGTCGGCACAATGCCGCTGATGCAGGTCACGTTTCGTTTGGGAGTCCGAAAACGAGACACAAAATTATTGCTAACGAGTCCCCGAGGTCCACCAATTCCCGGTATCACCCGCTAATCAGCCGACGAATGGAACGTTTAGATGCTTATCTAGGGCACTTCGCTGGGGAAGCGAAAGCTGTGAAGCCGGCTCGCACATATGCAATATTAATTGATTTGTAAATCGCCAATGACACCCGAGCCCCGTACGCTGGCTCACTGGCGACAGCTGCCGACTGTTCACACCATCCAGAATGCTATAATGCAATAAAGTGGAGCTGCGTGGCTGACACACCCGAAAGAGCTGCAAATTGGGGCCTACCTTGTGTACACGCACTTGTGTGTCACCTTCTAATTACGCCCCAAAACGAATGAGTCCCGAGGGTGAGCCTGTGTGTGTGTGTGTGGGTATTGCAAAGGAAATTATCCAAGTCCAAGTTGTACGACGAAAAGAAGCCATAAAACCGAATTGTGGCCGTGGCCGGCTGCCTTGACGCTGCCCACGCCTTACGTGTGGTGCAGTAAAATGCGCAACTTCATCGCGACTTCAACTGCAGCGTCGCCATTGTTGTCCGTGCTCGGCCTTTTTTTTTTCACGGGGTGAGAAAAACAACGCGCCATCATCACCATTGCAGGATTTTCTTCTTCTGCAACAGCACGAACGCCCGCTGTGTGAGAGTGTTTACATAAAAGCTGAGCATACATTTTCAGGCCAACTTCGACGCTCACGATCTCACCCGCCCGGAGAATTCTGCGCAGACGAAATGCGAATTCAATAATGATAATATTGGTTTTAAGTGTTTACGGACCATAAATCAGGATGTGGTAAATTGGATACACCCTCGCCTGGTGGGAATTGAAATCTGCATCGTTTCGGCCGTACGGTTTGGCTGGACACGCGCGAGTGATTGGGTTTTCCTTTTTCTTCCTCGCAGTTAGGCCCAGTCCTTGAGGTGTTCTGGTGGTTCTGAGGATTCGACGGACCGGCAGCGTGTTAATTGCACCAATCAGCTGCCAGCCCCGAAGGCACACGGGGTTTGTGCTAAGGGAACGTCAATTACCGCAACGAACCAGTGCTCAAGATATGACCTCTTACCGGGAAAACCGTCGCTCAGCAGCCTGGAGTCATTTGTGGGTAACGAGCTGGTCGCGCTACCCGTTAGCAGGGAGACACTCTTACGCGAAGGGTTTTATCGCTGTTTAATGAATCTTAAAGAGGGTCTCTACAAAGTAGTGGAACGTGTACTGCGTGCAGTTTGGATGGGCTCCGTCGAGATAGCTCGGTTTATGCCATGAAGTTTGATGAACGCTCGAAAAGTACTTCGGCGATAGTGATCGCCATCAATCTCTTCGTCTTTGAAGGCCTCGCTTTAGCTTTAGGGAATCTCTTGGAATTGGGAAAGAGTACTAAAAGAGATGGAAAATGTGTAGAGTGTTCCATTGAAATTAAAGCTTGAAATGCTGATTGTTTTGGGGATGCTTCCGATTCAATTAACTTAATAAAGATATGGGTCTCTTTCAGGCTCTCTCTTAGTGGTCACAATTTCTCTTTTAGTGGTTTCCTGGTAACGGTCAACTAAAGCAAATGAGCCTTCGTTGAAAGAACAGCTCAGTGATGCTCATTCATTTATAGCAGCTCATAATACATAACGATCATCTGGTCCCACCGATATGACAGCAATCATTTTAAAGGAAAAAGGTCATCCAAGTTCAACGAACTTTGGATTATACGTCTAGGTATTGGATCTTATAAACCTTCATTCTATCTTCGTGATTTGGCCCTTTATCAGACTTCAAATGCCTTTCACATTGACAGATAAATGCTATAATAAACAAGTGTCTCCATCTTTTTCCGTTTGCTATAAAATGCATAAAATGGCTTTATGTTAAGTTAATGAGATCTTTTTGCATCTTGAAACTAAAATCTAACATAAAACAATGCTGAAGGACATTTTTGTTATCATGATCGTTTTAATATCAGACCCGGGATGTTCATCAACAAATAATCATCGCGTGTAGTAAGCTGAAGCATATGATCATTGTTATTCCGTTGCATCCACCGTTGAGCGAACCACCGTCGAGAATGGTTCCGGACGCGAAATTATAAATTCCCCCCACTCGGAGCAATCCGGCGAATTCGGCCTGCCAACAGCCATGGGAAGAGAATGTTCGCTCGATGAATTTCGATTCCGAGAACGACATTAAAGTAATTGAAAAGTACGGACTGGGCACGTTTCCCTTTTGCCGAGGACTCCCTTTGGGCAGAGCCATGCATTGGGAGAGGTTCGATATTGCCGAAGTTTTATTAAATTATCATCACGCTAAATGTCTGCACGGTCTGGGCGGCTTTTGCATGGTACGAAGATCGAGGATACATTCGTGTCTCTGCGTCGCAGTTGTGTCTCTGCGATTGTCGAGTGTTTGTACGATAATTCTATAATGGCGGCTCGGACAGAGTTCAGGGATTTTGTTTTCTTTTTTGGAAGGACCCGGCACGACCACAGCACCTCAATGTCCGAAAGCGACCGAGTCTGTTTGAGCTTGCGATTGTTTCGCACGATTTCCTACTTAAGATTGCGTACGTGCACCGGAGAAGAGTAGTAATTTGGCGTAATTCAATTTTGCTCCATGTTTTAACCGCTTCCGCTTTCCCACCTCTTTCTTCTTTTCAACCCCGGCAGGTTTGGTTCCAGAACCGAAGGGCGAAATGGCGCAAACAGGAAAAGGTCGGACCGCAGGGACATCCGTACAATCCGTATCTGGCGAGCGCGGCCCAAGTCCCGTCGGCAACCGTCGTCGCACCTTCGCTGCAGCCCAACCCGTTCAGCCATCTTGGCTTCAACCTGCGCAAACCGTTCGATGCGGCTAGCTTGGCCGCGTTCCGGTACCCATCGCTCGGTGCTAGCCATGTGCTACCGTCGGCCTACTTCAACCAATTCCACCGGTAAGTATCTTGGCCGTAACGTGTTCCGCCTGCAAACCTACTGTTACCGAACCGTATGCTGATCCTATTTTTCTCTCGTCCCTAATAAGCGTCTCACCGTTCTCTTCCTTCGTTGACGAATTTTGCAGAGCGCCACCGCCACCGCTGCTGCCCCCGGGCGTCGGTTCGCTCTACACACCGACCGCCTCCTTCCAGACGCTGTTGGCGAACATTTCGGCGGCCCAACGCGCACCACCCAACATGCCACCGTCGAAACCTCCGAGCTCGGGCGGTGTGGAGTATATGCAGCACGGGCCACCACCCAACATGCCACCCGGTGGTGGTCCCGTTCCCACCTCGCCGGCCTCACCGCCCATCTCGCCGACCGCGCTACCGCCCGTTGTGCCAGTTCCTCAGGCGGCGTTACCGCCTCCTCCACCGCAACCACCGGCAGGGTCCGCGTCACCACCGCAGGCCGACCGGCGCAGTTCGTCCATTGCCGCGCTGAGGCTGAAGGCACGGGAGCACGAGCTCCGGTTGGAGATGTTACGTCAAAATGGGCATAGTGATATCTTAAGCTAGGACTCTGCACTGAGACGACGGAGCACACGGTTCGAACTTCATCCGGCAGCTCCAATAAAATGGAGCTCAAAGATCCTATAGATAGACTACCGGACACCAACTTAAAGCAATAGGACGATGTACTCGATAGAATTAGCAGGAACTTTACTCCCAACTGCACCAGCAAAACGAGTTCCGAACGTGAGGAGATTAGACCGGCATTCAATCATTAGGACACTCAATTAATCAAATTAAGCTCCAGCCTCCTCCCCCAGGTTTTCGAAAAAAAGGGGAGCACGCACACTAAATTAAGTCTTCGCCACAATCAAGAAATCCCCGGGTCGAAGATTTCTCGTAAGACACTCCTATAATTACTCCGAGCTCTCCGCTCTCGCTCGTGTAGCCTCGGGAACGGTGTGGCGTGCCATCAGCCGTCCGCCTAGCGTGACAAACGTCAGCACAAACGGGGGCCGCCGTTTTGATCCCTCTCCGCAAAGCCGCAAATTGCCACAAATTACACAACACTGTCCGACCGAACGGCTTCCGATTCCTTCGGTGGGTGGGGCCGACTTCGACTTCGAGTTCAATGAAAACGTCATCCAGACACGTCACACTTGGGTACCTGGGTCGAGCGTGTCCGCTTCCGTGGCAGCAATCAAAAATTGTTGTTGAATGAATGAAATTCTACCAAAAAAACAAAACCATCCTCCCCAACGCCAATCGTCCATCGTCACCTTGATCGAAACGATTTATATCTTGATGCCAAAAGGCACAGAAAAAAACCCCGAGTTCATCATTATACATTCCATGCGGCGGCTTCCGGGGCTTTCGGGGACGGTGGTGGTCACTTTCTGATGGCGTATTTTTCATTCGCAAACGTGGTGATTATAACCATTATCACCATGCGAGTCTGTGGCCACGCACGGCAGCGTGAGTGTTGTTTCTCCCGTGCCTAACAGTGCAAACCGGGCAGAGAGCCCTGAGGGAATCGGGATGGCTTCTGGTTTTCCGCATTGATGCACGTCCTGGTCGGCCGGAAGCGTCGGGTGTTCGGCAATAAAAACAAAGAAAAGCTGGACAGAAAACGATCGAGCGAAGCATTACTGGGAAGGTGCATAGCGATGGCCTGGAGTTAATTTTCATTTCATTCTAGTGGGGAGTTCTGAGTAATCTGACGAGAACACGTTTGTTAATCAATGGAAAAATTGACGGCTTCAAAATGCCGCCGGATGGCCTGATTGTTGATACTGAGAAACGCACACTGACGAGCGGGATACAAATTGAGTTTTCTGGAGAATCGCATAAATCACCTCCCATTAAAAAGGGTCCTTCTATTAATTGGCTTAAGACACTTCATACAGAAACACTGGACTCCCTGAAAATGGCAGATTTACTTAATTAGAGAAGCTTGTCCAATATGTTTTAGGCTCTAGAGATAATGGTGAGCGCAGAATGAACGCTGTATAAAATGAACGAAATGAACCTTCCTTCCTTCTGTACATAACGTATGATCCAAGGATCGAAAAGTAGCAAACAGCAAAGCAGCCGAAGCGTGGCGTCATAGCAACAACAAAAGCTGCAACGTGTACCAGTGTAGAATAACTATCTTAGTAGCCAGTTAGTGCAGCCAGTTTGCGAACCGATGCGTGCGCAATGGAATCGCAGCGCAATTATTAAATGACTCCTTCTTTTGTTTTTCCGTTTTCGAAAACCTGTACATAGAGTGAAACGGCACTGAAAGGCGCATGCGTTTGAACAGTAGGTGTGTAAGTTGTTTTTGATTGCTGAAAAAATAAACTATTTAATGAACACAACTGTGACTCTTCATTGTGGCAGTTTTTATAGCATGATGACATGTACTTGCGAATTGAAGTTTTGATGCTATAATTCATCGGATAGGCCATTCTACAGTTCATTTCATTTCTAGATCGATTTGACTTCACTTTCTTACTCAAATTCTAACACCACATAAAGCGCAAGCATAATGTGATTTCTTAACCTTAAAGTTGTGGTTTTCCGTGCCCCACTCGTTGCATGCTTGATTAATGCTGACCATTAACAGTAAATTAAACAAGCAAAGCTGAAGTTTCCATCGCCACGAGGGGCAGCAGTTTTAATTGAATTTCTGGCTCCCCTTTTCGCTGGCTTCGTGTCAAATTCGAGTGCGTCCGTTGAGGAGGTGCTGACACTTTCGTGCGCCTGGCCTGGCCGAAGGAATTGCTGTGGTTCTCTCGGCTAAGAAAGAACGAGAAAAAATGGGGATGTTATTCAATTAAAAAGAAATATTGCGCCGTATCGTTAAGAAGCCCATTGGGCTAACCCGGAGGCACCAGGTCACCACCGGCTGCTCGGTCCCCAGTTTCCATCACTTTCCCCCGGAAAAAAAGGTCCGTTAAAAAGGTTAGCCATAATTGAATTTTGTGCACGATCCATCCCGACCCGAAAGGAAGCTTTTCTTGATGACGTCCTATTCGCGCTTCCTTCCCGGCGTTCACTTCAGACTGTATGTGTGTGAGTGTGTATATGTTCGGTGGGTGGGTGACTTTTCAAAAACAATAATGCGTGATTGCCATTTTCCACCGTCATAATTAATGCTGCCCGCCCTACCGGTGTCTGATGAGCGTTTTCTGCTTCTTCCCTCGGTGTTGGTCAGCTTTACTCAATCGATGTAGCAGAGCTGTGTATAGAACCAAGGAAACATTCTTTACAGCAACTCAACCTCACGCTAACTAGAACTGAACGCTGAGCGCAACATTGTGTCATTGATTTTTAAACAACAAGTCAGCAGCCTCTCAACCTCTCAACCACCGCTGAATCGAATGAAACTGATGGAATCATTTTCGATTCATAAATCATAAACACACACAACACCAACCTCTTCTTGACACTCTGGCCTCGAACGGCACGGATATAGAGCGCAATAAAACCCCCGCGTCCAGCCAACGAACTGGCTTGGAATGCATGCACAAGAGCGGTGGTGGTGGAGACCGGAGCTCTGCTGTTGAGATTTCAGACAATTATCATTAAAATCAATTAAAAACCGTCGACATCTACCTCACGATTTTTGCTCACGCCTGCACGAAGGCGAACGTACGAACGCGGGCAGTGCGAACGGGACGGAACGTGGACAGGGCGTTCCGCAAAGGATTTACATGTTTTCTTTTACAAAGCGTAGCGGAAGCCAGCAGAAGCTGTGCTGAACTTTCAACGAGCTGTGTCAGGACAGCGTGTGTTTGCAAGCAGCATAACAAGCGCAACGGTTGGTCTCGCAGGAGGGAACGAGGGGGTGATGTTGGGAAGGGAACTGTTTCCACCTCCATTGGAAACATTGGAGCTCATGGAGCTGTCAAAAAATTAATTATAAACAAATGTTCCAGCATACTTCGTTAGACGTTGCACACTTGGGCTGTTGAGCATGCTGGACCAGGACCGCGCGAACACTTCGTTTCTTTGTAGTTTTCTTCTTTCTGTTACGAGAGATGTTGGAATGTGTATCAATGTAGGTCAGACAAGTTATAGAAGAATTTATTGCTCTCCTTGAACAAACACTTTTGAAACTGAGAGCTACCAATTTTCAGTTACTAGGTATAATTTGCTATAATAATTTTTAGTGAGTCACTTGCGCAGAGCTGATTGCTATGATAAGGGAAAAATCAAGTCACAGAACCATCGTTTTCAGTTGGAATCTGTAAGAATATTGAGGTTTTTATTAATCTTCTAGATAAAGCTCATTTACAATCAACATGTGCTAATATGTAGGATCGTGCTATAAAATATCATGATAGTTGAATTTATGTGTTTTTACGTATGATCGGTTTCACAGTAAATAAATGAAGTTGATAAAAATTCAGAGGAGTTTATTATTCTCTTTTTGAAAATCTGAGTCACCCTTATATCTTGCTCTGATTGATCAAAATGCTTCTTTAGTAGATAGAATGAACTAATGGCTTGTAGATCAAGGTAAGTACTTCCTCGTTGCTATAATTGTTACTATAAACGATCAAGTGAATAAAGTGATCTCATAGCTAAGTTTACCAGTTCATCTCACCCCGATCGTGCTGTACCGTGAACTCGCTTGCTTGCGTCATGCCCAACAGTGCTCTGCCCCAGCAGAACTCTATTTCTTCAGCGAAATCAGCTCAACAAAACCGCCACGACGGAAGTGTTCCTGCTGAGCGTTGCCGTAAATCACACTCCTTAAATACGGGTTTACGGGCAAGCATATTAAGAAAAATACGTTTAATTTTGTTTTAATTTCTTTCTCTCTTCGCTTCACGACGACTCCTCCGTACCATCGCTGCTCAACGTCAGCTAAAGTTTAGCATACGACAACCATGGTCGGGCGACCGCGATCCTGTGCGTTCGACTCTCACGCGCACCAGGAAGCAGCCGGTCGGACGGGAAGAAAAGAAACGGCAACCCAGAGTTTAGCCATCCGATCAAAAAAACGTTAAAAAGGGAGAGTAAACAACGCAGCACAGATCTTTTATTTCCCTCCTTAAATCACCGCACACCCAACGCGAAAGGATTTGCTTTGCTTTTAATGCTTCATAAAAGCACACATTAAAAACTGCCCATTTCGAGTGGAAAATATGGAAATATGATTAAAGGAAGAGGAAGAAAAAGCAAAAAACCAATCGGATGGACCGGAGATTTAGAACCGGCCCTGGGGAATAAAAAATCCCGGAGTTGTTTGGTTGCTTTTACGATCCAACCATGCGGGCAAACTTTCGGCCAAGCGTCCTAGCAGCGCATCATCATCATCACCACACAGTCCCGTCTCTCAAACAATCAACCAGTTACAAAGTCGTTATTGCGATGTCAATAAATTTCGGAGCGGAGTTATTATCGATTTTTAACTGCGCAAGAATGCGCTTAGCTGCGGCATACCCGGCAGGCGGTGGATTTAATTTCATTAGAGTTATTAAATTTGCCTCGCAGCCCCGGCTGTTTCGCCTACCCATTCCATGGGGCCGGGATTCGATTAAGCTGGGCATGGTTTGAAACATTGATGAAAGAGCGGACCGAATGGTCTGTTTTGCTATCGGGAACCAGTTCGAAATCGGGCGGATTATTCGCTGATAATGGTTTGATGTACATTTAACAATCTTCTTGGGTTCTTCTCCCAAGACAAAGTATCTGAATGTAGGCAAATTCCACAAGATCGGGAGAGTGCTTCAAGTTCTGGCATAAGCAATTCCTTTCGACCAGTAATTAATGATCTCCTCGTCCTCTCGACAGTCTTCTCATAACTATCGCTAATGAATTGAACTACATCCGGACCACCAAAACTGTTCACACGTCGACATGTCTAGCCATCAGCTTGGAGCTTCATGCCTGCACTCGATCTACGTTTGCTGGCGCTTGGGAATTCCTGGAGTTCTTGCAGCCGAAAAGGAAAGAATCATCCATCATCGGGAAAACGAGGTTCGGGAAAATATTTGTTGAAATAATAAATTTAAGCAATTAGGCAGCTCTGCATGATTGATTTTGAGTGTTCGAGACTCGTTGATAAATGAACTTTTCGATCCTCGCTCTTTCTAAGGAAATTCTTCCTTTTATAGCAAGCTGCTCAAAACGCTTCATAATTTACGATCCCATTCGGTTAAAATCAGCAACAATGCCTATCGTATCGCTTCTCCACCTTATGCCAAAACTTTAGGAAAATAATTTAATTTTATTACCGTCCTTGCAATCAGTCCACTCCACTCGAAACAAAGCATCCTTCCCAAATGTCCGGTCGGCACATTAAAATTAACAGTGCGCACTAATTTCCTATTACCCAATTTTTCACCTTTCGCCTTCGAGCAACAATCTAATGAAAATTTATGTTTTAATAAAAACCCGCCAATCGCCAGGCCCCCATGCCACGGCGGGCAACAACATTTGTTTTCACGTGTTTTGACAAACGCAGCTTCACTCGCTATTTCCCTCTCTCTCTCTCTCTTTCTCGGGCGCAAATACACAGCTAGCCCAAAACGATCATAGACTATCGGGACACGATAGATGAAAACAGACGGAAACGGCCGAAAACCGGGTCGCTTTGCTTTTGGGATCAAATTAGATTGCGCGATTAAATGGTGGACCCCGTGTGGTGCGTCGGAGAAAGGTTCAAACGGGCCCGATCTTAGAGAGGAGCTAGAGGCATGCATGCTGTTCACGATGAAGAAGAAGCCGACGACGACGACGATGATGATGATGCTGGAAAGAGGAAGGCACACAAATCTGGTTCCAAACCTCCAAAACGCGTGGAACCTCCTGGGTGCTGGACGGCGGCCGCGGTCGGCGCTGGCTGTCCAATCATTTGTAACCGTGAGAGCTAATAAAATAAAAATTTATTTACTTTTTATGAAACGGAACATAAAATTAAATAATAAAAATATAATTTATGGTATTTTAGGAAATTAGATAGACACAGAAATTATTATTCGAATAATGACGACGGCCATCAGGATGGAGTCGTTAGGCGGATGGGCTAGGAGGAGAGAGAGAGAGAGAGAGAGGTGGGGAGAAGCGACGGAGGATAGGGGGGCTCGATCCCGGCACACAG
This sequence comes from Anopheles stephensi, assembly GCF_013141755.1. Classification (NCBI taxonomy): domain Eukaryota; kingdom Metazoa; phylum Arthropoda; class Insecta; order Diptera; family Culicidae; genus Anopheles; species Anopheles stephensi. Next base: position 85,129,891 of record NC_050203.1, on the reverse strand, counting down.
GACACATTTTATTCGTCAACCGGTCAGTATTTAATTCAATCATAGCGTGGGGTTTTTCATCGGCAAACGAACTCTCAGCGGTTCGCGGTGAGCTGTTTTCGCCCCGAGCCTTGGTTCGTTCACCACGAAACGCTTATTAATCGAGAGTGACTGGTTCTTCGATTTATACTCGGCCAGCCGCCCGGCTGCCTCACACCCCACCCTATGGTAAGATTATCCTACGAATTTTCATAAAATTATACAATCAAAAGCGTCACCTCGCTAGTCGCGAGGCGGGCACCGCTACAAAAGACATCGATGCTCGAGCAAGCGACGAACATTGGCTACAGATTAAGTTTCTTTGCCGGAGCGATTCGGATGATGCTCGGGAGAGGAAAGGGGCACAGGAGATCCAGTCTCCTCTTCCACCTCCGAAAGAAGATCACGGAGCGAGGGCCATCAATAATAGTAAATCGTCTTACCGATGACTTTTAATAGACTCTAGTTGGGTGTTAAATGAGGTGTGGAATGTCATCCGGCGCGGTGTTACCGAAACATCGGACACCGACACACACTCACTCGGAAAGGGTTCGTTCGGGTGACCGGGTTTTCGTTTTGGGACTAACATCACTCCCCGTTGGTGGCATATGCGGCATAATCCGTACTCCACACGGATGACACGCACTTATCACAGCGGGATAGCTCGACGAGCTCCGAATATTTCCGATGTTCCGATGACCATGTTCGGGACTAAGGTCGGCACGGCGTACACGAGATTGATAGCCTTTTTCCGAATCACAATTGTTACCCAGAAGGATTTATGGACATTTTTTGTAGAGGACACAAACTTTTCTGCTCGAAATTGGACGGTTTTCACTGCACTGGACAAGCTACCATACGGATGTCTTCTGCCCAAAGAGATGTAAATTTTATCGATCAGCTAGTTTTGGGTTGGGTCCGCAAAACAAACACCGGGTTTTGTGCGTGTGTGTGCATGATTTATGGGTGGTGGGTATCGTTTCCGGGTGTTTGATCAGTGGATTTGAACGAATTTATTCAGTTGGCGGATACGGCGATTGAGTTGGTGAGATATGTGATCATCAGTAATTACTGTCTTAGTATTTTATGATGAGGGAGTTTAATTATTTTATTTTAAAAGGGTTAATTGTAAGTCTGGGAAGCTGGTATTTGGATTGGTAGTTTCGTATGTGTGTAAGGACAATGGAGAATCTACTGCTATGACAAGCTCAACGAGTTGGACAATTACCTCGCCATTGTTAAGCAAATCAGACTCGCCGGGTTCTGGTTCTTTTGTTCAGTTCATGATAATAACACCGGACAACCCAGTCCATAAAGTTTTCGTATGCCGTTCACATGGCAAAGAGAAGGCTTAGTAGAGCAATATTTGAGATGAAGTAACGGCGTCAGAAATGGCGGACCATTTGATTGGCAGTCGACGATAACATGTCCAAGAGTACGATGAGGCTGTAGCCCCTGAAAAGTACAATAAAGTACTGACTTTTGGTGCAAATGATACAAGGGAGCCGAAGATGTCAACTGTCATAAACTTCATGCTTAACAGCTTGTTTTCTGACATGAACTACATTCATTCAGCTCAAGAAAGACCTCTACTTTTGAACTCAGGTTGAGAGTGTTCTTAACTTATATAATCGAACATACTAGGCTCAGAGCTCATACATCCAATATCCCAATGTAAAAGGAAGGGAGATTCATAATTTCAAAATTTTATTGCAACTGAACTCTTCTTCCCATACACGTTCGACACCATTCATTACGCCAATGAATAACAAGAGCAGACATTGCAGCTATTTTTTGCCTGATTCTTCGTTAAAAAAAAAACCGCAACTATGGTGCGTGCAAACCAAACCGACGAAGAAAAAAATGCAATTTCACTCTCAATCAATCATTCGTCATCAGCCGTGGCGCGTTTTGGGACGTGTTTTATTATTTTTCCCTCGCCTTGTCCGCTGCCATATCGATGCAGCGTCGTGCGAGGGGTTGAGCAGTGAAACAAATAAAATTAAGCAAACCGTACAAACACTTACACGGGCCCCAGGACCGGATTCCGGAGCGGCTGCTGCTGCTGCTGCTGTTGCAATTGCACGTTTCGTCATGCATCAAGGTGCACCATTTCGAGCCCGAATGTCTGATGAATATTGCTATTTCATTCCGCGCTGCGGTAGGCAATTTAGAATGTAATAAATTGAAGTTCATTTATAACCGCGTCCGATAAATGCCATTGCACCGTGCACCGTAAGCCACCGGCCCGGGGACCCGCGATGGACCAGGGCGAAATTCGTCAAACCGACTCGCGACTTCCTTATCTTGCGTCCGTCCTGCGTGAGGTTGAGGATTAGCCGACAGGAACGTTGGTTCGCAGGATCACGCTTCCTTTCCCTCACACACACAGACACACACACACTCAGGCTTCAATCATTATCGGCTGCTAAATTCAATTTGTTAGCATTGCAGTTGATGGGTCGTTTGGGTGAGTCGTCGTCGTCGTGTCCGTGCACATTCGATGCACCAAATGCACCAACCGCTGGTTGGTTCGTCCGGTTCGCGGAGGGGGGACTGGTTGGCAGGAATTCCCATATTTCTTAGGACGGCAGGCCTGGCCGAGCCGTTTAGCTTGATTGCCGGTAATGGATTTCTCCGTGTGTGGATCGTGAAATTAAGCGAGCGAAATAAAACACACAACGAACGGAAACGGGGCTTCGGGTGACGGAGGGCATGACGATGCGTGATGGCTCATGTGGCGCAAGTCCGGAGCACCGTGAAAGACGCGCCGGCGGACGGGATCCGGCAAGGATCCGGCCAACTTTACGAGGATTGCGCCGATAAATTTCCATACGAAATGAAAGCGTGTTTTTCTTTGTGTGTTGGAATGCATATTTTCTCGGTTATAGGTTTTAGTGTGATGTGTCCGTTGTCATATTTTCGAAGTGGTAGAAAACTGGTGGGTACTGTTTTACGATTTGCCCCGTAATGGACGTTTAACGATCCTCGGGGCTCGAGTGTTTCGGTCGTGTTCCATTAAATGAGCCCGAAGGAACATACGGTCCGGATGGATGGGGGAAATATGCAAGCGTTAATTACTGGCCAGCTTCATCGAGGGGTTAGACTCCGGTGTGGGACTTTATGTTGATGGTGTGTATGTTATGCTGCGGTAATATAAAGCATGCATTCAAATGACAGGTGATCTATCGGCAGCTCTGAACCGAACTGAGGAGATGCGTTGCTGTGTTGATTTAGTCTGTAGTAAACGGAGTTTAAGAATAAATTTAGAATCGTTAGGACTTTAATATCTCCAACAAAGTTGATATTATACCATAAATTATTGCTTTGCGATTTAAGGCTTATACATGTTTGATACAAATAATCAATGTAAGTTATTACATTTAAACATTGCAATATATTGTAATATGAATCAATTTGATTGTTTTAACGAAAACGACAGGATTGATCTTCACTGGGAAAAATAAGAACCAGAACTGGAAACAAATGCTCCTAGCCGCGTTCGAGAGTAAGATTCTCAGAAGGATGCTTGGGGATCTTCGAACTGCACGGTGATTTCACCATTGCGCAGCGAATTAACTCGTCAGCCTCCGGTCATGTCATGAGAACGGCACCATTCGATCCAAACCGTTAAGTTCTTTTGGGCCATCCACATGCACAGAGGAGGCTTGGAATTGAAATAGAGTAATGGCGTTGATGTGTCCGCCAGATCGGCCGGAATAATGAATTGGCAGACGACAGCGCTAGACCTTGAGCGGTAACGACAAAGGTTGAAACTGTTGGAAGTTCTATGACGAGTATGATTTATTTATGTTAGAAGTTCTATCTTCATTTAGCTTCTTAGATATTAATTAATTTATGCAACAGTTGCATAAGTTTCTGCTACAGTTTTCTGAATAAAGGTTTCGTCAGTAGAACTGCTGCCGCTCTGTCCGTCCTAGTGTGTTCAGGATTAAGTTGAACAGTCGATATATTTGCATTCTGTAGACCAGATCAGCGGACAACATCTTCGATATACTTTACTTGACTAATGAGAAAATCACCTTCATGCTCGATCCGCAGCTAATACTTTACGTTACCAAAGCTGGTGATCTTTTATATCCTCGATAACGCTTACTTCCCTTCATCGCTCATACCTTCATCTGCAGTTGTCATGATGAGATCGATGATATCTATATGAGAATATAGGACCTTTTGTCGCGATTGGCAACACTTTTGGCCCAAGCCGCGTGAAGAGCCCGATTCTCATACGAGTACAAGCATTGTTGCTGAAAAACTGATAATCAAGAAAAGTTTCCAGAGGCATGCATCTCAACGAGACTAAGGTTGGACATTTTCTTGACCTGAGAAGAATAGACGAGATCTGCTTGAATTTCGGATCTATAATCCTACTAAAGCTATATATATATATATACACCACAAAACCACAAATAGGTACAGAAGTATTGTTTTATTGGCCGTTATCGATAATCATGTTGACCTTACAATATCAGTGGGGAAATTGAGCAACGAGTTGATTTAGCTCGATCTCAAACTTTTCCATCTCGCTGCACGCAACGCGGAACGGGTAGAGCAGGGTGACCATTCCACCCTCTGACTTTATAGTTTTTCCACCATTTACGCAAGGACGGCAGCATCCACCATTAGTTGGAGGCGTTGCAGTGACTTCGTGCTTATCTGAGGGTTCAGGAACTTGATCTACTTGTTTCTTGTTGAAACAACCAGCGGGGAATGGGAGTTCCTCAAACTGTTTCGCAACCGGACTCTTGCCTGGTGTCGGAAAGATGGTGACGACCTGTCCAACTTCCACCGTCCGGTAGCCGAACTGATCGGCAACGTAATAAATTCGATGTTCGCCACCAACGTCCTTCTGCGTGTAGCCGTAGCATCCGTAGGTCATATTTTGCGGACTCTGGTACTTGTGCTGGAACTGATCATTTTCTTTGCGCACCTGATAGCCGTATCTGAATTGGTCTGTAAAGAGCAAAAGATGGCTGGTAAGTTTGAGCCTCGGACTTACTTGCAATGCTCGACTTACTTTCAAACGGTTGCATTTCGACGTATGAATTAGCATTTTTGCCAAATATTTGGTAGCCTTCCGTACTTGCTGCCAAGCATGCGATAAGCTGAAAGGTAAGAAATTTGAAACAAATGTAAAACTTTTTGTTCAACTTACAATATGTAGCCACCAAAATGCTTACCATAATAGTGAAGCAAACCATTGTTTGGCTCATTATTGCTGTCGTTTGTAGGGGTGGAACCTTTAGGACGGATGGACGCTTGGTGACTGATGCTTCCGAAGACGGTGTGCATCATTTTTATACGAATTTTGATCGCTCTAGTCGTTCTAGTTCTAGTTTTGATTAAAATTAGCAGTGCGATTCTAACGGACACGCTTGTGACACATTCCACTCCACATTTAGAAGCAACGCAAAGCAAAGCTCTCCAAAGCCCGTGCGGATGTGGGCCAAAATTCGCTAATTGGTGGATCGCGAATTTAACGCTGCGTTGTGCAAAACGAGCTTATAGGTATTTCCCCCGGAATGTGTCAAGGTACAGTTATCGTGAATAAGAACAGAAGCTGTAAATGAGTAAGTCAGAACAATACAACTAACGAATGGTCGTTGGATGCTGTGCTTCGGTTTGCAAGCGCCAGAAAGTATGCAATCTGTAATGTTTGCTTTGGGGCAAAAACGCCTTGCAATATTTTTCTATCAGTCGTTCGATGGAATTTCCGGAAGATTGAATGGCCCGTGAAATTTGTACGTCATGCATGGTACAGCTGCATTTTAACTACACAAACGTGCTAATAAAATATTTCCATCGAATAATTATCAGGGTAGCACTAAGTAAGGAACAATATAGTTAATGTCGCGATGCGGGGTCGTGTTGGGGTGTTGGGAAAGTGGATCAAACACGGTTAAATTCGGTCAATCAAGCTCCAGCACGGAGTTTTTGCAGCTCGTGGTATTTAAACTTCCGTGTGCACGTGTGAATTGATGCAATCAAAACTATACACAAATTCGGTGCGGATGCTTCCAAAGCTGTTAATTAAATCGTGACAGATGAATATATTCATAATATCCAGCAATGAACGATATTGAGTAAGTCTCATCGCATACGGGGTCTTAAAGCATCTGGGGAAAATTACGTCAAAAGGATGCCAAATATTTTTTTTATTGATGTTCATGTTTGTGATGGAAAAAGTCAGAGTTTAAAAAAAATAATGATTTGTATGTCGGTGGAAGATGTGACAGTGGCGCCGGTCTTCACACGGCAGGATCGACAGGATCCAAGTCACATTTGGGCTGTTCCACCATAGTGAGGACTGATTATCCAACTATTTGCGGTAACAATTAGTCTGGTAAGCCAAAAATGGCAGGCATGGCCTAAGAGGTCGTAAGGCCAAGAAAGAATAGGGAAATTTACGATTGATTTCTACACCCCAAAACTTCATTAACTATAATTTTCTTCTTTCTTTCTCTGGTCAGGGTTGAGAACGTGGTTATTGAACATTGAGAGATCGCCAATCCTATTTCCAGGAAAACGCCTTCCGCGTCTCCATTCGATCTTTAAAATTTCTATAATTCATCTGCTATAACATACTATAATAGGGGCGGTCCGGTGGCAGAGGCAATAACGGCACCGGTCTTCACACGGCAGGGCCGGAGTTCAAAACCCATCCAGACCGCCTCCCCGTACGTAGGGCTGAATACTTTGCTATGGGTGGAAAACCAAGTCACAGAAAGGCAGAAATGGCAGGCCGAGACCTCTCGAAGTTGAAGTGCCAAGGAAGAAGAAAAAGAACATACTATAATTTTAAAAGGAGATCTGTTTATACTTTCTACTTAAAGCGTTATCTTATGTTAAAACATGCGGTGTTAGACACACCATAAATATTATATCAGCCATCAACAGCTTAAATGAGCATAAAACCGCTCAATTATTACCAAAGTTTGTTATTTGTCCTTAAACCCAATCATCTATTCTATAAAATGTGAGTACCGAAGGCACCTTTTGCAACAACAATACAGCTCTCTTTATGCGAATGAAACGTCAATTACTCGGTTTACTCATTCCCGATCACCGAATACCTGATCATACCGAAACGATTTCATTTCAAATTCAAATTGCGCCATTCCACGCACCAAGAAACGTTCGTCCGTCTGCGTGCGTTCATTTTGCCACTAATTCACTTCGCTCCGGTGCTGCGATTACCGATGCCCTCCCTTCCCCTCCTCTCCGCTCCTCTTAATCCAACAGCAACACACACACACAAAAAAAGCCCCACCAGTAAGGCACCCGGTGCTGGAAATTGGCACTGCACGAAAATATGCAAAATATAATCAATAAAAAAAAAATTCATTAATTTGTTTACAAAGAGGAACAGAAAATCCAATTTGCAATAACGCATATTTCACTTTTACGATCATTTATTATTCACACACTGCGGCGCGCGCCGTTCGTCTCGCCACAAGCTCTGCCGCAGCATCCCAGTGTGCGCGATGGCGCGCGGACGAGATGACTCGTTGGCCGGGGAAAACGCTCACTTCAGCACGATCGCACACTGGGGCAGCTGCTCGGGCCGCTGGAAGTATGTGGAAGCAACCGTTTTTACGACGCCTTGAACACCGACCGCCAAGGAACGCAAGGATACGGTTACGGAAGCTGCAGCGAGGGCGCGAGTACAATGGTCAGCGACCAGACCAGACACACGGGGCAGTAAATAATCAAGGGCCCGCGAGAGAACCCCCGAAAGGAATGGTTTTTGTGTGTGTTTGTTTTTCAAATTTATTCATGTTCAATATGTTATCGTTATGGATCGTCAACGGCAATTGTCGGTAGTAAACGAGGACGCACATTCGTTTGCGGTTGTGCCATTCGCTGCATTCCTTCCCGCTTCCCGTTCGCTCGGTCTCGTTAGCTTGAGGTTACGATTTGGCCATTTTTACTGCTCGCAATGACGGGTCGAAGTACGCGAGCGTCTGTCTGGGTTGTGATTCGTTTGCACGGAGCCGTTCGCGGCCGTGTGGGACGCCGTTGGGTCGATTCGGTAGGCCGGAGATGGTTGGAGTTAAATGTGATTTTATGCTGCGCTCTGGACTGCGCGGGACGGTTGTATGGCGTCAGGATACAAAGTAAACAAATTAAATAATCTTAAATTATTTCCGTTGGGTTCGGTTCGGTTGGGTTGGGAGGGAACGATCAACGGCCTAATACATCCTGTGTACATTGCGATTCAATTGAAACTGTGTGTAAGAATGTAATTGTAGCCTGAGTAATTGTTATATTTTAATTTATATTCCATGTGCACATGGTTTGATTCGCTTTTTTCATCTTATTTTCTCGCTTTTTCTTTTCGCTTATTCCTTCTCTTTTGTTTACTTTCGTTTAATCGCATTTATATTTTATGCTCTATTTTTAAAGTTTTATTTTGTTAATCGTATTTTATAGATTTGCTTCTTCGTTTGTCATCACGCGTTTTTCTCTCTCCCTTGGCTATTGTTTCTTATATGCTATATGTTTTATTTGATATGATTCTCTTATTTCCGTTATCATATTTACTTTTTCATATTTTTACTTTTTATTTTGATAATTCCGATGTTCTGGTCTTTATTTTTTTCATTGTTTTTGTGATTTATAATGTATCCTTTACGTTCGATTTTTTTTTCCATTTCCAAGAAGGAATTCTTTTATCTTTTTTTTACTCCATACTTTGTTCGATGTGTTTTTCGTTTTTCAATTTCGACTAGAGACGCATTTCTTTGCATTATATCTTATTTAGTTTGTTTCTTTTACTTTTTTGTCTTTAATATTATTTCCTTAGCTTGATTTGTTTTGTTTTACAATTTATGGTTACTACCATCCTACAAAGTTTTCCTTCATGACTTTACTGATTTCTTTGACTGGTTCTGCTTTAACATCTCTTCATTTTTATTTTCAGTTTTCCCAAGTAATGAAAGTGTTTGGCAACATGTTTATGTTTTTACTGTTAAGCTTTTTTTCTTCTTGTTTTTACCTATTTTGTGTCATGTTTATGTAATGAATTAATTCAGGAGGATTATCATTCCATACTTCGCTTATAATTATAAACTTTCATTTTTTCTTATACTCTGTTCTAGTTTCAATTATATGTGTTTTACTTAGTTTACTTTTTTTTGCATCCCTTCTTCAGTTTACATTGTATGTGTCGTGTCACTCATCGTAAGAATAATATTAATTGCACAACGTATCATAAACACATAATAAATTGCATACATTTACTGTTTCACACGACACAGTCTCATTTGCAAGCTTAAAAACTTAAACACACTTTACTTTTGCATACCATCGCATCACACTGGCCTGCCAAAATGAAGACAAAAAAAAACTTCCTCGACAAACAACACAGCATACCCCAGCGAATGCAGTTGCAAAATTTGCATACTACATCAGTCACCACAGCAGCACCAAGCAGCTCCCGAAGCAGCAGCACCGACGATCGACACGTTTCGGAAGTTGTCGCAAATATGCCCCAAAGCCCAATAAGGTTCGTCTGGATGGCCGGCATAATGATAATGATTGATTTTCCGATCACTTTCCGATGGCTGAACGCTGATACGGATAACGCAACACACACACATCGGAAGCAAATTAGCTCGGAGCGGTTTTATGTTTCTGCGCTCGTTGCGTTAAGTGATTTTTGATGTGTCAAATAATGCTACACAATTAGTCACCTTTTCACTTATCTTCCGATCGAGCGTGTGTGAAAGGTAATCGATTGACATATTGAACTTTTAAGTTTATTCACCCCGCATTGTACAGCGATCTCGAGACCGAAATTATTTTCACCGATCAATTCAATTACATCACATCCGGTTCGGTCACGATTCGCATAAAGTCCATTAGTACGTCCTTTTGCTCGTGCGCGCGCGGTAAAAACAGATGTTCTACATCGCTACAACTTTAAACAACAGCACAGTTCACTTTGAGTGGACGGGAAGGTAGTGCAGTTTGGCTTGCCGGCTGCAGCTGGCACGTGTCCTTTCTGCAGCCAAATGTTACATCGCGGATTGCGCGAAACCGGTGTAAGGTGTTGAATTAAGGCGAAAATTGAACCCTTTATTTAAAAACGCTTACGATCGTCCCCCTTTTTCGATTAGAGGTGTATTCGAAGCGGACACGGTGGTTTTGGTTATTTGTTGTAAAGAGTGAAGCGAACGGTGAGTTTGATCTATCAACAGACCATCAGAGAGGAGGCGATCAATTTGGTAATATTTTAATCTATTTTGTTTATTGTATTTTTCCTTATATTTACTTTTCTATATTTATTCTTATTTATTTATTTTTTTATTCTTTTTTCTGTTACCTCAGAAAGTTTTTAAATTTTTTATATTTTTTCTATAATCTTCTTTATTTTTTAAATCTTGTTTGTGTGTTCTTTTCTCACTTTTGTTTTTTTATTAATCATTTTGAACCACTTTAAATTTATTTATGCCTTTCTTAACATTTTTTTCCATATTTTTCATCCAACAGCTCGATCTTTAATCAACATTTCGGCACCACACAAAAAAAAGATAAAAGGGGTCAAACGTCAAACAGTGTCTATCACAAGAGAGAGCTCCAACCTTCGACACCTGAGCAAACGAATCGAAACGAAACTGCGCGTAAATTAACCGTTTGTTTGGCTGCAGCCCGTTACAGGACATTTGCCATTAGTTACAGTTAGGATAATAACAAGCCATCCGATACCGCGCACCGCAATTGGTAGCTTGCCTTCCGCTGCTGTTCGATCGATTCAGCCCGAAAAATGCAGCGCGAAAACGGATAAAACGGGCGTCGTGTGCTCGCTTGCATTCGCGCCGGCGGATGATGCTCTTGGGGTTAAGCTTGATCCTTGCCGAACAGCAGACGTACGCGCTCGATTAATGAGCGGTTAGCGAATGCTGCTGCTTTAGAAGCTCTAATGACTGTCTAATCGGATGAGTAGGATCGTTCCGATCGCTTGTTGATCGATATCTGTGACAGTGTATACAATGTTGTTTGATTGCTAATTTTCGCATTAGACACGATAAACGTCTGCTCGGAGGCAAAAGGCAAGCTGCTTATACTTGACGATAGTTTCGTTACAAAATTTGTCCCAGAAGGTCCGAAAACACAAGCCGTCACACCGAAAAGTGTACCGAGTTACGCAAACGATCCATCAAATCTTCCGCACGCAGGTTTTCCTCCTCCGCCCTCCCATCATAATCATCATCGGTCGCTGGAATGCTGCCAGCACTTTTCGCTCGATTGTGGGCTGTGAATTTTGTAAATTTATTTTTTATTAAAATGTAATTTAATTTTTAATTTATTGCCATCCGTGCTTTTCCAACGAGGCGCATCATCGAAAGGGCGTTAAGGATGCCATCCCGGGATGCCCTGCAAGCTAACGGAGCGGCTCCAGGTTCGACTGGTTTTTGGGTGTATCGGAAGCAAAAATTAACTTATTAAAAATTCATTAATATTCGATACACTCGAGCGGGCCGTTGCGCCAGTCCCGAGACTGGGCTGATTGTTCGATCGTCGTTGATTTAGTGCCCATTTACAAGGAAATCAAATTAAGTGAAATTTGCATAAGACGACCGACGAACCGGCGAGCGACAAGTGATTTGCGCTTTACGATGCACTTTATGATGGGCGGGGATGCATTTGCCAGCCAATGGACTGGAGTTTTATTCGTTATCGATTGATACTGTTGCTCCAAATGTCTGGTTAATGCTGTAAAATGTTGGAATCGGAACACATATCAGCTTTACACGAGAGTGTCATATAGTCAATTACAATCGACAGGGAGTGAATATGCTTTGATTGGGATGAATTTTAACATAACTTAAGAACAGATAGGAAGCTGTTCACCTTTGTTTTATAACTCGAATTAGGTATATTGTAATGGAATATTATAATATTATAATTCAAAACTTGCAATAGTTTTTTCTTGCAGCGAATTTAACGAAATTTTTCAAATGGATCATTTTGACGAAAGAAAACATATGGGGGAAAATGTATAACAAAGACAAAGCAGCATGAAAAGGAGATAGTGTTTCTGTCGGTGTATGCACCGACATTGCATACCCTGCAGGCGTTTCTCTGTTTAGCGACTGTTGTTCGTTCAAACCCATCGTAAACCGGCGGTTTTGTATTGCATACCTTCAGGCGTTGCTTGAAATTTGAGTGAAATATAACAATTTTGAGTGAGTTATGCAGATTGCATACCTTTGCGAGAATGAATCTGGCATTTCAGTCCTTTATGAAATTTTTCATTAAATTGTTACTCAGAAGGTATGCAATATGCATTACAGACAGGGCTCTACCTGCTTGACGATCGCAGAAATGGATGTAATTATTTTCAAAATTTATTTACGTCGCAGCTTTACAAAAATGAAGAGATATTGAGATAATTTTGACTCTATTTTATGCAACGTTCTTAATAACTTACTTAAAAAATGCTCACACAATAAACATGTTTACAGAAATGATGGCATTAAATTTTAAGTTTCCTCTTTATACTCACATCAAATAAATAAATAACATCTAAATAATACAAAATTTTTGGACTGGTAGCAAAATAGTAAATAGAATATTCAATCTTCTTTTCGGCTTAAATCGAGGTGTAATGTAAAACTAGAATGTCGTATCAGCCTGGGAATTCCTGGACTCCCCCACAAGAACCCTTCTCTACACCACACTTCATGCATCCAAAGTCCAACTCCATTTGCAGCAAGCTCCAATTCCAATCAGGCCGCAAACTGTCGCGCTCCCGCTAACCAATTCCGTTCACGTCTTTGCAGAAACAAGCCCAGCGAAAGGTGCATAATGTAGCGACAGCGACAGAGAAAAAGCCACACAAATATCGAATATTTATCTACTTGCGATTCTATCGCCCTATTCGCACAATTTCGGTCGCACCTGGATCGATGGAGATGGTGAGAATTGAGTCGCTCACACACACACACACACACACACTGGCACAAACACACCCGCTCAAACAAAAACACGAAAACCTTCAACTCCACACTCGGTAATCCGGTAAAGGAATCCCGCCGCGACTCCGAGTGCGCGGGCGCGCACACGGGTCTCCACGTTGTCTGGCGATGCTAAAAGGCACGAAACCCACTCTTGCTCCTTGCTGGCCGGTGGTGATGGGGGAGAGGGCGGAGGTTGGGGCCAGTGCTGTTGGTGTTAGGCAAATGAACAAGCCAATATTTACATATCTTATACAATCACCCATTAAAATGTTAGATTTTAACAAGCAACAGCAAATCATTTCTCCCCGATCGTTAGTTTTAAGTGCAAAATTAGCATTTTCAATAAATCTTCAATCAGGCGCGCATTTCAAACCTTGCCCCATGCTTCAACCCAGGCGCTGTTCGGGGAGTGTTCTTCTGCGTCGCCGTGGAAGCTTGGCCAGAGTTTTGCAGCGTTTGTGTGTGTGTGTGCTCGGTTGGTTAGTTGGTCGCGGTCGGGTAAGCCTTCTAAGCCACACCACCTGTCGTCGAGGTTCCCAGTTCCCAGGCTAGGCCAACAGGGGACAAGATGTTGTAAGTATTTCTATGTTGTGATCATCATCGGACATCGGACCGGGTCCGACATTTGCACCGTTTGAACGCTCGGAATAGCGCAGTTTGTCGCATTCCTGTCGCACCGTTGCCGATCGCTGGGAGTCGGTTGGTGACTTGTGCGAAAGGCATCTCGCCATCGGCACCGTATTTTCACGTTGTCGTTTAAATTAGAAAACAAACATATCGGTTTTTGTTATTTACAATTCAAATGCTTCTCTATCCCTCCCTCTCTCTCTCTTTGCGGCAACGGTAAGTGGCAGCGACGCAGGTTGGTAGTGACTGTTTTGTTGGCGAATTTTTCAGACAAATCTTCAACCGAACCAGACCGGGAGGAGTCGACACAACGGCCGGAATGGTTCCCCTTGATGCTATATGAAACCTGTTCTGCATGTCACGGGCGATTGTCGGTCGGTACTCTTCGGGGATAGGAAAGGAAATGTTTTGCAATCGATCGAATTTGTTTTATAAACTTTAGACAGGAAAAGATTTCACAAGAATGACAAGAATACTTCCCTGTCGTTCTAATATTGACTATGTGAAATACAGTGTTGGTATTGTGATATCAACTGAGCAGGCAATAAAAAACTTAAACGTTATAGAATACTAATATGACTCAAGTATTCTATTCTAGTGAGTTCATCCGAAAACCCCTGCAAAAGGAAGAAGAGCTACTAAAAAAGCAGACAACTTCTAGCATGGCGACTACGCATGTACAGCTCTCGGGGAAGAAATAAATCGTTCGCCAATATCAACAACAAACTGCTCGACGTCCGCAAAACCAGCCTTGGTGGATCGATCATCCACACCGCGTGACATCGATCAGAAACGATTCCTGTGCGCGTCGGTGCTCATTTCGAATTCAAAGTGGAATTCTGCAGAACCGTTCGAATGCTGTTAATTGGTAAATAAATTGATTGCCCCGCTGATGATGATGATGACGCGGACGACAACGACAACACAGCGCATGCGAACGGGAAGATTATTTTAAAAGCGTTGCCTGCATGCTCCCCGTTCCTTCCCTGCTCCGTCTCCTCCGCGGCTCGCCTGATTTTGCATAGCGATCGCCCCGAGGATCCGAGCCCCTCACGGTGAACACGCGAATGACGGCAATACATCAGCCAATTTTACGGCGACATTTTGTCTAGTGTTTTCCTCCCTTTTGTGAACGGAGCCGACCGAGTCAACAAAATGGCCCGTGACCCTGTTGCCGTATCGTAAACGTAAACAGCACCGCTTTCCGTGAACTTGGAATTCCCTCGTGCTGTGCGCTTATCAAGCTAATGCTGCACCCTCGATTGCCACCCAAAGCGAATCTAAGCACTCGAGCTAATCATCGCGCACTGATGAAGAATTCAAGGAATTTCGTTTCGATCTGACGCATCCGATGCACTATCGCGCGCGGAATCGTTGAAGAGTCCTTCGTGCGCTCGGTACAACAAATTAAGCTGGGTGCGAATGCAAATCCGTGGCGAGCCTCGTGGCTAGCTGGGTTGACCAATGTGCAGTAGCAGCAGCAGCACTGAGCACAAAGTTGTACTGCTGTTGCGTAATGGAATTTGTGCCTGGCAAACCTGTTTTTTAGTTTGAGGCTCGGGGTGTAGTAGCAGCATCAGCTGCAGCAGTCGGGCCGACATTTATTCTTTCGATGGGTTTCGATTGCCACCTTTTTTTGTTGTTGCCAATTTCACAATCGTGTATGAGCGTCGTTTTGCATTTACAAAAGGTTGAATGGTTGTGTGGCAATGCTTGTTCATAAATTTTGTTTAGCGCTGGTTTTTTGCTACCGGGCTACCTTGAGTACTGAGATCACTGAAGCGAATAAGTCACAGGAGGGCAAGGTGCAGTAAATGAGGGAGTGAGCCCTGTTTACGAGCTATAGTTGGAGCTATGTTCAGTGCCCAGATCTTCCAGCTAGAGTTAGCCGGAGGTGCTACTAAGCTAGCTCATGAGCGAGAGCTAGAGCTATGAAGAGTTACCGATTAGCTAGTAAACAAGCCAGAGCTCTCACTTTATGCGTGATAACTTTTACACGATATGGAGCTAGAATCAGGTGGAGCAATTTTACAGGTGAACAGGTCACGATAAAAATGTGTGCCCTGATACTAGAATTGTTATGGGTAATCATCGCATAGTAATTCGAGCTAGCTCCTGAATTTGGTCTTGATCTCACGAGCTACGAAAGTGATTCACAAGAACTAGTGCTCTCACAAGTAATCGTTGAGCTAG
This sequence comes from Anopheles stephensi, assembly GCF_013141755.1. Lineage (NCBI taxonomy): Eukaryota > Metazoa > Arthropoda > Insecta > Diptera > Culicidae > Anopheles > Anopheles stephensi. The sequence continues at coordinate 85,114,067 of NC_050203.1, read as the reverse complement.
TCCACGAACATGGAATCCCGATGATGTCATTAGCAAGCATAATTGCCATTTTGATGATTAAGTTATTATATTCTAATAGTGCTAAGGTCTTTGAATTTCCTCTTCACAAGGGCTGAGTGAGCCATCGTACTGGAAATTCAAGTGAGCTACAGTTCATCAAATATCCGGCTGAAGTTGAAGTTTTCTCTGTAGCTTCCATGTGCTCTTACTCAAAATTGCAGGCTGTCTTGCGATTACCTCACACGAACTACAGCTTCAACTATAATTAGAAATATCTAGAAAATGGACTTGATAGTGTCATATCCGCCATACATCTAGACATCTAACTGGTAGGAATGCGCCTAAGAAGCTCAATTGATGGCTGGCGAAGGCATTTGGTTTGAGCTAAGGAAAAGTGCCCACGAACTTTGGTTCTAGCTCAATGCATTGGTCAACCGCCGTAGATGCTATAGACTATGAGTTAAGTCAGTGATAACTTGTTCTGATGAAGATCTCATCTCAACTATTGCTAGAGAGATCAAAGATCGTAAAACACTTCACAGGAAACTTCAAATAGTCGTAGCAGAGAGACAACCAGTCAGTATCTCGCTTAAGCAGTAACTCGATAGATGCCAGTATGGATCATTCCCATTATCCCCTTAAGAACACTCAGCTCATATATCATAAACAATGTTTAATAATTTCTTTAAGCATGCCACATTATCTGAAAATAGCTCTTGACAACTATGCCTTCGCAAGAGGAATGTCCACATTACAATTACCACATTACAGCAACAATGTTGTAAAACAAAGCAACGATTTGAGCGCATCCTTACACAGACCCACTAATATGCTACACGAGCAACAGAGTACTCCCATAAAATCCCTCCACCCATTCCTTCCACCGTCTGTTCCCAAGCTGTTCCAGCGGCAGCGGAAAACGATCGATCATTAAAATGCCGAACGAAGCCGAAAGCACCCGCGCACTCTATAAATCACACGCCAATTGTGTTGCCCGTGTATGGGAAATGGAAGAGTGCAAATTAACCGGCATCACGCAAACCCATCAAAGCCCTCCTACTCCCTGCCCTTCCCTCCCCAGCGCCCAGTGCTTTCCCCGTTCCGCTCGTAATGTAATCAAATTGATTTGTTCTGCCAAATTTGGCGCAACGAATGTGGTGTGATAATTGAACATAAGTACCGACCGATCAAGGGCCGGCAGCACCAGAAGAAGCCTTACCGTGCCAGTATCGGCGATCGAGGACGGTACCAGGGCACGAAAGACGGTACGAAGATAAATAAATAAAACTCACCTTTTTTCCGCCGTGCTGCGACTGCGGACTGCCGTCTGTTTGGGAGTTTAATTGAAAACGAATCACTCCAACCGGGTGGACTGCAGCACTCGGACACAAATGGTCATATACGTGGTTGCCCATCCGCGGATTCGAAGGTGTTGCCGTGTTCGCACCAGGACACCCGTGCAAAAGACAGACAGAACTGGAGCGCCGGACTCGAGCACAAGAAAGAAGTGTTCGGGCACAAGGCAGGCAGGCAGGCAGGCAAGGAATTGATGCATGCGATCTGATAGCAGCCGAACCAGCTCCCAGATAGGGCATGGACCGCCCGTTATACCCAAAAACGGAGGGCAACTTGCACAGAAGCGGAGGAATCGAAGGCCCCCGGTGATGATGACTCGGTCGAAGAGTTTAACGCACGACCGGACCCAGGGTGGCCCGGAGCGATCGCAGCAGCTCGGCTTCAGCAGTGCGCCTTATAAAGGGTTTCCGTTCCGTACGAGTCGGCATCGGATAAAGCCAGCCAGCCGAGTCACAATCACTGACGGGCGCTGCACGGAAAAGGTGTGAACATTGTATTGACAGCAATTTGCAAAATTAAGCCATCGAGACTAACTGATTTCGATCGATCGTGTTCGTTTGTGCCGTTTGTGGGAAGCCAGCCGCTGCCAAGCCATGGCGCGGTAATGACTCAATTTTCGCCATGATTGATGCGAGTCCGGCCAGTAATTACAGTCATTTCGAGCAGTTTATTATACGCACCGGATTTGCACCGGCGGTGCCAGTGTGTGGTGTGTGGTGATTGCTCGTGATCGGATAAATTTAATTTTCATCGATCGGCGCTCTTGTTGCATTTCGGATGCAACGCGCTTTGATGCGACGGCAGTCGGAGGAATTTATTTGCATTACGGTGTGAATTTAACTTTTTTTAATGAAGATAAAGCATTGTTTATTCGAAGCGTTGGTTTAATTGCTTGAGGGTTTGCTTAACATTAATATTACAATGCATGGCGCCATCAATCAAGTCTCCAGACTCGACATTTAGCTGTGAAGGTTTGAGCGTCGAGTCAACAGTATCTGATGCTTCTGGTCTGGTATGCAATCTACCACCACAATTGAAGTTTAAGACCGATATGTTGGACGATCAGGAGTTTGGCCGTCTACACCAAACCGCCCGGTGTTTCACTTGGAGATTCACCAACGCAAGAACCAACGATTTTTACAGTTGTCACCGACTGGACCCTGTTCAAGTTGGAAGAAACTAATCTTCATAGTCGACAAGTCACGCGATTTTTGGCAATATCACAATCCGAGTCTGACCTCCGACTCTGACTCCAAGTAGAAATAATTCATCTGGGACCAAGCTAGAACTAGAATCTGGAGTTGAAACTGGTTGATTTGAAGATCAAGAGACATCACTAATACGGATATTGAAGTCTTAGTCGCAGTCGATCATCTCCTGAAACACCTATATTATTGTTCTCCTATTTCGGAAATCGAGCTGTGCTTCCGAGGCGTCTTATGGTTCTCATCGATCCAAATTTGGTCTTGGATTTGTACAACTTCAGAATGAACTTTGGAGATTCCCTTATTTGCATCATTATCCGGAAATCAATCCTCTTTTCATTCATCCTAGGAACTCACGAGGAAATTACTCCGGAATATTCCTTGATGATGTAGGCTGCGACTACCTTGAAGAATCTCTCGAGGCTTGAAGCCTTCTTCGGGTTGGAACTAGCTATAATTCCAAAGAGTTTCTCGTCATTTGGAAATTGTGTGAGGTCTTTGATACAGAGCTAAAGGACCTCCTAAACCCTACAGAGTACGATGAAGATTATACAATACTCCTACCAAAACATGTTTAAACGAGATTGAAAGCAGTTGCGACGTCCCTTCGAATGTCCGACAATCTTCGATCTTCTAGAACTTCAACCATTTCTAGGAAAACATTTGCGATAGCGGAAGCAACAAAAGCACACCGAAAACACAAACCTGTCGTTAAGAGAACCCAACACGATGCCACCACACACACGTGATCGGTATGCTCTGTTGATGTGTGAGACTGCCGGCATATGTGTTCCATGATGACTCACGCCCGTCACAAACAAAATTATCTCCCAATTTGACGCTCCCTACTCTCCACCCTGCCTACCATCGCTGCCTTCGCACCTGTTTCCCTGCTCCGGACGGCCACACAACGGTCAGGATGCAGCGCGGCCAATAGTCGAATAGTCCTCACATCCGGTCGCCGGCAGTGTTGAAACGAGTCCCTGGCTCCATTAGCCGAGCACCTTAGCGCCATTTCACCACGGACCAGGAACAAAAAAGGAAGCTTCAAAGGAGTCGGCAAAACGGTCGGTAGTCGGTCAACAGCAGAACAAAAAAATCGGCAACAATCGAAGCGCCACGGACTGTAGATATAGAAACAATTTAGAGACAAAAAAACGAGACCTCAAGAGCTTCGTCCGTTCCGAATGACCCGCAAAGGAAGGATCTATAAAAATATCAATTCCTCTTGGCTCGTTTCGTTCGGTGGACCTTCTCTGTTCGATACACTTAATTTATTATTAGCTATTCTTTGGCCCTTTGCGTTGGATCTCGGGCGGACTGGGAAATGACTTTCAGAATTCAAACACGAGAAAAACGGAAAAAACACACCGTGTGTGACGGTTGCCGGAAAGGTTGCAGAAAAGGTCGCTGTGGCGTGGGGCGTTCGGGCATGAATGAGAGAAGGTGGCAGGCCCGGATCTCGACCCTGTTCCCTGGTGGTGAAGGGAAACGAAGGCAAAGTAAATTATACCCCAGGATACGTCAATTGCTCGATACGGGACAACTTATCGGCTCCTGAGGTCTCTGCCTGTGTGAGCGAGAACGGCTGGGCCAAAAGGATAATCTAGAGAGATCGAGGATCTCTTCCACCGACCGCTTTAGGGACGCCTCAAAGGCCTCAAAGTCAAATGGCAAAGGAAATGAGGATGAGTGACTTTGTTTCGTTTCCCCGGCCGATTTGTGCCGATGCGAGCAGCAAGATAACGCACGACTCGGGTTGTGTGCGTTCAAAAAAGGGCCTTGCAACCGCACCGTGGCAGGCTCTTTCCGGCCCCGGAGCACCATCTCGGCTAATCGTTTCGGGAGAGACCATTTCCACTCCGGTAACGATTCGTCAGCATTCGACGCGTTTGGGTTCGGGATACGTTGGGCCGATTGGTTGGAAGATTGATTGCTGGCGTTCCGCTGTCCTGCCAATGATGAGCCGGTGTAGCAGTTTGAGACCTACAACACATAGGCACCAACCAACGGTTCTGAATCGATACTTCATTTCTACGCAATTACCTCTGTTTATATGACGATCTTTGGAAGCTTTTGGTAGGTCCATCACAACGTCAATAAACCACCAAACCCAACAAACCGGACCACCGGCACTGACCCTGCCTGCACTGCAGTCGGCATTGACGTTTGACGCCCGTGTCCGCATCCTCTCAATTACATGAATTTTCACTTAACCTCCCATCAGGATACAGCTGTCCAAGAGGGAAAGATTCACGCTGTGCCGAAATGTAACCTTCGTAAAACTGATAAGTCGGGGCAGGAAGTTTTCGCATTCCTTTGAAATTGATCCACAGATCACGGGAATCGTGGGCCCGAACGGCTTATCTAGGGCTGAATGGAATGGAATGTGGGACCTCACCGGCAGTACAATCGAAAGGTGTCGAAGCCGGCGTGCAGCACGTTGTCGCAGCACGCTGACCAACAAGGACCGCTTACAGCTTACTTGTACGCGTTCGAGCACAGTGATCGGTTCGAGCAGATAAAACGGCCGGGTTCATCTGCAAAAGGTGGTCAGGAATGATTGTACTTTTGGTAGATTTTTTAATGCTTGAACACCGATTTTTTCGCCTTTGCTAGAGCCTAAAGATGGTGAGCTTAACCGTGGAGAAAATGGTGTAAAAGAGTCTCTGGCAGCTAGAATATCGTATTTGCCGAAACTTTAGTGCAATATTTGTAATATTTGCGACCTCCGAGAGTTGTAAAGGAAATTTCTTCGATTCGGCGAATGTTATCATGACATTGGTCCAGCTTCATAGCGGCCAGCACTTCTTCAACCAAGTCCATCGTCTTTCGTGTTGAAACAGTCGGCTACGTCGTGAGTTGTGGTCTGATCGAAAGACTTCCTACAAAGATTTGTTCCCTTTGAGTCCATCAAGAGAAGAATGGCATAGAAGGACCCTATTAGACAATTGGACGTGAGAGACTAATTGGGAGTCCACTCTTGTGGTCATAGCCAGTGTTGGACGTCCATACTGAATAAAACTACTGTTCCCTCTATCTGCCAGTTTACTTCTGATATATAGACGACTTCAATTTAGACTTCTTCCAGACAATGTCCATGATGTCAAGGATTCATATGATCTACTAGCTGAACGATCCCTAAAACCCAATATCCTAAAGTCTGAAGCGATAAAGTCACCGGCTTCTGGCTATGTCTTCCCTATTGATATTAGATTTTAAGCTGAAATGAGTGCCTTTGACGTCCTGAGCTTGGACTTCATTGGTCCAAGATTGGAGCCAATAATACGCAAACATCATTCAGTTATGTCTTCTAACAACTGTATTACTACCAATAAGCAGCTTTTATGAACTTGTTCCCCATGACCCATAAAACAAACTAAATATGGACAGACACATTGTTTAGTTCTTGCGCGAGGCTTCAAAGAAGTTTATGGCAATACTGACGATTTGGGCCGTTGCAGCAAACGTTACGCTTCGTACATTTTAAGCTCTTACTTGTACTCATAAAACCCCCGTTTTTTGTTGCTCCACTCAACAAGCACATCATATCGTTCTAAACGCTTACAAAAATGGACGACCGTGTAACGCCAGCCTTCCCATAAAGTTCGTTCCATTCGCCGGGGCGAGTTCAACCGGCCCAGCACAAGCCAATCCTTTCCGAGCCGAGGAGTGAATCATCGGTAGAAAATGGAGCTACCCGCAGAGTAACGATCAACTTCATTGGTTGTTTTTCCCCCCGCCGAAGAAGAATGGGAAAACTAAAACCACCAAGAACCCTTCCATTCTTTCTACTCTTGGGGAGGGTGGCTGTGCTGTGGGGACTGCTTATACAAACAGTGTTCCAATGCCATATAACAATCATACCGAGCATCGTTAAGCTACAAGAAGGCACAACACACAACAACAACAGCAGCAGAGCAAAAAAAAAAACGCTCTGAGAAACATCGTTGAGGGTGGTCTACAAAGAATTCTTCTGGCCAGCCAATTCCTTCGGGGCAATTCCTCGGCCCCGTTGCTGGGATATTCTTTCACCCAAATTAGCCCGGCCATCCAAACCCCGGTGCGATAAAGAGTTGAGCAACCACCGTCAAACACGAACCAAGCAGAACCGGGCAGAGATGATTTATTTGCAATCTTGTTTGACATGGGTGGTACAAATGGAGAAAAATGAATCGGAACCGCGGCTTTTGCCTGTTTTGTAGCCTTGGTTTTTTGGGGCTAACATTTGCTACAAGGAACAAACTAATCGACCAAGATATTTTTAGATCCGAATAAAAGTGAGACATCAAACATTGGCTATGGGAAGAATTCTAGCTATTGGAGACCATCTCAAACCAATAGTTGTGAATAACCTTAATATATTCAAATTCTGTTTCCATGTCAAAACTAAACACAAAATTAAACAAAATGGGTCTTCTACGCTCCCAAGCGCATTATCGTATGCCGACGCCGTCCACAAATCATCCTCGAATTATCCACTTCCGCGCCGTTCAAACCCAGCACAGCCGGTCCGCTTTCATCACAGACTAGCTGGATCCGGTCATCTGCCGTCGCGGTGGCTAGCATTAACTTCGAACAGCCCGCCGCTCTCGATCGAACCCGCGCCTCCCGATGGACGATCAAGCGTAATAAAAAACAGAAACAACCATCGCTAAACAAGAGAGCGGCTGCTCATCATAACCGACGACTAGGCGTCGGATGGCCTCGTCGGGGCGAAAACCACACTCAAGAAAAATGGGAAAAACTAGCCCGCGGAGGTTGCATCCCTCCTCCAAGAACGAACCTTCCTCCTTTCCCTTTCCTCGCCTCCTCACCCCCCTCCAAAACGCACCAGCTCAACCCCAATTAAGCGCCGTCAGCTCTCGAATATCTGGAGCGTTCGTCTCTCATGCCGGCTCTTCCCACAGAAACGGTCGCCCGAAAGCCCATTCTCGGAACTTGTAAAAATTAAGTGATGAAATGTAGCTCTCGATTAACCTTCGGACTTTGGTGGCTGAGTGTTGCAGAGCGTCCAACCCCCGGAGCGGCGGATTCGGCGGGATTCGCCATCACATTAAGGGCTACTCTTGTCGTTTGCTTCTTCCTTCTCTCCGACGTCCGACAAAACCGTGGTCTATAATTTCGGAAGAATCTTACCGCATCCGTCGCAGCGGTTTGCTCGCAGGAAGTTTGAAACAGGGGCGGAAATTTTTGGGGTTTTATAGTTGTCCCGCGTTGTAGCTGTAGACATTGGCAGCCATGATGGCGCAATCCTCAAGCGCACACGATCGTCCGCCCCAATCATCCGCGATGACTTGATGGAAGGATCGATCGGAGAGTTCTAGGAATGTGGGAATGGGATACTCTACCGAGGCGGAAATCCATCATCAATCGAGTAGGTACTGACGTGTCCTTAACTGCATGCGTCACTGAGCGGGATTCTTTGTTTTTTTTTTCCCCTGATGAGAGCAAAATTGCTGATGGCCAATTTCCGTGACAAGACGATCAAAAACCATTCCTTACGCAGAGTTTCAACAAGGAAAAAGAAACACACGAAAGCCTCAAGAAAATTCTTAACCACATTTTCGCTCACTTGGGTGGCATTTGGTGGTTCGCAGCCGAACGGGGGATGTCTTCGTCCGCATTCGTTGCGCCTGGGGGTGCTGAGGGCGTTCGTGTAGCGGACGGACATTTTGTAGCCACGGTGCACGGAGCAACGGAGATGATTAATATCTATTTATGTAGCCCGGGTGCTGGCAGAGAAAACAAAGCGAAACATAAACGGCGGTCCCCGCAGCATAAGCAGACGCACGGCGGCGTGTTCGATCGGTCGATCCTCGATTCGACGATGGTGGCCACCAGCGTGTACTCGAACGCGAAAAAGGGAACGTTCCTCAACGAGGACAGCGAGAGACCGAGAGCGAGAGAGAGAGAGAGAGAGAGAGAAGAAAAAGGGAGGATTATTGCACGAGCTCAGGCACAGGATCTGGAGTTCTGGTGGAGTTCGTTCTTGTGAGCTGTAGTTGCTCCACAGTGCGCCGGGAGCAAGAAGGTTCGTTGAATGAAATTCTCAACACCGTCGAGGGCGGAGTCGAACGCACACCGTGCAGCACGCAGAAGGAATCTTGTTAATTTTCTCACGCATTTTTCTCCGAAGGGAAAGCGGACCGGATCCGTACGAGAGCGAGCGAGATGAAGAATATTTGTATTTGTTCTTTGTTATCTTCAGAACAAGTGGAGAGCGCCACGGCAATCTCGAAAAGGCATCCCACGGTGGAGAACGCCTGCAATACCTCCTGTGCCGAACTTTGACCACACACAACACACACTTACACACACACACACAGAGTCATAATCTGGGCCGCGATTGAATTATGATTCATGTAAGGCGCTTCCACCGGCTCTCGGACCACGGTAGTCTGCTTGAAGCAGCCCCAGCACGCCATGTTCATTTTCTCGCTCAATGGCTGTAAGTCTTTTGCCTTTTAGCTTCAGCCTTCCCGAACCTGGGGGCTTCTCAGACGGAGGGAGAAACGGGGAAGCTGAACAACACATGATGACACGGTATTTGCCGACCGGGGCGCGGTTCAAACTCGCGCACGAATTTTCTGGTGGCCCAACCGCAGTGTTTTATATATAGTCATCACGTTAATAAGGCATGAAGAAAGAAATCAGTTTCGGGGAAATATTATTTGTTTTTCAAATTACTTTATTATCGCGCATTCCTTCTTTGGCTGTCTTTTACCGGCTCCCATTTTTTTTTCTCTTAAGGCTGAAGCGCAACAGAAGAACGTGAATCGAATGTTTGTTAGAAGTTTGCTTAGAATTTAGAGCGATCATGGCCTTATTAATTAAGGGAGAGTTATAATGCACCTAAAATGGTAAAAGGGTTTGACTTAAGCATATATTCGTGACTTGAATTCTGAAATTCGATCAGGATATTTGTTCATTCTCCCATTTCAGATCTAAGCGTTCATCCTAAGCGTTCATTTGGAGTTCATTATCTTGTCAGTCTTATCCCAGGCTCAGTGTTCATTATCATTTTTTGCGCTTGCTTGGTATTGAAAACTCTCCTAAACCCTCAAATTCCTAAGCAATATTCTTAAAGCTCATTTAACTCCATTTAATCCCGCTGAAAAGCTTTCTGGACAAGCGGCTTCTTCCTTCCTTTACCTTTTCCCGGGGTAATTGTTTTCCAATTCAATTCAATCAATTTTACCGTTTCCGGCCATCGTCGACAATGACGTGCTCGGTACAAAAAAATATTAAGTGTCATCTTGCCCAATTCCTACCAATCATTCACTCTAATCGGTGCGCCGGCTACTTCTTGGAATTCCGCCGCGCAACTTTCGGCGTGACGATATAACAGGCCACCTATCCACGCAACACTCCAAAGCAGCGCGGATGCAGCTCCAGTACACCCGCCGTTGTTTAACTCCTTTTTTTATCTCTTGTCATTCCTTTGGGCCTCGGAGCTTCACACCGAGCTCTTCACAGCTTTGCCCACTCGAACGCTGCAGTACTTCAAGTCCGAAACTGCCGGCCAGCAGTATGGCCACTCAAAGGGGAACGCAATGGTTTGGAGGAATGCCAAAAACAAGCAACACCAGAGTTCCGTGGCCGCAAACGGAACCGAAAATCTTGGCAATCATACAATTTGATGTCGATCGGGGATCGGGTGCTCCAAGGGGAGAGAAGAGCGAGGCGGTTGAGAACGAGTGAGAGGACCATGAGAAATCATTTTCCACCATGACTCATCGGAAACAAAACGCTCAAATCTAATTAAAATTCTTTGTTTTAAGGCTCTCATCGTACCGAGGAACCGCTGAAGGGTGCTTCCCGTAGCTTGAGAATGCAAGTGACTGTGAGCATGAGTGTGAGAAACACGCCAAAAATAGGGGCAAGATCATGAACTGGCCCAACAATATTTTCTAACCTTTGCCGGGGAAGCTTTCGACTAATAATCCGTAACATTGACCGTGTGTCATCGTTGGTTATCGATTTCAGCTGAAGCAGTAATCGCGATAAGCCTCATTGTCAGAACCTCCGCACGATCTATGATCGTCGATTGTCCACAATCGATCCGAGCGGAGCAAAGCGAATTGATTGATCACAAAACACCCCACGTGAATGGGGATCGATCGGGTCTTTTCCTCTTCTTCTAGCACCCAAAGTCCGCCGACCGCCGGGATAAAGCCGGGCTCCTACTGTGTGAGCTCCTGCTGCACGTGATTGCGCGGTTGGTTAAGTTAATTCAATCATCAACCAGCTGCGGCGTTTCTCCCATTTTCGGATCGGGATAAAGCTCCTACATAAGGCCAAGTGGAGTCTCCGCGGTGGTGGAGGATCGGAAAATCAATCATACAATTTTTAAGAATGAACACCGCACAGCACCTCTTCCGATGGCCGGAACCACAACCCTTGGCGGTTCCAACTCTCGGTAGACCTTTCGGCAGTTCGGTTGAATCGCCCATCGGTGAAACAGCGGACGACGAAAAAAAGGTTAATTATCCTACATTGTACCAACATTCTCAACCGTTTGCCCTCAGCCCGCACTCCCCGCAACCTCCAACCTTCCCGTGCCACCCGCCATCCACTTCAATCCATCATCAGCCGGCGCGCGGTAAGCCGTTTTTGGGACGGTGGAGCATTATCCTGGGCCCGGGCGATGATGTTATTACTTTTGTGCACTTCACAATAATTCGATTGTTGCTCTGCCATTAACTCGGGATTGTACTCTCCGAAAAGCTATTTATATTCACCATTTCGTGGGCTTGTGTTGTTGTTGTTGTAGTTTTTTTTGCAGTTAACTGGCAAGCCCGGTCCCGAAGGGCATAATACAAACAATGTTTCCCCGTGAAGTGGCCGCATCGCAGAAAGCTCTCGCAGATAATTGATGATAATTCATTCACTTGTTGCTTCATGAGTTTGTTTTCCGCCTGTTTCTGCCCCGTTGTGGTGGTTGTCGTGGTTGTGTTATCCTTGCGCTTTTTTTGACTGTGTGTGTGTGTGTGTTTTGCAAAAAAAAAAAAACGACAACAACCATGATTTGATCTTCGTGGCCGGTAATTGGTAGAATCCAGCCCCGACCACAAGGGAGATCGTGTCGTGGACAGGCATTTCTGACAGGTAGCAAAAGCTTTGCCCGAACTGTTCTTTATAGTTTATCTTTCATCCTGTGGGTTCGTCGTCTTTTTGCTGGAGGGTCGTTTTTGTTTTGGCTTTTGGGGGGATCTCAGCGGGACACCTCGATTTATTTTGTTAAGAACCCATTAGATGCTCCGGATGCCATGCCACCATCGATGATCTTTCGTCTTAAAAGCCGGCTATTAGGCGGTAGAGTCAAGAAAACCAGTGATATTCGATCGATGAGCTTGCCATTATTTTCCCATTGTTCCTAATGGATGATATAGATGTTAAAAATTTCTTTAAAATGGTTTTGTACTATATCTGTATGAACTCTTCATATACTAGACACAAGTTTTTAAGGGAAAATCTTTCACACAGATCATACAAGAATTTTTATAGTTTTTTTTATGTTTCATCTCTAACAACTCTTTCGTCCTTCAGTCGATGGCCAACAGTGAATGGAACATCCCTTCATTTTGATCCTACAAATTTAAAAAATCCCTTTTTCTGTTTTTTTCGCGTGATTAAGAGCCTTGCACTCCACAAACTAATCCAATATGGTATATACCCGCCTTATAGCTCCCTAATAAATCTTGAAGTAGATATTACTAACAAGATAAGAGATTGGTTTAAGAATTCGTCCCCTTCTTATTCTTCCTTCACTTCTTCTTTTCAGTACTCAATTCAAGGAAGTCTTGGTTTGACATCAAAGATTTCTCAGTTCTGCGTGCGACGGTACGAATAAAAAAATTTGATATCAGTCCGGTCGGTGTGAAAGACCGGCGAGTTCTACCTTGATGACTTAAAAGTAGTCAACTATCGTTAATGCAGGGCATTACGGAACTCAATTTTTTAATATTATTTCATAAACGATCGATTAACAACCAATTAACTACATTCTTGTTCCTCTGATAGTTAATTTTTGTAAAGTAATTTTCTTAAGCTGGTTCAACAAACACTTCTTCTATTAAATTGATCAAACTCCAGCAACTGTAGGAATTTAACTAAATATTGCGGTCATATATTGCCAATCAACAAAAATAAACACTAATAGTACTTTTAAAACTAAATAAAAACTTTTACTGTACATCACACCAATTAAAACTTAATGAACAGTTTATGTTATTTTATTATACCTTAAAATTAAATTAAATCATTAGCGCCAAACATCCTTTTCAGATTTTTATTTTCATTCCTCACCAATAAACTTCGGGTTCGTCGCTTGCAGTCTTTCGTTTGTTCCACGGATTTCCGTTTGGCCAACGGTCGGTTCACCTGCGGCTGTAAACTGAAGTGCATAGTTGGCATCTCCCCGACAAAACAAAAAAAAAAGCACCGGCAGATGTGCCACGACCGGGATCAGGGATGTGACAGACCAGTGTCCAAAGTAAGCGACAAAAAAACAAACCTTACCCCATAATAAATAATCCTTAATTGCGCTAATACACCGCCCGGAGCCATCTATCACTGTATCGTTGTTTGGCGTGCTGAAATGCGAAGCGCCCGACCGGATTACTGGCATGCGTGTGTGTGTGTGTATTTCAATGCGTTATTATTTCCCATGGATTTATTGTGCATGCCGAGCAACAGGTTCGAACGCCACAGTCTGTTTTTTTGTTGCTCACCCGTGTCCTTTGGTCGGTTCGGTTTGTGACATGCTGTCTGCCACGGGTGCCATCCGAATAGTGGGGAAAATTTCGCCGATTTAATCGTGGATGGGCGATGTTGTGCTGTCGCAGGAACGGGTGAGGACACGGACACACACACACACGCACACTCATCACCCCATTAAAGCTGTCGATTGCGGCAGAACGACAAGCTATTCATTTTACTTAGTTTCTCGCATTCGACCACAACCTTCAGGCGTGTGACATGCGTACCTCGATATCTCGTGGTGCCTTCGTTCTGCTGCCCGTCGTTGCACTGACCAGCAACAAGCACACACCCGAGCTAAGGACAGCAATCACCGATGTCGCCACATCGCCTTCCGACCCATGCCAGCTAGCCTCCCGCGGTGGAATTAATGGAATTTTAATTTCAATTCAATTGTGTGTGGTTTATTTATTGCTCACCTTAAGTGTCCCATCTGCACTCGACGCTCCGGACGCACCGAGTGCGCCTATCTGGGATGACCGGACACTGATCCCAGACGATCGCCCGGAATTGGCACGCATTCGTGCGGCTCGGGACGCATCATATCGTCAACCGACGTTATGTTCAGTGCTCAGGGTGGGCCATTCGCTGCTCGTGATCGTGCGTTGCCTGGTGTGTGCGCGCGCGCTGAGCTGCACTGAACTTGACCATTGCCCATCGCTTCCCCGATCCGGTGGCCGGTTGGCATTTTATTTTTCGCTTGTCGCACCACACAACCGCACACGAAACGTACTGAAATGAAGCGACAAAAAAAAACAAAACAACAACCAAACAAAACCCGATCGTCCCATCCACCGCTCGATTGGCTCCATCGACGATCCATTGATCCTTGAGTAATCCTTCGGCCGTGACGTCGTCGGGTGCGACAGTTACAAGTACCAGAAAAACGTGAGCAAAGTCCGCATGGCCCCGCACCTTTAGAAATGGGCCCTTTGTTGCATTCCATCCGTGTGTGACATTGTGTGGGACCAACCGGGCACACTGATGCTGCTTCCCCATTTTTTTTTTTCTTCTTTCAACTGTCATCGTGCACAAAGTCCCGAATTTGAATTCCTGTCTTCCCGCAGCCGCAGTTCGTGTGCAGTGGGAAAAAAATGTTAATGTGCTGCTTAATGAACAGCTCTTATCGCGAACTTTTCGGCCCCGATTCGTTAGGGGACTCGTTACCGCCACCAGAAATGCGATCACGATCCGGACCGGCAGTGGATGCTGCTTGCTTGGGGAAAAAGTCTCATCGATTCGTAAAATCGATCCAATCGATCTCGGCCGCGGTGATGATCGCTCATAGAACTAGCTCGTTGCAGCCGGCGGAATGCTACCAATCTCTGTCCGATCGGGCCGGCAAACCAATCCATTAAACACGACACTAAACGCGCCAAGCGCCTGGGAATGCAATCAAATCGAATCAACATCAGAAAACCAAAGTTTTGTTCTCCTTTCTCCTTCTCGTGTCACTTTCGAGCCGTGTTTAACGCTGTTCTAATTTGTTATAATTTGACCAGTCCTCAGGTCTCTCCACTACCTGGGTGAAGCTTTATCGGATCCTCCTCTTGGGCCACTCCCGGGCGCCCGCTCTGTCCTTCTGTGTGTCGGAGAAGATATGTTCCTCCCTGTCAAGTCATTCATTATTTTCTTATCGCTGGAATGCACTTTTGAGCAGGCTTTCCTTCGTGAAGGTGTCCGTGGAGGGTGAAGCTTAGCTGGTGGTTTTTCTTTCCTGAGATAGCTCTCTTGGATGAGTCATAAACGATCATTTTGCTTTCTATGCGGGATGCTGTCTGTGGGAGTTTTTTTCCCAGTGCAGCATCCTTTATGTTACAGAAACTCATAATAATCCCATAGGGTATTTAGCGGGATGGAAGCTTAAAGATCAAAATAGCAGGCGTCGATACTACGGAGCATTCGAGAAGAATACATGCCTAGACGTATATTCGTACTAAGAAGAGTGCATGTTTTTGGAAAATTTAGAATTTTTCCTGTTTAGAAGTTCAATCTTATTTCCATGTCAGATTATTGGAAAATTAAGAAAAATATTGTTATGGGGCTGGCCGGCGGCCGAGGCGATAACGGCGCCGGTCTTCACACGGCAGAACTACTACTTTGCTAAGGTTAAAATAAAGGCTCAGAAAGCCAGAAATGGTAGGCCAAGACCTCTCGAGGCTCTAGTGCCAAGGAAAAATAAAATAAATAAATAAAACTTACGTAGTGAAAGAGTCTGCACAGGTTGGCACAAATAATTACATGGCTTGTTGTAAAACTACTGACTCTTACTAATTGTGTTATCCTCAAAACAGGACAAGCTTTTCGTACAATTATTTTACTCCTTTTTCATATACACTTTGGCCATTAATGGTCATCTCCAAGGAAGCTATAAAATTTTACTCTGAAAGACAAAAGCCAACGCTTTATCCCGACATTTGTTCGAAACTGACCTTAATGAATTGGTTTAAGCATAATTTTTAAAACCTTGTCCTTGCCCTTTAAGTTCCCTTCTTTGCTCGCTTGTTTCAACTTCAAACTGTGTCTATAATTTGGTTTCCCTTTTAAAGGGCGTCATTAGTCGCCCTGAAATGTGCATACTGAACGAGAGAAGATAAAAACAACTGCTGCTTCCACCCAGTTGGTGGTCGTATTTATGATCGTGTCTCGTTCGTTCATGTTCCCTCTTGGAGAAAAAACAAAAGTGCATTTACTTCATTACGCCCGCAGTTTGTTAAGCGCTGAACGATCGAACGTAAACCCAAATTCCAAACCGGCGCCCCATTTTAAAAAGGCAGCAAGTGAGAGCGTTTTGTTTTGGGAAGTAATTAGTTCCGAACTGTTAAACCCGTACCCGGACGCAGACAAAACCAACGCTTCACATAATTTGATGCCAAAGCATTCGAACGTGTGTCGAACCGTGTGTGTGTTGTCCCGGTTGTTCGGTTTGGGTGCTCTGCTTAAGAGAGAGTCCAGCTCTTGATAAACTAGGTGCCGTGTAAAGCCCCACATTCTGACACATTCCAATGGGAGATCATAAAATGGGCGCTCGTTCTAGGCCCCGGTTCTAGCGGGGTTCCGTTGCAAGCTGTTGGGTTCCCGCTGGCTCCAGGCAGGCTGCAGAATGAGTTGGGAAAATTTATTTATGCATTTATGCTGAGTACCACCGACCGTACTATTATCTCGTCATGTTCATCGCGAAACAAATGTTTTAATTTCGAGAAACGAGCAGTAATTGGGAGGCTTTTGCTTGTGTCGGGTCCAGTGTTTGCTGTGTGATGCCATTTTTAAACATCGAAACGTGTCTTGCTTATCGTGTCGAATTCCTTACACACCCTGAGACATCGGGACGACGACCACAGCGACTACGAACTGCGGTAGACTTACCCTTCTCGGCTTCAAACGGTCGCTTCCTCTCTCTCTCTCTCTCTCTCTCTCTCTGACTAGTCCACAAATAATAAATCCAACAATCCATCCGGGATCACCCAGTTCGTGTGTGTGTGTGTGTGTATTTGTGGACAAACAGAGGGCCCGTTTTGTGTCCCGCACACGAAACATTTAAATCCGTTCACTTAGCGAGCCAGCGCTCGGGACGAACGGCCACGATGAGCAAATATTGATCGCGCCCTGCTTAGCGCTTAGCGCACCAGCTCAAGGCTTAACCGTCCTCAAGGTTCCCCACCGTGCTTTCGCTTATCCAAACGTGCGCTTTCCACGGTCCCCCTTCCTTCCCTTCCTCTCCCACCCCACTGAGGAGTTGGTTGTGAAAAAGTAAAGCAGCCAAAAATACCAGAAGCGTTTTTCGGTCAACAGCTCGGTGCAGTCTGTTGACAGAGATCGGTACAGTGTTAATGACACATAGACGAGTAAATATCGTCCGGTTGCTTCGTAGTAGCGTCGAACCTCACCGAACCTCCCCGAACAGGAGAAATCTCAATGTCCGTGTCGTTAAGCTAAACCGTTTAACCTCCGGGGTGCTGGGCAGAGCGAGCAGCAGAAGCACTTGCCGACAAACGGCTAGTAGCAGCCGAAGTTGCCCGATGCTTCACGTTTGACCGGTTTCCTGCACCAAGTGAGAACTCTATTTGTGAAGAACGCTCCCTTGCCTCACCAAAAACGGACGCACTATGGGTGGCATTAGACGCGAGTCTTCGATCGCCAATCTTCCACGGAGGGTAGTTCGTAGTTGCATCATGTTTTCCAACCCTCGTCATGATCGGTTTAAAGGCACAGCAATACAAAACGTCTAATGCATATTCAATGCTCACAAAAAACGCTTCACGAGGCTCCCAATAAATGATACGAAAACAAAAGGGACGACTCAAGTGTTGTCAGCTGCTATCGGTACATGATATCTTCACGGTGCTCTAGACCAAATGATAATGTTTTTTAATTGTTTCTTTTTTCGCTTCTTGGCTCTACGCTTCGGCGAAGGATTCCCGAACGCTGGGCATGAGCTGACTGACTGACTGCCGGCACGGGAATCTGGAATCTGGTAAACAGCGTACCGAACCACACGCCAGAGGCAGCCCCTTTTTTTTGTTGGCTTGTTTCATTCATTCATTCGCTTAATTACAGAAACGCGTGATGGAACAAGACAAATATTCCCGTAAAACAGTTGCACTACAAGGAGTTAATTAAATTCCGTAAAGCGTCTGGCCTTCCAGCCGCAGTTGCAATTGTGCTTAATTTCGGTTTTTCGGGAAGGGATGCGCGTCTTAGTGCGTCCATTAACCGCGAAAAAAAGCCTTTCCCCCATTACCTCGGCATACGCTGAATGATACACCGGAATCTACCACAACGAAAACAGCCGCTGGACACAATCTTTGTAAAAGGCAAAGCTTGTTCAATGTGTTTTGTTGGGGTTTTTTTTTTCTTCGTTTCCACAGTCCAGCCCTGTATCCCATGTTTCGGATTCCGTCGAATCGTAACCTCGTCGTCTGCAGTGCGGATGAGGTTGTTGCTGTTAAACGCTACCACTTGTTGTTGTTTTCCCTCCGTTTTGGTTTCTGCTACAAAAACTTTTGTTTTTCGATTCGGATGCTTTATATGTTTTATGAGCGTTCGCCACCCCTTCTAGTAGTCTCTACGGCCCATTCGTTTCGCCAAACAGCAAGTCTAAATAAGATGTGCATACGTGAGTGCAAGGTGAGGGCCAGGTTTGCTTACTTTTCCAAAGGGGGCAGCAAGCATTCCGGTCCGATGTTTTTCGGCTGTTGACTTAATGATTTATTAGCAGTTTGCTTTGAGCTTTTGATGCTCATGTTCTATGAGGATGTGATGAGATTTTCTTGAGTAAACAACATAGAACACTGATTGAACCATGCAATATAGACGTCTTCTTACCCACTGGGAACTCGAGAGCTACAGTTCATTATCCTGAATAAGTCTTCAGCTCTGTTGATAGTTACGGGATACTTCCAGAGAGCTTTGAATTCTAGATAAAGTTTACGAACAATCTACTGGGAAGTCATGAGCTTCAAGCTCGATTAAGTTGTTAGCACATTTATCGTCAAATTATGCCTATTCGACAGTAATCTAGCTGTAATTTTGGGTCGAACTCAAAGCTCCCTCACCAGAATCCTTACTTAACGTTCTAGGCAAGCTCATCAGAGACTCGTTATAGCTATAGGTTTAGCCCATAAGCAAACACAACGTAGGCTTTTAGTAGCTATTATTCCAGCTTATGAGCCAGTTTGGAATCCTGGACATGAGCTACCTCTTTCTTGTTATTTGCTTCTATCTACAGCTCGTGTGTTAGGTCAGCGATAATTTATCAAGGTTCTAGATGATTACTCTAGAGCCAATACTCTAGAGCCACCGATGCACCGATAACTCAATAGAGCAACAAGATAGTTAGGTATTTCCAGTGCGTGAATCAGGAACAAGGTTGTTTGGTGGCCCAACCAAGCGAGCTTTAGCTTCACTTCAGAAGCTTAGTGGTAATCATCTGATACTCTAGCTTATTAACTTCTTCTTCTTTCTTGGCACTACAACCTCGAGAGGTCTCGGCCTGCCATTTCTGGCTTTCTGTGACTTGGTTTACAACCATAGCAAAGTAGTCAGCCTTACGTACGGGAAGGCGGTCTGGATGGGTTTTGAATCCCGGCCCGGCCGTGTGAAGACCGGCGCCGCTTTTACCTCGGCCACCGGACCGCCCCACTGGTAACTCTTAGTACTTTTTTTAGAACTCCAGCTTTTCAAGAATTCATGAGTATAGGAGCCGGGTTCTACGAGTAATCTACAGCACGTGACACCACCCGTCATAACTCTCGCTCGCTCTGGATACTTGAGCTAGCTAGGCAACGCTTTTCAAAATACAAAAACAATAGATGGATCATTGTTTTGTATCAGCCCCGAATGTATCAGAACCCCGTTATGTATCAGAACTTAAAATAGCACAGCCAAACACCAGAAACCTTTATCATTAGATCCATGCAATCAACATTCCGCACGCAAAACCGTATCATTACCGAATTGGAAAATAAAATCAACCCACCATCAAACCATTAATTGCAAATGGCCCTCGGGGCCACATAACGAACGAACAGAAAAAAAGGGTCTTTCGCCACACCTTCCCGAGTGTTAACTCATCAAGAAACTACACCATCATTGGCGATTTACATGTCATTACCCGTGTTCGCTCCCCGTTTGTAGCGCGTATCGTCCTCCAAACACACTGCCCGACCGGAAATCAATTATCAACGATCAATGGTTCGGGGATCAATGAATGTGCTGTGGCACACACGGTGGAGGAAAATTTTACGAATCATTATAAATGTGGTTCGGATTTGATTCGCTCGAGCAAAGAGATGCCTAGCCCTATGCCGACCGTTTTGGGGTTTGATCGCTCTTAGGTAGACGGACCGTCGATGTCGACGCAGCAAAACGCAAAAGACAAATCATTCTAATGGGCCGGCTTCTAGCGAACCATAACTATTCTTTTCCGAATCGGCATGCACCGGATCGACCCTACCGACCGATCGTCCGAAGACCCTATAATAGTATTAAAATTAAAATCGAATCAATAAACCCTGGTGCTGTTGTTGGTCGCTGTTGTTGTTAATCAATGAATAGTTGCGGAAGATTAGGTTCAATTAAATTATAGGCTTCGTGCGTTCCGGCTGAACGGGACCATTTTGATGGGCCACCAACAACAGCCCAAAAAAAAAAACACACACACACACACACAACCCGTCCAAAAGCCTCCACTGAGCCTCACTGCATGCAACGGTCAGTAAAATGTTCGGCATTCCCCGGCGCAGATCGATCATCGTCTTTAGTTGGCTTTCTTCCACGGTACACCCTGGGCAGATGGATCAATTAGGTGGCTTCCAAAAACCTCCCGGAGATGCCCCACACTCCCTCTGGCAGAGAGACAGGGGGGGGGATGAGAGGGACACCGTTTTAAAGGTACCGAAACGTAAAAGGCGCACTGACCAGTCCATAAAAAAGGGACTTAAATCAAAACCGTGAATTGGTCTCGGACGCGATGATCGGCTCAGGCGCCCAACACCGCCGCCGCCGCCGCCACCGCATAGCATCTTCAGTAGCTTCGGCACGGACCAAACCGTTGGGGTCTTCAAAGAGGGAGGGTGACCAAGGAAGAAGTGTTTCTGTATACTTAAGAACACAAGAACGGTGAGAGAGCGAGTGAACGATATGTGGAGCTGGCGGTTGCGGCGAAACCAAGCAATAGAATCATCATCCCAAAACCCTGGGGATCGCGATCGAGCACGAACAAAACCTTTCCGGACAGAAAAAAAAACAAAAACATGCACCCCAAAAAGAACATCCACCAAACAAGACACACGGCCAGATAAAACGAGCGACAAAGAGGTTAGTCCCTGAGTAGGCGAAGAGGCAAAACGCTCAGCCAAACGGGGAAAAAGGGGGCGAAAAGGAAGCGTTCGCGCACACGAACACACGGAACAACGAATAACCACTTCAACCGAATAAAATCGAATAATCAAAACATTGTAAGTATCTAATTTGGATGATGAAGGCAAAATGAAACATAAAACAACGATTTTTAATGCCTCATTATAAGTTGTATCAGCGTTTTGTTTGATGAAGCGAGCGATCAACCGGAGGGCAGCGAGCGTGCAGAGACCGAACCGAACCGATCGAAGGAGCTCCGTCACTGCTGTGCCGATACCTGTGGTAGGCAAGAAACTGATGAACAAGAGGCAAAGACGGACAGAAACCAAACACACACACACGCCGTGCGCATGCGTTCCGTACGAAGCACCGGCCACTGGAGCCGGTGGAGAATGCAACCTCCTGCGCGAGGAGGTCGGGAACACCAACGCTGTCCGTAGAACGCAGAACGCAAGCGGCAAGCGGGATCTCGTATGCACGAACCCGAGGGATCAAGAACCGCGTGAGGTCGCCCAAAAGCGAAAGAGACGGCTCGAGTTGAAGATACGGAGACCGGGAACGCACAAAAGAGAGCGAGAACGTGCAAGGAGTAATGAGCCTTCCTGGGATGGGGGATGAAGGGGATGGCTTGAAGGATGGTTTTGCGAATGAATGTGGCGGAACGATCGGGCGCAAACAGACATCGAGGAAGCTTGCTTCTAGTCCATCCCGAAAGAAATAAGCGACCGAGAGAGAGAGAGCGAAAGAGAGAGAGACTGAACAAGGAGCCACGAAACCACAAGCGACGAACCCTCGCACGACGCACCAGCAGCGACCGAGCCCGGGGAAGAATCAAAGAACCTCCACAGCGGTAGACCGCCAGGCGGCTCCATTATTGTAGTGGGCATTTGCCGCGATTCTCTGCGGCGCTTCGATCGATTGAAGCAAGTGTGAGCGAACGGGGCAGGCGATTCTGCTGCTCTTGCCTGCTCTTTCCTGTAGCGTGAACGCTACGAAATTGGTAGAGCCGCCTGGCAGGAAGAAGAATCGGCCGATTGCTGCCGGGCGGTAACGATAAAATAACTATATTTTCTGAATTCTTTTACGTCGTCATAAAATCGGACCCGCCACTGCAGCTTCCCGGACTGTGGGTCCCGGAATGCATGCAGTCCATTTGGGAAAGGTTTGGCGCTAGAAGCGCTGCGGTGGTGGGCCGATCGTATGGGCGCCTCGATCTCTGGCTCATTTATGGATCTCTGGGGAATGGATTGCAGGGCGATGAGTATTTGCACACTCACTCACCTCATCGGATGGGGTTTGGCTCACTATCGGAATGCCTAAATCTTTCCCTTCGGTGAGTGCCGGTAAGTGATTGGGATGTTCTGAGCGTTAAAAGTAGTAATGGATGGTTGGAAGTGATTTTATAGCAAATTTCAAAGGATGTAGGGAACAGGAGAAGATCACTCAATCAAGAAAAAAAATTAATAAACGCAGAACAATATTTAATCAGTTGTATTCAAATAGAAATTAAATTTCTACGTTTAATAAATGTTTATTCGTCAAATTATAAAATTATAGTGACTTATAAAAAACTTAAATTTACTGTAAAATGAGAATATAGATATCCACAATATAAAGGTTCCATATAAGAACAAGGACATGGCAAAATCAATAAAGAGTAGATTGTCTAATGAATTTGTTCATGAGTAATATTTGATTCTATAGCTAAGTATGTAATTCATTCTTCATCAAGCTCTAGATAAGAAAATGAACTAGAGAATGAACCTCAAATTAGGTGATTCAGTTCACAGACACTATTTTTAATCTAAAATTTAATCCACCGTTCGGCATTTAACCCATTTTTGTACGAATTTCGTTTTTTTTTTACTAATTTTTCCTTCCCATAAACGCCAACCATCTGCCAAAGGGACCACCGTCGACGATACGCTTTCGAACTTCCAAAGTCCCAAGAATGAACCAGCGGGGGACCGGACAATTCCGGACGTCTCCAACCTCAACGGGACGTTCTAAAAACCTGTTGAAAATCACCAGCGAACTCTCTCTCTCGCTGCCCAGCCATCACTAAGCAGCCGCGGACACACGGACAGCTCGTAATTTTTATTGCATAAATTAACCCTCTTTAACTCGACGAAACGCTACGAAGCTTCTCTAGACCGTACCGAGCGGTCCAAAATCGGCACATCCGATACCATGTTGATAAATCATAAATTATTTTCACGATGGCAGTTGGGGGGAACGCAGAACAAAAACGCGTCCTGAGCTTTTGGCAAACGAGACCAGAGCGTGGACCTGGGGCTGGAGCACATACAAAAATGTGCTACAAAAACCAACATCGTTTCGGTATCGCTATGTGATCAGAGGCGATCGGTCAGCCAGTTTAAGATCTACTTCAAATCTAGACCCGGGCCGGGACGGTTGTATCCTTTTGCGCTTTTCACACGGACGCTCACGGGCACCAATGCGGGATGCGATCTTCATCAAGTCCTAGCCCCAAGCAGTATATCGATGAACACGGAACGATCCACCGTCCATTACCTTACTGAGTCCCAGTCTCCCTGGGTTGGCGAAGCGTCCACGAACGATAAAGGAAAAACCCCGCTTTACGAGCCCATTATGTACTGAAGGACCTCCTGGAACAGTTTTCCTGCTTCATTTTGTTGCGCTGCCGCTGCGGATCTTTGGAGACTTGTAAGACGAGAATGAGGTAAGAACAGGACGGGCAAAAGCAATGCACGAGAACATATAACATCATCTTATTAACGTGTTTGGATAGGTTTATTTTCTGCCGCTCCGGTTGCTGCGTTGCACCGTGCTCCTGGGACTGCTGCATCGATTCTTCCCTGCTGGTTCCTCCCGGTAGGTCTCGTTGCGATCTTCTCGTTCGAACAAAAAAATTACACCGCGTTCGCGAGATGATTCCTTTTGATACTTTTGATCGTGAGCTACCATGCGCAGTCACTCCCTTGTTGCGGTCTCTTCTTTACAGAAGTGGTGAAAAATCGTTCCGAAAGGCGAAAAGGATTCGCTCAGCAGCAGTGAACCGCCACACACAAAAAACCCTTTACGACGCAGATTTCCCAGGAATTGACTGGCAAAAAAAACGCACACGCAAAACGTAGAATGGTGGCGTGATTGCGATTCGGTTATTTGGCGGTTAATGTGGACAAGCCCATTGTATCTGCGCAACTGTTTCGAGGGAAGCGTGTTGTGTGTGTGTGTGTGTGTGTGTGTGTGTGTGTGTGTGTGTGTGTGTGCTTGTTATTTTTCTCTCCGTCTTACCAGGGGAAGAACACAACGATGGTGGCCCAACGATGGTTTGCATCGTTAGACTGAATGGCGTACTGGTGCATCCCCTTCCCCGTACAATCCCTTCCACCAGTACGCCTCTGCGCACCCTGAGTTGGCGTGATCGGAACGATTAATTTCCTCCGAACGTGAACCGGCCGGG
The DNA here is from genome assembly GCF_013141755.1 of Anopheles stephensi. Taxonomy (NCBI): domain Eukaryota; kingdom Metazoa; phylum Arthropoda; class Insecta; order Diptera; family Culicidae; genus Anopheles; species Anopheles stephensi. The sequence continues at coordinate 85,089,434 of NC_050203.1, read as the reverse complement.
AGAGTACAAGAACAAACAGTGCTGACTGAGTTTTGGTTTTGGAGTTGTAGTTTTGCTTGGGTTTCTTTTTCACTTATACGGGGGAAAATGGGGGTAATGGGAAAAAGGTAGATCAATGAGAAGATCCTCCGAAGCAGATAGAGATCGTGTGTGGGCATCTCCCGATCGATTTTTGGGAATGCAATGCTGAACTTTTGTGTAGTATTGCGAGTAGAAAATATTGCCTCTGCTCTCTTCTCATCATCGTACACAACTTGAGGAGTTTATTAGATAAGTTGGAGAAACTATGATATTCGATGTTAATTCATCCTTAATATCAAATGTATTCTCAAGCATTGGACATCAAGAGGCTCGTTTAAGACATCATAAGACCTATCTGACCATATCAGAGTATTCGTTCAGATAGTGAAGAATGATCTGACGATAGCTATAGCTGGAAGTAAACGATGGCTGGAGCACGTGATGAGGATGACGGACTCATACCTGACCAGGAAGGTGCTCGTCAGCTACCCATAAGGTACGAGACGTAGAGAAGCACAGCGATCTCGTTGACCAAATTGAGTGGAGTCAAACATGGCCAAGACCAAGAAGGAAACAGAAGAGCTGTTAAACATTTAGGTGAGCAAATCTTTGAGCTCTGAACTCTTCGAAGTGGTCTTAAATATCTATGTCTAGATTGTGTATTAAGGAGATAGTTGGTGACGATCGAATAGTCACCTCCAAGACTTTCGTTAAACAAGGACATATCAAGTGCAAATTACCTGTGATAAGTAGATGTCTTCATCAAGAAATCTGTGTGTGAAGAAATTGGATTTCTGACCAGCCTTGTTCCAGTTTGTCTAGATATCCCTTAAGGCGATGTAACAGGCGAAGAAAAACGATTTATTGGAATGTCCCTTCAAAAATTCTACTACATACAAATCTCCACCATTGCTTAAGTTGTGGAGATGGTACCTTATATTGGATGATACTTAGAGTAAAACATTTAAACCTCTAAATTTTATATGGTATACTTCATGACTTTTGGCGAAGAAGAACTTAGGTATTTGACACGCCGAGCTGGGACTGTGATCAATATGTCAAAATAAAGCTCCCCTGTTTGTATAGCATGTTTGTTTAGCAGAGTCTATTGAACCACTTCACAGCAACTCCACGACTTTGTTCTAATCGCGTGTTTAGTCCTTCGCACACTTTCTCTTCAAATGAAACAAAAAGGCAAACGTCCACAGCAATCGCACCGCCTTTGAACACAATAACAATCAACACTTGCCTGCCTCGGCTACGTCACCTGCCCGATTGCAAACCACCAGGAGGGAAAAAGTTACCAACGGACCACACACACCGACCGTCACCCTTCGAGTTGGCTGGCATCGTTGCGTGCGGCTAAAAAAATCCCCACAGCTGATAGTTCCTCCTAGTAACAACGGGGAGCGTGTGCGGTTGCAAGTACAGCACAAACAACAATCGAGCCGCCGACCAGAACGATCGATCGATCGATCACACCCCGGTTCGAAAACAACCGCCGCGATCGACGCCCGGCCGTCTCAATCATTCGCACGGTCACGTTCCGCACCGTGTCCATTGCGCGAACGTCCAAACGGCGTGTTTGCGTTTCGATTGCGTCGCAAAACGATCGTCGCGCTCCTTCAAACCGATCCGCTCACTCATCATCGCTTATCCTGTGTGTGGACGCGCGCGCGCGCTCTCGATCGCTCTCGGTGCTTGCTATAATCTCAGGATTATACCCCGTCAAAGAAGGTGTGTGTGTGTGTGCACCCCGTGCTCGGTAAGTAGAAGCCATTTTGCATTCCTAATTATTTAAACACGGGCCTCACTTTGCTTATCCACTTTCCAACATCCGGGCATTGTGGTGGGTGCCGATAAGGCTTGCCGACACCCGGATTCATGCTGATTCATTTTCGCGCAACCCTTAATCATTGGATCAATGTGTGATCGATGGAATCGGCGAGCGACCGCTTATCGAGTTTGGCCAAACGCTTTCCACCTCACCGGTTTCGTGGAATCGCCGAATGGCGGCAGCACGAGAGCGCCCGTCGAATACGCCACGCACACACGTTGCCTCGTTTTGTAATCACAGTGATTTTGAATTTTAAATATCAGTTATTTTTAGTACCACGCCATTAATGAGTTAATTATAGAAAGATAGCAAAAAAAAAACAGCTACTCACAGCTATCTGAACCGGCTCGGTAGCACGGGTTTTTTTCAGATTAGATATTCACCACGAAACCACGGGCTGATCGCGCGGCTCCCTAGCCCCGTGAAGGTGGTGGCGTAGAGTAATTAAGCGCATACTGCCAATTACATTTTGCCACTTCGGTAGACAACTTTCCAGGGCATTTGATTGCTGCCGATTAATAGATTCCGTGCCGGTGTGATCCAACACCTGGAAAAGGCAAGGGCAACTAACTAACACGCCGCTAACTTGCAGCGCGTGCACCAGCAATTGAATGACGATCGGAGCGGCTAAAGTACGGGTTGCAGCTCGCAGATTACGGCGTGTGGACCTGGGAGGGGGGGAGGGGAGAATTTCTGATGAAATGTCTTTTGAAAACAAAAACAGATTTAATAGGAGGAACTGCAACCCATAATAGATAATGAATCTGTGCAGAGCGATTTACGGCTGTTTATTCTCTGTCATTGTAATTCATTCCTATCATTCATTCTGCTATAATTCATCGAAAAACCTTATCCTGCTGTTCTGTTTATAGTGCATGATTTCCAGTGATCCTGTCTTTAAGAACTCCGTCCATGAAACCTATTTCTTATGAAACTACTTTACCTACTTACCTATCTGGACCTGCTTCAGGAGATCTCGCTAAACCTAACCGTTTTCCAATCAAATATCCTGAAAATTTTAGTGCAGGAATCTTCTCAATCAGTTCATCTCAATGTTGGCCTACCACGTTGCCTCTGTGGTTAATGTGGAAGGTACCATTCTCATGACATGACCATCCTACCGAAGTCTCGTAGGCTGAACTCTGCTATCGTCGCAATTCATTAGTACATTTGCTATAATTCACCTGGATTTAAGGGATATACTTTTGTTTATGCTACTTCTTCTTCTTTCTTGGCACTACAACCTCGAGTGGTCTAGGCCTGCCATATCTGACTTTCTGTGATGGGATATGAATCCCGTTCTTTCCGTGTGAAGACTGTTATCATAAATCATTAATGTTATCATAAATTTACCAATGAACTCTAATTATAGCACGCAAATATTCTAGCTTATTTGCCGTTTGTTGTCATAATATGTTCATCAACCCGAATCAAAACTTCCTTTGACGCTTACCGCCTCTTGCAAAACTTGTTTTGATACATTCATACGTACGTAAATCGAAACCGGCGTGTACGTGCCTACCAGCTGCATAGTAAAAGTGTTCAATTCTATCACGCAACGCCGAAAGGTACGTACATCCGCAATGTGCGCCACTATGGCTGCGTGCGTTCGAGCAATATCAAACATCCCACCCCTCCCAGTGCTTGGGAAGATGGGGAGGCCTTAACGCATTTGGACAGCCAAAATTTCCCACCCATAGTTTTGAGATTGTTCGCCAACAAAAACCGGGTTAGCCAGAAATTAAACCATCAACAATCGTTTGCCTCCAATCACGCAGCTGCGGGAGCAAGATCAGACCGATAAAAAGGATTTCCGTTTCCCGGCAAAGTTAAAAATGTGTCAGGCCACATAGCTTAAGATCATCTCGAGTGATCGAGTTCTCAGATGGACTCGACCGACAAAAAAAAATCCACAACTGCAAGAATTCACAAAAAAGCCATCATCCTCCCCAAAAATTACAATCATTGTTCTCGACGCTCGCCCAGGCGGATGAGATTGAGATGATACTGAGACCGTTGCGATGTATTGCGCTGTGCTATCCGCCTGGGTGTGTGTGTGTGTGTGCCGTGGAGGATGCCATAATGATGCTGCAGCACGGGGCAGCAGCAGCAGCTCCTTTCCTGATGCGGCTCACAGGTGGCCCTTGACGTTGAGGGCTGCCCAGTTCAACGGAATCCGGGAACAAAGGGAACATTTTTCACAAATATGTCTGAATGGCGTGTGTGTGTGTGTGTGTTCTGCGCATGGTCAGCGCTGCATGTTTTTATTTGGAAGGAATTGCCCCTTTTTTTAAGCGCTGCACCGTTTTCCGAACCGCACCTAGTTGGGTGGTCTGCCGTTTTGTATGCGTGTCCACCGCCTGTGGCCATTCCGTGTTGTTCCACTAACGGTGTTCCGCACGGGGTCCTGGTAGACTGCGAGGAGCTAAGACGTTCGGAAGGTTCGTCTCAAGGTCTGAAAGCAGCAAAGCAAATAAGACGCTCCCGAGGCGCAGAATTCTTGGAGCTTAAAGCAAGCAAGTTCCCATGGGAGATAAATGAGTATGAGTACAAGTATGAGAACAGTTTCAAGCACACAACAGTTTATTTTTGAGGAACTTACACTTACCATTTAATTACTAACATAATTACTCCATTATCATCTTCGGCTACCTAACATTTCGTATTCATCATAACACCAGAATCAGGCCACTATTCCTTGAGTAAAAGAGCTTGGGAATCTTCCTCCAGTATTTTTCAAAACTAGTGCCCATAGACGACACTATGCTCAAATAGCTTCTCTACCGAGAGACTTGATTGAGACTCTCGAACTATGTTTTCCTGTCACATTTTGGTAATCAAGAACATGAAGAATTCAGTTGTGAGTTCAATTCTGCTTCTACATCTTCAGGTCTCCAAGGGAATCTTAACCAAAGGTCTGTAGGAGTACAAACTTCTTTTTTTCCATCCATGAATTGCTTCTAATTTATCGGCAAGATATCGACAGGAGAACCAATTCGTCTCTCATTCAAGATCTTGTTGAACTTCAAGGTCTTCCTCAAACTTCAGATAGTTGCTGTATCAGCTGTTGAAGAGTTCTTCATAGTACAGCATGATTTTCGGATGATTTTACATCAGACGAGCGTAGCTCTCTATTTGCTATCAGTTCACACGCTGAATCATTCCGGAGAGTGCTCAGGTCAACCTGATCGCAACTTCAAATAACTAACGTTCTGCTTTAGATAGAGGTTCACTGCTATGGACTGCTGAAGGTTCGGTCTTGGCATATTTAAAGTGTAGTCTTACGTCCTACGTAGTCCTACGGGGCGGTCCGGTGGCCGAGGCGACAGCGGCGCCGGTCTTCACACGGCAGGGCCGGGGTTCAAATCCCATCCAGACCGCCTCCCCGTACGTAAGGCTGACTACTTTACTACGGGTAAAATTAAGTCACAGAAAGCCAGAAATGGCAGGCCGAGCCCTCTCGAGGTTGTAGTGCCAAAGAAGAAGAAGAAGTCTTACGTCCTACAGCTATATCCGCGACCCATCACAGGATCAGTCACTCCTACGTATATACAAAGAGTTGCACCGCAAGGACCCAAGTCTTCTTCCGATGAATGTTAGTTTCTTTCCTTTTTTCATCACAGTAATCTACAGAGCTTCAAGGACCACGGATACAAAACAAACAGCAACATGGTACGGTTTTGAATTTCTTACAAATTTATTCCTCAATTACACGCTTCCGCTGTTTCGTAAAATAAATACGTTGTTTTTCCTTCCGTTTACAGGTACAGTAATAATATACAAAAATTTACACAAACACACACACACACAAACACACAAAATCATATTCAAACATAGTGTAGCGGTGACCTAAACGTAATAGTGTATAGGCCACTCCCCTCACAGCGGCAGGCGACCACGAGGAAAGCGACCGGAAGTTGTGTGTTCGGAACTTTATAAAAGCTGCTCAAGCAACGCAAAACGTAAAGGACTGCCACGCAACGCGCTAAGCTGTTTCGTGACTTTTTGACTCGATCTGTGTCCTGCCTCTCCTACCTTTCCAATCCATCGATGAGTGCGATAAGTTTAATGCTCTAGTTTATCTCACTATATAGTTCCTGTTACTTTATACACTCACACACACACACACACCTTCGAGCAGGCCCTGTGACACAAGAGCAAACCGTCCTCCCCCCCTGTTAAGCTTCCTATCAAATAAATATGTACAATATGAGCTTTCCCCTGTTCTCTGCTGAAGTCTCCGCCATCTAACACCTATGCCACAGCACTAGTTTCCCCAAGCCTATCTATCCACTATCTCACCAGGCTCTCCACTCTGAACAACTCTCTCCTCGGACATCTCGGACGGACAAAATACCGTGTGTTTCGCGCACCAACCTGTGTTTTATTTCGTTACTCTCGATTAGTTCCGTATGTATGTTGATTATGGCTTCTTCTCTGCTTTGACGTCACGCACTCTCACCTCGCAGCATGCAGCGGAGAATGGCTCCTACTGACGACTACTACTACTACTGCTATCGCTACTACTACTACCTGCTACTATGGTACACCGCTTTGTTTAACCCCACGTACACGCACAAATACATACGCTCTTGCTGCTCGCTTTTCCTTAGTACGTTCGAACGCATGTGTGTGTGCTTTTTTTTATACACAAAACAAAGATTTAAAGTAATAATTAAACAAACAGTAGCGGCCCTGCCGATTCCTATGGTCATCCATCCTCGCCATTCTCGTCGATACCTATCCGAAAAACCTCTCTCTCTCTCTCTCTCTATGCTTTCTCACAGAAAACATGCCTTCCCTCCCCCCGTCACTCCTTTCACCGGCAGCCACAACCAACAACTGTCATGTCCTGGTAGTTCTTCAGTACCACCTTGTTCTGCTCGTTCAGATACAGCATCGAGATGGAGGATAGCTGCGTCGGCACACAGCAAGCCTTCGGCGCTAGCGTCGGATTGTACGAGTTGACCAGCGTCTGCACGATCGCGTGATTCGTCGTGTTCAGATGGTCCGCGATCGGGAACCGGCAGTCGCCCTGGCAGAAGTACGCCTCGTACCCGGGCGGCGCCACTATCCAATCGTTCCACCCGACATCACTAAAGTCAACGTACAGTGGCTTCCGCTGGCAGAGCTCATTTTTCCGCCGACTACTCCGCTTGGCCGACGCACGCCTTGCCCTGTTCGCGCTGCTGATCGCATCCCGGATCGGTCGCTGCTTGTGTCGACCGTCGTCCGTGTACGTGAACAGCAGCGGTTGCTTCTGCACCCACGTATCGTGCCGTTCGGCCGCATTCCGCCGTAACCGCACGTGCTCGTGCACCGGTACAGCTGCTGGCACGCTACGCCTCTGCCGACTGTGACCGACAGCTCCGGCCGACCGTCCCCGACCAGTCACCTGCACGAACAGGCCGTGATTTTTGCGCGGTTGCCTAAGCCACCGTTCGACGGCCGGCATCACATCGAAGCTGGCCGTACCGGACTCGTTGATGGCGAGCGTTTTCGTGTCGACCAGCAGGAAGGTGGGCGCTCGCTTACCTTTCACGCCCGGCCGGACTATGTCGTACACGAGCACCTGGTACTGGACCGGTGTCCTAGCCAGGGCCCGGCCACTTCTGTGTGCGATCCCGTCCCGGGTTAGGGTGAGTTCGGCGGCCCGTAGCTTCTCGCCTCGCGGGATACTCGATACGTTGAACAGTAGCCGGAAGCGATGATGGTGCTGGAACCGCTCGTCTATGTGACTTTCTGTAAGTAAAGTAAAAGAGAAAATGTTTATTAGCACAAGTTGTACGAAATTCTTATCTCAAGTTATTTAGAAGGTGTAGTAACAGGATCTTCACATTGCTATAATGAATTCTCCCATAAGATTCTGGAGGATATAACAGTCAAATTCATCACAAAAATTCTGTTTTCACTGAAGAATTCGTAACGAAATGAAGCTTGCCCAATCTCAAACAAACCAAACTTATCGCTTAAGTCTTGAAACACCTTACAAAACTCGACTTCAAGCGAAGCACATAAAGTGAACTCTCGTCATAATGAATTGTAACTCTTTCCCCCGAACTATAACGGCGGCTTATTAGGGGCTGAGATTTATCAAGGCATCTGACACAACGAAACATCGTTATGCACGCAGCAGCAGTTTCATTGTTTAGCCATAAATAAACCATTTAAAAACGGCTTTGGCCCTCCCCGGCGTGGCTCACAATTTCCCAAACCCTGTTACATGCAGAAGAATAAACAATCCCGTACCTGTCAATGTACCACCTGGACGATCTCAACTCCCCCCGAAAGAGAGCGAGAGGAAAAATAATACACGAAAAACAACAATCATCTCTCTACCCCGGGTGCGGGTTGCTAATATCCGTCCAGACACAAACCAGACACCGGTTGGCATCGCTCGGCAACACGATCAGCAAGCAGCTCGCCAAACAATAACACCTCCTCCAGGTTTTTAATCGATTTGGCAACCCCATTAGCGAATTTGAACAATCAGCAAACTCACCCTTGCCGCCCACAGCCTACGCATCGTACAGCGCGTTTCGCAATCCGCGTCCGACCGATCGAGACGGTCGGGTTTTGTTTGCGATTTGCCGAAAAATTGCGCCTCACGGGCACTCGCTTTAATTGCGATCAGCGCGCGCGTTGTGTCGGCGCTGCTAATATTCCTAGTACGTGTTTGTTTACAAGCGGGCTCTCGAATACTACTTCCAGCTAAAGGGATTTTGCGTAACTCTTCCCCATCCGGAGCTGCTGCCCGCTACAGTCCCAGCGCTCGATGCCGACATAGGATAAACACTGGGCCTGGGAGTAGGCAATAAAACTCTCACCCTCACGCACAGAGAGAGAGACGCCGACCAGTGAATAGTCACAGTGGAGTGAAAGGTCAACCGGACTTAGGACTTGAGACTCTACTGGATCTCCCCCACCCCCTCCCATCAGGTTCTACGTACCGCCAATAAGGTGTTGACGGACGATCCTCTCCTTGAACCCATCCACAGCTGGACGCAAAACAGCTCAGACTCAGGAGGTCCAGTTTTACGCTTACGCTTACTCGTGTGCAAAATTTACCGATCATTTTACGCACGATGCTTCGACGCTCGTGGGCAGCATCTTCGATCTTTGCCAGGCCGGCGGGGACGGCCGGGTTAAAGAAAACACGGCGCGCTGACTACGCCGCGTTAATCGTTTTTCGGGGAGGGTTCGTGAATTGTGTAAACAACAGTATGCGCGCCGGAATTACACAAACAACGTGCGCGCTTCTTTATTGCAATCGCATTTCCAGGTAATGCAATCAAAGTGCACCAGCTAAACCGCGGCCCGACATCCTGGTTCCCAAGTACTTGGTGGTGGTACATTTGGGGGTTTTTGAGGATCGCTTAGCCTCTTCGAGAAGTGCAAAGATCGTATATAATTGAAAACGGGGGCTCGCACAAGAAAAGTTCGCCACTGCCACACTAATTATGTGTTGCCATAATTTTGCCATAATGGCGTGAGTACACGCGTTGCTACAGATGGGTTTTGTGCGCTGCGATTGGAACCACCTTTCAATCGCGTTATTACTGCGCCACGTTAGCTTGCAATTAATTGAATATATAGAAAACAAGTTCATTCTGTGCCTTCTGCACACGAACGATCGTTACCGATATCGTGCGTATGTGGCAACCCGCGATCGTCGTTGATCAACCCTAACCAGCTTTGCATCAGCTGCATGTACCGGTTTTTGACGTCGTCGTCGTGGTCGCCATTTGTCGTCATGGCTTCCTAGATCAACAGATATCCCCTTCTCCAGATAACCCCAGTGCACACTAGACCGTACGTACCTTCGTGCGTGAAACTTCGCACCGTGTTGGCGTTGCGCGTGTTGAGTCCTTCCTTTGGTACACTGACGGAGTCGACCAGATCATGGCCCATGATCTGCGCGTACAGCTGCTTCATCGCCTCCGGTATCACCACCTTAGATCTATCGATTTTTGGTCGATTAGGAAACCCGAACAGGCTCAGGAGATTCTTCTCGATCTCGACTAGTGTTTTAGGATCGGGCCTGCTGGCGCTGTCACCGTACCGGGCGTCGTCATCACTAGCGTCCGCCTCCCCGTCACTGATCGCGTTCTCTAGCTCCGACTCCTCCGCCGGCTCTTCCTCCATCTCGCCACCCGGGGCTGCGTCCTTCCCGGCGACGTACTCCTCATACTCGTTGGTATCACTACTGCTTACAACACTACTACTGCTACTACTGCTGCTGCTGCTGCTGTCCGGCTGATTGTAGCGGCTGCTGGACTGTTGCTGCTCTCCGCCGATCCCAATCACTGTGGTGACTTTCGTCTGTGGCGCTCCATTGGGGCCGGTGCTAGCGACTCGCAATACACCGTGTGAAATCGCTAACACCACCAGCACATAGAACCAGGCGTGCATGTTCGCGGGAAGCAACGGTCTGTGGGAAAAAGGAAAAGAAAACACGGAACAAACGAGTTAGAAGAGCGCTCAAGTACTTCACTGGCGAACAGTCGGTGGATGAATGTGACAATCCGTTTGTCTGCCCGCTACCTAATAAACACCGACCAACGCCACTGGTGCGATTAGTCAACGCGCACGCTCCCGCACACTAGACGCCACGTCTTGCGAATGGGCGATGGGCAAGTGCCGCCAAGAAGGAGGAAGCTGATAATTAAAGTAAATGTTTTCAAAAACAACACCACAGTTGACGCGAGTCAACGGACCTAAGGGATGGAGGAGGGAGAGTGGGGGGGAGGGGGGAGATTCTCGGTCAAAGATTGGGACAGACCGGGTGGCGACTGCACGGTTATTGGCTTGCATCATGCTGGAGCTGCGGATTCCGCGGCATGCGGGCATCTGGAAGTCGCCACTTGCAGCGCCATTTATGCCACTGCTGTTGGCTTGATTTCTCGAGTAAAGGTCGACAGCAGCCGAGGTCGTTCGAGGTACAGGAACAGTGTTCGCGTACACATGATTCATTTATAGCACACGGACACAAACACACACAGAGTGAGAGAGAGAGAGAGCCATAAAAGCCACCTTCTTCAAGATCGCCCACTTCAGCAAGTCTCTAGACATCCCTGGATCAGGTGCAGACCGGTACGAAGCGATCGACTTCCCCGGGGTGATAGAAGAAGGTTTGGTTTTCGGGCTCCCTTGCTGAACCCGGTGCGATCCTTCTAGGTGTGGGCGAGTGTGTGAAACAACCAAAAAAAAGGACACAAGCTGCGATTCTCAAGTGCCTCCTCTTTATAGGGGCCCATAAGACTTCCAAAGGCTTCCTTCGTCTTATGAAGGACCCTTTTTTTTGGTTTTCTACCAGGAACCAGGCTTTCGCACGCCATCTCGCTCTCTCTCGCTCTCTTTCTTCCTCTCTCTTGTGCTCCCAACCCATCCAGAAAACCGGAGGCGATTGCAGGCGATTACAGGAAGATCTCCGGGATATTGGACGGTAGAGTTTTACTACCTCTTGCCACTCAAGTGGGCAACAAGCCCGGGGTTGTTGCCGTGCCCTGCCGAGGCTTACGCACGGAGGACAACAAATCGATTGTTCTTCACAATACGGTGGGCGGAGAACTGAAGAATGTGTCTCGTACGCTATTTGTGTGTGGCGCGTCCCTTGCCGTTGTCCTTGGGCTACCGCACTCGACCGCTACCACACACACACACACACCTTACACCGAGCTATAACGGGCGCTTAGGTACAAATCTCGGTTGCTCTGTTAGCTGGATGGGGTTTTTCCCGGTCCCACGTCCATTTATTCGTCCAGTGCTGAGGGCCGAACTGGGTGTCTGAATGTGGGATGGATTTGGTAATTTCCATACCCACTTATCAATGGGGAGCACCTGCTAACGATCGGTCCTCGAGATCCTCCGGGTACGGGAGTTCCGAATCGTCGTTTAGAATCGTTTTCTGGGAGGAGACGAGCACGCTCCGGGCGTAAAACACATAGATCGCACACACCGATCGCACAATCGCCTGCTGCCTGCACAACTAGGTCACGCCAAACGTACCGAGCAAGAGCAAGAAGAAATTGCAGCTAATCTCACCCATCATCACCACCACACAGCAACCAAGCTGATCAAGCAAACTGCATACAGGGCAATGCCAAACTGTGCGTCAACAACAAAGCGAGCTCGAGCGTGGCAGCAAATTCCAACGCCAACCTGGATCCCAACCTGGGAGCAGTGATAAAGTCCACGCCACCCTCGATCAAGTTTCCAACCTTTAACGCCTCCTTTCTCACTTGCTGCGGTTGCCTGCCCTGACTGCCCTGGCGGCCGTTTGCCGTACCTGAAAACGAGAAATGATCGCGCCAAACGCCACACAACCTCTGCCAAAGGGACTCGACTGGGTTACCACCCTAGTCGCAGGCGCGAAACTTCCTTCCCGGGAGGTTTACAGGTTTTGCTATTTTTAGCTCCGGCACCAGATAGAGGGGAAAAAAAATGGCAGCCACACACGAAACCCACCCACCCCGCTTACATCACGTAACACGCAGCATTGTTAATCGCGTTTGAATAATAATCGTCAGCAACCTTCATGACACATAGCAAAAGCGAGCGACGAAACGAACCAGCAAAGCTATTCTACGTACTTCAGGGTCCGAATCGTTTCGGACCAGCACAAACCGGGGTCTGGTTGCTTCGAATCGGTTTGATCCGGCTAAGGACGAGTACCAGCTTTAATCGTACGACCGGGTACGTGCGCTACCCGTACGCACCCAGAGGCGTTCCGAGGGTGCACATTTTACTGCACACGTCGCTTGGTTAGCTGGTGCCGCGTCGCCAGGATCCTATCCCCTTTTTGCAACAGACCAGCGGAGGACGTTTGCGAGGTTGACATAAAAGCATTAAGTGTGGGTTTTATGTGTTGATTGCCTAACACGTTCTGGGTGCTAAATGTGAGAGCTGGCTTTTAAACCTTCGTGGCGTCAGACCATACCCCGAAGGTGCCAGACACCCGTCAGGAAGTGCTGGAGAGTAGATCTGGACGATCAGGCTCACTGGGATTATTTAATTAATCCAACTATTTGGGCTGATCTTCTCATACGTTGCTTGTTCGGTGTAGTTACGACCGATCGTTGCTGTTGTACTTCGTTGACCCCGTTGGAGTGCTTGTTGTGGTGGTGGTGCCAGATAGTGAGCGGACAGATAAAGCCACGTCAGAGCACGTCCTTCCTATTTGCTCTGATTTATTGTCGGTGAGCTAACGATCGTCGGCTTAATTCTCACGGCCTCGTCTCATAACTTCTGATGAGTTATTTGCGGACTCGGGTTTTGGACCAACTCCCCAAAGGGTCCTCCAGAGGGACCAATTAAGTAACTCCGGTCCGTCGGTCCGTTGAGGTCCGTGAGGAAGTGATACGATCACCCACTAACCCTGAAGATGATCTTATCCTTACGATTCTTACCTTCTTCTAGTGTGCCGTCTGCTCGTCGTTACTCGCTGCGTGACAGGTTCGCCGAGCTGTGTCCTCGGGAAATCTGCGCTTTCGCTGCAGCCGCGGGGACATGCAGCCGCATGCGCACGCAGCCGTTCCCGCGTCATGTACTCCGAGCCGCCGGAACGGACCCGGGAACTCGCCGTCACGAAGGATATCGCGCGTCCGATAGGATATCCCCAAGGACCTCTCTCTCTCGTTCTCTCTCTCGCTCTCTCTCTGAATAGGTCAGATAAGCTGCTCTCTATGAAGCCCGGATACTCGGATAATGGACGCGTCAAACGGCAACTACTGCTGACCGTAACACTTGCGGCCCGTTTGGCCCCTATGGCACTGTGTCGTGACAAGCACGGGAGGGCTCTGTCGATGGGCGTTCGAATGTTTCCTGCTCAGCGGCCAACCACCGGCACAAAGCATTATTTCACTAGAGAAAAAATCCGACCCGGAATTTCGCTCGACCGTCACACGACTTTCACATCGAACCACTGCACACTTCGCGACAGGACGCTCGACGTACGGGTTTTGCCTCTTTCGGTTCGTCTGCACTTCCTTGCACTTGCTGCATATATCTATATCTGTGTGACTTGGTGTGGCGTGTAAGTGTGTTAGTGTATGTATATGCTGCTGCTCTCTTGTTTTAATTTCCTGACACTCTCGGGCCTGTTGGCCGATGTTCCGAAAGGACCTCCTTCTACCTGCCCACCACACACACACACACACTGTAGACCCTTTTTTTTCGTCTGTGCTGGCACTTCGCAGCACTTCGATGCACTTTTGCTTTCCGTTCGCTGTGAGGCTCTGGCCTCGCCAAAGGCTCACTAGATTACAGGTTGCAGGCACCTTCGGACTGCACACAATCATACACCGCCACAAACCTCGGGTGGAGAAGACAACAACAAAAAAAAACGCTCTCTATCTGTCCACTGATTGCTCGAAAGTTGCTCGTTCACTTTTCTTGTCGCCCACGCGCACACGCCGTACTTATGCACTTCTTCGCGGCGATGCACTTTCGATCCGGGGTGTCCCGCAGAAAAAATGCACACACCAAAAACAACAAAACAAAACTGGAAGGTAAATTATTTGCGTTCCAGTCGTGCCCGTTACATTCCAATCTTTGCTTTTTCGCCTTACCACTCACGCGTCGCTTTATTTCACGGTTTCCACTCACAAAACGTATTCACACACACGCACGGTGGCTCTGCTCCAGATTTAGCCGATTAAAGCTCGCTGCACTTCGATCACTCGGCGCGTACACTATCAGCATGCACTATTTTCAGCCAGACCCGCTCCGAGGTAGACAACTGTTTTACAATGAAAATGTATTTCCTCCCATCCACACTATTCGTAACCGGTACAGCTCACACACAAAACGCTCCACTGTGCACTCGGGGCCGATCTTGGTCTTGTTGCGGCAGCTTCACAAAGTTTTAAACATCTCGCGACAGCATCTCGAACACGAATGAATGAACGCGAGAGCAAACGTGCGAGTGAATGCGCCCCGTTCGGCCGACTGGCGAATGAACCCCCGGCTAGAATGAACTGCAGACGAGTGAACTGGTTAGTGGGCGTGGTCAGTCATGGTGTGGTCGGTGTGTTCGGGAAGGATGAGAGGATGATCGCGATCGTCCGGAAGAAAAAGAGAGGATCAAGACGTTTGAAAGACGTTTGACGTTCGAAATGACAGTTGCGATTGATGGAAGAGCACGCGCCCTGGTGAAGGTGAGCTCGCATTTGAATTGTAATTTTGCATTTGCATGTAATTCTTGGAAAAGCAGCTTAGGTTTACATCAGCCGGGTTGCGCGGTTCCTGGCCACCTTCCTGGTGTGCATAAGCCGAGTCGAGTAGCTGGAGGGCCTCGCGTTAATTGTGGTTATCCTTGAGAAGCAAACCACAGTGCCACAGTGAACGATCGTCACGGAACTGCTGCTGCACTATCCCCGTCCTGCTTTTGCTAGCTCACTCTCTCCCTTTCTCCCTCATTCTCCTCTCACACTCGCACGCACTATCACCACCAACCGAGCCAGTAAGAAATATTGAGGAAATCATATTTTCATTAACAGTTATTTACACTCCAACAAATCGTGAAGATTTATGTAAACTGTGTAAACTTTCATCTCTGCCCTCGCGGGAGCAATCGATCGATCCGATCTCGATGCCAACCTCCACCAGCTCTTCCTCCCTTCGCCCCGCGCGACCCCCGGTGGTCCTCCGCCGCCACCACCGACGCTTGCACAAGGGAGAGTGAGAGAACGATTTATGAGAACGATTTGTAAACACCGCGAGCGTGCGCGGCTGGAGAAAAGCGACTCGATCGCACACGCGAGCCGAGGCACTTGTCGTACTGGTGTGTCGGTGTAATGTGCGTGCTCTAGCGTGATCGTTGGCTCAGGATAGACTGATTGACGCGAGCACACTTCAGTCCACGCACCCGGGCTGTGGCCTTGTGGCGGTGGAGCATGGAATTGCTACGCCCGTACCCGTACCGTCTCAAAGCGAGAGAGATAGAGAGCGAGTCGAGAGCTACGGAAGAGAGCACGCACAGCAATTGCATGTCATTTTCACTTCCGAATTATTTATTACCAGCGCTCTGCCACAGCGGAAACCGACCGACAGTAGACCGACCCAGGGCAGGCCAGCACATACCGGTGGACTTCTGACAAGCTCTCGGCCACAACTTGCTAACTAGTCCGAAGCGGCAAACGGGTGGCCGATGCACACGGGATTGATGCTCTGTGAAGTGAAATTTATCTGTTATTTAGATCGAATGAATTATATTTAATCAAACAATTAATAAATTATCACCGATCGATTGCCAGAAGCGGCACTGGTCGTGTACCATGTTTACGCTACGTCAGCCGTTCCTCGCTGCTTTTTGAGATGATCGCCAAGCCGAGAAAGCTTGCCATGGTCGGCCGTACCCTGGTCGGTACGGCGGTTGTGTAATCTGGGCCAGTCCGTCTATCGGTGGCGCTCTATGCGTGTGCGTGCGTGTGTGCGCGCCGTGATTTCTTGTCTATTTTTTCACGTCAGCAAACTGTTGTGATGTCCATCACAACTTCATCCATACGGCGGAACTATCAGGCAAACAGATTACAGCGTGATGCTCGTTTAACCCTTCTTACAGGGGAATCAGTCTGCTACCTCAGGTTCTACCCAGCCAGAGCTGCTGTAAAGCATTGGCAGAACCCTCAGTGAGCCTTAAAAACGGATCCTTCGCGGGGGAATTCCCGGAAACTTCGTTCATGAACGATTCACGAAACGATGCTAGAAAAAACAAAGCGACCCAATGTGGTTGTTATTATTTTTTCACACCTCCAAATAGTATGTGACCTGGAAGGATGTTTAGCTTCCGGGATGGTGGTATCGGGATTTTCCGAGTTCTTCTTGAATGAGCCTCCTCCCCCTTGCTGATGGGAACTCGGAAAAACCCAACTATTTCCATTCGTATTTCGTGTCCTAAACTGTCATGTACCTAAGACCAAGCACTTTACGAGCCTGCAACACAAATCCTCGCTTTTTTGCTATAAATTTCCAATAAAAATCCCAAGTGAGGTAGCGCTGAGAGTCCTTGCATATGACACTTGCGATCAAGTTGACTAACACTTACGCCATCGCTAGAGGTCGACCATCGAAACAAGGAAGCGATTCTAACTCACTCGAAAGGTCAGTAATCTAACACCCCTGAAGTGAGGCAACGAAACGTATGCAAAAACAAGAGTACCCAAACGATCGGTTCGATGCAAAAAAAAAGACTCACACCGAAAGCTTCGATACTACATTGTAATCGTCCTTCTCGGTTACCCAACACCGTGGATCGGTTTCAAGTTACACCTCTGCTGGCCCTGGACAGTCAGCCAGCCCGGACCAGATGACTGATAGCGGTACGGTTCCCCAAACCTTAGCCAACTCGCAATGGCCATCGGAGGCACCCCAATCAACAGGCGCTCAACAGCTCCAGGGAAACAAGTTACCTGACAGGGCTTTTATGAGCCCGTTCCTACGACTTTTTTTGCCTGTGTTGTTGTCATTTTTGTTTTCGTCTCCCTCCCCAATCCATAGTGAGCGGATTGCGTCGTGTGAATGTACCGAACAGAAGCACAACCTTCGCGGGTAACCGTCGAAGGACGCAACAGCATAATGACCAGACAAACTGGCACTGGTTGTACAGTCTGTGCCTCGCCGACTTCTACGATCTACGATAGCTCGATCTACGAGACCGATCCGCAGGAGGTGATCGCGGATACGCAAATGAATGAAAATAATAAACTCTTATCCAGGCAAGAAGGTTCCCATACAGGCGTGCAAGGATGCTTGAGGTGCGCACTTTCCGAGGACAACTTCAAACCAACGCGGGGAAGTGATCGCGCACGGCAGAGGGCATCGGCTGGGCAGCATCTTTCGACACCTCGCCGATATTCGCGATCGATCGATCGTCGATCGATCAGTCAGTTCGCCGACCGCCGATGAATGCTACACACACACACTCGGTGTGATCTTTCGCAGCCGCCAGAACGTCTGCGGCGAACACGCACCACCGTTCCTTTGTCGGCAATCATTATCGTCAATAAATGGGACGTGGGTTTCCTACCGGGCAGAGGAGTTTCGGCGGCACTCGGAAGGTTTGCCACGGAAGCCCCGCGCAGTTCAATCAATTTTACATCTCACACGCGCGCCACCTTCACACCTTCGCTCCGGGAAGGAGCGAGCGAAACGGAACGTGCAAAATTCCGGACCCAAGCGTCTTGTGCGCACTTGACGGCTAAATATATAATCAACCTTCGACACGGAACAACCGCCGAGCCGCTGAGCGTCTGACAGCGGCATTCGGCTCGCATTATGTTTGAAATTACCGAAAATCCTTCAGACGAAAGTAAACAATTTTGTAGCCGATATGTAGCAATTTTATGCTTTTGGGAGGCGAAAACCTGTACGCCTGGGAGAATGTGGTGGTGTTTTGGTGTTGAGTGCAAATGTAGTAATAATATGCCTGCAACACCAAGCTCGGGAGTTTCGGGAAAGTGCCGTGTAGTTCGTTTAATTATGAGTGTTTCAATTTCGCCTGTGACCTACTTGAATGGTATTAACTGAGCTTATGCAAGCGAGGCGTCCATTGGGAACAGAAGTAATTTCCTGCCCGTAATGTTTAACATGGAGCTATCAGCTTTTAGCGTCAGTGTCTCTGTGACGTATACGTTTTATAGCTACAGTATAGTATTTTATAGCATCCAATCGCCGTAACGATATCGAGCCGCGTTTCATAATCTGCAAAACGGAACTCTTTCACGGTGAAATATCTATGCTAGTCCCTCGGTTCGTTCGTTTCAGTTTTTGTGGGTCAACTATGCTCAGCCTTATGTATGCATCGTGCGCGAGACTTTCAAAAACGCGACCCGAAAAGACCTTCTCTCGCTCTCGGCGGCGGTGGAAAAATGAAAGGGCCCATATGCCCACGCAAACACACACACACGCGCGCGCATGGTACGTTTGGCGCCCTTTCCATGTTGCGGCGAACGATGACACAAGACGAGACGAGCTGCTCGCGTCGACGACGACTGCGGAGACGTCGTACAGCTCTGCCAGCGACAGGCTGTCTGGTCCGGTCCGGGCTAGCACAACCTTGAACAACCCATTAAAGGAACAGCACCGCACAGCACAAAACAACAAAAACGACGCTCGCCAGAACCAGCTCACAGCTGCGACCGTTTGGGCATTGACGGGCCTCGACGGTGCGCCTGGCAGTGGCCGCGTGGCTCTGCTCACAAATGATTCGTTAAATGTAAATAAATTATACTGGCCAACACCGTACCTCCGTCACACGCACACAATGGAGGCGCACCTTTCATAAGCGTCCCAAACCATCCCGCAAAGCAACACCGGACAGTAATCAACGCCATCAAAGGCACATCCACACACACACACTCCGAGATCGTCGAACATCGTCTTGCTGCGTTCGGACGACAGCCATACAATAATAGCGTGATCTTTCCCTAGGCAAAAAGGGTGCCGCATCTCGAGTGGCCCTTCTGGGGTCCACTCGTAAACGCTGATAATGCGCCAACAACAATGTGCCTGTTGCCGATGCGTCTCCGGGGACGCTCGGGCGAGGAAAGCTCTCGGAAGGCTGCTCTGTTGGGATGCTGCGCAATAGACAATAGACGACCTAATAAGATTTGTGCCGTCAAGCGGTCTATCTCACTCCTCCGATCCTGGTGGAATCCTTTGGTCTGGGTGCACGGCTCGCACATATGCACGGCTCGGCAGCAGGAGGTGCCGAATTTCTAGCCCTACCAAACAATAGCGGAACCTCCGCTCCGCCGCCGACATTGCCAGACAGCTTGACTCCGGCGGTCAGGGTATGGAACACACAGAAGAGAAAAAAAACAACAAGCAACTTCTAAAACCAAAAAACACCCTTGAAACAACAGAAGTGTGCAAAGAACCGTACAGCTAAGGGATCCTCACGCTGTCCCTCACTTCCAACTGACCGAGGAACCAAGGCGAGCATTTTTTTTTTTTTTTTTTTGCTGTAATTCGAGATCCCATCAAGATGCCCATCTCGTCGGCTTATCGGTTTCTATTTCTCTGCGTAAGTGCAATTTTCCAAGGATTGTGTGTGAGTGCATCTCTCGTCTAACACGGCTGGTAGTGGCCGGCATTCCTCGAACCAGGCGAGCGTCGGTTGCCATATGCATCGCTTGCCTGTTTTTGAAACATGCATTCTGCGTTTGTTTTTTGCCACTTCACCAATGCGTATTGGGTTTTATTTCCGAGTATTCTAGACGAGAACTCAACGGCGATGACTTCACAGAAAGCGGAGGGCTATTAGGAGGTATGAGAATATCTGTAAGCTGGTGTACGAAATTATCATATTACATAGTGTGTTCAATGTCTTCAATTAATTCTTCAATAAGAGAGAGAGAGAGAGAGAGAGAGAAAATGACGAGGAAAAGATAGCCGAGCAATTGAATTGCTCAGCACAACCTGATCATTTTATTCCGATTTTGCATACAGCTCAGGAAGCGGTAAGATAGTCTCATCGGTAACGCGCTGTTAGAAATCTCGCCCGGAATAACTTCAACCCTCGGCTAGACCAAGACCACCAAACATATAATGAAAAAGTTCAGATTACCTTTTTCACGACTATGGGTTGAGTCGCCCTTAATCTCAACAAGGATTCAGCTCTCGTAAGAAATAGAAAGAGACTTTTCTGAGGTCCTCTTAAGAGACTCCCATACCTTGTAGTAGTCTCCACTACTGATACAAACTCTCATTCATTCAACGAACTTTAAGGACAATGTCGCATGTCACCAGCATCATCGTCATCGCCATGATCGGCGCGCTGAGTACAGCAACCGGACATTTCCTTTTTCGCGCATTTCATTCATAAAACGAGCTCCTTCAAGCTCGTTCCTTGCCAGCTCTCGATCAGTAGCCCGATCGTGTACGCGCAACCTCACACACTCGCTCGCTTGCCCGCTTCCGGTACCTTGGCAAGATTCCGTTGTCACAACACACACAAAACGGAGCGAAAAAAAACAAGCCGTCCGATAATAATCGAACCATCATCATCACCACCGATCGTTGGAACATTTCTCGATCGGTGTCACGAGCAAAACGAGCTTGCTTCAAAGCACGAAAACAATCTGGCCTGGCCCTTTGGTACATTTCTTTTTTCTTCTCTTTTCCCCTGTCCCGCCCATCCCCCGCGCAGGAACAATAATCGGCCGGACGCGGAAAACGCTGGCAAGGGAAACCGAACGCATTTAATTGATACACGCATTGCGCGTTCCTGAATGAATTGCAGATCGCGAATGAATCCCAATCCCGGTTTCCGTCCGGTTTTTCGCCGTCCGTCCGGTGCGCACCGAACGACACAACTGGCCTGGGCAAGCAGGCAGGCCCAGGTTGACCCATTGCCGTCGGCGGAATGCAAACTGTCCCCGTGTGTTGCTGCCTGACGGATGCTGTGACGGGTATGTCAATGTTAATTTCATCGGTCCGCTGTTGTCGTTTTATACATTTCAAAGTTTTTTTTTTTCTTCTTTCAGTTATTTGTGGCCATCCCCGACCGGCCCGAGATATTGCCGGGAGATGGCGCTGGATCGGTGCTGGCATGCTTCGAAACGGGGTCCATCTGGTCTCCAGGAACACAACAAACAGCTTCGGACAAGGGAGCCGGGGGGGGGGGGGGGGGGGGGGAGTACCTAAGCATCGTTTGTGATGCGACTCGCGGACTCGGACAGCCGCGACTGGTTTTCTCCGTTTTGCTTATGTTTTATTTATTTGTGTGAGCAAAAACATTCCTCTTAATTGGAATGGAGTTATCTCCTTTTATAGGAAAATTTGTTTTTAATTGATTTCTTCTCCTGGAGCTAACCCGCCCTCCGCCTCCGATCGTGCGCTGGGGCTCGTGCGAAGGTGCCCCCAAAGCGGGTCCTCAACTTCCAGTGCGCCATGACGTGTGCACATCTGCAATCGATACGCACCGATCTTCGATTCGATCGCATCGCAACGCCACAACCAGACGGCGCAGTTCGCCGGATCGCCAAACCGGATCGCCACGGGCCAAACTTGCCCGGGTTTTCGCAGTAGTACTGTGGACCGCAGCAAGCCACACTCGTGCCGTGGCCCTCTACCACCGGGAAACCGGTCTCGGGAAAAGGCTGCGGAAAAGCAGGTTTCCGTGACTGCTGGGCCGGTCCTGCTGGGCCAGGATTTCTGTCCAGCGCCTGTCAGTGCCAGCTTCCGTTCTTCCGTGCTGCGAGTTCTTCACCGTTCCGACCGGGACATTTGTCCTGTGGCGCGATTGGAATAATGATGAATATTGCACATTCTCCGGTGCATAGTTTGTTTGCAACAGTTGAACGTGCACAAAGTGTCAGCCCAACGCGTACAGAATCCATAATGGCAAATGGCGAAAGGGACGCCGTGGTGGTGCCTGCTCAAAGTTTGTTTACAGCCGATGGATCCTTTGATCGTAGGGGCATCAGATTGGGCATCAGCTTTCTCTCACTCTAGATTTGTTTGATAAGCACTCACGGCCTATCAGCGCGATCTGGCGATGAAAAACGCTTTGTTTAACTTTTATGTTGCTAAATAAACAACTCGCTGTGTTATGTTAGCCAAGTAAACGCTGTTAGCGCCACTGTGATGGAACTGACAACAACTACTGACAAATGGCGGACAGTAGCCCCGGCTGTAACTTCACACCGTGTTCCAACCCCAGCCTAGGAGCATCCATCCTTGCCGCTGTTCCGTAATATCAATATTGAACCGATTCGGCACTGGGACTGCGATGTACGCAGTGTGCGGTTTAGCCACTTCTCCTCAAGAACGCTGCACAAACAAATGTAACGATCATGTTCAAAAGGGTGTCGTGTAAATATTCTGGTACGAAGCACGACTGTAAGGTAAGCCGGGTACAAATGGCATTCCTTGCATCGGTCGCGTAACTAAATCTGCGGCCCGATCCCGATCAGCGTCACATTTGGAATCGCCCTGCCCGACGGCGGTGCGGTTACGGTGTAGGCCAACCGTCGCCAAACCGACATTCTGCGCATTTGTATAATAAACAGGCTTGACGGCACGCAAACCGCAGGCTAATCATAGCAAAGAAATGGCTAGATCGACGCTGTTTTGATCTCCGTGTGTCGCTGGAAGGTGGCTGTGATTTGCACACCCATGGCTTCAGCTACCGAACCGCAAACTTCCTGCCATCTCGCACCCTACCTGTTCACCCGGCCGTGCGAGAGAAATGAATGTGTCATTACTATTTCTTTGTGCTTCGATTGCTACACAGTTGGCATCGGGGTATCAACTGCGTGGTGTAATTGAAATACGCTAATTAACGTCATTCTTGGAGGGCTGAACAATGGCCTCGTGGCTCGGTGGTTGGGCTGATATACCGAAGGATGACAGTTTGAATTTCATCCGGAACGGCTCAGCTTTTGCGCAAAGACTAAATTGAGCAATACGATTTTATCTTCTTTAACTAGGTAAGTTAATAGAGTTTATAAGGCTTCGAAGGCCAATTTTTAGACGAAACCGATTCGAACTCATGTGCCTTTAAATTTGACATATTCCTTGATTATAAGTATGGTTTACCAAGCTTTTTGTCGTCTACATTTAAGACATTTAGAACAGAGCTAACTCCATCCATCGTTAGGATATTATTAAAACAATCAACTTTCTCTTGTAGTTTTACTATGAAGTAGCAAAATACAATGTAGCGAAGCTAACTTGAAACAGGCACTCACTCACTCAGAAAGGACTAGCGGCTCTAACATTTAATATAGGAAGCCCTTGTCTAATTAGCTTGTACTACTCACTCATTCTCTCTCTCTCTCTCTCTCTCTCTCTCTCTCTCTTCCTAGCCTAACGGCCTCTTAGATCATGCCGGCCATTTCTGGCTTACTAGACAAGCATGTACTACAAATTGCTTAAATATTTCTGCTATCAGTCAAACTGTTTCATATCATATTATCGCTTTTCTTTCTCGATCATACTTCATGCCTCTACCAAAGTGTGAAAAGAGGTCATTCAAACTCTCAAATCTCTCGTTTATCTGGGTCCTATAAAAGCCATTTGATCTTCGATTCTACGCATTCTTGAGGAAGGATGAGCAGATAGTGAGATAATATAATCTCTCTGGTGTCGAGGTTGAAAACATAATCTCCTAATCCAACATCACATGATCGTTCACATAACTATATTTTGTTTCAAGCCTCGTATCTCACTCAATGGAATGCATTTTAGTGTAGAATGACCTCCCCCCCTCTACAGCCCAAAAAGTGAGTTCATCCAACATCTCCAACACCTCTCTCCAGCCGTCTGCTATAAAAAGTTGTGCAGTGTTTAGCAATGTTTACTGCTTTTGCTTTTCCAAAGCATTCCAAACGATGGACGGGGTTAAAAAAGCCTGACGAAACGTCTCATACGAGATGACCTTGTAGGTCGTTTCTATACTTTCACAAAGGCCTTGGGGCGATTTGGTCGAGGCCGCCGTAGCTGAGATTGAGCGTCGCGATCATCAAGTCTTGTGTCGATGAAAATCAGGAACCAAAAATGATGAAGAAATAATGCTTTGTGTGAGTGTGTTGTGTAAAAGAGGTAAATAATCGTAGATGTACTAGAACTATTAGCCATTTTTTATAGCAAACTAAATCCGGTACTTAATCGTTTGAGTTCCACCGTTAGTAGAATGCCACCACGCAAGGATCTGTGCCATTTCACCACACCTGCTTCGATCATTCTTTTCGCTGCATTTTGTCACCGTTTTTTGTTTTGTTTCACTTGCGACTCCTTTTCCTCTTTTGTTTCCTCAGTGAACATGGGTTGACTTCACAATTTATGCACACAGACACACAAACGCGCGTATACTTCGTTGCTGATCTTTTTTTTTCTCTTAATAGCTTCGATTAATTCACCACTCCTTGCCCATTTCCTTGCTATTTGGGACCCGCACAGGCACACACACACACACTCAAATACACACACACACACTAGCACACCTCAATTTCGCTTCCCGCGAAACCCTCATCCACCCATCGATAGCGCTTTTCTTCTTAAAGCGATCCGCGCAAACGATCCGCAACGAGCGGGCCACGGAACGGATTCGCTTCCCGAACGGCCGCCCGAACACACGCAACGCACAACACCAATTCCCCGCTGTTGCTATCTCTTTCCCACTCACACACACTCACAATTATAGCTCCCCTTTAGCTCTTACAAACTCACAGCCCAAGCTACCCTCACACGGGGGCTTTCTTCCTTCACCTGCTGTCGCCTTCGCCCGTCATGTACTTTCACCCCGTTCGCAAGGTATGCATGGTATAGGATACACCTTTTTTTTTTTGTTTCTTACACATCGACCGTGTTCTGCTACTAAACTGTGTGACTTTGGCAGAAACAGAATTCCTCAATGCACTCAATGAGCAAGTTGGCCAAGGTTTTGGTGCCACAGATTTGAATACTATTTTCACACCTGCCCTGAGCAGGATTGCCGTCACTCGCCATAGATCACTGCGGTTGATTGGATCGGATCGCTCGATCGACCGGGCCGGGATACTACCGCACGGGGTTCGTCGCTTGCGCTACTAGGCGCAACGCGAGTCTTTCGATTCGCAGGAGTAACCTGATATCGACAGCTCGCATCAGTATGATGGACAATTCGAATGATCTGGAGTTGTTTACTAACCACTCATAACACACACGCACGCACACAGAAAAAACACAACGGGAAGAGAAAACGCTAATTCCTCCCAAAATACGGACGAATTCCCGCACCAGGTCTTCTCGACATGCTGTTATGTCTGCGCTCAACTCTCTACTGGTTAAATCTATCCGATGATTATTTTAAACTCCCCCTTCTCCGGGGGCTTCGCGAGGCTCCGGTGGTAGCCGAGCTTTAGCCGATGTTTGCTGCAGATGACAGCTCCCCCCCCCCCCCTAGCCTCCATCTCCTTCCTTCTCACCCCATTTCCAAACCCCAACCAGAGTGTGAGCCACCGTCCACGGTCGAGTGGCAGGAAGAAAATCGAAATGATTACGGCGATGATGTCGATGATGATGATGATGATTATCATGAGCAACGAATGATCATGATCGGGTGAAGCATACGATATTGCTGGTTTGTGGACAAGTTTTTGTGTTTTGCTTTTTTTGTTGCTGTTGTTCAACCCTCCCGCGAACAGCCACAGCAGCAGCGTACAGCCTGCCGTATGTAGATGAAGCAGCGAACCTGCGCAACAGGTGGATCAAGCCTCCTCTTTCTCGGTGTCCCTCCCGATCCTCTCCTTCTCCTTCTCCCTCTCCCACTCCCTCTCTCCCACACCCCGGGGGCTTAAATCACACGGAGGGCGAGCGCGACAAGGTTGAGTCGCGTTTATGCCGCGGCGATGGCCATTCGAACCGCTGGCTGCTATTTTTATTTATTTTATCCTACTACAACTACGGCCGCTCGCTTTTTTTGCTGCTGCTGCTGCTGCCTTTGCCATCTCCGTCTCCGTCGCTCGGGAAGCTGGTTTTCGAGCTGGTTCCCAGCTCCCCAAGACCGGCGAGAACATCGAACATTTGCATCGTTAGAAATCGGCGTAGAAAATGAAACCCCCGAGGCCGAGGCGCAACGGGTTGGGACACCCAAACGTGGCGGGGGGAGAGGGCTATCCCAACGGTAACTTGGGTGCAAAATCCAGCTGCCCTTTTATGCTTCCCTTTCTCGGTGCAAGTGTTCGCGCTCGGGCAATCGATGCGATCCCAGCACCTCGGTCCAGCCTTCGTGGAGCCCCGCGTGGACGATGTGGCATGTGGACGTAGGTCAGGCGCGAGCAGAGCGGTAAGAGGCTTGGTGTGGCGCGGCGGAAAATATCACCTTGTTACATGATACTCAATTTTATAATTTGCATCTCTTCACCGTGCGAGCCTCGAATGGAGGCCCATAAATCCGCGTGCTCTCGCGACCGACCGTTACACGCAGTCGGTCAAGGAATTCCCGTGACAACAATTCCACGCCATCTCATGGTGCATGGTAGCGGAGTTGCTTCGACCGGGTACATTCCAGAAATCCTTTCAATTTGTACCATTTGCTGCAATTTTTCGAACTTCCAACTTCTCGCTTGGACTGCCGTGCCAGTTCTAACTGGAACTCCTCGGCAGGGATCGGCCAACCTCAGCAGACCGGCATGCAAATTCATCGTGCACACTTAGCATCATGTGACTCACCTCGTTCTATCGCGCCTCTTTCTCTGTTTCCCTCCCGCTCATTCCACAACTCTTCCTGTCGGCGAACCACAAACCATGGCTTATAACGATCAACCCGACGAACACCACTACGACATCGATGACATCGCCAAAGGGGCGAATTGAAATTGAAGAGACGGCGAAGCACCAGCGAACAAAAAAACAGACCAGGCACACATCTTAAACAACTTTAACAACATTACTACAACCAATCCGCGCTACTAATAAGAACGTGTTTCTCGTCCCCCTTCGCGAGCCCTGCTATATTGGCCCAGGCCCCTCGGTGGCGGCAACAGTCCGCCGAGTCCGAATCGAACCGCTCCGAGGCTGCAACCGGTCTAACCGGTGGCCTTCAGTTTTTTCGAGTCAACGTATTTTTTCCCTCCCAGGCAGGCTCCACCACCCCAACGAGCCGCCAGTTCCAGCTCCTTAACCCCCTGTACAGGCGGGTGGTGTGTGTGCGCGTGCGCGCGCGAGCTCGCACATAAAACCAGGTGCCATTTCCGCCCGCGTTTGCTGCGTTGCCGTCGGAATGTGAAAGAGAAGTTTCCAGCTCCAGACGGCAAACGGCAAAACAATCCGCTGCGGGCAGGAGCGGTGAGGGGCGAGAATTGGAGAAGGCGCAGCAAGGCGTGTAGCTCATCAGCAGCAGAACTTTGCAGAGATGGAACGTACGACGGTCCGAAAGGTTGCAGTCGCCAACCGAGCTAATGGCGCATCTTGTGCTGCACAGTGCCATGGACAATCTCCGGACGGGAACGGCAGCTCGGTCAGTCAGGTGCAGGCGAGCGTTCGCGAACGAGCTGGCTTGGAGAGTTCTTGCGTAAGGTTCGAGGTACGAAATGTCAGATGAGATTTGGAACTGCATGGCACTCCAATATTCACTCGCTCAGGAACTTAGGAACAAATTCTACTGAAACCAATCTGATCTGATTCATTCGAGTTCATTAGGTTCATCTTTGACATCTAAGTACAACATGGGTTACTATGCGCTGGAACGATCATTCCCCTATGATTTTTTCCAGGCATCATGAGCCACTACTTAGCCTCTGCAAGATCGAATCCAAGCGTAACCCGGATTTGTTTCACTAAGCTACACCCTTCCAGGTCTGTATCCACCTGGTTCGAATATTGAAGATTTCGTAAGAGTCCTTTCAGAGCTGTGACCCATCGTCATCTGCCGCAATTGGCTTTTAGCTTCACAATGCTCACCTAACGTAACGTCCCTTGTGCCCAACCTAATGACCCCAAACGGCCATAAAACCCCATCGGCCAAACATGGGGCCCAATATTCACAGCCTAATGTGGCCTTTCATAATAAAACTTTATTTGCCCTCTCATTCGCGCATTTTCATCAACCGCGGGATCGTAACGCTCGATCGAACGATCGAAAAAGCGCCCAAAGCTTACAGAGACTTGTGAGAGTTTCCCCCTAACTCTAGTGGAGGTAAGGGCAGAGTCATCTGTTTCTAGACGTTTGTTTGGTTCAAGCCACGGCTCCCGGGCCAGTGGGTATGCAATGATAATCGATAAAAATCATCAACAAACACTCGCTGGGCTCAGAGGGACACGGGCATCGACGGATAGTGAGATAAGAAAAACAAGAAGAAGAATGTCATATCATAGAGAGAGAGAGAGAGCGAGAGAAGCGAGTTGCCACCAAGCTCGTTCTTACGTTAGGAGGCTACTCCACGCGGGAAATAGTATTGTGATTAGGGCGATACACGATGTCCAAGATGGGTAACTACGCTCCAGGGAGATTGTTGCCAATGCATTTTGGATGCGATTCAGCCCTGGAATTTGTGGCCACTTGGGAAATGGGAACGCACCAGACCTGGAAGGCTGAAGCTAAACGGCCAACACTTCGAGGCCAATCTCCTAGGCCACAAGGTGCGCGAGCTTCGAGATTTCCGGGGTGGTAAGGTTGAAGAAGAGCTGATCGTAAGAATGGAAGAGAGAGAAAGAGAGAAATGGTGTAGAATGTCTGGTGCGCGTTGTGGTCCCCTGCCAGTGGCGGGACCACTTCGTGACGAAGTGGATGATTAAAGATGTGTATAGGACACCTGTTTTTTGTTGTTTTATGATTATTTTTATAGCTTTTATTGATGCCTGGAATATAGCTGTTAATTAGTGAGAAATTTTAAAACAAACTTGTTCGCTTGGTGGGTTCGCTGTCCCTCTTTCTTGCTCTCTCTTTCTCTCTCTCTCTTTCACACAAGTCCTCGTAAAAAAGGGGGCCCCCGGGTTGGACGTACGGGCAGCTGACTGCTAGTGGATGGAACGGTTCCCAAGCAGCTTCTTCGTCCCTCCGGGAGTTTGTGTAAGGTCCGACAGGAAATTGCTGAGTACGCACATCCGCCACCACCGTGCGGGTCCGTCGGGGTGAAGATAAAGGCTACGATTTTCTAATTCTTTTTTCACACGTTCACATTCGTCGGCATTTTCCGCGTTGTAAGGGCCCGCAAAAGGGAGGCTCCCTCCGATCGAAGAATTCCCTTTTTTAATGAGCATTAATGAGCGGTGAAGGGTGAGCACACTTGGGCTCACTTTGAAGCTTTCCAGTTTTATTTCGAGGGTACGAGGGTTCCTGACGGCAGTCTGATAAAGAGCCGTATTTGATTGTCAATCGCGATTGTTAGGGGTTTGTTTAGGACCCACCAGTAGGATTAACTTCAAATTACTACACTGGCACACTTGACGTCATCAGTCACTGAGTATGCATTCTAACCCTCAATATTTACGTCATTTTAGTCGAAGCTCAGCTCCAACTCCAAAACACACGCGATCATTAGCAACTTTAATGGGAAAATCCCCCCATGGGACAGGGATCTTCTGCTTTTTTGGGTTGGGAAACGAGTTTTTAATTTGTAGGTGGAAGCAAACTTAAAAACTAGTTTAGCACACAACATCGCTAGTTGAAGTCTAGCGTTCCAACGAAAAGAAAACATTTTGGATATCTTTTCCCAAAAAATCTCCCCAAGAGGTACTTCCAACGTTCGAACCGGTTGCGTATGACTCGCCGGTAACGTTGGCGTGTCGAGTGTGAAATTTTCTGCGCCTCGAGAGTCTTCAGAAGCGCACCATCATTCAACGCCCGGTCGGTGGGAGTGGATGGACTCGCCACAAGCCACAGCGCCAGACACAACGTCGACGAAATTCACCTCAAACGTCCATCCGGTCAAACTGCGCCGTATGCGTACCGGCGTTCACTCATCCCCCGGGTACTCTGCTTATGCTGTCTTCTTCTTCCAGCAAGTACCGTTGGATGACGGCGAGGCTCAAGAATGTGCGGCAGCAATTAGCCGCAATGAGTAACGATCGCTGATAATTGCATTCTCCGCTGCAGTGTGCTCGCTGCAGTTCACCAGTTCCAGGGCATCGTCGTTTTTGGTCCGCCTCTATCACCACGGTCGGCCGGGGACTAGCCGCGTCGAGCAGGCAACTGATACGGTTTATCCACGGAGCTAGAATTTTGGTCTAGTCCACGGTGTGCACAGGCGTGTAGATACGCTGACACACAGCTCCTGCCACTTCCAGCTACTTCCTTTTTTCGGTTGGTAAGATTATTCAATTTATTAGTTTGATGAGTTTGCTTCAATTAGCGTACCCGCGTGTCTGGAAACTCCCCACGTGCCCCCCTTAGCCTCTAGTCTCTCTTGAGCAATTACGCCCTGGATAGAGAGAACGGGAAGAATTTCAACGCCATCCCATCTCGGTAACGGAACGCGACGATCGTGCCGGCACTCGATCGTGCTGTCGCGGGCGATTGTTGGAAGGAAGTAAATCACACAGCAGGCCCAATACCTGAAGAATACCCCTTTTCGGGAAATGACCATAACGGACCATTTCTTCCCACATTAGAATTAGCGTCCCGGGTCCGGTCGTAGCCAGCGCCGTATCAGAGCGAAGCCAATTAAACGCGCACCGGAAACGGCCCCTTACTGAGGTACGAAGTTGCTGGGGAAGGAACTGGGAACGGCCGCCTGCTAGTTGCCATTTAGTCTGATTTCACGATGCCGGACCGTAGCCGCCTGCAGTTGGAGTTTGCCGACGTGGCTCCATGCAGTCTCTCTCTCTTTCTCTGCGGTACGGTCGGACGGTGACAGCAACCGCGGTGGTGTAATAATCGGTCGGCACCATTGTGTGGATTGTGGCAAATTAACGATTTTGCGGAGATACGGCCGCTGCTAACTGCTTAACCTTGGAACGAAGTTGGGAAGATGGACAGCAGCTGTGCTAATATGCGGAAAAGAGTTTAACGAGACAGTTATGATTTTCCAATTTATGTCCAGCTCGATCGAAGTTCCAATTGGAATGTTCTTGTTGTCGGAAAGTAGGAATCCATCTAGAAAACTTCGTTAACAGCCTAGCTCTCGTGGTCCAAGACTGTGAAACACGTTATAAATAAATGTGAATCAGCGTGTTCCTCCGGCGAGAAACTCTTCATCCCCGGTAACAGAGAATGAGGTTAAGCGAGCTCTTGAAACTTAAAATTCCCAAAATCGCCACCTCGTCCAAGGCGCTCGAGGCGAGAGCCTCGTGGGACGCAGGAAAACTGTGATAAGGAAACCTGTCAGCAAGAAAAGTTAATGTCGTGGCATCAGCAAACAAACAAACAGCAAAAACCACAACAACAGCCGATCACTTTGCGTGCATCAGCACAGATTCCAGATTCCAGCAGTGTAGCCGGGAGAACATATTTCATCGGATTTACCCATTTACTTTCTTTCGACCGTTGCGCATCGAGCCTCCCGCCATTAAATGGTAACACGAGAATGATGTGGCTCGGGACAGAAGGTGCGGCACAAAGTGCAGATGAGGCCTCCACATTATCCTTTTACCCTGGAAGGAGCCCAAGGCTCAAGAAAAAGAAAAAACGAACCGTGTTTTATGTTCCCGGTCAGCGAAAAGTTCGCACAGTCTCAAACACACACAGTTTCGCAGCCATTTCGGCGTCCGCGTGGGCTTTAGCTGCAGGTGGACGACAGAGCACTGTGATGCCGATGACATCTCTTCGCCAAATCGCCGTCGTCGTCACTCAGTGTGATAAGTCTTCTTGCTGTTGCTCCACAGCTTACGTTATATACGCCGCTTTCCTAATATGCCAACCGGCAGAACTGGTCTGGTGTGGTGTGCCTGCCCAACAGATGTACAACTTTTATGAGAATTATTATATTTTTGCATAATTTTAAGATTAAACCAGTAAAAATATGTAAATTGAGCACACCCCGGCACAGCGACCAGACTCGATGGCCAGATGGTGTGGAATGGATACCTCGGAACATATACCGACCGAGACACACATACACACATATGACTCTTCTCCATTGCTGGTTAGTGTCCGATCGTCTAGTTTTTGGAGTTGGGCTAATTTCGACGAGGGCTCTGGCTCTGGCCTCTTCTCACTCAGGGAGCTTCCCCGGTTTTTGTCAGGCCCAGAGGTCCCAAGTCTCAGCAACATCTTCAGCAGCAGCAGCAGTAGTAGTACGAAGAAAAAACTTGATCGATGAAGAACTAACTATGATGCCCCATGCTGATTTTGGGGCGGTTATTTCATTAACAAAACAAAATACCCATACCTACACCGGTACGATCGCACCCATAAGCGGGGAAAATAGTTCACAGACCATCCTCGCCATTGTATCAGATGGCCATAAATTATGGCCGGTTTGGTTGACGCTCTTCCGGTGTTTCTGTGCGTCTACTATTACTGCTGCTGCTGAGTGACTCATAATCTCGGGCGGGAGAAAATGAATTAATGCGGACCGAAACGAACGGAGCATGGCCAGAATGGTCGACTAGGCAGCCGAACTAGGAGCTATGAGGGAGTTAATTTGAAGATTAAAAATGTAACCAAAGTAATTTTATTTACTTAATATTCCTACATTTTCCTTAAAAATCTATCAACAATAAGTGTAAATCCATCACATTCGTACCGGTATGGCCAGTTTTCACAAAATAAGTTCCCTCTTTAAGGCCCTCATAGAACCTGTGCGAGTCATTATTTTCTATAAACGATGTTCCTTTGTGCGGTGAATTTTCTTCATACTCTCTTGCTACGAACGATCCTCCAATTGCTCCAGCCACATCCGTCGGACCATCGATTCCATCTGTTCCAGCGGACAGAAAACACACCGAATCGGACATCGGACTCAGTTTCCGAATGCCGTAGGAAAATCGAAGAGCGAGTTCCTGATTTCGACCTCCTTTTCCTCCGCCGGAAACGCATATGGTTGGCTCACCAGCTCCAACGATCAGCAGAGGTTCCATTTTCGAATCGATCACGTTTCTAACAAAATCTTCCAATTCTAGGTCGGGACTGTTTAGTTTCAACAGCACGGTTCTTAACTGATCCGTTACTACATTTTCCGGCAAAAGACCTTTCTTAAAGTTGTATAAAACTGCCGCCAACTCAACGTACATGGCACTCAATTCTACTACGTTCCCTTCCAGCTGTTTTGATAAAACGATACATTTCAATCCTTCATCTTGAGCCTTTTGTACAACACGGTTTACAGCGACTGCGTTGCTGCCCAGTAAAAACAGCTCGTTATTATCTAAATTAATTTGATCGTCCTTATCTCCCGCTCTCGCAATTATTTCTAGAGCAGAATTCGGAAATTTATCCCACAGCCGGTATTTCATTAAAATTTCCTTCGCTTTCCCATTTACATCCACACCCTCCGGAACAACGGTTGGACCGCTGGCAATCAATGCTACCGGGTCACCGACAATGTCCGATATTACGTACGAATAAACCCGATAAGCTTTTCTGGCTTCCATCGCTAACTGTCCTCCTTTCACATCCGAAAGAGCAATCCGTACGTAGTTCAGTTCCTCGATCGACGCGCCTGCTGTGGAAAGTGATTTAATTATCTTCAATTTTTCCGGCAGTGTGATGGGCGCTTTCGGAAGACAAAGTAAAGCAGACCCTCCGCCAGACACCAAAACGCATAGAACATCGTCGGACGTCATGCTACGTGCAATTTGCTTTATCTTGCTCGCTGCCACCAGCGATCGTTCGTCTGGTAGGTTGTTACGAGCGCACTCGATCACTTCGAGCGTGGTATTTGGTGATAGGCTGAAGTCTACATCTCCTGCGAATTTTTGGCTCGTTCCAAGTGGAATGCTTAGACATCCGCTTCGAAGGCGACTACCGAGAAGATTTTCCATCTGCACAGCCATCCCTAGAACGGCTTTTCCGAAACCGATCACATGATAGCGTTTGTGTTCGTGATTGAAACTTTCGTGGATTTTGCTCGCCGTATTGATGTATTCTGCAAACAGTGTCGCTGGTTTTACCGCATCCACGCCACTCAAGAATAGTTGCTTAAGCTTAGTAACATTTGCATAATTGCAGGTACTCATCGTTCGAGGTATCTGTCCCCACAATCTTATCATTGATAATCATCCAACAGAAGTATGAACAGGTACGGCAGATACGAACGAGGTGGCCCAGTTGTTGAAAACGTGCAATGATGATAAAGATATTTAATCTGAAATTGATATGAAAAGACTGTGAGCCTTCAAGCCACTATGAAAATGTAGTTCTGCATAGAAATTAAAACCTTTTATTCTCGTTGCTCCGAATGCACCTGTTTATTTGTTTATCGGCGAGTTGTCATTTAAGCGCGTATTTAATCTTCACGTATATAGGATCTAGTTCAGGAGTTGATTTGTAGTTGAGAAGAAAGCAAACTCCATACCAAGCTGTATTGAAAGAAGGTATGCTCATACAAAAAACTTTCATTGCAGTTTTTGTTAATTTTTTCCATT
The DNA here is from genome assembly GCF_013141755.1 of Anopheles stephensi. Classification (NCBI taxonomy): domain Eukaryota; kingdom Metazoa; phylum Arthropoda; class Insecta; order Diptera; family Culicidae; genus Anopheles; species Anopheles stephensi. Next base: position 85,054,624 of record NC_050203.1, on the reverse strand, counting down.
CATCATGGTAATTTGCAAAATTGCAGAAATTTAAGTTCCAAATACTGAATATTTGAGTTCAAACAATTTATTTCTTTGCACAGCCACACATTGCCAAACCGAATTTCTTGACCCCAATTGCGTATGACAACATCTTGCCTCTATTCATCTTGCCCTAAGCTGTGCAAGCTGTCGATAAACGTCAAACGACGCTGGCCCACCTCCCATATGTGCGCCAGAAATCAAAACAACCAATGCAAGCCGGCCCAAAAGAAGCGTGTTTTTGTAAAAGAAAAACTAAGAAATAATAGAAATAGTGTTGTGCGTGTGCTGTGCTAATACCACTATCGCGATGGCCACGAACGGAATAAATGAAACACGCACTTCAATCACGTAAGTAGCGAACCGGTCGCTGGCAGTGTGTTAAAGCGCTTGGTCATTTGTGCCCTCCTCTTCCCTTCCCGTCCGCGTGTCGTTTGCAGCTGCGAAAACATTCCGGAACTGTTTCTGGACAAGCTGGTCGCAAAGTCGCACTTTAGCCGGTTTGGCAAAATCAAGCGCTTCATACTGCGGCCCAGCCGGCATGCTTGTACGGTTGAGTATGAGGATCCGGAGTCGGCACTGAAGGCCCTGGAACGGGGTGGCGAGTACAAGAACCAGACGTTCAGCATCACTTGGACGGACCTGAAACCTGCATCGTTCGGCGACAACGGGAAAGTAGGCGCATCGCCCATCGATTTGGAGGTGCAGATGGAGCTGGAAGCAATCGACCATACGCGTGGTGCACCTTCGCAAAGTAAGACCCGTAGAGTCCCGTTTGCGCGCTGTAGTTTAACATTGCGAATCTATTCTCTTTTAAGATGTGTTGGCGTTTTACAAAAATGCAGAACGTCCCGCGCTCGTCACCGCCAACAACCGTCCATCCCTTCCTAAACCCGCATTACCTCCCGCCGTGCGTACCGAGGTAGATCCGAAAATTAAACAAGCGCGTGCTGAGCTCGAAACGTTAGCCCGCAAGCCAGCGTTTTCGGCGGAAGAACGGTGCCGAGTGCTGGAGGCCAAGGATCGCTACATTCGGCTCACAACGGAACGCACGACCGACATTAAGAAGGCGAAAAACATCGAGGGAACGTGCCCGGACATGTGTCCGGAAAAGGAGCGCTATTTGCGTGAGTGGAAGTGTATGGTGCCGTCGTACGAAAAGCAGCTCGGCGGTGGCAGTCAGATCGATCACGTGAAAGCCATCAAACAGTACTCTCGCAGTTCGGCCGATCAGGAACTTCCCTTGCCGCACGAGCTGCGATCGCAACACGCTTTGGGGCGTACGATGCACTTTTTGCTTACGAATCTGGCAGATGTGTGTGACGATGAGGAAGCTGAGGGTGGGGGCAATGTAAGCGATTGGTTCCACTACATCTGGGACCGGACGCGCGGAATCCGGAAAGACATTACGCAGCAAGATCTTTGCTCACCGACCGTTGTGGAGCTGGTGGAGCAGTGTACTCGCTTCCACATACATTGTGCGGCCCGTCTCGTTTCCGAGGATCCTTCCGTGTTTGATCAGAAAATCAACACCGAAAACATGACGAAATGTCTGCAGACGCTGAAGTATATGTATACCGATCTTGCCCAACGCGGACAGCGCTGCCCATCGGAAGCGGAGTTCCGAGCGTATATGGTGCTGCTGTATCTGAACGATGGCAACTTCCTGTGGGAGCTGCGGCAGCTGCCGGAGGCAATCATCCACTCGAACGAAATCCAGTTTGCGCTCTCGGTGTACTTCGCGCTGGAGGAAAACAATTTCGTGCGATTTTTCCAGCTCGTTCGCTCGACCACCTACATGAACGCGTGCATCTTGCTCCGGTACTTCACCCAGGTCCGACAGAAAGCGATCGACATCCTGCGGAAAGCGTACGCGGTCCGTTCGACGGCTACCTTCTCGCTGGAGTACATGACGAGCATCCTTGGCTTCGAGGACCAGGAAGAGGCGGACGCTTTCTTCGATCATTACGGAATTGTGGTGGACGAAACGACCGATATGGTGATCTTTGAGCCGCGGCAGTTGAATTTCTACAAACCGGATGTTCCTTTTCGCACGACCCGTGCGGTGAAGCTGGTTGAGAGCAAACGCACCGTATCGATCGGTGAAGCCATCTGTGGACGTCCTCTAGAGGAGTTCGAAAAACAGCTCTCAGCGGTACAGCGTCCAATGGACAGTTTCGATGCGAACGGATGCCTGAAAGAGCAGGTGCTGGAGAAGGTGTTTGTGGACCGAAAAGAAACCGAGGAGAATGCAACACCGCCACCGAAACCTTTCCTTAAAGACGCACAACCTTCTGCTCATTCGATCGAGGAAGACAAGGTAGACAGCTCGACGTTCAACGCACCACGCGATGAAACAATGTCGGACGATAGAATCTTCAAAGTGCCTTCACCCACAATCGTTGTGCCGCGGGTTTCTCCTCGAGCACGGACACCTCCAACGAAGCCCGTTCCCCCATCGCCATTTGCCGTGGAACCACCCGTGTTTGGAACGAGCGAACCCAAACCGCCCGCTGCAGAAACGTCCATCTTCAAAATAGCGACAGCACCACCACCAGCATTTCCCGCATTTCCCGCCACCGGTTTTGGAAAAAGTATTTTCGGAAATGTTAATCCTCCCTCGACAACACCCACCGCTGATGGGGCTAATTTGTTCAGCACGCTTTCATCCAATTCAGCTTTGTCCGGGGGTAGCATTTTTAGTCAAACTACTGCCAGTAAGCCAACGGTCGCAAGTAAAAGCAACATATTCGATCAACCCAGCAACACCACGCTACAGTTCGCCAGTCCACCGACGATAGTCCCCACCGGACAAACGTTCTTCCAAGCGGCCAAGGAAACGTCGTTATTAAAACCACAAACACCATCAGCTGCATCATCGTCGTCGGCGTCCTTGTTTCAGCCTAAACTTGGAGGATTCTCCCAATCACCATCGCCATTCGGTGGCGAATCGTTATCCAGCGCCGGCAATCCTTTCGGACAAAGGACGAATTTATTTGAGAAAGCATCCACCATGCCTTCTCCGGCAGTGCCCGCTGCTTCAACGCCTGCAATTTCCGGAGGTTTCTTCCAACAGCCTCTTAAAGAAAAGATGGAAAATAAGGAGCAACCTAGCATGGCGCTTCCCGTTCCGAAAGACCTCGACCAAGCGGCTGAACTCGAAAAGCAGAAACAGGAGAAACTTAAGCGAGAGGAAGAAGAGAAAAGAAGAAGGCAAGAGCAGCGTGAAGAGGAGCGCCGAAAGGCAATCGAAAAGGCAAGTGCGGCGGAGTTGGAAAAGCTGCTCGATGCCGTTGTGCAGGAGATCGTTCCCGATATTGCAGATACGGCGCTGACGCGACACAAGCGCCTGCAGCAATATCCACACGAGCTGTTCGACGAGCTGTCGGATGAGATACTGCGAAGCCTTCTGCCGACCATTGCCAAACAGGAGAACGAGCGAATGGAGCGCATAAAATCGGCCCGAGCATGGAAGCTGAGCGTCAAGTACTTTCACCGCTGGCACCGACACGCCCAAAGTGCGGCCCGATGGCGTCGGTTGATGCGAACCGTACCACCGTCGTTTGTGAATGGATCGATTGGGATCGATCAGCTGCCACGCTGCGATCGATTGCGACCATTTTTAAATGCTCGCTTTACGGCGGGCACGAAACGGAGCGCGGATGAGGTGTTGCAGGATCGATCGGTCCGGCGCGAAGTGTTTCTGTTTGATGCTTTTCCCGAGCGACAGCTGATCGATCCGTTCGTGCAGCTGGAAGGTATGATTCATCAGTTGCAGACACTCGCTCCAACGCGATTGGTCGGGCTTGCGGGACCAATATGCTGGAAGCTGGTAATATCGGTACCGGCGGAAGGTGAGGAAGGATCGGCCGGCTTTCCGAGCTTCGTACATCGATGGCTGAAGTGCTGCGCGTTCCGGAAGGACGAACGAAACATGAATCATCCTTACTTCTATCTGGCGGCAAGGGCACCACCTTCAAAGCAGCATGTAAGACAGAGCGCGAACAGCGCAGCGGACGTGAGCAAGGAACAGCGAGCGATCTGTATGCGATTACTCAAAGGAAAATCGTTAGCAAGTGAGAAGGACACAGAAAGCTCCCGAGCGTGTAAGCTGAGTGATGGGCTACTATTTTTCCTGAGCGATCGCTGTCAAGTGGAGGAAGCCCGCAAGCGGTTAACCAACATCCTCGCCGAGTCGGGCAGTGAGGGGCCAAGCGTGGCAGTTATGCTGTACAGTCCAAACAGTGCTGATGCAGGCACCGTTTCGGTGGATGATCTAGAAAAACGATTAGGATTGGTTGTTGGAGTGGTGAAACGGTGGCGTGTGTTTGTTTGGAGTAAGGTAACCGATAACGACACCCTGCGAGAGGCAATCACCTACCTTACGAACTGTTATCGAGCGAATCTCCAGTTCGACTCTCCGCGTCATTTGGAGCGGTTAGAGATGCGCCCCCTGACGGACTTCCTGGAGTGCTGCGTTGGTTCGGAGCTGTGGTTCCGGCTGGATAAAGCTTGCCGGAAACCAGACGGCTACACGCTAGCCGGACAGAACGGGAATGCAATCGTCGAGCTGTACAACTCGATCCTCAACAAGGTACAGTCGATGGTCGACCAGGATTTAACGCAATTCGTGCAGCTTCCGGAAGAGTTCGACAAACTTCGAGATGGTTCGGGTGGGACGAAAACGGGCAAATTTTTACCACTCTCGGAAGCGTACTTCCCTCCAGATTGGCACAGTTCCGAACGTCGGAAGCAAATCGTACAGCTGCTTAAATCGCTCGAGCTTCGTCCGCTACCCAGCAGTCTATTGCAGGCGATCGATCATGTCGCGCAGCAAGCAACCACCAAAGGTGTCGCATCGGATGTCACGCAACTTAGAACGGAACTGACCTGCTATCTGTCGAGCTATCGGGTGCCGCTGGATGAAGATGTTCACGACTTGAGCACACTAACGCAACGAGTCGTTCAGGGCATTGTTTCGCAGCTGGCAGGATATGTGCACGAGGCGGAAACACGACCAACGGGACAGAGTGTTCGCCACTGCTATTGGATACCGATACTAGCGTTAGTTTCCGAGACGATTCTGCGTGCCGTGCTATCGAGCAGATCACCACCGCTGGAAGTGTGTTATCGAAGGAATGAGTTCCTGCAGCACACCGAGACGGATTGGTGGAAGGACCAACTGCATCAAGTACAGCAACAAGCGCAAAAAACGTATGAAGAATCGCAAGCCAACGCTACTAGCTTTTCGGATCAATCCCGTCGATCGAGCTTCACCACCACGACCACCTCGGACCGTAAGCGTACGCATAAGGAGCTTTCGCAGCACAATGACAGCTGCATTAGTATAGGTGACAGCATCACAAGCTACAGTGACAGTAGCAGCTTTAGTGACAGTGTCCGCAGTGATGGCGGCAAGAAACGGACCAAGCTAGTGAACGGTGTACCGTACAGTCAGGACATTGTCGACGATGTGATTGCGCAGGGTATGCGAGCGTTGGCCAGAGCCGAACAGATGCTTAGCCAACGGCAGAAGACCACCTCCGAGCTGCAGCACGTGTTTAATCCACTGGAGCAGACCATACTGGATGTGGAGAAATCGTGCAGGACGCTGCAGTACCAGCACGGGAAGGGTTCGTCCAAGTGACTGTATGAGCTGGACGAATGACGTAGGCTTTACGGAAACAAAGGTACGATCGATTAAAATAATTTATTTGCTTTCACATTGACCATTTTCTGTCCTCCTGTAGGGTAAAGATACAGCCTGATGTCTTCATAGTGGGTATTGTGTACAGCGGGAGAGGGATTTAACGGAACTTCATCTGAGTCGGAGGACCGTCAGATACTAGCTACGATTGTATAATATAAGATTAAAACAAAAAACTTGTTGCCGGTTTTTTTACAAGACAATTGAGTGTGGTAAGGGAACTCTAGGATTAAATTAGCTAGCGTCAACTCATTAATCAAGGACAAGGACTATTTTAATTGTGTAACTGTGGAACACTTGGTACGAGAACTCATCATTGGGCATCAGTCAGAAAGTGAAACAAGAAGAAGAGATACGTTTTGCTAAGACCCGGTCGCCGGTAAACGAGCCATAATGGAAAGAGGTATCAATGTTTTTTTTCGTTGCGCTACGTTAAGTATTAAATAAATTCAACACGACAAGATTGTATTACACTTGCTGCATACAGAACCCCGTGTACGCGTCAATAATTCAATTACTGTAGGAAAGAACCTTCGTGTGTCGAAATTATCGCGGTTTAAAAGAAAAGGGCCAAACTAATCTTACTAATTATGTTGTAGACCGCTAAATTCCAACTTCCTCCTTGAGGTACGGTTCCACTCGGGCTAGAAAAAGCTAGACCGGCTAGAGACTATCTTAACGCTCACTGCCATTGCTTTGTGATTTATAATGTGCCCTTAATGTGTGCTTAATTAACACCGGCGTAATTTATTTATTTATGTTAATTTAATTTCCCCCCTTCGACTTTGGCGAGAGTGACATAACAAGCACCATTCCTGCTTATCAGACATGACAGTGTGTGTAATGTTCCTCGTTCCAGTGTTCCTCGCAGTGGCCAAAAGTGTAATCAGTTTTAATAGGCTATTCTTAATAGGCAGCTACCAGTGTTTCGGTTGCGATAAGTGGCCGTAACGCCCTTAACTTCAAAGTTGGCAAACGCTTATTAGGGTGTTTGTAGTACAATGTTACATTGTTTTACATGGTAACAGGGTAGTTAACAAGAAATTGTTGTATGTTAAAATGCCTGTCGCTGTAAATCTCATCCCGAACCGTATCTCAGGGATGATTATGTCAAGGAAGTCAGCAACAGCTGGTCAGAAGAGGCTTCCTGAGGCTTCTGTTGTCTAAGAAGGAATTATTAGCTGCCTTTGTCGATCTTCACTTGATTAATCGATACCCTATGACAATGATCAAGTTCATGACCTCAATTGTGTGTGTGTGTGGCTTAGGCACAGCTAATTGCATCCTCGCCACCTTGACATAGACATCATAATTCATTTTAATCACATACTCCACACAAAAGAGAAACAAGATCACAACATCTTATCGCCTGATGTAAGGTGGAGAAAAGAACACACGCGGTTACGGCAGATTAGCCCGCCAAGAATCGACGCGACATACTGTGGTGCGATTCATTATCGCCACTGGGGGTACCGTCATATTTGCATAAAAGTTCGATTAAGGTCACCACACACACACACACGCAGGCTCATGCCCAGCCAAAAAGCAGCTGTTGGCAAGAATCTTGCAAAAAAGAGATGACTCGGAAGAAGGCTCGAGGATCGAGCCTGATGTAGCTCGATAAAGAATGCGGCACAGTTTAGGCCGGTCTGCTCGCCGTGTCACACGTCACCTTTTGCGCAGATCGGTGTTGCAGTTTTTGGTTGCAGTGCCCCCAGTTCTTGCCCCCACCCCCTCCCCCCGCTTGTTAGGCAACCGGTAAAACAACGATAAACGCGCGCCGAGCGAATAATTGCCACCCGGAACGTGTTCTGTGATAAGCGTGCGCCTCCTACCAGACTCCAACCGGTAACGATCGCCCCGTCCCGATCGGCAGGCGTAATTTGGTATAAAAGTGTTAAAAGAGAAATTTTGCGCTTTTAGAATGCTTGACGAGCTTCTCGTGACAGTTGGTGCGTGTGGCTGGTTTGGCGGTTCTTGGTGACACGGACAAGAAAAATGCACCCTCAGTGAAGATCACATCATCCGGCTCGCTCTCTCTCTCGCTCCAAAGTGATGTTCAAAGACGCATTGTTGCGGTGGTTAAGTGTGGTGATTGTCTCGGGCACGATCATCAGTCTGCAGCTGGTGGCCGGTGCTGACTGGAACTTTCTCAAGTGTTTCGAGACGGTGAAGCGATGTCCGAACCAGAATGTATCGTTTTATCTCTACACGAGGTACGAGGCTTCTTACGGGTTTATTACAGCCCTTCAAAAGGGTGATTGTACTAGGCTCACGTGGTCATAAAGTGTATCACACACGGCATACGATTAAGTAGTAGACTTAAGGATTAATACGAGTTAAGATTCCAATCGGCTTTTGCGCCCCCTAATCAGCTTTCGACTTCTTGCCACCAGTCGAGAGGCTTCCCTTAACAATGCTAACTACCTTAGACAACATCACCAAAAGTGCGCCGAAAGCGGCGAGCGTGAACGTTAGCACATCGAAAGAATACTTCTGGAACCAGCTCATGTGAACCGCCTTCGACTGTAGCAGATCCGCTTCCGGATTCCGCAGAACCCATTCACACCACCAAACCGCCCGCTCTAGTGGACTCTCGGGCTGATCACGGAACAGTCGGGACATTTGCTTCATCTTCGCACTGTACTTATCACTGGCCAAGATCTCGCTTACCGCCTCAACCAGCTCGTTCGCTTTGAAGTGTTGTATCGAGAGCCGTTTGGCGATCCCGGCATCCACGCAGTAGTTGATGTTGCGGAACTGATCGGCAAACACCGGGAACCCGATTATCGGAACTCCGTGCCAGATCGCTTCCTGCGTGCTCAGCAGCCCACTGTGCGTGATGAACAGCTTAATGTTGGGATGGGCGAGCAGATCGTTCTGGGGCATCCAGGCGCGGATGTACACATTTTTCGGCACCGGCATCGGTAGCTTCGATTCGTCCGATTCAAACTTCCACAGGAACTGATACTGCGGCAGCCGTTCCATCGCCAGCAGTATGTTCCGAATGCGCTCGGGCCCTAGCGTATCACTGCGCGCATTACTTCCAAGCGAGAACAGAATGAATCCATTCTTAGCTCCCTCGACAACGCTCCGCAAATCATCCGGCAGTGCTTTCGGCGGCATGATCTGCAACCCTCCGACGGGGACCATGCTCGGCATCATTGGTTCCTTGTACTGGATGATGGGATTCACGTTGGAGAACGATACGCGAACATTTTTGTAGAACGTCGTCGACGAGGGAGCGTCCGGATATAGCTTCCGCACAATTCGGTCCGCTTCCGGATGCATAAACGTTTCATGCAGAGCCATTTCGTACATGTCGTAGAAGAAGTTTTTCACCCGCTGCACAAAGCTCATGCGCTCGGGTGCATCAAACACGTGGTTCGGGACCAATCCGGGGTATGCGAACGAACCAAGAACTGCGGCCGACGTGGATGGTGCATTGTACGGTGTGGATGGGATGAACGGTAGTTCCTTGAACCGATGCATGATGATCGACGGTATGCACGGACCGATCATGTAATCACTCACAAACAGATCAAACTTAAAGTCTTGCGGGTAGCCAAGCAGGAAGTGCAGTCCTTCCGATTTGATGGCCGCCTCGCACAGGTTCAGACCAAACTCGTCGAACAGCCGCAGCATCTTGAACGGACTGTCGTTGGCCAGCTCGAAAAAGTCCAGCTGCTCTCGCATCGAGGTGTTGTACATGGTGCTGTAGAAGTTTTCCAGATGGATGTACGTGACGTTGGGCGGAGGCTTCTCAACATCCGCACTGAGAACCGTCACGTTATGGCCGCGTTTTCCCATCTCCCACATCAGTGGTCGCAGCCTGCAATGCGAGAGTAGAGGTTGAGGATCATCTGCCAATTGAAAGGAACTGCAACAACTACTTACCATATGTAATGACTCGGAGATGGCACACCGGACATGAACAGTATGTTGGCGGCCCGGGATACACCCACCAGCACCATCACCAGCAGCACGGTCGCCTTCATCACTCCACGGTACCACATCGCTCTGTCAGATCAATCTCAACAGTGACCCTGAGCTAGCGGAACGCGTTCGCTTTTATTTTCACTCACACTGGGCCTAAGCCAACAAAGCTGCCAATTGTAAAATTGGAACTAGGTGTGCGATACGGTGCTGCTCTTGAGACAACAGCCATGACTGGCAAAAGTACTGCCCGCCGACGACGGCTGTGATGTCCATGCACTTGCCCACGGCGGCCTACACGTGATTTAGAATGAGATGGTCCTTTTGGGAGGCGCTGCGAGCAGTTTCGAGCGTGACTACTTATCGCTCGGGCGGCATTGAGGCGTGCAATTGCTTTGCTACGCTTTACACGGCAAACTTATCGTAGGACGCGTATCACGCCCGATCCGTGTGAGAACTGCTGATAAGTGACTTTGTCTGGCGACTGAAACGTGCCGGTTCCAGACCTTCATTGATAGTTCGCCAGACGTCATTGGGGTGTAGTTTTATAGTTTACAAATGTAGTTTTTCTTCCATGTAATTCTTCTTGTAAGACTCGATGGCGTCGTTTACGCTCCCCGCTTGATCTTATCTGCTGCTGTCATCATGACTAGGAGCTTCTTTAAATAGGCTATAAATACTGGGCAGACTACTTCCAATTCGTGCCTCGTATGATTGATGTTTGACAAATAGTCTTGATCGGTACCGCTGATCCGGTTATGAGTTTTAGTACATTGACCTTGACCCATTTTCGACTCTCACTCTCTCTCTATCTCTCTCTCTCTCCATCTCTCTCGTCTATTCGCCTCACAGAGAAACGCAAGAGAATCCCACCCAGCTGGACATGTTCAACCCGCAGTCGATCGTGTCTGCAAACTTTATCAGAGGTCGTCCACTGATAGTGCTCATCCACGGCTACACCGGACACCGTGACTACGCTCCCAATCCAACCATCAGACCGGCGTACTTTGCCTACGATGAGTTCAACATTATCTCCGTCGATTACAATCCACTCGCACTGGAGCCCTGCTATCTGCAGGCGGTACGAAATCTTCCCACGGTAGCGAACTGCACGGCCCAGCTGCTGGATTTCATCATCGAGAGCGGGCTCATCCCGCTGGACGATATCCACGTGGTGGGGTTCAGCCTTGGCGGGCAAACTTCCGGCATGATCGCCAACTATCTGCGGGCCGGTCGGCTGAAGCGCATCACGGGGCTCGATCCGGCCAAACCGTTGTTTGTGTTCGCCTCGAACGAGTACAAGCTCGACCAGTCCGATGCGGAGTTCGTGCAGGTGATCCACACGGATGTGTTCCAGCGCGGAATTCTACACCCGAGTGGGCATACGGACTTTTTCGTGAACGGAGGCGTCGTGCAGCCGGGTTGCGATGCGAGCACCATGATGACGACGGGCGAGTGTAACCACAACCGGGCGCCCGAGTACTACGCGGAGTCGATCGCGACGCAGGTGGGATTCTACGGGTATCGGTGTGCGCACTGGTACCTGTACATGCTCGGTATCTGCCGTGCCGGTGGGTCCGACGAACAGGTCGCCATTATGGGAGCGCACACTCCCAACACGTAAGTTTCAAACCGGTAGTCTTCTGCTTGCTTGTACTAGGCGCGTTGCCGGGGATGTTGAAAGTAAAAGCCCGTCGACTTGCGAACATTAGACGGGGGAAGATCTGGATTGTTCCAATGTCGGCTTGCGATCAAACGACGATCATCATCAGCGAAGCTCGTTTCGTGATTGCAGACAGTTTAAGCTTCTTCTCCATTCCCCATTTCTTTGTCCTGGTAATTGATGCACGCGACAGATACATTGCATTATTGTCACACCAGTCTGCACTCGCCCTTTCGGTCTCATTACGCATCACTCTTTCCACTTCCTCCGGTATCCGTCGTGTATCCTCACTCAAATGCTCGCCCGAAAGGAATGGTTATGCAATTGCATTGCATGACCCGTACGGTGGTTTTGATTAAGTTACTGGAAGTGTCTGGAACTCTGCGGCCACTAACCACATTGCTCTCTCTCTCTTTCTCGTTCACTCTTCGATTCCCTGCAGAACTCGAGGCCTCTACTTCCTGACCGTTAACATGATGCCGCCTTACGCAAGAGGAAGAAATTTCTCCTTACGCGAGGAGCTGGCGGCCATATCGGCTAACATTGGCAACTAGCGGCATCAGCCGGCCAAAACCAACCAAGCAGAGTAGCACCAACCGGACGGGACCCAGGACCAACACCAAACAGAAGGGACAGAAATATAATACGCACTAAATCGCAAACCGTCTATGTGTCTATGAGTTCGCATGCTATGCTTGTGGTTTTTTGGGGAAGAGACTCCCGAAATTAGGACGCTTGTCTTGTCATAAAACTTTTTATGATAACTGAGGGAAGACATTATGCAACTTAATTATGTTCACCACTAATTGGTAAACTAGTTTTTGCTTTGAAAAGTCACACATTTCTCACTCACTCGAACTAATTTCCCTAGAACCCATATCTCTCTCAACACAAGTCTCGAGACCTTACGCAATAGAATAAGATTGAAAATTACCATCTCATTAAGCACTAATTGGGCTCGTGACGTAAAACGGGGCAGCGGTTACTATCAGGTGTTACTATCATCGAACTGGAGAGGCCCGACCTGTGATCACAGCCTCACCCGATGGCCAAGGCAAGCAGGCCATCCGGAACAACCCTGTCAGCCTCCATGAACTTCAAACTTACAATCGATTACATGCGGCGTGTGAAGTGTTTTATTATGCAGTATGAGCTGCTGGTGAACGCGTTCACTCGACCTTAGTCGGTGGATCGGTGATCGTGTTCATGAATGAATGTAGTGCAAGAAGGCAGGGTTAGTAGCTCGCTTGTGCAGGTAAGTTCATCGATTTTTGTCTTCCTTTAAATTTATTGTAATAGAAAAATACTATCCATAATAATTGTAAATTTTTAATTCAACTTTAAAACGCGGGTAATTGAATGAACCTATTAAAATGAATATTACACCCAACGAACCCTGCCTCAAACGCTCGATGCTGCTGCTAAAACTCTTTCCCACCACCCAAACCCAAGTGGAGTTTCTCTCTTGCTTTCGGTTTCTGTTTGGGAACTCCGCAAAGAAACGCATCTGAGATCGCGTGAGCTGAGAAAGGCGGCTGCATTCCAACCGACCGACCAGTTTCCCTAAAACCGTCGGCTGGTGTGGTACCGTAGCTCTCGTCGCAGCTCGATCGGGCGATCGGTGATCTGTGCGTGTGTTGCCCCGATTCGTTTGATCGCCTTGCTTTCTTTGGTGTTTATTGAAGTAAATTGAAAATTGACAGGAAAAAGTGAATGTTAAGTGTGAAAGGTACGAAACATATCCCTAAAGTGAAGAGATAACCGAATGCAAACAGGAGCAGCTGGTTGAGAGAAGGAAAAGGCGCTTGTTAGTGTTACGATCGATGCGACCTTTTCGCGTTCCGCCAGTGATCGCCAGCCAAGTGACATAAGTTTGATAAACGCCAAACGGATATATTCACGGTAAATAAATCGGTGAAAAACCCCAACAAGTGCAGTTTTTATCGAGCTTTTTACCAAAAAATCGGGAAGGAAAATCGGTTTAACAAACAAACCAACAACCAAATCGAGCTGCTGCTGCCTTCGGAGCGGGTTTTACCCACCACAGCCAAGGTGTTACTTAACGTTAGGCACTCGCTCGCCCCAAAACAAAATCATCATCAGCTGTGTTATTTTTTTTTCGGAACGTGGAAGTACGGTGGAAGTGTACCGATTCATAATATAATTTTTCCACCGAGCAATTGGCCAGTGTCGGGTGATTGGCGGGAAGCGAAAAGAAAATATGTAACCCCGACCGAGTGTGTGGATAAGCGAAAGTGTTCGAATATAGTGACGTGCATAAGTGTACTGCTGTTGGGCCGTCATCGAAGATTGCATTGCGTTTGCACGATACGCATCGAAAGCTAGCAACAGTGTGAAGAAGGTTGGAACGAGATAGAGTGAGAGAAGTGTCGAAAGAAAAACAAGGAGAGTGAGAGAGAGAGCGAGAAACGGCGTTTTCGGTGCAATTCAAAATGCGGCAACTTCCGTTCGTATCGATTGGATTCGGTTTGATGTTGCTGGCGGCGTTCCAGAGCACTACGGAAGGTAAACATTGGCAGAATGAAGGTTTTTAGCGGTTGAAGGTTAGGCGAGGGTTTTGATTCGCCCCTGCTAAAGTGGTAAAGCAAATAATGTTCTGGAATGTTTTCTAATGCATGTGCTATCTCGTTGTACATTTTCGCTTGACCACCTTGAAATGATACAGGATGTTTATAGCTTTAACGGCGGCTTGTTAGAACCGGTTCACGTGCTAGATGTAATTAGAGGTTCATACCAGCTCTCTCAGAGTGCTATAAAAAGTTTAGCACATTCTACGACCCAGCGACCTAACGTTGCTGGACCTAAATTATCTTACCAAATGGACCAGATAAGACAACTAGTTGATGTGGAAATGAACAGTAAAAGATTGCAAGTATGATAGAGTAGATGAGACAATGAATTCGTAGCTGGTTACTGATTCGATTTCTGGATATTGAAGATGAGTATAAGACAACAAAATAAGACATCAAAGTCTCTCCTAGAGATGTTGTTTATAGCAAAACCGTAACTAATTAAGAGATGAAACTTTGGACAAGTTTACAACACACTGCACTCTGTTTGAATCTAGAAAACGTTGATTGAAAACCATGATAAAATGGTGTGTTTGCCACTCTGCTTCTCATATCACAAGCAAATGTGTCAACAGTGACAGCCATTCGTCACCGTTTGAAGCTAGACCGCGCCAGGTGCGGACCACTAACCCACTAACACTTCTAGCCCTTGTCATTGTGGTGGTCACAGTCAAATAGTTGTCATCTAAACTTCGCCGCACCAAACCAATCAACGGTTCGATACGCGCTTGACAAACACCTCACGGTTAGACATCCCTCCCAGTTTACAGGCCAAATTTTGGAGAGACTCCCTGGCTACGGTTTTGGTTTGTTGTTGCCCCTTTCCCTACCGATGGTCACGATTTCTTTCCTTTCAAGGTTAACCCTGCCCAACGTATTGGACTGTGCCAGTTTTCACTCTCGATCGTCGCGCGAACGCGTTGATGTAATAGGCGCACCACCATCGCATACGGGATTTGCTAATAAAACCTTCGCCCAGTCGTCCGGATCCGTGCTTGTGACTCGGCGTCGTGGTGGTGCCCTCGTTTATTGGGAGCCTTTGTTTGGCCGGAGATTCGGTGAGATTGCGCAACCAGGAAATGCACACACCCGTTTTCGGCGATCGTGTTTTAGCGCCGGATGCAGGAGAAGCTCGGGAATAGCGCGAAAACACTGACATCAACCTTGGCTGTTTGGGCTATTAGAGCCCGCATCCGCACTATGTGGTTAGGCATAGGCAACTTGGCAGGCTAATTATCGGTCACGGGAGGAGATTGCACGGTGTAGTAACCGGTCATTTCAAGGAACTAGCTACGCGCACGCATGGCTAAAAGTGAAAGGAACCTCATAACCGGAATCTCTACGCCATAAAGTGGGCGCGTTCCCGGGGGTGATATCGTGCTACGTCACGATCGAAGACTTCGGAAGTTCATCGCACGCTGTGCAGATCGTTTGTTATCTGCCGGTTTTGCGTCACCAGCAGCAGAAGGGTTGGAGAAAGTTCTTCTGAGGTCGTCACTGTTGGCGGCTACTACCTACTTCAGCCAAGGCGGGCAGCTAACGGTGCGTTACTGATTCATGCCATCGGTGCATTCGGTGATGCAATCGGTGTGCAGCGAAAAAAAATGAAGCGACGGCGATCCACCTGGAACCGTGAAAGGCCAGCTGTCGGGTGGGGGGTTTTAGCTTCCAGCCGTTGTAATGCTTCACAACGAGCATGCAGTCGTAGACATCCGTCATAGCGCTGTAATGCGCGCGAACCTCGCGTTATGCTGTAATCGATGATGGTCGTTACTGACCCGACTGACTTATGTTAAATGCCGGCAGTTTTTACCGCTGTTTTCTCGGTTTGACAGTTTTTGTTCCACTTCTTTCTTGTGTCTGACCCAGTAAGGGTACTTCCTTTGGCTGACCGGGTGAAAGTGTTGTGAAGTGTGTCTGGCATGGTGTCATGAATCATGATCTCTGCCTGCCGTCGACAGATCCAATGTTGACAGAGGTTGTTAGTGTAGCTTTGTTTTCTTTCAATTGAAAGTAAGCGATGAAATTTACATACGCGAAATTTAAGTGCCTCTCGTGTTCTTTTTCGGCAAGTACTTCACAGCAACCGCAATAGGCTATTTAAACATCAAACACCCGCACATTTTTCGATCTCTTTTCTTCTCTCTGCAATTAACGCAAGTTACAAACAAGTGTGCATCATCATTAAATTTCCTTTCTTTTTCATATTTTAATTACCCTTTCGTGCTGCAACGACTTACAGTGTGGTTCGAGCTTTGAGCGCCGGGCGTGAACAACAACTCGGCAAACAAGAGCAAATATGATCGCACACACTCAATAACGCTCGCCCACCACTTAATTACGCATTCCAATCTCACACGGTTCGCCAAAGGTCGGCCGGAATTAGACGTGCTTACTGTTCGCACACTTTTTTCGAGCATGGCCCAACCAGCCTATAGCCTCCAGTGATGGCTACCGATCACGTGCGGAGTCAGATCACACGGGGGAAGGCGGTGAACTGATCTGGTCAGAGTAGGCTCAATAATGGGCAGATCGTTTGACGGGTCTGTCAAAAA
This sequence comes from Anopheles stephensi, assembly GCF_013141755.1. Classification (NCBI taxonomy): domain Eukaryota; kingdom Metazoa; phylum Arthropoda; class Insecta; order Diptera; family Culicidae; genus Anopheles; species Anopheles stephensi. Next base: position 85,038,151 of record NC_050203.1, on the reverse strand, counting down.
CAGAACCACGCGCTGAGGTCGTCGCACGACATTGAGGTTGATGTGGACAAGGCAAACTGTGACGATCGCTTTGTGGGTTGATATTGATCAGTGAAATAGGCTTTCAAGAAATCTAAAGATCATTTTTCGAAAACTAATTTGAAGTTGTTATAGTTTTGTTGAGGGGAATTGTTGGAGGCTACGATCTATCATGAGTCCTAGGCACTCGGCGATCACTGTTCTCCGTGATAAAAAAAACTCCGATCAAGTATTATGCTCCGGCTCAAAGTATATTAATCGCCAGTTTTTCCTCAAAGCATCTAGAAACCTTATTACATTTATTAAAGATCACATGCTTCGTCCACTTGCGTAAGGCACATACATATTTATACGTTGTGGCAAAAAAAAACCAACAATTCCTCCACCATTTGCTAGCGCACACCGACATAACCTTCTCTAAATTCTTCACGACAGCAATTAAATGACATTTCTTTTACGATTACGATACACACCGCCGGCAAGCTGACGCCCACCGAGTCAGTGGCCGACTTAACGATGCGTGATATTTACATGCTTCTGGATTAAACTTACATAACTTGCAGTGCAATTGCCTGGGCGCACAGTGATTCGGCCATTAAATCAACTTTTCGCATCCACCGCTCCCGCCAGAACGCACCGACGTGCCGTGTGTCAATAATGTCATTTTCCATCAAGCTCATCTCGTAATCATGTTTAAGTTATACCCTCACCGTCATTGGCCACGCGCCCGTTCTGTGCGAGGCCTCCTGTATGTGGGTCAATTATTACCTTCATGAAAAATGGATGGCCTACCGCATCCAGTAACGATCGTTTAGTAGCTACAGTCCATTGCTCGTCGCGACTAAGAAGGGTTTTGTTGCAATATCAATTCGACTGTACGATCGGTTACGACGTTGTGCCAATAATCCCTTCGTGCAGCAAACATCGTTTACAGCTTCGCTTACCATGGCAGCCAGTAGTCTAACTGTGTGCATACTTTTCCTTTCTATTTTACCAACTCCAGCTCAGAAGCAGCAAGAGAACAAAAATGTCTTCAATACTAGCTCGTGTCTGGAGAAACCCTTCCGTTGTCCACATCCGAGGATCAAGTTTTATCTTTACACACGCCGGACGCAGCAGAATCCGGAGCTGATCGATGTGCTGAACCCGGAGTCCCTGTACTACACCCACTGGAATCCATCCCATCCGGTGAAGATCGTCATTCACGGGTTTGGTGGAGGGCGCAATCTGTCTCCGAGTCCAGACATGCGCAAGGCATACTTTACTCGCGGCAACTACAACATCATCATCGTGGACTATGGATCTGCGGTGACGGAACCGTGCCTCAGTCAGATCGAATGGGCCCCACGGTTCGGAAGTCTCTGCGTGTCGCAGCTGGTGAAGTACATCGCCCATCATCCACGAGGAGTTCCACCGGACGATATGCATCTGATCGGGTACAGTGTTGGGGCACACATTGCGGGTCTGGTGGCGAACTATCTCACACCGAGCGAGGGCAAGCTGGGGAGGATTACTGGGCTCGATCCGACGATCTTCTTCTACGCCGGGTCCAACAATACTCGCGATCTGGATCCTTCCGATGCACACTTTGTGGACATCATACACACTGGGGCGGGCATTCTCGGACAGTGGAGTCCGGGAGGACATGCAGATTTCTACGTTAATGGAGGTACTAGCCAGCCGGGTTGCGCCAGTTCCACCATCTTTCGTGAGTAGTTTGCTTTGATTTTGCTCTCTGAAGCCTTGAAGTGAAGACCATTTTTCTCTACTCGACAGAAACGCTGGCTTGTGATCACACCAAGGTGACGCCATACTTTATCGAATCGATCAACAGTGAGCGAGGCTTCTGGGCTGGACCTTGTCCAACGCTCATCTCGTACCTGCTCGGGTGGTGCGAGCCCAAAGACTCCGATTACGTCCTCATGGGAGAGCATCTATCTACACAGTGAGTAACCCTTGAAAAGCCATAATCCAATTAAAGTGAAGGTAATAAAAATTTGTTTTTGTACTTCTTCTAGAGCTCGAGGTGTATTCTACGTAACGACAAACGCGAAACCTCCATACGCACGTGGATTCCCGGGCAAAAATCGTCGAACGGCGAAAACCTCCGAGTACAGTGGTGTCCGGCGAAAGTAAACTAACAACAAAAACGTGAAACCAATCGTCAAAAGCTTACTGGTTGTGATAAAGTGCGTGGCAGAAGAATTATTTCTCCTTTTGCCTATGACCGGTGTGACCATATTTCATCCCCAAGCTACAAGCTGCCAGAGGGGGCAATTAGCCACCTGCCAGACCGATCGATCATGACGTCATCCTAATGAATTAAAGTGTGAAGGAAATTTAATTTTCTCACCCCTTACAAAGAACACATACGCAAAAAAAAATCAAACTAAATCGACAAGTAATTAAGAAGCACCAGAGTAGAGATGGGTAGTATTAATAATGCTAGGTTTCATAGGATCGTGTAGCTTAGGACATTGTACATAGAAGGAAGTTTCAGCTTGATCGTAGCCATTCTACAGCGACTAAAGCATGACGGAAAAAAAAGAAAAAGGGTGATGGATGTAATCGTATATCGTAGCCTCCAAGATCGTTAACCTTCGTGAGAGTAGAACGAATTTCATGTGGCTAACATCCACATTAGCTACGGTAACGCAATTAAAAGCTTCATCAACGATACGTGTGACGTTGTGGAAGAACCCTGCACACCGCGTACGCGATACGTCAAAGAGAATCGACCTTAGTATTAGTAAGTGTAGTATACATAGATAATGGTATTCACGGCAAGGAGGATATTAAAGTGATGGGTAAAAAAGCGACCTAGTGTCACTTCGGATAGGGGAAACACGCATTCGTAACGCAAGCACGAATAAAGCAATAAAGCTGCTACCTTTTCGGGGTTGATTCATTTCAACAGTTTAAATATACGCACTTTTATTTGGATGTGTGTGTTTTTTTGTTTACTATATCGAGAGCGTCTGTTTTTGTGAGCGTGACTATAGTGGATCGTCTCTTCCGGTGGTGGTAAATACCCCCAGCTAACCAACACACTCACGCACACGCACCGTTTTCGTTCGCGTCACGCTCGCTAGTAGGTGGTAAGTTTCATACACAGTTCGCTAAACGCTATTGCCAAGAAGAAATGCTTAACTACTAAATGTCATAATCATATTGTTTGTGTCTGTCGTGTTGTGAGTGCTTCCGAACGAGTGGTCTTCTTTGCACCGACGCTCCTTCTACTGGCCACCGCACTTTAGTAATTACGATGATTGATTATGATGCGATTATAACAGCGAGACGACTTTTTACTTATTACTTACTGTGGAGCTGATCTTTCACAGGTCTTTTGAATATTCGTTACCTTAGCATCGGTCGCCTATAGAGCGAGGCACAGTGTTTCGCCGGTCATAAAACAAGTGTCTTCATGTTTGAATTTCGAAACAACACAAAATCCAAGCAATCTACGCCATATATGAACATCGAAACACTTGTCTTATGACCCGAGAAACCCTGTAAACAGATAAATACATGGTAGTGGTTTTTTGATTGCTCCTTCCTTCTCTCTTTCTCTCTCTCTCTCTCTCTCTCTCTCTCTGTCTCTGCCGTTGTATACGTTTACAGGTATAGTATTATTTCTATGGTTGTTTACGGTTACGTGTATATGCAATGTACAAGCCTGTCCGGAATTTTTTTTCCCGGTACGCCTCGCAGATATATTTACTATTCAACGTTTACAGCTATTTATGTATATGTTTGTGTAGTGGATCCACCTCCAGGAAGGGAGCTGGAAGCCAACCACCAATTACTACCAATATTTTAAGTACAATGCTGCTATGCTGCTACTCCGGAAACAACGAAATTACAACTATCCGAACCGACCCGCCTGGATCGGTTCGGTTGGTTTGCGATGATGTTTTGCGTAATATTCTTGTATTGTTGTGTTTTTTTTGTGGATTTTGAGAATGCGGGCTTTCCCCGACCCTCTCGTCCACTGCTGTCTGCCACCGTCCCTTCGTAATATAGAATCTTTTATTTTGGTTACTGGAACCGATAACTAGTGCGCACAGGGGTTCCAGATACGGTTATATGCATTTTTATATATATACTTTTCAATTAACAACAACAGCTAGAACGACATCCGTTTGGGTTTGAAAAACAGTAAAGTAAATTGCAGTTCAACAGAACGAACAAACGAACCGGCACATTTATAATATACGAGTCTCAACAGTATCTCTGCATAGTGTAGAGGGTTGCGTTTTTGCGTTAGCTATCTTTGTTTAGAGCTCCTCTTTATATTAACACAACTACACCATAGCGCTACGCGAGCAAACATTCGCATTACGTTTGGGAAGGATACACTACCAGAAAGGGAGGATGAAACAACTGCTGATTGTCATCCTGATAATACTGCGTGCGTGTACTCAGTGTGTACAGGTGTTCGGCTGTCCAGCGCGGCTATCCCGGGGCCGGTTAGCCGAGAGAAACCGCGCTGGTGGAGCCTTACATTTATGGCCTACACTACGTGTTCTGCACTGCTCCGCACCGAACAGGAGAACGATGGTGAGAGAGTGAGACAGACTCTGTTTCTGCTAGAGCGAGAAGGGTATAACAATCCCCATTTGATTACGGGCGGGATTTACTTTTTTTACAACGTTTTTTTTTTCTTCTGGGTGGTCAAATAGCATTGGAGGGCAAAAACTGAGGTCATGTACAGTGTGCCACTGACAGCTGTCAGCGTATGACAGCTGGCCAGTGTACTAACGCTAAATAGTGTGTTAAGGAACCCGGTTGATGAGGGAACGATAGGGATAGAACGAACAAACTCGATCGATCGCTAGCGCGGTCGATCAGTGTTGGCGAGAGGGGTTACAGAACAATGGGGAACTAAGAACCTACCTACTGTCACTAAAATTTCAATTGATCGCGTATAGGGGTCACGTTTCCGTAAGAGATATTTTGTTCAAAGTGTTTCCGTTCCGTTCGAAATCATACCTGTCATTACTGTATGTTACACTACATACCATATCCCAACTAGCATTATAATACCCGTTTGTTGGATGATTCTTCTTACGTGAACTCTGTTGGTCGCTGTACCGATGCACACAGATTTACCGTACCGATGACACACGCCCGGACAGACGGCTCCGAAGTTCGACTTTGCTAGGTATTTACAATCTTAGCCAAGTGTAGTACGGTCTCTTTTACGATAATCGTCTCGGTATACTAGCACAACCGAAACTGCGCGGACAAAGGATCGTAATGAGAGTTTTACTTTTGCTTTGTATTACCCGATTGTAGCTCCCGCAGGACTCCTGTCGACCAATTTGAATGCCTAATTCGATAGTGCCAACGGTATCGTTCCTCCCAAACAATCGTTTCCCGCCATTCCCGGTGCTGATGCCCCGACCCGACTGACGTGCTACTAATTAGGTTTCACTTCGTATTTGCAACGGTTTAAACTTTTGTTGATGAGCTGTTTAATTCACTACTATCACTGTAAAGTGGCTTAGCACTAGGACTTACTAGCTAGCGTTGTTTTTTGTTTTGTTATTGTTTCTCTGTCACATTCGCAGTACGATACCGCTGCCACCGGTTATCGAACGAAGTTTCCGAAGCTTACTCTAAAATCAGGAATATAAATTTACAAACTTACATCGGTGTTAGTGCTTAGCTGCTCAGTTACGGTACACACAGTACAGTCATTAAAATATCCAATTAACTAACCAACTCAAACGAGCAAACGAAACCACGAAGCTATCTCGCCTTAACCTACGGTTTTCGGTATGGGCCTCTCCAACAGCCTCCTCCTCGCCTCCTGCTGAGGGCCCTTCCAGTTTATTATTGTCGCCACAGCCTTTGAGAGTGAGTTGACACACCTCAAATTTAACTCCTCCCTTACGTCTTCGAAACAAGAAAAAATATTTATATAATTACACGATTAGCTACACATTCACATATTGCCACCACCGTACGGTGAGTACCGGATCCGGTACTTTCGACGAGCTTAAGATGCGCTATAGATCGCACAGTAAAGAGGAACGCAATAATCAACGCACCAACTGCCAGTTCATTAGCCAGGTTCGTTCAACTTTGAACCAACGTTAAATTGCTTGCGTCGCTTATTTTTGTGTACGGCAGTATGTATACCTATACTGAACCGTGTGTCAGTCGGGAGACACTCGTTCGCAATTGACACTTGGTTTTTATTATGGTTAGCAGACCGACAGACGCGCTATATTATGTTCAAGACTTCTTCTTCTTGGCATAGCAGCCACAGCCTCGGCCCTTCGCTGACTTCCTTGACTTATTTTACACGGCGCAGAAGAGCTAATCCTGCGTGCGAGGGCACAAGATGGAACTTAATACAGCATAAGTCAGGTAAGTCATTATACGGCCGGTATGACCTAACAGGTTGCTAGGCCAAGAAGAAGATGACGATTTAGTACTTCTAAGATTGATTGTAACTCCTGGCACTCCACAGGTGTCGCACACACACAAACCTCAAAGACTCAAACTCCAACACGATCAAATTCCCATCTTTCAGACATGGTCTGATCGTAGCGATAATATCGCTACCAACATAAGGAGGACTTAACTCTTACTCAGTACGTTTTGCCTTAACAGACGTATCGCGTCTGACAGTTGTTTGCGTTGTTAGTACTTCTCGCCACGGCAGTATTCAATAGGGTTTTACGATTACGATTATTATGATGCGTGCGTATATATACTAATATGTCTGTTTGGTGTGTATGTACACTCTTCGTTTTGCTTTTGTAAATACAATATGCATCTTTTGCTATTTGTTTTAGGTATTTGTTAGTTACTATCTAGTGTTGTAATTGCTTAAGCAGGGTTATTTTATTTTTTTGTATTTCAGTTGTTTGTTTTCTTTAGCCTTTTAGCTCACACCTCCGCTCGTCCTCACTGCAGTGAGACATTGCAAACAGTTAATGATTGCAACTTTGCCATAAAACAGAAGAGATTACCAACCAAAAGCAAACCTTTGTAGATGTTCGTTTCCTCCACTGCTCTTTCCTAATTCATGCTAAATGTTACGGTTTTCTTCATGCGAGCAGGTCAGTAGGTACGCTCTGTGGGATTTCCGTGTAAGTACGTGTCCCTCGCTTCCGGCTGCACCGGTTCCTCGCTGATGGCGTTCGGGTAGGCGAACGGATTGTTGGCCACGTGCTGCTGGACCGCACCGTACGATACCGTCTTGGTGGCGTTAATTTGTGCCGAAGGATCCATCATTCCGCCCGCTGTGCCACCGTCACCTGCATCGTTGAACGTTGTTTCCTTCTCGTACCCGGACCCGACGGGATCCCAGGCTCGTTGCTCCTCTACCGTCGGTTCGGCCCAAGGTTGTAGCTCACCGGACGCAAATATGGCGTAGAAGGTAATGCCCACCAGATGGACGGTGGCTGCTATCGTGAACACTGTTGACCAGCAGGATTTTGGCTGTAAGTAGAGAAATCGTCGTTTTAGAATTCAACTCGCAGCTATAAACCGAACTCACGAGTCTGAAATTGACTACGTGAACACAGTACTTTGGTAACATGAGATAACGCATCAGTAAATATTTGCATCGCTTTCAATTGCTTGTTTGGATGGAAACGAGACAGACGAAAAAAAGGATCAAACCACAACAGTTGATTCAGCAGAATATTATTCACAACAACACAAAAACACAACCATTTCCCTTCGCAGCCGAGAAAACTGTCGACGTTATGGGCGAGAAAACTGTCGACGCAGCAAAAATTACAACCCTTGACGACGACGTTGCTATGGAAGAGACGAACATATCATCCATCTCGCTCCCCTCCACCAGGGGCAGGAGGATCCTGACAGTTGTACAGTTTCAAGATTTTAAAAGCCATATCCTTTCCCAGTTTCCCAGACGAGTGCTCCAGGATAAAACCGTAGGGCGGCAAACACTTCTCCTACCACGGCTCTAGAACTCTCGTCTCAGTGGTGTGTGTGTGTGTAGGGTTTCGCTTTGTTCGCTCGTCGTTTTTGTTCAAAGTCATCGGCCGTGTAACATCGTAACAAATTTAATTTATTTCATTGAATCAGCTTCACCGAAATGCAAAAACGGGAAGCCGCTGAGTTAAGCAATTTTGCCGACGGGAAGCGGTGTGGCTATGCCGATACGCGAAGTGAATAGCTTCGGCACCAAGCTATTAATGCATAACATGCTCCCAATCGGATTAGGAGACGACGAGCGTTCGATGCGAGGGGGACGATTCCCGCCCACAGGCAGCCATCCAACTTACCTGCCCCCGTGTAAGGTGGTCTATCGCGATTGGACAGATCAGGCCCGCTATCGTACCGATGCCGTTGGACATTCCCATCAGAATACTGGCGTAGCGTGGTGCAATGTCCAGATGATTGACGTTGTAACCGGATATGGCGAACCCGCTGAAGGCAACACCCAGCGTCAGTGCCGTCACTGCACCCATCTGTGAAGGGACAACGAGTTGCTCGGAGTGAGATAAAGAGTTGCTTTTGACCAACTTCTCGCGGAAGTACTTACAGGACTGGTGGCATGTGCTACGACCAGGAAGAACAAACCCTCGAGCCCAAACCCACCGCAGTTGAACAGCTTCCGCACGTTGGTAGTCGACAGGATGCCCGACTTTCGGATGTGATCGGCCAACATTCCGCCGAACGGGACGATGATCGTCATCAGCAGATGGGGAAGGGCTCCCAGCAATCCCGTCTAACGAAGCCAAGAAGTTTCAAACATTTAAACGTGCCCAGAAAAAAAATCGACAACTTCGCTTACAAATCCTTTACCTCTTCAATCCGGAAGTCGAACGAATGCTTCAGGTAAGCGCTCTGGTACAGCACCAGCAGATAGAAGTTCCACGAGCGGCAAAAGTTCGCCACAATGATGGCGTACACGGGCATCGATGTCAGGAAGTGACGCCAAGGAGTCGTCGCTATGGTCGGCATCGGTAGTTGTACCGATTCGCCGAGGGACTTTTCGATGTACTTCAGCTCCTTCACGGAGATGGTTGGATGTTGGCGCGGTTTCTCGAACGATAACCACAGCCAGAAGCAGTACCAGATCAGTCCCATCACACCGTAGAAGTAGAACGGAGCGTGCCAGCTTATTGAACCGGTCAGAATGCCGGACATTGGCATACCTATCACGACACCCGCGTACGAACCGCTGAATGCCATCGTTGCGAGACGGGAGCGTTCGAGTGGTGGGGCCCAGAAGCGCCAGATACCGTGACAGGCCGGGTACGTTACACCCTGGAGGGAAAGGAACGATAACCAAACGGTTTTATGGCTGCGAATGTCTGGAAAGTTTCGTAACCGAGCAAGGCAACTCACCTCTACGAGACCCTGCAGGACTCGAACCAGAATTACGACGGTCGGATGAAGCATCATGGCGCCCGGGACGAGTAGGTTGAGGAAGGCCGAGATAGCGATGGCCGTACCGAAGATTCGGTTTGCCGGGAACATGGAGGCTAGGAAACCGCCCGGCACTTGCGTTACCAGGTAGCCCCAGAAGAAAGACGAATCGACGGCACTCTCCATTGCGACGGTCCAGTTGTATTTCACCGACTGTAAAAGGACATTTGGAGATATGTTGATTAATAACGATGCTTGGTAGATATTAGAACTCAGAACTGAAGTCACTATAGGAAACGAGAGCTTGTTGAACAATTTTGAACCTTAGAACTTATTGAGCTTTCCGCTCGTGGAGATAAACTTTGTGACTTTTCTCAATGTATGATATCACTGGATTGATGACACCCCTTCGTATCTGACAGCTGTCAGTTACTAAGTAGACGTCCAGGAATATTTAGCAATTTTTAATATTAAACCTTCAATTTCTCAACGGTCCGCTGACATTTTTCCATGCCCAACACATAGAGTTACAGTAAAAATATGGCCATTTCCCGTTGTTAAATCGAGCCAATGCAACCGGAAGTCGAGCGTACTTTCCACCGTTCCGAACCTAGCCTGTTCGCAACACAATAGTATCCTCCGGAGAACTCGAGCAGCCCCCCATAAAAGCGACAAACGTCAAGCAAAAAACGAAAGAATCTTGAAACGACATCCGTTAACGCATCACGATTTGCGCTCTTCGCAGCGTGGCGTCGATGAGGTTTTTCCCGGGCGGGGTTTTTGTTGTCATTTTCTCGCTCTTTATGCTCGTTTCCGGCTTTTCCGGTCTGGGACTTCTTTATCCGTGTCCCTGCTTTTTCGCTGTGCTCCCTTGCGAGCAGACACCGTCGATGGTATCAGTACACGCGGCCTTTCGGCAGGAACCCTTCCAGCGGACCGTCCTTTCGTCCATCCCGCCGTCCCCCGTTGGGCAATGACTCATGAATAAAAAATTATCATCTTTTGTCGTCGCATTTCTAATAAATGCTTCCATTATGTTTGACTCCATAAAATTTCCCATATTTTCCTGATTTACTTTCCGCTCCCTCGCCTGCCCCCGCATTCCATCGGTGGGTTTTTTGGCCATTCGTCCAATGAAATGTTGCTGTGTGCGAACTCATCGTTATCTATTGCTTGCCGGTTGAATGATCTCTAGCCCGGTGGGTGAGTGGGACATTCAACCAGGGCTCCCCCTTTCGCTGGCCTTGACTGTTCATTTTGCCTGTTCATTATCTTTTATGTGCGGTGCATATGAAGGTATCGATAGCTGAATTATTTCATTGTGGAGAATAAAAGAGCTCCCACCATTCATTCCTAATGCTTATTGTCCTTACGAAGGCTCTGAGAATGTAGGAAAGGCCTAATAATTATGTTGTGGTATTGGAGGGTAGAATTTGGGGACATCCTGACCTAAGGACCTCCAAACAGGACAGAATACGTGACAAAATGAGGTACATGTTCACGCGGGAACTCAACGAAAAAACACAATTTGCCCATCATGCAGTGCGTGGCGAAATTATAATCGAAACATGCCGATCGCCATGGCGCAGACATCACCCATAAAAGGGACATCGTATGGGACACGTGTCGCCCGACCGGGGTTGAATAATTACGCGGACTCACTCACGTGGAATAGTCGCTTAATGGAACACGTGCAAATTGCCGTGCCGGAAGTGAAGGTAAAATGGTCTGACTCTCTCTCTCACACACACTCCCTTTGTATCTCACTTACCCCGTTCTCGAATTGCAGCTTGGCCATGCCCATGTTACAGCGCATGCCAAACGAAATGATAAAGCCAAGGCAGGTCATCAGCGAGATCGTGTAGCGGGTCGTCTTGATGCAGGGACACTCGGCCCGGACGTACTTGTCGACGTGGCGCAACGGTGGCCGCTCAATTTCCTCGAACGACATCGGCGAGTCGTTGCCGCCGTTGTCGCCCTGGTAGGCGCCACCGACCGCTGCCCCGTCCATCTGGTCGTAGCCGCCCTTGGGCATTTCGAACTTCTCGAACCCACCCCTGGAATAGAAAGAGAGAAATATGGTGACATTAAGGAATCTGTTCTAAAGTGTTATACAAAAAAATGAGAGTACTATTATAAAGTGTTATACAAGTCAGGAAAAATATTTTTTCTTCTCCAATAATGTCTCCTTGTATCAAATTCAACTTCAACTCAACTCATAAAAAGAGGTATACTAGGTCATATCATACTAAACTGTTATACATGCTTCAACAGCAAAATTGAGGATCCTTTTACTCCTCCAGCAAACATTCATTCGTTCCACTTTCTGTAAGCCTTTCGCCAACACTACTTCCCACCACTCAGCAGTAAACTGTCAGCTGCAAGGCGCGTTTCGCGCCCAAATATAATTGAGAAAATGAAATTTAATGAAAAAGACCCACTTAATGTCATTTTCATGCGCACAGACACCAGCCCGATGTCTTTGGTGCGCGAAACCGTGTTGCCTTACCGAGACTGGCTCCTTAGCATCCGTTTTCCCGAGAGCTAAGCACTCACTCGTCTTTGTGGCGTGAAAAGATGCTAGACAAGCGCCGTTTTTCTGCAATTCGAGCATAATGGAGGCGAAGATGTTCGTTCGTGCATCCTTACCGAACCCACACAACTTTGATGTAAATTTGCTCCCACGCAGCGTTTTCCTCGTGGGAGATGATAAACGATGTCGGTTAGGGAAATGGAAGGCAGCCTCTAACTATCCCTGCACAGTGGGGTACAAACAAATCTCTCTTGGTGGCGTTGCTCTTCAACTGGGAAGCGCTAAAGACAAAACTGGTCCTGATGTAATTGATAATTTGTCTACCTCAAGCGAATCTCAGTCCCGCACATCTAGTGGAATGGTTCGTTAGTGGCTATGGATTATGGCTATGAATCATTGCTAGCAGTCTGATGAAGAGGACTTCTTGCAAACTCCAAAAAAACCTCACACTTTTTCTTCCGGCTTGATGCACTCTAAAATCAGGCTCCCACTTACCCACAACAAATTGTGTCCCTTACATGGTTTACGATGCGTCATAAATCGTGAAACATTTCGCCCTACCAACAACCCGAACGAGTGCCTTCAGTTCTATTGGAAGCATAAAAAATAATTGATTTGATAAATGTCACCCAGCGCTTGCTGTTGCTTTGTAAGACCGTCGGCAAAACCATGATGGCGCCCGAAATAAAGTTATCCTTTTTTTTTTCTACTGAATCCGACTGCCGATATTGCTCGTCGCGTCGGCTAGACTCTCCTCTTAGAATATGATATTTTGGTGTTTTTCCTTCCGATTTTATGAGATTTATCAGAAGAGACGAATAAACAAGAGGGAGCCAGGAAGAGGGCATCAGCCTCTCGAACGGTACGGAACGGCTGGCAGGAATTATCGTTGACAAACATAATTAAGTTACTTTCTGGAGGTTTGATAATATTGTTTACTAATATCCGCTTTCAAGAGTGCGAGCATTTTTCGCCCTTCATTTGAACAAGATTTAGGACCAGTCTTGTAGTCATCGTCGTCGTCGTCGACGATGAGCTGGCGAAACGTTTTGCGTTGGCCAAATTTCGATGCCACGATGATGAAATCGAATTTCCGGTCTCAGCACCCTCTTGACGGCATTGAGCGATTCGTGGTGGTTGGTGGTCATTCTGTACGGACGATGACTTTCCTGATGATCTTTTGTCCGAGAGCAGCTTAACGGAGCTGATATTAATCCGGAATAACTTCTCCAGCGCCAGGTTGTATGATTGATTACATCCAAATGAGATAAGAGCGAAGGATAAATATGGGACAGAGGAGATCAATGAGCAAGACAACTGATGCATAGTTGGTGAAGTCTAGTATATATTCTTGTCTAGAGAATTATGGTAACTATAACTTCGACAACAGTTTAAAGAATTAAATTTGTTCATTGAAGTTAAAAAACTATACACCATCGAACATAATCGAGATTTATTACCCCAAACAGAACATCCCAAACGCCGTCTGCATCGACCCAACATGCAAATAAAGTCCTTCTCGCCATTTCGCCAACAACCCTCCAGCTCCAGCTTACAGCACATAAATATCAATTTCACCGTCAAGCACGTGTCTTTCCCGACACCGTGCCATGCCGATAGCAACCAACCTACCTCATCTGGCTGCAGAACCCGCCAGGTTTTTGGGATGAAAATTAATGAAATCGCTTTTCAAGCATTTTTAATTTAAATTTGTCAGCACTTCAAACGATTGAACGGTTGTGTGGCCCGAGCATCGGTGTGTCGCAGCCGTCGATCTACCCAGACGTTGACTTCAGCCAGCAAAACCCCAAAATCCTAAGCACGGCACGCACCGTACCCCGAAGACGGGCATGATTGAAATCCAATTCCCCGTAAATATCATTTACAATTCTTCCGAGACTTAGCTTTTAATTCACTGGATTTTCTCCGAGCCGCTCTCTACCGTTGCCGATTTAACTGTACTGTCAAGGTGGAGGGACTGTTCAAGGTACTCAAGGTGTGTTTTTTGCGTGTGACTCGGTGTGTGATTGTAACGTGATCCCGGAACTCGTCCACCGTCGGCGGGATTACCCGATGAGCTGGGATGGATGCTGAGAATTGGTCGGTGCTGGGCGAAAATGCTATAATCTGCCAAGGTTTTCCCTTGCTAAGTTGCAAAGAATAGGGCTCAAGGTAAGCAAACTTATTACGCTAAACGATTAGATTGTATTTTCCTGGAGGTTGTTTGCGTTCGGAAATTGACACCTCTTCACAGTCTCACATTTAGTATTAACCATTGGAGGAAATTAACGCTTAAATTGAAAAGTAAATTCCTTATTATTTTGATTTTTTATAGCATCAAGTCAAATGTAAGATAGTTGAAATTAAATCTAGAAATTCTTGAAGATAGATATTCAGAATCAATTTTCTCTCTGCACCTCTCGCCATCAAATCAACACCCCAGCTCAGAATCAACAGGTGAGCAGGAAAAAAGGTGGTCAATCCAAATCAAAAGAATCTCTCATCCCCGTCGTCGTCCTAGCACCCGCAAGGGACTTCAACACACCCACCCTTGCTTCAACCTTTTCCACCTCGAAATCGGCACAGCGAGGTGAATATTTGATGAAAACCCGAACACCGAAACCGAGCACAAAACCTTCGAGCGCAACTGAAATTCATATGTCCTGAGGGAGTTTGTGGTGAAACTTTTATGATTATAGCTACGTGGTGGTCCCCTGGTTCCCGGTGAAATTGTGTTGATTCGCTTGTTATGTTAGTGATTTGATTTTAGGCCGCCGATACGCAAGGGAAGAACTGGGGAAAGAGCTGACGAGATGTTCAAAGGACTCTCTCGGTTAGGGGGTGTTTGCTGTTGTTGCGTGGGAAAGAAATACATAATTTATGTTATTAACTGGTAACAATCCGCTTTTCCCTCTGAGTAATGTGTTTTGCTACCCAAGGAGGGGTGTGCCTGGTTGGTGATAAGCGTTTTGGGAAGCCTGGAAGGTAATTGACGATATCAAACAGTTCTGGTTCGGACTAATTGATGCAGTACGGCTACGTTTCCTAGCAATCACCGTGACAAAAGAGATCGGAATGAATTCTCGAATGTCCTTCACAACTTGTACAGCTTCATTTACGGTCTCTCTAAGCTTGCTAGAACGAACATTACGCTCTCAAGAATTTCTAGAACTACATCCTCAAAGTCGTGCCTCAAAATTTAATATAACTCTCTTGTCTACTCATCTCAATGTGTTTCCCCTCAAAGTAAATAAAAACACCTACAAACAATAGTTGCAATGAACCGAGAGCCACACTGGATCATCCAGTCTAACAGGGACAGTGAAGCACAAAGATAAATAAAGTCCTTCGCCCTGAAGATACCTCCAGAGGCTGAGCGGATGCGAAATGAGAAATGTTATTAAAAATCTGACTACCGGTTGGGTGCGTTCGTTGTAAACATCGGTTCACTCCCGGTACGCCGGAAAGTCAAACATTTGCTTAAAAGCTATTAAAAACCCCACACAAAATGGGAGTTTCCAAGAGGGTTCTCGGCTCAGCTGAGCTGCGACTTTATCCTTCGAAACTGTTACATCCACGTCTAGACCAAGAGAACAATTTCGTGCTCAGTAGACAGCACGCAAGAACAAGAGATATGCAAATAAATTTAATTTCTAAATTATGGATCATATCAATATTTGGCCCGGCTGCCCTCACAATGTACTACACCACTGTAAACATTAATAAACCCCCCCGATGGAAAAACAAAAACGGTCGCGAGGGGTTAAGTGAGTGGTTTATTTGTGAGCGGTTTTTTCGATTTCCCTCACGCCCTCTGTGTGTGTGTGTGTACGACCGTGAATCTCTCCCAAGGGACTCGAACTCCCAACTCGAGAGGGTCGATCTCTAGAGACCAATATTTTGGTCCTGTCGAGATTCACGCACTCACTGTATCGGAAACTGTAACGGATATCAATCAAAATTAGATAAGCCTATCGACGTATGTCATCAAGTCCGTAGCGAGCAACGCCGGAACAACTTTGAAGGTCACACAGAGAGAGAGCTCTCTTATCTGACTTGGTCCATCATTCGATTAAGCCTTTCATTGTACCGCGATGATTGAATTTCCGGTTGAAGTACTTCCATCGATTCGAGGGTGGACCAACTGTGGCAGGCTGGCTTTAATGAAGTTTTGATTGATGGAAGTTTTGATACGCCCGTGTGGGATTCGCAGTTCATTAAAAAAGGATTTATGTACTCTTGGCTGAGACAGCGAATGCCTAGCAGCATCCTGCAGGAACTCTTCAAAAACTGCCAACCGTGATTGGCCAATCGTTTTGTTGCTAAACAACAGCACGAAATGAGGCTTTTTATAATTTTCTTTTCTCTCTCTCTCTCCCTCTTTCTCTCTTCATTGTGGGGTTTCCAGCCAGAGAGAAAGAAATAAAAAAGAAAGCAAATGGGCAAGAAAAACGCAAGCACTTATTTATTCATTAAACGGTAATCGTTCGTGCGAAATTGAATTTCCTTCCTATTACGGTGTTGCCCCTGAAAGGTAGGCAATCCGGTTGTCATGCCCTGCTCGTTTTGCTCTCCTCTGCGCGCTCTATCTAATTATCAGTCTACTACGATCGCTGCCCATCACTTTCTGTGTGTGAGTGCCAGTGTGTGGCGCCACACTGGAATCGTGACCGAAAGCGGATGCGGAACAAACATCACACAGCAGAGCAAAGATAGAGTCAGGTCCATTTCTCCGGACATGCCGCCACAAAGTCTGGTCGGCTGAGATTTTTTTTTTTTTTGCTCTCGCCCTTCTCTCAGTTCCGTTGCCATCGGTAACCGGCCAATTCGCATTCGAGGGGCTTCAAGGCTTCCAGCGAACGTGGCAAACAACGAAAGTCGAATGGGGAAGCAAGAACAAGGAATCTTCCGCCCTTCAAAGACAGGAGGGAATCGTTCCTACAGAAACACCGAACCGGAAACCATCCGAAAGGGAACAGAGCAAAAGCAATCATTAAAAATAGCTGTTAAAAGATTGAATCGCCCAGATTACGAAACATAATAGAATCTCCAGTTGGAAGAAGATTTGATGGCCAACGGACGAAAACGATTTTCTTGGTAATCTCTCAAGAAAGTAGCATTAGTTGTTATTGTTTTCTCGTGCTGCACCGTACGGGAGCAAGGTAAACATTTTGTAAATAACATCTGAAGAGGGTTCGCCAATCATAGTGTGACGTTTAATAGTTGTGGACCTGCAGATTCTACCAACAAGAACTCGTTGAGATCTGTCAATCATACCACGATGAAGTTCCCGTGCAACTTCATACGGAGCATCATATGAAGCACTGCCAATATCTCTTCGACGACTTACGCAAGAGTTCAGGCAAAATCTTCACGCAAACAAAACACAGAGAACAAAACTTTCAGAAGGGAAGGCTCATGGAAAAATAGAAATGTAATAAAACCGATACATGACCCGATGTCCTCTTCCCGCGTTTGACGGAGGAAAGAAAAACAGCAATCAAATGAATTGGCAGGATTGATATCCTTTCCCCCGGTTTCAATGTCTCGTCGCCTTCGATTCGATGCCCCTTGAAGTTGTGAGGGAACAGCATCGGGGTGAAAAAAATAACATAAACATTCGTCGGGAACCGGTGGCGTCCGGGAACCCTGTCAGCGAGAGGATTTTTGCAAACAACCATTCCTGTAATCCCTCGAATCCTTGCGAAGTACGAGGCTCTGCGTACCGAAACCCTCAAATCCGTTACAGTCGGGCAGCAGGAAGAAGATGCTCCCTCGTCTAAGTCCGCCACAAACATTTGGAAATTCGTGTCTTCACGCTGTTTTCGGCTGTTTTCGGATATTCACCAAGGGAGTCTTTATGAAGGAAGAGAATAAAAAACCTTCAAGAAAGATTTACCCCTGTGAAGTGCAGCAATAAAACCCCTTTGCTTATGGCCGGCGTACCCGTTTAAAGGACAACGAATTGCGTCAAAGCCGTATCGTATCGGGCTGATTATTGTTTCGTAATGATGTAATTTAAAGTCATTTCTCAAATGAACACACGAACCCGATAGCCCGGGAATTCTAGCGCTTTCGCCGTTCTCCGCCCCGGGTTCCGATGACGGGTGTTGATTTATTGCGCTTTTTTGTGGAAAAAAAAACCCCAAAACCTCCCAAGAAAACGGAGACATCGCGATAGATCCCCACTTGGCGCGCTGAAATATTGGGACAAATCCGTTGAAATTCAATTCCTGAAGCGCGAAGCCTAGCGGAATTTCTAAATAATACGCCAATTTTTCATACTGGTGGATGCTGTGAGGCTGCGTCTTCAAAGGGAACGAGAAAACGAGAGCCACGTGATAAGGAACAAAACGAACGAAACCTCACATCGATTGTCGATTGTCGTAAGACGACAACACTTACGGAGCAAAATCGATCCCTCGACCGGGTCGTCTAGGGCCGGAAGTGCATTATTCTGGATGGAGAGTGCGTCCCGGGGAAGCCTTCTAACGGCCGGCCAAAGTGAATTGAAATCTCAAGATACGCTTCAAGAGTGAAAGCGAAACGTGACAATCGAGCCGCGTGCCGTATTTGTACACAATATTCGACGATTCGACGCGGGGCCCGTTTGGCAATCAAACATTATAATGTGTGGCAGGGCACGGTTGGCGATTGTCGGGAACAAAAAATGAGTAATGGAATTTTGAAGTTCCTTGGAGTTGGCTTGGAAACCTGAAGGAAGCCTTAGTATGGAGTTCTGGAAATATTTTTTGAATACTGGAGTTCCTTCAGATATCTCTTCAAGAATTGTTCAGCTACGTACATCCCAACATTTATAAGTTTGGTAATTATTTCTTCCCTCTTCAATTCTATCAACTCTAATTATGGTCTTAACGCCTCTCGCTCAACATCATCTCACTACAAGGACAATAACTGTTCCTGCTCATCTCACCAACTCACCAACCAAGCCCTAAAGGATTTTCATCAATCATTTACACTAATCATGCAGCTACTAGAAAAGCATCTTTACGACCAAAAGCCAAGGGGTTAAGCGGTTCTAATTACTTTAACGAATAACGGCCTTCCGACAGATTTCCGACCCCGAAAAGAGACGTGTGCCAGAGTAGATTACCACGGAACAGCGCGCGTGACATTTCCTCCTCTCACATGACGTTCATCTCACGCGCAACAACAATGGTGCTGCTAAGATCTCCCAGCTCATCACCGGGGCCCATCGTACTCGATTCAAATTAAGATCATTTATCGGACCGAAAATGACTCTGGCATAATTTAGTCATTACTGCCAGTATTTTTATGTGTCGCTTCCGTGTCCGCGTGTCCGGACACAGATAGTGTGCTCCCTCTTGCTTTTTGGGTTTTGTTTTGTTTGTCCCGGTTGTCATCACGCGTGGCTCACTCCAGCACTCCCACTTCGCCCCGTAAGGATCGGCTTTCAGAAGCAATTTCCTGAGATTTCGCCACTTTTGTTTATTTATCGTGCGATTCTTCAGGGGGACCACCTTCGTTGACAGTTATCGGATTCGGTGCAGGGGACAGGGTCAGCCAGGATCAACAGTCATCTCCGCTCAGAAGACGACGACCATTTTCATTTATTTCGCATTTTATTCACCTTTCCACCGAAAGTAGGAGAATAGGGACGAAAAAACTCCCTGGAACGAATGAATTATCAGACATCCCAGCGTAAACAATGGTCGGTGAACGTTTGGGACGCTCGGAGCGAAGGACAAGTGTCGCCAGTTTTCACAACTTTACGCATTCCAATCACGCTCCAGACAAGTGGCTTAATGTGTCTCGCTTTTGCATACTTTTCGCCTTCGATTGACCGTGGCAAGTGTTATGAGGATGTCCCTTGGAGCTAGTCGCGACAGAGATACATCTTCATTTACTCCGCTCAGGGAATGTCCTTTCTTGTGCCGAAGCGTTGCATATTCCATCTTCCAGTGAAAGTGTCTCTAAAATACTACTTTCCATTTCATGACTATGACTAGTTCCCTTGAATTTTCTACCGACGCTTAGCTTTCTGTCCGTGCCTTTAGTGTTCCTTCCAGTCAGGATAGACGTTTAAAGCGTTTCACTTTCCACACACCAAGGAATGCAGCTATGATGCACGCGGAAGGAGCTATGTTGGACATAAAAATGATATCCGCACGCCTTGGCATGAAGCGAACGACGAACCCAGAGATGTGTCCGAGAATGTTTGACACACAGCGAGAGAGAGAGAGAGAGCCGTTGATCATTCTATTGATTTTACCATTAGTGAAGTTCACGTACAATGTATGACCCAGTTTGTCCCAGTTCATAGCACGATGTAAGAGGCGTTTTCTTTTATTGTGATGTATTGTATTGTATTTATCCTCATAGACAATATCTAGGTTTATACAGAACGGAAAACTCTTAATTATTATTTGGAGGATTTTCTTTTAAAGTGATGCTATAATACTGATTTTGAATATTGAATCGAATACATAATGTGAAAATGACTAAAACGGAAAATTTTTCACTGTTAATCACTGATTTAAAAATTTATAAACTAAAATGAATTATTGAAAGGAGTTCATTTTCATTTTCATAATCGTAAATCCTTTCTTTTGAATTATTGTTACTCTACATCTTCCAATAACGCTTTCTACTCATGTTAAAAATGGCTTTGAATTATTCTTTCCAAACTCCGACACAGACGGGATCAAATCAACAACCACAAATCTCTCTCTATTGAATGAACTCCAGAAAACCGTTCCAACCTTTCAACAGTCATTTTCCTTCTTTTTTCCAGCAGTGTTTTTCCGTGTTTGTGCCACACTTTTTAATGGACCTCGAAAAAAAAAGAACCATTGCGCATTGAAAGGAAAGAAAGTCATGCTACAAAAAGTCACACATGTATCAATCACCTTGGAACGTGATATCGGGGATATCCCCGTTTTCATCGATGATTGTGGAGGCTGTCAATGTCAACGGGTAAGGACGTCAGGATTGTCGACCCTCCGTCGACTGCTGCTCGATTTCGTCATGCCTATCGGAAGACTATTTTTCATCCCTTAATGCACACACACGCACACTTACCCGTATGGTGCTTTAATGTTGACTCATTCCCGGCATTGTTGCTTCATCCGGAGTTGGCAAATCTTTCCTTTAAGCTGACTGAACACACACACACACAGAAAAAAGTGCTATAAAGGTAAAATTCATTTCAGCTAAAATCTCAAGCCTTTGGGGAACCGACCCGTCAGCCTCAACCACAAACGATGAACGCGGCTCTACCAACGATTCCCCAAGGGAAATCATTTAAGCCGCATATAATGATGACAACAAAACACATACACACCGTCCTCGACAGGAGATTTGTTGCCTTCTGCCAAATCTCCTGCTATGGTGAATCGAATGTGGTTAATGTGGCCTTTTTTTGGTTGGTAAAAGGATTGTGTTCGTTCCTAGGACATTGATGGCCGATAGATGTCATCGGCGCAAAAAGATGACAAAAACGTGATCATTTCATGAGCAGATTAATCAAAACCCATCACCGTTTTGATGCACAACTTTTCCACCAGCAATCATCAACTGTATCACGTTCCATCAGGATGCCCACCGTTACACCACAATGATTTACCTCATCCAGAGCACGCATTCACGCATTGTCACTTACTCGAATGCTCGCTTTTGCCAAGGGTTTTTAGCCCTGAAGTACCCGAGCGCCGAGAGCGTTAATGAGAGCGGTCGGAGTCGGAGGAGATTTTTGCTGATGCTCGCAAGGGGACAACAGCCCGGTTGTCAACAGCCAGTAAGTGAGACATCACAAGGCAGAGGCACCCTTCATCAAACGGCTTTACACAAAAACCCCTCTCTCGGTTGCTGTCCATGTGCTTGTCGGTGGTTAATTCCTGATTCGAACGTTTCGATGCCACGCACACTTCACGGTGAATGAATGAAATTTAACGTCACTCGCTTTAAA
Organism: Anopheles stephensi; assembly: GCF_013141755.1. Taxonomy (NCBI): domain Eukaryota; kingdom Metazoa; phylum Arthropoda; class Insecta; order Diptera; family Culicidae; genus Anopheles; species Anopheles stephensi. The sequence continues at coordinate 85,016,288 of NC_050203.1, read as the reverse complement.
ACCGTTGTTTTGGTCCGGGGTTTGGAAAATGCTGATTAAGATAAAAGTGCCCTCCCGGAACCCTCTTTCTAGCGTCGTCAGATCATTGTTCATTGGGAGGAAAAAGTTTTTCTCCGCTTCAGCGTGCCGTGTTCGTCAGTTGCAGTGCTTCCACGGTTGTCCCGGGATGCGAGATGATTATCTTGGCCGACGTTTTCTTGCGATATTAATTATCATTAGGAGTGTTCGAGCGTTCGAAGAAGCTGATTCAATCAGACCGTTCGATGGGATGGGTGATTTACTAGTTTTAATTTAATTATAGAACACTTTGAGCACCGGGTTTTCTTTTTCATCAATCTTAATCATGCTTGATGTACTGGAAACCAAATAAGGAACTGTGGAAATTTAATAACGGAACCAAGTGTGCTGAAAAGGTTTGACACCTCTGATAAGAAGCTGTGAAAAAAATGTATCCAAGACACAAATGTTAGTGCTTAGTAGATTTAGTCAAGACACAAACCACGCGCTCATATGAATTTTGATTACAGGAAGACAGGAGCATATTGAACAAGAAGAGTATAAAACTATTAATCTAAACCAAAAAAAATTTTAAAAAAATCTGATAATGTTTCAGTCTCAATATCAGATAATAAATACTAATTAAAACTCTCACATGTCATTGAGAAAACAGACCTTAATTTTCGGTTCTTGGCTCAAAAAAATTAAATAGAAAAAAGTATTCATTAGCCTTATCCGCACTATCCATATTGCTAGTGAAGAATTTATTCTTGACTCCGCTCACCAGCTGTGGTAAACCATAATAATCTTCCATTCAACCGCCTCAACTATTCAACAAAACCCCTTCTTCTAGCCTGACTGACCTACCGGCGCTCCACACACCACATCAAACGGATTGAAGTAGGAACGTTCGGCTTTAGGAGCTTGCGAAATGCGAACGTTAAGCCTCGTTTCTTTCTACTAACCACCAAACAGCAAGTCCCACCGATTCATTATCATACCATCTCGTCGGGATATCGTCGAGCCACACTGAAAGCCGCTTAGTGTGGGGGGCCTCATTCAAATGCCACTGAATGGAACAGCATGTGGTAGATGGATGTTTTCTTGTGTGATTTATTTTCCCTCGCTGATTTTTTTTTTTTCCAGGATGGATTGGCCCGGGTGGTGGAAAATCATTTCGAACCACCCTGTACTTGGAACTGTGCGGACACGGTGATAATAGTAGCCTTCATCCAAGCATCGTCTCCGAACCGCTCAAAACGGCAACGAGCGAAAGGACACGAACGCTCTGGGTGTTTGCGGCCCAAGTGTGTATCGATGACACTCGAGCATGTCGCAAAAGCGGTGTGCAGTATGATCCGGCTGCTTTAGGACCGTGGAAATCACAATGAAAAACCTTCTTAGCAACACAGCATTCAACGCTAGTAGCAAAACATCAAGAGAGAGAGAGGGAGAGAGAACTACACTACACGGAAGCACACTTTGCCGATGCGATACCATCTCAAGGGCGGACTCGAGGATGAGGATGTCGAGAAGCAGAAGCGAAAAAAAACCCATCGGTGGTCCATTTTACAACGATTACAACTGCCAGCACAACAAAAACCATCCCTCCCCCCCTCCTCCCTGCGTCGGACCAGTTTTGATCTTCACATTAGAAAAACGGAAGCAAAAATAGCTCCCATTATCCATTCTTCGACCGTATGAGGCCGGTCGGCCAGCTGTGGCTCCGTGTCCAGGCGACAACAATCACTATAATGGTGGTCAGTTGCATTTATCTAATTGGAATCGTTTTTTTTTCTTGCCGCTACTACGCCTCACGATGTCCACCCCCGGTGATGATGGTCACGGTGACACGGGAATATTTTAAACCAACCAACCATTGGCCGGTCCACCATTTTTGACTAACAAATCAATTTCATGCGCCACTTGCTTTAATTAATCACACCATCAGTTACGGACCGTTTTCCCACTACGCCAGCGAAAATCCCTTCATATCGATTTAGGTAGAATATATAATATAATACCACAATTTATGATCAACGTCATCATCATTTTGCGAGACGAAGTTCCGTCCCACCCTGCTCGCAATCTCTTGGAGTTGAGTTTCCGGGCCATGAATTTTCCACCGGAGCAGAAACAAAAAATGGCTCTCCCTATTTTGTTTTCCTTCACTTTAAACTAGTTATCTGTAAACTTTATAATAACTGGTGCTTATTCCTCTCTTCTCTCTCTCTCTCTCTCTCTCTCTCTTGTGTATCTGTTCGCTTTAAGCGCAATCTACTACTATCATACGAGTTTATGTGAACATTTTGTCCACTTTTCCATTTTCCATCTTTTCCTTCCCATTTTTGTCTCTGCCGTCTCTGTGGTAAATGGTAAATCCGATTATAACTTTGCGCTTTGCAACATTCTTTCATCTTGCAATTTATGGGATGGAACCGCAAGGCCCGAACCCGACAGGACCCTCTCCTGGTACGACATTTGTCGCTTTTAGGACAGTTTTTTTTCTTCTCCACTGTACATTTATATTATCAGTCATAATCGTATCGGTGCTGATTGCAGCGAAAAACTTGCATTGGTAAGTGGATTTTTTTTCTGAGCTTCTTTAAACGATGATTTACTTGTCGTTTTTTGTGCGTGTGAAGTTCAAATAAAATTCCTTTCGTAAAATCGTGACAATATTCATCACGCTCCCAGTCGCTCATCAATAATTGTGTTTCAGGATTACTTACAGCCCAGTTTAAGCTCAAGAGGAGTGTTATAAAAAAGCACATCTTTCGAGTATCGGAAATACACACCCAAAAACACTCCATTTCCGATACCATTCTCGGTGAAGAACTTAATAAACCACTCTGGAGCGCTAAACTGTGCGAGAGTGAAAATACGTGACCAAAATGACTAAAACATCCGGACGCCCTCTTTCCCAGCGATAGTAAAACGACCATCGCTATCGCCATACCCCAGCAGTTCAGCTAGAGTTTTGAGCTGCTTGGCTGCGTTACCCACAGTTATTTTATTTTTATTTGCCCCGATATTCCCGCGATTACGATTACGATGACATTATTACATCCGGTGTTCTTTTTTTGTCCCTCAGATCCTTGAGTCGCGTGCCTGTGTGTGTGAGTGCTCCCTGCAAGAATCCGTCACATGATGTCTCATACCATTCTCCGTACTCACGCACGTATTGATTTTGGGGTGGGAAAGGGAGCGGTGTGCACTGGGGAGGGGGCGAAGACGGATGGTAATCAATATTGCCGAAGATTAAGAACTTAACGTCGACAAATACACTCACTGGTGCAAATATCATTCAGCGGGCGCAATTTGCTAAAATATGTAAATTGCTAGACATTTATGCAAAGAGGCGAATCGGTACGTTTCTGCGTATTGCCTTCGTGTTCTCTCTTAGGTAAAAAAGGGACCAAGCAGGCGGGAGAGGAGAGGAAAAGGGGGCTGGAAGAAATAGCTCATTTTAGTAAATACTTCAAAACGTTTCCAGTTAGGCTAATTTGTGTATGATTTTTAAAAGAATTTCTATTTTTATTTGTAAGAGGAGTTTCAACGAATTAAATTAAGTTTAAGTGCACGTTTCAACGCCACCTCGTGCGTAGGAACAAATAGCAGCTTTGGTAACGTATAGTTCTACAATACGCGAAGGTGCGTCCTGGGTTTGATTCTCATACAGGACCCTCTCAAAAAAGTTTTCTCTTCTCAATTTCAATGCATTTTAAGGACCCAGAGGACCTTTTCAAATATCACGATATGGCCCAACTGACAAAAAGGCGACGAGAACATTATTCCTAAAAGTGTAAAAATCTTTAAATAATATTTTATATTTCATTTAGAGCAAATTTTTATACATTTTTTAACATTTGTGTTAACACCTGCTAGAGCGACTGAGTGCATTTCCCTAAAGAACAACCATCACGACAATAGGATTCTCCCAACTGCACACACACACAGGCTCACAACCGTTTGAGTAAAAGGCAAATGGATCGGTCGGTCGGTCGGTGGTACAACAATGAAATCCATTAACGTGATTAAATTGCTTCGGTTGTTGAAACCCGGGACTCATCCGTCGCGATTCTCCGTCGATTTCACACAACAATAATCACACAGACACACGCAGACAGCCAGCCAGTAAGGATGTCGTCGTTGCGTCCACACCGATGCAGCTAGTTCTGTTCTGCAGGAAAATCAGAACAATGGCCCGAAAAAAGGGGTACATTCCCTACTCTCGTTCCTTATCCTTTTTTTCCCTCTGCACAAACAGACACGAGTGTGAATGCAAACGATTCGCTTTTCATTTCACACAATGTGGTTCGGGTTGCTTTATTTACCTTTTTTAACATCAACTAAATGTTGCTAAACTCATTTCCACCACTGTGGCCACATCGTCTAGGGTGATAAGTAAATTGCAGCTTGCGAACCCGTTAAAAACAATTACCACACACACGTGGTTTCACGGGTGTTTTCCACTTTCATTGGGAAGTTGCTCCCGAAAGATTTTTCTCTCATGGTGGAAAATAGTTTTTGCAAACGCAAAACGAGCATTTTTATTGATTGACCGAATTTCCACACCCATCCCCGAGGAACCACTTCAGCACGCAGACAATCACGTCACGGCGAGGATAAGCGGGCCAGTAAACTAGCCGCCAAAAAGTCGCCCAAAGTCTCGCCCGAAAGTCTGGCAATTCTTTTTTATTGCTGCGGGCATCCGCTTTTGGCAGCAGCCCTACGGGCCACGAGCAGTAGAAGAGAACTACGCGAACTAGCGTTCTAGTTGTGCGTGCGGTACACTAGCATGAGGCTGCCGAAGAACGGTGAGTGTCTCGCAGAAGATTTCCACCCTTCGAGTGGAATGGAATAACATCGGTTATTAGTGCTCGCGTCGCCAACCCGTCGGAAAAATTTGGCGCTCCGTGGTGCGTTTTGTTGATTCTTCCTGCTTTCGGTGTTGGCAGGAGTGTTTGTCGACTTTTTTTTCTCCTTTCTCTATGACTTCTTGTAAGATTGCAGGGAAGGATGCTGGCGGGTAAGATGCTGTGGTAGATATTGGTTTGGCGCCATCGTGCCGGTTCACCCAACATGATAAATCGTTTTCGGTGCAATATGATGCGGCCGGAGAAATTGGCCGCCAAACTGAAGGAGGTTTTTGCCGGTGATTCTTCTGGTGAAAACAGGGCTCAAAGAACGGTTGAATGCTGGGACGTATCGAATAACGATTGAATATTTATTAGAATTTTTATGTGAGGAAGAGCGAGGCAAAAAAACATTCTCATTCAAATGATAATTGCGGGATGAGTCAGTTTTTGTGTTCTTAAGAATTACAGATTCACTAGAAATGATTCACAAAACTGTTACTCTCTGAGTAAATGATTCTTCTAGATTACCATTTATCGCTTTCTTATTTTAATAATTATTCATACCTATCATATGAACAATATCAAAGCGTCTAGAGTTGGTTTGGTTTCTCAAGTCGCTCAAGATAAAGTTTGATGTACTACATCACTTACTGTTAAGTACCATTTTTAAGAAGCACTGGAAGAGGCATTATAGCAATAGTTATAGCAAAGTTAAGGTCGTTTGAGGATAAAACAGTCGAGGAACTGACAGGTGTTAAAACCGAATTTTAGTATTACTTTACTATTCTCAAGTATATTAATTTAATTCCAAGATATTCATGAAACCATGACTTGCTTAACAATCCACCACCATGCGTCCACTGTTACTAATAATCGCCGACATCTCGACAGCCCACCGTTAACAACTGTTAACCAAGTAGACCATCATAAATCTCGGCAGCCCAGCAGGTGGCCACCTCGAGCCCTTTTGGTACTCCCGCAGGGAAGATTTAACGCCTCCAAACATCCACAAACACCAATACCGCCAAGAAACGGAAAACAAGCAGCAAAACAAATTGTTCCCCGGGGGTCGAATTAGAACTGCGACTTCAATCTTCGACTTCTCCTCGTGGTGCTGTGAGCTGATACTGCTTCACTTAAAGGATCGATCCTCCACCGTGGTGGATCCTTTCCAAGAAGCTGCGAACAGAGTGTCCGCATTAGCGCTAGCGTACCGTAACGAAATTGGCATCAGGCACGTGCCGTTTGATGCGTTGCGGCGTCACTCATATTGTCACGGTTACACGCTTCGTACGCTTCGGCTCACTTTATTCATAGCTTATATGAAGCCCATCATCAGTGGCGCGTAACCGAAGCGCATTCATCGAATCCTGCAAAACCGTATCACATTTAATATTTATACTCCTCCACGGGAGATGGTTCACTTTGATTTTTGACACATCATTTCGGTACATTTTGCGACCCAGGGATGGAAGCAAGTCGAGATTTCACTTCATTAAATAGTGCCCTGAAGCCACAGCAGCATAAGGACCCAATGAAGTGTTGTGCTCCCGGCAGGACCAACCCGAACCACTCCATTCGGTTCGCAACTCCGTTTTGCATAAATCTCTTTATCTACGAACGACCGCTCGGAATGCATACGCCCGTCACACCGGAAGCTGTGTGCCACGGAAACACCCTTTCCTCGTACAGAGGCTTAATTAAATTCAAAATGCGTCCATCAACCGTCAGCAAACTCCACCCAAGGCGAGGCGCGGGACTTCGTCTCATCGAACTCGGCAGCATTTTAGATGTTTGTGTTGTTATTGTCCTTTAGAGTTTCCGGTCTCTCTCTCTCAGTCTCTCTTTCTCTCGCTCGTTCGCTTGAAGCTTTTTTTGTTGTAAAATTTAAATACGTAACAATATTTCTTGAAAGAGGGGTTGGACGGCACTACCCTCCAGGCTCCCGGTACCCCTTTCTAACGGGCTGCCGTCGTGCTGGTAAATAATCTCCCATTAGGATCCCCATTAGGTGGTATTATCATAAGTAAATTCTATTAAACAGGACGACAAGGGCGATGCAGCGTTTGCTGGAAAATCCCTTTTTTGCTCAGCACTCTCCCTTCGACTCAGCGCCAGGACAGTGGAGATGCAAAGCATTTACCGTGAGTGGGCGTTACCGATGAAAGCGAAACATGTACTTTAGTCATTTATAAACAAATCCTCCACAACCTAGGCGGGAGTCCTTTTGCCAGTCGCGTAGCGTAGCACCGAGTCCTGGATGGAGCGGCTAAGCAACGAAACGTTTAAAACTGATACAAATCCTTGGCTTTGTTAAGAGATACGAGGTACAATCCGCTTAAAATTGATTGCATTGCTAGGGAAAGAAATATTTTAGAAGCAGCAGTGGCGCTATAAGGATGTCCACTAGCTACTTCAAATTTTATAGCATATTTATAGCGAGCGTTAATCCTTCTTCTATTTCACTTAAAACTGCCAGCATTTTTTTGCGTGTTTAGAGAGTCCTTTTAAAACAGGAATTTCGATTCACGATAAGTTTTTGTGTAATTTTTCACCCTTCATTTAACATCTCCAATCTACAATGGCTTCGTTCTACACCACTTAAACCGTTTACATCCACCGATCGAGAGATCGGAATGGTACGCATCAAAGAGAAGAAAAAAGACATGCAATGGGCGCATCAAATCGGATCAGGTACTGCGTTTCATAATTCTTCCTCATCCGCAGTCCCCATTCCGAGCCCTCATTGATCGATTGCGTAGAGATAACAGCGTTTTCGGAGGTTTACAAAACATCCCGTACAAAGCTTCGCTGGGCGCTCGCTACGCTGATTGTGCGTTTCGAGTGCGGATCCTAAATCCGGATTACAGATGCTAGCCCGGGAGCCAGAAGGCATGGATATGTGTTGGTTGGATACTTACCCACCGAAAACGTTGGACGCTCGGTCCTTGAGATCTGCGAAGCCTGGCATTGTGTAGCGCTGTCTTGTTGCTTAGAAACTGGGGCTCCCTTTCTCAGGTGGTGGTGATTACCGGACGCTGATATCTAGGCCTAAACCGAAGCAGTTTTTTCTTGCGTTCGTCTGGCGTGGTGTGGCCAACAAAGAAGCTGATAACGAGCGGGGTACGTTCGTTAGTGGTTCTAGTGAGCAGTGGTAGCCTGGTTCATGATCTCCGGCGAAATCCTATGCGTAGAGAGAAGTGGAGAGAGAATCAATAGGTTTATTAGGAATATGAAAGTAAAATATAATTATAAATGAACTTTGTGTATAATTATTTATCAATCATGCATGTCCCAAGAACACATCAAAGTCAAAGTCGTCAGGACTCCCGATTGACTTACGATCTGCAATAGCTAAGGCCTACCACGGGTGTAAAGTCTGCCAGCAAAACATTATAGAATTATATTACAAATATTAATTAGATTGAATTAGACTAATATCAAACTTCCTTCTGACTTTAAAAACAATGTTTCTTTGAACAAGTTCGTCCATAGTTGGATTAGCCAGTATCACCTATCCCAGTATCCCCGACTATTACGAAAAATTTATTAAGCAAAACCATAAAAAGATAGGTTATAGTACAAAGAAGAAGGAGTCTCAAAATATTTAAGAAACTTTAATAATAATATTAAAAGTCTTTCACCAACTCTTCGATCGAAGAATTTCAAACACTTTAAACAAAGGCTTCAATTGAATCCTGCTATAATACCGAATCTCTTTTGCTATAAACATGCCCCAACATCCCATAATTTCAATGTTATATCATTTTCCCAGACTATTTAATCATTGAAAAGATTCGCTTATACAAATCTTTTCCTATTTGTCTTTGCATAATACGGCTTCCTTAACGAACGTAGGATCTGAAATTGGCCATCGCAGAATAGTGAGTCTCAAGTAGAAGATTTGAACCCAGCACAATGCCTTGTCTAAGTATCTTTGAGCGATACCATGTTCACTATTTAATCAGCAAAGACACATCAGGTTAAAACTAATTCTTCTACAACTTTTTCACCAATCGAAAACTTAAATGCTTAATTTACAAATCCGTGTGTACAAACTAGGATAAAGCTATAAAATAATTTGCTATCGTCTTTAGCAATTGCCAGCAGCTTAGATACTTTTGCATACATTTTCTTCACACAAAATCCTCGATGTTACACAACACTTTTCCATAAGATGGCTCCTTCAGCATGCATCATGATCTGCAATGGACATGCTCTGTGACCTCCGGTAGGTTGATCATGCGCACAACCAGCTTTCTAAGGTCTGCGCAAACTATCCAGGAAATACGTCAACGGAAGCGTTTTTCTATCATCATTTCTCTTTTCATCATTTCTTGGAACTTGTGCTAGGAATATAAAATACTTACAGAATTGCTATGAATTAGCCACTCCAGGGCTGCTGGCTCTGTGGATTGTTTGTTGGACGTGATCGTAGCACCGGACTGGAGGGTTGCGCTTCGTAGAGCCTCGTGTTCCCCGGACAAAGCCCCAACTATCCGACCTACACCGCCGACTACACCACACACTACACACCTACGCACTCACTCAACCCGGATCCGGAATTAGTGCACTGTCGACCTACTAGAACTGCATGGAAATCCCATGGTTTGCCTCAGCTTCACCCACGACAGAGCATGGTTTGGTTTTTTGTGTAGGTCACACGCAGAACACTGCAACGGTCAACGGCCCGATAACACCGAGAACGCACGCACACACACACACCAACACACTGCCCTGCGTCACGGACGCACCGGACGCATTCACCAGGACACTCCGATACCCCCACACCCCGCACCTGCCGCAGGTCCACCGGTCCACACCCTGCGGGACCCCCCAGGCTCACAATGGCGACCCACCCCGTGGTAAGGATGGTCCGCTAGTAGCGCAACCGATCTGCTTGCATCCAACTGAACTGCCAGCGACGGACTCCGGCTCGAACTGCTGCGAAATGGGCACCGCACTAGCCCGACGACGGTCAGCAATCGTCTGGCTCTCGGTGGTGCCCGGACCGTCCGGGCATCGTCCTTGTCTGGCATCTTCGCGACAAATAGCGATACAGCGGACTCGGCTCTCCCGGAACCTAGCAGCGCTCTCGCTTTTCGCCCCGGACGCAACCGACCTGCTCTAACCAACGGTTCCTTCGCCTGCCTACAGGTGGCGCATGCGTCCTGCCCGACAGTTCCAATTTTTGCTCCCCAGGACGAACGTGTTACATACTGTGTTTGCAACTGTATTGGAAGCATCTCTCGCTCTCTCGCTCTCTCTTCCCCCGCAAGGACACACACACCTTGCCGGTGATGGCCACTCAGAAGCTACCGAAATCTCGCGCCCCATGTTGCGAGGGTTGGCAACAGTAGCTAGATGGTGCTGCTGTTTGCGTTACCTTACATAGCTACTACCAAACCGTGTACGCCAATCGACAGACTCGGCGAAGGTGGAGCTCTGATGCGCTAAGGAATCGGTCCGTCGGCTACCCTTATGTACAACTTCCCGGGATGGGCCCTACGCCAACCGTCCATTTGCGACAAAATTGTAACGCTTTTTGCCCAACGCCGATGAGAACATCCTGCCCGAATGTTTCAACAATCGCAATGGCTTCCGACCTTCGTTGAGACCCGCTCTATGGAAAACGCACAATAGTATTCGCCTTTTTTTCGCAGGACTCGGGCTTTTCTACTTCAAACTCCTCATCCTCCCCTACCTCAAACGGTGCGAGTTTTGTCCACGGCTCTGTCTGGTTTTTCAACGTTTGGAGAAAGTTAGTGGAAATCACATTACCGGCTAGACGCCGTTTTTAATGGAAAAAGTAGACTTTATTTCTGAACACCTACAACAGAAAACCAGAACCAGGTTGGCAAAAAGGTTAAATTTAGCGTTCGCTCTTGTTCTACCCCTACGCCATTCTGTAGCACGGTAAATGTCACCTTCTGTGTGGGAAAATGAATGGTAAAAGAGTGGGTTTTACTAAACACGATTCGTGCTATAACTGTGGGACAGACAAATGAGGTATTGTTGTGACACAAAAATATTCAGCTGGGAAGCCTTTGGTTCGTTGGAGCTTGCGGTCTTTGATTGTAGCATAGAAAAAACTGTGAGTAGTTGTAACTAATTAAACTTTTTAGCTTTTGAATGTGTAAAGAACGGAATTAAAAAGCTTCATTTTACTGTATAGATAGCTATTTACTCTAATCCGGATTCTCTATTTTTAGTGTTAGTAGACTAGCTATAAGAATTGCTATAAAATTAATTTAAAGTACGTCTTGCTGTAAAAGATGCGCTATAAAATATACTAACATAAAAAAGTTCTAAAAATGTGTGTATTTGGCGTTATTAAAATAGTTTACCAGTGGGAGACGTCAATAGCTACCCAGTTTGCACTAACAATTATTCTGCTTAATCGTTTGACAGATACCGCCTTATAAATACATTTGCCCAGCTTAAGTCATCAAGGACTGCAGCAGCGAGTCTTTTTTTTTTGGCTTATTGGCCTTTAAAGCCATGCTTGCAAATACTGACTTACTACACTTATTGACACCGCGTAGTAGGACACTCAATCCTCGCTACGGGAGGACAGTTCGGATGGGATTCGATCCCAGTCCTGCAGTGCTCTACCCACGAGCTCCCGTGGGGCCCAGCAACTACAAGTATAATCAAGGGAAAAATGTCAGTGAAGGCAGGCCAAGTGTTGGTAGATAAGCAGGTCAGTTAGTAGCTCAACCAATCAAAAAAAAAAAAAAGAATTGCCCTTTTCTATGTTCTATTATCGATACAGTTTTCTTATTGAGGCGCTTTATATGATTGTATTGATTAGTGCCACAGCTATTGAATAGGGCTCTCATCGAAGCCCCAAAGTGCGTACTTCACAGCCGGTGGATCTATAAAATGTTTTATTATTAGTAAAACCCATAAAGATTGTGTAGTAAAACAAGTACGAACGCTGCTACGCGTTATTTTATTTTTATTAAAAGCTTTTTTATAAGCCACGACCACAAATTTTTTTTGTGGTTTTTTTTATATGCCATTTCTCAGACAAATTTTCCCGCAAAAAAACTTAATGGAAATGCTCACGTGATTGGTGTTGACGTCTTTTCATTTTTTATACACAGGAAGTAGCTTTCCCCTTGCCTCCTGCCTGCGCCACTACAATCCGTACTTTCCTGCCACGCCTCCAAGTTTAGTTGGAGCTAAGTCGGGGGTGTGTACGGGAGGAACTGCAGCATGTGGCACATCTACATGTGGTATCGAATCGACCTGGTGCTGGACGTTGGAAACACCTGCTCCAGATAAGAGATCACCTTCAGCGTACTGTGACACCACTGAAGTGTCCGGATGGACTGCTGCAATCCCTGGAAGACTACCGGTATCAGTTATCGAGTGCAGTATATCCCCCTTTAGCATATCATTTCCCGAAACTGGATTCGTGATGGGCAAAACTGGATTCGACCTTGAACCGCCGTCCAGCGGAGCAATGGGTAGCTGTATCAGTCCCGCTTTACAAAACACTGCCAACGGTAAGAAACAGAGCGAACAAATAGTTAGTATACTGGCATCGTGCTTGTATACTTGACAGCTACGTACTAACAAACAATGCGATAATGAACTCAATGCCTCCTAATGTACCACTCGGCAACATTCGTTTCTGCTTGACACTGGTCCGTGTTTCGTCCAGCATCTTCCGCACGATTGTACGCCACGTTTTCGACACCTGATGCTCTATCACCTGTGCCGGTGTGGCGATGACTTTATTCGCCGTGTCCGTTTCCCGATCCTCGCTGACCAGATCGTTCGGCAGCAGTTCTACCGTTGCTTCGCGTTCTAGCGCATAGGCTGAAGGGTTTGTTCCCGGAAGCACTACCAGGAGCACTACTATGCCGGTAGCAATGATCACACCACCCGATGATCGAACCATTGCTGAAACCACAAGACCACACCGAAGAACCGTACATTAGACCGTAGCTTCTCAGCAAGCTTGACCAACCTCACCAACTTTAGAGCTCACTCACCGGACACGGTTGACGTACGAGGCATTCCGGACACATTCGGCCAGCCTACTGAAACGTGCCACGGCGTGCGTTTGCATCTTAAGTAACTGTTTTGAAAGTGCCCTGGGCTTTATCGGGGATGAGCGTGTGGCCACAGCGCTATGCAGACGATAAACAACGACTACGCCGCCGCCTTCGTTTCAACCTTACGGCATCCTCTAGTTCCGTATCGGACAATTGTTATTATGCTTTTTTTTTTGAACGGTTTCACTCTTTTACCTCACCTGCAAAACGTGCGCAGTTAATCATTTTCCATTACTTATCGTTAAACGACGCCGCTGGACTGCCAAAGAAAGACGAGACCCAAGTCTAGGTGTGTCTAGAGTGTGTGTAGTCGATTCTTGGTCGCTTTCTAGCTGCACAAAAACCGTTGAGACCTTCGTGGAGTTGTTTTCGCTTAATGACAACCACAACAACATGTAACAGGCAACAGGGTAACAGGCCAGAGAGAGTGTGATATACTAAACGACCGACACCGACGCTACTATCAATCATCGTGTTCATCGTGAACACGGCCTTGTTCATCACAAATCGCACTCTTTATTTCCAACCCAATCTTATCAGCGGTGCCACACTCGATTTAATCCGGGTGTCATTTTTTGTGTGCGTGTGTGTCTTCTTTTTCATCCCATTCAACAACCGTCATGCTGCTGCAGGGGTTCTCCGCGCCGTTACTGTGCGACTTCCAACGACTCCGGTCACGGGGTTCCGGTCGATCGCAAACCGACACGCGTCCAAGGAATTCCCAGAACTTATGCAACACACCCCCGTACGGTGCCATATCTCGTTGGTGCCAACTTATTGCCACTTCTGTCCTTCCACCTTCTGACTCTGCCTCTTCCCTCTCTAATCCAACTCAACGCGCGTTTCGATAGAGCGATTTGCTTTCTTCCCGATTTTTCCCCTGTCCTTCATGTTTGTCCTTCGTTCCCCCCGTCGCCCAATGTTTGCCCACGGCAGCACGGATACGGACGGTTTGTGACAACATTGCCGGAATCTTTACCATCGCCGGTCACGGCGGAAGTTAATAAAGTCGTTCAAACAGCTCACTTAACCGAGTAACGCGAGCACCGAAGAATGTAATGAGCGCCCACCGAGAGTGCTACGGAGGTGGTCACTATTGGGAACATTCTTTTGGGGGCATTGGGGTTGTTGCCACATTTTCTAACTTATTTCTGGTTGCCATAATAACGTGCTGCTCAACATTAACCCCATCCCGATACTCGGGGGGGAAGCGTTTTCCGAATGGTTTCACAGAAAAAGAGCTTCATTTTGGCCATTTTTTAACCTGATTGGTTGCCCTGGAAACCACATGAGCTATTTGGGAACGGGATGAAAGAGCATTGCTCGTGCTTGCTGGACCGTACTGTTCCCATAGTAACGCTCCGGTGTTGCGTTGATGAGTCAAGCACGTAGCAAACAGGCATTTTTCTATCCCTTTGATGGTGCAGTACAGGTTTAGGCGGAGTATGAAAATAGTAGTGAACAAGAATTTAGAACTTTTGGGGTGAGTGCCCTGTGAAATATGTAAATATTTAACAAAACTTGTTTTTTTTTGCCTGAAAGTATGCAATTTACCCACACATCGTTCTAACAACTATAATCAAACGTACTCACTATAAAATCCTATCAAATTCTATGTGTCGTCTTATAGCATAACAAAAGCACCAGCAATAAATAGTCTTCAACGCTATTTTATTAATAGCAGATGATTATTGTAGCTCAACAATCTCTCCTTTTGCTTAATTACCTTCATAAGCTTAAATGGTGAAGTGCTCGCCCGAACAGCACAAGAAATACCATCTTATTCTAATGCATTCTAATTTCTTTCCTGTGAATCTGGCATTTCCATGTCTTACGTAACTACCCTCAACGGTATGCGATAAGAATTTTGCACACATCCCGTGCCACGGCGCTCCACAATGCTCCACAAGAGCTCGTACATTCGCATTCACCGTAGCCCAACTGCATTAGCCGTACGTTGAATCCCTATAAAACACGAGTTCCCCAATATTTGCAGTCCCCGCTGCGCCTTCGGAATCACTTTTTAATGACCGGCGAACTAATTTACAGCGGAAAACGTAGCCTCTCAACCAACGTAGCCTCCTCCTCCCATCCACCTACGCACGACTCGTGAAACTGTGTCTGCCTCTCAGCGAAACCCGACACCGTTCCCCAGCGTTCACACATCCTAAAACGACTCCATCCGTCTAAACTCCGCCTACTGCGGGTACGGTTCTATGTACCAGCGCCGTAATGTTACGTTCGCATCGTTTGCCCCCCTTCGAGCTACGGTTGATATGGATACATTCTGGGGCTGCCATTTTTTGGTTGGCAACGAGCTTTCGCCCCAGCTCCTGGCTACGGCTAGGCCGGGAAACCCGGAACGACTGCCAAAAGTAAAAAGAGAACGGTGAAGCTGAGCGTTTGCGTACGACAGAACGCTTTTACTGTGGGAAGATTACGCCATACTGCGTGGCCTTTCTTTGGGCGAGTAAAATGTGAGCGACAGTTTAACAAAAAAAAAAAAAAAAGGGAAAACGGCACAGTGAATAATTCTATGCGCTGTGTATCGATTTTTCATAGCTTGCGATTTGGCAATGGATACCATGGAGGACTGCCCACGTTCAGTAGGAGCTGTTTGCAATTGCTTTCCGCAAACGCACAACCCTTTTAGTATTTGCATTCTGCTTGTATGTCGCTCGTTCTTCTGTGAGCAACATTTGGAACCTTTTTTCCAGATGACATAATAATAATCACAGAAAGGTGTTAGCAATCCAGCAGTACTGCTCTGAATATGTTAATTGGACTTGATGATAATAGGGGTTTTATATGATTTATTATTCTTGCCTGATTATTTAACGTGCACTAAGCTGGAGGAAGTACAAATAAATCTATTTACTACGTGTTTATGAGTTCCCATTCTTAAGCGCTTTTCTCTGGCCAGCTTCAGGACGCACACGAATTTGAGACATTTTTGCTCGCTTTTACTATATTGACCCAAATGGCTCTGAAGTATATAGAATACGTGAGGCCATGACAATCCAATATTTTCAGGCAAATTTCTTAATGAAACATAAACAGAACAATTTTATAGTAAAAGCAAAAATTATCAAAAAATCATTAATTTTCTGATTTGACAAGTAATTTTGATTCGTGTTTTTATTTTCTTCAGTCTTCTGAATTTGCTCTCTTATATAAATTATTTGACGATATGGAATATTTATTTTTCGCTGCTTTATCCAATTACTTTGCGTAAAAAATACGCTAATAAAGCTTAAAGCATGGCACGAACCCTGCTTTACAAGCGTACGAAGCTTTTATAGCATGGATAGCCTTACTTTATGGCAAAGCTATAATTTCTTCCCCAATACCGTTATGCATTTGTGTCTTGGATGAATCTGTTTACCGCAAGCGTTACGCCAGCGTTATTTTATTCGAAATTTGGCTCTGCATGTTCCTTTTTGAACAATTTTGATTTACTTCCATATTTTTGCATGGTAATTGAAACAAGTAGTTAAATGTTTAACTGTCTTGCACATTATCTAAGCAACCATCAATTGATTTATTTTTTAATACCACATAACAGTGGATTTTTGCTGCTACAGATTTTTTTTGTACTTTGAAGAGTCGCTAGTTCTAATTTTCATAACTTATCTAATAGTTCAAAATTTATCGGAAGTGATATTATTTTCCACTCAGGAAAATACTCCAACGGTAACCGTGTGCAGTAGTCCATAACACGAACAAACTATGGCTAACGACGGTGTCAACTTGTACGATTTGCGGCTCAAACTTTTCGGCCCAACGTTGGACGATTCCGTCCTCTACGGGATTGATCGCATGATTGACTATTTTGTGAGCCAAAAAGAAAACAAAGCACCCGAGCGAAAAGAAAGCTTCTATCGGTCTTGTGAAGCGTTACCGGTGCTCGAAGAAATGGCGCCGATCGGCCAACACTTGCCACCGAAGCTTTCCGCCGACGAGATGGGTAAGGGCGCGCCGTGCCGATCGTATCCCACCCGAAGTGGGAGCTGTTATTTGAGCACTTTACCTCTCCCGTTCTAGATATTATCATCGACGCAATTGTTCAGTCTCGCCGAAACAGTCAAAAGTCCGCGCGAAAAGTGAGAACCACCCCGAGCCGGCAGACCGGACCATTCCCTCGGCTCCGTCAAACTCGGTGGGCCATCGCGCGTATCAACGAGTTTGATGATGGTGGCAAAACGTACGAAATCATGAAGCCACTAGACGGGACAGCCCTTCTACCGACGGTGTCGCAGGATACGGAAATTGTTTTCGCCGTGCTGCAGAACGGGAACACACTCTCGTACCGGATCCAGCAGCAGCAGCAGCAGCAGCAGCAGCAGCTAAATCCACCGGCCGAAGCTCACTGATACCGCTGATTGTGCGTATTTTATTTTTGTGTCACTTTTTTTCGTTTGTTGCTGTCCCCTTACAACTATTTCACAATCCCAAAGAAACGTGCAATCAGCAGTGGATTGTTTTGTTTTTTGTTATCCCTCAATTTCTTCTCTCCATTGTAGCTCAATTTAAGATTTTTGCGCTGGGCGACGGATGGAAGCGACGAGAAATGGAAAATCAGGCCGTTCCTCACGATCAAGTCGTCCCACAGCAAATGGGATGAACATGATAACAACATTCAAAAGTCAGTCGTGCGCAATAGACAAGCAGACAGCGAAATGGCGAGTCGGGCGAAGCGAGTCCTGTCCGTTCCACTGTTGTCCAACACTTACTACTTACTGCCGTAAGGATACTCGAAGAAAAACGCAAGCAAAATCCAAAATTTAATCTTTCAAAGTGATAACCTACCCTACGCGAGGCATCAAGTCTTGGCTACAAGTTTCGGTGCGCTGTGCAGCACAATTTTATGGTTCATAAAGCAAGCAGCTCCAGTGCATTTCTACACGTTTCGCAGACATGAAGATGTCTGATGTGTGATATTTACTTGACGCTGGATGCAGTCAGATGCCATTCACTTGATAGACATATTGACAGCAAAAAAACGGGCGCCCGGAGACGAAACTCTGGGACTCAATTCAGTCTATTCCATTCGACAGATGGTTCCCAATTGATAGGACTTTGCATGCTCAGCAATATTAAGGATAAATATGTCTACCATTAGAATGCAGTTTAGTGTTGAGATGTCTGGATATAATTCTGCATATCATAAGCACCTGAGGTCTAGCAGTCTTCAAAGTAGAAGGAAAGTCTTCGTGAGCTAGTTCACAGAGAATCCGCGTGAATTCCTAGCATAGAATCCACTCAAACTGAGCTCTCTCGAGTTGACACTTGAAGTCACACACACTATTGTGTTTCAGTTCGTAGAATTATGATAATCAATTCTTAGACATGTGAAACCATTTAACTGCTTCCTATCATGCTACTCGGAAAATCAAACTACAAAAATTAATATATCGTTCCAGTGAATGGCTATCTTCAACCGTACACAGCTTTTGGCTATCTTCAGCTCAGATCAGCCCCTATTTCCGATATTATTCATCACTCGCTTCTTACTAGACAGAAGGGAAACAAATCAATTTTGAGAAATATTTACTCATCGACTGATGCTCAGACAGATTCACTCTACTCCCATTTCTCAACTCTGAGTCTGAGCCCTCCGCATAGCGACCCCGACATCTCTCGCCCAACAGTTGTTGGTAAACACCAAACACATCCCAGACGCGTCCTCGCGCAAGGCTCGCTCAGGGCCGGGTTTCCCCCCATCCAAACAAGCCCAAACCCAGAGTCAGAAGCATACATCAAGCGCACAGACAGATGGACAGATGTTTTATTAGCCCTTTTGTCTTGTCCCTTAACCCACCGGCACTGGGTCTTACTCCCGCTCCACAATACGAAAAAGGGCCGGTTTTCGCAATTTAGGCGCCATTCTTCACCGACGATAGCGTGTGTGTGTGTGTGCTTGCGTTCATTCGGGGAATCCTACCACGTAACATTGTCCGCACACGAGTGCACGGATCTCCCCGGACCTGGTTATTATTATTTAATAAGCAGCTATAGAACAGCACCGTACAGCCCGCGATCGTTCTCCTTCTGCGTTGATTTCTGGGCTCTCCCCGTCTGCAGCAGTGGGGAACAAAGATGGGGACGCTTGGAATATTGGTAGCAGCAGTAGCCGAAAAGAACCTAAAATGACCGAAAAATCGCTGGATCCCGAACACGAGCTTGAGTGCAGTTTTACAAGGAGGAGCACAAATTGGTACAATCAGCAAAGGGGCCGATTGATTTATTACGGAAAATGGTAATAATTCGGGATGAGCCATTTTCTTTCACGATTGACACGTCTTGGTCGTCTTTTATGGCTGGATACGAGTTTTATTGGAGAATTAAATTTGTAACTTACCCAAATGTCACAAAGAAGATAAGAGAAAACACAAAAAAACTCGCTTTTCTTTTAGTAATGTTTTATTCTCATACACTTTGTTTTGTTTACTATTTTCGTTGACAGCTTCAAAGTCACCGCTTCAATTACTGGTTTCACTTCACATGTCCTCACGCCCAACCACTGTCAGTGAAATGGAAAACATACCCACACTCTGTCCCTTGCCGTTGCCATAACGTCGAGCTGCTTAACCAATTTACACAACAACAACAACAAACCTTTCCCTTTTAAGGCTTTTCGATTAAATTAGTTCTGCGCGCTGGTTCTGCTCTGCTGCCGGTCCCGAAGAACCCGTTTACACGCCCGAATTCGCCTTATCATCCTCATCGTTTAAAGGGGTTCTTTTGGTGGAGGTTTATCCCAGCCAGACCCGCAAGCCCGGCAGCAGCACGTGTCCGTTCGAGGGCGATTCGAGCGATTGATTGAGTGCACTAAATTGCGCTCACACCTAAAAGCCACAGAAACACGCATTCCAGCTGCTGTCCACGGAACCGTTTAAGCGCTAATTGCTACCGTAACAAACAACTGGTCCAAAAATTACAGTCCAGCTCGGGATGAGCCTGGGGATGAGCAAGTACAGCAGCTCAACCGAACAAAAATGGTGCGATAAAGTAATTAATATCTTAAGAAAACTGTTAGGAATCATCTGATTTTGGGGAAGATGCGTTTATCGTCTTCATCCCTTTTTGTTGCTTTTTTCTACGCTACATGCCATCAGTATTTGTATACAAATAAGCTCTTAGTAAGGCGAACACGTCAAAAATGGAGCAGAAGAGCTGTCACAATTTTCTCAACTAATGACATCATCTATCAAAGAAATAGTAAACAATTGTGTTTTTCCTTCTCTCCCTCTCTCTCTCTCCTCCATTTGACAGCATGCTGTCAAACTATGTTTACTATTTATTCAAAATGCCACTCTGGAAGTTGCCAGCAGGTTCGTTCTTTTCTCTTTCTTTTCCTTTCCCTAATTTATTGCTTTCACGCAAGCTACTAACCACTTTGCTACAACTGCTTGCTAAACACAACATTCGACATGTAATAGAACAATAACAACGGTCATTGTTTGTTTGTTTGTTTGTTTGTTTGTTTGTTTCTCTAATATTCATAGCTTCAATACTGCTGTTGGATGGGGCCTTTTTTTATTATAATCGCTAGTTAATAAAGGGGAGGGGAGGGGGGGGGGGTTGCTTTTGTTTTCGTCCATAAATACCTGGCTTACTGATAACAGAAACAATACACACGCACACACATAAAGAGACACGCACACTCGCTAACACGCAACACGCTATACTTTCGACATGGCTTTCGCTTACAAGGGTCTACAGGGGTTTCCTGTGTCTTAAATATCTTCTCCGATGGCTGGATCCATCTCTCTCTCCCTCTGTCTCGCTCTTGCTCTACCACTGTCTCTTTCCTATTCGTTCGTGTTCGTTTTTTGCTAGTTCTATTCTCTAATCATCCAGCCATCAATTTAGTTAAATATTCATTTGTTTTTCATTTGTTTTGTTACACGTTCACTGTGTTTTTAGCCGCACTTTTATGTTTCTTTTTCGCAAAAATCCTCTTCCATATCTTCACTGTCTCCCTTTATCGATCGTTCCCCCCATGGCTATACAATAAATATTCTCTTTGCAAACTACAACTAGAAAAGGTGGTTACGATTTCATTACTTCATGTTTTGTTTTATTACCATGTTGTGTTGTGGGTAGTTGGTATGTGTATGTGTATGTGTGATGTAATCCTCCAACTCTTCTCTCCATTTCATTTCATCGCTTCCCTGTGCATCCTCCTTTGGTTTATCCTTCTGTGCATCCTTCATCCGGCCCGTTGCAGAAAATTATTCCACATAAATATTCCCAACGAAAACAAAAAAAACAAACTCCCCAGCCCCATGGTCACCTGCTGATGTGTCCGAGGACACATTAGCATCACAAAACGCATACCACTGCAACCCTGCTGGTTCGCCGATAATTGATCGACACCTCGGCTCAATCAGCATCGGCCGCCTGCCCGTATCCGATTGCGCGCCAGGAACTCCAAGACGCTGATTCATCGAATCGGCGGTCCACGGATGCAGGTGATTCCAAAACCCGTGCTGCGTTGCGATTGACTGTTTTCCAGATCTTTTTTCTACATCCAATCCAGTAACACGGCACACAAAAACCGGCAACTTTTTCGACACACACACTCACGAATTTAGCACACCCGAAAGGTGGTGCCCCGGTGGTGACTTATGCCAGACACCGGTGACAGAATTTGCCGCCGCGTGGAGGCTCGCTGCGGCTGTGGCTAGCTATGAGTCACACCGCAGCTTCACCAATTGCGTCGTTTGCGTATCGTTTCGCGGCACGGAAATCCGATCCGATCGGCCGAGGTGAGTGAGCCAAGGAGAGAGGGAGAGAGAGAGAGAGAGCACCGTCCAAAAGCAGCTTTTTCTTGGTCCAAAACTGCCGCCCGGTACCAAACGGTCACCCATAATTAACACCGCCATTCGGGTGTGCTCTATCTCTCTCCCTCCCTCTCTCTCTCTCTCTCTCTCTCTCTCTCTCTTTCATCCGGATGGTATCAAGTACAGTGATTCTGAGTTCCAATCATAACTAATTTATTCGCCACCGATTATCTCATCGACCGATCGACCGATGGCGGACGAACCCTGCCACGCAAGGGTTCCGATGCATGACATCAGAGATCCCGCTTCCCAGCCACGATCCACGCAAGTTCATGGACACGGGGGCACGTACTCGGCAGGCGCAGAATTTGGAGCGCAGTTAGCGTCACAAAGCGATCACTCATCCAGTGTCATCCGTCAGCCGTTAGAGTAGCTCGTAAAGCTTCACCCACTGAATGACACCAATCAATCGCACGGTGCTCCCAGCACCCAGCTTGTGGTGTCGCAGTCACGTGCGCCAAATGCAGGAAGAATAGTGATGCACCACTGCGAACGGGGTCGTTAATGGCGGTGACTCAACCACCGCCATACTGTCCCGGAGTAATCGTCCAGGGTCTGCTACTAACGCATGATACATTCTGCAAACTTTCCGACCGGGAAACTTGGAAAAGTACCTCAGGAGGGCGCGCTCGCGTTGCTAGAGAGTTACTGACATCGCTCAGACTTCAGGTTGAGCGGCAGAACACCTGCGTCGCGTCGCGATCCTTCATTGAAGAGTCGTCAGATTCACGGTCAGTTTGGCCTCAGATATCTTTATCGATTGTTTTGCTTCTCTAGACAGAGCGTGTCTCAAATCAACCTCTCCGACCTGGTAAACCCTGCAAACGTGCTACACCAGAAACGATCATTATAACATCCCCCCCAATTGAACGTCCGCGTTCTGTAACAACTTCTTGGGGCTTTCCCAAGCCCCGCAAAGTCCCAAACCTACGTATGCCCACATGTAGTACACGAGAGCACGCGCACACTCCCGAGTTCTCTCTGCATTTGGCAAATTCGCAGCACCATTCATCATTCTAAGAAAATTACCACCTTGCCGACCGGTGGGAAAAGGTGGGAGTCGTCTACCTGGTCGCATCCTAACCCCCGAAAATGGGAGCGCTGACACCTTCGCGCGCCGGTAACTTTATCTTCGCCCTCTCCGCCTGGACGTAAATGGAAGGTTGGCCAACCCGGCCCGAGGATGGTTCCCAAAACTGGCCAGCAAAACCAAACAAAACCAAGCCATAACCCTCACCTTTCACAACAAAGATGGCTCAGCTAGCAAAAGCTGAATGATAGCGAGATGTGTTTGTGTTTGCTGTGAGCTCCCCCCCCCCCCCCCCCCCCTCCCCAAACAACAACGCCCACAAAGCGCGCCCCCTGGATGCACAGACTTCCCGAAAAAAAAATGCACACATGCGTCCACAACATCCAACTAACGTAATTACTGAGACAGGCTAAAACAACCAAACATAATTGCTATAACGGCTAATACAATACGAACAATAATACTAATCAAAACGTATAACCTATCGCTCTGTCCATTCACACACACACAGGCTCACTCACACACTCACAACACGCTCACACATACGCGCACGCCGCAGCTCGCCGCTGCCCACTTCAGTGGAGCGGTTCGGCAATGCACTTGCACTGCTTGATGCGTTGGATGCGCTTCCGCCGTAGCTGCGGCACGAGCGACGGGCAGCGCAACGTCACCGTCATCCAGGTGAACTTCTTCGGCTTGCAGAAGGCGCACGAGCGGAACGCGGGCCCGGTCAGATCCTCGTCCTCGAAGTCGCCGCTCAGGTCCCGCCGGTTGCTGCTGCTGCTGCTGCTGGCCGAGTAGCTCGCGACGGTGGGTTTGCCGCCGTGCCGCCTGCGCTTCGGCGACTTCGGGATGTAGAACGAGTTGCACTGGCCGTAGCAGAAGCGGTTCATGATCGTCCGGCTCATGCAGCCCTCCTCCCGGATCCGCTGCATCAGCGGTTCCGTCTTGCACCAGTCCTTCTTCAGATACTCCTTGCGCGTCACCAGCAGTGCGTTTTTGCTCGACTTGAGCAGCTTGTCGCCACGGTAGGCGTGCAGATCGGCGAGCAGATCCCCTCCTCCTCCACCACCACCACCACCGGAACCATTATGTGAGACCGGGGTGTGCGAGTGCCGGGACCCGTGACCTCCCTGACGCCGACCGTGGAAGTCAAAGTCGATCGCCACCTCGGGCGTTTGGTAGAGATCCGCTCCATCCTCGGTGACATCTTCATCGAGGTCGTTCTGTACCAGGTAGCGCTTTTCGTTTTCTCGCGAAGCGTTCGCCCGCCTCTCGGCCAGTATCTGCTCCACGTGCCGCGTGTTGATGATGTCCAGTATGGAGTCGGACAGCTGTATCCGGTGGCCGGACGAGTGGACTAGCAGCAGTGATAACAGCACCAGCAGCTTCATCGTTGGATTCATCTAGAACGAGCGGCAAGAAAGTTGAGATCGTGATTAGCTTCAATCCTTAGACCAACTTCTTCAAACAAATGTCCAAAAACTCCTCTTGGATCCATAATTCCCAGAATAGAGACAACAGTCGTGGAATTAAGTTTTTGACGAACAAGATAATCACACCACAAACTTCCATCCAATCTCCGGAGGCGTCCCCGGCTTTGCTGGAAACAATCTGGTAGGCCCTTCGTCTGTGTGCACCATCCTACACACACACACACACACACACACGAAAGCACCCCAAAAACCGAGAGACATTGTTGTGGCTCGGCACTCAGCACCTTCCCACCTTAATATCCCGAAACGTTCCGGCCAGACACTTGAGACACCGGCGCCACAAGACTGTTTCGCTTCGCGTCCCTCGTGGGTTGCATCTTCCAGCGACCGACCGTAATGACGCGAGCTCTCTCCGTGCCTATCTCCACAATACGCAGTCCTCAACCGGCTTAGGGCGCTGCTCGTACGCGACCCGGTCGCGCCATCCGGCTTAGAAATGACATTTCGATCCAGGGCGCGCGGGCCGGATTTTTCATGAATGAAAGCTTGGAAAGTACCCCAGCTGCTGCAGCATGAATGGAGAGGGCTCTACTAGTTCCAGCCCTGGTTACTACTACTACTACTACCAGCAAAGTCATCAAGTCACCAAGTCACCCGAGTGTTGCGACAGTTGCCTTGCTGGCGAGTTTCTGGTTGCGTGTGCGATCGCGCGATCGGATCCGTTCGTCGTCACGCGAGAAATCAGTCCAACAAATCGGCCACAAGTCGTAAAAACTAAATGCTCTCCCCTGCTTCCTCTTCCTTCTCTTCCTCCTCTTCTTCTGGGCGCGTGGGCCGCACCGTTGCGCATCGGGGGTCTCCTCTTGCCGGGTCGCGTACGCGCACGAAAGATACGCGATTCATCCATTTAAAACCGAAATCCCGTTCACCCGCGCGGATGGCCTCCGCAACTTTGGTCTGTGTGTGTGTGCGTGTGTGTGTGTGTGCGCGTTTTTTATTATTATTTCCCTTATTTTCGCTTTGTTTTCGCGCGGGGGTATACATACATCTGTATGCATGCATACACTTTCTTGTTACCCACGTGCGACCCCGGCCACGGTGCTCGTCGCGTCGGTGTGTCGCCGTAGAGAGGCGCGTGTGCCCGGGCGCGCGCGATTTTGAGAAGCATGCAATGGCAACGGCCACACAACCGGCGCTCGGCCGACCAAAACCCGCCACCAGTGTGTGATGTCAACATGGAATTAAAACAACAACAACGAAACCCTTCCTCCATCGGGTGGGTTCGCCGGTTTTGGCAGCACGCGTGTCGCGCCACAGCAGATAAGTGTCGTTTCCCTACGGATCGCTCAATTGCTCACTCACGGTACATCACCGAGAGTAGGATCCATCTTGGTGCACCCATTCATTCATAAGTGAGAAGCTTACTGGCGCGATCTAACTACGATGATTTCATGAACGTAACTCAGCCGTCACAAGGTGGATGGACGGATGGAGATCTCTTGACACTTGGTTGACGTCGAGCCGGTGTGTGCGAATACACATCCACACGGTCATATGTTTTATGTCACAGTGGAGGAACTCTTACTGTGAGCCTCATCTCCCAACTCACAGTTCAATGTTTCAAACTGTTTAAGTCATTTGGATGGGTCATGATTAAATTAGGATGTCATATTCATTCTTGATGACATCTTCTCCGAACTCATTCTCCGTAGTGAGGAGTGATTATTCTACTATGTAGCATCAATAAGTCTAACCCAGAATTCGAGCCCAGAACCTGACGGATAATTCAGTCATGCCTTTACCTTTCCCACTGATTAACAGGCCTAATCAAGTAGAGTTTCAAATTAACCATAAACGGACAAAACAATCAAAGGCAGGTCAACCGAGCTCTTCATTCAAACGTCTATTGCCAAACTTCATAGATCGCACGTCCTTTCTTCTCTACGCGTTGTATAATTTATCTATTCAACGTTTACCACCCTTAATAGAGTTGTCAAGACCACAACCCCCAATGCCAAACACTAGCTAATACGTTAATCGTAAATTTTTAATACGGACAACAATTCGCGCTCTAATCCGACCGTTCCGCAGGTCCGTCTTATCCTGTTTTCCCCCTAGCCAACCGTGCGACCATATTTTGCGACTTCATTCATTGTCGTTTGCCTCTTACATGCTGTGAAAATTGTCACCTCTACGGTCACCCCGTAGCACCAAATTCGTATCCAATCACACACACACACCCACGAGAACGGATGATGCGGATCCGCACGGCAAGGTCCACGACACCTTCAGCCGACGAGCCTTATTAGTCACCGGGCATCAGTTTCACCAGCCCACCCCAGCCAACAGCGAGATGGAAATCAAGCGTCCCCCCTGTACGCGCGTGTGTGTGTGTGTGGCTGTGGATCTATATATATGCGCCACACCTTCGCATCTTCGAGGAAGCGGCTTTCCTTCAGGTATCGTCGCGACCACTGGACCACACTCCCCGCCGAAAATGGTGAAATGCGACACCATTAATCTAATGGCGAGCGTCGAATTTTTAATCAGCCATAAAACGCTGACTAACAAATGGACATTGGACCGTGGAGTCACGCGCAGACCTCTCCTGAAAAGCATCCGCACAAACTTCGCCAAGCAGAGGAGATCCAGCTCCAAACGACTCCTCTCGCTACGATTCCATTTCCTCGAACAGTGACAGCCATTCTGCAAGTGCACAGCGGACATAACCAGTGCTAGACGTTTCGCGAGCATAGCGACAGCATTCCCACCGGAGTTGCCGGGTGACCCCACAGGGAACTGGACATCAAATCGAGCCGAGACTCAGAACCCCAAAACGACCGATACGATCGCGGTTACCGATCGTCTCCGGTAAAAGGGTAAAATATTGAGACATTCGAAATCAGACGCCGGTCGGCCAAGCCGGGACGCCACAAATATCTTTCCTGCCAGTCTGATTTGGCAGCCGACCGGACCATTTGAGTTGTGGTGGCGCCGGCAAAAATGCTGGAGCCACATTAACGGGCTCTCTCGGACCGGACCGCTTCCTGGTCTTCGGCTGGGGTCTGATTCGAGCCGTCAGCGCCGATTCTCCGATCTCGAGTGTCTTTGAACGTTTGGAATTGGACGGTGCTGGGTGCATTAAGTTGCTCTCCCCCAACCGACCTTACGCGTCGTCAGCCGATGCGAAGAACCTGCGGAGGCCCTTGCAAAACCCCTCAAAAAACCAGTATTCATTCGTGAATGCCATAATTGTATTCACCTGAGCGTCCGGGCTATCGAGCGTCCGCCATCGGGAGTTCTCGGCTCGCGCGGGTAAACTGATCCACGGTACGGATCTTATCGACATACGCAATCGCATCGAATCGTCCAGCGCCATCACACGCCATCCACGCGCCTTAATTACAGACACGGCCGCCGTACGCCCAGTGTCATCCGAAATGGGTACGCATCGGCCCACCAGCTCGAAACGGAATCGGCGCCCAATTTGGTGGAAACTTCCCAGCTTCCAGGAAACTGCCCGACCAACCCACCGGCTCGGCATCCAGCATCCAGTTGTTTGGTGCGTCTTCTTGTTCCGAAAGACTTCACAAGAGGATTATTTCGTGCGCAGAGTGATTGTCACTCCATTTCGGACAAAAATTGCTGATGCTTCGGGTGCGTGAAAAGATTGCCTAGACACTTGCCCGGCACCGTAACCGTAAGTAATTGTGGGATGTCTCTGCGTAAAGCGAGTCGTCCGGTTGGTCCCGGCAGTGGCGGCGACGTATATGGGCAGCGAGCGTTTAAGCCGATAGATCTTCTGGTAGATCTTAATCTGCGTTTAGCCTATTGTAAAACCATTATTCGCATCTTGTCGTTCTGGCGCGGCTGGGCGTTCTGGAGGCGATACCTCCGTGGGCATTGTTTTTTGTGGTTTTCTGGTGTCCAAAAATGAGCCGCGACACAAAGAGGAAGTAGCATGTCCAGTTTACTGTTCAGGTTCTCGCAAGAATAGCTCGCTTGAGCTTCCTAAAAGAAATGTTGGAAGTCATAAAGCGCTGAATATAGCACAATTTGAATATTTATTGTGCCTTGCCTGAATCGGTAGGCGAGGAGCAGTGTAAATCATCTAACTAGAGTAAGAGTTTGATGAGTCAACGCACAACCTTTGAAACTGAAACCCCTCGACGATGGTTTCTCATTATCGTTTCCAAAAGTCAACCGAACCGATTGCTTGCCGATAATCAGCTCGTCCGGTCCACATTGTACAGCCTCGACAGCCAACCACATCACCACCATGAGTCAATAAATGAGTAATTTTAATACGCCGATAAATCTGCCACGGAACTCATCATCCCGGTGCAGATGAAGCGGATTGATTTTTTAAACCGCAGTTTGGCTCTCATCACAACACTTTATCTGACTCATAAATTTCAACTAAATTTATTGTTTTCCAAATGGCCGCACCTTCCACCCGGCGCGTTCGATCGCGATCGTCACGTACGCTGGACGGCTGGCTGGCGACGAAAAGCCTGGACCCGGGGCCGGTCACAGTCGGGCAATACTAAAAATAAAAACTCCGCCGCCCCGGCTAGAACCCGATCTCTTGAGTCATGACCTATAATTTGATGGATTGGAAAAGTGCGTTTTCGCCACCGCAGGAACCGAGCCGATCAGGTTCGATTTGGTCTGCGTCATAACAAAACCGGCGCTCGGCATGGCTCGGTCCCGATCTGGACAGACTTTCGCTGCCTGTCATCATCGTCCGCGCGGCGGTTTGCGCTGTAATGGATCTGTTTTGGCGTGCCGTTGCTGATCGCTTTATGAAGCGATCTTCAAAAACCCCGGCCCGTGTTGGGGGGGGGGGGTGCATTATACATTTTTATCCCCATTGCTTTATTGCAAATTATTACAACTCATCGACGTCGGCGACGGCGTCTAGACGCATATGCACGAGCGCTAAATTAACCTTCGCGGTAATCAATTTTGCTTCAGTTTACTGTACCATAAATCTTCAAACGTACCAGGCGCACTGGTGAGCATCTGCCGACGCCGTCGGGGCCGATCTTGTAATCATGGCGATCCTTTTTGATCCAGTCAACAGGCCAATGAGTTGGCCGCCGCTAGCTGATATGATCTTTACCGTCTAATGGGAGGATTAATAAAACGGCTTGATGATGTTTGCTGCTCCCCCTGCGGGAACTTCCACACGCCCGGCAACGCGCGCTTTCGGCTTTGGCACGATCGCATGTCAGCATGTCATTACCTGCCGGTGACATTCGCCTAACGAAACAATTAACACCACTCGCTCACCGCACGTAACACTGTTCAATTTTATGTATCAAAAGTATCGCGATAAGTAGACGATAAATCTACCTAGCCGGGGCCCGGCTTGACAACTTGTTTGGACAGTCCGGTACGTGATCGCGCGCCCCCGGCCTAAAGGATCATCGCACATCGTGAGAAGGTTCATCTCATTTGCAACGGTGATGCCCAACTTCCAAAAGGGTGGCAGGATAAATATGTACATTTATGCACCGCTATCGGACGCCAATTGTGTCAGCGTGGCCGCCATTGTCAGGCCCATCAAGCGGGCACCATTTTGTTGTGTCATTTCGTGTGACACACCACGGTGAGCCGTTATCGTTCGCCGTTCGCGCTCCAGGAAATCAAAGCAGATCGTGATTTCCAATATTCAAATCGCAATAAATCACCGACAATCCGCCGAGACAACTGCAAATTACCGTCGCCACCAACCAAACCCCAGTCGTTGGGAGAGGTTCGGCGTTAGGTATTTGCCCTTCCTGGACACGCCAAACGGCTCCAGCGCCGAGGCCCAATGATCGTGGCGCAGGGGCAAGCGTTCGCCACGAATGATGAATTCCTGATAAAGTTTACAGACACTGTACCACCACACGACAGCACGAACACGGTTTGCGCCCAGCCGAACGTAGGGCGAGACAAACATGAGGATCACGAGAACCGGGCGGACCGGGCGAAAGATCGATAGAAATGAATTTCCATGTGACATTCTTCTAAATCGATTTATGACACCTGCCCGCCAACAATGAAACACAACAATGCACGATCGAATCGGCGCGTATCCTTCAAATTCCATCGAGATCCGAGATTGGGTATTGCGATCGCCGATCTCGGGCGCAACGATACCCGCGAGTAGCGAGCCCTTTTGCCCATACTAAAATAGTTTTACAACAGGAAACCCTTAAATATCAACCCCCGTTAATGCCACACGTGCGAAGGAAAGCACCAGTTTTATGGCTCGCGTTTCGTCGTCGAACGAAATCTCTGCCAGGCCGGGGCAAGTTATTGCTAGGCAGAAGTTAAGCCATTAGACCTGCTGACACATTGTCAATTTAAATTGTGGCGCCTCGACGGCATACCGAAATAGTTGTTGCTTGCACCACTTCTTGACGACACCCGGTTTATGGCGGTTTGGCGTTCGCTGCATTCCTCCATGTGCACTGCGCAGCGTTGGGCGGGGAATGCAGATTAGCGGCCCAGCCACAGCATGCAGCATATCGTTCCGTTTCTACGCGTGAGGCGTAAACTATAATTATCACCCGCGAGTTTCTCGCATGCAGATAATCCGACGCGCGAGAGATCCTCGCCAGCGTAATCCAGCCCGATTCGCCGGTCCAATAATTCGGATGCGCGAAACTGGCCCCAACAATAGCGCGGATGGATAGGGTGATGTTTTCCTGGGTGGATGGAAAGATTTTATGATCCTCGCATTCTAGTGCACACCGACCGAACCGGACGTCGTGATGGGTTTCGACGAGACGCTCGCTTTATTTACGCTTTATCGTACCCGGCGAGACAACAACAGCGCGCTCGCTGGTTGAAGTGCGAGACCCTGCACGGGGACAGAAAAGGGAAGCGATTCACCACGGTAGCTGCGGCGTCACGATGAAATGGTTTACTTTAGGTCGGGACTAGCCCCGGGGCTAACCCCAAAAAATATAACCCCGAAACCCCCCCCTCCGGAGACCAGAAAAACACCTCAACGTAAACAAACAGACGACCGACCGGTGCAGTTGTTGCGTACGAAACAGGTCGCCGGCCCCTGGTATGAGATCAGCTGATTCCAAACGCGCTGCCATTACGACCACGGACTACTCCTTGCTTTTCTTTCCTTCGCCCTCACTGACTTCGTTGTCGCCAGCCGCCGGGTGCGCGGGGCGCTTATCGGCCACGGAAGACTCGGCGGAACGCGACTCCGCTTCCCTGAGGGGCCCAGCTCGAGCCCATATTCTCTTACTCGATCGCACTCTAATCCTGCCGCCGCCAACGGCCCAAAACCATTAGGCGGTTGGCGAGATCGCGTGATGCGTGATCGCTCGAGAGCCGTTGAGTAGGTGTCGCCCGGTCGCCCGGCATAAGGCTGCGCCTGTGTTTGTCAAGCGGTGCCGGGTAATTACATTACATTTAATTAAAAATCCATCACTTATCTACCACCAAATGGACGAAATGGAGATAAAATGCCAATCATAACACACGACCGGTGTGGTGTTCTTAAGCGACCCCGGCTGTGCCATACCACCCTCTTCCCAACCACCTGGCACACCTTGGAAGGCTGGGAAAGCTTTAAAAGCACGTACCGTACGTAAACTACCCACCCCGGGGTTTCTTTCATTTTATCACCTTTGAAAGCCTTTTTTGTGTGTCTTGTTTGTGGAATTGGTAGAAAGGGGCCGGAACATTGGGCCGGAAGTCCTTTTCGGTAGAAGCCCACACCACATGCGCATTCCGATGCGGATCAGCCACACCTGAATAGGGCGTTCGTTCCCGGAAGACAATCCTTCCTACCTGCCCCGAAGGGGAAGCATCGAAGAAAATGGTATCAAAATTCCCACGCCAGCTAACGATTTAATCCTATTGGCTACGAGCAGGGCGGAAAAAAAGGTTGTCCGGTGTCTTGCTGATCGGTGGAGCGAACAGCTCAGGTACGGATCGCCGGAACACGTACTGAGGGATTGTTTATCGGGTCAAAAAGAACGGACTGGTATGGGTATTTACTTTAGGAAAACGTGCTCAATAGGCTTTTCCTCGAGATATTCATTACGAGAATAAAGCATCAGGATAATGGACGGCCTTTGGAATCCTATTATATTCGGAAGATTGGACGTTTCAAGAAGAAAATATTTGCTGAATGATCCTACTGAGATTGTGCTTGGTTTACCGCAGTGAGCAAGTGATCGTGAGCTGTGCTCCAGGATAACAACAGATGAGATGCTCACAAGGATTCTCGCGCTGATTACTAGCTCAGGCTTCCTAGCTCATCTATCCAACTAGGTGGTATTAAGAAATCTATTCTTGAACTTAAGAAGAAGTATTCTTGAACTCTCTTGCTATTCTTGAGATTGCTCGTCAGTAACTCATGTGAGCTATAGTCTCAAGACCCACATCAATAATGTAGAATTTAGCTCAGCTCTCCAACCGGAGTACTAGCTCACTAGATCTGGACTTTAAGGATCTCCCAATACGCAATACAGGACCCTGATATCATGAAGTCTTAGGACCTGAGCTCTTGTGACTATGCCTGAGCTCCATTATCTCATGTGATGTTGAATTTCTGAACCTTCAACCCCAAATCCATCAGAAGCTCCTATTAAAGTATAAATTTCGAAATATTATTCAAAACCCCATACATTGTCAATCATCCCGAAAAACCCCCTTCTTGGCTAGCACAGATCTAATCAGCCAGAAGACAGATCGGTTTTCCACGTGCCTGACCGTACAACCTCAAGATCAGCGCAATTCACACACGCTGTAAATTTGTTTTCATCGTCTTCATCGTGAAACGCCGGCCGGCGCGCACGGTGCCGAACCAACCCCCTTCCTACCTTCCCTTACTCCCCACTGCACCCTACAAGCACTTGATTTCCGCATCACTCCCTCATTTCCATATGATTTTATTTATAAGCAACAGGCAGAGAACGGAACAGCGAAAAAACAAAAAACGTCCACCACAACAACAAATAATTGTATCGAAAATGAAAAATTAATTTCTGATATCATGCTCGTAAATATACACACACGGAGAGGCACGCGAAGAGAACGGCGGCGCATGCTCGAGTGAGTGCGCGCCACACCGCCGGCATTGTGTCGTCGCCGGTCGGCGTCGCCAGAGCAAGTCACGCTAAGGTTCCCTGGGTGATTTTATTTTTTTATTTTGTTCGTTTCGGTTAGGTTTTGTTCCCTGCTTCTCTCCGGCCAGGTCAGGGCATCGAGCGGGTGTCCCACCTTCCCCGTTTTCCGCGCGCGCGCGTGTGTGTGTGTGTAAATATATATTTTATTCTTCTCATTTTTCGCTACGTCGCCGTGATCGCCGGTGGCTGAGCGACTCCGAGAGATCAAACTCACACACACACACACAGATCGTGAGGTTCATGATCGTCGATCCCTTGCACGTTCACCGCCGTGTCCTCCCTCGCCCATCCCCACCATCCCTCACCATGGCGCCAAACGTAAAACTGCCCGCCTGTCGCTATCTTATTTGTCAGTTAACCTTAAATCTTTAGCGCAACAACAACCAGCCGACGCCGTGATCATCGTTCGCCCGCGATCGTTTCTAGCGGTGGGACAGACAGGCAGCGGAGGAGGAGTGAGCGGCGGGGGGTCGACGTGCGCCATCACCACACGCAGCTTCCGCCCGCTTCTCTACATCTATCTTTGACGACGATGATGATGATCTGTCCGGGGCCCTGTCTCGCGCCGACGACGACGACGACGCCAGCTAAGCGCCATGATGAGGGGAGCAAAGCACCCGCTTCTCAACCGACCTTCCCCCTCTCCCCCCCCCCCCTCAGTTGATCGGCAGTGGGCCAAAAATTGAATTGAAAAATCGCACCAGCCGAAACTCGACGCGAGAGAGCAGCGATCTCAGCAGCAGATCGCGTGTTGCGATCGCCAAAGGATTCAATGTTGTATGCGCTGCTCATCGCACCCGTAAAGAACTTGAGAAGATCTTGTGCGTGTACGTGTGTGTGTGAAGCGCCTTGTGGCGCCCGCTTCTTGGCGACGGGTGAATCGATCGAGAGGATATGGAAACCTTACTCGAGCCACTGGCGTCACACCGGGTTAACACACGTACCAGCGAGCAGCGGCGCAGACGACCACGCATCATCATGCTGCTGCGGCTGCTGCTGATGATGATCATCATCATTATCATCATGCACGCGTCCTTTCCCTGCTTTTTGGCGTGAGAAAGCGAACGCGACGGCGCAGGACTCGGGGGCAGCAGGAATTATTAAAACCGGCCAGAACGGGCCAGAACGGTGTATAATCAGAAACAACTTGTTAAGCGCCACCAGAAGCAGAGAACACCCCTTTCTGTGCGCGCTGTCTACACAAGCTGTCCTCCTCGCACCTGTACGAGGCTGGTGCGAGCGAACGAGATAGACGTATTCGTACGCAGCATCGCGCCAGATGCGGCGGCGTTTGGCAGCATTCGTATCGATCGTGCGCGGTGAAAAATTATTACATGCAACCTTCTCCGACCCTTATGGGATGGTCCCGCGACTTGGCTTCCGCGACTCGTTGGTTTCCCTACTGGACGTATTTGCGAACCGGTGAGACACAGACAAACAGACGGACGGACAAAACACCGATATCGGTTTGGAAAGCGAGAAGGAAAGCGCCATCCATTCTCCGGACTCGACGAGATTGGTTTCGTTTTCGGCTGGTTTCGGGCAGCAGAAAATGTCAAACCGATTTACGCACACAAAAACGCGGACAACGGGCCGATCCGGTCCCTTGGTGGTGCCCTTTAAGGAGTCGGAAAAGAAGATGTGAACGACGCACTGTCACGCGGCGCCACAGCTCTAATCGCCGGTGTCTCCGCGCCGAAGTTGCGGAGGTTACGCACCACCGCGATTCACGCGGCCTGGCACGCGGCCACTGGACGCGGCCCCGAAAAAGGCAAAAAGGGCACGTCGACGAAAACGGCGCAAAAATGTCACGCATGATAGCGCAATGCCGATTTTCGCCGTTGCAAGCCGCTGCGTTTTGTTTATTATTACCGGTGACGGTGGCGCCATCGCTAACAAGGGTTTTGTGCAGGGGCCGACAAAACACTTTCAAACTCGTGGCAGGTCGTGCTGTTGCAATGCGGATAGCAATCCACTAATCCTTTCTGAGACGTGCAACTGCAGAACGTTCGCCGTTGCAGATCGATTTCAAATCGGAAAAAGGGGTAGCCGGAATTCTTGGACAGCACGAAGGCCAAGATCACCTTCAACTAGAGTGGTTAATCACATAGACTGGCAGAAATATAAGCTTTGATAACAATATCGTCAAGGCTAACTTCAGAGTGAGACTTTCTAACATTAATATTTGTCTAATTACCTATAACAAGGAGGCCTTGCCTACATGGCTCCTAATCAGTGTAGACTAGATAATCCTGAGCTAGAGTTCCAGTCCAACTTCGCTTTCGGACGTGCTCATTAGTTCATTCAGTTCAATATCTGAACGCTCCTTAAGGTCCAGAACTGTGATGTCCACTAGCAATGTCCAACTCAAGTAGCGATCTCTGAATCATTGATTGGAAACAATAAATGTCAAGCCAAGAACTCCTGAAGTTGTAGAATAAATTTATAAAGATGAAATCAGACAAATCCACTGGTTCCAAGGTTCACCGGTAGAGGACATCATGACCCAGTACAGGAGGTCATTTGAGGAAGACATTCAGCAATTAAATCGCAAGTAATCGCATCAATCATCTGTATCCTAAGATTCCTCATAGAGGATATAAGATATTGGATATTATTTTAATGAGATTTATCCCTGGAGAAGATCAGTTTTAGCCTTCAGTGCTCACAGTTCCACACACACGCACTGTCCACGTGGTCGTCCGATTTACAACTTCCCAACGCCATAAAGTACGTCAAAGCTGTCGCAAACGTCTGTTCGATGGTTCCACAGGTCCATTAACGGGTGCTGCCAAAATAAACGAACCGATGATATCCGATCGCGAGCAACAACATCGGATGTGTGACCAGCTGATTTTCTGCTGTCTAAAACACATACACACACAGTCACCTCCAATCGCTTTTCTTCGACCGCAGACCTTTTTCAGCCCTTTCGTAATTTTGCCCGCTCGTTTTAATTAGAAACATATTACACCAGATTGCCAATCGGCTGTCCCCAACCCTCAACCACCCGGAGATCGTTGGAAATAACAGACGCATTTGCATACGGCCGCAGCACAAGAATCGCACATATCAATCACGGCCATTCATTTCGCCCGGGTTCCATTTCGCATTCCGTGGCGTGCCGAGAGCGGGTGCGCGACGGAAATCGAAGGTGCCGGAAAAGCGGATGGCCCGGTGGTGCTAATGTGCGAACACGGTTGAAAGGGCCGTCCAACATTAGTCGCCTCCCCCCCCCCCCCTCTTCACCCCAACAGTCAGTCCCCCCTTCCCTCCTTCTCCAAATGCCACCAGCTATCGCAATTTATCTCAATTATCTTTTATGGAATTTTAATAACAGTGCAACAATAGTAATGCATCGAATGCGTTTTGTGTTTTGACGCTCAAGACCTGCTTGCCTGCCTGCTGGGAGAGTTCTCTAGGCCTGCCGTGACTAGAGATACCGGCGGAGTTGCTTGCTAAACGATCGCCCGAAAGGATGGTCAATGTCAGCACTTTGTTGCACCAACCGGCCCAGTATGTCACCTGTCTGTGCGCAATGCACACTTCCTTCCCGCTGCAGTGTTTGTGTGCACAGGCGTAAACGTTTCATTGAACCTTTCATCGCGGCAGGATGCCGAACGGCGTAAAACACCCTAGCGCGATTCCCTGGCGTGGCTGGAACACGCGCGCCATTCATAGGCCACATTCTTGGCATACCTGAGCGAAGCACTTCGCGTAAGCAGATGCGCGTGATGTATCCGAATCGTTGGCCCGATGATGGCTGCTTTTCATCACCTCCCAGACTACCCACGGAATAGGGGGGTAATCGACGGCTTCGGTGAAGAGCAATACGCGTACGTTTGACCTATAAATAACGAACCGGTTCATTGTTGAGCAGCTTCCGATCGAGCGTTTACGTACGCACACCGGCGATGAATCAACGCTCTACGGTTCATCGGATGAATTCGTCGGAACGTTACCCGGTAGCTCCCGGTACTATCACGCCCTGCCAGTGATCGATAATGGGTTTGCCGTGATGATCGATTGATCGATTGACGGTTAGAATTTATGGCACCGGGAGCTTCGCTCGTCAGTGCTTCCCACGCGTTACCTCGCACGGATTATCGTGTGGTGTTATCATTCCAAAATAAAACAATACTCGCCATCGGAACGCATCGATCATTCACCGTTCGAGCGTGCGTCATAAGGAAGATCATCCTCCAGGTGAATCGTTTTGGCTGCGCACGAGCACCCCCCATAAAAGTATTTGGCCCCAAAACCAAATTGATCGACCGTCGACTGCGCGATATAAATCATCCAATTTTTCTTAAGTAAAACCAATTAATGTCCGAACTACCGACGAAAGCTGCATAACAAAAGGTCCGTGACGCACGCCAAAGCTTTCCCCGTAGCATGTCCAGCAATTCGTTCAATTCTACTACTACTGCTGCTGCTGCTGCTGGATCCGGAAGCCAGCAAAAGAATGTAAACAAGAGGTTAATTTAGAATGACCACCCGAGCCGATCGTCAGATTTCGGCAACCAAGGGATAATTGGCTCAATTATGATCTGTCAATATTATGCCAACTAACACCGTTCCTGCAAACCACTTAATGTGTGTGAAGCGGTCGATGTAAACAAATCGTGCGAGGTGCTATAAAACCTGCGACCAGTTAAATCGAAGCACCGATCGGAGTGGCGGGGGGGTGGGGGGAGGGAGCTGCCAAATGTGTCGCCAATCTTCCCAATAAATCAACGTTCGAGTCGTTGGATGAAGACTTGTTTCAAGATTTATGAAGCCATACTTAGGAAGTCACTCTGCCATAATCGTATCTTTATTGTCTTCCTCCACGGTGTGATGGTGGTGAGCGGGCTCGATAAAATGCACACCCTGTGTGTCTGAGTGTTAATCCATCCTAAAACGACTGGCGAACACTGGCGATCGCGCTCGCGAACAACTCAATCTGCGCTAATCCTTGTCCGTGGTGAGCCCCCCCCCCCCCCCTACAAATCCAATTAACGGACGCTTGTCATCACGTCCGCAATGGAAAGCTCAGTACACCATTCTGTATCAGAATTTGTGCTCCGGACATCATGCGCCATTTTGGACGCAGAATTTATCCCAATCGATCGTTCGAAACGTGTCGATGTTTCGGTTGGACAAAACGAAAACCCCACATTTACAGACGAGTACACTCATTAGCAAACCAGCACCGAAGAAACCCCGAGAGGGTCATAAAATTTTAAATTAGACCATCGACTATGGTTGGCAAGCGATGGTGGTGGCCAAGTAGTTCTGGGAAGATATGTAGTTCAAGGTTTGGTGTGTTTTTCTGGTTGCTACCCGTTTGGAGACCTGTGCCAAGCGTTACCCAGTCGGCTATTATTTATGGCATCGAGTATTTAAAGCCGAAAAACTTTGGAGAGCTCCTAGCTAGTAGATCAGTATCAGCTTCTTTGGTAACTCTCGTTGGAATCCGATGTGGACTAATCGATGTCCAGTGTCTTTAGGGTTTTGTTGTCCTGATGGCTTTAACTGCTCTCCTAAAGATCGCTAGAGGTGATACCCTCCACCGGATAATATCTCCTCGAATTGATGAGTTCTTTTCAATGTCAAATTCCGTCTACGATCACCAACACCCCCAAAATTGCTCATCCTGCAACGAGGATCCCAAACAAAGCTATCGCACGATCAAACTTTACCATATGTACAGCTCCAACCAAAGCCACTAAGTGCAACCGGGCAAAAGCTACCAAGACCCCCGCATACTGAAATAGGCCACTGCAATCGGTATAAAATCGGCGGCTCGCGTTCTCCCCCCCGGTCAATGCTAATGACACTGCACTGCCACGATGTAGGTTTTGATTGCCATCCGATTTCGCACTCGGCTCAAATTACCCGCAAACGCCTTCTCCGCCCCATACTACTTTAATGGATAATTAAACACCTTATCCGGCGCAGGCTCCAGGTGCGGTGCGGTGACAACCGCAACGGCAGCATCCACCGGAGCGGCCGCTCCTCCAGATGCGGAGCTCGACCCACACACCACGGTCGACGGTGGTACGTTCATTGACAGATTGTGCATTCGATTGTTGAGCTGTTGCGTTTGCGTGCGCTCCGTATCTGAAGATGCAATTTAACACCCCCGGGAAAAATCACTCAGGCTTCCAGGTGTCCGGAAGTTCGCCCGCGTAGTGAGACGCGTGATGAGTCGCCGACCGCAAAGAAAAAAAGCAGAACCGAACTCCCCTTCGCAGGCGACGGTGTCCAAAGACGGCGACGGATTACTTACGGATTGCCTTTTATCTTCAGCACTTCGCCGAGAATTGCGAGCGATGGGTAAGGTATCTCAGGGACAGGGACTTGGATCGGGGAAGAAAAAAAACGAACCCCAGCTGGACGGACTCAGTGACGCTAGTTCTGCGGATAGTTCTTGCAAAACTTTCCTTTCCTTCCTTGGTGATGCTTTCCCGGCTGGCGGACACGTTCTTCCGGGCTTTCTTCTACATCCGCTTCATTGAAGCCATCGCTCGATGACTGATTACATTGTTTTGCTGGCAGTGGTTCGAGTAATTTGTAATTTATCATACCGAAACCCGGCCAAAACGCTCCACCCCAGGCCACCCTGAGAAAGAGTTGGGTTGCGAGCTTGTGTTTGTGTGCGGGAAGCAAAAGCCACCAATCATCCCGGTGGATCCGTTCCATGTGGACCATCGTCGTGCTAGCGCTGGTGGCCATAAATCATGCTGCGAAGCTCTTAAAACTGACGGTCGACGGTCAAACTAAATAATTGCAACTCTCGGGTTTCGGATGGGGGCACGACGCGTTTGCGAGAATGCAACCGATCAGCTGACTCCGAACGCTGGTGGCTCGGCGAGGATTTCTAGACTTCGCCCAAGAAGTCTAGACTTTGATGCGATTTTTGGAATCCGACCCATCAAAAACCCATCAAGTTAGCAATGAAATGGAAAGCAATACGAAGGAAGCATCAAGATGTACAAAAAAACAATCTTTTCCGCGGCTACTAGATCTTAGAACGTTTAGCGACATTGAATCTGTTGGTCCATAAAACTGAGGAGCTTAAAGCTAGCTTAAACTTGGCTTGAAGTTAACTTTTTTAATACCCGAGCTACTAGATCTTGGAATCGAAGTTCGCTTCGCGACTTGACTTAAAGTCCTAATAAAACCTAATACGCCTCTGCAATAATATTTTGTAATATCTGATGCGTAAAATAAACATACCCACCACACCAGCAAGAAAAACAACCAATACTGCATCCAAACTGAACTGCGTAGAAATGCCGAGGATTCTTTTACACGGCGAGAAAAAAACTATATTCCTCAGACACATGGCAGAAAAGTTTCCAATTTTTTTGTTTCAGGTTTTCAAGGTTTTCGCGTGAGCAAACACACACGCATACCCGACCCGAACTTTGGTCGTTTGTTTTCCGCCGGACCTCGAACATCCGCCAAGAAAAACAACCTCCCTTACGCTGCAACCACGGGGCCAGCGCCATTGCAGCCGGTGCGTCCTTGCGAAAAGTGTCGTTCCGACCGTATAATTTTAAGATCACACTTGGGAGGGTGCATTTGTTTTCTCGCTGCCCGGAGGAAGAAAAACCCCGATTTTATTGCAATTTTATTTTGTTCGCCCGTGGACCGAGGCGACACCGGCCACAGTCAATATGTTGTTGTGCTAGGACGCCTTTTGCAAGCACCCCATTGAATAATCATATTTGTTATCGCGATAAGGACCTTGGGCGTGTTTGCGCTCTGTCTTTGTGCTGGGAGTTCGCCGAGCGCGAGGAATTCTTATCGATGGGGAAAAGTGTTTACCGGTGCCACGGCGGCGTCATTTCCATTCTCGGGCGATGAAATCACTCACCCAGTAGCAGTAGCAGTAGCAGCAGCTATTGAGGGATTAATGGATTGCTTCCAAAAAAAAAACTGAGAACTATTCCGGAATTTTCAGAATTTGGAATCTTGACAATGAAACAATTGCATTCGTAATATTCGTAAACCATGCCAAGAATTCGTTAATTCTTCGCCAACATATTGTACGAAAATTCCGTCCTCAACTCGCGATTACTCATTCCCGTGCTTCTCTTAAGTCACCCCGTGGACGAACCTCATCCATCAAAACCGAGTCCTGGGGAGCAGAAAAAAAAACACAGAGCTCCAACTCTCGACGGGTCCTGCTGGCGCTGGTGTCGAGTGCGTTACCGATGCCGATTGCACTGATGGGTCTGGCGTCTAGCGCCACCACTACACAATCCGGCCGGTGGTAGCCAGCCTCTCGAAACCTGCCCCTGGCAATTCTAGTGTAACGTATCGGCGAAAATACATCTTCCACCATCCCACAGACAGACAGAGACGATCGGCAATCGTCTCGATGGGTGCAATTATAGTGGCCCGACTCTAGCGGTCTGATGCCCTTAAGCCTCCCACCGATGCTGATGACGTTTCGCCATCGAAACCGGAAGGAATTATCATCGCTCCGGGAAGCTGGTGCTGGCGCTAGTAATGTTATTACAGCGACGACCGCGACGCTGATGATGATGATGAGACAAACTGACGAAGCGTTACCATGATTAATGATTTATTGTACGCGTGGTACTCGCACCGTTCGATCACGTCCAATGTGTGAGTCCAAATAAAGAAAATAGAAAATCTATTTCCACCTACATGCGCCATGCTATTAGCGGGAAAGGATTGCAGCTTCCATTATAGCAATGTTGAAATGCAACGAACGATCAACGAATCGTACCGGGTAAGGGCTTGATAGATACATCTTGTGGGAGGAAATACACACAAATGTTTTTCTTGGTCCATTTTATGGGGTGATAGTGAAATATTGGGTGGGTTAGTTAAGTAGATCAATTGCTCTAAAATTACCATAAATTATAGCAGCTACGATTTAGTGGCTATTGCGTCAACGGTACACTTCGATTTTTTGTTGGTTGTTTTTCCTATTTTCTCATATTAACTTAGATTTTAACTATAAACGTTTGGCGCCGTATTGTCATGTTTTCCCACATATTTTTATATTACTTACGCCTACTTTTGGGATAATATCGGTTAAGAAATTTAAAAGAAAAGATTCGAATTTCATTTCATGACCTTTTTCTGCTTCTTGGAAGCGTTTTAAACATTTTTTCTCTAATTTCAAGAAAATAGTAAAATTTTTCCTTACTATAACATAATACCACCTCTTATAGCAATGTTTTACTTAGTTGTTCATTATCATGATATCATGGTTTTATTTTAGGATTTGCTATAATTTTTCACATTCTTCAAATACATTTTTTTCACATTTTCCTTTAATATTTTTCTTTTTTTTTTGCTTTAAAAATTACTAGCTTTAAATTACTCGAAAAGCTAACATCGTAGCTATAAATTATAGCAGTTTAGTTTAGAACTAATCGAATATTCAATAAATTTTAAATTTTTTAAAAAAATTGATAAATTTTCCAATTCACGGAAGATTTTCTATAAAAAATATAATTTAAAGCAGTTTTTGTATTAAAAATCCATCAAGTAAACAATAGAAAAAAAAATTATAAGAAGCTTTTGTCATTGGAAACTATTCCAAAGGCATTTAAAAAAGGGAAAATTTTCCTTTTTGCATCATACAACATGAAAAAAGAAACAAAAACCGGATCAGTTCATTTCAATAATCTATGTGTTCCAGCCCAGATCATAATATGCACCACAAAACCTCAATCATCAAACGTCTTAATCGTGCAATTAGCCTGTTAATTCGCACTTTTAGCAAATCAGCATACTTCCTGCGTGATTCAGACGCATTTTTCCGGCATGGGAAAAAAATGCCGGTCCGCTCAATGTCCGCTCCCGTCGCGTTCTGCCAACTTGTACCGCAACTACTAGCACTACTACTGTTGCTATTACTACTAGCGCTGCGTCCACTTACCTTGAACGTTCCGTGCAACGTTGCAAGCACCACTGCTGATGATAAAAAAAAGTCTGTTAAACGTTCCCCACGCGTCGTCAAGTGGCGAGGGTCTGGGCTGCGTCACCGGGATGGGAAACGAAATATTTCTAGCGGTGAGTAGGTGATGATGACGATGATGATGGTCCGCCTAGTGTCGAGGGAACGGAGGCACAAATCACCACAATTGCATCACTCCGATGGCGTCAACGTGGGAAAATCTCATCAATGTGCTCTTTTCGGCGCAAACTACCAGCGAAAGGACACACGAAGAAACGCTGGTCGCAATCAAATATCCAGCTACTGATCCAGCTTTTCCACACTCACACTCAAAGACACTACAGACACACACAAACACTACGCGATTCTGACAGAAGCAATCGCTGACGATCGGTCGATCGCTTGTTCGCAATTTTTTACACTAAATCCCACCACGTGTTGGCTGCTTCGGTTTATTTATATTGCTACCATATAAATCATCAAACAGCGCGCGGCTCGATCGCCATAAAACGCTTTTCCGCAAGTTGTTCGATTGCTTGCACGATCGAATCGATACGGATAAAATGGCGCCAGCAGCGAGGCAACGAAACAATCCCAAACCAAGGACGAGCTTTCTCCACCGATAAGCGGAAGCAAACACTTGCACAAAACAACACTTTTCAGTATTTTGGCACTAATTATTCACACGAACAGCTTGTTTGTTTTGCGGCGAACTCAACACCACTCACTAAACGCGTTTGGTGTGACGCTAGTGGACGCGGCTCGCACACTGGGTTTGGTTGGAAGATTCAGTGAAAGCACCATTGCTGTATATGTCTTGGCACCATTTAACACAAAAGCATTAGAATCCTTTCGAAAAAGTTGTTCAAATCTCTCAGCTCGAAAATCTGAAAAGGAAAAAGAAAATAGTTAATTTAGCTGTTTCAAACATACGGTAAAAGTCTAAGTAAAAGCGATCACCCGATCGCGACAAATCGGAAGTGCTTTTAAACATCCCTTTCCGCTTTTCGACTCGAAGGGGTGGACACAAGTCTGGTGTCGAGTCGCACCGCAATCATGAATGAATGGCGGATGACACCGAGCGATAAAATCGCAA
Source organism: Anopheles stephensi (assembly GCF_013141755.1). Taxonomy (NCBI): domain Eukaryota; kingdom Metazoa; phylum Arthropoda; class Insecta; order Diptera; family Culicidae; genus Anopheles; species Anopheles stephensi. Next base: position 84,971,866 of record NC_050203.1, on the reverse strand, counting down.
CACGATCGGATCGTGTTGGCGAGCCACAGCGAAGTGCATTCTTTCCACTACTGCTATTCAAGCGGAACTATCTGCCCCTTCGACAAGCGTACCAATACCGCCCATTTGGAGTAAAAATGTCTCATGTAAAAATGTGTCACGCCAAATTTGCAACCATCGACCGAGTTCTAATTTGGTCGCATGTACTAATCAAACTAACGTCAATCACTGGCAACATCGACATGATCATCCAAGTCAAACAAAAACGATCCGGAAGCAACCACAACAAACACTGCACACATTACTGCATTACTTTTTATCGCCCCAACACATGTTGTCCATTTTGGTGCCGTCGCTGGGAGTTTTATTATAAAACTGTACTGAGAAACCACTATAAACTACACTCACCGACCAGAAGCGTCGATCTGCTCTTTCCTGCGTCGTATCGGAGTACACTGATGAAACGTAACGAAAACCCCTTTTCGCCTCAAAACACCGGATCACGAATCAACACGGCAAAGAGAGCAAAACACGTCCGTACGACTCGAGCGCTAAGCCAGTAATGAATGAAATGAATGAACGCGCGAGATGCTCTAGTGGGACTGTGGCTGCTGCTGCTGCTGGCCGGCCGCTGTTTTCACACGCGCGTACGTACGTATGCGGCAATATGCGAAAGTGGTGTAGTATTGTTAGATTCAATTATTCTTACATTGCTTCAAATTATTCTTATCATGATTGCTTGAAGTTATAGAGTATTTTCTTTTATTTTATCTTTTTCATAATTTTAAAAACACTTTAATTTTTTAGCTGATTATGATCAGGTTAGCGAATTTTCTACTATTTGCACATTTTTTTCCAAGTATTACAATAAAAATCGCTAAGGATTACTTTACAAATTCAAACATTATAATATTTAAACGCATAAAAAAGCGTTAAATATTCAAACAGTTCGATAATTATACGCTTTCCATTACGATTAAACATACAAATCGTAGTAGGCCGTTTCATCTCTTGAAATAGAACCTATTTTGACCATGTTCGCACTACGCTTATCCCACTGTCTGAGATCGTTTGAATAGCACGCACGAAGGAAGCCGAGCTCAACACGAATGCGTTTGATGCTTTTTTGTTCTTTTTTCTCTTTCGGTCGCGATTCACTCATTCTATGTTTTGTCTCGCTGGATGCTGGAAGCGCAGGAAGAATAGTGCTAGCAATTGAAGTCAGATAAGGATAAGTAAATAAGTCCTTAGAAATAAAAAAAGATAATAACATAATACTATTACTTCAAACAATTGTAAATATATGTTTAGTTATTCTCTAGAGCTCGGTTTTTTGAAATTTAAATAAGAAAGGAATTAATAAATAAAGTCTTAATGATATTAAAACAATTAAGAGCTAAACCGTTATCATAAATATTGAACGAGTATTTACATCACCATTTTGACCCAATTCTAGAAATTAAACACAGCATAACGAAGCGTGTTATAATGAACAATGATAAAGAATATTATTCCTAGCCTTTTACGAAACTCTTACCAAATAACATTACTTAACAAACCATGCAGCTTTACATGCCGTTAACCTACTTGCTAATCGATCGTCATGCAGGCGTTCGTCGCTCGCTAAACTTATCAGCAGAAATGTTACGGTGCCGATACTAATTCGATTAACGACCGTTCAACTTTTACACTTACCGAACAAGACATTTTGTTCGGTTTTTCTTATCACATTTTTTAGAATTATGTGTTTGAACATTACATGACCGATGCCGCCACCGGCTGGCTGAGTGTAATGAGCTCTTTATCGCATTATTAACGTCGAAGAAGTGGTAGAGCTACCAAGCAGCATTATTAAATAAATATTTTGTTTAAAACAAAGTACCCACTCCTTGCTCATGCTTTTTTTATAAATTAATTAAACCCTCCACCACCAACCGATTCAATGGAGACGCCTCGTATCTCAAACGCGTTGCTTATCGCTTTAGCATTTGCATAATCTTATCCACCGATCATCTAAACCACCCATGAAAAACGATAAACAAACCAGCAGATCAAGATCGATCGGCCGACGGGAGCATCGCGGCGCAAATCACTGCTCATCGATTAGCAGCAGCAGCAGCCCGTGTCGCAACGGTCCACACAAAAGGACATTGGCGCAAAACTTGTCCACTCCGAGTTTTGATGAGGAACCGTCGCACAATGGTGTGTGCTGCGTGCAGCATCAGCAAGGGTGCAAAACAAAAACGGGACGGGAACGAAAGACGAAGCACTGCTGACCACGGACGCCCTTGTCTGGTGTCAGTCTGGAACGGGCAGGAGATTATTAAATCAAATCACCATTAATCTACATTCCCCGGTGGTGGTGGCGGGAAGGCCGGGGAAGGGACGGCATGTTGTGGCGAGAGAAGAAAGAGCAAATAGACGACGACGACGCCAACCAACCACCAAAGACTGATGACAGGACACACCGAAAGCCGCGGAGACTCTCGCAACCGGTGTGCGGTGTCTTTGTCAGTTCGTTTAAATATCACGCCACGCCACGATCGGCCGCCAGTGCGCCAGTGGGCCTGTTTTATGCAGGATCGGCCAGCTTCTTCCTTTTTGCAGTTTGATGCTTTTTGCAGTGATGGCGGCCACTGGTTGCGGTTTGGCGTGTCCACCATCATGGCTCGATGCCTGGATAACGCACATAAACTTTTCTACCAACCTGTGGTTTGGTCCGCTCCGTTGATTGACCGGAGCGGTGAGCCGTATGATTCAACGCTTTAAAAATCTTCAGCTGATGTTTGAGAATGTTTTGAGCACGGTTTTCGATCATCATTTCGTCACCGTCACAGCACTACAATCAAACGATGCTCACCCTCAGCTCAACTCCAGCAAGGCACGACGCTATCGCTGGCGGATGTTGAGAATTATTCAATGAAGCCAGCAACCGCCTTTGATTTAATCCCGTCCAATCTCAACCTGCTGTTAACTGTCGATTTGCTGCCGGCGAACATAACACACCGCTCGTGCACCCTCCCAAAGCCTCCCAGGCTAAGCTTCCGCACGCGGCACGATGATCGTCGCCATGTTCTTTTTTTTTTTGCGAAGCGACTCTAGGGGAGTAAAGGGTGCATGTCGGGGATGTGGTGTGTTGACGCGTTGACAATGCGCGGCACAATTGTTCACTTAACATGGCGGCTTGACATGACGCCGTAGATTGGAAGGCGTTGAAGATCTCCCCGTCCGCGCTGTTGTTTTGCGTTTTTTTGATGATAGATTTGAAAAGACTATGGCAGGTATTAAACTCCTTCAGAATCAAAACCCAATTCTCCAATACGGCTACATGCGCCTATGTGAACTATGCTGATGCACCTCTTCATCACGATGCAACCTGTCAAGCCTAGGTAGCTCCAATAGATCATCCCTGTAGCTCGTGGGCACAGATTTGTAGGATGCATACACACACACAGACAGAAAGCAAGCCACACGTACGCTTCTCCCTTCTAATTCATCTGCTTTTGGCGCTATAATGCTTGTCACGTGCTGTGCCCCGAAGCCCTCAACGGCTCAACAATGTTACCACTATTACACCGGGGCACGGGTGTCGTTACTTAGTTTCATGTTTGATTTGTTGTCGCTTTTTTTTTTGCTTCATGGTTTATGATGTACAAACCCACCAGCGGGCCCGCTCTGCAACGTATTACCAACGCGTACCCTTTAGCACCTTCTCCGGCAAAGGAAACTGTGAATTAAGCTGCCTACGCCTTCCGCTAACGTGTCGGGTTTGAAGAAATTGGAAGGGGACAGACAGATCTCAACGGAAGCATCCAAGCTTTTCTCAATTCTAGCCCATATCTCGATGTGATCCATTTGACTAATTTCTTATTTAAACCACCAAGGACCGTCGGAAGGACAGCTTACTAAAAGCTTTGGTATTGATTTGTCTAGCTGATCCACCCTTTCGAGTAGTACCCGGGCGCTCTGTGGATCAAGACAACGCACTAGTTTATTGCTACTTTCGCGTAGCATTCGGTAAAATATGACCATTTTGCATGGGACTGTGGTTTATTTACCCTCGGCCATTTGTCTGCCGAAGCAAATGTCCTACCCACGCGCGCCGAAGGCACACGCGAATCCACGAAATATAACACTCACACGCGCCACCCAGTTCCAGTTGCGCCTGGGGGTGGCCACCCGTGGAAGGTACCGGCAGGAGGGTACTTGAGGTGAATTTATGCATGACCGCAACACTTCGCCACCGGGTCGTACCGGGTTACGGTGGCTAAAGAAGTAGGATGTTGGAGGAGACGATCGTGAATGAAGTTCCCGCTGGATGGAGACTTTTATGAATGAATTTGTGGCAGGAAGCGGCGGTCCACTCGACGGACGCGCTTAAGGTAGTGCCGTTAAAAAGGCACACCGCTAAAACCGACCTGGTCTGACCGGGTTTTTTTTCTTTTTCGGCGAGTGGGAGAGGGCCTGCTGTCAGCTGTACCTTCTCGACTTTTTTTGTGCGGTAGTAGTACTACTACCTGTACCGAACTGCGGTCAAATAATCGAAATGGGACAAATACGACCAGGGTGGGAGGCATCTTGACCGCCCATAGAGGACTACTTTCGCGTACGGGGTTTACGTACTGCGAGTATGCCTGAGTCATCGATGTTGACCACACGGAAATAGATAATGTTGGACACATCACACGTTTAAAGCAAGTTTCCAATTATAAAAGGCTTAATAAAGAATAAACTTACCTACTCTACTGTGATTTTTTTTAAATCACCTCAATTGAAAGCACAACTCAATGTGCTCCATGAGAACAGAATAGAACAATTTAAAGCGCATATTGAGAACAGCTTGTAATACCGCGAAATAACGGTAACCGCCGTCAAACGGAGAGCCGATTTAAATATTCACACCAAGCACGTGGTGTAGATTTTTCACCGGAGCGCGATACTGACATTTCATCGAAACATCGACCCGGGCGCCGAAGATAGCCGAAGCTTGACAGCCAGTTTGGCGATGAAAAATCGGTCGCCGTTTGAGAAATTGGAATTTTCCTCGTTTTCCGAGTGTTAATTTACTTGCTGTGGGTGCAAAATGAAGAATCGGTTAGTAAAAAAATCACTCAAAGCTCAGTATTACCTTAGTAAATATTATGCACAACCGAATCGGCGAACCAAAGTGAGTTGAGAGGAGGTGCCGTAAAAAGCCCGTTTTGACACATGGAAAGAAGTAGAAGACCAGGACCAGTTTGACGTTTACTTGACCGCATTGAATCAGCTGGTCATATGTGTTGTTTATCATTCTCGAAGCAATAACATCATTATATGATTTGTTTTCTTCCATTCTGCTGTTCAATATCGTTCGGAAAGCTTAGATCAAGTGAAGATATCAAGATATTGTAGTGTGTCAGTGCTATCTGAGGTGATTCTGTATTATATTTATAACTGTTTTTGGTGGTAACGATTCTGCGCCTATATGGACAGGGCAGCTGACTGTATCGGCGTCATAGACGGAGCCGGTTTGCATCCCCGAACTATTGGAAGATCCGAGATATAGGATCATTCCACTTTTTTGCCGATCTGCAAGCAAAAAATCATCAAGAGCACAGCAGATCGAGCTTATTCAATGTATGCTAGAGATCACTTGCTTGACCAACAAAGAATGCTTGACCGCAGTTTGTTTACATTTCAGTCAAGTAAACGTCAAATTTTTTTTCAAAATGTCCGACCGAGAAATCGCTATTCCGACACCTCCTCTCAACTCACTTTGCGGCGAACTATCGATTGCGCGCGGGTTGCATCATGTGACACAGGGAGACAGTTGGTGATTTGACATGAATTTTCTCGTATCGTTAACTTTATCCACTTTATTTATGATTATTGAGCTGAAAAAATTGTAATTTTATGTTCTTCACTTTTTGAAGAATTTTCATCAACTGTTCTATTTGTTAATCCAAGCGAATTGAGTCAAAAATATGATTTACCACCTTTGAACGAACCCGTCCACGATGCTTGATGTTCAATCGCAAACGTCATCCGAGCTGTCAAAACCGCCCGCAGCATGTCAGCCAGGAATCTTCATTCCAACTTCAGTCGAACAACTTTGATTGAAACGCTTTCATCGAACGAACGTGTACAATAAATAAAAGTTGAACGCAGAGGCGAATTATTCCGCAACCGTAAGCTAACAATTCTTCCATCGTCGTACTTGCTCGCCGTTTGTGACACGGGCTCTAGAGTGGAATACTTGCGTGCATTCGTGCGTCCGTGTGTTTGTGTGTGTGTGATCGAGAAGAGTATTTGCCTTATCCGGATACCGTATCAAGCGAATATCGGCTTGCCGTCGTCGCCCTGAACGTTCCTTCCCGTTCCCCGTGCGTATGTGTTTGGTGTGTGACCGCACCGAAGAAGAATAGTGTGTGAATTTGCCCGTGCTCACAAGGTTTTTTGTGTCCCGACTTCCATCCAAACCCATCATCCTCCTCGTTGTTGCCCTCGTTGTTCACCTACACCGTGACCGCATCGAAGGAATGTGTGTGTTAGAAGGAACTGATTTTTCTACAACCGGAAGGTGTGCATCCTCGCTATTGCCGGATGGTATCGCTCCGTTTCGATTGGAAGAACACAGATAAGAACAAGCCCGACCGACCCATGGCAACCCTCCGTCCCGTTGCTTGACCGCAACCCGCGCCCGTCTCCTTCGGCAACAGGGCAATCTCATCCCCACTAGAATGGAGAACATAAGAGCCGTGGCGGCAGCAGCAGCAGCAATCGTCGTCGGCAAAGGGCGGATAAATCAATCGCGCATTGACCAGCGTGCGGTGTGCGTGTGTGTGTCTTCCACCGCTCGGATGCAATCCTTCGAAGAGGAAGAAAAGGCCCCTATTTGATTTGTGTGTTGCATGACGGTGCATGAAAAAGGTGCTCCTGGGAACGACATTGGTGCGCGCCTGCTCGCATCCATGCTGTGTGTGCGTGTGCCTGTACAAGCGTGAGTGTGAGTGTGTGCGTTGGTAGCGTGTCCTTTGAAGAAGGAGCGAACATTTGCTAGCTTCTCGTACGGAAAAATGGGCCTGCTACGATTGCTGCTTCTCTATCGCGCACTACCTGCCCTAGGAGAGCCTGCCTCGCTGTGTACGGTTGGTAACACACCATGTGCAGCTCCACAAACACACGTACGTACGGCTGCGTCGTAGCCGTCGGATGCAGTTGCAGTGCACCAGTCCATCCCTCAGGCCTGCTGGGAATGGAAACCCTTTCCGTGGTTAACACACACCAGAACGAACCGAAAAAAAAACACTGTTCGTCCGCTGATGGATTGTTTATTGACGGAAATGGAAACATGGATGCAGCTGTCAGGGCAGGGCCACGATGATGGAGGCCCCAGAAGTGCGGCCGAGACGGCACTAGGAGGGACATGTTGGGAAAGGTTCGGTTTAGGGGTTTTTTTTTCGTACTCTTTCCTGCCCACTGCCAAAGGGCAGACGTGTGTGCGTGTGCGTCGTCGCTGTCATCGTCGTCTGGCTGGTTGCTCGATTGCCAGAAAAACTCCCAAATCGACAGACGGGATTTTCCCATTGCTACATCGAGAGGAAAGAGAAAAATACGGACAACGCTACAGTAGAAGCTGTTTCGGGTCGTACATACCATTTAATTCGAACGATGATATGGGAGATCATGTCAAGTGAAGTTATCGTTAAAGGATTTGCTTTCTTAGTGGGTGTGACGAGCGGAAAAGTATTCACATCGCTTTCCATGCACTATCCATGGTGGAGTCTAATTGTTGGAATGTCGGGGGCCTATCACGACAGGACCGGTATCAAATCCCATACAAGTACAAGTAAACAGTCAAAGTGAGAAAGCCAGAAATGGCAGGTTAAGAACTCTCGAGGATGTAGCGCCAAAGAAGTAGAAGAAGAATATTCGCTTACTTTTTCGCATAACGATCTGTTCGAAATCTTGCATAACTAACGTTTGCTGCTCGAAGTCCACAAATCGGCCCGAATGACTGATTTGTTTGCTAATATGTTCGCCACCTCGCGCAATAATGTTAGCATTAGTCTAACGAACGGCCACTAAGAGGAATTAACTGCTGTTTAGAACATTTTCCTCCCTGGTGCTGTGAGAAATAGTTTGCTTTGTGTTCCCGTTGCCGGTAGCAACCCACCGCCTGCCAGAGGATTACACCACACCAGATTGTTGAAAAAAACAAACATAAAAAAAATCCCTTATCCCTTTAACTTTGACATCATTTTGCTTCTTCTACGCCGGTCGAGAATGAGGACAGAGCGCGAAGGGCGTCGGTTTATTTTAATGGCCCTTTGAGCATACATCGAGCAAAACAAAACGGCACGGAAAACGTTAGTTATTTTTGTAATGTTTATGTTCGCTGTACTGTAAACTCGGGTGTCCCACTAACAACCGGTTCGCTGGTTTGCGGCCAGCTTGACCAGCTCGTCCGACAACACTTGCCCATAGTTCGCAAAAAGTATATCTTCTTGGTTGTGCCTCTAAGCCCACCGCACGTCGCCGTAGTGGACCCGAGACCCTGCGATGTCTCGCCGCCCGCCGCACCCCTATGTGTCTCCCGTCTGTATCCCCCGCGCACGTGTGCACCATCGTCTCGCTTACATATGGCTCGGCGGGCGAGCACGTTGTGTCTTGGCTTGCCGTTCTGTGACGACGTGCTGTCACCCGAAAATGCTGCGTTCAGAAAAGTCTCGCTAGTAGAATTATACACACGGTGTGTTGTGTATCGGTTTTTTTTCTTCTATTTGTTTCCCACCCATGAAAACGGTGCCGTTGTTCCGTGGGGACAGTTTTGGTTCTACTCACGACTCGCGGCAGTATTGGGTCGCGTGGTGGCTGGTGGTAGCAGTAGTAGATGCCAAACTGCTTGTTAAATCAATGGATTTCTCTGCCGTCTTTGCTTGCCTTTTTGCGCGTGGAATCGCCCCTTCTTACCGCAAGGCAAGGCAGGTTCTTACATATCCTGCAAGGCAGCAGCAGCAGCAGCTGGTAATGTGTAACTTGAATGTCGAGCTTTTTGCTTCCTTTTTAGGGGTGAGCATATGAAGTACGCGGGCGCGCTAAAGAACGAAACCACATCAACAGAAATATCCCAAAACGATCCGCACCGAGTTCGCTTCTCATATCGATAGGCCCGGACCCCGGTTAGCAGCAGGGCCGCCGCGATGTGGAACCTGCAAGTAACCTGCTATCCGAAGGCGAAAACAAAACAGGGGGCGAAGGAAACATGATCGTTCCTGTTCGCCCCGGTGTCGCGCACCACACCAAACCGGGTTGTTGGACGGCAACCGTCGCTCGCCAGCAACTCCTTCGTGTGAATGCGTTCGACGAATCCTACTGGTGCAAAAGGCAGGCACACGACGACGCCACTCTCTCCCACACGGTCGATGGATCCTTCGGCAAACGGCGACCATAAGCAGCAAGCACAGCCCCCCACGGGAACGAAGGCGGTCAGGCCAGACAGAGGCGAAACAGCGCCGACCGACAGCACCACATAACCTTGGGATTCTGTTTCTCTCTCTCTTTATTAGTGAATTAATTTCCTTATATTAAATAGGCGAATCGGGCAGCAAAGCAAAGCGCACGACAACGGCTCAACAAAAAGGGGGGTGGGGGGGGGGGGGAGGATGGTTCGCGCAAAAGGTCCGCGAACTGTGCGTGAGCAAGAGATCGGCTGAAGGTGGTGGTAAAAGCATCAGTTTTCGTCGACCCCTCCGAAGAAGAGCCGTGAGGCGCAGCAAGATCCCCGGCTGGACGATCATCACCGGCGTGCGCGCGGCTATTCGCTGCCTCCGGAACCGCCTCCCTTTGCTTCTCTTCTTCGCGGTGCGCATGAAACGCTTCTCCACCATCTGCCAAAAACGGAGAAACGACCGAACCACCACGTTCCGTGCTTCTTTTTGGTCGTGCGGAAAAGTGTGCTTTCGAAGGGGGTACGTGTTGTAGAAGAAGCAGCAGCAGCGGGAGGAAGATCACCGGGGACGAGCGGGGTGGCCACAAATCGTGGAAAAGCAATCGACACACAGCACATCGCGAACCCGCAAAAATCATCATCCATTGCCCGCGCTGATGCGTGATTCTTTCTTGGTGCGGCTTTTTTCTGACCGAAATTCGCAATACCTCGACCCGTGCCATCTCTACTCCTGCTGCTTGGCGTTGTCGGCTTCCTCCCATCTTTTCCGGATGCTTCGGTGGTTGTGTGCGAGCGAGTTGAAGTAGGCAGAGACCGGAGTTTTCTTTTTTGGAAAAGTGTGCGAAAAAAAATTGCACAAACTTCAACGACAACTAGATCATCGGAGGCTAGTTTTGTATGGTGTGTGTGTGTGAGAAACAGTTTGCGTTGTTGGACGGACAGATTGGATCTGCTTGGAGCGGTGGATTCCATTTGGAAGCGGAACACCGAGCAGCACTCACACACATATTGGGGATCAAGAAGCAGACTATTTGCGAGGAGGCAGAATCGCGGTTCGATTTCGTGTCAGGTACCATCTCACCTGCCTGCCATCTGAATCCCGCAGGTGTTGGCTTTATGCCCGGTGCTTTTACTCCATTTGATGCAGATATGCTTCTTAACGTGCTCTTCCGCGGTACTGGTTCTTCAGTCACCTCTAAAGAATGTTCAACTATCTCCTCAAGACGCCCGGTTCAAGCACTACTTCTCCACAAATGATTCATCGATCGATCCCTCATCAAACCCCTTCTTCTCGTCTCGCTCCCCATTCGTTCGTTTTTAATGCAATCGCGATCTTACTAAACCCGATCCTTTCTTTAATCACAGTTAACATAGCATATAGCGAAGCCGAGCAGCTGCTCTACGTGTGAGTGTGTGCGCAGCGTCTGTGTCCTGTAGCTGTGTGCGTGTTAAATACCGGAAAACGGAAAGCAGAATCTTGTAGTGAGAAGAAACACAGTGCACAAAAAATTCTTCTGTGTCACACAAAAGATACTTATCTCGCGAGGCAGTTTCAAGGCCATCTAGCGTGCGCGGCTACTCCGACGTGTATTGCCAATCGGTCCGGTCCCGTCCCGTCGTGAAAGTACACACCGGACAACGGAAAGTGCTGCCTGCCTGCCTAGTGCTGAGCAATCGACCATTCAGTGATAAAGCGTGAGCGAGCGAGTGAGATAGAAAGAAAGAGAGCGAGAGAGAGTTGGTGTAGCGGCGCGGCGGTCTGACAAAGTGTTGTTGCGTGTGTGCATCTTCTTTCTGTTCCCGGCCAGCTGTAGCAAAACGTCAAACGTGCTACTGCCACTGTGTGCGGGTGTGCGTGCGTGTATAGGAGTGCAATAGTAGGAAAAGGAGCGAAAAAAAAGTAAATAAATAGTTCTCTATACCACCACCCACACCCTCCTACCCTTCCCCCCACCCACGTGTGGCGCCACGAGTGCAGAGCTCCCTCTTACTGTGTAACCGTGCATCCAGTGGCAGTATCCGTGTGTACGCGCGCGTGCGTGTGTGTGCAAGGTTGCATTTTTCCTCGTGTTTTTTTTGTGTGCTGTTAGTCGTCTCACCGATTTGCACTTCTGCTCCCCGCGAGTGGGCGAGTGTGTGTATGTGTGCGTGAGTGGTGTATGTGTGTCCAGATTTTGTTTAATTAAAAGAAGAGCCGTCGGTGGTATCCCGCTTTCCGTTCCGCGTGGGCTAAAGATCCGTGCACTCTCGCGCACACGATCACGATCGTGTGGCACAAGAAGAAGGAGGAAGATCCAGTGCGTGCAGGAAATCCGTGTTACCGCAAGCAAAAGTGCGCTCGCGGGTGTGTGTGTGTGTGTTTCCAGTAGATAAATCCGTGGATAATCTTAACTAAACTCTCAATGGAAGCGTGCTGCTTGAGAACAGAAGCTCATATAGGGTAAGTGGCAGTCTTATTAAATTAAATATCCTAGTCCTTAATCTCATGCTATCATTTAGCCTGAAATTATTGGGGGACGCTTCAACGCTATCACTCACTGTCAGTTTAAGTCGCTGAGTCGTCCGGTACCATTCTCATGACATGACCCACAGAAGTCTGCCTGATGGGTTGATGGGCTGATGAGATTGATCGGCTGGGTTGTCCGGAACTTTTCTCTTGACATAAACAACTAGTCCACGGAAGTCTGGCAAGTCCACATCGCTCACCGGAATCTTGATATGCTTGTGCAACTCGTAAACTGCTTCTTTTCCTCAGTTATGGACATAGTCCATGCCTCACAGGCGTATGTCAGTACTTGGATTGCACTCGTCTTACGAGTCCCAGCTTCGTCTGCAGTGACAAGTGTTTTGGGTGGGGAAGATTCGAGCTTGAAGTTGTCCATATTGTTCTCAATGATGACTTAAAACCAGTGCGCTGAAACTGTAGACGCCTTCAAAAAGTAATACATAGGTTTTCGGACTCTGGTGGTACCTCAGTATGGTGGGCCTGAAGAATTCCCTAGCCAAGACAAGACCTCTGGCGATTTTATCGAATAGTTTAACCCTGCCGCATTTGTTTAGATCGACGTATTTTAAATATCCCTGGCACCATAAAATCCCATTACCACCAATCTTCGATTATATTACTCACCGAAATAGGTTATCGTCTCGATGTTGATAAGATAACCCGAGCTCTCCGTAATGGCGCATCAAACAATCACGGCTAAAAGCTGCGAAGAAGCCCACGATAAGTGGGTGCATATGTGTGACTCACGTGTTTTACCAAGAAGCTATTGCTACCTTCCAGCCGGGTTCAACAGGAAGCGATGATGAAACGCGTTAGACCCCCGTTTTTTATCATTTATTTCAACACTTAATAAACCTTTTAAACCTTTGCTCGCCCTTGTCATCCGTCTGGTTGGAGGAGGAAGTTGCAAAACGAACACCCGCTCATATGCTTGCGTAATATGCTTCGGGGACAGTTTTTGCTAATGATTGTTTCTTCCATCTAGAGCTAATCGTTTGAATAAGTTACGCCTTTCTGACCTGCGAATTTTAAACATCGACACATAATTTATGTCAGTTAATTTGTCGCCAGTAATTATTAATCGGCAAACGGAACCGGCAAAACTGACCCACACACACACACACACATCGCCGATGGTATACACGCTTCATAGAGCACGAACTCCAAGTGGTTGTAAAATGTTAACGGTCGATATAACCTGATTCCGGAAGGGGGGAGGGGGGGGTTTCGATATAACCCCTCCTGACTTTGCGAGACCTAGATGAGGTCCACCATCACACACAAACTCCGATCAAATTTCAAATTCTGCAGAACATTTTGTGGGGTGGTCTGTTGGGTCTGCTGTTTTTTTTTGCGTTGCGTTTCATTTACGGAGAATGGCGGATGCTGTGGTACTCGATTTTTCTTTCGACTTCCTGGCTCTCATCCGCACCCGAGAAGTGATGTGTAGCTCACAGGTGATGTTGCGTTCTCCATCTTGCTTCTCCATTTCCTCGGAAGAATGCGGGACACGTATTGCAGAAATGGTCTAAATTCTGGTCGGAACAGGTCTACGTCAGAGAGAGGTGTGTATGCACGCCGCGGGATCTGTTGTTTGTTAGATGAACAATCTTTGTTCGCTTCTTCCCGCTTCTTTCGCCAATGCCACGCCGCTTCACGCCACTCGGACCCATTCGGTCGGGCAGAAATTATGCTTCAGTTTGCTTCATTGCTATTGCTGCAGCAGTTGAGTTGTTATTGGCACAGCCAACAAAGTCTGGTTGGCTAACAGAAAGCGAGAGGGAGAGAGAGGACGGCATGTTTGGGCAAAAAATTCCAGGAAGACCTGGAACGCACACAGAGCGATGTACAGTGGTGGAGGCAAAACTGGAGTGGAAAATTTCCAAAAGTTGCAAAATAATTCGCAAACGTGCTAGAGAAAGGAAGAGTAGAAATCGTGAGAAAGGAAATGGATGAAATAGAGAATGGAAAACGAGGAACCCGTAAGCATGGATTTGGCAACTGTAGTGGCAAAAAGTTCGGGGACCGTCAGTCGCCGGGGTTGGATGGCGAATTTTATTATTGGAAAATTTGGAGATATTAGTCTACGATACTCTTTTTCTTTGTTAAAGGTTTAGTTTAAATTTAATATAGTTTTGTCTGACACCACTAAAACAAAGACTTGCTAGATATGCTTGGCTATGTCTCTACTAATGGAGGGAAGGTTTGAAGAACTTGTCCAACTTGACGTTACATATTCATGGTACAGCAGCAGTTTGATAAGCATCTCGGAGAAACAATTGCACAACCCTCTCCATCCATCCCAATGTGAATAATGAAAAGGCATGCAAAACGTAAAGTCCATTTGCCATTTGACACCATCTACACTTCCATTTGCGTACTTAAAAAACAAAACTAAGTAAAGGAGAGAGAAAAAAAAAGTCTGCCCAAAAATCTCTTCCAGTCCAATCTTATTTTGTGTTGCCAGATCTCGCCTCCTACGGATTGGTTATGCTGTTTTGTTTTGCTTCTACTGCTGCTCACCATTATCCATTTACTGCCAAGTGAGAAGACGAATCGGGGTTTTTTTTTCCTTAGGAGGAAGAGCATTTTTCGCGAAATTAGATGATTAGGCACAAAAAAGATCCAAACGATGCGGAATTCTGCTGCCCTCCAGCAGTGCGCCCCGCTGATGATGGCACCTGTAGCAATCGTTGTCTTTCGCACTACTAGCTTAACATCGGCATCTTTGTAAGGTTAGGTCTTCTTTTTTTTGTGTGTGTTGCGGACACAAGTCGTTTGTTAGCATATCATATTGATTGCTAAAGGCGGTCGTGGGTTCCATGATATTGGTGTTTGAGAATATAAGAGAAGAGGCAAAAAGCGAGCAGACACTAACGATGATGTCAAACTAAATGGAAATAAATTTTGAACAAAATCTTTAACATAATACCTTCTCTTGAACAGGAAGTCGAGAAGAGCTTGGAATCGGTTTCAGGCACATTTGGAGCTGCGAGATACACTATTCTAAGTAGCAGAAAAGTTTTGTCTGCTTGAAGGTCCATTTGAGATTTGAACTCATCACCAGGCGTGTTGAATTACCGTGCCTTACCAACAACTCTATTTTCCCGCCAAAGTTTGCGGATGTTCCGGTCGGATAAAAACGGCGCTCTACCGCGTTACGCTCATTAGTATTTAGAACTACAGCAGGCATTTGTGAAATTCTGCTCACCTTGCTAATTACTTGATCAACAAAACAACGTAACGCGCTAAACACCGGAACAACCGATGAGTGCGGAAACCGGACGGGGTGTGCATTTTTAAACCCGCTTCCATTGGAATTTGATGCACAAAAAAGAAGCGTTCGCTTGTGAGAGAGATCTCCAAGGGGAGGAAGTCTAGTTGCATAGTTGAACAGCGCATGTTGCGGAAGCGTCGAATAGCTCAACAACATGTGCCGATAGAACCTGGAAGCTTTTTTTACGAGGAAGAAAAGTTGAAGAATTTAAACAGGATCTCGGAATCGGACATACTTCCTCAAGAAAAACAAAACATTGGAAGCAATTAGTGTACGATACTTCGAACAGATAAGTCCAAGATTTGTTCTGGAACTCCTCACTTCCTACCTCGTGCCTTAATCAACCATCGGAGTCAATTAACGTGACCCTCAGTTAGAATTCTCGTACAGCTATCGATTTTGATCGATTGCGATATTGATTTAACGCTGCTCTGCTACTACGACGAGTTCACCTTCGCTGCTCGCTGCTGCACTGTTGATTTTAAATTTTAACAATATTTCTCGCCTTCCTGGTGGTTGAGTTGTGTGTGCTCCATGTAAACAGATACTACAGTCGAGGAGAGACCCCGGGAGCACAGCATCAACGAAGAAGTATCGGTAAACTTCGTCACTGGTAATGGTGACAAATCGGGTGGCACCTCCCAGTTGTATCCACTTCACCGGAGTGAAGAAGAAGCATTGGTGAAATCGTACCGTTCGGTGTGTGTTTGGTCAATGTCCGTTGATTGATTTCCGCATCACGACAGCGAGACGCCGACCACGCGACCGAACAGCCAGCCGGATGATAATTAATTTACCAAGCTCCTCTTGTCCACATTCCTTGTACCTCGCCATTGCATAGAACGGGGCAACGTGAGGACTAGTAGTGTCGCGCCGCGAATTCCTCCCCCGAGAGAAGAGCGATTGTGGTGCATATAGTGGGCGGATGCCGTTTTGTTGTCCGCATTAGGTTTCCTGCTGTGTGTGTGCGTGTGTGATGCCACTTTTCCTCTTCATTTTTTTCCCCCTCTAGTACTTATGAAATCGATACACGTGCATCCATTCCATCCTGTGGGGTGGGAGGTGTGTGTATTGTTTTACAGCGCACCTAGAGACGGACTGTTTCTTCCTTCCATTTGAAGTAGCATATTAACCCCGCTAACATATGGGACGTGATTTTTTCGCTGATGAGGAGCGAACTGTTGGGTGTAATATGGGTGGTTGGGTAAAGGGATAGCGCGCGTGTCTTCCGCTTGTTTTTAAAGAAATTACTGAGCTTCCACAACCTCAGTCGTTAGTATCATAAGAAGAACGGTAAAGAATGCGCGTCAACGAAAGGGGGGGAGATAGAGAGGCCACACGCGAGGCCCACCTCTCAGGGCAATTGTGGAACCGTTTGTATGCAAAAACTTAATCCGCAATCGTACGCTTTTATCTTCCTTTTTGTTTGTGATTCATTTTTTCGTTTTGAATCGTCTGCCGACTTCTTCCAGCTCGGTCCTGAAGCGGTCTATAATTTAGCCCTCAGTAAGTTTGGCGAAGTAAGCAAACGCTTCTAACGTATCAGCTGTCATCCTGTGCAGTAAATAAATATGCTGAATTAACATCAGGGGACAGGTGGCAGAAGAGAGGGTCTTGCAAAAAAAGTTTGTGTCATGGTCTGTCTGGTGCTGGTAGTTGCCATTTTGCGGAGGTCCTTTTCCGTTAGCGAAGGAAGTAAACTTTTGGTTGGCTGATTAAAGTTTTGCTTTCGGATCGTATGGCGCGTTCTGGCAAACGAAAAAAGCTACTTCTACCAGTTGTTCGCTCCGTTGTTAATTATTCATTTTGATGTAGGATGGAACGTTTTTTTTTCTTTCTTTACTTTGTGTTGATTAATATTGCTAAAATATTCATTCCACCGTTCAACGTCGTGCAAGTAATGTTAATAATTCGTAACCCCGATTCCAGTTGGACTTTTCCTAATTTGTGTCCCCGGCTCATGGCTTTTTTGAAGAGTACGGTAATCAATTAATCCTTTTGAAAATGAAACCAACTGCACAAACCTCACATTTACTTTGCCGTTGCCACGCGATGATGCATCACACGCGCCGACTCGCTCACCCCAACTGTATTAAAATGTAAAACCCCGTTATTATATGGCGACCGCCAGGTTGTTGCGACCCGATGATTCATCGCGCTCCAACGCGCTCCTCCAGCTGGGGCTCCGGGCGGTTTTTCGTGGGGCGTCACCGATACAAGCGTGGTTCGCGGCTAGTCCCCGACGTCGCGTCGACTCCTCCATACTCCCCGCAACGCGAAACTCCAAGAGAAACCAACTTTAGAAGGGGGAAAAACGCACGAGCACTAGAGTGCAAATATGCGTCATCCTGCTTTGAATAATTCGCTAACAAGCCACATGTACCCATAGGGGCTATGTTATAATATGGTTACGTGTGTGTGTGTGTCGTTCGTGGTCTACGTCTCACCACCTAAGAGACGACCTTGAACACACTCCCGTACATCCCCGGAGAGAGGTCCTCGTGTTTCTGCTCCGTCTGACAGGCCACATCTTCTCGAACGCGTGACACCAAAGGGTCCACACAGTTCGAACAGACGCGAAGGACGAACGATTGGCAGAAGGCTAGTAAAAGGATCACACTCCCCATATTACGTCACAACGTTGAAGCATCAGTCCAACAGACGAAAGAGAAAGAAAGCAAAATTCTTAACACGGAGCTAATCACGTGTGTGTGTCCCGCCGGTTCTGGTGGGTGGGAGAAGCGTACTCTAATTCTATTTGGCCCCGTAACCGTGCGGTAGTTTGCCGATGATTAATGGAATTTGGAAGCCTGCGAGTCAGCCAAGGATCATTTATACTCCCCACGCTCGCGGGATGGAGGAGCGGTCGGTTTGGTTGGACTAGGGGCACGGTCTGGTTGATATCATTATGCCTGCCGGCATTTTAAGACTCCTCGCCCAATTTCTGAGGAACCTAAAGTTTCTGAAGGCTGGAGTGGCGGGTGCCTGCAACTAAACTCTCGTTTGGTTTCTCTTGTTTTATGGTAGGATGGGGGCAAAAAATGCTTCCATTCCGAAAACCCGGCACAAATTCTAGGTCTTCCGACATTTGGACGAGTCTCTCGTGTCCTCGTCTCATATTGAGCCATGGTTGGTCAGGGAAATTTTATGTCATCTTCACACAGAACAGCAATATTGGGTCCGGTCACCACATGCTCTACTTCCGGTTCGTATGGTGAAGGTCCTGAGCGCCACGTTGAAGGTAGCTGGAGGAAGTGTTTAAACTCCCATTTGCCATCTGCTGATATGCGGTGTGACGGTTTAGACATTACACATTAATATATTTCGATTCGATTTAGTCTCATTGTCTTTTGTCAACAGCGCGAACGCAATTACGCAATTCGATCGAAATATCCGTTCCGTTCCAACCGCCTAGCCTGGCAACAGTTCCACAATTGCATTAGGCAGCGTATGTGCGTACACAGCGCTCCAGCAAATTTACAGAAAAACAGAGACTGAGTCTTTTCCAAGCTTTTTTTTTCGGCAAACGTTTGCTGCAAACACACCCATTTCTTTACCTTTCCATCGCTGTTTACATTGCATGGCAATTGCCGTGCCGTGTTTGAACATTGGAGGCATGAATATTCTGAAGTCTAGAACGCGCTGTGGACCAATTAAGATTATTATACTGGATTACCAAATCGACACTCTTATACAGCATTCGACTGCACATCTAAAAACGGGTTATTTTTTTTTAATAATTCGCCAACATCAGGCTGCAACTTATGTTAGCCTTGTCCATGAAATTAGTTTACTTTAGCGAGAAAAAGTAAAAAAGAATTTTTTGTTACTGACGTGATACGGATTCTACATGACAGCGGCGTCGTCCTTGACGGTGGAATAGGCGTTGCATGTGAAAGTCCAATGTATCCAGCTGATTTATGAGTTTGTCCGTCTAGACTGACACTGTTCTTGGTGGGTAAAAAATTCTCGGAAGTTTTTATGTCATAAAAAGATGAAACAGGATTAGAATTAAATTAAGTTATGATTTTTTACATTAATTAGTTTAAAATATTTTTATGCCACATGTCAGTTTAAAAAAAAGTCCTCGGGCAGCAATTTGATAGCAAAAAAAAACTTAAGTGTTTAACCTAAAATTGCTTGAAGTTCAGCTTTTCAACACCAAACGCTATAAATCATACAAAATCGTTAAATCTGAAACCGATTCCGATTCCGAGTGAAATATGACCTTCTGAGTACGCTGTTCACTTTTCTGTTTTAAATAGATTTAGTCCAAACGGCGAATCGTCCCGACACGTGCGTGCGTTGTGGGGTCGCGAATATGGTCGAAGTAATGGGTTTTTTGAAAATTTGCAACTCGGCGTAAAATTAGCAGACTTTCTGCAAAACCGTAGCGCTCCACCAAGCAACCGGCGCTCGATGTTTACATTGGTGTTTAGGTCATAAATAAACAAAAGCTAATCTCGCCCGCCGACGAATAAATGTTGCGGCCGTCCCTGGCCTCGACTGCTTGCCCGCCGCGATTCGTACGGTGGTACTGTGAGCTAATGAAATGGAGCACGATCGATGACTGCTGGGCCCATGGTTTGATGTTTCAATTAAGAGCTATTCTTGATATGGTATTGGGCGGTCCATTGTTAATGCCGACACAGGTACTCGCCCTAAATCAAACCGCTATGGAATGCGCACAAACGCATCAAAACGATGCAGCCAGCCCTAGGGGAGGTATTGAGACAGTCATGTACGTCTTCGATTCGCAAAGACAATGTTGTGTGTTCCGGTCGCCGAACGTGTGGATTTTCTTTTTCCCTGTACTCCACGCGTCCACTCCAACCCATCCTACCGACCGCCACCAGCAACGTGGTTCAATCTGCATATGTTGTCTGCCTCGTGCTGCGAGCGCCAATGACGCACACACAATGGTAGTAGGGGCGAGGATGCGTTATTGTGCGCTTGGATTCGCACCGACGACATCACATCCATCCCAGCGGTCTGCTTCGTAGCTGATGTACGACCGTCGAAGGTTCTGTTCTTCCTCGTTCTCGTGAATGTACACAGACGGGACTTGCACTGACCGCGAACCTCGCGAGCAAAGTGCACTGACCGAGCGACCGGCAGGCGGAAACAGACGCCGACCACCGGGAGTTTCGCAGCCAAGTTCAAAGATAAATGGTAGAGCGCCTACGCAAATTGTTTCTTGCTTTCTGTTGAATGTCTGCAATTGTGGACACGCTCGCTCTAGGAAAAACTCTAGCACTGGAGAGATGTGCCAACAAGTTATCGAAATGAAGCAATAACTCTAACGATTTAAAATGGCTTTAAGGTCTAGAACTTATGATTCATGTACCTCAATATCCCAAAAGTGTTTCTCCTATCAAAAGCATCATTTGAAAGTCTAGCATTCCGGGTTTACCTCGCCCCAGCTAAAGTCCTTCAACACTCATCCGTAAATTAAACGCATTATGCATGTGTGCTGGAGGAGGCGTAGAGTGACGTCTACGGTTTGAAGATAGAACGGTCGACCGTTAATGCATCTCCAATGTTTTCTTTACAATGGTATTTGCACAGTTTGTATTGACATCCACTTTAATCGGCGTGCTGTTTTTCTTCTTCTTTCGTGAAATAATATTAGAAACAACAAAAACTGGTGATGTCGCTCCAACACGTATTTAAGTGGAAAGGGCATAAAAGAGATAGGAACTTCATGAATCCCCTTGGTCCTTGGTGGTAGAGAGGTATGGGTTTGAGTTGAAATTTGCACTCACTTACGAAATGTGAAGGTTGTCTGCAAATACTTGATAGAAGTGAGCATCTTCAGAGCTGTGTTATCAATATCCCAAACGTTTACTTAAAAATGCAAGATAGGTAATCTGCTTGTACCAAGTACTCTTGTAGTTGTAATTTACCTAAGCCACTTAATGATTTGATAAATGTCTGTGCCTTGCTAAAACCTCCCTAACAGAAACCAGTTAGAGTTGCCAGAGTCATGTTACGTCTCCTGGTTTCCAATATTCCATTAAAGTGCAGCAACCGGCTGATGCTGTTGTGGTGGTCTGCTGCTGCTAAATAATCAACCTGCTTTCAGTTTGTGGTTTCCTCAAACCATGTGTGAAATGCAATCAAGCTTTTCCAACTTTCCCAACCTAATCTGCTGCAGCATTACTTCTGGTGGCTGCGTACTGTGCTGCGTGAAGGCAAAAAAGTGCACTCAACCTTCCGAACACCATCGATCGTAGTCTCTTACCCAATCCCACACATTCTCTCCGGTCTGTGCATTGCTTCTTCCTGTTTCTCGCTCTCTCTCGCTCGCTCTGTCTCTCTCCTCAGGCTCTAGGTCTACATATGGTAGCCAAAATTTCCAGCAAGAGAAATGCAATACAGGGGCATTGGGGTTGGGGAAATTTCTCCAACTCCCGCCCCAAACGCACTGTGTCGATATTATTGAAAAAGTAATGGAAGACAGAGAGACACAGAACGAGCGAGCGAGCGAGATGAAGAAGCAGTGTGATAAAGTCGGTTCCACTTTGTCTTTCCCCTGCTGTGACTTGGTTTTCCGTTTGGTGTTTTAGGGCCGTGGCTCCAACACTAGTCCAGTGTGGTGTGTGTGTGAGCGCCAGGGAAAAGTGAACGTTGTGTCGTCTCTCGACTGCAACTCTCGGTGTGGATGCACCCACCCGGCCCATGTGGCCTTGTAGACATATGCGTTTCGGGTAGGCGAAATCATCGGCTGCTCGCCGGAGAGATGGGCTTTCACAAAAAGTGCACAGATCTCTGCTTTTGGTGTTGTTTGCTCGTCCGATTTATGGTATAAAACCCGCCTTAAAAGTCAGTTCTACTCGGCTGGTTTAGCGTATGCTGTAATACCCGTAGGCACGTGGGCCCTTCGAAAAATGGTTGCATGGGTTAGGGCAGATATGCTGTCTCGTAACAGGCTCCAATTAAAGCAATATCACAATTATGGCACATCATGGTACAACTTTAGTATTTCAGGAGCTTCAGGAGATTATGATATCTCCTGGTATATATAGGCTTCTTGAAGATCGCTGGTCCTATTGCAATGACATGCGATTGCAAGTATTTGCAGTATAGGAAAGGAAAGAGTAAAGGAAATGATATTTATACTTCACACGACCTCATTCATCAAATGTTCAGCAACTCATATCTCAATCACTTGTACGACATGTATTTTGCCAACTACTCGTATTACCGGCTGGCACATCTGCCTCTATCCACATTTAAGCCGCTCAAGTCACCATCGACTTAGGGCCAGATGTATGTGATCAGGTTGAGAACAGATTGCTTCCAATAACTCTTTCGACTTTGTTTTTTTTCTCTCGGATAAATCGTAAGGTTATTTTGCACTCTACCACATTCTCGACACCCTCGGCAATGGACCACACACATGTTAGACAACAACTCAACTCAACACGCCTACCTCAGCTCATCGTTTCGCAGCTCCTGGCGGGCGGCGTGTGATGTATGACGTTACAGTTTTGAACGGCATGGAAAACATATCTGCCGGGTGTGTAAGCGTGCGCTATATCGCGACCCGAGTCGTCGTTGGGTCCTCGCCACACCATATTGATGAGCCAAAAATCATCGCTAGACATGTCCAGTAAACTAGCCCATCTGCTATAAGTTGTGGTAGGGTGTGGTGGAATACGATGGACGGGCACGGTGTACGAATGGACGCTACTTAATCACACAATTAAGCTGTCATATTTTATCAATTAGCTAGCGCTACTGCGACCGCCCCACATGCATCCATACATGAGCTGTGTGTGGTGTAGTAGTCGCTGGTCAGGGGTTTTCGGCGAAATATGAGAGGACTTTGTGTGAGGTTTTTACGCGGGCTCGGATGAAAATGGTCGCCGATGCGGCTCTACCTGAAATAACCAAAAATATCCATTAACTAATGATGAGCTATTTGCAAACTACGAGTATGTGTCAAGTTTCGTGGAATCGCATAAATGAGGTGGGTTTCAAATTTATATGCAACAAACGCGCCGCGAGCAACAGCACATCTCGTGAATTGTTTGATGTTAATGCAATTACTTTTAGAGAAAATGTTACCATTAATTACATAATGGGGTTTTGTAAAATGATATCGATCTGTTTTTTGGTTACAATTTCTTGGTAATTTAAAACTCCATCCGACACGTTCGACAGGGACATTTGCTCGTTAGTTAGGCGTTTTTCTATCCGTTTCGCCAACTAATGCAGAGTGAGCGTGCATAAGGCAGAAGAAGGTAGCGTTCGAATAGTATTTTTATTTTTCCACTCTTTTCCGTCATATCCGTTGCATGATTTATCTCGCGTGTCTAGGCTAGGTTTTCGAGTAGATTTTCTTCCTTTTTCTGCCGCAGGCGTCTGGAAACTGCAACCATTGCCAAAAGTTATCTTTGACACTTTCCCTTTGGAAAGTTTGCCTTACCCTCCGGCGGGGGGTATTGCGTGCTGCTTTTTTTCTGAGGCTGAATTAGTAGGATGACCCACCGAGCTCTCCCCGTGATTGGTACCTTTCCTTTTCTCAAATGCATTTCAAATCAGTTCAAACGTAACTTGCAGCAGCACCGTGCCTCGGTGGTGACTTTCGATTTCCGAACAGGAACGGCAAATTGAGAGCAGTACTTTCGAAATTTATTACACCGTTCGGTAATAACTCATACGATTGAACTCTTTGTTGTCTTTTTGACGAGTTTCTTGTGTGAGTGAGGTTTTTTTTTTTGGAGATTTTCTTTAGTTTGGATAGGATTTGATACTGGTTCCTTCGTGTTGGCAACCGATGCCATGGATCCTCAGACTACCAGGCCACATCTTCAAAATCTTGAAGACTTCTTTTGAGGATTCTGACCTTGATAGTCATAAGAGAGCGTGACACTGCAAGAACTGAGCTAAAGGCACAACAAAGCTTAGACACATTCCAGTTCGACTAAACCTCTCCTAACTCTGTATCGACCAGAGCAGGCAAAGGCAGAGTTAGTCATTCGATTCGATTTCGATTGATGTTGCTTCTAGCTTTGACCGAAATAAAACAAACAGCTCAATCCCAAATGTGCATGAATCACATTGAATCAAAGGAAAAATCGTTCACTTGTTGTTGTTGCGTTGGGGGAAAATAGCTTCCACCAGCTCTGATTCATTTCCATCCACTCCCTGAGTAAGAACATTCTCACGGATGTGGAGCAAAAAGGGGTGGCTTACCTGTTTTATTGTACCTTTCGCCATGTTTACAATGTACTAATTGTACTACATTGCTCACTAGTGGTAAATATGGATGTGTGTATAAACAGCTGACCAACAGCGTGATACCCCGCTTTGGTTGCTGATCGTTTTCAGATGTCTAATTATGATCTCCGTCAGAGTCTAACCCTTCTACAGACAATGACAAGTTCTCGTCTGCTACACTTAGCAATACCGGCCGTCCGCCGGGTCAGGACGACGTCAAGTATTTCCGTCTGACCGAATGATGATCGCGTCTCGCTTCCCTGTTCATATCCACCCTCGATGACCTCTAATAAATCACGTTAAATGCGTACACATGCCCAGCGCGCGCCGAACCCGGTCGCCGTCGACCATCTATTGGGGGCGCCCATCTGGACGAGTTGATTGTTAGGGTGTGGCGAGCGTGCTACCAACCGCCCCCACCGGTGTAGTTATCTCGAGCGTGAAGAAGCTTCCGAAAGAGTCCGCGCCACTTGGTGTTCCGAGCTGGTGTTGTTTGTGTTGAAACGTAAAACCGCCGGTGTACATGAATAGCTCGTTTTTTATATTTTATTTTTATCGTAGAACGATTAAAGCCAAACTGCTGCCGGCACGGTAGACGGAGGCGATGTGTATCTTGTGATAGCCGAGTGTAACTCAATTCATTGAGACGTGTGGGTGGTGAACCCGTGTGTCATCAGAGAGCAAGTGTGTTTGAGAGGGTTGAGAGGGCGTTGATAGCGTTTCGGGATGTTAGAATTTATGTTACAGAACTGTAAAGTGATACGCTCTCGGTCACAGGAGACCCAGACGTCCGTTCCAATGTTTATGACCCAGCTGATGGGTGGGGGTTTCTTGCAACTCAGCAAGGTGGAGCTTTTCTACGGCGGAACAGGGTCCTCTAACACCTGAAAAAAGGGCAAAGAAATGAAATGATTTAGGCTGACAGCTACTACTGTTGCAATTTTATATCAATGAATCTAAAGTGCGATCGTGCCGCAATTAATTTTCCATAAATTGTGCACATCGCGGGTCATCGCAATCTGCTGTGACCGAGCGGCACGCGAGCTAATAGTTTGCCGCGAACTGTAAATTCGTGCATCGAAAAGTGGATCGCATTGACATATGGCGTCCGGGGTGTAGCTGCTGCCTTAGCTCTATTTACATTGTACGTTGGACGCGTGCCAAAGAAAAAGGTCATGGTAAGTTAGTTTTGTTTCAACTCCTTACCAGCAATACCATTGTACCTGTTGTTTTGTAGTAAACAAATTTATAAGTGGAAAATGGCATGTTGTGCTCTCAGATTTGAGGAGACCCAGGCATGAAAACCAGAACAGGCATTCAGTTCCTAGTGGTGGCACAAGTCAGAATCTTTTGTGCTCTTGAGGAGAGCTAGCATTAGAAAGCAAAGCAGTTCCAAACGTTCTTTGGATCCGGACGATGCAATTATAAGCTATTATTGTGTAGCTTGGCAACAGAAACAACAACGGGCAACGACGTATCACTGGTTGGTTGGCTTGTATCTGTAAATGCAGACCCCACGACCACACTGACTGTTTGGGAAATTTAAAGTTTATAAAGGTCAAGTTCACATGCTTCCAGTTGTTTCTTCCCAGTCGGCTCTGTCCATTTTCCCGATGGTCGTTTGTGGTTTCCGTCTACCGCAGCGAAGAGTCTCGCCGCGCCGTATATCGTCCTCCACATCGCACCAGCAGCTGTCATCCTCATCTGTGCTTCTGTAGACTTCTATCTTCGATCAAACAGTTGGCATATGTTCTAATTGGATGTGTGCGCGCGCGTCCGCGCACTCTTCTCGCTTCCCTTTCGTTGCAGGTACTAATTAAAATATCCTCGACACCCGGAGGTCGACCGAATATTTTTCCCCAAGCCGCTTCTGTTCTGCCATGCCGGGTAGTCGTTCCAGTAACAACGATACCGAGCACAACAGGTCCCCTAGAGAGAGCGGCGAGGATTCGGAGGATGAAAGTGAAATTCTAGAGGAAAGTCCCTGCGGAAGATGGCTGAAACGAAAAGAAGAGGTACGTAAGCTTTATCCAGCCGTTGGAGAATTGGAGTTGATAGCTTAAACGAGCAGATGAACTTTGCGAATGAACGAATGAATAGTGATTAATTGTAGTACTTGTAGTGGAGCAGCAAGTCCAGCTGATCGACATGCTAACGATCATCATCGTCATCGTCGTTTGCTTGGACGTTCGTCTTCTTCTCATCTAACCCTGTATGAGTGTGCACAATTTTTGCAAAATTAATTTGACCTTTTTGTCGTCAGCATCAATTGCGACGATAGGGCACATGACACTCTATTGATAACAACCACCGCGCTATCGTGCTCGTTCCCTGTTTGATAAGTATACGGCAGCGCTTAGGGGTGTTTCGTCTCAGCAAGAAGACAAACAAAAAATCAAATATTCATTCTTGCCGAAGCGGACCTCCTATAACCCCCTATTGAAGTTCACATACAATCAGGAAATTTAAGCAGTTTTATTTTGGGAATCGTTAACATCCATACCCCCGGTGAGATGGAATGCCTGGAACAACGCGATGAGTCGACCGCAGTCCGTTTCGATCAACCGACGGTCGTTTGTTGCTCGTGAACAATCATTCTATTTATTCACTTTGTGCTAACCATCATGTGCCAAGCGCACAACTCTGTAAAAAGAGAGGTGATTTATAAACTCGAACTATTCGGAATATTTCCGCTGTTCAACATCCACCCTGTTCCGCGAAAGGCAACATTCAGCAGCTAATAGAGTTTGTGTGTTGTGTGTCTCGTGCAACCGTGGTTTTTGGTTGGTTTCTATTCGGTGTTGTTATGCATCATAGGGTTTTATTTGGAGTGAACCCATCTACCAGGTACAGGTGCCAGGCACCAACAACAGTAACACATGTCTTTAGTCATCGCTGCCAGTTCCGCCGATGAATCCCATTTTGTGCAGTGATTCATTGCGCAGAGTTTCCGCCGACAGAATGAAACTGTTTTCCCCGCTTTGGCTTTTCGGTGTGCGAAAAACGCAACGCAACGTGTAAAGCTGCCACTCGGTTCGTCTAATGAAAGCACATTCCAATTAGCTCATAAATTAAAGCATTTAATTGTCACATCCTTTTGCGCGAGGGTGCCTCGTGACTCAGCACAGCATACAGATGCATGCAGCTTCTTCTTCCGGACGACGATGAAACTGGATGAACACGAACCAACGAACGAATATGGTGAAAATTTCCGGAGACCAGCGGAGTAGACAACATGTGAGACCTATTTCCGGTTGCGTTGGTCGGTGCTAACTCCCTTATAAGAGCTTGTGTCCATTTTTGGACTGTGGAGTGCAGTTAACATTCATACTCCTCTTGATGGCTCAATGGAAATAGCATTCGCGATTGCGTTTGCAGTTCTTCGAACAGACGATCGCTGCTGCAACACTGTGTAGATGTTTGCAAATCGTAATCCACGGCTCTCTTGATTTTCTTGATGGCAGTGTAATCTGAACCGATTTCACATCTGTGTCAACTGCCACTTTGTGTAGCGCAATCGATTTCAACCGATGACTGCAGTTTATCGATGTTTCTCCGCTTCTTTGACTAGAAGTCACGTAAATACTGCATTGGTTTTCTTGCGATTTCTATTTGCAGTTTCGCTTGATGCCTCGAGATATTGGAATTAAATCTCTTGAAGAAGAAGGTTGAGAGAATTGTGTCAATATATTTTGCAGCCTGGAAACTATTCTCGAGACAGGATGATTTTGTAGACCATCTCATAACCTTAAAGACATCTGCAAGAAAAAGAGATAATTCTCCTTATCCCTATCCCAAGACAACGAACTTCTTGGTCATAATGGTCTAAGTCATCCCAACCAACTTCAAGCTGCCCAGCAAGCAGCCGATCATAAAAGGATGGTCGTATATAATAAGTTTATTGCAGTCCAACGCCAGATATCGCTTGTTTGGTTGATGCTCCCCGAGGAATCTTACCCGGTGGTGGGCAAGTATCACCAAGGGAAAAAAAACATCTCCCATGCACCAGATTATCCGCACCCTGTCCACGCGGAAAGAAATTGTTGGACATTACGGTTGGTCTGGTTTTTCCTGTTTCTGTCTCGTAAATCCCTCCCTTTGCTATGTAGATCTTACGCGGCAATAGGAATCGTGGTCGTTGTCGAGCCCCACTTTTACATTAAAACTCCTCCGTATTTCGTAGGCGTTAAAAATGCACTCCAATGAGTGATTTATAAACATCCACCATCCTCCTTCGCGTTTTTCTTTCGCGTTGTGATAAATTATTCCCAAAGTCTTGTTTTGCACCCGTGGGCAAGTTAACACTCCAAAGGGGTTCCGACTGCATCTGGTGACAATGCAGCAAATGCATAAAGGGAGAGAGCAGAGAGAGAGAACCATAGAACTTGCTGGGTACCATTGAATCGCGCGAGGTGATTGAATTTGTATGCATAAATGGCATTTGAAGAGTGAGATGAAGGTGTCTAGGAATGCTGTCAGCGTAGATACACTGGGCTACTGTGAAGAAGTAGGAGTGCAATGCACCCTTGGGACGATGCTTAATTTCACTATGCAAGAGTCGTTCTGAGAGTTAAGTGGAACAGAACAGACAGTGACAGGAGATGTCACTGCTTTTGGACCTAACATTGTTGCTTCGTGAGAGTTTCGTGAGCCAACAGCAGTAGGAAGAAGAATGGTCCAAGTCTTCCCTATGTTAATTGGGGATGACCATCGCTAATAGATGCAACCCCTATAAATATCTGACTCTCGTCCGTATGGTGCCCGTCAACATTTTCTCGGGACCTCGCTTAATAGACCAATAATGGTAGCTGTAAAATTTCAAACAAACAAATGGTGATTTCTCTATGGACCACCGCGCCACCTCCAACCAACTGGGTCCCGAAAGGCTTCCCGAAAGGTGCGAATGATGGCGTGTGCGGTAGAGACACCTTCACACCAACACCACCGGCCGATTCTTTTTCTATGCTTTTGGGGAGAGCGTTAATTTTGCATGAAGTCGTCGAGGTACACATCCCCCGTGCTACACCATCGTTTAAGCCGAAGAAGAGGATCCAAACGTCAACGTTCCGTCCGCAGCAATAATCGTGCGGTGGCGAAAATCGGCGACGTGCGTATATATGCTGCAGTTTCGCAGCAGCAGTCACCATGGGTGTAGACCTTTCTAAAAATAGTCACAAAATCAGCATTTAGTCCCATCCGAGAGGGGTTCGTGGGGAGGCTGCCGGGGAGGGACGCTGGTAGGGCTGCTAACTCCCTTTCTCTCCCCCAACAGTCGGCCGGTTATGGTGGTGTGTCGTCGGCAAAGACGCCTAAATCTTCTCTCCCGCTATGCGTCGTCTGGCATGTGCGTGGTGAGTGTATCACCGTATCACCTCACAGCTATTCCTTCGAAGCCCTAACTCATGTGTCCCTGCCGGTGTCTTCCCTACTGCTCCTCGGTACCGGGACAGTCCTTAGCCTGCAGCGGTGAATACGAACAGCGTAGCTACCGCAAGACGAAGAGATGACAAACCGAACGCGCAAGCATGAGAATGTGTCTTGGGAAGGCAAAAAAAAAAAAAAGTTATGCAGTGTGTGTTTGCGGAACTGAACCTCGTTAGTCGTCGGCTTACTCCTGCTCCACACACACACACACTGACTTTCGCACAAATTAGTTTTTGCTTGTGTTCATTCATTACATTTTATGGTAACCATATGCAAAAAGGCGGCAAATCCTATCGCCGCCTTCGGATGCATTTACGGCATTAATGGGAAATACGCATGAGAAAGCGAAAGATGGTTGGAGATCATGAGTCATCAAGTATACCCCTGTTGGAGTTGGAGTGACATGAAATTTCTTCTTTTTTTGGTTCTTCAAGCGCTTATTTATTGGTCGTCTTATTAAATAGTCTAGTCCTTCCTTTAACTAGAGGTTGGGGTCATCTCCAAGGTCCAGTCAAGATTAGAACTCAGACTGGACGAATTGTCAAAACATTCGCCCTGCCCCAACCGACTCACATGGAACACTAGTGCTTGGTTTTATTTGTAACTGAATCACGATTTCTTCCAAGTAACTTTTTTTTAGTTCTTTCACTCATCTTGAAATTGAAGACAGCATGACTTTTTGATGAGCCTTCCAATGTCAGTCCACATGGTTTCTAACGTACGACGCATCGCTTTCATCCATCAGCAGCAGTTACGAGGGAAGCGGTAACGTTTAGTTCGCACACGACGTCACACTTCTGTCAGAAGACTTCTACTTGTCCCCACTTGGACAATGTCTCGCCCGATAGCTGTCCCAAACTCCCGATGAACGACAGAAAGGAAGTTCAAAGTGCTTCGGGAGGAAGATATTTCGTTGCACACATCCTGTGCACATACACACACCATGTTTAGCTACATACGGCCGCCTATCCTGCCTTCGGTACCTACCGCGCGTCGGGTGGGCACGGAAACTGCCTTCCGTTCACGTGGTGGTGGCGCTGTTGTGTGTGTGTGTGATGGGGTTGTCGCTGGTTTTTTTTATAAATAACCAAAAACCTCTCCCCAACCCTCCCTCCCCACCCCCCCCCCCCCCGCGAATCCCCATCGTTTGGCGCAGGCCACCGAACCTTCCACCTCCCAAAACCGGTGAACGGTTTCTCGCGCGCGCGAGCTCGGCAAGTCAAGGCCATGGAATTGCTTTCCGCTTCGACAGGTTCGACGTGGATCTATTTATTTCTATTTATTGTGTTGTGTTGTTGTTGTTGTTGTTGTTGGTGGTGCGTTTTTTTCTTCCTCCACCACGCGCCTGTGACGAAACACAAGCACAGTGTTCGCATGGACGCTTAGCAAATACACACACGCACACGCAGACACACATGCAATGCAAAGAAAGTGCAGACATCACGCCACAGCAGAAGCAGCGCGAAGAAATGTGTAGCGCGAACAGCGCACGATGACTTGATGGTGGCGAATGGTGGTCGCTGACTTTTCATGAACCTCTCCTATTCGCCTTGATCGGCCTCGGCCTGGCCCAACTAAGGGCAGAAGGAGGCAACCCTGCACACCCTGGAATATCGGGATGCCGATCGGTGTCGGTAGGTGTAATAAGTGATGAGGCAACAGCAAAAAGTAAACGATCACATATTAAGGTCGTGATGGACGGGCCAAAGACAGGCAGGTTGGTGTACAGCACAACTTTCTCCATGGTGAATTATCTCTATCTTTCCTTTGTTGCCTTGGCTATTTTAGGAACCTTTTTTTCCCCTACACACAAGAAACAAGTGCGAGCATCTTTGAAGTTTTTTTGTTATACAAAAGTCATTCACAATAGTGTCACTTTTCATTGAGAAGCTGAATATCGGGCTTAGTAATAGTTTTTGCAGTTTATTTTTAGAGCCTTGGAAATAAAGTCTTGCCTCCATCGTGCCTTTTCAACTGATTAAACATTGCTTCTTATTATAAAACCACGATATAAAAACAAACCACCATCTGTATCGCGCGCTTTCATGCTGGTTCTCTCATCTCTTTCCGTATCGAGGCTCCAGCATGTCTGTGGCCACTTAAAAGCTCCCCTTGTGACCTTTTCTTTGGAAACTTTTGTGTTTTGTCGAATCGAAATTTTAACAGCATTCGCGGCCAACTGCTCACCAATTACCGACTTACCGAAGCCTACCGAAGTATCACCCCGAAAAGTGACGCTTGATTGGCTTTTAGCCGGGTATGAGCCGCCTGACGTCCGACTGCTTCGTCTCCAAAGCGCATTTGATGATTGTAAACATTCCGATAACATTTCCTAACGATCTCGGCCCCGACCGATTTGCTTCGCCCCGCCGTTCGTTGTTTTACGATGGACACCAGCAGAATTTCCAAGCAATAGGGCGCGCGCGCGACACCGGGTTTGGCGTCGGTTACAATTTGGACGACGGCCAAATAGTGCAAAACTATACACACCCCAGCTTCTCGTGCGCCTTAAATGTGTAGCGTTGATCCAAACCGGAAGAATCGGGTGTAATAAGAGTGGTGATGTTGCGGTGTGTGTGTGTGGGGTAAAGGGCGGGGGAGCCCTTTTGTTGGCACAAACCCTCTCGACCGACCCATAGGCAATTTAGGATCCCTTGGACTTGGAGTTCGGCTAGCGTGAACTATCAAGCGCTACTGTAAACAGTCTTTACTGCGAAAAACGAAAAGAAAAACTCACGGACAGAACGTAATCTATTGGACAAGAACCAACAATGGCAACCTATCAACGCTAATAAAAACCCCCGTCTCCGTGTGGAGATATCGAGGGACGAAAGACGAAAACGAGACCAGCAAGAAATGTCCTTTAATGTGTCTGGTGTGCAATGATGCAGAACTGGAGGGGGGACGACGTTGCGATATAAAAGGGCACACAAGGGAGAGAGTGGCGACAAATTTGGTAGCATTTTTATGTGATGCTACTCCTTTTCTTCCTCCACAATGCCTAGGCTCTAATGAGCTCAAAGGTCGTAAAGAGTGCAAAAGACGCACCTAAGATGTCCTACGGGTAGTGCTGTGTACTGCTAATTCCTTCTGTCGCAATCGTTTTTTTCCTTCTCTGTGTGGATATTAACGACTAACTCTGAAGCATTGCTAAAAAGCACTGTACTATGTGAGTTCTAAACTGGTGCTAACTACTTGCATTTGCGGCTCTCCTGCATGATTCGCACTCCTACGTGACATCTTGCGGATAGTTGGTGCATACTCGTGTGACCTCGAACTCATTTCCAGCACCTACTGTAGTCAGTGGGAAGGAAAAACAAAATGTTCGCAATAAAAACAGCTTATTAGCATTTATGTCTGTTATATAAATAGTCATATCGGCCGGATGGTAACGACAATGTACGGAATGTACGGTACAATGCAGTAGACATCGAATCGATAGGCGCTGCTGCACACAAGTCGCCCACGGCCAGACAATCCAGGCCCCGGGAGAGAGCCGTACAGATAATTATCACCGGTGGCTTACTCGCTCTGTCTCTGTGTGTGTGTCATGGATTTGTTCTATTGATTTAACCTCGCAGATGGGGTGGCACCAGTGGTGCATGGTGACTAAAAGCACTACAATGTTACGTCCTCTGATCCCTTGCAGGTGTTTTCCTTTCTGCAGTTTAGCATATTTGTTCGCAGCTCAGGAACACTCTGATAAGGTGTTAATCTTGCATCAAGAGAGCCTACGTGGAAATGCAAACCCTTGATTGCCAAAAAATATTGCTAATAAAGCTAACACACAGCGCCTATGCTGGTTTTGTGGAGGTTACCAACAATATTTATAGATTATGGTGACTTGCTACTGAAAAATCCAAAAATCCCACACGCGCTATCCACCCATTTGTGGTGTCTCTGATAATAGCCTACGCATGCTGTTGGTACGTCACATTTCCAGTTGACTGTTTTAGGGGGAGATTAATTTGCTTATCTTCGCTTTATGGCACATTCACCACCGCCGAGGGAAAATCCCCATCCCATTCGGGGTACAATAACTGAAACGTCTAGCAACACTACACAATGCTACTACGTTCGATTGGAAAGCGTGAACCACATTGGCATTGATGATGATAAACTGCAGCTATCGTAAACTTCTCGAAAGTGTGTGGTTATGTGTGCTCCTTCATAAAACATTGATTTGCCCACACTTTCCGTTTTCATAAACTCATCTTGCGAGACATAAAACGATAAATTCTTCTCGCATCATTCAAACTGTTGAAGAGAGCAATGGAGGAGTAGTTTAACTGCACAAATAGTTGAGTTGGAGTATTGGAGATACTCCATCATAGTGTAGTTGTAAATTATACTTTACTATCCAACTAGGATTGTGCTATAAAAAGGGTGATAATATCGCAGCTTAGCTTAAAACAGCTTTCAAAATTTAAATAGTTTTTATGTCTTCAGCACTCGACGGAAGAGCTGTCTATTGGTAGAATTGCAAATGTACTTCCCATCCTCCTCAGCCACTCAAATCCTTAATAGCTGTGTGTTGCAGACGGTCATTAACACACGCTTGTTCTAGAATTGCACTCAATGCTGAGCCTGTTAGTCACCTTCTAGAAGAGAGTCGTTAATAAGCAACCTGTTCTTCAGCATACCACAGCATATCTTGTAATGAGATGAGCCCAGTTTACCATCTCGTACTACTCTTGAGAAGCGATAATTACGAGCGGCTCACCGCTCACTAGTTAGTCATGATTCTTCGTCATCCATTTTCCCATTCGCCTTCTTGCTTGCTTAAATACGGTGCTGGAAGTCGACTGCTGGCTGTTTTCCTAGAAATTACCTTTATTCGTTTTCTGAAACGGAAGAGATCCTTTCACCACTTTTCAGTCGTCTTCCCGGAAGGAATGACAGTTTGCCACAATTGGAAGCAACCAGATCGCGTTTACGGTGGTACGATTGAATCAGTTTCGATCAATCGGTTGATCCGTGGTAGGGCGGTAAACTTTCAGGAAGGCCAGCGGTAGTGTATCCTTCCGCACTACCAAACCAAGCTGCAGCCTCGGGCCCGCTCATTCCGTCTGTAGGTGGCAAGGTGAGCATGAGGCGTGTATCTCCCCGCATTTGGATGCGTCTGAAGTTCCGATCGATTGGTTGGCCGGCCGCGCAAACCAGTCCCCCGACGACTGTCGGTCGTCAACCAACGGTCAACTGGTGATGGAATTCCTGTGTTACTGTGTGAACACAGCGCCGCAACCCTCGCGTTCGTTAGTCAGAAACTGGTTTCGATTGGATATTACCGCTACTACCGGTTACGTGTGTGCGCAAAGGTTGTCTCTGCACGCATCAGAAATAGACTCCTTGGAAGCCCTGAGGTTTTGTTGCATGATCCTCGGGAGTTCCACTTCCCCAACCTCTGCCGGGGAGGGATCAGCGAATCCGTCATTGACCTCTAACAGATGAGCGTGCGTGAGATAGTTTAGAGGAGCTTAAAATAACCCCAGTCCAGTTATCTAGACAAGCAGTGCCTATTCTCCTGTCAGAGTGCCGTAAAAATCGGAGTTTAACTATTTTTATGGATGAAAAACGCTATTTGCTATAAAATCAGTCTAGCCTTCTCACGGTAAATATAGTAAATATGAAGGCATTAAGAAACATTCCGATCATCCAAGTCGAGAGGATCAACGTTATGACGCCATCAGGCCATAAAGTGGAATTATTCAGCCGTTGACCGGGGACTCCCTTCATAAAGCAGCATATTCCCATCCTTAGTTATGGGATTGCAGGGAAAAGCTAAAATTATGCCAACAAATTAATGCCACAAATTTACTGCGTATGGCAATATGACAGAACGCCACGTGCTACATCTCTTCGCAACATGGTAATAAACTGTCGAAATCTTCACTGTTCACAGGAAGTATTATCCGTAAAGCTGTAATATTTCCGTTGTGTACTGCTTTCTGACTGAAAACCTGAAAATCAGATGCTATAAATTCTTCCACAGTGTGGACACATATTCCTTGCAATTAAAATAATGATCATTTGTCTCCAACTACACAGCTGAGCCTTAGAGAATATCGCAAAGGGTCGTTCTGATGCGTGCTCCAATTATCATTATTCGCACAACGACACGCATATGGGGCGAGAGAACTTTAAATCCTCGTCTCACATATTATCATCTTTGTCGTCAACACGCGGAGGACACGAATGGTGTTAATCCAATGGAAGTGATGCGTTTTACAGCTTGTTGCTACGCTCATTTGATGCAGTTACGGTGTCATAATTCTTGTGCTCTTTCCGTGCCGTGGCTTTGACACTTGGACAGCTTTATAGCAAAGTGCTAGTCAATAGTGTTTTTGCTATAAAAATTTCGCATTACCCTATAAAACGATATTATGAGTTGAAGATGAAACGCCGCACGTCATGTGACGTTATATTCGATTCGTTTAAAATGATAATGCAGCAGATTTGGACAGCGTTCGTGGGCGCAATGTTCATTTGCACGGTTAGTAGCAGCAGCAGCGCCTGTGTCCGTTCACTAACTGTTATAATTTCACGTCACCGAGGAGGATGGCACGTTCCGCTGGTGGCAGTGGGCGGCTGGCGCACATCAGATTGATGAAGACATCTGACGACAGCTGCATAAAACATGACCACACGGAGAAGGCGGTGCATTGCAGCAGATTAGTCCACTCGAGAGGCTGCGAAACAAAGCAGTACAAAGAATGTGCCATAAATTCAAGAAGAGCAACGTCATGCTTTTTTTCGGTACGGATAAGATATAAAACAACACACACGCGTCGTTGGCTAAAATAAGCAAAACGTATAACAACAACAATGATTATGGTATTAGGATGGCCTTTTTCGTTGCTTTAAATCTGTGAGCATTATTTCAAGAGCAGGGTATCTTTTTTTATTCAAACAACTTGCCGGTTGTTTTGGGGGAATATTTCAAGAGCATTCTTGTTTGTGGGGTTTTTTTTATCGCATCCAAGTGCAGGTCACAGGTCAGGCACACAGATTGGGCAAACTCCGTCAACAAGACCGTTGATGGAAATTTAAAAGTGTTTGTGCCGCTTAAGGTCACAACAGACGAGAGTGTGCGGTTGTGGAGAGGGCGTAAAATTAGCAAATGGTTTGTTGAAAGCTTGATTTATTAATGGGGCTCAAATTTATATGCAACGGGTGCTGTTGAATGCTGATAAATCTTTTCAATCTGCCATCACTATGATTGATGGAATAATTATGCATTTATTGTAAGCTGGTGTGCTCGCTCGCTCGCTATTGATTCGCACCTCTAGTTGTTTTTGTTTTAATTTGTTTATCTAATGCACACTACTCTCTATTTACAGGTAAGCAATATTCTGTGGAGGAAACGGTGTTATTATAATCTCGAAGGAGTAGAAAGCAAAAAATCCAACTCGCCGATCAATTTGGTAGCTATAAATTATTCCCAAATAAATCGCGCCAACCATTCCCAATGACTTGTTGTGGAGCGAAAGAGGCGAATGGAAGCTTGTGGGACCGCTGTAAGAACAACTCCATAAAACTCCAAAAACATAAAACCCCTAACAGCGCGTGCACATCACAAGTGCTCCTCCTCATGCTGTAGTCCGAGCAGAGAACCCGATAGCGGGCGGGCGAAGTTATAAAATTACCCCGATTAGAGTAGGTAAGGGCTGTGGTGCTGGGGGACAAGAACGGAACCAAATGAAGAGTTTTTTTTTTGTTGGTAAACTTCATTGCGCTTCGTCGTGTACATTTGATCGCGCGTACAAGAGATCCGCTTGCCGTCGGATACTACTACTACCACCAGCAGCAGCGGCACTGAAGCGCGAAACATGGGCAAGAAAGAACTGCAAAGCATCGGCAACAGCAGTGGCAACCACCAGCCGAACTCATGCGTCATTAAACGGGAAAGATTTATTTATATTTGCAAAATATTTTATGCGATTCTTACCCTGCGAGAGAACTGCTTCTGCTATGTTGGGCATGTGTCTGTTGATGTGGAACAAAACCAACCAAAAAAAAAAGTAGTGTGTTGATCGGTTCACATCGGTTTTGGCAGGCTTTGGGTGTATTTTCTTACAACAAACACGATTAGAATCGGCACATGGTTCGATCGTTAATGACAGAAAACGATCGTTTTGAATTTTTGCCTAGTATTAGAGTTATAGAAGCGATAAAGTTTGTTGATGCATCGTCAGGCACGTCTCAGCCGAACACATTTCAGTCAGTCAGCCAGTCAGTCAGTCTCTCTTTTCTCATCACTAATTTTACTATTTGCTGTGCTTCTGCGTCAACAAATCATTTGGTGGCTTCAACTATGATCCGGGGTCGGTACGATGTGATTTTGCAACTCAATACCACCGCAAACGCACTCGTCCGCGTTGTTATCCCTTCGCTGCGTTTATGCAAATATTCCACCGCGCAACATTGTAGCCGACGCCAACCGCAATAAACCAATTGTCCCTCACAATACAACATCCGTATAAGGTTGCCGTGACATCGAATTGCGGATTGTCGCAATGTGGAAGTGAAGCATCGGCTTTCTTGCATTCAGTTTTCTCTATCCAGCAGTTGCTTGAGACTTCCTCATATTTCTTTGGTTGTTTAACCACAGGACGTGCCTGCAAAGCATAGCAAGATAGGGGCTTTTTTTTAAATAGGAAGTTAATCGTAAATGAGGTTTAAATATGACCACAAAAAAAAAATTCAGATGAAGAAGATTGTTTGAGCTTAAATTAAATTGAACTTTGAATTGGCTTTTGTAAAATATAACAACCAAAAATTTGATTAGTAGCAGGCCAGATTTGTAGCTTGTGGCACAAGAACTGTTGACTTCAATCCAAAAACATTAGAATATAGGAAATCAAAACTAAAACAAGATTTTTTTGCTAGCTTCGGACCTGCAGCTGGTTATTCCAAATGGATTGCTTGTTTGGAATTCGTTGGTCATAGCTGTAAAAAAGAGCTTTGTTGTTTTGTTTTTCGGTATATAGCAGAGTCCAAACTGTGGAAAAAATTATGTAAAAAAATGGTGGAACTTATTTCTTCCAGTTTATTAATTATTATTATCGCTAAGCCCGCCACAAACTCTACGCAATTTATGCAGTGTTAAGTACGAAAATCGGGGACCCACTGACCGCAAAGAGCGAAGCGAGACGCGCACGTTGCGTTTGTTTACGTTTCGCGTGGCTGATGCGCGAACGTGATAGTATGCGAATAAGCTGTCAGATCCATCCACGCTACGCTACGATGTATTTTGTAGTAAAAACATGTTGCACAACAACCCGTTGTGTTTATACTACACGGTTGATAAGCGGGCTTTCCTACGGCGGACATTGAATGAGACACTGGAGCTGCCTGTCTGGTGGACGAGAGCAAAACAAAACCTTTCCCGAGACAAAGAGATACAACCGTGTACAGCCTTGCGATAAGGGCACCTGATAATAGGGCAAACAAAAACAAAAATGGCGTGAAAATTTGTGCTAAAGCTGATCGATTGAAGTGTGTCAGTAATTAGTCTATTTCATCTGAGCTTTCATCTAATCCATCCACCCACAACAATAATACGCGCTTGGGCACGACGCTCACATACATTCGTCAAACTTCAAACGGACTGTATGGCGTAGCAATCGACACCCCGCTTCAAACAAACATTCCTTCTTAAAAGCAACATTTTCAAGTACAACCTGTTTTTTTGGTGGTGGTAGCCGCGGTGGTCCGCTAGTTGTTTCTTCTACGCGCAAAACATTGCAAACCTTGACCCGTCACTTGAGCAGCGGCGTTGCTCTTGTCAAGGAAGCAAATCCGTCCAAATAAAACTGTGACCGAGAAGTTATAGGTCTGAGACTGTGACTGGCTGAGCTCGCGACTTCCAAACTTCTCCTCTGAGTGAGCCGAGAGGGACCGGTCTCAGACGGTGGGTGTGGGGCGTTATATATATGTTTGTTGTTGTCCCCAACCGTATCTTACCTTTGTTGAAGGGCGTTCTTTGCACTCATAACGGTTTATGTAAAGTGAAATAAATCGCGACAGCACAATAGGATAACAATAGATAGTGTGTGGCGTTGTGGAGAGCAGAGAGACGGTGGTGGTAGAGTTGGCAAAACCACCTAAATGTACGAGAAGACGTCAGATATTAGACTGCTCGTTATACTCTTCGGAGAGATACTACGCAGTAGCGCAGTTGCTGCTGAGTTGTGGACACACCCCGGGAAGGAGGACCGCTGTGGACGTCTGCTTGGGTGTGATTGTCACTCATCTTATGCACTCAGATAGATAGATGTGATTTGGGTTTTATTTTCTCATTTTCTATTCTTATCTCATTTCTTATCTCTTGTTTTTTTTACAAAATGTTGTTTATATTAAGTATTTTTTCATTGATTTGATGACATGAATTCGTGTTATTGTCTTATCATATTTACTATTCTACTTATATATACTTTAGTAGTCTTTACAAAAATTTAAAAAAAATGCTCTCTTTAGAACAATGGAGCTTCTGAATGTATAGCGAGATAAAACCGCGTGCAAAAATCATTGTAAGCACACAGCAAAACAAATAAAATAAAAACGGCTTCACGGCTTATTATCTCTCGCGCATGAATCTTCCCATTCACGGGACATTAGACACACCACACTACCTAACCATTGGAAGCGGTGCGTCCCGGGTGCATGATGTCGCCCAGAGACTTGGAGGAAAGAATGGTTTTTGCGGCGCCAATGATTGATGTCGCGCGTAGTTGACGCTACCGTAGAGTGTGTTTCACTCGGATGGTGTAATGATGTCCGAATGTCGCACTGGCTGGCCGCCTGTGTGTGTATGTGTAATTGATGTTTGGCTGACTGTACCGGCAAAGGAGCAGTCCTGATTAGTTGTTGGCCTAAATTCAAATAACCGTCTCTCATCATCTTCGCTAGGCTAGACATTCGGCTCCAAGATCGGTCAGCTCCTCTTTCCTGTCTTCTTTACTCTTCGCTCAAGAAAGTTGGTGAGGGAAAGTGTGACTTCAGAACCCTCGGATACCCGGCTTCGCACGGCACCATAACGTTTGTTTAAACTTCAATTTGAACCGATTGTTGCACAATCAGGGCAACGAACAAATGAACCTTTTGAAACGATGCTGGTGACCTCACAGTTTCGGCTAGAGCCTTTCGCTAGATTTGTGTTCTGTGGTAACGAAATCTTTAGACGCAAAGTTGAGCTATGAGCCAATTTCACAACCAAGACACACACACACACACACACATGCTACTCACCAGAGTGTCGGTTCATTTTAATGAGACCAGTCAATTAGAATTAATTGCTTTTTAACTCGTCCCCACCGAAAAGTGTGTAATCAAAAAATGCTTTTTGGCCATTAAGTTTATCGCTAAAGCAGCGACCTTTTTGAATAATGGCTGCAACGACCTTGGGCAGCAAATTTTTTGCATGTTTATTACAACATTCCATTTGGATGAATCCTTTTTTAACGTTTTATTTTTAAATTTTATTTTCAATAAATGCACGTGTTGAGATATAACTTGATGATAAATAATTTGCAAATATTTTGAAAAAAAAGTTTCAAATAGTGCAGCTTCATTTCAACATTTCACAACTTGGTGAATTCTTTTTACCCGCAGTGCGAATCTTATCATTATTGTGGTTTTGATTGCCACGAAATCCTTATCAATCTCGCCCATAGGTTATGCTAATGGGTGATTAAACTCTTTTCTTCCGCGTGTGTGGATCGCACGCTTCAATTTGTTGCGAAAATCGTTCCATACATGAATCATTTATTCATAGTTCCTAGAAGTTGGATAAGAATGGTGCCGAAAAAAACAATCTTATAAAAAAAGGAAATCGATAGCAATACGTCGCGCCATATTGTGTAATCGCGTAAATTAGAACTCACTTGGCGCCATTTAAGGCACATGGCGGCCGGGTGCTGACAGGGTTACATCAATAGGCTTGCAGAAGATGTAAAATATTGAGCCCCCACTCCCCCCACCAGAGTGTTACTTCCACTCAACCGACACGTTGGTCTCACCATTTAACTCGTTTTGCTATGTTTGCTTTTGAATCTGTGATTAAATAATTGGTGTCTAACGAACCCAACCGCAGCCATACATCAGACGGAATCGATCCGCGGAATAGGAGCGGAGTAGTAACGTGCTGAGCGTTCTCCCTCTCTCAAGTGGCCGTGATTTGTTGGCTGAGCTAGACGAGTCTCTAGAAAGAGTGAGTTAAAGTCAAACTTTGTTTAGAGGTTTGTTAAGTGTTTACTAAAAAAGAAATCAAGGTCTCTAGAGCAATCGAGCAAAATTTGCCTGTAATTAACATTTGCGGGACCGCGATGTGAAATATCGGTACAATGTAGGCAAACAACGGGGCCATTGTGTCCGATGTACCTGTCATAAACAAGTACAACAATCAATAAACAAACCACCAAATGTCGTTAGTTTGCAGTGATGGCCATCACCCATGGGTACGATACACACATCCTTGACGGAAAATGCCTTGACTCATTAAAGAAGAAAATGGCAAAGCAATGTTATTCTTTCTTTCCGTCTGTTTATCATTGCCATTCATCCACCCACCAGCAGCAACAAGCACACACATCAATCATTCTACGTTCAAACGAATTTATTTACCTTTTCGCGCGTCTCCTCAGAGAGCACGCGTCAAAGCGCATTGAGCCGCCGCTGTCAAATAATCGGAAATTATTGAAAAGAATGCTAAAATTGGCAAAATTTTCTCTTGCCTAATGCATCAAATAAATGGTTTAGATCCCTGCTGTCAAGATGTATGGCGGCGCACTGTTACTATAAATTATGATAAGAAACGCAACCCGTTGTGTGGTCGCATCTTCTCTAACAACGAGCCGACTTTTTGCAGGGTTTTTCAATTGAGATGAAGATTGCGGTAGTGTAAGCTTATTGAACAAAGTATTACAGTTTTTCTTGCTCCTGCAAGATTCAGGGACATTATTTTATTTGGATATTAATTAATTTATAATTTTTATTTCTCAATAATGAGCAGTATTACAGTATTTTTGAAAAGATTATAATGCGAATGTAAATTTGAATGAATCGTTGAAGATCTGCTCGGCTATCACCTCGGCCACCGTTCCGCTCCCGTTTTTAACTAGCTAGAAAAACATTCCCATAGTAATCTTTCATTTTATACTAAAAACTTCAAAGTGTATTTTATATTGACTTTGGGTTCGACATTAAAAATCACTGTCAGTTTACATTATCATTTCTCAATTTCCGCACAAA
Source organism: Anopheles stephensi (assembly GCF_013141755.1). Lineage (NCBI taxonomy): Eukaryota > Metazoa > Arthropoda > Insecta > Diptera > Culicidae > Anopheles > Anopheles stephensi. The sequence continues at coordinate 84,928,771 of NC_050203.1, read as the reverse complement.
CCCAAAACAATCAATTTACACATTTATTCCAACCGACCAAATTAGTTCAAAATTGTATGTCTACTCAGTTCAATTCGCAAATGTTTATATCCATTCGAAAAATATCGCGAAAGAAAATATTTGTTGGAGTCAGATTTAAAAAAAAATTACACCGAAATCCCGGACTGTGAAAAACAATCTGTAAAACCCTGTAAATTGGTGTATCTCGCGCAGCTGGTGCGCAGTTAATTGAACTCGATCCGAATGACGCATCTCGGTTGGAGCCAACTGTGCTATCAAACAATACACACAGACAGAACGCACAAATACCGCCCCTTTTCCGCACACACACACACACACTCACACCCTCACGCGCGAACCTTCAGACGGTGCTGCGCAGAGTGCTTGTTCTAGTCTGGTCTAGCATTACTCTTTTTTTCGTAGTTGCTGTGCGAAGGGATTACATGGGGTTGTGAAGGTGGGTGACTTGGTGCAAAACGGTCGGCATCAAACACTTGTTGGTAATGGTGGTTTACTGCGTCAAAGCATTTATTTCCCGTCCGTTGCTGTTAGCGTTGCGCCCTCCTCCCAACCCCTGCCAAACGTGCTCTCGATTGTACACCGCGCTCTAAACCTTGTGTTTAATTAAGCGACGTTGGCGCCACCGCTTATCGGGTCTGTGTCCCCGCGTCACGAGGATCACCGGAACCAAGTCATTTTTTTCGGTTTTCGTTGACTTTTTCTATGTCTACCAGTGGTGTTCTGTATTGCTGCTGTACGCCTGCACTGCAAGGTGCAGAGATGAAGGAATGTGCCACAGGTCAGACGATGGGTAACATGAGAATGATACTATCCAAGACACACGACGACAGGTGGAGGATGGCGCTCCGTCCAGTTCCGTTTCTACTACGTGGCGAGAAACACAATCCAACGTTGCTACTGCTAGGTTCGTTTTGCTGCAACCTTCGTGTGTGTAAAAAATGCGTACAATGCACCTACCTCCACCACCACCACCAACGACGTACCTAGAGTCACGTGCAACTGAAAACCGCAAAACCACGGCAGCATACGACGGCGTTTGTTTATCATACGAACCTACCCTTCCTCCCCATCCATAGGGGCCCCATCATCGCGTTCATCGCGGGCCAAAGCTATCTACGGCGATTGGTTTGCCTGCGCCGTGGCAGAGTAAACAAGAAGGGAGAATACGGTTGCTCCGGTTGTGCATTTTAAAGGTCACGGTTCTAGTTTTGTGATTAGAGCAGATGCGGGATCGATATTAAACACGAACGGTTGCTTTTTAAGATTTCATACAGAATTGTAACGATTGGTGGTCAGAGAGCCGGTATACAGTGCGTAACATAATTATAGGATAAATCTGTTTTATTATTACTTGAGAATGCAAACATATATTTTTGAACAGATTGAGCAGAAACGCAAACAATGAAAACAATGTAGCTTTTACACATTGCTAACATTTTTTTTGCAACCTACGAATTGGTCCTGACTATTCTGACTTTGTTGTAATGTCAAAATTTCAACAATTTATCAAGCTTGTAGTGTAACCCTTAGTACGTCACCCAATTGTATGCTCAACTGTATTTGTTTTTTTAACTTCTTCTTCTTCCTTGGCACTACAACCTCGAGAGGTCTCGGCCTGCCGTTTCTGGCTTTCTGTGACTTAGTTTTACCCGTAGTAAAGTAGTCAGCCTTACGTATGGGGAAGCGGTCTGGAAGGGATTTGAACCCCGGCCCTGCCGTGTGAAGACCGGCGCCGCTGTCGCCTCGGCCACCGGACCACCCCACATAGTTTTTAACTATGTTTTAATACTATTCTTTTATTTTATTTTATTGAAACGATCTTAAATATAATTAGTTTTACTTTAATCAAGTTTGGTTTATTTTTTGTCTCATTATATTACTCATTTGTATGAGGATTTAATTCTAAAATTTCTGCATAGATGCGCAGTTATAAAAATACAAATTTTATGTTTTTCTGAAATAAGTTCCGTTTTGATCGATACTAAACTTATGTTACGCACTGTAAAAAGAAATTGGCGGAAGACGGAAGACTAGAGTGACCCAACTGTTGATGGAAATATTTACTTGTAGTTAACTTTAAGCCACGATTCCTCTGAACATCTGTCACACTTGGTTGTTTAATTTGTCCCACTCATTCCACAAACTTATCAATCGATCTTTCCTTCGAAGGTCGTCTTCACTCTGAGAGAGAGAGAGCGCAAGTGTGATGGGTTTTTGTTTACACCGGTTGTATGATCTCTTTCCTAGAGCAAAGGACCGAAAAGTCCACCCACCACCCACTCCCGTCGTCTCGCGAATTTGGTTAGCGACGTAAAATTGCCCTTTCTTGCTGCCCCACCGTCCCTCGAACACGCGGCCGCGGCTCATCACAGCAGGGGATAATTATTCGGTTTAAATTCTTCGCGCGCCTCGCTACTCATTTTGTGAGCGATGAAATGTTTGTTTGCTGTTGTACCTTTCTTTGTGGCTACGGCGATGGCGATTGTTCGGTGGGTGGTAGGTAAGCGCACGAGCAAAGAAGGCGCCACCGCAGATTAAAACGTCGCAGCAGCCGCTCAGTGGACCAGCGGATGTGTGATGAAGGCGGCAAATCTCGGCAAACCACCGAGACAAGCGAGACAAGTTAAAGGGTCAGTCTGTGAATGATGACCCTCGTCACACGTTTTGTTTTTCGTCGGTTATTTATAGCTGCAGTTGCAATTGCATGCAGTTTTCCGTACAGCAGCAGCAGCAGGTTGCTGTCATGTTGAAGAATGTGAGGGCATGGTGAGAAGGATCTGGCTGACGGGAAGAGTTGATGCAACGGGACAGATGGATGGTGTGGTAAATCCGGAACAAGGTTTTCCAAACAATCGATCGCACACCAGACACAGCTATCATTTGCAAGCAGTGACTGTTTGCGCTTTCGGACATCACAACAATTCGAAATTATCATCAACAGCATAACGTTCTACGGGGCGAAAGCCTTTTATGCATCACTCATTTACACTCGTCCTTGGTATAATTTTAGGCTAGAAGGAGTGAAGTATTATTTTGGGCCCTTAAGAATAGCACCAACCACTTGCTCCTGCCCGAAAGCCACACGACACCTTTCTGATTGTTGGTTGTTGGTGCACGAGTGAGAGCGTCTAAATACAGCCCGTAGAACACACCGCGGGATTATAAATAGTGCCCCGCGTCGTTCTCGTATAAATAAATCATTCTCTCAGCAGTGAGTCTAAGAGCAACAGCTCAAAACAAATGGCAAATAATTAATCGAATGTATGGAATTAGTCAATTTAGAGTTAACTCATTGGAATTGATCCGCTTAGGTGACTCTAACTACGGTCTTACTAGGACACGCAGGATTCAAGTCACTCAAAGAAAAACAAACCCATCAAAGTTTTAATACAACAGGTTCTTGCTTGATCGTGACATAATTGAAGTCACACTCTGGATCTAACCAGAGCACAGAGATCTTTTTGCACCTTTTTGGCACAATGAAGATGACACGGTCGTTAGTGTCTGCTAGAGTCGCGTGATTCGGCCGTGGGGTCCATCACGCTTGTCCCAGACAGTCCAAACCACACACATTCGAGACAGCTGTGCGTTTTCCTCGCATCCTCTTCCCCGCCTAGTGCTGGTCTCGGATTCCCCCCCCCCCCCCCCCCCCCCGACCGATGTGGTATCATAGCGTCCACGCGGTATGGTACGCCACGCCAAAAACGTTGGCACGAAGAAAAAAAGTGTTAATGAATATTAAAACATGACACCTAATTAAAAATAAAACCATTGCCTTACCCGGTGTTTCTGCAAAAACTTGTCCGCAGCTGCTTCTACTGCACCTAACCATAATCTAATCCCCCGTGTCCTAAGGGCCGAATTCTATCAAGCTCTGCACAGGACCCAGGACGCGACATGTCCCATCGGACGGGAGGTACCCTCGGTTCATTACCGACTATTAGTGGATATGGGCAAAGTTGCAGTGTCCATCCACTGTAGTGGAAGATGTACATTTTCCTCCACTAATTAAGCATTTTGCACACTGACCT